>NC_138519.1:74570847-75947347 GCF_000230855.2 Cajanus cajan | reverse complement strand
CGTAATTGTTGACTTTCTTTTGTGTATGTAATTAAAAATTTCATCGATTTTATTTCATTAGTTTTTTTATATTACAAAAAAATTACAAATAAATCACAAAATACATTTTTAATATAGTAATAATTGTAATATTTTGGTGATTTGATATATGTTGAAAATCTCACATCATTTATAAATATGATTAAAATAGTATATATAAGTGATAAAGAGTAATTTTTACGATTTTGTAAGATTGAGTTCTTAATTTATTTTTTAAAGATGATATTAGAATTTTAAGTATGTTAAAAATCTCAAATTAACTAATGAGATAATATAAAATGAAATGACTCATAAAAAAATTATGAATAAATATAACAAATATGACTATAATTACTGTTATTAATTATTATTTTATTAAAAAGTTTACAAATAAATATTATTTATGCATTCATAATTGCAATCAGATTGTAATAACTCTAAAAATAACTCCAAAACTCTTAATGACGGGTCATTTTTAAACAAGTATGATTAATAATTTTGTATTGACTGAATTGATAGTGAAAGGACAACTACATCTTACAAATATTTTGGATTATCACAAAATTTAAGAATAGAAAAAAAAGCATACATTTAAATTCTTTTTCCCCCATTTTTATACAGTAAAAACTAAAGTTTCATTTGATTGATAATAAAGACTCCAAAGTTTCCAGTATGACCAAGTATGCCATGTCCAACATCAACAAATCAACACCTTTGCACTACCATATACATATATATCTTTTCCCTTTATCGTAAGGTGAAAAGTTGAGGAACAAAAAAGTAGTGAATAATATACTAAATAAGATATGAGGTTCTGTTTAAATCCTGATTTACCGTTTATTCTTTGCAACAACTTACAAGCACAATACAAGTAAGCAGTGGGGAGTAAAAAAAAAAAAAAATCAAAACAACCCATAGGCCCAAGATTCTGAATCCATGATCACTTTTGGGTACTGATTTAGAGGAGCGTCAAACACTTGGTTTCTGTCACCATCATCATCATCATTAATAAGCCAATTCAAACTTCTAATAAAGTCATCATCCCACAAGGTCATGCTGCTATTGTTATTGTCAATATTATTATCATTGTAATCATCAAAATCTGGTAGCAGCAGGTCTTCAAGGAAGTTGGATGAATTTGAATAAGAAGATGACGTTGTTGAAGATGATGTTGTAGTAGTGGTTGGTGAAGTGGAGGGAGCAGAGGGTACTAGAATCTCATTTGGTTCTATTATGGGAACTTCATCAGTGCAGAACTCATTCATTAGTTCCATTGAGTCAAATAGAGGTGTCATGATTTGCTCTTCCTCCTTAGCTTCAGTGATGGTTGATGATTCAATTGAAGTCTCTGGCTTCTCTTGCTCCTTGTTTTGATCATTTTGAGATTCAAATTTCGGGTCTTTCTCAAGTGGGAAAGATTGTTGCTGATGTTGTTCTTGCATTGGTTGATGGGGTTGTTCATCTGGTTGAGTTTGTTCAGTTGTGTTGGAAAGTGACTTGTGTGTAACAGGGTCAATTCCCATTTTCTTGAGCTTTTTCTTTATGTGGGTATTCCAATGGTTCTTGATCTCATTATCAGTTCTTCCCGGGAGATGAGAAGCAATCTTGGACCATCTGCATAAGGGAAAAAAAAGAAGGACATCAGTAATTAGTAAAGGAACCCCAATTTTTTAAAATAAAAAAAGGACATCATAAGGTCCATGAAAAGTACTAGGGAGTATTTACAAAGGAAAAAGAACTTTATGTTTACTAGAAACTAGAAAAGTATATTTTACTATGTCATGGAAGTTACAAAATCAGAAAATTTGCCCATAAGACAAACTTGGCCCTCGTTTCTATATTAATGATTCCCATTTACAGTCAACTTGTAAGAACTGCAATTATAAACAGTTTCTTTTCTTTTTAAAATAATTCTAAGGAAGAAAACAGCAAAGAAAAAGACTTGGTCTGCAATTTTTACACGTCTTCTCTCGTCTCTTCCTTAGGTGTGTGATGATATTATGGGACCATGTCTTTATTTTTCTTACAAGAATAAACAAATTACCACTTGAGGGCATGCATTATAGAAATGATAACTTGGATTTAGATATTGCTTTTTATATGATTGAGAGATCTAAATTTATTATTATTTAAATATTTTTCTTAAATAAACATCTGAGACGAGTACTGTACCAGTTAATTAAAAAAATGTTCATTAAGGAATAGCTAAGCATGCAGAACAGGGGAAACAGAGTGGGTGAGGAAAATACCTGTTGCCAAGTTGAGCATGGAGATCAATGACCATTTTCTCTTCATATTCTGATAGAAGGCCTCTCTTTAGGTCTGGCCTCAGGTAGTTTGTCCATCTCAGCCTGCAACTTTTGCCACACCTTAACAGCCCTGCATGAAGGAACAAACAAATTTGCTAAGTCACCATAGTGATCACTTTCTTCTTCTGAGAGTTTGAATTAAAAATGCAAATGAACTCGAGGCTCTACACCACTCAACAACCCTTTCCAGATAATGATGTTAAAGAAAAACAACACAACCCTTGATACTTCTTCCTTCCTTGCAATTAAAATGCTTAAAAGATATTCACAAATTCATGTTTCAAAAGATGAAAACAACATCTCTACGAGTCTGTTTGGATATCATCTAAAATGAGCTTTTAAGATTTATTTTTTTTCTGAAAAAAAGAATTTTTTTATAAAAAAGTTCTGAAAAAATTCTTCTGGACTTGTATCGAAACATGTTGTAAGATGGTTTTTTAATGCTTGCTTTCATTGTCTTTGAATGGGAACAAAGACCGAAATGCAAAAATTAATGAACCATTTTAAGATTATCATAGCCAAATTGCTATAGAAGCATTCGACTAGTCCCATTAAGGAAATGAGTGGCTTCAATCATAATCTAAGACATGCACCAAGAGAAGGAGCAATGAAAGGAGACCTGCTAGTTTAGGGACAGCCCTCCAGCAACATTGGCCATTAGTGAGGATGAAATTGATGAGTTTCTTATCCTCCTCTGCAGTCCATGGACCCTTCTTCAACCCCACTTTGTCACAGCAAGGTTGCCTTCCCATTTTCTGTTTTGCAACAAAACACAAATGCCAACAAAATCTACTTGGAATTGGAATTGATCCTCCACAACTGGAGGCCTCAAATTAATTTTGATATAGAGATATAGAGAGAGGCAGAGGGAGACTTAGAGTTCCTAAGAATATGCACATAACAAGGTGGGATAGAGCACCACCACCTACTTATTTATATATAAAATTCAACTCCAAAGTCCTCTAACCCCACTACCTCAATTTCTCTCTTATTTATTTTTATCCGTTTATTTCACTCAATTTAGTTTTCTTTGCTGGTATTTTCTGATTTTTTAATTATTAGTGGGCAATGACACGTGTTGCTCAGGGAGGCGACACGGTCCACACGTGCTACGTCTGCGTCAGAAAACGCCACATCATCGAACTCCTTTGCTTGGTTTCGAAGCGTGAGATACTCCACTAACTCAATCTTCCCCAAAACAGTATATACTGCAAATAAATGTAAAATCCCAAAAATAATTGCACTCTTTTCCCTATTCTTCTTCTGTTGACATTTTCATTTATACTGCTATATATGATTATGACCAAGACAACTACAAAATCTACGCTACTCCTCATAAGTACAAGGGTTCACACGGTTGTGAAAACTGAAACTGGTTATGTAAAAAACCTTTATTTTTTATTTTTTATTTTACACAAGCAATGTAAAAGCAATAAAGTGAGTTCACCTCTTCAACAACTATACTTTAGTAACTTTAGTTTCATATGTTACGTTGGTTCAAAGTTGGCAGTCAAGAGACTTGTATTGGTCGACTCAGAATTTTGAATATTTTAGTCAAGTTTCATATGTTTAAATACGTCAATAAGAAACTAATATAAACTAAAAGTTAATTTAAGAGGTTGTTACCTATCAATTGTATCTTTTTTCTTCTTTTTTTAATGAGATAAAAGGGAGAAATAAACTTGCGTAAATACAGAGACTTAATTTTTTTAATAGGAGTCCTTTTTGTTTTAATATGGAATTTTCAAAACATTGCCTTATTCTAGACCTTACTAGTTTACCACTTGGAAAAATAAATAAATAAAAAGGAGTAGCCACCGGTCTAATTAAGCATCTTTACATAATAGAATCAAGAAAGGTGTATTTGTATATAAGATCATACTTTTTTAGCCTTGGCCATTAAATAACCAAAATTATATAAACAATTTTCGAATTCTTGATGGAGTTGAACACGAGATGATTTACTAGCTATATATATATATATATATATATATATATATATATATATATATATATATATATATATATATTTACACACTTTTACTTTGTAGAACAATTTAAACAGGCGTACTTTTTTTATATAATTCATCCTAGAGTGAATAAGTCATTATCCTATAAAATAAATATAGAGAGAGAACGCGGGTGCATTGCAGTAGTGTGAATGTGTGATAACAAGTATTATTAAATTTGTTCGATCGTTTTGATTGATGATCAGTTCGTTTAGGTAACACAGTAGATTGGTCACATTTAAAATGCGTGCCTAAGTTAAACCCATTCTAAACCAAGTTGAATCTTACTAAATCAATATTAGTTTTGTGAATTCAAGTTCAACACTCGTACAGAAATATTTGTGTTACTAAAATTTAGACTTGGCGTCTTGACAATAGATATCTGCAATGTTACCAACCACTAAACCTTAAGCTATATGCTATCCTATCCAAGTAAATATTCAAGCAAAAATTAAGATTAATAACAACGTCGATCAGTGATAATGAATAAAGCAGCTATAATAAGTATATCTGCGTACACAAATGTGTGCATCACAGAATTGAATTGGTCCACACCCACTTGTTTTCCCTTAAAAGCAAATATACCAAAACCTTACATTTCAAAACGTAAAGAAATATTTAAGTATACCTTGCTCCCTTTATTTACCAATTACCATGATATGTAATCTCCTATGTATTTCCTTTTTGCAACTAAACTCTGGTTGCGAAATTGTGCAACATAAATAAATCAAAGAAAATATTGCATGGACACGTGTTTAAAAAATTGTAAAGAAAAATTTCAAAATAATATTACAATAGTTATATTAAAAACTTCGTTATCTTTTAATTTTTTTTAACGACAATAAAAATTAAACCTAAATTTTATTTCATATATTTCAATTTTTGACCGTTAGACTTATCTTAATAGTTAGCAATTATATTAAAATTCTAATATGTATTAAAAATTAACTAGCTATACGTATAAACGCCATATTTATTATATTTTAAAATTACTCGTGAATCAATCAATTGTATTATTATCAAATCCTTTATAGTAAACTTTTAATATTGTGAAGAAATGATAGTTTAACCATTAAGGATGAGACTTATATTTGACAAGATGTGAGTTTGAATTCCATTACTAATGCAAAGACTTTGTCCATAGTTAATATATAAGTGTTTTATTTATTTATTTATTTATTTATTTTTTAACTTTTTAAGGTCTACATGGTTCTTGGTAAACCTCCAAAGTCTAATTTACCTACAATGTTTTATAACAAAAAAGAAAATCCCTCTAACTTGTTAAATTCATTTAAGTTATAAAATCTATATATTGTACATAATATATAAAATTTGTTAACTTTCATCTAACAACTAATTATATCTCATTTAGTTTCATTGAATAAAAAGTTGTCCAACATATTAAAACACTCTAAAAATAAGACATGAGACTTTTCAACAACTGTTATCTTACTAATTAATAAGGTTCAATATAAGTAAAAGATAATTGAGTCCCATGTTCTCAAGTATATGTCAAATTTTGTTATTGTATAAGGAAATGTGAATTTTTGTTATTACCGAAGTAAATTTTACAAATTATATATTTTTTTAATGATGACATATATAAAAGTTGATATGTTTCATAAGATCATAGATATACATTATTAAATAGTATTATTTAGCCATGTTTTTAGTAGTACATCATAGTGGAGTCATGAATATCATATATAATTCAACTTAGAGGAACATTTTATCACATATAATAAGGTGCATAGATCCGCAATAGATATAGCTGAGGTAAAGGATCCCTCCCTGGAATTACGATGGTAGCTGGTAGGCAGATCCGCAAGCTATAAACGAATTATGCAATATTATTCGCAAGAGATCGAGTATAGAGAAGGTGTATATATGAATCCGCAGCAGCAAAAACTGGGTGTGGAAATCGAACACGAACTCTCTGAAAGGGTATTTCATCCTTAACAAATTGGATTGTTGCCGCATGGTGTCGTCACTGACGAGATTGAGCATAAAGGGTCGATGATTTGGCTTTGTGTGCTATTGCAAGGTTCGGGTAATAATAGTCAACCATCTTGTTAATTGCTGCGAGCGAGGTGATGATTTGCTGGAATATTCTTGATTTAATTTGAGCTAAACTTGTGCCCTCTGAGCATGTTGAAAAGATATACGTTTCACGAGGATTAATTGGTCAATGATATCATATAGCTTAGATATGGACATGATTCATAGGTGCAAGTATATATGTATATGAAGTTCCGATTCTACCTATATAGCTAGGTTTCCAATTAATTCCAAAGTGGTACCCTTAATTTCAGCCATGATTCACAACAGCTGCTTCAAGTTAGTACCTGACTACCTGGTATGCATTCTTTTATGCACACTTTGACAACTCGATCGGTTTAATATTTATCAATATATAATCTCCACAGGCTATGTGAGCTATAGCTTGTTTGAACACACACATATATGTAAGTTTAAAAATTTTGGCTCAGCCTCTAATTTAACATATTTTCTTTATTTCATATATATAATTATATCGGAGGAGGTTCACAACCGTGCTACACAAATTATGGGCAAGAGGTAAGGTAGCTGTTGTGAACTAATTAACTAGCCTAACACACTCTACCTGCACACATTAAATCAACATCTAAGTACTACCATGGTTTTTGAGGATATATATAATCCATTATAATTGGATATGTGTGATTAGAACTGCATTATTTTGGTAAGGTCCAAGGTTTCTCAAGGGGGTAATCGATCTGGGAAATGAATTGAATATATATTTATTCTGCTAGCAGAGCTTTCAACTTTGGTCAATATTTCTTGGGATCAACATTCTCAACTTTATCAGGTTATGACTGATGCAGACACTCTTTAGCAGTAGTAATTAACTATCCCTTGACAATGGTTGTGGAATCTCATATCCATATGCTGCTACCGTTGAAGCCATTAGGATTTTGATTTTGAGTGATTGGTAAAGCAAAGGTAATTGGCGTTTGTCGTGGGAGGAATTAAATACGCGGATACTTTGGCCAACCTTAGACATAAAAAATTGGTTGTTCTGAATTAAAGGGATATATAAAGTAAGAAAGTACAAAGATATCTACCTTTATTAGAAATATATTAAGAATAATTAAGAATTGAATTATGATTAACATGTTTAAAAGACTTTAATTCTTTGTTAACTATATTTTAACTTTGTTGGTACGTAACTAAAAGCAATTTATGTATAAATAAAAATTCAAAATACTAATAATATATTTCACTTGTTTCAAGAGGCATAGTAGTTTATGTTATGTATTTTACAGGAGATGGTTGGTTTAGCTGCTTTGCTAGGAAAGACTTTTGGGTTAACTTATACTTCTAAGTTCTAATAAGGGTATATTTTGGTGTGTTTTATGTATGGGGTATCACATTTGGCATATCTTTGTGGTCTTTTGTAATAAATTTGTATGACTAGCCTTAAGCCCTAGGCACTACTTGTTCTTTTTTCTTTGTCTTTGGTTCATAAAATCAATTTGTTTATAAAAGACTAGATGCATGTGAATATTTATTATTAAAAAAGTTGTATACAGTAACATATAAAAAGTATCATAATAAATATAAAATATATAGGTATTGATTTTAAATAAAATTCAATTATATATATTATATGTCACTATCATTTATATCTATACTTTTTAACAATTTATTGATATATATTATATTAATAGTATAGATAAAAAATAGTTTTTAATTATAAATATTGTGTTTTTACAAGATAATTTTTTTTTTGTAGTAATTCTTATAAATTTCTTTGCTTAATGCTTGTTTAGATTATGATTCTTGTCTTAACAAAAGTTTTGACATCAAAGAGATGAATTTAATCTATATTTATAAGTTTAATATTCAATTATTGAGAGATATATCTTAAATTGACTACATGTATGTGAGGAGTGAAAGAATACTAATCCTAACCATTATTAATTGATGGTGTGACTAAAATTGTTGGATAATTTGTTCCATATATTTTGTTAGTTCAAATTTCATTGTGTAGTGATGTGTTGGAGCTAATTTAAAATATTTATCAAAATGATCTTGACACCGTAGAAGTTCAATAGCTCATACTAATGGTAATTGAATTTGCACACAAATATGCTATTGGAACATGGTGGTTACAAAGAGTGTCAATTGCAGTAACACTCGATTCATAGCTTTACTACTTAAAATAATTATGGCTTTATGACTCTTGGAACTGAACATTGTTTTTTTGCCAACTTACCCAAGTTCGTGCCATTAATTACTGGTTTCTAAATGCATTGAAGTTTATGGATAAGCATTTTACAGGAGATGGTCGGTTTAGCTTCTTTGCTATTAAATACTTTTGGGATTAACTTAAAGTTCTAATGAGTATATTTTGGTTTCCTTTATGTATTATGTACCACATTTGGGACATTGTTTTGGTGTCTTGAAATAAATTTGTATGACTAACTCCAGGTACTAGCTACTTGTGCTTAGGTTTAGCTTTGTCTCTGAATAATAAAACCAATATGCTTATAAAATAATTGTGAATCCCTATAAATTTCTTTGTTCAATACTTGTTTTAGATTAGGATTCTTGAATTAAAAAAAAATCAATATCAAATAATTGAATTTAATCTACTTTTATAAATTTAAACTTCAATTATTAAAAAAAATATCTTGAATTGATTGCTTAATTTGACAACACTTTTTTTTTGGGACAACAAAGAAGAATTCCATCGAGAAAGAGGATAATGGGTATAACATACACATTTAAAGCTTTCAACTAAATGCAAACCTTAATCTATCATAGCCTATCTTCTCCCTCTAATCCACAAACCATCCATCTTTCATAAACAAAACACATATCTAAACTAAAAAAAAATACAACTTACTACCCAAACTAATTGTAGTCTATATTTTGTTCATGTCTCACCCACTTGTTAGACCCTTCAACTTTATACAAAATGCAGCAATGTTCATCCAATCTTATATTGCGAAAGAAGACATGCATGCTCCAAAATTAATTGACCATGATCAAAATTGAAATCGAAATGTTGTTTGTTGATCCTAAGCCAGGACCACGCAATGAACATCATGTCTTGCTTTAGCTTTAATTTGTCAAAGTTAACACTTCTAAAAACACAATTATTTCTATAACCCCAAATGGTCGAAATGAATGTGCACCAAACAACCCCCCACCTATTACTTTCTATCTTTGAGAGGGGTTTACATGGAAATTGGTCAAAATGTTGAGCTGGGATTTTGGGTAAGATAGGAAATATAAATGCTCACTTGGGACATTTCTTCCATATACTATATATGTTAAACTCCCTACTTGAGAAAAAAATGTGTGGTACTATTTCTTCTTTTATGTGACAAAATTGACCAGTAGGTTCACTAACACCCAATTGAACATTTCTTCTTACGCGGTTGTCAATTGCTAACATGGAAGGAAGAGTAAGAGAATTATGACATTATAAAGAAAGTGTCATATATTTACAAATGTTTTATTCTTATAGACATAATGTTTGTAGGTAAAACTAAAAATCACTTCTACTTACAAATATTTAGTGTAGGTAAAACTCAAGTACTTGTAGTTATAATTGTTTGTTGTAAGTAATTATTTTAATTTCTTATGTTTTTTAAAAATTAAATATTTTTATAAAAATCATAAATAAGAAAAACATAAAATTTTCTAGTTTTTAATTAAAATTTTACCAAATGTATTTAATTAGTTTTGTTTTGTTTTGATTTCAATAAATAATAGGTAAAGAGGAGATTATGAGTAATTAAGATATTTTCTCACTTAAGTTAACCTTATTAATCATTTGACATAGTATTTTTTAGTGTCATTGAAGAGAAATTGAGATATTTTTATTAAGTTTTTTTTGTTTGGTTCAATTTTAAGAGGGAATAAATGGGGGAGGAAGATGGAGATGAACAAAATTTCTTCTCATCTAATTTTATCTCCCCTCCAACATTGTGAGATTTAGAATGAAGATGAAAATTTTTAAAATATTTTTAGTATGATGATTAAATTATCCTAACTTATTTCTTTTAAAAAAAAAAAAACTAAAATGTAATTAAGGCAAAGTGGCTCAAAAAATGACTAAGGAGTTACAAAACACTACATAATTACCATGAAGTAAAGATCCTATATAATACCCTTTTAGACAACCACAAATTACATGAATCTTTTGTTTCCTACGAAAGAAATAAAACAAATTAACTAAACAAATGTCTCCCTACTAAATGTGCCTAATATTTATTCGAACAAATGACAAGTGATTAGTATAATTCTTTATTAATATATATGTCAGTGAGTAAAAGTTTAAAGGATAAATCTTAAATACAACAATACACATACTGTTATTATTTTTTAATTAAAATTAAAATTTCACTTTAATAATATACATAAATGCATATTATTGAAGTTTGTATTAAATATAAGTATATATTATGAAAGTGAAATTTTAATTTTAATTGAAGATATATTATTGAAATTTGTAGTAAATATAAATATATAACATCAAAATAAAATTTTAACTTTAGTAAATATAAATATATAACATCAAAATAAAATTTTAACTTTAACTCAAGAATAATATTAACAACTTATAATTAAGTTTTGTACATGTTCAAAACAATAACACGATATCTATTGTTACAAGGTATGTTCAGAAAGCTTTTACATAAAAAAAAAAACTGAAATCTCTGTAACATATATTTATATACACACATGTGCGCGTGTGAGGATGGGGAAGGGGCGGAAATTCAAGTCTCACTTAATTTTAGATTATTAAAAATGATTATTTACCATTAATTTATCTATACACCAAATTTAATAATATTAGACAAGAAAAAGTATATTGAAAAAAATATAAGTTCCACATTAATTGAAGATAAGTTAACAAACAAAGACTTTATAAATGAAACTAACTCTTATCTTAAAAATTAACTTTGTAAGATTGAGTTAGATTGAAATTTACAAATTATATTACACTAATTTAATAATTTAATAATATTAAACATGAGAAAGTATATTAAAAAAATATAAGTTCCATACTAATTAAAGATAAATCAATAAATAAAAACTTTATAAATAGATATTACTGTCATCTTACAAATCAATTTTGTAAAATTGAGTTAAAATAAAATTTACAAATTAATCATAATATACTGTTTGTATAATGTATTAGTATAATCTTTCTTATTGATACCACATTTGTCTATAATATTTATAACCCAATCTTAGTTTGCATTATTTTTTACTTCTAGTCTCTGCGATTGGGACATGTTAACAACAAATTGATGGGTTAGAATAACGAGGTCAATCAAAATATATAGGAAAAAATTGCAATTGAATTTAATATATCTTCCGGGACAAAAGGAAAGTTGAGATTTGCATTAATAATAAACTAGCATTTTCATGTGAAATGTAGATTCTAAATATTTATTATATATAACTAAGATTTATAATAAATTATATTTAAAATTTATATAAATAAATATTTTGAAATATATAATTATATTCAAAATTTGTAATAAATAATTTATATTATAATATAACAATTTTATTTTAAAATGTTAAAATTTAATTTATAAATAATTATAATAAATTAAATTAAATATAGAAAGTTAAAAGAATTTTTGAAATTTGTTTAATCAAGGTAAAATATTTGATAATATTTTAATATAATATAATAGTTTGTATTTAATATATAAAAGTTATTTAACAATCGGGAAATTACATTGAAAATAAAACATAAACATTAGAAGCCGGATAGCAATTAATTATATGGTAAACAATTAAACTGACAAAACATTCAAGTATTCCTTATTCGTTGGAGTCACCTTATAGTGTAATGATCTAATATATATTTGCATATTGCGTGCGTAATCCATGCAGATGATACTATCGTGGAGACATTCATCATCAATTTATGATAGTAGTCCTTTGTTTTTCTCCCTTACGGTAGTAGTTGTTTCATTAATTAATTTATTTCCTCTGAAGATGTAACATCGATTACGATTACAAGTCTGAAGTTGATATTCCAGTAATCGTCTCTGTGCATGAGTCAGCTTACCAAATGGTCAATAAACTTAATCACGTTAAAATGAAATGCAATTGCGTTACGTCTTCTCCTTCAACACAATTCGTGTTGCATCAATACTATTCCCGTGGCCTTCAATTTTTTCCTTCATTAGAATCCATTATTGATCAAGAGATTCGATAATTAATAATTAATAACTCTAAATTGGTTAAACAACGAACCAAACAAATAGCATATGTGTGTATTTCATGATTTTTTTTTTGACAGGTATGATTTGGTTAGTTCCTGCTAAAGATAGTCTTCAATAGTAATAAAATGTATTATACTAAAGGTATTGATGTAGATGGTATGTATTAATATTTTCATATGATAACAAATTTACTTATCAGTACAATGTATCTTACTATAAGCATAGACTTATAAACTAAATTAACTATTCAACTCCAATTAGGCAAAGTTTATATCAACAAAGATCGATAATGACAAAATGTACTACTAAATAGAATATTTATGGATGGCTATTATTATTCAAATTAAAGGGAAATATAAAATAAAAAATTAACACATGTTATGATAAAAAAATATATAATTAAATAAATGAATTTGATTTTAAATTATCTTATTTATATATGTACGACTGAGAGGTATACATTTTTTTGATCGAAAGCATTTTGCATAGGAATATCCAGCTTTGTTTGTGTAGAAGAAAATGAAACATCAACTACCCATGCCATGTAGCAAGATTAGAATTTGATATCTGCTTAAGTTTTCTATGCTTTTGACTCGTGACAGGATCGTTTTGTATATAATGAGTGAATTCAGTTAGGCAAATTAAATAATAAATATTATACGTACATATGCGCACTGTTGCTTGAATTGCTGCACTCTCTTCATAAATATTTTCTGAATGATAAATTATTTAGAAAAGGAAAGCTTCCAATAAGAACATTCCATGTAATGAAAACATGCTTATACGGCATGTGTAATTGAAGAAAAATTATATATAGTCTTGTTTCGGAAGCGGGAGCCAAAGACGAAAACCATAAGGAATGATATTAATTTCGGATGCTTCAAGTCATGTATGTTGGAAGTTAATAATTTATATTTACACTTTTTAATAATATAGGAACATATATTATATACATATATTATATATATGATGTTGATAAAAATAGTTTTAAGTGATAAATATTGTATTGTTATAAGATATCTACTACAAATTTACAAAATAATTTTTTTAAGTGCATATAAGTCGTGTCGCATGCTCCTTATAAATTTTTTAAAAATATATTAATTAATATTTTTAATTATGATTATGATTATGGATCGCAAACACTTGTGACAATTAGTTTTTCTGGGGACAGGAACAGCATCATTTGGTGTCCATTTTGACCAAAGCAATATGGTGGCCCATATCTAACACATAATTCTCGAGTTCTCATCTCAATAGGTATATGTTTTGCGTGTATCATGAGATAAACATTTTTCCAACACCACCCCTGTTTTTCTTTAATGATATTATTTTGTAATGAACGCTGTTAATTTTGAATTAAGATGTGTTCTTCACGAGTTTAAGAAGGGGATGTATTCAGGTAAAGATTCTAACATTCAAATCACTGAGGTTCAAAATCAAGCGTTGGAAGCACCTCAAAGGGTAGGATAGCTGGCCCCAAGATTTAACGCGGCTGCATACACAAGGCAGAATTCGAACCCCTGACCTTGCTTAAGCGTGGATCAACCCCTACCGCTGAACCACACGCTTTAGAATCAAGAGGTTGGATAATTAAAATAAAAAAACACACATTATATAACCTAATTGACTAATTCAAATGATTAAAAATTTAATTAATTTAATTAATAGTATTAAACTTTGTCTTAAACAAATTTTTTTTAAATTACTCTTAGCATATACATATATATTCTTATTTTTTTCAAATATTTAATTTTTTAATTCTCTCCATATAAGACAAAATTAATTAGACTTCCAAAAACACTCCAGACAATACCAATAAATATAATTAAATATTGATTACTTTGAAGTTGTGACCTTTTGGGTCACTTTGAAGTCATATCTCATTTAATTAATAATTATTTATATAAAATATTGTTACGATAAATTTAATATTATAATATTATTTTATAATTAGAGTTATTAAAATGGATCAACCTATCCTACTCCCACTTGGCTCTAGTCTATATTGGGTCAAGGTCAAAAAAACTCCACAAAACAAAATCCCTTGTAAAAAAATCCATGACCAAAAAGATCACAAGTATTTTGCGTTAGGCTAGTTCATGAATCTTAAATTAATTTGTTTTACTCAAGATAAACTTGAAGATGTCCAGGCTTGAATTGTGTTGAAGATACCTAAGTTGAGGTCAAGTTGAAGATGCTCCAAAAAAATGTCAAGCTAAAGTGCACTTAAGCTAATTAAAAATGCTCTAGACAAGGATGAACTTATGTACACCCCAAGTCCAAGTTTAAGATACTTTGTTTGAGGTCAAGTGTAAGATACTTTGGCAGAGTTGAGATGAAGGTACTTTGGTTAAGACCAAGGTAATCATTCATTCTTGTATAAATCATTATTATCTATTATTCCGTGGTAAGAGGAGTTGATTGGATTGTTTAAGCAACTTATGCAATCGTTGACCGTTGATCTCATGACAAACGTACCAAAGTCAACTTGTAACAATGATGAGTAAGGTTGTCTTCTCGAAGGCTATATTGATTGATTATCAATTAATTTAGAAAGTAAAGAAAAACTGAATAACTTCAATATAATAAATAAAGTCAAAATTCACAGAGGTAAAGAGAATCATATTTTAACATAAATTAGACTTAGTGGAAATAAGAATTACAATGGAAATAAAAATTAAACTACTCAAAGTAAATAGCAAGAATCAAATTCTAACTGGTCCTGACTAATTCTCGGTGTTACATGTCCTATTAAAGCAAAACTAACATTGAGGATTGAGCCTCATCACCGACATCCTTAACATCATGTTGATGATTGCTGCAAAAATTACAAGAAAACAACACAAAAAAAATGAGTGAGAAACATTTCACTTTGTCTCACAGTGCAGGAATACAAATCAGCTAGTCAAATACAAACAACACATACAACATGATATAGCATACGTAGAGCTGTCAAAACGGGCCAACCCGGCCCACATGGGCCGGCCCACCTTGACCCACTTTAAAAACGAGCCAACCCAACCCGGCCCACTTTTAATTTTCTCAAAAAAAATTTGGCCCGGCCCGGCCTACCACGGGTTGGTGGGTTATACGGGCCAGCCCACCAGCCCACCAAAAATTAAAAAAAATTATCAACAAAATTTAAAATTTAAAATTAATTATAAATTAACATAATAGTCATAAAATTAGCATAATTAATAGTCATAAATCATAATTCATCATACAAAATTAAATGCAAATCATGATAAAAGTCTAAAATAAAAATTTTTAATATCCCATCATACAAAATTAATTACAAATCATACTTAAATTTTTATTGCAAAAAAAAAATGGTGGGTTGGTGGGCTACCCGGCCCTCCACAGGTTTAGCCCGGGTGGGCCGGGTCAAAGTGGGCCGGGTTGAGATATACCCACCATTATAAAACTTCAATTTTTTTTGCCCGGCCCGGCCCGTTTTCAAGGTGGGCCGGGTTGGCCCACGGGTTCCGGCCCACTTTGACGGCTCTAAGCATACACAACAATACATAAGATTATAATGTATATGCAATGGACATGGACTACATGTTATCATGCATGTGGCCCCAGTAAAAACATCACATATCACACTTGTGCATTGTCGCTATTAATACATGTAGAGTGGTCTAGAAGTATATGTTAGGTCACACCCTCTATGCACTCTCACTAAGAGTAATACCAAGGTCTAGTTAGGATAGTTAAGTCATGTAAGATACATCCTATGTTCACAAGGGCAAGATTGGGACTTCCAAACCAAGTTATCCTCAAAGTTGGCTCCTAAGCTTTTACACAAGGGACCTTCCATAGCAGTGTATTCCATATCGTATCCTTAAAAAAATACTTTTATGCACATGATGCATGTCAAAAAGACTCTATGCATAACATTTCACATGATCTTATTAATTCATTGCCAACTAATCCCATATATTAAATCATCAAACATTTTCAATATAGCAATTAAAAATTCAACTACATCAATTAAATATTAGCAATCAATGGCATAAGACATCACATCACTACATCTCATACATAGCTCACAAGCATATCAATAATACACTCACATACTACATTTTCAAAACTTAATCTTCTATGTTATTGCATGGTCTAAATACCTTAGCTATATATGTGTGTGTGTGTTTGTTTGCTATGAAGTTGATCTTAATTTTATTAGAAAGTTAAGACAATTATATCTACTATTTTAAATAAATACAAAATCACAACGTTTCGGTATAAATTTGACAATCTGACTTTTGCTCACTTATTTGATCATAACTTAAGTTTCAGACCTCCTTTTTAGGTGATTTCAATAGCATTTGAAATCTAACATCCAAGGCTACAACTTTCATGAAGATCACAAAACCTAATTCTGCCATTTAAGTCTACTCGAAAAGCTTACAACGTATGCATGTTACATTTCGCGCACAAAATATAAGGTTCGTCTTTTGACTCACATAACTCGATCATTTTTTAACATTTTTATGTAATTATTGAGTCTAATATATAGATTTAAATGTCTACTTTCTAACCCAACAATCAAAACTCAATTTCATTAATCACATGAAGAGAAATCAAATAAATATTAAGGTATGTTCATACCAAAATTTTCAGAATCTAACACAACTCATACCTAAACTCTTTTCTCTGAGTCTAATTGGTAAGAACTCTCCATAGGTTATGTTACACTTATAAAAGACACAATGTACACACATGATCATATAACAAACATAGGATTGGGACTAATCTCATTACCTGATATACAAACTCATACCTAAAGCGAGGTTTCTCACCCCCCCCCCCCTTATTTGGATAAGCTCTAGATAATAGGTGCACAACTTTGAAGTGATTTTCTTCTTACTCTTATTCTTTGAACTCTGAAGCGTGTACGTGATCAAAATACTTTTCTTTTAAAAATCGTAACCTTCCCTTTACCCTCTAGTTAAATATATTAACCTCATTTATCCAAAGATATCTTCCCTTTTTAATAAAATATTATACTATTCTTTAATAAAATATCATATAATATATTCTAAAATATATTACATAATTAAAATAAATATTTAATGTCTCCTATTAATAAAATAAAAATATCAAAATTTTAATAAAATAATTATATTATATTTTATGAAAAATAGGGTGTTACAGTAATAACAAAATATGCACAAATGTTCATTGATTGTTTCATTAAATTTAAAAGTTCAATTTGATAAAGCTTAAAATAAGTGATGAACATGCAAATAAGTAGTAGAAAATTTCAAATAAAATATTCTTTGGACTAGATTTCACTCATTATACCTTCTTGTAATCTTTATACACATACATTTGTTAATCCTTTTCCTATAATATCATCTAGGATTAGAATCACTCGATACTAATTTCTTAGTAAAGAGATTCTAAGTTTTCCTCCTTAAATATCAATTCCTTACATATTTTAAAAGGAAAACTTGCATTAAAAAGAAATTCTTTAAAGAAATTCCTTACAGACGAATCACTAATAAATAGATGAGACCATAACATGTATATGAAAATCAAGAGTTGTATTAAGGCCATAGTTACATTGAATCCCAAAAAGAAAGGTTAGCCATTCATTTTCATGAGAGTCAACTCAAAAAAATGCATTAGAACAAAGCATGAGATAGGACTCGATCCCATGTTCTTTTGTTAAAATGGAACTTGACAAAATCACTTCACTAAGTTTGTATGTGTAAAGGATGAATTGGTTACCTATTTTTTATATTTTTGTTAACACTTTTGATATATAAAACTTGAAACATTGTAATTATTTAATATTTCAGTAACTACTAAACTGATATACTATATTATTATACAATTTACTTAAATAATTTTATAATATTTTTTAATTTAAATTATGTTATTCATAATTTGATTGTTCTATCAATATTATATTAACTATATTTTTTTTAAAAATTTAAGACATTATATAAATTTTATTGAAATTTATGAATATGCAATATATATAGCATGAATATTTTTTTAAAAAAATTAATAAAAATTGGATCATATAATTTAATTAGTAACCCACCAATTTGGCCTTTAATTAACTAACCTAATATTTTAACTACTTTGATAATCAGATCAATTTTTAAATATTAATAATTACTCTGATCAAAATTAAATCTTAAACTAATCGTGAATGAGTTGAAGATACTTTCATTGTGATTTAGTTAAAAATAATATTTTTGAAAAACAATTAAAACCCTTGTTAAGTGTACCACGTGTTTGAGAGCGTTTAACATTTCTTATTACTATGTGGGCTAAAAGAAAAAAAAGACCATTGTATGTCAAGTGACATAAATATGATTTAAGACTAATTAAAATGACATCTCTATGTATAATTAATTAGATCTAATCCAAATCATATCAAAGGAGAACTCTTTTATAGATTTTGATGTGATCTTTCTCTTTAAATTAAATAATAATGTCTAGAAAGAGAGAGAAGGACAACGGGAACCCACAAATATATAGTGAAGTTTCATTATATATAGTTTCCGTACAAATAGCTTTTTATAACGTTATTAGGCTATTTTTTTATTAAGGAAACAACACCTCTCCAAATTCAAGAAGAAAGAATAAGGTTACATGTAAATCTATTGTTGTTCATTTCCTTTTTCTTTTTTAAAAGTATTCATTTTATTTTATATAATAATAATAATAATATATTAATAGAATTCAAATTACAGAAGTTTATCGTAGAATATTTTACGTGTCTTATAAGTTAGATTGACTTCAATTTTTCTCTTTTTTTTTTGTAATTGGGCCTACATTGGTTGTCGGATCCAATATCAACAAATTGAATAAGGCAATTGTTAATCTAAAAAATATTATTATTATTATTTAAGAGACGTACGTATAAATAAGGATGAAATAATGTTAGTTGTTACTTTTATTTTATTTTTTACTTTCCATAAGACCATACATCATACAATGATATTATTAGTTGTACATGCGATGTATATCGATGTTGAGTGATAAGATAAAATAGATTCAGGAACATCCGTAAAAATATTTGTATACAAATGAATAAATATCTAATTATATGAAAATAGATATGAGATGAATATAGACTTATAAGATATAGGTATTACTCAATTTGTCCTACCTTGTAGTTATATATATATATATATATATATATATATATATATATATAAAATCTATTTATTAGTTTAAATTGTATTTATTTTTTAAAATTTATAGTATATAATTTAATTTATACTTTAATTTAACTAATTTTTATATAATTTTTTTTACAGGTATTAGAGAATATTGTTAACATATGATTATGATGTTGTGAGTTTAATTATAACTTTTATTATGTTGAATTATTTATAAGAATTAAATGTTTTGTAATATTTATTTATAAAAATTATTATGTTAGATTTTTGTAATGTTAAAGACTTGACAAATTAATATTATGTTTATTTTTGTAAAATCTTATCTCTTTATTAATTTATTTACTTTATAAGTAACATACAAGTTGCAGGAACAAGTATGGGTACATATAGGTATCCAATGTGTATAAGGATAGAGATTAAAATTACTATTCGCACAGGTATAAGACTAGATACGAATATTATTTTTAAACATGAGTATGTGGATGGGTACTATAGGACCCATTCTAGATTCTACCCATTGTTATCCCTAATTTTAAGATTTGTGCATGATTGTTTTGTCTTTTGAAAAATTGGTTGATTTTTAAAACAAAATGAAAAAATAAAATAATAATTGTCTAACTTTAAAAAAAAATCCTCAAATAGCACTAAGTTTTTTAAAATTAAAAATAATGGCTTTTAAATGAAAACTAAAAATATATGCAATAAAAAATATTTTTATTGATTTTAAACAAATATTCTATATGAATAATATATCAGTAGTTCTTTTTTATTTCAATAAATTCAATAAAAAAACATGATTTTTTTTATAAGATGAGTTTTTATAAAAATAAAGTGATATATATTTCTAATGACAATTCTCTAATCACGTCGAACACGGTTCGACGAATTTCAACCAATAACTTTTAATTATCATCAAGTACATAGATAGCTTATTTGAGTGACTTGTCTTCAAATAAAATACTTTTTTATTATATATTTAACCATTTCCTCCTTCAGATTGGGTTACACATCCTGCACCTAATTAAGGGTAGCCACCTTACATCATATTTATCGCTTACAAAATATTTTATTTTCCATCTTTATCGATATTTATCGGTATATAATAGAACAAAGTGACGTGACATGCACATTATTTACATCACAGCACGTGCTTCATTCATTTGTATTTTATTCATTAGTTTCTTTCAAATTTTGAGGTCATTCTAGCGTATGGCTGGTGTATGCAAACTACTGTGCCGTAAAACACAGCAACTTGACTACTGTTGTCTTATTACGTTAAATGTTTGTCAAAATTAAAATAACAACGTTATCTATCCATATTTCATTTTTTTTTATCAGAAAATAAGTTTTTTAACAGAAAAAATTATTAAAGGAAAAGACAAGTCCTGATCCTTATACATTTTAAAGAACAATAAACATTTTTCTGAATATAGAAAATCATATATTTCCCTTAATAACGTGGGCCGGGCAATTAATTATATTAGTTATTTAAGGTAAAATTTCGGGGAATATGAAGGGAACAATTATACTTAGGACATATGGTTAATCACCATAACTCCATAACTAGGTCAACAAACATCATAACTAGGTTGATCTTCGAAACAAAGCATATTACTCAAGTATAGAGCCTAAAAGACATAGGCAAATGAATATCTATCATATATAATATATGGAGGATATTAATTATCTTGATACTTGTTTAAACTTACTTTAATCTTAAGTATTTATGGAGATATTATCTTGATTTTTGTTTTAACCCAACCATAATTTTCTTTTATCTCTTCCTCTTATTCAATCATGATAACAAAATTTAATTTGACAAAGGCTTTTAACTTCTTAATATATCATTTTAAATTTTCAACGCAATACATCTTATTTTCAATAATTAATAGAATATTAAAAAAATTCCACCAGGAAACAACATTATCTCAATTTATTTATTAATTATGCACTTCATGGTCACATTATTTTTCTATTCTAGGAGGCTTAAAATTTGACTTTGCTTAGTTTTAAGTCAAGTAAAATATGTCAGGTAGTGTTTCTCGCGTCCACAAATTTTATTCAATATAAAAATCCTTCACCCTTCTCTCTCTAGATATAAATACGCACGAGAAATGAAAGAATTTTAATTTAATTATATAATATTATGTAAATAAACAAGATTGATTGTATTTGTACTACTTCTTCATCAACCTCTGGTTTACTGAGGGCCCCATGACTTTGTCCTATCTGATTGCATGAATTAAGGGCTTAAATGCGTCGGATCGACTTATTTTAATATTTAATTAATTCAATTAAATATAATTAGGTTAGATTTATATTTTTCAAGTAATTTAATTCAAATTGAGTTGAATAATCAGGTTAATTAGTTAAATATTAATATATTTTAATTCATTTTATGTGCTGTGTCTCATTATATTAAATAATTAATATTTTTTTTTAATTTTAGTTTTAGGTTGGGTTGGGTTGAATGATCAAATTATAAACCTCTTAACTTATTACTCAATCCATTTATAATTGATTAAATAAAAAAATGTTCAATCCAACTTGATGACCTAATTTAACTCGCTAAAATATAATTAAGTTAATTTAGACTCACAGGTCAATCATGACCCACTTACTCTTTTTATAAAAATTACAAACATTATTTTTTTAGGATTGAAATTTTCATCTTATTTTTTTAAATCACTTGTTTATGTTTGTACTATAACACTAAGAATTTTAAAACTATTTTATTCATTATTTGAATTTTGTTGTTTTGATGTCAATTGCCATAAAAAAACTCTAGGTCAAAGGGACTCTTAGAGTAAGTTGACCTCTGTATAGTTGAAAATTAGAGATGAGAGGAGTCAGTTCAAGAAAGATATAAAAAGGAATTTTTTTACAACGAGACTCATAACTCAACCACTAATACAAAATATGGAATTTACGTCACTGTATTCTCGTCGGACAAAGAAAAATTCGACGTAAAAAAAATGTAGTGGCATTTTTGAAATTATAATCAAGTTTTTTACTTCGAAAATCACGAGGTCTGACGTAATACGCCAGCTTTAGCGAGACCCAACGTTGATTTCAAATTTTACCTCGGACCTCGTGGTGTCTGACGTAAAAAACTTACAACACACGTAGGTATATTTTATCAATTTGGTGCCTCCGTCCAAAAAAATCCTAAGTTTAGCGAGACACTAGTGGAAAATCAGCATATTACGTCACCCCTTTTACGTCAAAAATACGAAAATCCGATGTAAAAAAAACGCGGTGGCATTTTTGTAATTTTTGCGAACTTTTTTACGTCGGACCTGGTAGGGTCTGACGTAAAAAGTCCAATCTACGTTGGAGGTGTGTTGTGTCCGACGTAGATTTGACTTTTTATGTCGGACCCTACTAGGTCCGACGTAAAAAAGGACGCAAATTTGAATAAGAGAGCGCGAGACACACCGCGCGCATTCACTTTTCATTTTTTTCTCTTTAAACCCTCTCCCTCTCCATTGTTACTGAATCATTTTTTTGTCTTTTGCAGAGGGATGAACTCTTTGTTACTCATTTGTACATTGTTGCTGCTCCTCAGGTATAAATCAAGATTTCGTTAGCACTTTTCTACTTTGCATTGCTACTCTGGCTATCTGTTTTATTTGATTTTTTGGTTGTTCTATTTGTATAGGTAGTGGGTTTTCTTTTGGGTTGTTATACGAAGCTGAATGGCTTGTTCTGCAAGCAGAACGGGCCGTTCTGCTGGCATTTTTATGTTTTTTTTTAATTTTTTTCCTACTTTTTTACATCGGATGTCGTAATGTCTGACGTAAATTTACGTCGGTTTTGCATATCCGACGTAAAATTTACGTCTCCCGCTTTTACGTCGGTATGTTTTCTGATGTAAAAAGCTCAAAATATCCGACGTAGTACACCTCTTTTGTACTAGTGAGACCCTCTCTTTGGCGTCGATCTCCGCCTCAAGCACACCCTCCTCCTCCTCCACTCCAAACCCTTCGACACCCCGCCGAAACCCCTCGTGGCCACCCTCCGCCTCCCCCTCAAAGACCTCCACGACTTCCATGACTCCTCCCGCTTCTGCAAGTTCCCCACTCCCGCCCCTCCAGCCATCCCCACGGCAAGATCCACCTCAAACTTGTTGCTGGACGAGAACGACGTTGCTTGCGACGATTTCAGCGATTACCAAGTAGATACTAAGTTTGAGGTTTGCAATTCTAAGGTTGTTTCGTGCACGTAGAGGGCCAGGAGGACAGCTTCGAAGCTGACCTGGGGCTTTTAGTCGACGACGTGGGAAAGGTAGACGTCGCTGATGACGGGAAAGATGGAAACCATTTTACGTCAGACATGGTGGATCCGACGTAAATTTTACGTCTCCTGCATTTACGTCGGACTTATTTTCGATGTAAAAACCCCAAAATAACCGACGTAAAATACCTTTTTAACACTAGTGAACCTTTTCAAAAACTCTAGAGAGAAGCAAGTGAACCCAAATTATCTTCTTCTCTAAATCCTTCTAAAAAAAACCTTCCTTTTCCTATCTCTTGAAGTTGAAATCTGAGGCAGTAAACTGGAACCTAAGCTTGTGGAGGCGGAAGATTCAAGTTGAGGTTTTCATGTGAAGTTGCTTCTTCATCTTTCTCTCTTTTGGGTTTGAAGTCTACAAGAGGTAATGGAAGTTTGTGTGTGTTCTATGGAGATTGCATGTTGAAAATTTGTTGTTGATTACTCTATGGTTGGTTTTCATGGTTGAATTGATGAATAAGAGTAGTAGGTCTGGAGGTTTTCACTTCTTAAGAATGTTTATGAGCATTTTGACAATTTCGAGTACTCTATAGTTGCACGTTGTTGTTGATGATGAAAACATGTTGTATAGACATGGCATTGTGCAATGCATGTGGTTGGGTTGTTAGATTTCAAGTCAATTAGATGAAATTAATTTCTACATAAGTGTAAAATTGATATCGCATTGGGCGCATCTTCATGACGCTAGGAATAGTTCCAACTAGAGGTCTCTGTCTCATCCACGTTGGACACAAGATTAGTGGTGTCAGGGGTGAAGAGAAAGACTCATCTCAAGTTGGGATGGCATTGGACGTAGTTTGAATAGCATCGAACGTGAGTCAGGTATAGAGACCCTTTACCTAATTTAGGGTTAGGCGTGAATTTTACCATGTCAAGCATGAGAGAATGGGAGACTCTTTGTTATAACCACGTCAAGTGTGAGTAGTTTGGTGTTGGGCGTGGATGAAACAAGGATCCCCCTGCCTCTATGGCATCAGGCATCTTTATAGTGGCGTCAGGCAAGAGCTCTATGATGAAAATTGGTTGTTTAACGTTGTTTTCATAATTGATTGATGACAAATAAGTTGTATGGGTGTTAATGTAAGATGATATACATGTTGATACATTGTAAGTTGAATATGTTGTAATGTTGTGAAGTTGTCTTAAATTGCCTAAGTTAATTGTATGTTGCTCATATTGTGAAGATGTATGATGTATAAGTTGTTAAGCTATTAGACATGTAGTTGAGATACATGCCCTATTTAAAGATACATAAGAACTATAGAAGAGTAATTGATGACTTTAAAAACTAAATATCTCATCGTGTGGATATGAAATGTAGTGCTCTAAGAGGCCAAGTGTTGAAAAACCTTTAATATGTAAGTTGACTGTTAAATGGTAAGTTGTATGTCGTCTCCTATAGGTTTAATGTGATACCTATGTCTAGGCAAGGTCGAGACGCACATGTATAAAGCGACCAATTGAGTAAAGTATTGGGTTAGAGTCTTAGTCTCTAACCTAGTATTGGAGGGGCATAGTACTTGGAGGGTAGTTAATATACTAATCTCTTAGGTGGCTTAGTGATGTAAACTAATATTGTGGTAGGCTCATACCCAAATTATTCTATGCTGACAATAATACTAGACTTCCTAATTTAAGTGATGAACTTGAGAAATTAATTTGAGTAGTTAATTGACCTAGTTGAGATAGGTCACACGTTGTGGTTCGATAGGGTCTAGCTACTTAAATTATTCACTCTATGTTGTAGGAGATTTCTATAGTTGACATGTGTGACGATGTATCAAATGTAATAATGTGTTGTTATATTGAATGTGGTGAAGTTGATTAAGTTGTTCTGTTGAGACTATTTTCGTGTTGCAAGTTGTTGTATTCTAACATGATGGAATTATTTATTTGTTGATTGTGTTGTATTGCTTAAAGGTGCTAATTTCGATTATATGTTGAATTCTTCTTACAAGCTTATCATGTGCTTTCCTTGTGGTTGAAATTGCAATTATCATACTTGTTATAGGAATAGGACAAGGTTAGCGAGTTAGCCCGTCTTGTTGTGGATGGTCATGCTAGGGATAGCCAACTTTCTTTTGTTGTCGTTGCTTCGGTGTTGTTAGAATTGTATAGATGTCGACTGAAGTTTAAGCTTATTTTGCGCTTAGTCATATATTTTGTATATAATATGTATGTATGTATAGAAACTATTAGTTTCTTTTATTCCATACATATAATTGTGTACATGATATTAGTTACTATTTGCATGATAATCTTAAGTTAGATGCATGTTGTTAATCTTTTCCCTATATAGCAGTTGAACCGTAGCAAGTGTAGTGACCAATTAGGTCAGTTACACATACAATAAATGTGACCCTTCTACATTGAGAGATTAATATGAAAGTTGATCGCTGACAACCTTGATAGACATTTTATTAGTCATGTACTAACTTTCACCTTTTTTCTCAATCAAGTATAATTAAATAAAGAGAATAATATTTATATATAAATTTGATATTTTGTATGAAAAAAATGAGGTCGAGAGGAGAAATTTCACTAAAGATGACTAACTATGTTCTTTAATAAAGAATAATCATTGGTGAAATCAATAAATACTTTATACCAATAACATAATTTTGTTAAAAATTATATATTATTTTAATATTTTATCATGTTTAGAAATGTCTTTCAACCACTATTAAATCACCTTAATATCAATTAAGGGTCCATCTAATAGTGTTTAAAATCAAATTAATTCAAATAAAAAAATTGTAAATTAATTCAGAAATTAGAAACTAGCTGAAAATCACAAATTGGTGATTATGTTTAATTTAAAAAAAAATCATGGCTTGATTTAATTTTTAGATTAGAATGTGAAACTAATGGAAATATAAAGTGAATCCTCTTTTTCTTTCTTTAAGTCAAATTTAATTATTTGAAAGAAGAAGAAAAAATTCCTTTTGTCAAACTGTAGCCAATATCTAATATGTGCGTAAAAGGTTTGAAAATGTCACTTTTTAATTAGATTTTAGTATTAAGAAATTAGTTCTTAAATATCAATTAGAGAGTACCTTTATTTAGAAAAACAAAAAAAACAAAAACAAAAACAAAAAATTGTATCGATCACCCACATGTCTCGAGGATATTATTTCATCAAAAATTAAAAAATTGTAAATTGAATTAAAATATTCTTTTATTATTACAATTGAAAATAAATACAGAATGACGCAATGTCTTAGTTTTTAGAAGCCACGAGTCAATTTTACGTAAAACGCTAAACCCTACATTTGAAAGAAGAAAAAAAACTTAATTTATTTATTAAAAAAATTTAATGCATTAATTAAATAATTAAAATTTAATGTAAATTATGAATTATTAACTGAAGTAATTTTACTAACGGTTAATTTTAAGAAGTATTTGATACATAACAATTTTTTTATATTTAAGAATTATGATTCATAAAAATTATAAATCTTAGAAATCATAATTTTTAGAAATATGAAATTTTTTTTGGTTAATCATATATTTTTTAAAAATATTTATAAATGATATTTGTAAATTAATGATTTATATTGCATTGTATAAGCAACTAATGATAACGTGATGTTTTTATCTCATTAGAACTTTATTTTTAATTTAGGAATGTTAGTTTCTCATTACAATTATGCGAGAAACCGATGAAAAATCATTCCAAATAACAAACTATATACAAGAAACGAACATTTTTTTACATTAGATTCTGAAAAACGTATTTTTTTGTGTGTATCAGATGTCTCTTTGAATCCCTTTTCACATATTATATATATATATATATATATATATATATATATATATATATATATATATATATATAAAGAAAGAAAGGTCCACATATTTAAAAAAATAAATTTATTTATTAAATTTATTTCATTCAATAACTCATATTTTATATTAAATTTCAACGATTTTATCGTTAAATTAAAATTTCTTAATATATAAATTAAATTTATAAAAAAATTTAAAAATTAAAAATTATTTAATATTTTATTTTATATATTCAAATTAACATATAAAATATTTTTATAATTGTCTATCAATTTAAATTAATAAAATAAAATATTAAATAATTTTTATTTTTTAAAAAAATTATAAATTTAATTTATATATTAAAAAATTTTAATTTAATTATTAGATCGTTGAAATTTGATGTATAATATAAAATATTAAATAATTTAAATTTAAAGAAATTTATTTAAAATAAATGAACCCTTTCTATTCCCCCTCTCTATATATATATATGTTACGTAAGTATAGAGCAAGTCCTTTTAATGCATTATTATACTTTTGTATCAGAACGAAGAGAAACATTCTTCCATTTGTATTTTTCAATTAAGTTTAGCTTTAAAATATTATTTTAGGTCATTCGTTTGGCTTATGTGTCCAACAACTATGCCATTGTTTTCTTATATTCTTCGAAAGAGATAAACTTTATTAACTACTGATGCTGTACATGCTACTACGTATAAGGTATATAAATATTGAATCTCAAGGACCTAAGTACAGAGGATCAAAGTAAGTGTGTTTTAATTAAAAAAAAAAAAACTGAGCTACTACGTTAATTATAGCCATCGTTATATAATAAAAAAAGATGATAGCCATCATTATATATCAATGTGATTGAATGAATAAATGTAGAGTATGATCTCAAAATTAACTACAAATAAATCATGGTTAATGATAAGTCGGCGTACAAGCATAAAATAATCATACCAAAATAGTGAAAATATCTGAGTCTTGAAATAAACAAAAGATGAAAGAGATAAAGTTTGGCATACCAAACACATTCATATACACAAATATTTACACGAGCCTTACATACACTTACTTTAATACTCTTTACACAAATATTAATATATATTTAGCAATTAATAATTTTTATTTAAAAAATATGCACCCGGAATTTAAAAATATAATTCATACTTATATATTTCTAAAAGCATAATTGAGAATTCTCTTGAAAGAGAAAATATAATTATGACAAAATCGTGTTATGTAAATAAATGGTGAATAATACTTTTTAATAATTTATAATAATTTTAATATAATTTTAGAATAATAAATTTGAGTTTAATTCAATCTTACAAAATTAATTTATAATATTTTATTTATATATTTTTTAATTATTTTATTTCTAGTCGATATAAAATTAGAATTTCATATTGAATGATCATTAGTTAAATAACATGATTTGATATAAATTATAATGTTAATAATTAAGCACATACACACAAGTAAGGAAATTTTTTTAAGAATGAAAACAGTACAAAATGATACAACAGTTACCTTGTAACAGCATGTGAATTTCACATGTCATCTATACTGATTGAAATATCACTTTCTGGTATCCACAGTTTATATTTTATTTTAATTAATTAAATAATTAAAAAATTACTAATTAATTAACTGTTAAAAAATCTCTTATTCTCTCAAAAACACGTAGTACCTTTTATTGTACTAGTATATGAGAATGTGAATGTTACAGAATTATTGCGTGTCATTCATGTTACACATACAACATGCGTACAACTGTCATGTTACACAAATATCACATGACTTTCATTTCATCTGATATAAGAATATAACCGTGTACAATGCTAGTGTATACTTTCAAGTTTCAATAAAAAAAACACATTTGTTGTTAACATACAAGAAATAATTAGACTAGAATTTGGATATTTCAAAATTATAAGACAAAAATCGATGATTTTACCCAAAAACTTTGGCCCAACTAAAAGAAATGAAATATGTTTGATCAGAATTTTCTCTTAACTAATAGGGTAGTCCGAACCCAGACTTGTTAGCAAATGGGAACAATGAGGCTTTTGAAGAAAAAAAGGTCAATTCAAAATTGGGTCAAGCCCTCTACTTGATGAATTAATCGCCTAATCATAGAGAGATAAAACAAATATCAACCATCAATAGAAAAAGAAAAAAATTGATCCGTGACTTGAATGGGACAACAAAAGAAAATGTCTAAGCCTACGAAAAGACAAGACAAGGAAATAGAAACTTGGCCCAAATCATGAATAACGTTTGTTAATGTGTGCAAGAAAAACGTCACTGTGTTTGGGCCATTGAAAATTAGCCAGATTATTCTGTCCATTGAGTTACTCTCTTAGAAACCTTTTTTTCCCCCCTTAAAATAAAACACAAAATAGTTGGGTTACAATTTTTTTGTGTAATTGTTTTATGTAGCAAAATTAATTTTTTTTTATCCTCTATGTTTAATTAAATTTTAGTTTGATTCTTTAATTTGTTGTATTCAATTTAAGTTTTATATATTTTTTCATTTTTAAAAATTATTTTTGAAGACAAAATTTTCTTTTAACTTTGGTTTTCTTTCCACGTTAGTCTATTTAATGCTTGATGTGAATATAAATTCATGATAAAAATGTTTAAGAGTTTAATGATCATACATCAATAATATAATACATCATCAACTAATTAGATAATATTATTAATATAATATTTTACTTATTTATTTAAAAAATCAAAATTTTATCATAAATAATGATTTATAATTGGGTGATAATATAAAGCTATTTTACACCATTAGTACATATTTTGTCAATGCTGAATGATGCAAGAGATGGAGGTCTCAAATTTACTTAATAATAGACAGTTAGAAACATTATCCTCTTTGTTAAATATATAAAAATAAAGAATAAATTAGAAAGTCATTATGTTCAACATAGGTGAAAGATTTATCAAAATATAAATTTTAAAAGGAAATGATACTTGTATAAAGATTTACACAATAAAATCATATCTATTTTTTTTTCATTATCATTTCACTATTTATTACATTTATCATAGGAAAAAGATAAATATACAAAAAAATTGATGTGGCAAAAATATTATATATATATATATATATATATATATATATATATATGTGTGTATTCTTTATAGTTTATTCTTTATTATAAACCAAAAAACATACGTTTTTATTTTTAAATATAAATAAAATTTAATTACTTTTATTTTGTTTAATGATATTTCTTCTAAAATATTCTTTCTTTAATACATCATTTTTCAGTCGCATACTACTTATTTTGATATTTATAATAAAGATAATTTAAGAAAAATCTTGAGAAAGTAATAAAATTTAATATAGATAACTAATTTTTAAAAAATATATAAAATCATTTTTTTATTATAATATATAATAGAGAGTATATCATTACTCTTTTTTTAAGTGTCAAAAAAATATTGAATTTTCCTTCAAATATGCATATAACATTTTAGTAAAAAAGAAGAAGAAGAAGAAGAAGAAAAACTAAACTAATGTCAAAAAAACATAAATAAGAAAAGAAAAAAGTGAACGTGTTTGGTCTTTTTGAGATCCAATGCCCTTGTGTTCAGTATTAAAGCTCACAACTTTTCATGGCTGTGGTAGCAAACACTACTTTAATTTTTCTTATTATATATATTTTTTGTGAAGCATGAAACCTAATTGGACATGTATATACACGTCAATCGAAAAAGTATTTGATGATACCGAAAGAAATTGCTGACTTCTTTTCTCTGTTCATTGAGATTTAGATCTATTTGGTAGAAGAAGAAAAAAATTCAAAGCGAATGCAAATTTCAAAATTTAAATTAAAAAAGTAAAGTTAAAGAAAAATTATTATTTTTTGTCTTTATTTAGAAGATAGTTTTCTTTATCTTTTTCTTTTATTTTCTCTTTAACAAAAAACTACTATGTATTTTCTTTATTTTCTATCTTCTTTCCTCTTATTCAAACACAGTATAAGATATACAATATAAGGCCACTGAAAATAATTGACATTGCATCATCATCTCCCAAATTGAATTGTCTTCTCATCAACCAAGATTTGGCATGTAAACAAAGAAAAACGAGTTATGTGAGTCTCATAATTCTTAACTTGCTAAAGGAATATTTTATGTAATTTGAGCTTTATTTGTTTATTTTGGGTTTAAGACTTGTTAGTTAGGTGTTTGATATCCGAAGCATCTATACGGGTAATCTTAAAATTTATGTTGTACTGGTATCGGTACACGTTGAGTATCCATGAGTACGTATATTTAGTACATACTATAAAAACATTTGGGTATTTAAGATTTGATAAATAAAATTAAATGGCCCTTCAGGGAATGAAAAAAAATAATAAGAAAGAGATTTTTTCTTTGATCTTAATTGTTATTAATCATGTTTGTTGGCATGTGTTAATGTGAGTATAAGTACAATTCCTTCCAACTTGGATCAGATGAATGGAATTTATTTTAAGACATGCTGATTTTCTTGAAATTGTTACTCTCTCTCTCTTATGAACTAAATCTAGAGACAATTCTTTTCATAATATTGATCGATGAAAATAAATGGTGAGATTGCAACCGTTAAAATGTAATATCAGAATCATATTAAGGTATTATAATATCAATTGATCAACATTTACATGCTATAAAAAATTTTTGGCGTCAGGAAGAATTCAACTCTTTTTTATGTTATTATAAATTATGTTTATTATCATTTATCCAATTTAATCATGTTTATATATACACACGTTGACAAATGTGATTATCCTCACCTTTCCAATAGTATATATAATTAAAGATAATTATTATTTTACAAATCAACTTTGTAAAATTAAATTATACTGACAATAATATTTTCAGATGATATTAAAATCTAACTTAATAATTATTGATTGTTATTGAATTTATTAAATTACTCGTTATTAGATTACCTATAAATATTTAGTTAAGTTTTCAAAATGTTTGATTTTTAGTGTGAAGAGAGTGTAGATATCCTATATTAACTAATTATACTACCCAAATAATATATAAATAAAGAATAATTATTACTTGATTACGTAGATTTAAATATGACTTTTTAATACCCATATCTAGTATAAATTCACAGATGTGGTTATCCTTTCTTCACATTAATGTATTTTATATATATGTGTCCCTTCTTAGAGGATATTTGATGAATATACAATTTTCCATGAAATTTCTTACGCTTCTAACTTAACATAACCCCACTTTCCTTTTTCTTTTTCACCTTTACCAGTAGCATCCTAACACCTTCCTTAAAAACAATAGATTTGGAAGAGGAAAAAAAAAACCAGTTATCGTGAAAACTGCATGTCAAAGTATTTGCTTGCCACCAAAAGGAGAATAACACGAAAAAGCCTTGTATATTAGATATAGCCAACCAAAAGTTGATGAACGCATATACTAGCGATACAGAAAGTGAGAGATCTTATACAGCTTAAAAATAAAACAAAGAAAGAATGATATAATCAATTATTTGCAAGGGAACGCGGCAACGCAACTTTTTAAGTGGGGATGATTGAGGAAAACAGAATCTTTTAACTCTCTTTTGTTCCTCTCTCGCTTTTGCCTTTTCTATTCAAATGAGTGTCCCATCGTCTAATAATTTCCCATATGATATCCTCGTCTCTTGAATTGAAGTTTGTATTAAAGGGAACGATAAAGAAAGAGCTAGGGCAAAAAGAAAAAGAAAAAGAAAAAGAAAGCAAAAGAGGTCCAAAAAGCAAACCAATGAGAAGGCTGAGAATTATCAACCACTCCGCCATGCATGCCACTGATTTTCACAAACTTAAAAAATACCTTATTTACCTGCACCAAAAAAGATTTAAAATATTGTGTTAATTTGTAGATAATAAAGAAAAGAGTTAATCACTTATACATTATCAGTATAAAATTTTTTTACACTAACAACCAATTATATCTTTTAATTGTGTCATGTCCCCATAAACAAATTTACTTCTAATAGTGACATGGTACAATTAAAAGATATAATTGGTTGTCAGTGTAAAAAAACTTTACATTCTAAAAAAAATCTATCCCTCTTTTTCCTTATACTCACGACTAATTAATTAAATAAAAAAGAAACATCAGAAATGAATGTCAAATAGAGAGAATTTAATTTACCTTGTCCCTCACAAATCCTTCTCAAGAAAGCAAGGAAAATAATGAGTATAGCTACTCCCGCTAATAGTCCAACAATTATTGCAAAAGTCTTTTCACCTCCGTTGTCCGATTTTCCTGCTAATTATCCAATACAACAAACTAAATTACCTACATTGCTTTAATATATTTTGGTAAAAATAAATCCTACTTCATTTTTCTTTCGGAAAATGGAAATCATTACACAATTTTAAGAGAGTAAAATTAGAAGAAAAAATGACATAAAATTTTTCTAATTGTAAAAACTTTTTTCAATTAACTTGTTTAAAATCTTAATTTTAACTCATGTATAAACTAGTTGTAACTTGTAAAAAAGCTTATGTTGATTTTTTCTCCTATTTTCTTTCTTCATAAAAATATTTTTGAAGAAATTTATCTAAGAAAATCTCTAATTTATGAAATACTAGAATCTGATTAGTAGTAAAAAGTGAGAAGTAGCATAATTTGCAGGAATTAAAGTTGGAAGTATATTATTGCTGTTATTAAGATTTTTATGGGTAAAAGAATGTATAATAGTTGAAGTGTTGGGCCTTACGATGGGCCTTGTTGTAAGCATGGGCCCCGTTGGTAGAGAACCTGGCGTAACACTTGGCGAGGAACACATCCCCATAATCGGCGACCGCACAGTCGCTCCTCAACCGTCGGATGGCCTCCCCCACGCAATCCTGACACTCGCCAAAACTCAAATCCCCGCAACACTGCGCCACGCCCCTCACCTCACCCGACCCACCAACCCGAAAGTACCCGCCCGAACCCGACAACCCGCCCAGCACCGCGTCCCTCTCGCCCGAACCGGGCCCAACGGACCCAGGCCCACACTTCTTCAGCACCACCGTCTTGTCCTCCAACCCGAGAAACGTGTTGTTGTCGTACTTCACGTAGCACCCCTCCAGCTGCACCGCGCCGCCGCACGCCGCCGGGCAGAGCTCCCCGGCGCGCTGGACGGCGCGCGCGACGCAGGCGGCGCACTCCGGCATGGCGAGGTCGCCGCGGCACTGGTAGAGGCCGTAGGCCACGTCGGCGGGGCTGGAGCCCACCACGGTGAAGTTGTTGTAGGAGGCGTACGTGGCCGAGTTGACCAGCGAGGTGAGGAGCGAGTTGAGGTTGGACTCGTAGGGCGAGGTGGGGGCGTAGCGCTGCTGCGTGCATCCGCCGTAGAGGAAAAAATCCACGGAGGAGGACAACACGGAAATAACAAAGAACGCGGTTAAGGAGATTGAGATTACTGCTGCTGCTTTCTTTGCCATATTTTTTTTGGTTGGGTTGGTTCCAAGATGGTGTACGTGCTACTGAATCATGTGCATGTCATCGTGGATTCCATATGACGGTATAAATGATGAGTAGTGAAGACTTTAAGTTGCTTTAAAGTTTAAATAACTGAATATCCACGTTATAGCCATTAGCCATGTCATCTATGTGGTGTGAATAAAACAGATAAAAGCTTCTCTTCATTATTTACTGTCCGCCATGTCGCCTCTATCTAATTCTTTTCCAATAAATTACACTCGCTTATCAACACTCACTCCTATAAAAGACAATCTAGTACGAGAGATCAATTCATTAATATGCTTTAAATATAATTTTTCTATTTCAAAAAATTATATTTTCAGGCAAATGATAGCTTGTGTATTAAAAAAAACGTGCCACTCTAATTTACAGGATAAACTACACTCATCATTACTTATTATAAAAATCAATGCTTAAAATTTATAATTAAATTAAATTATTATATATAAAATAAAATTTAAAATTCATTATAATATTAATCATTAATTTTTTTAATCATGATTATTCTCTAAAGTGTAATTCTCTCCACACATCCTAATTTTAATGATTATAATTTTCTTTTTTTTTTTCTTTTCATATCTCTTAAAGAAATTAAATCCCAACAATGTTACATCTAGACTTATCTTAACCTCATAAATCCTGTTCAAATAAATCTTGTTCAAATTTTAAAGAGGAATATTAGTGTACTCTTCCTAATACTTTCTTCATTAATTATTGGGAGAAATTTATTAGAAATCAATATTTTCATAGGTTTTACTATTAAATTAAGAGAATGTCATTAAATAAATGCAAGATCGACTAAACCATAAAACCATATATATATATATATAGCCCCTTTTCTATCCTGTTCTTCGTCAATCTTCTTTCCAACGATTCCCGAATCCAAAGTAACTTTTACTTTTTTAATGTTTCCCTTTTCTATTTTAATTAAAAGAATAATGCTAAACCCTTTGTAACTTTAAGTGTAACCTTAATCATTGTAGTTATTGCTGTACCAATCACTATATTCAGTTTCAGTTTGAATATACTAGTAGTTTAGGAAAGCGAAAGAGGAGGGTATATGTTACGCATCCTGAAACAAAGTTTGGAAGATAGCATGGCCCGTGTATATCATCATTTTAATTCAAGTTTTTAGGGCATAACTTAAATATCTCGTTAGGACTAAGGAAGGTTGGGAAAACAAGAAGAGCCAACGATGAAGTCGGTTCACTATCACCAAGAACCCACGTACGTACGCACACAAATCAATTTCTAAAATCTAATGACAAATATTCAAAATACTATAATCTTCGATCTTCCTAGTGCCATGCATGGACATGTATGGAAATCAGGGCCTCTGAAAAAAGTACACATTCACAAACCAACACAGTGTAAGAAGAGGCTTTAATACTTTCCCTATAATTGACTTTAATTAGCATACATTAATTTATGAATTAATTATTAACTGTAAAAGTAAGCCTGGCACAGTCAGAGAGGAACGGGCTTTTAACACTTTTTCCCCCTATTAGCACACGATAGCTTTTTTTTCGAGTGAAGACGCTAAAGTACAACTGTGACATCGCACTATCTTCATGAATCTCATGTTCAGTTTAGCAAAAACTGTTGGGATTCATCCCAACTCCCACATTTGTAAAATGAAGAAATATAGGCTAGTTTATAAGGATGTCCACCATTTCATATAGTATGAGGTCTTTTGGGAAGGAGCCCAAAAACAAAACCGTGCGGGCCTAGCCCAAAACGGACAATATCATATTATGGTGGAGCAACAGGTGGACTATCGGGCCCTACACAAACTAGCTAGAATATTCATTTTAGTGTATGTTGAATTGGACATTTGAGAAATAGCTAGCAGCAGAGAGGTCACTAGTAAAGACACTGAACATGGAGTTAATTTGTGAATTGCAGCTAGCATGAAAGACTGAAAGTTATGGAACCTTATTTCTCATGTGAACTTGAAAGAGAAACAGTGGGCCTTTAATAATGGTATATTGAGAACACAAGAGGAAAGTCACGGGAAAGTTCAGAGTACAGGCAAAAATCAAAATCGATCACGAAGGATTTTTGCCTGTTATTTTGACATTTTTAATTTCCACCATGTCCATTGCAGTTATAATGTTGGTTTCCAAATGGTCCCCCAATGAGATCACCTTCAACGTTCTAACATATATAGGTAAGATATGGTCCCCCTACTATAATGTCTAACATAAAAATAAAATAAAATTGTTAATACTATAATGATTAGTAACCATTTGAAATTCATATATATACTTGAAGTTAAATTATTATCTATTCCTCAATCACCTGGACGTCCATATGTTTTGCTTGATATATAATTAAGATTTTTAATTAAAAAATTTCAAATGATATAATATAATATATCTTCCTCTAAATCTTACTAGAAAGAAAGGAAAAAGAATCACTAAGATGGACTTAGTGGTAGAGTATATATAATATTTTTAATTTAAACTTTGATGTTGGTTTGAATTTTTTTTTATTGATAAAAAAATTGATGATAAAGATTAAAACTAAATATGCTGAACACACACACAAAGAGAGACAGAGAGTAACTCTCAATCCCAAACATCTATCACACCATTCTTCGCTCACCTTTTAATTCCTACCAAATTTTACCTCTCAAAGATTTTTGCTTTGTCTTGCTTCTTCAGCAACACATAGCGGGAAGAAAAGAAATAAATGAATTTTTCTTTAAAAAAAAAAGAGGAAATAGAACAAATAAAAATCAGTGAGAAACATAGCAAATATACGACTCCAAAAATTTTTGAGTGTATTAAAAATACCAAAAAAAAAACATGAAATTTGTTGTTGTACTTAACGCCACATTTTTATATTTTAATTATCGTTTTATAATATATAATTCATTTTTAACATATTCTAAACTTATTTTCTATGAATTTTATATCTTAATTTGTACAATATAACTCAACGCTGACAGATTTTCCTGTAAATAAGATAATTATGAATCTATACATACCCCTTGAGGCTTGAGTTATGACTTGTGACAATCTATAAGTGTTTAAATTTCTTCTGGACAAGTTCAGCTGGTGTTTTTCTCTCTTTTTTTCTTTCGAATTTAAACCAAAATTATAGTAAGAACCCTAAGATTGATTCAGTTATTTGAAAATACGGAAAAAATAACTATAATTAGAATGTAAAATTATCTTAATCATTCTAGTATTTTACACATTGGTGAGCAGTGAGGAAACCCCGAGCTCCATAAATTAGGCCCATCTTGAAATTTGGCCCAGTACATGAACCCAACTCTTCACTGGGCTTCAGCGCCATTAGGCTTGGCCCATATTAATTATTAATAAAGTTGATGAATATTTTACATCAATAACCTAGCCTCATCCTTTGGATATGATGATTTTGGAGCATCTTGACTCTTTAATGGCATGGTCCTAAAAGTACATTGGGCCTAGTTCTCAAGTTGTGCCAATGGAGTGGTATTTGATTCTAAACCAATCGGTCAACTGTAGATAGAGGTGAGGTTATTAAAAGTTGAAAGTGCACATTGATTCCCTTGGCTGGCTTTTGGGATATATCAAGAGCTTCCTTTGATACTCGTCCTCCACATATAATAGTGGGTGTTGAGTGTTTCCCCAGCTCACCAACACCTTTTTTCGTGGGGTCTTAGTGCTGACTGCTCATGGCCAACCATCTTTATCCATTTATTAGGAGAACCACAACTTGGTTGTTAAATCTTAATGCTTATGTTCGTAACTCTGGTAAACATCAGTTAGGTATCACTGACTTTTGTCCCAGGAATCGTTTCCCACTCCTGCCATGCATATTTATTTCCCCTGGATTTCTCCCATTCATCATATTTGCTATTTGCCAATTCCTACGTCCAAATTGGATCATTTGATCATAAGTAGCTTATTGTGAATTTTTTTTTCTTTTTTTGGTACTTTTCTCCTTTCTTTCACTCCGACCAATACTCTTTTTGTTTTTTCCCCCCTATCAATTAGAATCAAGCTCTGGGTCAAGAAATTTACGACATTTATGCATTCTCTCCGGCCAATATAATCATGATGCATTATCTTTTTTCTATCGCAATCAAAGTTTGGAAGAAAAAAATTATAACATTTACACACTTCCCTCAAGAATTTTTTTTAAATAAAACTGATTTATTATTAAATATATCACATAAAACTATCATATTAATGTTTTTGTTGATAAAAATATCACATTAAACTTAACATATTTTTTCAATAAAAATATCACATTAAACTTAATTAATGTTTTATAATTATCTCAATTTATCTTTATCAATTGATCATTGAAAATCAAAACAAACTTTTCTAGAATTACATAAACTTAAAATTAAAATATCAATTTTAAGTTTGAAAAACTAAAAATAAATTTATTCAAAAATTACATGAACTTAAAATAAAAATATCAATTTAAGTTTGAAAAGATAAAAGTAAATTTATCTAAAATTATAGATTAAAAACATATTTAAAAACTAAAAGGTAAAAACATATTTTAGTTTTAATCTATTAATTGATTTATATAGATCGACCTCCCAAAAGAATGAGACTAAAAATTGTTTTTAACATGGATCCATTTCTAATTGCCATTGATGGAGAATGATCCCTAAACATTAAAGTTTCTTTGAACAATGTGTATAAACGATGATCACGTCTTAGCTTTGTTCATGCTAGACAAAACCAGCCTTCCAGTAAATGGAAAAGAAACAAAAACCCAAAACTATAATCAATCCAAGCAATAAATAAGGGAAAAAAGTTGCAGCTCTTCATTTTTTTTCTTCTTAACAAAGCCTTATCCCTCTGCATAGTCCCAAGACTTACATCAGCAGAACTCCATTGCTTGAAAAACAAGGCAATTCCATTGTGAACCAATGCATCCACTAGTCTCGCAATAATACAGATAATTCCCACTAATAGATGTAAATTCCTTTTCTCACGGGAAAAAAATTTGGGGAAATCACCATCTTCTATGTGATCAACTATCTATTTATTATTATTTATATACTATCATTTGGCTCAATTCTTTTGGATCCTACTCCTCTCAACTTTATGCCCAGGGAGAAACGTCTCAAAAAAGTTGAGGATGCTACACTATTTACAAGTCAGATTTGGCATTTTTAGAACCAAGAACTTGCTTCTCACGACCAAGTTTTTGACTCATTAGACGGTTTACGAGTCTGTCTAGAGCCTCCTTCATCCACCAGTGTTGACAAACATCCCTTGCTTCTGTGACGCTCATCTACACACACCCCCAAAAGAGAAAAATTCAAATCAAAATCAGAGACTCTTTCAGAAAAAGTACAACACCACCAATTTCAAATTGTGTGCTCCAATTCATCTTTTTTATTTTACTTACCCATATTCTTTGACGAACGTTTTGCTCTGGCCAGAACTCCAATTGCTCTTGAACAAGTAAAGGGAACATGTACCCTTCATAGAATGTGTCATGAGTCTTACTCTTGAAACTCCATTTACCCAATTTACCCTGCACCACCATAAAGCTATTTAATTTGCAAAGGTTTTTTTTTTTTTTAATCAAATTATTTAGCCCGAGATCATGATTAAATATGGCTCACCCCAACAATGCCTCGAACCCCAGCTTCCTCTATGGTTTCTCTCAAAGCTGCCTCCTTTTTTGATTCATCTAGTTCCCAACCTCCCTGAGATTTGGTCAACCAAAATAATTATAAATGAATTGGTGGAATAAAATAAAATCGAAATTATTGTAACTTGGCCCATTTGGGTGTTGATTATTGACTAATAATTGAGCGTGGGTCTACCTTTGGGAATAGCATCCCTTTTCCTTTCTGAGAACTAATAACCAGAACTTCTAATTCATCATAAACGTCCAACGATGTTTTCTCCCCAATCTTGAATCTGTATGGTATACATCTGCATGAACATGATTGCAATTTGCAGACACAAAATTAGTGAAAGATAAATAGTAACCAATCAATGAAATAAAACTCTGCAGAGAAACAATACAATACCAAATTCACCACCTAATTCATTTTCAAATCCCTCACTAGAAACCCATTTTAAAATTCTTAGTATCCAGCATCCACAAACTAGTAACCTTTAAGTCTAACTGTTTCAATTTACCCATATCAGAACAAAGCCTTGAGGAATAAAAAATGGTTACAGAATTCAGCAAAACCAAAACCTACCCATGAAAAACACAATTTTTATTTTTCCCCCTTAAAAACATGGATGAAAACCCAATTTCCCAAAAATTAAAGAACAAGAGAGGATTAGGAAGAGACGAACCCCACAACTTGGCGACGACCTTTTCTATAACGTTGCAACTCCCTGCCAGTACGAGAAACCAATGCCACAACATTTTCTTGGGAAACTACAGCCACCATTTTTTTCTTCTTTTTAACTCTTTTTAAGGACTTTTGAAACAAAGTGTTTAAGGAACAAGGAAAGAGAAACAACAATAACAATAACAACAAACGAAAGTTGTTTGTGTTCAGTAGATAGCATGAGAGGAAGTGGAGAAGGGGACACCATTTAATAATGGTAACCGGTTAGAGAGAGAGAGAGAGAGAGTGTGTGTGTGTTTTCACAGCAGAGAGAAAATAATTTGTTTTATTTTTTATTAAAATTATTTTAATAAATAAAAGAAAGAAGGGCATAAGGGAAGTGACGTTGGACGTGGGGCCCACTTGGAAGGAGATCTGCCGCAAATGCATGCAAGCCTACGACACGTGTGAATGACGTGTCACGTGATTTCCTACGTGGCTTTCAATATCCGTTGGCTCGCTGGGTTTCACAACATTTTCTATTTTGTTTCTGAAAATAATTATTAAAGAAATGGCAGAAATTTAATTTAATTTAAGAAGAAAAAAAAAAAAGCTGCGGTGTTTATCTAGATGTGAAGAAGACTTTGTAATTTCCGCTACTAGAAGCTGTCATGCCTTCAGTTGATTTTCTTTTTTCCCTCAGGTATCGTGACTTTTTCGTGAATTTCATACTTGATTGATGGTGATTGACGCTGTTTTCTTGAAAAAATTGAGTTGAATAAATTTTTTTTAATGCAATCAACAATTTTATAGTAATGCAAATTATATATATATAATTTAATAAGCAAAGCAAAAAGAGTTTTACAGATAAAAATGAAAATTATTAGTTCCACAAGATTTGTGAATATGTAATTATCTAATATAATTAACAAAAAATAAAAGTTATAATATAAAATAAATATAATGATGATCTATAAAATATCACAAAATTGATTATTAAAAATTAATTAGCATGAGTGACATATAACGTATCTTACAACTATTGAATTAAAAGACAATTAATAATATTTTAATTTTTATAATGTACAAGTTAAATATTTATTTTATATATTCAATTCATAATAAATTATATAAATAATACTATATTTGACTATATAAAAATTATATTATTTAAAATTTTCAATATAAATATTTTGAATATATAATGATTTATTTTTTAAAATATTAAAATATAATACAGAAACAGTATGAAAATGTAAAATTTAAAAATAATTAAAATTTTAAAATATTTAAAAATATTTTTATTGAAGAAAAACTTTTTAAAACGTTTTAGTTATAATTTGAAAAATGTGTAAATAAAAAGTAGTTTATTGCTCAAGTTAATTAGTAACCACTTTATCAGAATGACTACGTATATATAGCATTATGACATTGATTGTATTTTGATATTTGAGGTGAGTTGAAATCTTTGGCCGCATCCTTAGAAGTAAGTAATTAGTCTTATTTTAATATATATAGCAATATGATAATTTTACTCAAAGTCAACTGTTTTACTATTTACATGTGTATTGTTATTGTAAAAATCTGAGTGGTGATGGTGTACTGAATCAACACGTACCGACTAAATTAAGTTGCTCTAATAATACTTTGGATTGGGATAATCAATAATGTGAAGTGAACTCTAAGCTTGTTCAAAACAAAAAATTAATATGAAATATATGAATAAATGAAGAGAAGAAAAATAATGAAGAAAAAAAACTCTCAATTGAAATATAATATATGATATAATCATGATTAGTGTGTTAATGGTACAACAGTCAATAGTCAATATATATGTTCCCATGAAGAGCATCTGTCAGCCTTTGAGGTTCTCTCTCGATGTCACTTGGCCTAACACTTCAGTTCATTGATCTTGTACTATATTCCTCTGAAGTTTCTATTTCTTGGTTTTTAATTATGCGTTTATTTAGACTTTTGCTCCTAGATCACCCACGAAACTTTTCTTTTTCCTAATGATAAAATACTACTTTTTTCAACATAAGCAAAAAAAATGATAACATACTAATTACTTTAGATGAACAGTACTCGAAATGTTTTCAAAAAGGAGTAAATGAAATAGTGAAGGATAGAAATATCTTCCTGTGTGAAATATTATTTTAGCTCTACAAAGATTTAATGCAAATAATATTAATCTTAATATATATATATATATATATATATATAATTATTCTAAAAGTAAATTTTGATAAACTTATTTATTTAATAACTCATATTAAATATTAAATTTTAATATTTAACTGTTGAATTAAAAATTTTAATATATAAATTAAATTTACAAATTATAGTATAAAATACTTTTATTATTATTCATTAATTTGAATTAATGAAATAAAATATTAAATAATTTTTATTTTTTAAAAAATTATAAACTTTATCTATACATTAAAAACTTTTAAATTAATGGTTGAATTGTGAAATTTAATATATAACATAAATTGTTTAGTAAAGTAAGTCTACTAAATTTCCTTTTAGAATAAGTAAATCTCCTATATACATTAAGAGGAGGGATCAAATTATAACCATGTAACTTTTACAAATATAGAAAGTGAATTTTATCAATCTAACAATTAAATTACTTTATATTACATGTATATATATATATATATATATATATATATATATGTTGGGATTCAAACAAGTCCCATATCGATAAAATAATACAAATAACAACTTATATAATACAAACATACTTTAATGATTGATAGGCCTTTTGGGTGATGACCAAAAAGCAAAACCGTGAGGGTTAAGGCCCAAAGCGGACAATATCTCATCATTGTAGAGTATGTTTGTGTAATAACCTTATAAAAATAACTCATAAAATATCCTCTCAGACAAATATCATAAAATAACCCCATCAATATATATATAAACCTCTTTAAATAACTCGTTTGTATTTGTGGAATTATGTTTAAGATGAATTAAGTTTAAATAATGTTATATATGAACACTTGAACTTTATTTATTCTTTTCTTTTTTTCTTTTTCCAAATGATATGATTTAACAAATGACAAACTAGTAGTGTGAAAACTAAATAAGATTCTATATTAAGATAATCTAGAAGTTTATTAATAGGTGAATCCAAAAAAAATTGTTCATCAATAGAAAGGAGAAATATTGGGTAAATTATTAAATTGGGACCCATGTAAAATGAAATTATGATGTATCAATTTTATTCTTATTATTTATTATTAAATTATCATGTAAGAAGTGAAGATATTACTCTTTATCAAAATTTGTTCATCAAGATTCACAAAATTGATAAATAACAATTGGAGAATTTAAGAGATGTAAGAGAGAATATTTATTTTTCAATTTTTTTCTTATTATTTTTCAAATATTTAATAAGGAGAAAAGATGACTCGTAAAATTTGTTATAAAGAGAAACAAAACAAAGAAAAAAAATAAAACAGAAAATAAATAAAAGTGAGATGAAATTACACGTAATATATAGTTAGATAAAATAGGAAAATGACCCGATTGGATGAAAAAGATGATGGGAGGGTCCCAAATAGAAGACAGAGGAACCATCCAATCACATGCAGTTTGCAGTTGAAGATGCTGAACATCACGCATTCCATCAAGTTTTCAAACAAAATGATGCATTATTTGATTGTGTGAACAGTGAAGCGAGAAAGAGTTCACGTTGAAACCAAATCTAGAGTCCTGTATTCATATGTCTCTCTCATCCAATTTAATCCTCTCTTATCAAATTCCAATTCCTCCCATCATTTCAATTATGGATTGAGTCTTCCTATCCAATAAAATCAACTACCTGGAGAATTCTCAACCTCTCTTTTATTTATTTCCCCCTTCAAAATATATATTATCCTCTTTTTTTTCCGGATATGTTTTAAAATAGATCAATATTTGCTAGTGTATTTAATGAATCAACGTAGACTTTTTTCTTAAAAAAAAGACTACAAATAATAATATAATAGATTAATATAATTGTATATCCAAAATTTTAAAGTTTGAAAAATCATAAATAACATATTCATTGATCATCAACTTATAATTTCTTCTTAATATAATGATATGATTATTGAAAAGTTAACTAAAAAATTGAGAATTAAAAGGTAGAGTTTAAAAATGAAATAATTTTCTATCAATTACTGTGCCTTTGATGTAGTTGCGAGTTATTGATTTTTAATTAAACTTTAAATACAAATTTTAAAATAATACATGTTTGTCTAAAATAAAGTTAAAATGATAAGTTGATTCAATTTTAAAGCACTTTTAATTGAATTTTTAAAATAAAAAATGTTTGATATTTGACTTGTTTAGAAACAAGGTTGAAACATTTTTAATAACTTTTTTTTTATTGAGAATAAAGAATATTTTTTAGTATAATTTTTTTTAAAAAAATTTCTAAATTTGTATTAAAAAATACTGATTATGATTTATAATTTTAAAAATTACCTAACACTTTCCATGACCTCTCATAATCACAATGGTGATAGGTTCTTTCTAACTCCCTCAACTCGATAACCTCTTACTATTGAGTCTCCTCTTATCACTTCTCTCAACTCTGACGACCTCTTCCTATTGGCCTTATAACAATTGAAAGATAAGAAAATCACAAATGGTGTCCTCTAGTAAAAATGATGGCGGAGATTACAATGATGTTCATGTCAAAAATGATGGGAGAGAAGGAAAGAGGAATCAAGAGAGAAGAAAAAGGAGCGTGAAGGAAAATAAATTACCTTAGATAAAAAAAATTTATTTTCTTATTAGATTAAAAGAATTGGAACTATCAAATTTTTGCAAATGACCTAAGTAACTGAAAGAGAGAAGGTTTATAATCTCTTTATTAAATCAATTCTTCTTATAAAAAAAATTTTCAAACATTGCAAAGGACCTCAATATTCTAGATTAGTTGTACTAAATTATTTTAAAATGTATTCTCTAATTCGGTTCGTTATATAATTAATCTAGAAAGTCTTGCCAGAAATTTCAGAAGTTACAAAGAATAAACTACATTCAACGTCAACAAAAAACTAATTTAAAGTGTATTTTCTTCGTCAACTCAATTAATTAGAATGTTTTCTAGATCAATTTTATAGCAAATATTGTTGTAAAATATTTATTCTAATATTACAAAAGTGGCACTGCTTCACATAATACATTGATTTTTTACTAACCAAAATTTCTAACACGTCTATATTTTTTAACTTAAAAGGTTATTCATTTCAAACACAAATTTTCCAATTTTGATTTTGTATATATTTATTCTATAAGGAACACACTATCAAAAAAATTATTATAAAGTGACACACTTTTATAGTGATATAATATTTATTATTAATTAAAAATTAATTTTATCTACACAATAGATACAATTATGTTAGCATATTATAAAAAAATATAGATATAAAATATAGTGATATATAATTATTTTGTTAAATTTTATTCAAAATCTACATTAAAATTATATGTAAATACATGTCAAATAGATTTATATCCATATATATTCTACTTATAGTGATATTTTTTTTATTTTTATGTAATATTTCTTATAATAATAATACATTATGGATATAATTAGTTAGACTCAATTGTGTGCTTAAACCAAAATTGCAAGATAAGTCAACTCTATATTTATAGGAAAATAAAAAAAAACATATTATTTACACTTTAATAAGTAAAAAAATGTTTTAATTTAAATTTTCATTTATTTAAAATATATAAGTATAATCATTGAGTAGTTGATTCACGTTGCGATCAGGTCTTCCAATTAAGTAGTAACATATTGTTAATTGAATGATCCTAACATTTGAGTATAAAAAGAAGTTTGATTAGAAGGAGACGATCTATTTGAGTGTCTTAAATTTTTTTAAGAAAAACATATAGAAAGTTGTTATTACAAATAATCTGTAACTTGCATTTTTTAATAAATAAATGAAGTTAAATTTTTGATTTAGAAATAGAGTCGAATTAGAGAGGTCATATAAAAAAATTATTATCTCTATCTCTAATTATAAGACTCATTCAATTAAATTATGTCCTTTAAAAAAATTAGTTAATTTAATTAAGAATATTATTTTTTAATAGTTTAAACTATTTCTTAAAATTAATCTTTTCTCTTTCTACTTTATTATTGTTCACTTAATTAATTAATGTTTTGAAAGAGAGATATTTATGTATTTATTTTCTTCATCCTAATAAAAAAGAGAGAAAATTCTTATCCAATTAATTTCTAGTATTTATTATGTTTTGTCCAAAAAAAATTATTAATTAAATAAAATATTTTAAAAAAATATATAATTAATATAACTAATATAAGATCAGGGATTGATCCACGTTTAAGTAAGGTCTAGGGTTCGAATCCGTCTTGTGTATGCAGCCGCGTTAAATCTTGGGGCCAGTTATCCCACCTTTTGAGGTCTCCCAATATAGCGAGGAGATTAGTCAGTGCTATCTGCGGTGAATACTCCAGAGACGAAAAAAAAATTATAAAAACGAAACAAATAAAAAAGGGGAAAATGTGCCGTATACAAAAACGGAGATAGTAATTTTTAGTAGGTATACACAAAATAAAAACAGTTATAACAAATTTAAATAAGTTATAAGCAGAAGTTTCAGATTATCATTGTAAATTATAGCTACCAAAATTGTGTTTTATTTTGTCGCCACGTGCTGCTGATTCAACAGACAATGACGTGTAGAAACAAACAGTGCTTTCATTTGAAAGAATTCTTAAAGAATAGTTAGTGTTTCATCCGTTAATGTAATACAAGCTGAACCTTTTCGGCTCACTATAGCCCATAGAAAGTTGTTCTGTAAAATAAGTCGATTTCCATTATAAAAAAAAAAAAAAAAAAATTGGCTGAGAATGAGACAAACAGTGCTTTCATTTGAAAGAAAAGGTATTCTTTCATTTCATGCATGCATGTATAATACAAAGCGTAACTTTTTGGCATCGTTATAACAAGCTAGCCCACAGAATGTTGTTTTACAAAACGACTCGAATTCATTCAAAACAATGCCTGAGAGAATGAAATAAATTGTCATCCGTGGTGGCCACCAAGGACAATAGTTGTCACGGATTTATTTGACCAAAGCTGATGGTAATAATATGCTAATGCCAATTACGTTTTCCATCCATCCAAATGCTAATAATCTTTCTCTACAATGAAGTGTTAATCACGCCAAGCTTCTATGCCTCCAATAATGGAAATGCTTGTGAAGTGAAGAAGACACTAAGAACAAAGCAACGTTGAGAAATCTGGACTGGTTCAACTAGTTTAATTTTTTTTATTTTTTTTAGACAAAGAAAAAATATATTAAAAAGGAGTACAAGGGGTACTCTAACCCATAATACAAAAAATTAACTTCAAAATCTTAGACATAGATATATGAAACTAACAAATATACCAACTACCCGGTGAATACAATCAAGTGCTTGGACAACTGTTGCTAGACATTAGTAACTCTCGAAACCAAGCAGTGAACTCAATGACAGTAGCATCTCAAACGATAGATTATGACAGCATCGACAAGAAATAAATACCATCAACAGATTGATCTTCAAACGGCAATTGTAAAAAACAACAGTCAACACTTAGAAAGTAAGACAGGAAGAACCATATTAGGAGAAATTTAAGCAAGAAAATGAGTTATTAGACCAAAGAGCAAAAAGGTATTGAAAAGCTAAATCTTTAGCCCTTAACCAATTCCAAGATCTCAACTTAATTAAATCTACCACATCTTCAAGATCCATAATTTTTTGAGAGAAATCTGCCTCATTCCTTGCAAGCCAAATTGACCATAATGTTACCAACCAAATAGAAGACCATCACACCCGGTTAACAACATTACAATTTGGGACTCTCACAAATTGCTCGAAATTAGCCAAACCAGTACTATTCTGAACAGAGGAGAATCCAAATCATTGAAGACAAGACATCCATATTTTAAAAGCATAGAAACATTCAAAAAAGAGATGAGATGAGGTTTCCTCACATAGACCACACCAAACACAAGATGCTACATTAGAAGGTAGAATCTTTCGTTTAATTAGGTTCTGTTTTGTTGGAATTCTGTCTAGAATAACCCTCCAACCAAAACTAGAAACCTTGGAGGGTATCAACTTGGACCACAAATATCTATACATAGGAAAATTGGCATATATAGACTGGTTTATTATAACTTGATAGGCAAATTTAACAGAATAAGATCCTTCCGAATCATGTTTCCACCTCCAGACATCAAATTTTTCTTCAAATAACTTTACGCTTTGGAATTCTAAATACAAGAGTTGCAATTGATCTTCCTCCTACTGAAAGAGATCCCTTCTCCAACACCAATTCCAGACCACACTTCGTTCACACCTTAGACACATGTCTGCTAAAGTTTCTGACTTATTATTGGATATTGAATAGAGTCGCGCATACCGAGTGCTCAAAGCACCACTACCATACCAAACATCATCCCAGAACATAGTGTTTTCCCCATTACCCACCTCTTTAACGCAACCCTTAGAAAACTAATCAGACGTAACATGTATGCCACTATCATACCACCACCTAGATCCCCTGACTTTCTCACCACCCAACCTAGTAACAGTCCTTTCTCCATAAATGGAAGTTAACACTGTATGCCACAATCCTTCCTTTTCAACAAGAAAATGCCATCTCCACTTACCTAATAGAGCTAAGTTGAAAGCACCCACATCCCAAACCCCCAAATTTCTTGTCTCTACGAACCTCCTCCCATCCCACCCATGCTATTTTATTTTTCTCTCGGTTCCCTCCTCACAAAAAAGATCTAAATAGGGAATGTAATTGAGAAATAATACCTGTCGGGGCCTTAAAAAAGGAAAGATAATAAGTTGGAATGGCATTGAGAACAGATTGCAGCAGAGCACAACGACCACTAAAAGACAAGTTTTTACACTTCCACATAGATAATCTCTTTTGCATCTTTCGAATAACTGGCTTCCAGGTTTCCTTTTTCCTTGGACTCGCACCAATAGGTAGACCAAGATAAATAAAAGGAATTGAGCCAACTCCACAATTCATGAACTTTGCAAACACTTCAAGCCTCCCTTGATCCACATTCACACCAAACAATTTACTTTTATGAAAATTCACTTTCAAACCTGACACCAATTCAAATAACTGCAGAACAGCTTTTATAACCCAAATATTAGATATAGAAGATTCCCTCAAAATAATTGTATCATTTGCAAATTGTAAATGTGATAATTGAACTTTTTATTAATTAATTAAATATTTTGATTTTTTCCAATTCCAATTATTGTAGTAAAACTCAATCAATCCAACCGGTTATAAATAAAAAAGAAATAGTTTAATTGTACTTTTTATTACTAATATTTTGGTATTTCACATTTTTTTACTTAATTAATGATAATGTGATTAATTAATTATTGACCTGATATATTAATTATCGACATGAGATATTAATTATCACATTTTTATTATTTGTTTCTTCTTTTTTCCTGTTGCATCTTTAACTTGTATAAAAGAAATTAACAACTAATCACATTCTTCTAACCATGTTGGATCAAGCACCGATCATTTACAATTTTTTTACCTAAACTCATTTGTCTCAGTGTTCAATTAATACAACTCTAAATGGGATGGATATCCCTCTCATAGTATGTAAATCTTTGATTATAAGTAAACCTTTATTTTAGTCTGATTTCGATATACCACCCAAGTTAAGATATACACAGGATGTTGGCCTAGCTACAACCAACGATCCCCCTTCTTTGACTTATCTTGATTTTAATACTACTTATTTCATCAATGATCACTGCTATAGGAAAATTTTATAAATTAGTTGCTAAGCTTTAATTTCTATACTTTTTTTAATAATAACTCTTATACTTAAACTCGTTGTATAAACGATGTAATTTAATATGATCGTACTTGCGTCTTGGCAAGACATAATGGTAAGGCACGCAACCAACAAAGCAAATAATAATTCAAAATGTACAGAAAGTAAAATATAAATTAAGTATAACCTGCTAGTAACAAAAATAAAGAATCCAATCCTTTTGGGACTCCTTACAGATATCCTTCTTAGAAAACAATTATGTCTTTTAATTAGCACCATCCAATATTGAATGCAAGTACTAAATGTGGGCAAATATAAAGTTACTTCGAATATGAATTTATATGAATGTAATTACTTTTTATTATTATTATATATTCTTACTTACTTTTGAAATATATCTTGCAATTTTGAAGAGTCAAGTTTCTTAAAATCTTTGCGCAAATTCCAAATTTTTTTAATTAAGAAAACTACTATATATAAACAAGAAACGACAGAATTTTTGTTTTTTTTTTTGAAGAATCCTAGCTACCTTATAAAGTTGTTGAGTTTTTGGAGGAGTTAGTGAATTTTAAACTGTGGAGACACCACAGAAAGATAAATTTGTATATATATATGGAAAAGACAACACACACATTCCACTCGAAACATGGCTATTATTTTATATTTAACTATTTATATCTAGTTGACTTAATTCTTTGTGATCTAACGGCCCAAACAAAATTATATCTAGGTCATCAGGAAAAAATGTGTTAAAAGGCTTTGTTCTCAAAAGAATGCGAAAGCTGTGTTGAGTAGGGGATACAAAGGCGTGTGTTCAGCACTTTTCTTGGAATGATAATATTATCAGTTTCTGTAAGACATGCATTAGGGACCATTCCTAGACTTGAAAGGTGCCTAAAGTTTAGCTGTCATGTGGACGTGGTTGGTGGATCGGTGGCATTGTTTTTATATGAATATTATAAGAACCGAACAAACTATATATAGTATCAATTTAATTTTCAATTAAATTAATCTATTTGGTGGAAACTTATTTTTTAGTTTAACATACGAAAGTAAGAGTTAGGTAGGTCTATCAATTAAGTATATTGGCTTCCGACTCTATTTTGAATGGCATTGTTTCACAAATATTGAATAATTAATTTGTGTATTCCTTTTACATGTGTAACAGAATAAAACTTTGACTACTACCTGTAAATGAAAAATGTTTATTAAGTCATCTAGAAACGTCGTGCATGTGAGTGTTTCTTTAGGTTTAAGAAATTAGAAGGATGCACCCTAATAATACATTTTTCTAACATTTTTTAATATTATAATTAATTAAAAATTATGAATATATATAGATTTTAAATAATAAATGTGATGTACAAAATTTTATAATTTTAATTACTAATAAAGATTGAATTTATACCCTTCCAAATCGGATCTAAACTAATTCTATAACTCAAAACAAAGATATGTTTCAAACTCGAATTTTCATAGACTCAATAAGTATATGTTTCAAAGACTTTTTGAGAATATTCATCTTATTTTACTTGGTATTTCCAGTTTGGTGATTAGTTAGTTTAGGATCGACTTTATTTATTTACATGCTCTTGTGATCTTTAAAGAAGGGAGACAATCAAATTGAAATATCCAAGATTTAAAAACGGATATTTTTGAAGGATGATAGACTTAGGTCTATAAGGAAATTTTTAGAGATAAAATAGCTATTTTAAAATTTTGAATGTTTTAAAGTTAGACCACGCTATACTATTTTAAAAGAGGTCTTTTGTACCGTAACAATTTAAAAAAAAAAAAGAAATTATATTACTGATATTTCTAGGTTGTGCATACTTAACAACTTTTGTATACAAATGTGAGACTAAAATGTTGATCTTAGGTCATTGGCATATTTTTATTTTTATTTTTTTATTTTGGGGTGAGATACGAAATATCATTGTAATTGTCATACTATCTTCAATCAATAAGGGGAACAAAAAGTCTAGCGAGAACCAAAATATAAAGAAAAAAAAAAAACTTTGGTAATTAATGATCATAATAGTACGTACATTTTTCTAGAAGAGAAAAGTTGAAAAGTAAAAGGAATAAAGAATGAGAGAATAGAAGTCAAAGCTTTGAGAATACTTGGTTGTGGCTACGCTGGAGATTGCGACTAATGGTTGGACGGTGAAGCAATTCCTCTGCAACCCAAATGGAAGTCTTGAGAAACATGAAATTGACTTCATCTAATACAATGCAATCAATACTCATCACCAATCTCATTCAACCAAATACGAAGAAAACAAGTTAATAAGCATGTCGACAAGATTTCATATGTATATCATCTTGTTTTCTCTGGTCAAATTCTGCTCCTTAAATCATTTCATTTACGGGAGGAAAAAAATATATAAGAAACGGATTTTTTTTATATTTTATATATAATTAAGTTTATATTGTTTTTTACAAACGTCTATAACATGAATGGATTGGTACGAGTTGGATTTTTCAATTTAATTAATCTATAATTTTTCATTTTAATTTTAAATATATAATTATATTAAATATTTTTTAATAAGGTGTTTGTAATGTTGAGTTAGAATTAGATTCTTATTAATATATATCATTTATTTCTATTTTTTTATATGAAATATTTGTTGGGATTCATCCCAAGTCCCACATCTGTAAAATGAAGGAACATTGGCTAGTTTATAAGGGTGTCCACCATTCCATATAGTATGAGGCCTTTTGGGAAGGAACCCAAAAACAAAACCGTGCGGGCCTAGCCCAAAGCGGACAATATCATACTATGGTAGACCAACAGGTGGACTATCGGGACCAACAATATTAATTAACATTTTACATTTTATTTATCTTTTATTTTATTAACATCAATAGTTAGAACTAATTTTAAACAATTAAATATAAAAGGTTTTCATTAAATCTAAACTGCATTTTTTTCCTTCAGAAAATTATGAAAGATCTTATATGTTGATAGCTTTTAATTGTTTAAAATTGATTCTAAAGACTAATATTAATAAAATTGTTTATTTAATTAAAATTATAGAGATTATCACATTACTGTTTAATTAATATTATCTTTATTTCTAATTATAAATAATAATTTAATTTTTTTAGCTCAAATTATAAGTAATAATTATTAATTTTTAAAATTATTCATATTAACTTATATATATATATTATTTGTATTTTTTATGTATTCACTTCTAATTAACATTAGTTATAAAATTATTTAACATAAAAAGTATATTTATAATACAACTTGAGTTTATGACCAAATTAATTAAAAATAATTATATTAATTACTTTTCTTGATTGTGATCATTTATCTTATGTTATTTATAATTAAGAAAAATAATAATACATTTTCAATAAAATGTGCCTCAAGCTGTGAATTGTTGTTATTTTTATAAATCTTCCAACTAATAATATAATTTGTTTTATTCACAGCAATAAAAATCAAACCTAAATTCACTCACTTTTACTCTAATCCTTTCTCCAATCTCAACTAATATGATTTATAAACTGTGAGAATATTCCTTTCATATTGTCTTCACATGTGTTTATTAAATTATGAAAATGTTATTTACATTCTCTTATTTACAAATAAATAAGTGATGGTTGAATAAATATGCTTAAATTGAAATGCAATAATGGTTAGTATATCAAAGTAATCACTACAAGTGTTGAAGTGTTTTTATAAATTTTAGTTTCTGATTAAATTGACTTTATTAAAATATTTACACGTCCATAATACAACGTAATTGTTAAGAGTTCATCGTACACAATAATAATTGATAAATGCACACGTTTGAATGCGAAAATTAGTTCCACATTAATAACCAAATAAGTGAAAAGCTTTCCTCAACTTTTACATTATTTTATTACAATCATTAACTTTGTTTCTTTCAAACGATTGACTCGAGTAGTTTAAAATTTTTGCATATCAAACGATAGAAATGATTCTTATTCCGAAAGTTACAAATCCAAAAATACTTTGAAGGTTTAAAATTTAAAAATATTAAAATTAAGTACATATTTTATTTGAAGTTATTGACGTACGTAAGTCATTTAATGATTCGGAGGATGATGGATTTTTTTTTTTTAAGATATAGCATTCCCCATTAAACAAATATCTACATAACTAACACAAAAATCTCGTATAGACATACATTTTATGATAATGATATAATACTTTAATAAAAATTATTTTTATTTAGACTATATATATATATATATAATATTGATATATTATTAAAAAATATAAGTATTAATTATAGTGATATATAATAATTATTATTAAATCTCATTTATATAATTATATGTCAAGTAGATTATATATCGGTATATTTTATATCTATAATGACATTTTTTATATCTCATTATATATAACATTTTTTTGTAATGTAATAAATTTATTGTATTAGCGTGTATTTGCTTATATGTTGAAAACGTGGAAAATCACGTTCAGTGTAGAAGCTATTAGTAATAGCTTCTACGTTGAACGTGATTTTCCACGTTTTCAACGTATAAGCAAACACACGCTTAGTCTTTTGGTTTGAAAAGAAGGGTTTTCAAAAGGAAAATGTTTATTAAAATATATATATATATATATATATAATATGTTAATATATTATTAAAAAAATATAAATATTGATTATAGTAATATACAATATATATTATTAAATTTTATTTATATAATTATATGTTAAATAAAATTTTATTTATACATTTTATATTTATAATGACTTTTTTTTATCACTGTATGTAGTATTTATTTTTTTTGTAATGTAATAAATTCATTGTATTAGTCATTTAGTTAGAAAAGAAGGGTACTACATTTCAAAGTACAAATGCTATCGGGAAGGTGGAGGAAAAAAACAATGGGGAAAGTTGAAATTTGTTAGCACTGTGAGGAAAAGCTGACTCTGTGTATCACACCATTGTTCTCGAAAGCTAACTATAAAGATTAAAGAGTTTGTGAAAACTTTGAAGGCGTGAAAAGTAAAATAAATAAATAAATAATACCAAAAAATTATATTCGAAAGAAAAAAGGTTATGTAATGTTGGTGTAAAATATTTTTACACTATCATTCAATTACAATCATCGTCTACTGTATATTATGAATTTGTTGTTTTTTACAAAAATTATATTAATGATAATTTTTAATTAATTGACAATATAAAATCTTTTTTGAATGATAATGTTTGAACATGATCATCAAACTATATATGTAAATAATCAAAATTAGTTTTTTTATCTTATACATTCGCACATGAATATATATATATATATATATATATATATATATATATATATATATATATATATATAATATTAGGTGAGTTTTTTAGAATTTTTAATTAGGTCTTTAACTTAAAAAAATTGTAATTGATCTTTTATATTTTTATATTTTTGTAATTTGACTTCGCAAGTTAGAAGCTAATTTGTAATTTAATCTTTAAAAATAGAAATTCGTTTTATATCATTGTCTAGACAATCACATTAAATTATTATTTCATGTCATCATTTATGTATATTAAATTTTAATATTTATTTGTCAAAATTCTCTATATCTCAAAATTCTTATGATTATAGATATTCAAAAATATTTAGAAGTAGATATGAAAATTTAATATGCATGAATAATGACAAAAAGTAATAATATAATATAGGTATTTAGGTATGAGTATATATGAGAGAATATTTTGTTAATATGTGAACAAATTAATTTCTAACTTTTGGAACTAAATTACAAAAATATAATTAATTTTTCAAGGATCAAATAAAATATTAAATTTGAATATTACTATTGTTAGATAAAGAAACAAAATTAAAAATTATTATTATATAAAAACTCCAAAAATCATGTGTACTTTTTTTTTTAATGAATTCAATAATCATACATTAATAGTATAAAAAAAAATTTGTACAATCAATCAAAAATTATCGTTAGTGTATAACTTTTGAAGTATAATTATTATAAAAATTAACAAATTTATCATAAATAACAGTTTGTAATTATATGATAGTGTAAAATTATTTGTATGAGACTTTTTATTTTATTTTTTTAAATAAGAATACTTGGATTGATATATATCCACGAATTGAACGTCCATCTTGTAACGTCAGGAAACAAGATGCATTTCTTCCTTGTACTATTCTTGTGTTTTGAGTGAAATAATAGGATTTTGTCCTTTTATGTGAGCATTGGAAATGGTCGAATTCACGACTTCATCAAATTGGCCAAAAGCATGCATGCATGCATGCATCTTCATCTTCATCTTCATGCATCCACCCTTTCGCCCACCTTCCGAGAAATTTATGCAAAACCAATGCAACTCTTTCATCAATAAGATATTCCTGTTTACACGTCCACTTTCCACACCGTTATTAATTTTTAACGGATGCATGCTTATGGCTAATAAAAAAATATACAAGTCATTGTCATCGTTATTTCTCTATTCATCACTTCCGTTTTAAAGAGTGCAAACACTATTAATTTTTGTGTCACGCGTAAGCATCGGTGGAAAGTTTCCTACTCCGTTATTTTTGAATTTTAGGTCCTTTTTTCTGTTTACACTCGCCTAAGCCTAATGTTCTCGAAGTGCTAGAGTCATTGAAGTTCACACATGATGATGTTGTTGATCATTGACATTAATCTCATAGAGTCCCACCAAAAACAACCACTAATTCGGCGTTAATTAATTTAGAAACTTGAGGATATGATGACGGTTAGTTACCATTATTTTAACTTATCTCATAGGTTTTGGTGTTCATTAATTATAATATTTTTTAGGTTCACTAATTATAGTACTAGTATATGGTTTAGAACGATAGTACAATTCATGTGAGGATGAAGTTAATAATATGGATTAATTTTTCTATTCTTAAGCTTTCTGTGTCGTTAATGGAATGGTCAATGCGAGAATAGTGGTAGCTCTCTCATGCTTGAATAAGATTCCGTTTTGTGATTAATTGTGTAAATACAAATAAGAAAGCAGAATCTTCCGCAAATGGGCATGTTTTGTAACGAATGAGCAAAGTTTTTTGTTTTATTTACTGTTGTTTCCCAAGGTTCACGAACACACACCACACAATTAGTTGGTCGGTGACTCGGTGTGTGGTGGACATGACCTTTGCTACCTATAACCTAACAAAGGATCAACCTTGTTTTTTTCTTTTTCTAAGGGACCACACATATCCTCTACTCAAATGGGATATTTTCTCCATTTCATAATAAGTATTATTCTAAGTTATTTTATACAGACAAATAAAAATTAATAAATAAAATAATAATTTTATAAAAATTAATTTTATGATTAATTTTTTTATTAAAAATAATACAACACAAAATCTACTTTTTACATATTATAATATTAGGGGTATATAAATATAATAAAAGTAAGTAATATTGTATTAAAATAAATTAATATAACACTTATTTTGAGACATATTATGAGACAGAGGAGTATAAGATTATTATAACTGATGATAAAAAGTTTTTCCCAAGAATAATATAACATGGTTATTTTAGATTTTATTTGAAATTATCAAATAATTTATGAGACATTCACATTGATTGTTTCACGCACTCGATGATACAAAAAAAATATGAGATATTATTCATCATGCACTCAAACATTATATATTGAAATACTAATCTTCTTTACCTACTTGTGTTTTACTACTCTTTCTAATCCTTTTTATAAATCTCAAAAGTTTTAAGTGTTGTTTGGTCCTTTCTATAAGAATTAATCTAAAGTGTCTCTTGTATTAATAAAATTTTGACAAAAGATATCTTTAATTAATTATGCATTTCTCTTTATTCAATATAAGTAGTTAGTAAAGTAAAGATGTCATAAATGTTAGCCACAATTTTGAAAAAAAAAATTATAAATTTAAGACAAAGTTGATGTTGTTAACTAAATTAACCAATTTTTTTAACTCTAAAAAATTGCTACGGGCAATTAGGTCTTACAACTAAATTAACCAACATAAAGTCAAAAAAACACCTTATAATACTCCCATTGTCTCATAATAATCATATTAAATTATTTACACAAATTAAGAAAAGATAATAAATAGATGAAAGATAATAATAATTTCACAAAATTAATCTTTTTTTCTAAAAAATGTTAGAACACAATAGCCATTTTTTAAAGAATATTATTAAAAATATAAATAAAAATAATAATTAATACTAAATTGGAAAACTTACATAAAACTTAATTTAAAGCTTATTTTTTCTTTTAACTCGATATTTGTTAAAGGACGGATAGAATAATAAATATCATTATTTATATAATAAATTTTTACAATAATTTCTACTCATTCACTTTTTAACGTTGCCTTTTTTTTTTCTACTTTCTTTGCCTCTCGCTTTCGTAAGTAATTTATCGTGAGAAAAAATTGATGAATAAATAATAGAAGTATTACCCATGTTAATTAAACCTTAACGTGTATTGACATTAGGCACTTCATCCACACTTTGAGTAGTATTAACTATTTTTATAGTATTTAATTTATTTATTTTTGGAATTTTAACTACACCAGACATAAATTTAAAAAATTAAATTAGATACGTGTTGAATTATAATATATTTCCTTAAAGTTCATTTGGTTTGAGGGAAGTATATATACAATCAGAAAACACGTTTCTTCTCTTAATTTTGTCGACTTCAAAAGAGTTGTTTCTTTAATTTTACAGAGTCGTGCCATTCGCACCGAAAGTTAACCCATTATATGTTTAGGTATAGAGTTTTTGCAAATTTACTCAACCTTTCTTACTAGTTTATTCTTGACTCTTATATATATATATATGTTGAGATTTTCAAAAGCACACCAGATAAATACATTGTAATGGAAAGATTGCTTCATCTGGTTTAGGAGGATTCCTCCAAGGTTTTATTTTATTTTTTGACAAATTTTAAATTAGTATTTTTATATTTAAAATTAGACTTTTTATATGAGTAACATGCATACACGGTAAGGTTCATATTAAAGGTTGGTATTAATTATCAAGATAAAATTGTAATTTTAATGAAAGAATATATAGTACCAAAATACCAGTGATACTGTACTATTTTTTTTTCTTTGTTTGGATGAAGTATCTTGTACTGTTCCCAAGTTACCTATCAATTTGCTTTCAAACTCTTACCTCATATGATAACTAAAGCAAAGAGTGAGTGTGGCGAGTTCAAAATATTATTGGTGCAATTTGTATTTTTATTGGCAAATGAATTCAGGCTTAAAAGGAAAAAAGAAAGGGAAACGAATGTATTACAACTGTGTTAATATGAACTTTTCTTACAAATTGGAGGATTCCGATTCCCTCAAGTGATAACATATATAATCCAAGAATAAGTGTAGCCATTTCTTTAATGCTAAAAAGAAGTTATTTAATGTAGTATTAATTAGAAAGAATTAATGACTTGACTTTTTCTAAATAAATATTATACTTTAGAATGTTATAATGAACTTGGTGATTTTGATAATTAAAATTTTAAATAATAATTATTCATATATTTTATTTTTTATGTAGTTGGTGGTATTTTATTTTCTAAAAGGTTATTAATACAAATAATTCAATATTTATGTTCTTTAACTAATAATTGGAGTTTAATCTTTAAAATAAGTATAAAGTTGCAACTTGATATACCACTTTACACTTAAATAGACTCATTCAATAAAAAAAAATATAAAAAAAAAGTTAGACCTCTTAATTATATTAAATAAAAGCAGTATACTTTAAAATGATGGTATGAACTTGGTAATTTTAATATATAATTAGGTTTAAATAATAATCATAAATATATTTTATTTTCTTTAGAATATATATAGAGTTGTCAAATGAATGAGTTCCATTTGAACCAACACAAATAAATCAATTGTATATCTTGAATTTTTTACAAATTACTTATTTTGTAGATAGATAGTTCACCAATTTAAACCAAATTGATTGGATTCTTTTTAACTAATTTTTTTTTCAAACTAGTACGTTGAATTTGAAAGAAAGACAACATATTAAAAGAAGACAAATGGTGAAAGAAAGAAAAAAAGCATATTGTAGGATTTGAAAATCTAATTAACAGTAAGAAATTAAGAATATAAGGAAAACTTTATGAAAAGGTTTGTGCTACGTCTAGATCTCTAGGGCAGGATCCTTTTCTAGCCATGGGGGTCATATTGCGTACTGCTGTCACTATTTCCTTCTCCATTCCTGGTGCAGCACATTAAAATTCCAGTCAGACACCACCATTATTAAATTTCGACGTAATTAATGAGTTCCCCGACAATCACAAGCAATTGAACAAAATATCAATGCTTTGTGTTACATATAAATGGTCAACAATAACATGTTAAACTCGTACTATTATAACAACCCATGTGTATGCTGATATTTCATGCCTTACTTGAAGGTTGCAGCATATGCTCATATGCAGATGTAGTTTTGTTAAACTATATATTAGTTGGTATTTTAGACAGATAATCAATGAAAATATTATCCTTCTGCTTTTTTTATAATAATTCTTTCACCTTCTCTACAAAAAAGGTTTAGGCCTTTGGTCCACACCTAGTGTTCACATAATCCAAAATCGAAGCAATATATCAAGAAAACCCTTTTTTTTTGTAAATATTCTTCATTCCCGCATTATATGTATATGGGGTCAAATTAATTGACATACACGTACGCAATTTTCATGGAGGAAATCACTCAAACTGTAATCACAAAGAGATACGAAATTTAGTAGTGATTGCATTGATGGTAATATAGAATTTTTCTTACTTGCACGCAAAGGATACTTCTTTTAAGTTGTGGACAGTGATATCGTTTCCTTCCCCAATCCCTATTCATTTTTGTGGTTACTTTTTTTGTTGTAACCATTGGAGTTTCCGTTTTATGGTTAGTTTAATACTTAATTGAGCTCACTTTTGCATCGCTTACGTTATTTGAGTCGTATAAAGGAGAAATAATGAAAGGGCAAACCATGGGGACCACGTGTTGTGTAGAGAGACAAATTTGTCCATTTGAAAGACTTGGGTAGAGAGATCAATGCCCCACCCAACAGCTTAATTGCACGATCATGTCCATTTTAAATGGAGAGAGAGAGAGAGCATTTTTCGTTGCTTCATTAATTTAACAAATTCCTTTTCATTTGAGCCTTACACTTTTTAGGTGCATTATGAAAATGGAAAATGCCCCACTGATGTGCATGGTCATGGTGTCCACAAAGGAATGGTTGGGAGGGCAAAGCAGAGCTTCCCTATTTATGGGGTTTGGATGTGTTCTCCATTACATCGACCACTAGTAAACGTCTTTTGAGGATTTTTTGGCCAACTTATAAAGAAATCTAAAATATTGTGACTAATTTCCCTTTCTTTTTTTTTCGGTGCTTAAGATTTGTGGGAGGTGTTGCCCAAATTTCTCGTCTGGTTACACTACAACATAGACATGACGACATGATTATATGGGACCACGGCATGAGGCAAGATACATCATCCGGCATGGGTGCTTCAATTCGGTCCATTCACCCTTAAGCATGCATTAAATTAGAATCGGGGTGCTAGTGGGGTATAATAAATTTCTCTCATAATCAAATTCTAATATTCTTCATTTGTTTGTCTCGGATTCATATTTGGATTCCATAAGTTTTATCTCATGATCAAATATCATTGGTCTTGGATCCATATTTGCATTCATATTTGGATTCAATTATGCAGCTTGTCTTTCTTCCCCACTCCTCCTCATTAATGTAGCACCATATTCAATAACATGGTCTCTCGTATTCTTGTTTAGCCGAAAATGAAAATAAGAGGCCCAATAATTAGTAACATGGTATATACTTTAATCTAAACATACAATAAGTTGTAGTACAGTAATCAGTAGCTTGACTTCTTCCTTAGACTACGTGTTATTAAACATAATTCGATGATCGACTCAATCAAGTAATTAAATTATTGAATCTTTGAGAAACCGGCTGAGTTGGCTTTATCATCATATCGCGTAATTGATTATAAATATCATATGGTATTTAATTAAAAAGATATAAAAAAAGTTATTCAATTTAAACCATCAATTTTAAACAAATGATTTTGATTGATAATCAATAACTAATCTATACTTACAAAACGGAACTTCTAGTTATTAAACATTATTTTCACATAAATAAAAAATCAAACTTAAATATATTAAGTCAATCCTCTATATCGCAAAATAAACCTTACAATTACTAGATCAAGAGATTTGGTTAAATATTTTTACTTTAATCTTACATATTACTCAAAAAAAAATATTTATTTATTGCAAAACACATCGTTAGATTTATAGATTTTATCTTATAAATTATATTTTCAACATTTAATACCAACAAATAATTAGTTATTATTAATTCACAATCATAAATATTAACATAAAATAAATTAAATATATATATATATATAAAGTTAATCATTTAATTGTATTATTATTTGTTTAATTTTTAATTCTTAAAACTATATATTGAATAATTCTTAATTTCAAATGTCTATAAACAATTTTCTTTTTGACAATATAAAGAATATATTGTTTTCACCGATCAATGTATAAATATACAAAATAAACATATTCCTCGCTCATAAAAGTGACTTTCACACTAATGCGTTATTCATATGAATATAGATGTAGGGAGAAAATCTATTTACAATCAAACTTTGTAATTTAAATATCACCTGTAATAAGACCAATCAACATTAGTATTTATTTTCTAGCTGAAAGAACATGAGTATAGAAATCAAGCACGAAATAGTAGTACAGAATTGCTTAAGCAATAGATTGAAACTACTACCAACACATGATATCATACAACAATAACTCTCGATAAAGGCGCTCCAAGATTTAAAAAATAAAATAAAATAAAATAACAACAACAACGGAATCGCTAGTAATTGCTAAACACAAAAAAATTCATTCACTCCAATTCCTTGCGATACTATTACAGATATACACTGACTTACGATCAAATTCAAGCTGAACTACTGATGCGCTCTTTTGTACAGAATCTGCAATCTATGTTTACAAACAATACAACATGATGTTGACGAAGTAAAGAACATTAGATGCACCATGTTAAGTACGTACTAGATCGTACTAATCGGATGCATCAGAATCTTCAGATGTCACATCAGAATCTTCTTCTAGGTCTTCCATTTCATTAATTTTGAGCGTTCGACAGGCAGAGGACATCTTGGTCATTGCTGCCGTTTTGCTTGCTCTCTGTGTGCGACTTTTTACAGTATTATGAGTAGCAGGAACCACAGAAGGTGAACCTTCATCAGAACTATCTTCCTCAATCCTTACCCTTCTCCTAGAACGTGCGGGCTTGGCTGGGGGTGCAACTGGTGTTTGTGGCATTGAAACAGAAGCATCCAAATCAAGGTCGCATTCAAGTTCCAATTTCCCTTCAATAGATAAGATGAAAAGGAACGTGTTAGCAATAAAAAAGGTTTTAAAGGAGGCTAAAAAATACGACTAAAACAGCTTAGCACAATGAGAAGTATATCAAAAATTAAAATTTGCTTGCTACTAACGCATTTCTTTTTCAAGATATTGATCAAAAGCTAGTTGGTTCATTTGCTTGATTGAACAAACCCCTATTTCCCCCACGACATCATCATCAAAGTTTATAATAATAAAATCAAATAGAATCAGATATCAGTATCAAAGCCCGATCACCATACGAGGTTTTTGACAGTTCAAAAATTAAGTCTGTTTTTTCAATTCTAACAACTCGAGAGAAAAATAAACAATTACCCAAAATAAGATTTACTTCTTCTTGCAACAATTCCTGATCTGGCTGCCCATCTATTGTCATGAGACGATCAGCCATGCGTTTCAATTCTTTAACAAGATCCTTCTCTGTGGACACACATTCAATCACACGATGTAAAAGCCTCCTCATAAATTTTATTGGCCCTTGTTCTGATTTCCGAAACTGAAGCAAAACAAGCACTCTGCATAAAGCCGACACATATGCCTTCTCAGCAGCTGTCTTCTTAGATTGAAAGCTTGCCACCTTAATGAATTAGAGGGTAAGAAGCGAAAAGAAAAAAAAAACTATCATTAAATAAATTTGAATCATGCAATTCAACTATCTGATACAAAGCATGTACATCATTTCATTAATTAATAATTTTTCCTTCAATAGATAACAATAAATTACTTTGGCAATAGACTTGAAGTAACATCCACCAACTTAGGCAATATTGGTGGCAATCGGATGTCAAGCATCAATGAGCACACAGTTTAAACCAACGATCGCATTATTTCGATATAAATCATACAGTGCTGATTTCTTGTAGCTCACGTTAGAGCTCTACTATAAGTGTCGCTTTTAGAACTTTGTTCAGAAAGGTAGACGAAACTCCAAGGTTAGACAAAGAACAATGCTCGTTATTTTAATTTTAAGACGTTCTGTTCCACATCCAATGATCCAATCCAACATCCACTGACGTTTATCCACTAAGAACGAATTTTACAAATAGTTTCTATATCAAATATAGAACGTAGCAAATAAAGAAGAATACCAAGGACAACCATTATCGATTCGTACTGAGGTGAAGCTTTAATATATTATGTCAATTACCAAGTAACAAAAAATCAAGTATTAACAACTAGCATATCTTAAATAACTGCAAATTTGTGGACCGTTACCTCTGCGGCTATGCGTAGTGCAAGCCCCTCTTCACAACATTCAAATGGAACTTCAGCAGAACTGTCTATGACTTGTGGATGTTCCGTGCTACTATCTTCACAATCTGGTTGAGTCTCTTTAGTGTACAAGGGAATCTGCACCATCTGCAGCATAAAACGGGAAGCTTGAACAGCACGCTTACGCATCTGAGACACCATAAAAGGAGAACCCGCAGAATTGCCAAAAATTCCGGGCCACATTGAACGCATTACTGGAATGAAACTCTTCGTTAAGCTCCTCTGTAGTTATAGAAATAAAACAATTAAGGCGTTATCTATAACATTCAAATAAAGTAAATACAAAATAAGGTGGACAAAGAAACACACAGAAAATAGTTATGCTTGCCTTATGATTGGCTGAGAGACATGGGTAAAGCTCAAAGAAAACAGATAAGCATTGCTTCAACCTGGCCGACAAATAAAATATGAATGAGCTGCTGCTAGTGCAGTGCAAAAATAGTACAAACATTTGGCGGGGAGGTGGGTCACCTGTGTAGATGTTCCGACACATCACTAAAATACAAGTAAATGAGTTTTGATAAAAGAACATGATGCAAAGAAACCGGTATGCTTGGGTAGTTGTCACTTAAAAGAAGAATTTTAGCAAAGCCCTCCCCAAGTATAGCATGAACGCACTCATCTTCGTTGCTAGGTAAAGGACTCGCCATATCATCATTTTCAAAACCGCTAAATAAGATATCAAGCGTCTCAATATCTAAATCCCCTTCTGAATCAGAAAAGTTCACAGGTGAAAAAGTCGTCTTTTCGTTGTTCATTTGGCATGGAATATTGAGCTTTAACGCCTTGTCAATTTCTTGAGGTCCATGCCACATCACAAGATCAATTAAAGCTTTACAAGACTCTATACTGATTGAATGCGGCCCCTTCATATATGAAATTCTCAGTTGTTTCAAAAGTTCGGCACTTGGTTTTCTTTCCAAAAGTCCAAAAAGGCCAAGGCATCTGACAGCAATCCTCTGCACATCCAAGTGAGATTGTTTCGCCTGCGCATTTCATTTCCCACACCAGTAAACAATTAGTGATCAATGCCCTCAAATATGTACCTGTAAGGGCTGATTTAGCCTTCATAAAACCATTTTCTTAATAATAATTGTTTTTCTATTTCATGTCAACATCAAATATTATTATGACAATTCACCTAGCCATAAGGAACCAAAATTTAGGAATGACATCAATAAATGAGGCATACATTATTCAACACGGAATAATTCATAAATTTATGTTATAGCTATGAATCACATTTTACTAAATTTTGGCACCATTTTAGTTCTTTTAGAAGATTGGTCAACTTCCTCAACAAATTTTTGATGATGAAAGAATCAATTCCTGTCGTGATAAATATGCTAAAATTTATTAATAATAAAATTAAAGATAACTAAAAGCCTAAAATCAATAAGGAGGTGCAATAATTTTTTACCCCAGGAAGTAATAAAGATTGGAGTAGCTCATCAGGTTCAATAGCCTTGCCCTGAAGAAAGCGCAGCGATTTCGTATTTTTGAGAAAAAGACCAGTAAGAGAGAGACTGTGCATCCACTGCACATAATTTGCTGTTCTCTCCCTGCAAGGTTGGGCGAGCTCTTCTATGATTGCAAGAACAACTTCTTCAAATTCACCAGCAGTGGCATGAACTTTCCTTGCTAAACTTGCTACGGCTTCAGCCCATTCATTGTCTCCACCAAAACTTAATCCATCTCCAAGAACAACTATATTTCCCTCATTATCATCCTCGTGCTCAGGAGGCTTGCACATAAGCTCATGCAGAAATGCACCAGCGGCCTTTCTATTTGAAACATCAGAAAAGTCAAACATAGCACCAAGCAAAAGCAGCTGCCGTGATGCAAACCGATGATTTGCTCCTGAAGAGATTATGTTAGCACAGTTAAGCAAATATTAAACGGTCTTGGGATGTATCAGCACCATCCATAAAAACGTATACTAACCGGCATTAGTATGAGCTCTGACCAATTCTATATATTCACCAACTGTTGCAGGAAGAATTTTTTCTAGAAGGTCATTTTTATCTGATGCTTCTGCTGCATATACTTCAGCTTCAGTGCCCATTGTGGCCGCAGCATCAGAGCCTTTGGCCTATTTGGGGCAAAAATCTTAATCCTTAGTGCTTTGAAAACAAATGATCTCTAATAATTGTAAATTAGGTTCAAAAAAGTATGATAAACACATGATGAAACTAGTAAGTTAGAATTTTGACAAAAAGAGAGGCATTCTGATTTATAATTTCTTACTAAATGCACTGACATGCTAACACGTGCACTGATATGCTGGCAGACTGTAGAACTATAAATGCAGAGAGCTTCACTCACATTAGAGATGAAAACTTAGTCATTTCTCCTAGGGGAAATAAGAAAGAATAAGCAAATCATGTAAAAACCAGTGAAAATGCAACCTTATCACTTTACAGATATATTTAAAAAGTTTTTTCTTGGAATAGGATCGGATAAGGTGTCAGGAAGTCTTCAAGATGATCTCAATAAAAATACACTATAAAGATTAACTCTCTGAAGTCAGGACAAACTTCCTATTAGTATTTCAGAATATGGTCACATTGTCACAAGATAGACAAGTGACTTGATATCAGCTTGCTCTAATTTTCTATTTAGCCACTAATGTATAATAAACAAAGTGAGATAAAACATGTCTCAACTACTTTCTTAGGTTTCACTTAATGTGACAAATCAATGAGAAAATTGGATATAGTCATTTTAACTCACATGTGCTTCTGACTGTAAATGCTTGCAAACAGTCCTCCAATAAAGAGAAACCTCTGCTTCCATTAGCTGAATTCTTGGTGGGCAATGAACCAAGTCCCCTACAATTAGAATGAGAAACAATAAAGTACTCTACACAACAGCCAGACAGGTTTATCCTGATTTCTACCTAGAAATAATTGGTTAACTTCTAATAATAGCATTCAAGAAACGAGATTACAGGAGGCAATAAAATAGCTGAAGATGTTAAAGTACAAGATGATGCAGGGATAGAGTCTCGCAGCCATCTATAAATCTCTTTGCCTTCTGAACTCGTGCTTATGAAATAGTTAGATGTCAAATATACAAAATTTAGTTCAGTATTTTGCATGACAACAAACATGATATATCAACCTAGAATTTTATATTGGTTTTGAAAGATTTAGTCAAGCAACATGTAACAACACTTAAAGATAAAACAAATAAAAACAAATTAAACTTTGAAAGCTTCGCTAACCTTCTGTCCTGTCACCATTTGATAATATGTACTGCTGGATACTTGCACCATTCTGCAGCTTTACTAAACCAGCTTTAAGAAGTGCCTCCATGACAGACTCGCTCACTGATTCATAGGTTTCAACATCAAGATACTTCAGAAGTTCTAAAGGATCACCATTACAACACTTAATAAGCCACTCATCTTTCAATAGTTTAAAACATTCCTTAGAGACAGCAACAGATCGATCAGCAAGTCCTCTGCGAAGAATTACTGTCCTAAGTTTAATGCTACAGAAACCAGGCAAATAAAGAGAAATTGGTTAGACAAGTATACTTAAGTAAATTAATAGTGGTAAAAATTAAAATGACTGAAGAGATTGCAATAATAATAGTAGGATATCTACCTTTGGCCACTGTAACTATAGGATGCGATAACGTTACATAATATTCAAATTTATATTAAAAATCGAAATCTTCACATTTGTTTTTAAAAAGGGGGACAAAGACAAACTATACCGATTACAATTTATTATATATGAAAGGTTAGAAAAGAGGACAAACATAGATGACAAGTATGAGTATTTGTACAATGGAAGAAATGATAGAGAATTTGAGATTTTCTCACTTGTAGTGTGCATGTTAGAAAGTGACCGTAAACACTAACGAGAAAATATGTGGAGTGATTTACACTTGTTCACATTTTAATATCCATTATTTATGTGCCTTGCATTTGAAGTGAAAAAATCCTGCACAGGATGATCCAAATCCTAGGGACGGTCGAAACTAGTAGACACAATGTGAGACGATAGACATAAAATTATTATTTCACTACACGTGCCATTTACCTTAAGCTTTGAAGAGGAAATTTATTAGCTAGAACACAGTAAGCTGCTTTGCGTACAGATTCACTCACATCCAAGGTACAATCAATGATAACTTGAGAAGTTGCACTAGAAGGAGGCAAAGATAACACAATCATCTTACGAACATCCTGCACATCATTTCAAAATTAATGACAGTAAAACTGCATCTCAGCATTGACATGTAGTATTAAGATGCGCTCGGGTAATCGTTAAATGTTCAGTCCAGATATTTTCCATTGAAAGACAATAATACATAAGATTCGAGACCCCATAATTAGATTAAGAGGAAAAACACGTTCAAGAAACTAAGCATACGGTTTAGGTACAAATCCAAAGATATATATCCCTTTCAGTCAAATATTTTAAGTAACAGGAAACCAAAATTTAATGTACCCAAATAACCATAAGGTGCAGGGAAGTCTCTGAAATAACTCAGCGACCATGGTCATGTTACAACACAATCAAAGACATGCTAACATGAGAAGTTAATGACCAACAGAATGAAATGCTTTCGTCTCAAACCCTCAGAACAGCTTGCACCTAATCTAACATTAACAACCTACTAAAAACCCTAAACACGAAACAGGGAAACTGAACAATCATCAGGGGAAACAGAAAGAAAAAAAAAACAAAACAATAAACATTCACATTATCCAATTGGTACACTCACCGCATTCTGTTCCAGAGGAAGCATCTCGAGGAACAAATCAAGGATGTCACTATTCACAGAGTCGTTCACAAAACGCGAAAGCGCTCTAACCGCAAAAGTACGCACCACAGGAATCTTGTCTCGCACCCTCACCATCATCCACTCTATCACCTCATCCCATAGGTCACTGCTCACTTCAGCGTCATCTGGAAGCCGCAATATTATCTACAATTCAACGAATCGAATAAATTAACTGTACTTTCCATTATCAGGTTACACTCACATCTCCAGTGTAATTGTTAACCATTAAATTATATGCGTTTTTCACTTCAGTTGCTAATTATGTAAAAATATACTAACATTAATATATTTTTTTTAATATTTAGCAAAAACAGAGGTTAAATATTTGGTTGGAAATCGAGAGAGTAGGTTACCTCGGAGACGATCTGGCAGGCGCGGTACCTGGCGGTTTTGTTGGATGCGGCGGCGGCTACGAGGAGGAACTTGAGGAAGTGGTCGAGGAATTCGTCGGCGGCGGTGACGGCGGCGAAGGTGGAGACGAAGGAGACGACGCGGTCGGCGGAGGCGAGGCGCCTTTGGAAATCGAAGAGAGGAGTCAGGATTTTGGAGAAGGCGGAGAAGAAGAGGGAAGGGGAAGGGGATTTGGATCGGAGGAGTGAGAGCTCCTTGAGCTTTCGGTTGTGCGTGGCGTAGGAACTTCGAGCCTCGTCCAGAATCGCGGCGATTTTCAGCATCAATCGCTTCGCTTCCTCTGCGTCGTTCTCCTCCATGGCTTTCGCCTCTGGGATGGCCATGGTGAAGATGATTGGAAATGAAGTTTCAACTCTGAATTCAGCAGAATCTCAAACGTCGCCTTTTGATTTTGAATTTAAGCGGGAGTTAGAGTTTTGGTTGTTTTGGGCCTCAATTATTTATTATGGGCCGTCGCGCCTGACACTCCCCTTAAGGCCCTGACGCTTTTTCTACATATCATGGACAGAAATAATAAAACATACAATACCCATCTATCCGAAATTCTGAATTATATAGATTATATTTCACTATCTTGTAATTTTAGTTAGTTAGTTTCTAATATAATACTTACCTGTGTTGACAATTTTTTTATTATGTTAAGTGTTAAATGTAGGTAACTCTCAGTTAAATAAAAAATAAGAAGATTATTGCTTGTTTTAAAGTTCATTTAGAAAGTTAAATTCATTTCAATTTAATTTTCTAACTATAATTCAAATATATATAATTTTGTTGGTGTTATTTTAGGATAAAATTGGAGTTTTGTTCTAATAATGTATACTAACATTGCATGAAATGTTTTATTACTTATCTATATATTGTATGTAAGTAAACTATAAAGTTATCTTAATGATAGAAATTGAAGTAATATACATAAGGTCCTAAATTTTGTTAATGTGATTATAATTTCTATAGTTAAAAAAACATATTTATATAAATTTTATCTTTAAAAAAATACTTACATGAATAATAATAATGTATTAAAAGTTATAATATTATATATTTATTATCTATTTAAAATCTTATATCTATATAAAGAGTTTATCAAACCTAGTAATAGCTACATTATCAACAACAACAAAAAATAATATATATATATATATATATATATATATATATATATATATATATATATATATATATATATATAAAGAGCTCATAATAACTATACGTAAACAATTTGGAAGTTCATATTAATCATAAAATGATTTTTTTTCTTGCAACCGATATTTTTAAACACTTCATCAATATCATCTCTCTTTTTATTTTCATCACTTATATTTAAAAATTTTCTCTCTTTTCTCTCTCTCACAAAGTATCTAACCATTTGAGGTGTAAAAAATATTTTTTCCTTAGCTATATGGTTTATTTCACACAATAGGATACTTTTAATTTCTATTGTTTTGATTATTTAAAATAGGATGGCATGGAGTTGAAGTAATTGGAATGCACTTCATCCGATTTCATTTAATGGGAAGTATCAAAGAGCTAAACCCATAGAGAAATATAAAGTCTTGTAATTGGTATCCATCAAATTTTCCAATTTAGCATCACCACAATTTTTACAGAAGCATCCAATGTGTTCCAATATTCAGCATAAATGCAGAATCAACCTCTGTATTCAATTGGGTGCACATGATCACAAGACTACTAAACAATTTATGAAGTACTGAACTTATTATAAAACAATCCAATCCACACATGGATCCTCATTCCTCACGTATCCATCACCCATTTTACTGTATTTCAATACTCACTTGATCGATCGATCGATCATCCGGTTGCACAATCTTTTGAATCATTGATGAAATCAAAAATACCAGCGTGATTTTCCATCAATCAGAAATGAACAAAACATAAATTAGACACTAGATTAATTCAAATCCTTATGTTATTAGATGTATGACTCCCCACAATTCACGTATATGTTGCTCAATAATAACATTTAATGTAAAACTTCTACCAGTGCATGATCACACTCTAAAACTTTTACTCTTTCAAATTGCACCAATACAAATAAAATATCATTATAATTAATATAATACTGTCAAGATCAAATCGAGGTATAAACTGCACAATTTAAATTAGCTTATGTCATGTTCCATTGATGCTTTACAGCATATCAACTTATCACATTAGTCTCGATCATCTAAAAAGTCCGATAAATTTTAACTCGTCTATAGGTATCTGTAAATATATTAGATTTGTTCAGATTTTGAACAGGTGTTTATTATTTAAAAGTAATTAAGGATGATACAGTTATCATTGATTTAACTATTTAAAAGTGCATGATGATATAAACCAGGTTGATATATAGCCCTACAACGTTGTTTACAATGACAAACTCACTTGAGCTTTTTTTCATTATTATCAAAAAGTGATGTTTTTTTTGGTGATTATAAGACAAAATATGATCTGTACAAGAGCTTTATCCAAAAGGATACTTTATTTAATGGTCCATGACCGACACTCTTTTTAAAATTTTACCTTTAATTGGATATAGATATGTAACGTATAATACTTTCAAAATACTAGAATATGTTCTATGGAATCAATATTATGGTTGAAGTGTTGGAAAATTTTAGTTCTTAATTTAAAATTTAAATTAATTTTTTTATCTGATTAGTTTTATGTTAACATTTTTTTATGATAATCAATTTCGCAATTTTACTTGTTTTACCAAGTTATATACCGTATTATATTACTTATTCACAACTGTGAATAACGGATACTTTATACTCATTAATGTTAATTTAATATTTAGATTTATTACTGCACAGTCTCCAGGTAGCAAATATTGTGCATAGCAGTTTTGTTTTATATTCTCTAAATATACTAATATATGAAGAAAATTTTAAAATAACAAGTAACAATTCACCCATCTTTTCCTTTTAAATTTTTTTTATTCTTAAATATTTTAAAATAGTGTTATTTGATTTAGAAATCTTTTATTGCACACAAACAATATGATGAATTCACATATTTTGAAAGAAGTAAGCATTATAAAATTTCAAATTACCAATATAGTTGAGGTGTTTTCTCTTTAAAAATATAATGTTTTGAGTGTTTCAACTTATATTAATCTAAATTTATTATTCATAAATTTAATTTACTTTGTGTTTAATTAATTGTTTTTGATTGTTTTATTTTTTTAATTTAAAGTATTCATTGTATTATTGACATAGATTTTTTTTATATAAATATATTTTTTATTTATTTACACTCTTTATTTTCAAGTTTTAATCGAAGGGTAATTATATCTTTTATTTAAATATATAGTTATGAGTTTCATTCTCAATTTTTTTTAAAGACAAGTATTTTCTAGTTCATTACACTATAAAATCTAATTCTATTCAATACATTGTAACTATTATTAATTCAAGAGATTTTTACACATAATCAAATATAAATTCTCCATTAAATAAATTATTCTTACATTGAATTAGTGCATAATATTTAACTTCTATATCAATCCATCAAATTTGTCATTCTTGAATTTATGTAATTAAAAGAATATGTGTTTGAAAATGTGGAATGTCTTGGACAACAAGAAAAGAAATGTTCCTCGGAGTATACAATATTAGTCTACAACTGGCATTTGTGATCTCTATTGAAAAGGAAAAGGAAAACAGCAACATTACTACTCTGCATTTGCAGAAAAAATATAACACTTGTATTTGTAAGCTGTCGAATGGGAAAATTTTATGAAGCTAGACAGAGTGACACACATTGCAGATGGAGACGAGAACTAAAGTCTGACATTGAGAAATTAGCACTAAGCAGATTGGTAGATGCCACCCATTTTAAGACTCCTATAAGAAGGAGGTTGTTTCATCTCTGACATCTACTGCACTTTTGCCCCTTGGACTCCTCCAATATTTATTTGACACAAACAAAGAACAAACTCATTCCTTGCTTTCGATAAACTCTATTCCTTTAGTCTATAATAATTCTTACAATTTTTTATATAAATTGAAAATTAATATTATTAAAGATTTAAGTACAAATATAATTATTTTAATATTAAAAAATTAAAAGAATATAAAAATGAACAAAAATACCGGATTGAAACGTTCATCCTTGCCTTTATATAACTTAAACTTTTGATTGAGATATGTATTTCAACTCAAATCTCATTCGACTAACTTTTGAAATAAGAAATAAAAGTAAATTAATCTAATGTTTTAATATAATATATTAATATTAATATGATGTATAATTAAATTATAAAATAAAAGAGATATAAAGTTTAAATTAAGGTATTCTAAGATAAATAATATTATTATAAATATGATAGTGTATTATACAAAGTATTGTTTATATATATATAAAAATTGAAGGGATATAAAAAATATTATTATTACTATTATTTTTTATATAAAAAATAAATAAATTAGGATAATCCAAAACATAACACAAATCCATCTTAAAAATTATATCATGTCTAATTTTAAAATTTGAACCATTCAAAATTAATAAAATAATATTTCTTTCATTTCAATCTTTTAATTTTTAAGATTGATGTATACAAATTAAAATATATTTAATAGATTAATGAATAAATAAAAATCTCTTATTTAAATATCTATTATCTCAACTATATCATATTGTTTCCATAAAAGTAAGAGAATAGTTAATGAATAATGTGTGTATTAAACAGAGTATAATTGAAAAAATATTAATTAAATATTGAAATTCTAAAGTCAAATATTTGAAAAGAAAAAAATAAGTTACAAAAGACTGCAATCGAAGACAATTATGGAGCTAATGTTTTATTTCTTACATACTTATCGTAAGACAGAGAGAATATATGATACCTAATACTGATGAACAAAAAAAGAGAGTAAGAGAGAACATATGAGAGTGGTAACCCCAAGTGTATGGTTCAGTAGTAGGGGTTGATTCACGCTTAAATAAGGTCAGAGGTTCGAATCATGTCTTGTGTATGCAATCGCGTTAAATCTTGAGACCAACTATCCCACCTTTTGAGATGTCTCCAACGTAGCGAGAAGATTAGTCACTACCATCAACAGTGGATACTCCAAAGACAAACCAAACAAAAAAAACATGCGGTAATTTACACCAAGCATAGGCCAGAAAAGGTTCTCGAGAGTTTTGTATCCGATAATGAAAATCAAGTTGGGTTCGTGTTTGCATATTTGATTCAGCGTTCTATACATATATTGTAATAAATTTTTACATCCAAATATTATATTTACGTAGAAATTATGAAGAGTTACTTCAATTTCACCTAAAAAGTTACTTCTACCCTCATTGGATTTGATGGGATTCGAATAAATGTACAGGCTATTTCATAACATTTAATTTTTTATCATTTTATTATTTATACATTTTAAATAAATTAAAATTTAAATTAATAACTATATTATAATGTAAATAATAAATAAATATATAAAAGATCTTACAAGTAAAAAAATTGAGAATTATATTAATTTATAGTTAAATATATAATTTTAAATTTATTACTTAATTATTGAAATAATTAATTAATTTATATTTTAATATTCATAAAAAATAAAATCCTCACTTTAATTTTTTAAGTAAAAAAGAAAAATGTATGCCCGATCAAAACAAGTTTTTCCCGTAAAAATCAGATAAGATCAAATAGATAGCAGCGAGAGGTTTAGTTGTCGTGCATGGTGCTTCTGACGCATAGGCCGGAAAAAGAAAATTGTTATATGGTTATCAACTTACCGTATTATATTAAGTTATTGACGAAGATGAATAGAAACAAAGAAAAATGAATGAATCCATGCAACATTTCGTCATTCTCAATGTTGACTTAGCTATAAAAAAATTGACAGGTAAACCTAACACTATACGTTAGCTGAATTTTCTCTTATTCTAGAAAATAATATAGACTCTTGAAAGGCATTATTCATTCTTAAACTCTCTCTCTCTCTTTGTCTTTGAATCACTATAATTTTTTTCTATTTAAATATAATTTATAAATATTTTTCTGAGTTTCTCTACTTAGAAAAATAAAAGTATATTTTTTAAAAAGAAAAGTTCTTAAAGGAACTTCACTTATATCCTAAAGGGCTATATATGTGTGTGGTTACAATATTAATTGAAGCATTGGACTGTTAGCTAGCTATACTTTATTGTTGTGTTTGTCTTTCACATCCTTTCATCGTCACTTTCGTCAAAAGTGATCTGTATGATAAAACTCTTATTCACATAATAAATCAAAATATCTTTTTATTATATGGTTGTTGTAAGGTCCAGAGGGGTAATCCTCAATGAGAAGTCCAGAATCATGTTATTGTATGGATGGGACGTCTATCAGATTCTTAGATTATTAATTTATTTAATAATTGTACATGATTTACTTAGATATTGAAAATAGTTTTGAGAGAATAAACAATTAAAGGGTCATATTAGATTTTCACGGGACACTTGATGCAAGTTTACTAATTGATTGGTATATTGTTTAGTTGATAATTTAAAATGATATGTGATGTTAGGACTAGACGCAGCAAATATATTATTAATAAGTAGTTTATAAACATAAGATGTGTATATTGGTATTGTCAAACCCACAGCAATTAATATGTCAGCTCATCGGCAGTAATGGAATAATTCACATTAAAGAGACGAGCGAACGTTGGAGAAATCTGTCCTTTGAAGCCAACCAAATAACATTCAATGAGAGCCAATACTGTAATCGTATTTTAGCATGAAATTTCCTATATTTTAATATTTGAATAATATACGTTACTAACAATTGTCAAAGAAATGTTGTAAAAAAAATAAATAAAATGACACGTCATAATCACTACAAATATGCGTCACCAATAATAGTGGAAACAACTAAATTATCTAAAATTAATATGTTTATAATGTCTAAATATGTATATACATATATATATATATATGAGTTAATCACCTATACACTACCAGTGTAAAGTTTTTTTACAGTGGCAACTAATTATATCTTTTAATTGTGTCATATCACTGTTAAAAGTAAATGTGTTTATAGTGACATGACATAATTAAAATATATAATTAGTTGTCAGTGTAAAAAAAATTTACACTAACAATATATAAGTGATTAACTATATATATATATATATATATATATATATATATATATATAAGTTTATGTTAAACATAAGAAAACTAAACAATTATATATAATTATATGTTGAGTCATCTATCTATGAAATATAAATCATGTTGTCAGTCAATAAATTACTACCAACATTTCTCACCAAAAGTAGCATCAAGTTACGTGCCAGCTATATGGCTTCTCAAAATATAACCTGTCCCCAACTAACTTTGTCTAGCTCTTATATAAATATGATCATCGTAGTCTAATCACCAGAAAAACACTATGAAAGTAAGTTGGATTTTAAAAGAGATAAGCATACACAAGTATATAAGTATAACAACTACATTATCAACATCGACATAATAACCAATTCATCATGGCATTGAACAACCTTACCAAAGCAAGCAATTCAATTACATATGAACATTCATATATCACCACACAAATATCATTCAACAACATCCTCAACCAAGTATATGAAGCACACAAAGCAACACTATATCATATGCAAACCTATTGAACCAACTGATCATTTTCACGTCTTACACACCTGCTAGATCAACAGCTAAATTGGGATATTAATTCCTACCACATGATTTCTCAAATGTTGTCACTTAAAGTATGAAAGTTCAGTACCATCATCAAGTATAGTATAGTTTAAGTGTGGGCTTATCACAACATTGACACACATTATCCAAGTCACTTATGGAATTAACTCACTATTTATCCTTGTGATACCACATACCTCGCCAATAATCAACTAAGGGTTATACCCCTTAACTTCATACCTTAATTTAACATTAGTTAAGGATTTAGAAGAGACTCAACAATTAACTCCAAGAGTTATCGCCTACTCAAGGAGGATTTTTCAACAACTAGAGCGTCACACTAATATCCACACAGTGGGATATCTAACCTTCAAAAACACCTTCATCTCTAGTCTTAAGACAATCAACATGCTTTAATGTTTATAGCATTCTCAACACCAACATCTTAACAACCATTGTCTATATGCATTACCCTATATCAGTGGATATAAAGATCTAACCATTATTAAATTATAGCATACCAGTGTTTCTCAATAATTTTAACCATACAATCATCTATACATGTCATTCCATATCAATATACATAAAACAACGTCACCAATCAACATATAACATGCAATAGATTCGCCTAACCTAACCATATTCACCATTTTATCATACAAACGACATATTTTCATAAGATAATATGCACCCAATGTTATCCAACCTACACTTAATGGCATCGAGGCAAGGAGTTGTCTCCTTCACCCATGCTCGGTTCTATGCCCCGACATGGATTAGGTAAAGACACCTAGGACTTCGTGTTGAATCCTACCTAAATATAAGTTTTAATAATGACAAATTCTTAGTTTAAAATTTTAAAATATAATAATTCTCATGTATGTGCTAATAATTTTATTCAAGTGTTTTAGAAATACATATAATTGATCAGAAGGTTATTTGAGTTTGAACAGTCAAAAAGATTTACAAGACATTCTTATATATGAACAAATTTGGTTGGACTGCCTATTAACACTAAAGTATTGTTTGTCTAAAGTAAGAAGATGAACATCCTGTGTCTCTATTAAAAAAAAATAAAGCTAAACATTTATTCTTAAGATAAATGTTTTGAAGACTTGATTCAGGAGACCAACACTTTAGTATGTCTATCACAAAGCTTCGATTAAAATATAGTTTCTCATAAAACTAATATTGAATACTCTGTTTAAAAGACCCAAAGTGTTGCTTTACATAGAAGGCACTTTGTCTAAAGAAAAAATTGATAGGATAAAAAAAAAAGTAAAGTACAACGATGCCAGTTATGCTTAAAGTATAAGCAAGCCTCAATGAATCTACTTTCAATGGCTATAAAGGGAAGATTAAAGACAAAGGTCAAGTTTTGAAGCAAGAAATATCCAAAAGATAAATCAACAACAAAAGCTAACAAGTTGCAATCTTTGTTTCGTACTTTGATTCATTCATTGGTTTTCCACTTCAAGATTTTTATGTCAGTCTTGTAATAGAAAAAAGAAGTGTGAATCCTTCCATAATGGAAGCTCTATCATAGGAGAGTTGATAATGATCTTAACAGTGTGCAAGAACACAAAACCTATTTCTATAAACATTTCCTATCCAAATCTAAGTGTGCAAAGGTGTAGGAAAGTATAAAGGAACCACAATAGGTGTTGTGTAATTTCATAGCAAATGGATGTGAGATTGTTTTCTCAACAGGTGGTTGAGTGAGGAAATTTCAACAAGTGTTTAAGCATTTGCTACTAATAGTAGGTGGTTGTGTAGTAGTATTTTTGTATCAACAAATGGTTAAATTTATTGAACAGTAGTTGGCTATGACTAGTGAAAATCTCACAAGTTTGTGTGATGACTAGATGTAGCCTAGTTGGGTGAATCATTATAAATCCTATGTCCAATTTCTACTTTCCTATCTCCTTACTTGTTTATTCATATTCTTGTATCTATTATTACGTTGTTGCATAATCAATTTTGCAAACAAGTAAGCTTTGAAACTATTTTTCAAATAAATACTCTAAGTTCCAATACTTAAAAGACTTGTCTTCTAAAGAATGGATTTTCATAAAGAACTAATTTTTAAATAAGATAACAATTCAACCTGTAGTCTAATATTCACTTCAACTCGTGGCTTGCATGGTAAAGTCCCACGCCCAACTATAATCCAATCCAATACAATTCTCTCTCCTCACACCTAATGTCAATTCTCTCACCTCATGTTCAACGTCATTCAAACCACATTTGGTATAACTAAGTGAAAGGCTTTTCGTTATCTACTGTCTGATGCCATTAATCTTGTGCTTGATAAAAGCAAAACAAAAAACCTCTAACATGAGTCACGCCCAATATCATGAAGCTGTGTCCGACATAATGGTAAGTTCTACACATAACAGACTCACGAATTAACCCAATTTGCACTTAAAACTTGAGAAATCCAACATCCATTACAACCATCCATATATACTTATCATCAACAATTCGCTTTCAACTAGAATTACAACATGATACAATCAAATAACTCAAATCATCAAAATCTTCCTTCACATGCTCACATGCACCAAAACTTAACAAATCTCAATCATTTAATTTGAATCCAACCAACATAACAACATTTCATTCATGCATAACAACTCAACACTCAATAACAATTTTGGTTTTAACTTCTCTTACTTCTAAAAATCTCCAAACTGAGAAGAAGAGAAAGAAGAAAGAAACAAACTCTGAGCTTCAAGAAGCTCCACACCACTCCTCTACAAGGATGATCTTCAACCAAGAGCCTTCGATCAACACTCACGCACCAAACAAATATCTACTGCTCTCCTCAAGAAGTCTAGAAAGAAAAGAAGAAGGATCAGAATCTCCAGAGTTTCTTTCTCTAGTTTATCTTTTTAAGATTCTCAAGAATTGAACTTATGAACCTCAATTTTTAAAAAAAAATCTTATATATTTTTTCCTTAAGATCAACCTAGGTTTATATCCAAAAAAATCCTCTAAACACCTAAAAACACTTTAGAAATTCTTTAACCCCGAGAGTTTCTCAGCAACAACTTTAAAAACAACACACCACATAATCGACACATCATAAAATATTTTTGTAATTCATTCCAAACATGCAAGGTGATATAATTGAAGATATATTTTTTTTTCACCTTCAACAAAAGTATTATCTCAATCGGTCGTCAAAGCAATTGCAGTTGCACAAATCATGTAACTGTGATTCGACTCGACTAAATACTAAACCTTTAAAAGACATTATTTATCATGAAATCTCTTTTAACAATTTTTTCATAATGTCCTTCTCGATATTTCTCTTCTCTTTAATTTTTACACAACTAAAAGTTATGTAATTTATGTTTCTCACCGGCAGTAATCTTCACTATACGTGTCCAAATCATCTTAATTAATTAATTTAATGTCATTTTTTTCTCCCTTCTTTTTTGTCTCATTGTCCATTTAAAGTCTAACATTAATTAATGTCTCTCTTCTTTTTTCCTCCCATTTTTTTTGTCTTATTGTCCCTTTAAAGTTGCACATTCACTATCATATAGTATAGATGGATATATAGTAGAGCAATAGAAATCACTTATTTTTTTTAGGTACTTACGATCACAAATAAATAATCTTTTTATGTCTCTCTTCATTTTTATGTATTGATGAGTTTTCTCATATATTTAAAAACTTAGAAACATGTGGTATGATACATTCTCTCGTTTTTACATCCAAGTCAATCCTTTTGTCTTTTGCTAAAATTATTATACATATATTATTGTTTTACACTCTTACCACTAATTAAGAGAAAACCCTTCCCAAAGCACAGATTTAAAATTAATTGTTTCCCTTTATTATCATTGGGGACTATATTTTTGAAAAAAAAATATAAAAAAAGGCATACATAATCTTTTGTATGTTCATGGTAAGTACATCTAAGACTAAGCTATATTAAACAACTAAGGACTTAGGAATGGCCTTTGTGTAGTCACATATCTAAAAGAAAGTCCTTAATCTTTTTTCTTTTTTTTTAAGTTTCATATTAATGATTACCCATTTACGTGTCGTGTATAGATAGATATTGTTTCCCGAATGGTATGAATTGTTTTTTTGGTTCATTGATGTCAGCAAGTATTATATACAAATTTGTTGATGAATAAAATCAATTCTTAATTGCAGCAACCAAAAACTACGAGTCGATAGTATATGTCGCAAATTTACCCATTCAATATAGTTTTAATGAAAGTACGTGACGTTTATATGACGCAACAAAAACCATTCACGAGCTAACTAAAATAGAATATCAAAAGGTCAATTTACATCCAAAATAATATAATGGGTCAATTCAAATCCTTATATTATCTCCTGTAAACCCAAAAGAATAATAATTATGGTGACCTAGGTTATTAACTAAAAGTTTATAAGTTAATTAGTTGAAAATTTATAAGATAATTAATTGGATTGAAATTATTTGATATATTAGTTAATAAGCTAGCAGGTTAATATAAATGATATATTTGTTTAATTAATAAGGAGAGTAAAAGATTAATGTGTAATTAAAAAAAATAAAAGGAATTTTGAGTAAAATAATGATAATAACAAAAAATAAAGATAAAAAAATAAGTTAAGCGTTTATAAGTTATGAACTACTTTAATTAACTTATAAAAAATAATTATGAACTCTTAAAATAGACTTATCTACAAAATAAATTTATTTTGATAAAAAAAAGTTATAAATTGATTAAATGGATTTATAAATTTCTAAAATGTGTAATCAAACAAATTTGTATTGTGGATCTGAACCTCTAAGGATTTAATTGATTTAAACTGTTTTCCAAATGTCAATCAATAATAAATTTAATAAAACGGGTAAAAGATAAATTTACTAGAAAAAAGAAACTATAGATGTCTGAACTGATGATTAGTTTACAATCTAAATTTAAAACATTAATTTATGTATTTGATTTGTAGTCTTATTGTAATATTTCAAATTTTCTAAAATAAAATAAATTATTTTTAATAAAAATATATTATGAGCTTAATTAAATAATTAATTAAACTTATAATATAAATAATATTTTTATTAATTAAATAAAATAAGTATTTTAATAAAAGAATTATATTTTTGACTTAATTAATTAAATTAATTAGGTTAATGATATAATTAAAATATTTTTGAAAAAAATTTGACATTGGGTCAAAAAAGTGTCTTAGATTGGACTCTTGAATCTAACTTAAAGACTTAATAATAATAAGAGAAAGAGAGTTAGGTCACGTATACACGTTAATTTTTAAAATTCTAAGAGTTTATTTAGAGGAAAAACCTAAAGAATAACATGATGACATGTGGAGTAGTCTTAGAATAATAGAGATCGTGTCTATTATCTTGGAATTTATCATTTGAGGAACTAATAAGAAAATACAAGTTGTCACGGTTCAAGAGGGTAAGATAATAAATAGGAAAGTGTTATAAGAAATGATGCAAATGATAGTAATAACAAATAGGAAAACCTATAGGAGATCACTAAAGAGAGTGTAGAGTAGCGATTGAGATTGCAAAAAACACGCTTGTATTGTGGAATTATTTTACTATGCATTTGATGATATGAGTATCGTTATGAAATCATTATTGTGTTTGGCCATGGATGATGGTGAAATTTTTTAATTATGATGATTGAGTGGTGATATGTTATGTATATTTTGAAAGTTTTTGTATGGTTTGTTTAATTTTGAAAATTTTGGTATGTACATATTTTAGTATTTAGGTGATTTCTATCCACGTGATTAACCAAATAGAATTTTGCTTATTGGATTAGAAACTAGACATTTGGGACTTTAGTTTAGACTTAAGAATTACATAAAAAAGAGAGATTTATAACTCAAGTTATGATTCAAATAGTTAGCAATGGTTAAACTGTCGGAACTAGAGAAAATATTACAATTTTTGTATTTTTTAAAATATTAGATTGTAAAATTAACTTTTAAAGTCAACATAAAAGTTGTAGATGATTAGCTTAACTTTTTGATAAAATTAATATCAACTTTATATCATAAGTATAACTCTAAGTATTGCATTTAGATCGCACGATGTCATAAAAGCTCGAGATAAGAAGAAATAATTTGTAAGTTGTATTATTCTTTAAGTATCTATATTTGATATGAGTAATAGTAATGTATAATGTTATGATATGTGGTGATGTTTAAGGTTCGATGATGATGTTATGATAATGATGAATGTTATGTGATAAATGAATTATGATATCAACTTGATACCACACATGTATAACTCTAAATATCCTGTTTAGACCACATAATGTCATGAAAGTTCGAGATAAGAAGAGATAATTTGTGACTTGTGTTATTCTTTGGGTGTCTATATTTGATATGAATAATAGTAATGTATAATGTTATGCTATGTGATGATGTTTGAGGTTTGATGATGATGATGATGTTATCATGATAAAGGTTATAATATGTGATGAATGAATGATGAGACTTTATAGTAATGATGATGTGTATATGAGATGATATTGATATATTCTTGTGAGTATGAATGATGGATTTGTATGAGTATTGTTATATGATGAATGATATAGACGGGTGATGTATTGAGTTATTATGAGTAATGTCATGAGACGTGAAAGTTAACGCTAATGCTACAAACTAACAAATGAGGAAGTTGCTTATTACATATTGTGTGGTTCAAATGTGATTGTTATAAGTCTATACATTCATATTTTGTTATCGGAATAGTGTGAGTCTATGTTGGGGAATATCACAAGTCATTTACCTATGTCCTAAAGGGTGTTATGTGGAGAAACCTTTAACAAAAATGGGAGCCTACCATAACCAGCAGGCGTAACACTTCGACATGATCGTGATAAACATCTCTTGATTGAGGGTGATTCAGGGAATTACTATTGATGAGTGATCTCATTTCATGACTCCTAGGTATTTTGTATTGACGATGATCAAGATGAGATTTGGTAACACATACATGTAGAGTTAAGTGCATATATTTGCATGAGTCCTTATATTTATAATTATGAATGATTGAATTACATGGTTATTGGTTATTGATGATGAATGAATGTATTTTGGGAGGTGTGACTAAAAAGAATGTTGTCTTAGATGTGGAGACGCAAATATATATATATATATATATATATATATATATATATATATATATATATAGGAGAATGCTAATATACTCCCACCTATTTTTTAGTGGGAGTATGTTAGTAACCTACACCAAAAATTTTGGACAAAAAAATCACTCATTTATTTTGATTTGGTTAATTCGTACAAAGGATATTATAGTAATTTAATTTAATTTTAAATGAAAATAAAATATTTTCTCTCTCTTATTAACTTCATTCTTTAAGTCATTTCTCTTTCCTATTAAATTCTTTCTCCAACTCATTTCTCTTTCCTATTAAATTTTTTTTCTAATTTATTTATCTCTCTCCTATTAATTTTAAATTCTAATATAAGATTTTGTGTATATTATTTTAATTTTCAATATATATATAATTATTTTTATAATATTCTTAAATATTATTTAAATTTATTTATTTCTGATTGTCTCACCAATAAAAATTCACTAAAAGATTATAGAAGATTTAATTTGTATTAAGCTATTGAAAGAGAACTAAGAGCAACTCTAATGGGAGTTGTTTGTCCCATGAAGCAACTCAAGCCCCGGTTTCTTACTATTGGAGGACTCTGACGTGGCAACATGAGTTGCTTGAAGAAGAGAGAGAGTTGCTTCCTCAAGCAACCGTTTCTTACCAGATTTCAAGCAAATCTTATTGAATATATTTGGGAACGTTTCGAAAATAATAATGATAAAAATTAATTTCGTATAATATCTATGTATTTATTATTATTTTATTTTATTTTTAATATCTACTTATTGTGTATTTTTTCTCGTAATTTATTTTCTTTCATTGTAGTGCAATTACCCTTTTTAATAAAAAATTAAAATTGGTTCATAAATGATTAGAAAAAAAATTCTAAAAGTTGAATTTCTTAAAATTTCTTACCATTGGAGTAAATTTGCGTTTGAGTTGCTTAATACTGACATGGCACACTCGGGACCACTTTTTTCATTTTTCAATGCATGAAGCAACTCAAATGAGTTGCTTCCATTGGAGATACCCTCATGATGTCTCTCCTCTATCTTTGAACAAATAAAAATTAATTAATAGAAGAAAAAAATGAATTGGAGAATGAAATTAATAAGAGAGAGAAAATATTTTATTTTCATTTAAAATTAAATTAAATTACTATAATATCCTTTGTACGAATTAACCAAATCAAAATAAATGAGTGATTTTTTTATCCTAAAATTTTGGTGTAGGTTGCTAACATACTCCCACTAAAAAATAGGTGAGAGTATATTATTAGCATTCTCTATATATATATATATATATATATATATATATATATATATTAGAGCTGTCAAAGTGGGCTCTAGCTCGTGGGTCAACCCGGCCCACATTGAAAACGGGCCGAGCCGGGCCAAAAAAATGAAAAAATTTATGATGGGTCAAAAAATGTGACCCGGCCCACCCGGGTTCAACCCGTGGTGGGTCGGGCGGCCCACCTGACCCACTTACCAACCCATCTCCTAAACCCACTAACAACTCACTTAACTATTTATTATTATATATGCATTATTTTAATAAGATATCATTTTTTATAGATAAAGATAAAATCAATGTTAAACAATATGAAATTACTATAAATTTATCTATCCAAACCTCTAATAAAATTTAATATTGATGAATAATCACTCTCATGAAAGATTTTTTTATTTTATTTTTGTTTTAATTTTAAAGTTACATACTTATTAATTTAATTTTAATGTTGTATCCATGATACTTAGTTTAATAATTTTTACTTTAGATTAAATATTATTTTATATTGAAATTTATTTTAAATTATAAATTTTTTTTTTAAATCAGGTGGGTTGGTGGGCGGCCCGTTTAGCCCACCAACCCGTGGTGGGCCGGGCCGGGCCGGGCTAGAAAAATTTGCATAATAAATTTGATGGGCCGGCCGGGTTGGCCTACTTAAAAAGTGGGTTGAGGTGGGCTGGGCCAAACGAGCCAGGCTGGCCCGTTTTGACAGCTCTAATATATATATATATATTGTACATGAATGAAATGTATTTTCACTTTTTGCGTGTTGTTGTGTATGTATTTCAACTAATAATCATTTGTATACTTGGATCAAGTATAAGATGAGAAATTTGATAAAGACAAAGCTTAGAACTTCACTTATGTTAAAATTTATTCAGATAATATGACATTGGGATTGAGTTTATAATTTATTAGTTATAGTTAAAGTTAATTTTTATATGATCATTTATATTTTATACTTAAATATGTGTATACAGATAATTTATACCTTATTTTTAAATTTATGCAATTATTTAATCACACTTTTATCTAAAGAAATTTATTTTAAGAATTGTGAACCTCTTTACTATAAAATGATGATTAAACAATTTAATTTTTTATATATACCTTTTATTACATTTTTATTGAAAAATTTATTTTAATTAAATTTAAGACAGAAGGAATTACACTTATTCACTCTAATATATTAATTTTGATAATGTTGGGACTTGAAAGCGTGCAACTAATAGTCAGCCCTCAAAAAAGAGATAGAAGAATCCTACTTGTCCGTTTAAACTAATTTATCAATGAGCGAAAAACACAATTTGATTCATAAATAAATAAAAAGTCACATTGTCTAATGATTTTTTTAAGAGAGACCTAGTAATATATTTTTCTTGAAACAATAAGTTATGTAATAACAATATACAATAATTCTATACTGACATTTAATTATAAACTACTATAAACATGTTTGTTTTCTTGTTTAGCTTCGTTGAACGGAAAAGTTATATAAAATATTTTTATTTTAAACGAAACATTAGAGTGTGTGATTTGTTCAAAATAAATATGTTATTTATAATAAGTTTGTAACTATTGTAATAAATAAGTAAACAGGTATATCAATTTTTTATGGTCAATAGTGTAATTAGTACATCATTATTAAAATCATTTTTTTAAAATAAATTTTCAGTTATGTTGAAATTTATTTATTAATAATAACAAAATCATAAATAAGATTCATTAAATAAAAAAATGAGATTTGAAAAGAAAAATATCATTATAATAATTTAAAATAATAATAATAAAATGTTAAAAATATATATATACTACACTTTCTGTTTTATTAAAATAAAATCAACTCCCAGAAGAGTATTTTTGAAACTAACATGCATGTCATACTTTGTCTATCATGGGCACAAGGAAAGTTAATAACACAACTTGAGTCTTGAGGACTCATTAGAAAAAAAATAATTATGTTTTTGGTAGTGCTAACTTTTTTTGACTTTTTCCACCAACCATCTTCATTCTTCATCTCCTTTCCTTTTCACTGTTCCTTTCATCCTTTGTATACTTTTAAAAGTAATGAAAGGAAAATAAAATAAAAATGTCAATTTGTTATTACTTATTTGAAAGGAAAATTTAAAATGAAATTTTAATGAGTAAGATATACGCAAAAAATCCTCAACAGGGAAAAAAATGAGAAAAGATATATTTTTTAACTTAAAACATGTAAATAAATTATATTTTAAATAATACATTAAAATCAATAGATAATTTATATGTTTAAAAAATAACTTAGTAAAGACTTAAATTTGGACGTTAAATTTATTTTTATTTGTATGATATTTTAGAAAAATTATTTTCCTTTTATTTTATTATTATTTTATCTAAATATATATAAATAATATTTTTAACTATCCAAATGATGTTCTTTTACATTATGTTTATTCCTTTTTTTCTTTTACTTCTAGAAAATGTATATATTTCTTATTATTCTTCTTTTCTAAGGAAGCTTCTATGATTTCGTCTTCATGCAATAATCTAATTTAGAGAAGAAATAGTGCTTGGTGGTAGCTGATTTTTTGGCGTAAAATCAAATATTTGTGGGTATAATTTAGTCAAATAAAATAAATATTTTTTTAAAAAAAATACATAGAGATGCTTATTTATATATGTGTGTTCATTTCAAAATTAAGTTTTAATAAATTTATTTCATGTATGATATAAATAAATAAAATCTTTTTGGAATTTAAACAAGATTAAATTAATAAAAAAATATTATATTTAAATTGGAAAGTATTATATATTTTTTAAAAATTCAAATATTAAAGTTTATGATAAAATGGTATTAAATTATTGAATAGATTAAATTACTCATTTGATCCCTTAATTTTATTATTATTTTTATTAAAATGAGATGAATGGTATTTACATTTTGTACACATGATATAAGAAAATGAGACGTGTTATTATATTTAAAAAAAATAATATTATAAGTGTCAATTATAAAAAATAACCACGTGACATCATTTTAAAAACTTACAGAGCGATAAAAATAAATTGAAAAAACAAGAGTAATTTAACATATTAAAATGCATCATGATTCTCCTTTTATATGAAAAAGAAAAGTTAACATATAAAATATTTTTCCACTTTTGATTAAGTTGAGTGGCGGTGGGGTATGTATGAGACTATGAGGATTCCGCATTCGCCGCTGTGCATTGAATTGGGAGTGGGTGAGAATCTCGAGACTAGCAGAAGACAGACACGTGTCGGTAAAAACCCTCGGGTTCAGTGGCGTCCTTAACCGTACATTCACGTGCATTAAAATCCCAATGCGCCCTCGCTTTAACTACACTACACGACAGCACAAACACAGCTACCAACTTGCCCTAGCCCTACTCCCTTCACTTTTATCTTGTCTACACATTAAATAATCTTACTGCCCACCTTCCCCTGTTCAACGTCTTTCCCACTTTTAACCCTTTGTCTTCATTCTCACCTTCTTTTGCATTTTTATAACATCATCCATATCATCAATAAAAAGTAAAAACTACTACTCCTATTGATTAAATACTGTCTCCTAATCAAGTTATAAAATAAAAATCTACCATAGATAACATTTTATATGTGGAATTCTTTTTTAGATCATTGATACTCTCTACAGTTGTCAACATATTACATTTTATATGTGGAAATACTTCTATTATTAGTTAAACTAGTAACCAGTAGGATCCAAACACTTTGCTTATTTATATATAAGAAAGTAATTCAGTTTATTATATGTTTACAATGATTTAAAGTAGAGCTTCAATTATTAAAAGTGAGTGTCTACGCATGATAAATAAATAAAAAAATTGTAATTATTAAAGATAAATGTAGTTTAAGAAAAGTATAAATTAAAAATAATATTTTCTTTGTGTTATTATAGATTTGTATGGACATTTATATTTTATGTGTTAAAATTTTGTTTAAATCATCCAAGGATCTCTTATTTATAATAAGGTTTTTCATCTAATATATATATATATATATATATATATATCAAATTAGATGTTTTATTATTCCCAATTATTTTATTCTCATGTATATGTATACATATATTTAGGTAGCGTGAATATATTAAGAATTAATCACCTATATATTGTTAATGTAAATTTTTTTTATATTAGCAACCAATTATATCTTTTAATTGTGTCGTGTCACTGTTAAAAGTAAATGTGTTTTTAGTTACATGGCACAATTAAAAGATATAATTAGTTGTTAGTGTAAAAAACTTTACACTAGCAGTGTATAGGTGATTAACTCATATTAATCATAGGTAGTTGTAGTTATTTTTCGCTACTAATTGCTTAATTCCGTTAAATGTAGGGACCATAGGTGTCGTTATAAGGAATATTCATTGGATCAAATCAATTTAACAAATCTAAAAATCTAAAATGAACCAATTAAATTAGTTTTTTTTTTCTTTTTTGAGTTCAACTCGAACCAAACCAATTGAATATGATATTGATTAATTTAGGTATTAGATTTACACATTTAAAATTTAAAATAACTCGAATCAAGCAAATTAATTTATATTATTATTTTTTTGTTAACAAATAATATGTATATACCATTTTGATTATTTTAAAGATTTTTTGTATATAATATGTGGATTTTCCATTTTTTTCTCAAATATTTAAAGAAATTAAGATGAACTATATTACAATATATTGAGTGTCATTTGTAACGACCCGCCATGATCTCTGCACTTAGTGGAATCGCACTAGTGTTAGTGAAAATAAGAAAAATATTAAGTTGGATAACTCATACATACATGTACAAATAAAAATAAAAATAGTTAAGTTTCTGGTTATAAAATAAAACTCCATATAAGTACAGTCATCCCAAAAATAATATTTCTTAGTGCCGATCAAGCACAGACAAAACCGCTATCCAAAATGATAATTCTAACACGAGGATCAAAACTCCCCGTCTCACAGCGGACACCTCAACTCCAAGCTAGCCCGGACCTGCTCCCATACCAAGTATGATCATCGCAGTTCCACCACATGGAAACAAAAGGGTAAGTTAGAGTTTAAAAATCAATCATACAAGTACAGACAATAGTCTATACCACACAATCATCCAACTATCAATCATGTTCATAGAGTCACACCATACTCTATCCAATACTACTCATGTATAACATACAATCCATCAATCATGAAGCTAAACACCACACACTTCATCATATTAACAATCATGTAATAAATGTATCTCATGACATATATTAATACAAACAACCATACAACTCAACATGAAAACCCAACTCATTCATACAACTTAGAAACAACTTTAATACAACAACAACAACAACAACAATATACAACTTAATATTTAATGCGTCGTCACGCATGTACAACTTGAGATCTCCAACAACTAAGGTTGAGCAGTCTAGGTGGCATAAACCCTACCGAATCCAGCGTTTGACCTATCTCAACCAGGTCAGGTATAGAACAACGTTAGGAACTCCGAAGAGAACCAGGTATAGACAATAATAGTCAATTACTCAGGTGTGCCACTTATACTCGGAGATCCAGTACTACTGTCAGGACAGAAGGGTTTGGGTATGAGCCTACCATGGCCTTGGCTAGCATCACCAATCCACATGTGGAGTTAGCCCACCCATTGTCCTCCAAGTACCACGCACCCTCTAGTACCTAGTCAAAGACTACACCTCTAACTAGATACCTTACTCAAATTGGTCATTCAACCATGTCATGGATCGACTATTTCCATGTCGCCCACACAGTACTAAGGGATTTAACTTTAAAACAACTTTCAGCTTATCACCTTAATACTATGTATCTCAACATAGGACATATATCTTCACCATATGTCCCCAACTTTTCAACTTTACAACAATAGACACCATAACAACTTTACAACAATAAACATCTGGCCACTTGTAATCGGTATAGCTCGGCCTGGCCCCTATACCGTGGTCGCTTTGTACACGTGTGCCTCGACCTTGCCCACACACGGGATCAAATAAGTCCTAGAGGAGAACAACACAACGTCCACTCCAAGGGACAACTTCACAAGGAGGGTTTTTCAACAAATTGGGTTCTCAGAGCACCACAACTATCTCAATCCACATAATGGGATGAGCAACTTCGAAAACATCTCTCCTAGTCCTAGTGATCAACAACTCATCATCACAGCTTAATCAGCTTAACAACTTAAATAACATACAACTTTTCAGCAATAAACATCTTAACAACTTTACAGCAATATACAACTTAACAACAATAGACATTATATACCAGCTTGACAACTTCTTATTCAATCATACAACTATGCAACTTTAATAATTTTAACAACATGCAAACAACTTAATTAAACAACTATAATCATTACAATATCAACTTAATGCAACTTAACAACTTTATAAATAACTTCAGAAATATACAACATATTTAAAATTCATCTATCATGTCAACTTACACATAAATAGCATAAATCAACTTAAGCACCCAACAACTCAACTATTTCAATAAAAGAACACCATACATAAAGCTTCCCTAATTCTCCTGAAATTAAATAACCTACATTCTAGCTTCCCTCACCTGAAGATTGGCTAAAAATAGCCAATAACTGAGAAGAAGTAGAATTATCTTCCGAAGCTCAACCCGAAACTTCAATCCTCCCAAAGCAAGCTTCCTAATTTGAATTTCAAGAAAAGACAGAAGACATTAGTGATCTAGAGGAGAAAAAGAATCATACAAAGAAATTTAGGAGAGAAAGGAGCTCACAGACCTAGAGTCCTTCTCTCTAAAACTTCTCTCTAAAAACCTCATTTTCTCCTCAACCACCCAACCCCTATTTATATTAGTTCAGGAGTGGTCACAACGGCCTGTTTCGAATCCGGAACAGCACGTTTTGGGGTTTGGAACAACCCGTTCTCCCTCTAGAACGGCCCGTTATTAACTACAATTTATAAATCAATTCAGTAATTTGGAATGGCCCATTCTAGTTTGGGAACGACCCGTTCTGGCTACAGAATCACCTAACCTACTACGTTACATCATTTTCACACTTTATAGTGTATTTGAAATCCTTATGTAGATTAAGAAAAAAAAAACTATATTACAAATCAATTAATTAATTTATTTTTATGACAATATATCAACTTAGTTAATGTTAAAAAATCTATTTACTTTAAGAAAAAAAATATTTTTGTATTTTTTTTTAAAAACTCATTGGATATCCGATGACCTGAACCAATTAAATTAGTTTTGTTTGAGTTAAACAAAAAAATTATGAAATCCGAACCAATTAAATTTAATTGATCTAAATTGAATATTCACTCAAATTTAATTCAATCAACCCTTGAACACATCTAAAATAATCCATTGGTTTTTTTATATAAAATCTTGAAAAATAAAAAATAGTACTTTCTTAGACATAATTGTTGGTTTCAAATATAATAAAATATCAATTAATATTATTCTATTTAATATTTTCATCTCCATAATATTTTATTTTTATATCAAGTTTCAAGAAAAAATAATTTTAAAAATAAGTCATGTTTAAAAAGTGATTAATAAAATTAAATAATGTAAATATTTTTTTTAATTAATATAAATTATTTTTTTATTACTTATATTCAAAGCAGGAAAATATTAAATATTCACTGATTAGAGTGTAGTCAAATGAATTAATATTTTTAAAAGATATAGTCTGCTTAGTATTCTATGTCATTTTTCAAATAATAAATAGAAGTCAACATTTAGTCATACCATAGTCATACTTATAATTTTTTTATAATAGCCTTTACCATATTAATTAATATTTTTAAAAACATTCATCTGGTTTTTTATTTTTATAGTTTTTAATAATATTAATAATACTTTAATCTTATAAAAAATTCACACCTTTTCAAAACTTTATTAAATTGTTTATTTTATTTTTAATATTTTTAGTTACATTTTTACTTTCTAAGGAATATTTCAACTCATGGAATGCATAAATATATTTATTATATAATTAAAATTTATAATAGATTATATAAAAATATTATATTTAAATATATAAATTATATTTAAAATTATCATAAATATATATTTTTAAATATATAAATTATATTTTAAATTTATGATAAATAATTTATATTATAGTACAACTTTTATTTATTGATTGATAATTTATTTTAAAATGTTAATATTTAATTTATAAGTAATCATTGTGAGACCCGCTGCCTTTCTTTCATTCTCTCATCTCCTTCACTTGGTTTTCTCCCTTTACCCTTACACTCTCAAACTTCATTCCTCTCTATAGCTGAATTTGTGGACTCCTAGAGATTCAAACTCTCAAACGCAAGCCGTGTGGAGCTAGCCAGAAGACGAATTCCTTCTCCATTCTCTTCTCTGTTGAGCCCTCTTCTTCGTTTAAGCTTCTTATTCTTCCCAGAGCTCGGATTCTTCGTACCGAGGTAAGGGAAGTTAGTTTTGGTTGTGATTGATTGTTGGGAGTGAGCTAGAAACTCACATGATGGCTGATTGTTGCGGATTGATGGCTGAGATTGATGAAAATGGATTTTTCCGGGGTTTCGGGGTTTTGATGAAAATTCGGAGATTTTTCTTTGTTTGATGTTGCATGTGTAAAAAGCTGGGATTTTTGAGCTGTTGGATGAAAATGTGGAGTTTTGAACCGATTGCATGTGTTTGGATGACTTGATTTGTGCAGGATTGATGAAATTTTTGAAGTAGGTAAGGGTTCCTAATTGAATTTGCGCCGGGCGCAGTCCTTCGCGCCGGGCGCGATTTGAAATGGGAATCCCTGGGTGAATAGCGTCGGGCGTGGGGAGAACCGCGCCGGGTGCAATAGACATCTGTAGGTCTCTGGTTGAGAATGGCGTCGGGCGCTCTTTTAACGCGCCGGTCTTGCATTTTATTTTCAGAATTTGACTTTATAGTCTTCATAAAAGTTGTAGCCTTGGAGGTTAGCTTTCCAATGGCGCCGGAATCACTCAAAAAGGAGTTTTCGAACTCTAGATATGGTTGTTTTAGTGAAGAGGGGTCAAGCTGCTCGCATTACTTTTAGCTGTTGCGGTTTTTAGAATTTTTAACAAGGTAGATGAAGGAATCAGGACTTGGTGTATTCATGAGAGTTGTAAGAAATCTTCTTATCTTTCATATGAGATAAGGATGAGTATGGTAGGAGTAGTATAACTCCTGATGCGCTGTTTTCTGTGAAGGCTACCATTTCACTTTTAGTGATTTGGTTAAGTTGAAAGTTGTTTTAGGTGCTTAGGTGTATTGATGTTGTTTGGGTGAGTAATTTGACAAGATAGATGAGTTGTAAACAAGATGGTTGGGTCGTATTATGTGTTGAACATGTTGTACGTTGTGAAGTTGTTGATCATGCTGTTTTAAGCTGTTAATGATGAATGTTATTGAGCTGAGCTGTTAATGATGAATGTTATTGAGCTGAATGATGATATTGATGTGCTGCGCTGAGCGCGGCCCTTGTCGCGCTGGGTGTGAGACTCCTTGGGAGTCTCTGCCTCGAGGGCGCTGGGCGCAATTTGATTTGCACTAGGCGCGAGACCAAGGGAGGTCTCTGCCTTGCCTGCGCTGGGCGCGGGTTGGGGCACGCCGGGCGTGTGAGACTCCTTGGAGTCTCTGCCTGGCCTGCGCTGGGCGCAATTGGGTATTGCGCCAGGCGCGAGAGACCTTCGGACTCTCTGTCTAAGTCTCGCCGGGCGCAGTCACGCTTGCGGCGGGCGCGCTGGCCCTGGAGCCCTCTGGTTGTGCCACGCCGGGCGCGACCATGAGTGCGCCGGGCGCGTATGAGGATGTGAAGTTATATGCTGAATTTGCTGATAATATGGTTTTATGCTGATTAACATTGCCAATGTTGTGTGATGAAAGGTTGTGTTATGCTGTGTGATGCTAATGCTGAACCTTATTGTTTGAGTCGAGCTGAATGATATGCTGATAGTTGTTGAATTATGCTCTAATTGCTGAGCTGAGATGTAATTGATAAATATGTTGTGCTGACTAGGTGTAAATGCTAAAAAATGATGTTAAGCTGTAATAGATGTATATCCCTATGCTGAGCTGGGCTGTTATTGATGATTTTAAATGCTGATTTATAATATGGCTGTGCTCTAGAATGATAAGCTGAGTTGTGAGTAGTAAGCTGTGTTGAATACTACTTAGCTGTTTTGGTGTGCTGTTTATTGCTGAGCTGTATGCTGTGTTTAGCCACTATTGTGGTGCTGTTATAGCCGCTATGTCGGTGCTGTTAGCCACTATTGTGGTGTTGTTATAGCCGCTAAGTCGGTGCTGTTGTTGCCGCTTTGCGGTGCTGTTATCGCCACTTGAGTGGTGTTGTTATTGCTGCTAAGCAGTGCTGATATTGCCGCATTACGGTGCTGATATTGTTACGTGTTGTGAGTGGTATAAGCTGTACAGGTGTGCTGATAGTTGTAGCGGTTGTTTATCATATTGATATATATATATTTGTATGTTGATTTTAATTACACTAGCTTACCATTTGTTGTTTCCATGATGTTTGAACTGCAATGATCATACTATGTATGGGAGCAGAGCAGGAATAGGTGGGAGTCTTGTGGTGAGTCTTCAGCAGACCGGTGGAGCTGATCTCTTTTGTGATTCTTTTTGTTGTTGAGCTACTTGGGATAGTAGCATATGATTGTATATTTGGTACACTTTAACTCTGTTTCAGATCGGATCATGTATATGTATATTATAGACTCTATATGTATACAGTTGTTCTTTTCTGTACGGTGTTTCTAGTGTGCTGTGCTGTGTGTAGTGACCAGCCGGGTCGTTACAATCATGATAGAAAAATCAAATTAGATAAGGAGTTAAAATTTTTGTGATTTTTTATCTTACTTTTTAGATTCATTTTGATTCTTTATATGTTAAAATATTTATTTTGGTCTTTTATTTTTTATATTTGAATCAATTTTTCTTTTAAAACAATAATCTTTTTTATTTTTGTGAGATAATTTTGAATTAACTTTTGACTGATTCAAAATGTGAAATTTGTAACATTAGATTCACTTAAATGAAAACTATGAAATACAATTGATATTCAAATCCAAAAGGGGGTTAAATATAATGAAAATTGTGAAAATATATATCTCATAAGTAACTAAAAAATAATATGAAATTATGTCTTTTGAAATTTTTATTTTCACTATGTTTATAACACGTTTTTGTTTGAACTTCAACTACATTCAATAGTTTTCATATATGTAAATCTTATGAGATGAGTTTTAAGTCCTACATTAGTAAAGAAGGTTTTACAAGGATCAAATTGATCTAAATCTAGAAGATAAAGAATAAAAATAAATATTTTAAAAGATAAAAGATTAAAATGAATGTAAAAAAAAAAGATAAATGATTAAAAAATATAATTTAACCTAAATAATATTATAAAAAGTAGCACAATGAGACATTAATTTATTAATTATAGACAATTTTAATATAAATGTAAGTAATAAAAAATGAACAACTTTTAAAATATAATTTCTTTCCAAATAAATTTATTTATTATCTATTTAATAACAACAAACAACTCTTCATATATAATACACATAAATACATAATATTTCCTGTTTTATATAATATACTTGGTTTCTAAGAATCAATTCTAAAATTAAATATGATTTTTTTTTCTTTTATCATCAAATTTCTCCTTTCTTACTCTCACCATTTTTTTTAACTTATTTCTTTCATTTCTCTTTGTGAAATTTAAATCCCTCATAAATATTTGAATATTTTTCTCTATTAATGGTAGATTCATAGTAATGAGATATGGTATCTCAAAGAGACCTGCATGATTAAGACAAAATTTGTAAGTATTACTTTCTACTTATATTTTCTCTTTACCTAAAACTATTACTATAAAACCTATTTTATTTCTCCAACAATTCAATATTTTTTCTTTAGTTTTTGGGTTTGTGTTAACAATTTTTTTTGTTCATTTCCATTGGTAGATTTTTGTACTCTCCCATATGTATTATTCTTTGTGACAGAGGTAAATTTAAAGTTTATTTTTTGAAATCATTATTTTATTTCTATAAAATATGATTTTTATTATTTTTCTTTCATTTCATCTTTTTGAAATTTTCAAAATAGTATGTAATTTACTCATAGACTTTAGTTTAATTTGTCTTCTTTATTAGAAGTATTTGTTCTCTTTTCTTTAATAGTTAATTAAGTTTATTATCCGTGGATTATGGTGAAGACTCAAGTTGTAATGTAATATACACATTATCATTAATATATTATATAACATTTATATATTGAGTAATTATTATTATTATTATATATATATATATTAAAATCTTATATTAATCTTATTTTAATAATATTATATTATTATTGAATTAATTAAAAAGTTATTCGTACATCGTACATGTCACTGATTTAGTTAATTATTAATTAAAGTGATGTTTCTTTTTATAAACGTCTATGGTATTTATTTTTATATAGTTTTTTTTTCTTTGTTTATGTATTTTTAAATATTTATTTATTTATTTGTTACTGGTATAAAGCTGAAACCAGTCCATCAGTTAGCCGGTGAAGGAGTACTCATGGTCCCCACCGATTTAGATTCTTTCCCCATACCATTCCAAACACATTTTTAAAACGGACCTGCCAAATTGGCAATTTATTATCATTTTTTTATTATTTAACAATTCCACCTAACATCATGCTTATCATTGTTATTAATTCATTACTGTTTATAATGTGATTAAAATATCAAGAATTCAAGTGAAAATTAATTCGAATTCTTAAATAATATTTCTAAGGTTAAATTTTATAAATGGATTTGACTTCTCTAAAATAAATAGTGTATTTTAGAAGATAAAATATAATAATGATTATTAATTAAGAAATTAAAGACAAATATTATAAATAATTATAAATATTATTATATATATATATATATATATTTGATTTTATTATAATTTTCGATGTAAAAATTATAATATCTAATATTAATTTTTAATCAATCGTTATTATTATATTTTATTATCTAAAGTTAAATATTTTCATTTTAGATGAGTTAAATATTTTATAAATAAATATAAAAATTAAATATATTTTTAGTTTCTCAAATTTGAGACATTTTTTTTAGTCTCTCAAATTTAAAATTGATCTTTTGACTCTTTTTGATCTTATAATTTTTAAAATTTTATTTTAGTCTTTATATTCAAGTTTTAAAAAATTGTCAAATATTATTGCATAAAATTTATTTATTAGTGTCTTTATTAGTTAAAATATTTCTGTCTCAATTTATTTTTTTAAAAATATGTTATTAGTGACTTGAAGAGCTAAAACAAAATTTTAAAAAAATTTAAAGATTAAAAAATAATTTTAAATTTAAGAGATCAAAAATATATTTATTTTAAATTTGAGAGTCTAAAAATATATGTTTTAAAATTTAATTAAAAGTAGAAGTTTTATTCAAAATATCAAATCAAGTTTTTAATAAAGATTAATTAAGTTAACAGATATTTTATATCAACAATATAATTATTAAATAAAAGTACATTATTAAAAAATTGATTTCTAAAAGTTCATAATTATAATAAAATATTCGTTTGAAAATGTTAGTTTTTTTTTATATAAATTTTAGAGCATTTACAATAGCTGTATCTTAAGTAATCTTAATTTAAGATACCATATTTATTTATTTTTTTAATTGGAGTCAATCTAGATGACGTCATTAGTTGCATAATTTTAAGCACATATCTTATATAAGATATAGCTGCTTCACATAAAAATTATTTGGATGCAAAGTTCAGTACATAAAAAAAATATAAATAACAAAATAACAAAATATGATATCCTTAACCGTTACTTAAAATCTTACTGTTCGAGTAAACTTGTATTAAGTGACTTACTAGCTGATTAAATGTGATCAATCCTTAATAAAATAAAATACATTTTTAAGGTTAGATGCTCTTAAATGTTAAAAAAGTAGTCTTATCTCTCGACCATGAATATTAAGATTTCACCCACTAAATATATATATATATATATATATATATATATATTATATTATTATATAAAAACACCGCGTTAAAAATTTCTCACATAGGTTATTGGAAAATATTGTAATTATTTTCTATAATGGCACCTTATTATTATTAATCTTTTCAAATCCATTATTTTAATGAGTGTTCAGACTATGTTATGTAATTAAATGATTATTTAAACACATTAAAAGAACCATTTAAAAAAAAAAGAATTATTTGATCAAATAAAGCTAAAATAAGTAAAGATTAAAATGATTAATGGATGAAGCACTAGTGTTGAAGTTAAAAAAGAATGCAGGAATTCTGGGGGCATTATTATAATTTTAATAAAAAAAAATATTAATATTTAATATGGTTAGATTAAAGGATGAATTGATTAGAAAAACAAAAACCTATTATTGTTGAAGTCAATTCCAATGTGTAAGGGACTATAAAATCCAGACGCAGGCCTAGCTCTGCTCACGTCTACTACGCTTTGAATTGAATCTGAGGATTCAAAGAAGAAAGAGTGAGAGAGGTTGCTCCGGTGAAGGGTCTTGTTCTTCATTTTCGACATGTCGTTGCTCTCAGATCTCATCAACCTTAACCTCTCCGACACCACCGAGAAGGTGATCGCAGAGTACATATGGTTAGTTTCTCGCACTCACAGTCTTTCCTTCTTGTTATTGTTCCTTACGTATCAATAACAGCAGACATCACAATATGGGAAATGTTTTTGCGTCTGTCTGTTAGTGTATGCATGATTTTACGTGTGCAGGAACGTTTTTCTTGGATCAAATGATGGCTGTGGTTAATTTTCATCAATCTTATACATGATCCATCACTCTGCTACTTATTTTTGTTACACTCCTTCAAAAACACCCTATAAAATTTTGATCCCGGGGTTCTGAGTTCATCATATATCATTCACTTTAGTATTGCAAGAATGAATTTTTTTCCTCCTATTATTTCCCCTGTTTTTCTTTTTTATTTATTATTTTATTATTTTTTATTACTCTCTTGCTCTGTTCCATTTTTTTGCCCTTTTTGTTATGTATTTTATTCTCTCTCTATTTTTCAGCCCCTCTCTGAGTATTGGTTTGTTTTGGGGGTTGAATCTAAGTGTTTCCTCTGTTTTGGCTCTGTCTTTTGGTGATTATGCAGGCTTGTTTTTTTATAGTATTTGATCACTTCAAAGATGAGTTTGCTTGTTTGTTTGGAAATGATTTTAAAAAGGAAGAGTTTTTTTTTCTTCTCTGTTTCTTTGTTTGTTGCTTGTTACTTAGTTTCTTTCTTTTACACAATACAATCTAAATTAACCTGGATATTCACTCCCGAACGACAACAACTTCCTGTAGTACCTTTTTTGGGGGTTAAGATTTTCCCTTTTCATAAATTCTAACTTTTATTTTTCATTATGGTAGGATCGGTGGATCAGGAATGGACCTAAGGAGCAAAGCAAGGGTAATTCACTTTTGTAGAAAAATAAAAAATTGAAAGAAAAAAAAAGGGTGCGTTTGTTGTGTTTTCTGTTTAACTAAATGTAAAATGGTTTTGGCATATAGACTCTCCCAGGACCAGTTAGCGACCCTTCAGAGCTGCCCAAGTGGAATTATGATGGTTCCAGCACAGGTCAAGCTCCTGGAGAAGACAGTGAAGTGATTATATAGTATGTTTATTTTATATTTTATTTAATCATCTTTTTCCTTAATCAATACATATTTGTAAACTTTTGATTCCATTTTATTGATATTCCATTCTTTACTGATTTGGGCTTTATTCAATATAGTCCACAAGCCATTTTCCGGGATCCATTCAGAAGGGGCAACAATATCTTGGTGAGTTTCTTTTTGCCTTTACAACTTGGTTTTGCTAATAAGTTCAATTTTGATGCACCCAGTGACAGATCCACGATGTTTCTTTTTGGGACAATTTTTTTTACAACATTTTCATTAAAACGAATTTTTTATTTATTTACAAAATACATAATTGTTGAGTTTCTTAATCTCTCTCTATTTGGTACGGTGTTTCTTCTTCAAAATCTGATGTCTTGTATCGCTGGGTGCTTAGTGTTAGAAAAGTGGTAAAAATTGGGATACAATTTATTCTCTTAAATCTCTTTTAAGTTTTACCTTTCTACATCCATTTAAAAGAAAAAAGTCTTGCGAGGAGCAACATTACTAAGATTTTTATGTTGCCAACGATCTAGAAATTACTCATTTCTTTTAAATTAACTATTATATCCAACAATTTGCATACCCAAAATGATTTGTTGCTACATTAAATCGTTTAGATAATAACAGCTTAAAATTATTAAATTACTTACCAAATGTATGTAGTTGACCTTGTTTCCATGGTGTAACATTGTTTTTCATCTGCAATTCACTCCAGGTTATCTGTGATGCTTACACTCCTGCTGGAGAACCAATTCCCACTAACAAGAGGCACGATGCTGCTAAGATATTCAGCCACCCTGAAGTTGTTGCTGAAGAGCCCTGGTATCAATTTTTGTTTCATTGCTGTTTGTAGTAACCATTTGCCGCTAGTTTTCTTTTCCTCTGACCAACTCTTGCATGGTTTTTGGTTAGGTATGGTATTGAGCAGGAATACACCTTGTTGAAGAAAGAGGTCCACTGGCCTCTTGGGTGGCCTGTTGGTGGTTTCCCTGGACCTCAGGTGAATACTCTCTTTCGTTGATGTGTTAAATTTTAGTATAGTTACTTTACGCATGAAAACTTATATTGTGCATTTCACAAAGTCACTAGATTCGGTCTAGTGATGGAAGAATTGGAGTAGTTTATATAATATTTGAAGTTTAAATTTTATTGTCGTTATTCTAATAATTTTTTAACAATAAAAAACATTGGCCATTTCACATATTAACTCGAATTATCAATTTACACACATGGGGGATCTACATGACACTAATCACTTAGCAGTATCAAAACATATCCTTAACCCTTTTTAAAATTTGTTGGAACCGTAATTTTTTATGGAAGATGAATAAGCCAATTTATGAGTGACTTTTGTAGGGAATGATACTGTTTCCTTTTCTTATACACGTGCTCTACTTTTATTTTGGAATCACAATGTATTTTATTTGTTCAACAGGGGCCATACTATTGTGGTGTTGGTGCTGATAAGGCTTTTGGCCGTGACATTGTTGACGCACATTACAAAGCCTGTCTCTATGCTGGCGTTAACATCAGTGGAATCAATGGAGAAGTGATGCCCGGTCAGGTAAATTGGATAAATAAGAGTATGTTTGAGGAACCTATGAGTTGATTTATTATGCAAGACAGTACTTTTTTTTATTATGTATCTAAACAAAATTAAACTTCCTATAAATACTAAAAATACTTTTTTTTAATTTTATATATAACAAATTTTGTTTCCTTTCTTTTATACATATAAATATAATCGATATTGTTGAAATGATTTAATTCTCACTTTTGTCTCAAACACATCCTACATTATGCCATATTTTCGTAATCATCGTTGATTACCCTTTATTTTCATTTTTTGTTTGGTAAAAATGTATTTTCAATTAAATATCACTCATGGTTTTGATACTTTTAAATATATAGTGGGAATTCCAAGTGGGTCCTGCAGTTGGTATCTCAGCCGGTGACGAATTGTGGGTAGCTCGTTACATCTTGGAGGTAGGTGGCACACGGCTACGTGACTAGTGTTACTGCACCTATCTTATGATTGCAACTAACTTTCTTTTTTCTATGGTAAACTATCAGAGGATCACTGAGATTGCTGGTGTGGTGCTTTCCTTTGACCCCAAGCCAATTAAGGTTAATATTTTCTCACATCGCTTCCAACCCCATAGAAAAACTTGGATCTTTTATTTATTTTTCTTTATGAGGAATGCTAATGACACTCTCTCTAACACTATTAATTATTGGTTGAAATTACAAATTTTGTAAATCTTGAATTTTTTTTCTTCTAATTTAGTGGTAAGATTCACAAAAATTTATAATTTCAACAAATAGTATAAAGTGTTAGGAAGAGAGTTTTTGAAGAGAGCTTAGCTAATTCTATTGTCATTTGGGTTATTACAAAACCAGGGTGATTGGAATGGTGCTGGTGCTCACACAAACTACAGGTAACCTTTATTACTTGAACTAAAGTGCTAAATTAAATTTTAATCTCTATGCTTTTATTAACAAGTGCACAATGACGATGAGAATAATAATAATAATTTTGCAGCACCAAGTCAATGAGAAATGATGGTGGCTATGAAGTGATCAAGACAGCCATTGAGAAGTTGGGGAAGAAGCACAAGGAGCACATTGCTGCTTACGGAGAAGGCAATGAGCGTCGTTTGACAGGACGACATGAAACAGCCGACATCAACACCTTCTTATGGGTAAAGCTACAATATAAAATGACCATACCATGTTCCTTTGTAGTTTGAACCACCTTCTATTTGGCATTATTTTCTATGTGAAACCTAACATTGGAGGGACCCTTTGAGAAGATAATGTTTCCCTTTCACTTTACTTTTTGCCACGTTTTTGTAATCAAAAGTGAAACTAGAAAATATTTTGTTACACCAAAATTTCACTAATTTTCTCATTGCTTAGACTTTAGAGTTTAGACCAAGTTGTAAGGTGTTTATTTATATAATTTGATTGATTTTTCAGGGAGTTGCAAACCGTGGAGCTTCTATTAGAGTTGGGAGGGACACAGAGAAAGCAGGGAAGGGATACTTTGAGGACAGAAGGCCTGCATCAAACATGGACCCATATGTGGTTACTTCCATGATTGCAAACACAACCATTCTCTGGAAGCCATGAGTAGCAATGAATGAATCTCACATGCAAATTGTTGTTTCCCCATCGGATGGAACGAGGAGCAGTTATGCTTTTCTAAGTAGGATTTTCATTTTCTTTTCCTTTTCCTAGAATTTCGATTTCAATTTCAATTTGGGCTATTGTTATGGTTGGCACTGTGCTTGAGAACCTTGGTGGTTGGTACAACTAACTACCCAGGATTCTTCACTGTTCATTGCTTTCTATTTCTTCCCCTCGTTTACCGATTGTTATAATAATAATAATAATAATAATGTAACTGTTCTCTCTTTTAAACAAAGAAATACCGATTGTCAAGTATGTTAATATAATATATGAAACTGTCCGTTGCAGTATTTATTCTTAGCGAGTTCCTAATGTATTCTCAAACATCGAGGACTTTTGCTAATTTTTTTCAGACATGTCCCAATAAAATAAATATATATCATTTAATGAAATTATATTAGTATTTTAAATAATTCTTATCTTTTATTTTAATTTTTATATTATTTATGTTTAACTGGCTGTTTATAATGTTTTAAAATAAAAAAAATATTAATCAGTTTAAAAAGGTTGGATTTGTTGAAAGTGTTATTTTTTGATCAAAGGTGTTGTATGTGATTTTTCAATCAAAGAGGGTTTTAGGTGGTTTTTGGATCAAAGTGTTTTACACTTTTTCAGTTTTGACCAGAGTGTTTTATGTTTAAATTGTACAATTCTTCATGACCAATGAGATTTGGAGTGTGAGTGTAATTTTCTTATCAAAGAATGTGATTTTTCAATAAAAGAGTGTTGTATGCAATTTGTCAATCAATGTCAAAATCCTAAAATTATTTTCAACGAAATCGTCTTATTTTTTATTTATTTAATCTTTGTGTTGAACAAGTTAAATATTATTTTATTCTATGATTTTATTAGGTGACATCCAAGTTTTTGCCTGTCGAAGTGCGTTAGAAGTGCATGATCAATGCATAACTCGATCACACCTTGGGACTAGGGATGGCAAATAAACCCGTAGCCGTAGGTAATACTCGAATCCGTCCCGACTTTAACGGGGAATATCCGCTTTGACCGGGTACGGGTACGGGTATAGGTAAAACCCGATAAAAAAAATCGCGTACGGGTACGGAGTCGGGTATATACTTACCCGCCCCATCCCCGTCCCCGTCTCCATCCCCGTCCCCGGTTAAATACCCATCCCCGTTTAATTATTTTAAAAAAATTAACATTTTAAATATTATTGTAAAATCTGAACGTCACGATGAGCAAGCAAACACTTAGGTTATGGTTTTAATTTTTCAAATCTGATTTGCAGTCCAGACAACAACCCCTTTCTGCTTCTCTCTCTTACTCTTCACATTCACATTCACATTCACCTTCTCCCATTTCACCCCATCCGCCACCGCCGTCACCACCGCGCCCGACGCTTCCGGCGATATCGACTTCATCCGAGCAAGTTGCAACACCACGCTATACTCGGACCTCTGCCTCTCACGCTTCGCCGCCGCGGTGCACCGCAGCCACGCTAACCTCGCCCGCGTGGCCATCGCCGTCTCCCTCTCCAAGGCCCACGGCGCCGCCGCCTACCGCACCAGCCAGTCAGCCACGGAGCCACCGCACCAGCCCTTTTTTTACGGGTACGGATACGGGTATACTCGATACCCGACGGGGACGAGGATGAGACAAAATTTACATACCCGACGGGTATGGGGACGGGGACGGGGACAGGTATCGGTTTCAGTCCCGGGAATGGGGACGGGTATCATGAAACCCGTACCCGCCCCGCCCCGCCCCGTTGTCATTCCTACTTGGGACTTTGATTTGAGTTTAATCTCATCATGCATTTTACTTAGAATTTCTTCATACATGGATATAATCTTTTTAATTTGAATCTCCTCCGTAAAATTAAAAGTAAAAATTAATATAATTATTTAAAGACTGAATTAAAAATATAATAACTTTAATATTAAAATATAAAATAATAACATAGATCAAAATTGATAACATCACATAACACTAAAACCCTTCAAATAGTTTGAATTTGAATATACTACAAATTAATTTCCTAACATCAAAAATAATAGTTTGTATATGTTAGTATCATCAAAATATTTTGGGTGCATGTAATTTTTAAATTAATTATTTCTTAATATCATAATATGTTAAAAAATTGTTTAGATAGATTTTTTCGTAAGCATTTTTTGAAGAGTAAAATAAGAAGAATAAATAAAGTTTTTTTTTCATTATGGTCATTTATTTTTTATATTTGGATCAATTTTGTCCTTTCAAAATAATCATCTTTTTCAATTTTAAGATATGATTTTGAATCAATTTTTAATTGATTCAAGATGTGAAGCTTGTAACATTAAATTTACTTATATGAAAATTATAAAAATTGAATTGATGTTTGAATCTAAAAGAATTATAAACATAACGAAAATCATGTGAAAAATTTGTTGTATATATATGATATTCCAAAAGAAAATTAGATCCAGAAATATTTTTATTTTGATTATATTAAATTATTAAGGAAACCTTATTTGAAAATGGTAGTTTTTCACATTTCAAATTCAAATTTGATTCTGTCATTAATATCTTACTGTTAAAATTTGGATTAATTTTCTTTTAATTACCAAATTAATTTGCTTTAATTACCAGATTTATTTTTCTTAATTATCGAATTAATTACGTGTTTTTTTTTAGGATTTTTGAGACTCTATAAATAGAGGTCTCCGGCACACTATTTTCTCATTCAAAAATTCATTTCTCTCTTCCTTCTTTATGAGTGCTCAAATTTTCTAATTACTAGTTTTGTTCCTCAATTCCTTGAGATAACTCTGTTGTATCCTGAGGGCTTGTGCGTATCCCGCGGATAAGTCCTTAAGGTCAGTGCTATCACACGCTTCAGGGAAATTTTATTAACGTTTGTTTGATGTTTCAAGTTGCTCATAGCTGCGTCCACAATTTTATACAACAAAATTTATCCCATGAACAATTAAAAAATAATGTGAAATTAAATTTTTTGAATTTTCACTTGCTTTCTAGACTTTTTTTTATGTGATTTTTGTATGTTTACGATAGTTTTAGTTTGAATTACATTTGTTTTCAATAATTTTCATACAATTAAATCTAACAAAATAAATTTTAAGTCTTAATTCAGTTAAAAAATAATTTAAAATTATGTCTTAAAAATGAAAATAATTATTATTTCAAAAGAATCAAATCGACTAAACATTAAGAAATAAAGGATAAACTAGATAATTTAACATATAAATATAAGCTAAAAGATAAAAATATAATTTGACCTAAAAGAAATTTAATTATTTGATTCAAATATAATATCTTAAAATAAAGAATTTGATTATTTTTATGGAAATATAAATTAAAAAATTAAGAAAAATTAAATTCTTTATCTAAAATTTTGAAAATAAAGAAATTTAATTTCTTTATAAAAAATGTAGAAAATTCATTAAAGCAATTGAAATTCAAAGTTTGTAATTCGTTAGAATTTTAAAGTCTTTTTTTAAAATACAACCTAGCTAAACGCAATTTCAATAGTTACAAATATCGACCAATAGTTTACTGTACAAACAACAATGATACAACAAACAACCAAATTAGTAACCAAGAGAAATTAAAAATAAAATAAAAGTACAAATAGAAGATTATAGTGTTCTTGTTTACTTACACCACGATAATTCAGTGAATATACTTGCTATGTCAAAGCCAAATCAAATGAATCGAGGGAAATCACTCAAGAAAGGGTAAAAAAAGTAGTATTAAAAAGGAGAAGACAATCTATGGAAAGATCTCCATAAATTAGTGGTTAAAGATTATAATTAAATTAAATTGTATAAGAATATAATTAAAATCATGAGAGTAAATGAAAAAGAATTCACCTGGAAGTAGTTCTTGAAATTGTTGTGCTTTTACCGCGTATGTTTAATTAATTTCAGTAATTGATCACAAAAACACATACCCTTCTAGCAACGTCGAAGGAGATATTCTTCACCTCGATGAGAAGAAAGTGATAAGAATTTTTTTTGCGTGAAGAAGTATAAGGGGCATCCATGAATACTTTCTTGACATTGAGGTGCTAAAGGAGTATGTCTTCTTCTTCTTCAACGCTGGACGAGTATGTGGATTTGTGGTCTATCAACGAAATGCATGCATGCACCAAAAATGCCAAGAAAGAAGAGAGATCTAGAATGAATGGATGTGTGAGTGCATAGTCAATGGGTTTATAGGTTGTGCTGTGGCAGAAAAGTTAAACAAATTTAAATCTAATAGATAAGATTATTTTCTTGAGTCTCATTATCTTTTCTCATCTGAATTAGAGAGATAAATTATTGATATTATCATTAAATTTAATAATCTTAATGGGTCACCACAACTAACTAGCAAGACGGTTATCATATTTCTTTTTTCATATTGTATGCTACAATCTACGATCACTTTTGGAATGACCAATAAATAAAATGGGTATTGGGAGATTATTTTTGTAAGATCTAAAAATGACAAAAAAGAAGAAGATATTCTGTTGAATAATCTAAATATATTAATTTATTTTATATCTTTAGTTTTTTTGTTAAATAATTTATTAGTACTTTAATTTGTATAATCCCCAACATATTTATTATATATAATTAAAATTTATAGCAAATTATATATAAATAAATATAATAAAATTTGCTTTTATTGATAAAAAGAGATCAACACATTCATATTTTATATAGACATATATCAGTAAAAATAAATCTTATTACATAACAATTTGATCTATTTTATCTATAAGTAATAAATTATACCGATAGATTATAATAAATAACAACTTGATCTATCTAATTTATAAGAAACAAATCACTACCGATAGTTTGAATTTGAATATACTAGAAATTCATTTCCTCGCATGATCAGAATATTTTCATGACATTTTCAAGCAAATATATTGTCATTTTCTTTACCGCCCATGTCTATATATCTTTTATGACGAAACTGATTGTTGGAAACTAATCATCAAAAAGAAAATAAAGAAAAATGAAAATTATTGCATTAATTAGAAAAAGGCTAGCTGAAGGTGAATGTTCATGATTGCAACATTTATAGGAGTCTATTCATCCGGTGAATGGAGTACGCAAATGCTATATGATCAACTAAGCTCAAAATAGCCTAAGAATTATTGACAAAATGTCCTCATGCAATTACCAAAAAGTAAAATACAATAATTCAGCATTGAAGAGAATCATTTTTATCTAAATGTAAACTCAATTCTCTGCATTGGTTCTCAGTAAAATGAAACAAAGGTTTAAGAACTAGATTTCTCATCATTTAATCATGCTAACTACGTTGATAGATTCTGATATTGAGTTGCTAGCTGAAGTAACACATGCGAAGTAGCTATTCCCTCCTTTTGATTCCTTTAAAATCGTCTTTGCATTGTATACTGTAGTTACTGATTACAATTTACGAAGGGATGTTATAAGATCATGAACAAAAGAATAATAAATACACGAAGCATTCCCACACACTATATAAATGACTTTCTGTCGAAAGAAAAATGGTTTAATCGAAAATGGATTTCACATGTAAGTTGTACCTGACATGCAAAAGTAAATGAAATTGTTACTTAATACATTTAATACTAATTTATATCTTATTATTTTAGTTAAAATATTTTTTTAATGAACTTTTAATTATAATATTAAATATTTATTCACATATATATATATATATATGTATATATATATATATAGTTTATCAATTAAAATAAATTATTTTCAAATATTATAAATAATTCACAATTTTTTCATTCTAAAATTTAATTTCATAACTTACAATTTTATAAATACTTTAAAATTAAATATATTATAACGTATATTTAGAATAAAAAACACTTTTAATAGTTTATAATTTTATAAAATACCTTTTATTATATGTCAATGTCATATACCTACATTATGCATTTGAAAGAAAAAACACATATAAGTGTGATTTGATTTGGCTTGGTCTATTTCAAATTTCAATCTGAAAACTAAATCAAACGACTTAGTTTATGAAAATAATTTTTTTTTTTGAATAGAATGACTTTAACAAATTTTTTTTTACAAATTTTCAATTGTTTTAAATCGATTTTGATCATTTAGTTAGTATGATTTTGAATGTCCCTGATTATAAATAACTCTATAAGAATTTGGTTCCATAGGATGTAATCTATTCTTTTGATGGAACCATGCCAAGGAGAGCAAGAAGAGATATATTGAAGGATCCAAAATGAATTTGTTAGTTAGGAGGATTTAGTTAGTTCGGAGTCTGGTGAGTTTGGTGGGCCCAAACTGCTTTTCTCATGGGCCATACTCAGAGATCCTTATTATGCATTATTTGTATATATTATATATAGTATAAGATTCATACATTTTGCTCTTGTATTTTAGACTAAATAAATTAGGATTTTTGGGCTATAGGCTTATTGAGTCTATTTTTGGGCTTAATGGGCATTGGGTATTTTGGTATTTAATATTGGACTCATTTTATTTCTTTTATTATTTCTTAGTGTTTGAAATAGTTTGATCATTGTATTTAGGTCATTAGAGTAGGTTCTGAAAGAAAAAGTTTAATTAGGCAAAGTTAGCTAAATTAGGTTACATTTAGGTGTAACTTGAGATGCATTTGGTGCACATGTGCTAGTTTAAGATTGGCTACACATGATCAATCCCAAATAATTTCAAATTAATATCAAATGCAACCTAAATGACATTTGGATAGCACATGGGACCGACATGTGCTTGCCAAAGAGTTTGAAATTCAAATTTTATTTGAATTTCAAACTTTTAGGCGCCAATGTGCAAACCTAGATGGGTGGTGTCAAAGCTAGCTTCCCTTGTCTATACATTAAGCTTTCCTTCACTCTTTGTACTCATTTTTTAGAATAATATTCAGAGCATTTAGTTTTAGTTGAATTCTCTCCTCTTGAAAATCCAAAATAACTTAGGAAATTCTAGAGTTCCTAGAACACTTATAAGAATTAACACCTTTGTGAACAATCATTTACTCCTTTGGCTCAGAAGCTTCCAACTCTTGAGTTTGGTGCGCCTACACCTCTATTCCTCATCCACTTGCACGTTCAAATTCACTCAAAGAAAGTCCAAGAAGCATTAGAGAATGTCCAAGAAGCATTAGAGCAATTTTAGGAGGAGTCATCCATCATTCTCCTAGATTTGCCATCATCTTTTGTTTTGTTTGTCTTTTTTTTTTTTTTTTTAATTTATTTATTTATTTTTTTTTTATTACCAATATCAACAGGAGAGAAGTCATTCTCGTACAGACGCAGCAGCCAAGGGGTATATTTTTCTAGACCCTAATTTCTTACTTTCCTTTTTCTTTTGTTTTTTGGTTTTCTCTTTTACTCTTGTAACTCAAAAAAAAAAATGACAGTAGAGAAGTCATGTATATATATATATATATTTTTTTTTTTTTCTTTTTGGAACAATATTACCTAAAAAAATACATTTGGAAAAAAAATACGTGATTAAAGTTTGAAGATTTTTTTCTTCTTCATTTCAAGTTAAATTTAACAATTCAATTAATAATTTTGAGTAGACTAAGATGTATAATTATTGTGAGTTCTAAATTTAAATTTTTATTTTCATTGTAATTTTTATCGATAAAATAAAATAAAAAAATGTTTCTTAGTGCAAAAAATAATAATAATTAAAAAAACTATTTTGGTTGAATTAACAAAACACACACACACTACAGAATAAAAGTAAAATACTGAAGCATAAACCCACGCGAACAACTCTTTGAACTCTGCAGCAGCTACCTCTTGTCAATCTCGGGTGGAAGAGATGTTTCTGCGTGTGTCGGCATCAAATTTGCTTAAAAAACTTCGCTTTCCTGCTTCCCATGCCTTCCCTGCCTCTACAGCTACCAAAAATGCATTGCCCATTTCATTTTCCGGTATGTAAAACCATGCCTACTCTGCCAATTATGTCATTCTTGTTGTAATTTGATGACACCCCTTAGTAGTGTGTTGGTTTGTTTTTAATTTGTGTATTTATATGATGATTGAGGTCATACCTTTTTGTTTTTGAATTTTAGATGGTGGGTTTTGAATAAATTTTAAGTGGTATATTCCATACACAAGAAATGGTTGTGAAGGTTGCATTGTTATAGCATCATGGCTTTAATTGCCAGGGCTTTTTTATATCCTGTCTATTGTGGTTTGATGTAATGCTAACCGGCAAGTTTGTGGCAAATCAAAATGGAAACTTTGGTGGGTACAAGCATCTTTTCTAGAAAGGAGTTCCCTTCTTTAGTGTCCATTTTGAGTTTTGTGTTTAGTGGAATTGAAAATGAAACAAAAGATTGTTACTTCAGATTTCCCACGAAAACCCTTTCATCCACTTCCTAATTTTAAGGAAAAGAGCTTTTTTCTCCTTTGACATTGAAATTTTGCTTATTTACATGTTTTGCACCCATCATTGTTGAATTTGCTGCATAGGTAGATTCATGGTTAATTAATTGTGCATGGAGAGTGATTTTATTATCCTGCAAGGAAGATGATATTTGCTTATTCTTACTTTCTTGTTGTTTTTGTTATTCCAGGTAAACTCAAACTTTCCCATTGCTACCATACTGGTTCAGATGGTTGGAGGATAGATCTTAGGGATCCTTGTGTATGGATCGTTATATCTGGACATGTAGGTATGATTTTTTAACTAGCAGATTAAACTGTTGTATTGTCATTTAATCATTTTCAAATTGTGATGATGCTATCTCAGTATCTCTCTCTCTCTATATATATATGTATATATATATATATATATATATAGAGAGAGAGAGAGAGAGAGAGAGAGAGAGGGATCCACTTATTCCACTCAATAACTCATATTCTATATCAAATTTCAACCATTAAATTAAAAGTTTTTAATGCATACATTAAATATGCAAAGTTTTAAAATTTGAAAACCATTTGATACTCCATTTCATTAATTCAAACTGACAGATAATCATAAAAATATTTTATATGTTGATTTGAATTAATTAAATGGAGTATTAAATAGTTTTCAAAATTTTTAAAACTTTACAAACTTGATCTATGTATTAAGAACTTTTAATTCAACATTTGGATTGTTGAAATTTGATGTAGAACATAAATTATTTAATGGATTAAGTCTAGATAAACTTATTCTTAGAGTATGTAGATCCCTCCTCATATATATTCCATGTGATGCATAGATAGTAAAGTTGAACCCTTTTCATTTTTAAATGAAGATCCAGGGGTTTCTGATCTTTTTAAATGTTAATATCTCAATCTTGTTTTTATTTTCCTATCAAGTTTTTTGCTTTTACAAGCTTCTATGTTACATGCTTATAGAACAATGCCGCAAAAGTCTTAATAAGCTTTCTTTCCTTTATTGTTAAAGAAAACTTGTTCAACCAAAAGGTTAGGTTTCTAGGTGCACGCCCGAAGATAGGTTTCTTCTCTAAGACGCTCCTCATGAAAGACTTCAAGCTTGAAGCATGGAAAAAGCGCTTGCCCACTCCTATGTTGACTTTAATTTAATTAAGATAGTAAGGACTGTGAGGATTGAAATCCTCCACAACTTGTCTGAAGAGGCTTTGGTACTGTTTAAAGGAAACATTTCAACCAAAACTTTTAAGATGTCAAAGCATGGAGAATGGTTTTTGATGTTTGAGTAAACAACTTAATTCAGTGTTTATTTAATAAGAGTTTATCATGTTTGCTTACTTTGACCATGAAGCTTATTGAAAAGCTTTCCATAGTAGAAGCTCTTCCATTTACTTTCCATAGTACATGACTAGCACCTGACCATGAAGTTTGTTGAAAAGCTAAGATTATGATTATAAGTCATTTTCATAAGCTTAACCAAACATTTGCTTAATTGCTCTTATATGATAGGATAAGCTCAAATAAGGTTTGTAGAAGCCCTTCTAAACTCCCTGTTATCTATCTATTGCATATTTATTATCATTATCTGTTGCAACTATTTCAAAGCTATTTACACTTGAAGCCAAACAAAGTTATTAAATGATTTTTTCCTGAGTCAATTGCCACTTTTTTGGCGTACACTCTATCAGTGCAAGACTTAGAATATTTATCCCATTGATTATTTTTGCCAGTCTCTGAGTTTCCATATTTCAATCTGACATTAAGAAGTATTGGTAGCTATTTTTAGATTTTTTTTTGGGGCAATTCATGTCTGTTTTATTTTTTTTCCTCCATTTGCTGCTTTGGGTTTAGCTTCATTCTCCTCTCTTTGCTCCTGAGATTCTTTTTTCAATTAGAGTAAGTTTGGTTCACATAAAAAAATAGGTTGAAAGGTTCAGAATAGAAGCTCCTACATATATAGTGACAGCATGGGAGCATGATGGGAGTTAATCTTGGCCATCCAATCATGGATTATTTTAATTACTTTTAATCTCAACTATCCATTTGAATTGTATGGTTGAGATTTGCTTCTCTCACCTCTCATGCTCTCAACTTTTTATTAGAAGAACAGGTGCAACAAGGATTGAACTAATGAACTCTAGATCACTTGGTCATAGATTCTTTGATACCTTGTCTTGAGTCAACCATCCCCAAAACTTAAGCTGTTAAGTAAGAATGATTTTATTTTGACATCTTACGACTAACAACAAATTTACCTGATGAATATTTGTTGAAAACTTCATCCCATGGAAAACTTTAATATCTTAGCACTCATTATCAACATTTATAGTTGATTGAACAGTATTCTCATATAATTTAAATTGACTAATCTAATTTTTGTGCAGCAATGACTTTAGGAATTAGTGCCTGCACTGTATTTGCAGAAGGTGCAACAACTGAAGCATCTTCTGATAATGGACTGGGGGATGACATAATTGGATTAAAAAAAGTTGAGGATGACTCTGTAGTATCAAACATACATACAGCAAAATGGAGAGTCTTTACAGATAAAGCGAGAGAAGTTTTTCTGCAGGCATGCTGTTTCTTCCTATTACTTTGTTATTAACTTCTATTATACTCCTCACCTTGGGGAAAAGATTGCTGTTGTCGTTGACTATCTAGTATTTGTCCATTTTCTGCCAGGGAAAATTAGATGAAGCTGAAAAACTCTTCCTTTCTGCTATACAAGAAGCTAAAGAAGGTTTTGGGGAGCAAGATCCACATGTTGCTTCTGCATGCAACAATCTGGTCATTTTACTTGCAGTTGATGATTGTTTCTTTCTTAATTGTTGTGAGAATTGTACAATAAACCCTTTGTTTTTCTTCCTTTGGAGAGTGTTATTTTTCTGTTATATTTTTGATAAAGGAGTTCTATAGGAGGGAAAAAGGTAAAAATACAACTAGGGGAGGTCAAGGTTACGTCCTACCTGAAAAAAGTAAAAGAAAAGAGACCAAGAGTCTTATTATTTATAAATGCAGTAAAGCTTTCCAAGCTCACTCCATATCAGACTATCAAACCAATCATCAGTGCATCTCATAAAGGCTGAAAACACAATCTTCTAATCCTTAGAAGCACTTATTTAGTCTCTGCCTTTCTTTCCTTTTTTTAAAATGTATTTTTAATCTTTCTTTGATGCTTATGGAGGATTTCTTATCTTCAGTTAGTTAGGAAATTCTATGTTATATTTCATATTTTTTTCCTGAGATTTGTTGAATTGTTTCTGAAGTATTTGGATTTCTGGTATGAAATGTTGGTACATCTATCATAATTATGATTTACATGGCAAAAAGGCTTATGGTATTTACTTTTGATGCACAACTTGTAATGCTCAAATCTTATATAATTGAATAAATCATCAATTTAGTCCTTAGAGTATTACTCTCTCTCCTAATTAGTAAGGGAATAAAGTTATGTAAGTAGTCCCTTAAGTATTAGAAATTATGCTACATAGTCTCGAACGTATTGAAAAATCCTTCAAATTATTCTCGCAACATTAGTAAAATATATCATAGTAGAGATTAAATTGATGAATTTTCAATACTTTAATTATTTTAAGGACTATTTAGAAAACAGGGTGATACTTCAAGAACCAAACCAAATTGATGGTTTACTCCACATAATTTGGTGACAGTATAATGGTAGACATGTAGTGAACACTTTCAGCTTCTTGCAATGTTAGGTATTTTTATTTCTTTTGTAAAGCAGTCCAATTGGTCGATTATTCATGAACGCGACCCTTGTTGTTTAGGCTTCTTGAGAAAGTAAATGACTCTGATATTACACAACTCATTTTTTTATTGTTATTTCAGGCAGAACTGTACAGGGTCAAAAAGGCATTTGACAAAGCAGAACCATTGTATTTGGAAGCTATCAACATACTGGAGGAATCTTTTGGTCCTGATGATGTACGGTAGGGTGAAATTACTGTGCTGCCACCATCAATAATGCTTCATATACCCGGAACCAAAAATGTGTATACAGTCAATGAATAGAAATGATGAAATAGAGCTTGCATCCATCAGATTTAATGCCCATGAAGTAACGACCTGTTTGGTAGTCAGGATATGATAAGAGTGAGATACGTCAATAACAAGATAAACTTTAATTTTATCTAATGCTTGGTAAACATAATGTTAACAGATCAAATAACATTATCATATATATATATATATTTATTTAATATAGACCAATAAGATATGATATAAATTATGTTTGAATTATAAAATTACTATTTAATTAAAATTACATATAACTTTTTAAAAAACAAGTTTTAATTTAATTGTTTAAAATTTTCAAATTAAAACAATATAATTTCAACTATATTATGTAAAAAAAAATTTAATTTATGTAATTACTCTTCTTAAAATTAAAAAAAAAATACAATTTTTTAAAATTATAATTATTATTCAAATATTTTCTTTAAAAATAATAATTTTTATTTAACTTAATAATATACTTTAAATTTACATGTCAAAATTATAATAATTATATAAGATAAAATGCTAAAAGAAAACTTTTATATATATATATATATTATATAATTTAAACAATACATTATATAATATAATTTTATATTATATTATAATATAATAATAAATGGTATAATGTATATAAAGAATAGAAAGAAAACTTATCTTATCATGTTACATTTTAACCTAGTTCTTCCCACGAGATAAAAGATACACTAGATCAACATGATAACAAAAGATAGGATAAGACTATCATATTCCATTGGGGCAATATACAATGAATTATAATAGGATATGATAATTAACCTTTCCTATCCTTCCTCTGTCTGTTATAAGATTTTCTTAGGGATGCTATCACAAAATCTTTGTGGGGACCTTGAATAGTGTATATATGTGACAAGTTGGATACATATGATATATGCACCCTAGCTTGAGAGGGATTGTTGAAATATTTAGTGTAATTAGGGAAATCCTGTCCTCTTTTCATTATTTACCTAGATAGATTGATTCTAATCCCTAAATTTATGGGATTGATTCTCTCAGCCTTGTATATAAATATGGCATTGTTATCACGGAATAAACACATCATTCTATAGTCTCAACTAAAGTAGGGACCAAAACCAAAATTGAGGTAAATTATATGGCTGAAAATGTATTTAAAGTTTTAACCAAATGTGTTTGTATGTATGTATAGCCTTTAGTACAATGAATTCCATTGGGCCCAATGGCTTCAATTTGAATCTTTGATCATGCAGGGTTGGGGTTGCTGTTCACAACCTTGGGCAATTCTACCTTGGACAGAGGAAGTTGGAAGAAGCCCGTGTTAGCTATGAGGTAATTTGTTGAATTCAGCCATCTTGGTCTTGGTGATGTGTTTTCCCACATTATTGCATAGAAGATAACTATATTCAACAATTTTAATTAATCTCCGTCAACTTAACCCTACTCTAACATAACTCTCTTGTACTGTCAATTATAACAATTAAACTCCCTCAATTTCAAGCATACTACATAATTTGGTGCCTTTTGTAACGACCTGATAGATGTCTATACTTTATAGTTCAATAACTAAAGCAGCAAAAAACATAAATATAATTACCTAAAGTTAACATGCAAATAGTCCTAGATATACATGTAGTAATATATATATATATATATATATATATGTATATATATATATATATGTGTATATAAACTTCATCAACGGGTAACATAAATGTAAGTCCCTCTCCCTCATTAGGACTACAACTACAAGCTATACATATATGTATATACGGTTATACTGGATAGAAGCATAAAACCTAGGTTGTTGGTCAAGCAACTACTAAGAACTAACTACATTAGAATAACTCAAGGAACAGTGCCATCCTCCAACATGTCTCTGAAAACTTGTACCCAAGGTTGTCAATATCGAAAGTTTACGTAATCTCGTGGAGGCTCCGTAAACTCGTAAGAGTTTACTTAATATAAAAAATATGTTAAAAATACTTAAAAATAACATAATAACTACCATTTAATTTCATATTAGTAAATTGCAGCAAATAAAAACTAAAATGACAGCAAATAAAAAATTAAGAAAAGATTAATATGTTAACTAGAAAATAAAAATATATTAGATAGAGAATAAAAAAGGAGAAAGAACACGGTCTAATGCAACTCGCGGAAGAGCACAACGCTACTCGACTTAACGTCCGCGCGGAGAATGACGAGTGCGGCTGCGAGCGTTGACAGCGAGTGACTGCGACTCTCGGAGAACAACGCGCAGAGGAGGAATGATGCGCAGAGGAGGCGCGGCGTGGCATGGATCGGAACGACGCACTGAGGAGCAGCAGCACGGCGCGGATCTGCATAGATCGGAATGATGCATAGAGGAGCAGCAGCATAGAGGAGCAGCAGCATGGCGCGGATCCAAACGACGCTCGAAGGAGCAGCGATGTGAAGGAGAAAGACATGCGGAGGAGAACCAAACAACCTGCGAAGGAGAGAAGAAAAGAATGAACGACGAGGTTACCCTTAGGGTTTTGGGGTTTGGTAAACTCGTAGATCTCGTTGTAAACTCGTGATTTCATGCGAGATTACTCGAGTTTACCCGAGTTTACTCAAAAACGAGTTTACCTCCGAGTTGTCCCGTTTTGCTTCAATAAACTCGTAATCTCGGGAGATATTACGAGTTATAACTCGAGATTGACAACCATGCTTGTACCTCCTTCAGTCTATTCTTGCCCTGCTCCCATGACAAGTATGATCATCACAATTCAATCACTAGGAAACATACAAGGATAAGCTCACAGAAAATAACTTAACAAGTATAGAGGTAAAGTACAACTATACTATCAACATCAATATATAACCCACACCATACAACTAGAGCAGTCAAAGTGGATTTTAGACCGTAGGCCAACCTACCCACCTTGAAAACGGCCAAAAAAAATCAAAAAGCTTATAATGGGTCTAAAAACTTAGCTCTGCCCACTTTTGCCTCGACCCACTCGAACTGAACCCGTGGTGGGCTAGGTTATCCACCTAATACACTTACACCTTTCAACCCAATCCACTAATGAACTGCTTAACCATTTATTATTATTGTTATATATATATATATATATTATTTTAATAAGGTGTCATTTTTTTGTAGAGGAAGATAAAGTTGATGTTAAACAACATGAAATTGCTATAGATTTATCTACATAAGCCTCCAATGAAGTTTAATATTGTTGGACAACTACTCAAAGACAAGAATTTTTTATTTTATATTTTTTAAAGTTGTATGCTTTTTTAATTAAGTTTAATATTGTATGCATGATACTTAGTTTGACAATTTTTATTTTAGATTAGGGGTTATTTTAGATTGGAGTTTATTTTAAATTAGAATTATTTTTTTTAAAAAAAATAGGTGGATTGATGGGTTGACCTGTTTAACCCAACTATTTGTGGTGGGTTGGACTTGGTTAGAAAATTTTGAATATTAAAGTTGGTGGATTGAATCGAGTTAACCCACTTAAAAAGTGGGTTGAGGTGGGTCTGGCCAAACGGGTCAGGTTGACTCGTTTCGACAGTCCTACATACAACTCATACTCATACATATTTTTCAACTTCAACAACACTAACACCACAACTTAGAACAAAACATACAACTTAATAACACATCTTGTGTACAACACAACAACTTAAGCAACATTACCACATATCAACATGTTAACTTTGTAACTTATCCACACAACAATACAATGCGTCATCACATATTTCAACTAAGAGTTCTCTTATTACATAAGTGAGTAATTTAAATGGTTTCACCCTACTAAACCAACTTAATAACACAATCTTTTTGAGCTTGCTAGATCAATAACAAATTTGGATAAAAATTCACCACACAATATGGTTTCTTGGATTTCATCATTTAAATTGAGAAAGTTCAATATTCTTGTCAAGGTCAGGATAACTTGGATATGAGTCTACCACGATTTTAACATGCATAACTAAGCCTATTATGGAGTTAATCTGTCGTCTATCATCCAAATATTGCATCCTTTTCAATATTTAGTTAGAGATTTTGATCCCTGACCTTGTACCTTACACAGTTAGTCACTTCATACACGTATAGCTCGAGCTTGTCCTCATACAGTTCTACATTGGTTGCTTATAATCAGTATGACTCAACTTGACTCCTATACTGTATCAACTAAAGTCCTAGAAGAGACTCTATTTCACTTCAAGAGTCAACTTCTCAAGAAGGATTTTTAATAATCGGGCTCATAAAGCACCACAACACTATATTCACAATGAGATATTCAGATTTTAAAACAACACCTCTCCTCTAGTCCTTAGTCAATCAATGCAACTCAACTCTGCATTTAGCATTCACAACACAACTACAACTTTATGCTTCACACAACTCTACTACAGTTCAACCTTTAATCTTAATCAACTTGCATTTTTCAACAAATTTAGCATTAATATACATCACCTTAGATCAATGTATAAAGCATTAGAGTCATACAACAACTTATATCATGTGAGTAATCCAATCTACTAGTACATGTTCAATACTTATCAATAAAACAAGTTTTTCATTTAGAAATTCATGCTTGGCGCCATTCTCCCCGCATTCGGTGTCGTTGAGGTAGAGAGTCTCTGACTCGTCCACGCTTAATGCCAATCTACTTGTGCTTGACATAAATGAAACAGAGGGAGCCCCTCTGTCTCTCTCTCTCTCTCCTTCTATTTCTCTTTATCCTTCTCTCTTTATCTTTCTCACTCTCACTCCCCCTCTCCCTCTCCCTCTCTCTCATGCACTCTCCCTCTGTCCCTCTTTCCTATTTCTCTTTCTCCCTCTCTCACTCTCTCCCTGCCTCCCATATTGCTATTTCTCTCTCTTCCTTGTATCTCATTATTTCTTGACCTTGTCAATTTTAATAATATTATTAAAGTTTGTTTTGTTTCTACAGATTAATGATATTTGTTAACACTTTTTTATTTATTTTTTTTTATTAGAATAAAATGAAATAATATATTTTTATCCTTCTTATTTATTATGTAACATTTTTCTTTGTTTATTTCTTTTGTTAAATTCTATATTTAAATAATTTTAACTATAAGTTTTCAACTTTTAAAAATAGTTTAGAGTCATATTTGTAATAAGATTTAAGTAAATAAATATATCTAATGAGATTATTTTAATAAAGCATATTTTTGTAAAAAATATTTATATACCTAGGAATATATTATTGTAATCAAACATGAAAATTTTTTAATTTCTAAAAATTCTATATGAATATTCCCAAGAATTTTTATGAGTAATGAATCCAATTTTAATTATTCCTAGAATTATCATTCCCGAAATTTGTAATTTCTAGGAATCATGATTCCTAGGGATGAAAAAAAATTTCTCCTACCAAACGCCCTTTTAGAGTTTTACAACTAATCACAACTTAAAACAATTAATAAAAGCACCAATTATTAATAGAAATCACAGTGTAGGGTTTCTGGCAAGGCTTGGTGTAGCTAGTTTGCTACCAAGATCTTCCTTACTTCAATTATGTCACCTCGACACGACAACGATGATGGACAAAATCACGTAAATAGGCAATGGCAATGTTGTTGACCCAAATATGATAGTGGAATTTTAGGTTAAGCTGAGGGACTAGATTCTTAGGGTGTTCATCAAATCTTACAACGAGAGACTCAACTTAAGGGCTAACAGGGAGAGGTTGTTGTGGTTTAGGGCATATCCGATTGGAGAGATGGACCGTATCCCAATAGCCAAAATACACGAGTTTTTGGAATGGAAGGGAAAGGGCAAGATGCCCGTGATTTCGCCCTATGATACGAGTCACTAGAAGTACAATGGATTGGAGGTGACACAGTGACACCATCTAGCAAATTGTGAACTGCCCCAAGGGAGTCATACTGACCAGGCTGGTGTTTGACCCTAACTGCCTGACGCCTAGTAGACAAGTTATTACTTTTGACCATGTGATCAAGATGTTCATAAATACTGAGTGGCACAAGGACCCAACTAATGCAAATCTGAAGGATAGGCAAGGCCTAATCATGGATGGAAAAGGCTTCCACTTAAGGAGAAGCATATCATGTGAAAGATATTCACACTTGTGGAGGAGGTTGTTGGAGTGCAAGTGTGAATGAGAAGTTTTGCATTCAATAGATATAGATATGTTAAGCAATATATAAGTGAGAAGGACTCAAACTTGATGCCTTAAGATTTTGTATTAATATGTGGTGTCAAGTTCACTTGTATGATTTGCTCATGACCCATTGATTGGTGTGTTTAGCCCCCTCGTATTCTCAACATTTATTTTCTTCTACTTGTGGCTAAAAAGAATCTCTTAATGAAGACGAAAGTTACATAAAAGTCTTCAATAAGTTCTGTACGAAAAGGTCCTGAATAAGGGTTAAATAACCACCTTAAGAAACAAAAGCACTCTTCAATTTTCTTAACAATTGAGAATCTTTGACCATTTCCTCGTTATGTTGTTGCATTATTATGTAATGAACCAAATTTCATTCTTTTTGGGATCTTGAACATTGATATTTTGTTTGTTCATTTTTGGTTGTGCTCCTTTTCCTCTCTCACATGTAATTTGTTTTTGACATTTACATGGTTACATATTGCAGTTAGTCCTATTCCTTTCTGTTCTTTCATTCTAGTGACCACCTTTGGTTTTACTTTTTGGTTTTTTGACAGCGTGCTTTGAAGGTATGGACTTATTATTCTCAGGGAGAGACAAATACGTTCCTCTGTACATGCTTATCACTTTGTATTTCATTCTTATATCCTGATGTTTTGTGTTCTATGATTGAGGCTGTATGTTGTCATGATTTTAATATGTGATATGACTATTTATCCAGATAAAAAGGCGTGTTCTGGGATATGGCCATTCAGAATGTTCAGATACAATGTATCATCTAGGAGTGGTAATTATTTGTCCTTTTAAACTAATATTATTTTTTTTCTTGTTTTCTGTTTATTGAAGTAAAGATAAGGGTGATGTTGGGATCGAAAACAATGGTAGTGTTCTGTTTATTTTCAGTTGATATGCTTCTACACTAATAATTACAAAATTCAACCTTTTTTGTTTACTATTTTCAGTAATTTGGAAAGGAAATAGTATAAACAACTAAATTTGTTTTCACCATTTCCTTTAGAACATATTGGAAATAGGAAACAATATGAAACATGATGGCATTTTTATCACCACCAAGTGATTGAAAAATTAAGGTTTAAATGTACATTTTGTCACCTATTGTTTCACGCTTTCACAAATTTTGCCATCCAATTTCTAAATTTGCACATTTTGTCACCCCACTAGTTGATCGCAACAATACATGTTGATTGCTTACCTGAACAAATGTAGTATACAGATGGTGGTGTGACACAAAATGTCACTTTAATGATCGTGTCACGTCATTGGTCAATTAATAGCTCAAATGCTCAATTACTGGAGTGACAAAATGTGCTACTACAACTGTTTCCCCAAAAATGAGTTAAGATGTGGATGGCAGACAGTTTATTTGTTTTAGCATGCTGGGGAGAAGTGAGATACATATTTGGCGCGACTGAGAATCTTAATTTACAATAATTGTTCAGGTGCTGTATCTTCAAGGAAAAGAAACGGATGCTGAGGCCATTATTAAGGACTCTATAAGGATGCTAGAGGTGTGTGGGACATCTTTTTCTAAGTTAACCCCCATCCCCCCAAGTGGGAGTTGTCAATTTTGATTATGATTATTGTTGTTCTTCTTCTTAAGCTATTTTGTTTACAAATGTAGGAAGGTGGTGAAGGGGAGTCATTTGTCTGCATTAGAAGACTACGGTACCTCTCACAGGTTGCCTTTTAACCCTTCCCACCCTGAATCTTCTTTGATAAATAGTGATATTAGATAGATAGATAAATAAATAATGGATGGATGGATCATAATGTAAAAGAATGTAATTTTATCTGTCTATTAGAGGTAAGGATGAAAATTTACTTTAATATTTATCTCGAATCTCTATCTAGTATCAATTGCCAAAGAGGTTGAACCAATGGTGCACATAATGTTAATAGAAATTATGCTTTTTGAAGGAATTGAGATCTAGGGTGTTATGTCAGTTATTGGTAGAAAGTAGGAGCAATCATTTATTATCAAAATGTGCAATAATATCCGTCATTAGCATTTATGTATTATTAGAATATGTTCAATAGTAACTAACATGTTAACAGCTTAGGGCAGAAAGTTAGGAGCAGTTACATGTTAAATGCGTGTAGTGGTGTAAATAGAATGATACTGTTTGTCTTGTAATTTGGACAGAGAAGTGAAAACTAATCTCCGTGGGATCTGTGACTCTGGGACGGCAAATAATGCTGTATTGTAAGCATTTTATGTGATTTGATAATAATTTTCAATTAGTGTTCTCACTATCTAAGCGGAGAAAGGGGACCTAAAACCTAAGTCATAAAATCCAAGTAGATTTGAGAGGTCAGTCAATTGTACATAAAAGCACTCAGACACAACTAAAAATTAGATAAATAAAAACCATTCTTGGGTATCCACCTATCAACTTTTAACTTTGGGAATAGTTGGTTCTTGGATTGTATTGGATTCTTTTTTACCAATTGGTAAGGAGTTTGACATTCCTCACATTCTTCATAATTTAATTATGAATTCCAGCATAAGCCAGAATGATTTTGTGCATTATTACCCTTCAAAGTGGGTACGTTCCAACTTTCTGTTTATTGATTTCTCAATCTGACTTTCTTAATTATATCGACTTATTGCCATATATTCTTTTAGATATATTTGAAGTCACATCGAGTTGCTGAAGCCGAGATGGTCCAGAGAAAAATCCTGCATGTTATGGAATTGTCCAAGGTTCTTTTTGTGCACATCTTTCTCCTTTGCTTTTGAATTGGCTTTCTTTGTTATGGTGATGCATGCATGTTAATGGAAAGAAAAAGTGGTTAATGTAAAGAAACTACTGCTGAATGAAATTACCCTCATCAGTCAAAGTAGTATACGTAGCACTAATATCATATTGATATTATGTGATCTTCCTCGGCAGGCAATTTGTAATTTTTTTTATTCCATTTGCTACTTTTTGTTTGCCTTTAGAATTAGTTGCCTTGATCTTACTAAATGAAATTAGAAATGTTGTTGCAAGAATAGTTATGTTTGAAATCTGCTCATTGTCAAAAACACGATGCATTTGGTGCAATACAGGGGTGGAATTCCTTGGACACAGTTATTGCAGCTGAATCCTTGGCTCTGACCCTGCAAGCATCTGGCAATACAAAAGATTCAAAAGAACTTCTTGAAAGGTTATTACAATACTTAAAACTGAAAAATTAATTTTAATTTTTTACGTATGAAATCCTCACTTTTTTCCTTGTAGATGTCTTAATGTCCGAAAGGACTTACTTCCTGGTGACCATATTCAGGTATGTAGTTCCAATTCTATTTAGATTTCAAATCCCATAAATTTGATTGGAAAGCTAATGTTTTCTTGCACAGAGATTTTGTTCTTATTTGTATATGTGCTTGTGAGAATATGCTGTCTATTCGTTATTGACTAGAATTAAAAATAAAATCACGAGCTTTTCTTTCTTTATCCCATGGTCAGATTGGAGCAAACCTACTTCATCTAGCAAGAGTTGCAATGCTTGACTGCAGTCAACATAAAAAGTTCGATGTATCTAGAGCTAAAGCTGAGCTTGATATAGCAAAGGATCATTTACATAATTCCATAAGGTTCCTATTTATTCGACATGCCTATCTCTATCACAACTACTTTTGGATATAAAAAATCAATTTATCATATGTTTGTTTTTTTCTCCGGTGGTAATTTTTCTATTTTTGGTTTATTATATTAAGTTTTTGCTTGATTCTCTATCATGTCTCTTTTTGAATAGATGTTTGTCAGGAGAAAATAAATGAAAGATAATAGTTCATCTCTGGTAAATTAAGTTGTAACGCATGCAAGAGAATAACTTTTGATAGAAAATCTGAGAAATATCCCAGATGATCTCTTGGGATTTATTCTTTTATATTTTATGATTTGGTTTCTTATTTAATTAGGGTCTTTTTAGTTATAGGCATATATTGTATCATGTAAATAGGATTATTATCTCCTATATTTATTGCATGAAGTCTATATAAAACAGACACAGATGCGTAGTTAATACACATGCTTTCAACGTCTCTTGCATCTAATTCTCTCTTTCTCTCTTCAACAATTTTGTTGCACTAAATGCTCTTCTATCTATTTAAGTCCTACTTGATCCCCTCGGCCCCCCTTCTTATGCCCAAATCCAATAACTCATTTGTTATTTTAAAAATTGGAAATGGGGCGTAAGTTTCCCTTTTTTGTTCATTTTTGCATATTTGTGACAGGCCATTACTTGTTCATTCCCAGGATTGCACGTCAATGTTTAGAGAAGGTATTTAAACAAAAAGAAAAATTAAAGAAATACAGCAAGCTTGGAGATTCTAGAAAGGAAGGCCAAGCTGCGTTGGCCATATTGGTTAGTTTCTCCCCTTTGATTATTACTCTCCTCTTATGCATGTCTTTTAAAATGGCATTGTTATTTGTTCTCTTCTGTGAATAAAATTTATTTGTTGATTATAATAGAAATGTAATTTTTATAGTTGCAATCACTCAATACATTGTCATCAGTGGAGTTGGATAAGCAAGAATTGCAGGAAACTCAGGTTAGATTTAAGCCTTGATGGCAGTGCAAAATTCACGTTTCTTCTTGGTCTAAGTGTTAGTGTTCTTTATAAAAACAGGGAGGGGATATTAACGTTAAAGCTCAGGATGCACTTCTTCAATGCATTTCTGCTTACAAGGAGGTAAACGTTTTTACATGATAGTTTCTTGGGAGCTTTGCATACTCCAATTTTTCTAGTGAATTATTCATCATAGGTAATTAATGTAGTATTATTGAATACTACTTAATAGTAGAATGCTATTTCAAGTAAAAAAGTTTTAATTTTTTTCCTTCTGGGTAAAGCATTTATATTTAGCAATGCCTGCAATTATAGTTACAGTGAGTGTCAATTTATTGTGACTTGATTTATGTTGTCTCATAATCTTTTCTTAAATCAAATATGAAGCAATTATATTTGTGTTGTCCATTACCATGCTTTTTAGCAAGATCCAAAATAAACAAGTGGAGTCGTTAGATTATCCATGGTCCCTAATATTTTGTGACCATTGAAGTTGTTACTTTACAAATCTGTAGCTTTATGAATTTCTTGTAGCATGTAAGGAGACCAAATGTTGCATAACCGTACTTGCATTTCAGACCATTCCTAGCCACTAATTTAAAAGAATTGAATTATACATATAGTAGTGATTGTATTTGAATTGTAGAGATCACTTCATACAGATGATGCATTAGCAAATCGTTACATTAAGAAGGGCATGTACGTACATTTTCCATGCATTTCTTTCACATGGGGTTTTGAAAATTTATTGCAAATTCACTCTTCCTATGCAGTTTGTATATTATGAGAGGTCAATTGCTGATGCCCCTGAAATAAAGAACGAGTATCTTTCATGTTTAAGGCGCGCCCAAAATTTGCTTGGTCATAAACTTGATGAAGAGCTAAGCAATCAGAAGGATTTCCGAAAGCTGAATCTAACACCTTGATGGGTTTCTTTTTCCTTTTTTTTTTTTTGAGAAAAGGTGGGGGGTTTACTTAATAGGAAATTTATGTTGATAAAGAAAATAATATACAAGGGATTTTTTACTTGGAAGAAATAAATAAACCAATATTGATAACGAAGTCAATTGCCACTGGCTATGGCGTCAAAAATATTGTTAAACCATACTTCGTGTGGTTATTAATTACATTACCTTGATATTGTATTGTTCTATGCTTAGTATTATGCCCTGATGTCACTTCAATTGCCAATTTGCTACTAATTTCTCTTCATCTTATTCAAGTAATAATGTTTTCCATGCTGAGATATATCCGTTTGTTTAATCACATTTGATGATATAAAGTTAACTTTATAAAATAAATAAACAAACGGATGTTAAGACAGTGAAAAGGATGCAGCTAACAAATGTACAATTGCCTAAAAGAAAGATTATGATAAGACCATAAAGGATGTGCTGATCATGATCGTTTAATAAACCACCATACTGTAGTGGGGCATGTGAAAACGGCACAATTTGGAGTGGTTTCTGACTCTGAACCAGAAAGCCTCTCAAAAAACTTTGGAGAATAATCCTCTCGGTGTAGACAACTCAGAAAAATACATTGCCTATGCCAAACCAGTTTTTCACGGGAGCCAAACTACCACATATCTTGAAACTTCTAGTGGGTCCCCATACCCATTTTCATTACATAATGTTATTAAATTCTGACAAGACCATTGTGAACACCTCAAAAAAGTTACACACATGCCATTCATGACACGTGAAGATTTCAACCACAACATATTGCATTGCATGGTGGAACATAAATTTTCCAAACACATTCACATTCTTCAAAAATAAGTGGTCTCATGTCACCCAAGCTATTCTCTTTAAACTTTCTCCTTGAGAGAAAGAGGCCTCAAGAAACCACAGATGAATTGGCTATTGTGAAAGCAGCTGCACGGGCATGGTATCAACATGGTTCAGGCTCTGAAGGTAAGGCTAAGAGTGAGTATGATGTCACAAGAACTCAACGTGTAGCCAGGCCTTCACGTTACAAGTTAGAAGCTATGAGAATGGCCAAGGAAAAAGCACCTTCAATTCACACCAATAAACCTCTTCTTGACACATATGAAGTTCAATGCATTTCAAGGCAATTGAATAGGCTTATAGTATCTGGCCACAACAAACTTAGTAACAGCAACAACTCTACAAATAATAATGATGGTAATAGAAGGATGAAGAATGAGAAGAGGATCAGAAAAGGGTATTTTCCAAGACATGCTGTTGAATGCAGGGGAGGGGATGAAGAGGTTGGTGGCACTGCTTTGTCAGCCAAATGTGTACCAGTAGTTAATCTGGCAAAGTGTTTGCCAAGGGTCAATCATTCTTTGTGATCATGATCTGTTTTCATCACTTGTTTGGTGATTGCCATGTATTTAATATCTCAAATACATGTACTCCATCAACGTCACCAGAATAAATTTGTTAATGAACAGATAAGAAATTTGAGTTAAGCATATCTTTGTTGATAAATTTAGTTTTGCTAAAAGTTACACATATTTTTGTGGAACATTTTCTTTTTTCCTTTTTATAATCAAGTTATTAGTTTAAAATATTTATCAACTTTATTAATGATTAATTTTTATCAAAAAAATCTGATTAATCATTTTTAACGAGGTATTTCCTTTTAATTAAGTTTTAGTTTATTTAGTAGACTCAAATTCAAGATTTTACGGAATTGAGTCTAGTTACTCTTATATGAACAACTTGGTTAATTTTATGGAGCATTTAAGAAATGAAAGTGTTCATTTAAGGAGAAAATAAAAGCTTTAATTTCTAGGATGATGGATAATAATGAGGAGTTGGGGCAATTGAATGAGTTTTGGTGAATGGCAGCTTGTCAAAGGGCCTTTTTGGACCCAGTCATGTGATTTCTGGGACTGCTAACCTAACTTTCCATGTAGGGCATATAACTAAAAGATATTTGCTGATCTCTACCCCAATGTGCTGGAAGTTTGTGAATTCAATCTAGAGTCATAAATTTAAAAATATTCAACATTTATGATGAGATGCTAGTGCTTATACTAAAGGATGCTTTAGTATGGTTGTTACAGAGTTACGATAACTATCTGATGGTTTTTTAAATGGTTACGGTGACTCCCACCATTGATTCAAATGGAGTGTTCCTTAATAAACAAAGCATATTGTTGCAATTGCAATTTGCAAAGGACAGAAACCGAAGTTAGGGTCATTGGTTATCTTAAGATACTGAATGTATATGATTCAGTGGGGACAAGATCGAATGGTTCGCTAACTACCTTATATGATGACCAAGTTGATTTTTAAAGAAAAGTGTGCGATGCCAAAGTGGTTATAGTCTGATAGATATGCAGAAGCAAACAAGATGTTTCAATGTTGCTAATTTTTCCTCGCATAGGAATTCTCACATAATATATATATAATAATCTCATACATATTGATCTACAAGTTAAGTGAAATTCTTACACATTATATCCTAAATTATTATTTTTTCAATATTCAACAATAATAAGTTCTTATGGGGTGCACTTTTGATTTGTCAACAAGTTTTTTTGGATTAATCTATTTTTATGCTTATCTCGATTTCTAATAATCTATTTAATGAAAAAGTTGACTCACTGAGTTTTTTGGTTCAATATAAGAAAATGGGAAACACGCCTTTAATTCTCAGTAATTAAAAATGTAACAAGGATGTATGTAAGTGTCCTTTTTTGGGAATGTAAATGCTACCTGCTTGAATTCCCATGCTAGTGATAGGGGGTAATCGTTTGAGATTGGGGCCTTTGCCTTTGGGAGAGGAGAAGCACGCATGGACTGAAAATCATGAGTATATTTTGGCTATTAGAGACCGAAAATTTGGTCTTTAATAAGTTATTAGTAATGGAAAAATGGTTTCTAAATAAAATAAATAAAATATTTTTTTACCATTATCTATTTAAAATTTCTTTTAATTACACTTCAATTAGTGCTAAAAAAATAATATATAAATAAATAAATAAATATTAATGACTTTATTCAATCTAAATTGGTTTCAACAATTAAGGAGTCTATATTAATTGATTAAGTAAAATGTATGAGTTTTTATAAATTTTTTAGTATTAAGTTTGATTCTAATATATAATAAAAAAATTTCATTGTGATTAATTATTTTATAATTTTAAACCTCCACAGTCACTAATATTTTCATCATTTTTTATTTATTAAAATTATAAAAATGACAATTAAATTTGAAATTAATATTATGTGTATATTACTATAAGTTTTACCAATCGTAGTGATTGATATTTTCACCCTTTAAAATAGTCTTTAGTAGTTTTCGTTAACTGGCGTTATTCTTTTTGTTTGCTAGTAAAAGTTATGATTATAGATCCAAAGTAAGAACTAGCCAGTAATGCTAATTAACATTATTCTTTTTCATTTGCTAGTAATTTGTAATTATTAGGGAGCAAATGTTATTATGTTAAATTGTACTTTGTACATAAATTGAACTCAATTAAGTTTTAACCCGGTTATATTTATTATTGAACATGGAGATCAAATAGCATGAAATCATTCTAAACTTAACTGAATTAGTGGGATCTTGTCAAAAAAAAAAAAAAAAAACTTAATTAGTGGGATCACTCGTGATGGTGTTATTCATTTCGAACAGTATTGTGTTTAATGAAAAATACATGTGGTATAAAAAAAAAATAGTTATATTTAATTTTAGTAAAACAAAACAAATGACAAGAAAAATCAGAAAAAGTGTATATACTATTGTGGGCCCAAACTTATACTGTTTATGGCCATGTTTCCAGGCTGATGGTGATTTGGGCTGGACAATGTTTTTTCATTCCTGTTTTAGAAGCGACCAATTCACGATCCAGAAGAATAACAACAACGAATTCAAGTTTTTTCTTTTGGTAATTGCATTACAACTTGAAATGACAAGAACCTATCAAGAGAGGGGGCGAAATGTTACTTAAAGAAAATAAGGGTATAATTTTTATTAAAATTCTTTTTTTTTTTTAAAAAAATCTTTCTTGAAATATTTAATAAAATTAGATACTAAAATTTAAACTCGGAATGAGTACTTAAATTAAAAGAATTTCATACTACGGTGAGGTATTAATAATGTATGGGATGTTGAGTAAAATGAAGGTCTTAAATTTGGATGAAAATGAGGTATACATAAGGCATAAAAAGCATGGAATATGTTTAAGTTGTAGTCCATGAGTTGTAATGTTAAAGTTTTCCTTGTCTGGGTCTAACCCAACCAATGAGCAAGTAAAGGGTAAAGCAAGGAAGCATGACATAATACAAAAGGAAATGATGAAAAATCTGAAACCAAAGCTGGCTTGCAGTAACACACAAGTGTCAAAAGCAGTGATGAAACTCCAGGCCTTGGGTTGGTTTGGTTGGGACCATTCACCATTCACCATTCACCATTCCCATCCCCATATAACCTAATTCACCCTTTCAACTTTTTCAAGGAAAACGCCACTCTTTCTTCTTTCTTTTCACCTCAAAATGGCGTCCTACCAATTCCAACTTAGCCATAGCTGTAAATTATTTTTTTTAGTAGAATTTTGGATCAGATAACAACGTAACTTTGCATTGGGATTGCACTTTCTCGTGACTGGGTGAAGTCTGCTCCACCATTTTTTGCCCACCTGCCTCTAATCAATAAGAGTTGTCACTAATATTACATCCAAAATTAATTAGGAAAAAAAAGTAGATATATCTGTTGAGGTTATATTATAGTATTTGTTTGAGAGGATATTTTATAAAGGTTATTTTTAATAAGGTTATTATATAAACATATTTCATAATAATGAGATATTATCCGCTTTAAGCTTAAACTCTCACGATTTTATTTTTATCATTATCTAACAATATCATATATCATCATTGAAGAGACATACACAGAAAAGTAGATATGTTCTATTAAGTATATTCACGCAATGACTTAAAATGAATTTATCTATGGATTTAACTATATCAACTCTAACTCGACCGAATCAAAATCAGACATTATTTTAAATAAGATAAGATGGGGTATGCTAATTTAAAAATCATATATATTAAATTTTAGAATTAAATAAATATATATAATTAAGATATATTTTATAATATATAATATCAACATAAATATATTATGTCACGTTAGTCAAAATAATTTTTATAAAGAAATTATATTATTAATACCTAATTATTTTAAAATTTATATATAACTTTTTTTTAAAAGAATATATAACAGTAGATTGAATTAGGACAAGTTAAAGTAAAATCTAAACATCCGTTAAAAATGTACAAAGTCTAATTTCTTAAACTTAAATCTGTCGAAAGTCCATTCGATTAAGATTGAATTGGTGAAACATGACGAGTCATGAAAACCTTATAGTCTATTACATTAATGTGTGTGATATGACACAATAATACAATTATTTGAAAATAAGAGAAAATTTGTTTAAAAAATTTAAATATGATATTTGCATAATTGAACATTCACTCGTATCATAATAATATGTCATTAACATATAAACAAAAACAAAAGTTGGATTTTTAATGGAATAATAGACACTTGTATATAATTAGTATTTAATTTCCTCAATTAAATCTTAAATGATTGAAATCAAATAAATACATTTATTTTTTTTTATAAATAAAACTGCCATTATTTTGATTGTGACCTAACTTGCATTACATTTACATACATCCTCCCATGGCTTGGCAGAGACCTTTCCCTTTTTCAGTCGAGTTGTTTCCTCTCTGCACGTGGTTAAATATTCGGTGATAATTGCGAATTTATGAACATTCACCAAAAATAAAGTCCAATTGCAACCCTTATATTTTTAATAATTATTGTTCAGTTGAGTAAAAGAAAAATGTTATAGTTCAGAAAAAAATAATATATTAAATTCTATATTATTTTATATAGAGTAAATTACACTCTCTTTCCTTCAAAGATAAGATACAAATATTACATTTCAAAGATAAGATACAAATATTACACTACCCTTTCATCTTAAATTAAAAACTACAAGTTTAGGGTTTAGGGATTGTAAAAAAAAAAATCACCAAAACACCCTTTACATTAACATCCTCTTATAAATGTGAATATTACATCACTCTCCTTTCCTATAAATATTTTCCCTCTTAAAAAATTTAAACATGTTATACTTTAATAATATATCTCTTAATTTATATATTTAATTATTATTTTAAAAATTATTATAAGTTTTATTAAAATTAACTATATAAGTGTTAAGATATTATTTAATACATACACTTAATGTAATATTTTAATAAAAATTTAAATAAAATAATATTATCATTATATAGTATTAGTTATATATATATTAAATTAATATATTATTAATTGGTTTTACTAATAAAATATTTAAATAGTATATAAATAGATAAAGTATTATTTATTATATTTAATTAATGAAATGCTAAAATATGTATATTAAATATATAATTATTTAAATAAATATATTTATATTAAAAATATATTATAAAATAAAATAAATTTATTACAGGATTATATATATATATATATATATATGTGTGTGTGTGTGTTAATTTATATTGTATATATTGACGTATATATAAAAGTAAAATATATAATTTAATTTACAGTTTTTATTTTATTTGTTATTTTAATAAAATAATTTAAATTTAATTAAATATTTTTCAATTTTTTAATTTTGTAAATGAATGACAATAAACTTAAAAGCATTTTGAAATATATTTTGATTAAAATTATATTTTTAATTAATAATTCAATTAAAAATATATTTTAAAATTTTATAATAATAATTCTTTAACGATATTAAATTAATATAATAAAAGAATAATAATATACCAGATGAATCGTATAACCGGATATATAAAAGTATAATTTAATTTATATTTTAACAACATATACAAGATGGATAGTGTAATAACTCCATTATCCACTAAGAGTATTATATTTTTATTTTCTTTTTTGTTAAAATATATATAAATTAACATATATATATATATATATATTAAAACTTGGGACTAAAAATATGTTATCGTATTTAATTACTCTCTAACTCATTTATGGAAATGGGCCATTCGGCGTTGTTTTTTTGTTTGACCCGCTATGTAATTATAACCCTTAGGACTAAGATGTCCGAGTGGCTTCCTTCTGGCATTTATTCACAAAGTTGTCTCCTTCTGTTAATTTTTAATTTGATGAAAAGAGTTCATGTATATAAAAACTGAAGAAGAAAAAAAGGATATAGTAATTATCATTAAATAAATGAATAATACATAATTGGGCAAGATAATAATTGCTCTAAAATCATTTCAACCAGTAGCTTATTTACTTCTATGCAACCACTATAATTATTACACCTAACCAATGAAAAGTTTTATTTAACGATCCATCCATGCTAGCGTTTATTATGATTTTAAATTTCTAAATAAGCTACCTCTTTAAGGTAAGCAAGTTAATTTTTAAATAGCATTCTAAATTAGTAAAGGAGTTGATTCAAAATAAAGAGAAGACCATATACGTTTTTTTGGCGCGAAGTAGACTAGGACATTCGTAACCACATAAATGTTGTCATGGATGGAATTGTATCAACTTTTGGATATATCATTACTCCTTTACTTAATACACAGACTGACTTTTTTCACTATAAATATCACAACATTTATTTGATATGAATGAGCGTTGGAATTACGTTTGCATTAGAGAATGTTAACTCGTGATTCTAGATCGATAGTATCATAGTAGCAATAAGCCATGGATATGAGGTTACAAAAAAAAACAACACAACATACTAAAAAAATGGAACTAGTACATAATACATACATACATACCTATACTAATAAAAGGTTGAAGGAGGACATTGACATTCTGGTATACATTAATTATATTATATCTTAAAAAACAAAGCAATGGATCATATATTAATATAATACAATACGTACACATCCTCTAATTAATCCTCGTATATACAATGGTCTCGTTGATATTAGAGTGCATGTCATGTCATGTATTCCACATGGACGTATTGGTGGTCACCGTGTGATATCTATCCTCATCACACAGGAGGTGACACGTTGATATTTGAATTAATCACCTAGTGCCGACACACGCGAGTAACATGCAGCAACACTAGTAGGGCAATCTTCTGCTACAATCAGCCGCAGCGAAGCCCAGTCTGCGGTTGGCGAGATCAAACTCCACCCAGAGATTCTGCTGATGGAAGTTCCCAATAATGTTGCTGGGCGCACCCAATTTGTCAGAGTTGGCAATCCCCACGCAGTGAACCCCATCATTATGATTGACGCGCGCGAGTACCCTCTCCTTGGGAACCACAATCTCCACCCCATTCTCGAACTCAAACACCATCTCCCCTATCAGCCGTCCGATCTCAACCGCGTTCCCATCGAAACACATGTCAGCGACGTCGCCGTACACGTAATCCCTCTTCATCCTGGGCCCCACAGCCCTAACCACCTCCGCCCGCACCTTATCGTAAGCCTCACTAACCAAATACGTAAACTCGGATCCGGAGTCAACGATGGTTTGACCGGAGCCGCCAGCGTCGGGGCGAAAAACCCGAGGCGAGATGCTTAGTTTTTTGGCCCCGATTCTTATCCCCTGCAAGGGGACCGTGTAGGCCAAGGGGTCGAGATTGGGCATGCGTTGAGTGTTGGAAAAAGTCAACATTTGGACGTAGCGGAAGGTGTGGGAATTGGGGTTGTTGCCGAGGTAGAAGGAGCCGGTTGGGGTGGATCCGCGTGGGGGGACACAGTAAGAGAATTTGGTGATTTTGGATTGCGAGGCGAAGGAGAGGCGTCCGCGGTTCATTCCCAAAATGCCCCTTGGGTCGGTGGATTGGGTAGCGCAACCCAGGATCAAACGAGGGGTAAAAAGGGAAGGGGAGAAAGTGAACTTTTCCTTGACGAGATTACCCTCGGCGTAAGTACGGTCGGCGTAGAAATAGGAATAGTGGCAGAGGCGGTTCTGGTCGCAGGAAGTTGGGAGGGTAAAGTCGGGAATTCGCGGCTTGCAGAGGGGGTGCGTGCAGGGGAGGATGGAGAAGGTGGAGGAGAGAGAAGGGTCAAAGGAGGCGGTCGGGGGAGGCCTCTTGGGCGCTTTCTTGTGACACTGAATCCACGAGAGGTGGCTTCCCGTGTCCAGCAACATTGGCTGAACCTGCGGTGGGGTCCCTATGGGAAGCTCCACGATCAGCGCCATCCAGTATTTGAACTCTAGTTTGTAGTTGTACGGAGACGAAGGTCGCTTCGGCCTCGCAAGTAGAGACTCTCGTAGCATGTTTGAGGTGGTGTTAGCGGAGAGGGAGAGTGCGGTGAGAGGGAAAGAGAGTGAGAGAGTGGTGTGGTTGAGTTGTACAGATCTACAGAGGTTCACGCAGCAGAGGAGAAGCACCAGGAAGATCAGATGTTTTGACGGAGCCATTACGAGGTTTGTATTTGTGTCTCTGTTTCTGTTTCTGTTTCTGTTTCTGTTTCTGTTTCTGAGTAAAGCAGGTTGTGTTGTTTATATAGCGGGAAAAGGGGGAGAAAGGAGAGGGTGGGGAACAAAGAAACGCCAAAAGAAGACGCGTTTTCTGCGGTTGAGTGGGGTGGATCTTATTATTCTTTCGTTCGTTGCATGCATACCCTCTCAGATCTATCTCCACATCAATTAAATTTGCCTTCACATTTTTTTTAAATTTGGAAGGTGTGTCTTAGTTATATTTCATTTATTTGAACGGGTATCTGTCCTATGATCTCTGTCTGCTTGTCTACGCCCCTTCTTTATTACGCTCAATACATGTCAAAGATATAGCCATGGATATTTGTGTACAAGCACCCCATAGGTATCAAAACCAATAATTACGTTAATATTTACAACAAAAAACATACTTTATTATTTATTATAATCTTACTTAATTCAAATAAGATTAGAAAAAAAAAAAAAAAAAAGGTTACGAGTTAGGACCATTCCCACATATGTGCAACCCCTAACACAGCCTATAACGAAATTCACCCTTCTTTCCATTTTGGATTACACTTTATCAACTCATCTCAGCCTTACAAATTTAAATTTGCCCTTTTTTCAAGGAAGACGGCAGTGTTTCTCGTAAGCATGTGGAATATTATATGCCAACTTTGGTGATCTTTTGATTCGAATAAGGGAGTGCCCCCCTTCCAACTTAGCCATAGCTGTAAAATAAAATTGAATTTGGAGTGAGATAGCAACGTAATGCTGCATTGGGATTGCACTTTCTCGAGACTCGGGTGAAGTCTGCTCCACGATTTTCATGGCCAGCTGGCTCCTATAAATGATGCTGCTACTACTATTTTGATGGTGACGTAACTTCCTTTCCATCTATTCTCCCTTGGAAGATACCTTTTCCCTTTTCAGTTTTCACTTCTTTCCTCTCTACACGTGGTTCAATATTTCCTATTACTAATAATTACCCATTTTAAAACATTCACCCAAAATAAATTCCAATTGCTAATTTTTCTTCTCTCTTTTCATTTTTTCAGATAATTATAATTTATACGATAGTATCATTTTTTTTATATACTACCAGTCTACCACTATTCCATCTATTTTTTTGTAGTATATAACTTCAAAGGGTAAGTAAATTTAAAACTATGGACTAAAAATATGCTATTGTATTTAGTTACTCTTTAACTCATTTATGACAATGGGCCATTCCGTGTTTGTTTCTTTTGACCCACTCTATAATTATAACCCTTAAGGCTAAGATGTCCCAGTGGCTTCCTTCCGGCATTTATTCACAAAGTTGTCTTCTTCTGTTAATTTTCAATTTGATGAAAAAGAGAGTTAATGAGTGTATAAATCTGGGGAAAAATGCGATATCGTAATTATCATGAAAAATAATTGAACTATACATAAAAGGGCAACTAATATACTTTATATTTACATAAAATCATTTCAAGCCACTGACTTATTTACTTCTATGCAACCGTTGTATTTGTTACACCTAAAAATTGAGTCGTTTTATTTTAAAAAATAAATAAATAAATCCATCACATGCTAGCGTTTATTGTGATTTTAAATTTCTAAATGCGCTACCTTTTAAGGTAAGACAAGTTAATTTTAAAAAAGCATTCTGAAATAGTAGGGAGTACGTTCATGGAAAATAAATAATAGGGAAATAGTAGGGGAGTTCGCTCATGAAAAATAATGAATAGGAAAATAGTAAGAGATACGTTCATGGAAAATAAAGAATAGGCTAATAACTAACTGAAGTAGATCAAGACTTTTTTTTCTTCCTCTTCAAAGTAGATTAAGACAATTCAACCGCGTAAATGTTGTAATAGCTATTATTGTTAATTTTCAAAATTTGAATAATAAATTAGTTGTATTACGTGTAAATCAAAAAGATTAAAGTGATGAAATAATTAAACTAATTACGATCAAAAGAGCTCTTACAATAATGTATAATCCAACGAAAACATGTTTAATACGAGAGAATTGAGATTAAATAATAGTATTTGATTAAACTATAAATAAATATAATTAATAATTAAGATTAAAATTTAATTATAAATTTCTCTTTTATAAGATTATTGTTACTAAAGTTTCTATAACTATCATTATCATTGTTATCATTAACATTGAATCATTGTCAATATTGTTGTCATTATCATTATTGTCATTACTATTATGTTATTACTATCACTATTATTGTTATTACTGCTACCATAGTTGTTATTACCACAATTATCTCCATCATTATCATTGTTAGTGTCTTTATTACGGTCATTATCACTATAATTATGTCACAATTGTCGTCATCACTCTTGCCATATTTATTATCGTCATTATTGATGTTAATGTTGTCGTCACCACCACTTGATGTTGACAACAATAACAATGACAACAATGGTGGTAGCAATTGTATGAACATTTCACTAACAGTTATTTAATCACCATGTAGGGGAGACATTACAAACTAAAATATTAGTTTCATTAAAATCATATTTAAGCAAAAATAACTAATCTCATATAAATTACGAAAGTTCATTAAATGTATTTAATTTTAACAATTTTACATAAAATATACACTACATTTTTTAAAATATTCTTAATCACATTCATGATAAATAATGTTCTTCTTTATTATTATAAGGGTATTTTCAAAGAACATTTAATTTAAAAAAATTATATTTCGGTTAAAAAATTAAGACTATATATATAGAGAGCTAAAAATTTGCTTATATTTCATCTATTGAATTAAAAATTCTTAATGTATAGATTAAGTTTATAAATTTTAAAAAATTTAAAATTATTTAGTATTTTTTATTATACAAAATTCACATTTAAATAAAATATTATGAATTTGTAAACCCTAAATCCTAAATCCTAAAATTTGATATACACGTATAAAGTGATATGAACTTTCAATCTAACGGTTGAATTTACAAAATTCATAATTAATATAAATTTATTGAGCGGTGTAATACTTAATAAAAATTACACCGGTATAATTAGGCATGACAAATATACTTGTACCCGGTAATACCTGAACCCGTCCCGACTTTGACGGGGAATACCCAGTTTAACCGAGTACGGGTACGGGTATGTACTTACCTGCCCCGTACCCGTACCCATCCATGTTCTCATTTTTAATTTAATACCCACTTTTAATTTAATTATATAAAAAAAAATTAATATTTTTTATGTGTGATTATTTATTATAATATGAGATAGAGAAATAAATAAATTATAATTATAATATAATAAAAAATGATTTAAAAATATCATTTTTTTACAAAAAATAAAAAACAAAAAATTTAACAGATACATATACGAATATACTTGATATCCAATGGGAACGGGATGAGAATGAAAATTATATACCCAGCAAGTACAGGTACGGAAACGATAATAAATTTGACTCACGGAATCATATATCATAAAACTCGTACTCAATCCGTCCGTTACCATCTTTAGATATAATTATAACATCCCTTTTATATATATATACATGGGGAGTAGTATTTTATTAACAACTTTAATGATAAGAAAGATATTGTCGGGAATTAGAAGAAGCAGTTAGTGTCTTGGGCGGCGAACCAGTCCAAAGCACCTGTTCCGTTCCTTCGCAATCCAGCTCACCTTTTTTATTTGTAATCGTAAAATCTTGTTTCTTCACTTTCTCCTTCTACTGCTAATGCTTTTGCTTTTGTCTTCATCTTATCAAACCCATATTTCTTTTCTTTTTAGGTAAATCTTATTTTAAACCAGTATTATCCTATTGTTAAATTCACTTTTCTTTTTGTGGTGAGTGACTTCATGTGAGAAAGCTTAGTTAATATTAGAGCTGGAGTTAGTCAATTATTTTTGGATCAAATTTTTAAGAAAAAAAACCATATTATAGTATATTTCTAAAAAAATTTAATAGTAAGTTATTAGATGTAAAATAATAAAAAAAAAATTCCAGATTAAAAAATATATTATCTTGCAAAAAAAATTATACTATTTTTTCATATATTTTTATTAATTATACTTTCAACTTCTTAATTGAAAATTTGTACTACCTTTTATTTTACTATATCTTTCTTGCTCGATAGAGATGTCTTTGAGAAAATAAGGAAGAATAAGATAGAATAAAGTGAATTTATAAAATTGGTAAAAAAAAAAAGTGAATTTGATTGAATTTATGGTGAGTCTCACATGTATAATACTTATCTTCAAAAATAGGAAGATTTAAGTGGATTTTAGTTTTAAAACTTTAATCTCCTCTTGTTTCTTTAAATTGTCCATTCCTTCCTTCATTTTTAGTATAGATCTTTGTTTATTTGAAGATATTTGTTATTTTTCTATACTCATTCTATGTAATTTGTGGGTAAAAGATGTGATCTAGTACAAGTATAATTAGTTATGGTTCCAAATGAAATAAACCGTATTCAATTATGTTGAATTATATTTCATTATAAGTATTTTTATTGTGTAAGATATTTAAATATGTTGTGCATGGATACTTATGTGTAATATTCAAATATGTTATGTAGGATATTTGAATATGATTACGAATATTCCATTATGTTCAACTATATCTAAATATGTTGTCTATGATATTTCACCATATTGCAATGTGTTATAATTGTATTAAATTATGTGTATAAAAAACGGATCAACACATTCATCATATTCCAATAGGCTATCACCCTAATGCATTATGTGGATAAAAAATATACAACAAACATTAATGCATGAAAGGTTAAAATGGTAATTTTATTTATTATTATTTTTACATAAAAATTTAACTTAATAAAATATAATTTTAAAATATTAATTCACTCTTATTTTTCACTTAATTTCACTACCAATCAACTATAAATTATAATTTATTTCACTCTATTTTCTACTTATTTCTTATCAAATTACTCATATTTTAGATTTTTAATGTACTTTTTGTGAATTTCTCAATTTCATGGGAAATTTAAGATTTAGTTAAATTTAAAAAAATCTAATTTGAGTTCTTAGTTCTATAAACTACATTTTATTTCACTCTATTTTCTACCTATTTCTTATCAAATTAACCATATTTTAAATTTTTAATGTATTTTTTGTGAATTTCTCAATTTCATGGAAAATTTAAGATTTTTTTTAGTTAAATTTAAAAATCTAATTTGAGTTCTTAGTTCAATTTTTGTGAACCATCTACAATCTTATATTTTTATTTTGAATTACTTTATTATAAATTATTATTTTTATTAATTAAGAACCCATTTTTAATTAAGGTTCGTATAGTAAAAATGATTCATACATCATTTTATTAACGTTATAATGCTCAAATTGCTAAAATTTACAAAAACTGGCTCTTATGTATAATAACCCATTTAAAAATTCCTCTCAGAGATTACTTAAAGATATCATGTATTTAGTTTAACATAAAAATATATTAAAAGAGATATATGCCAAAAATATAAAATAATATACAAATTAAAAGAGATAAGTATAAAATTTTAATTAAGAATAATTAAATATAATTTGGATTAAATTCAAAGAAAATCAGTGGTTATTCTTAAATAAAATACAAGTTTTATGTATATGTATATTCTCTCATCTTCATAGTTCGATTTCTGCATATAACTTTCCCTTCTCCCTCTTTATCCCATTTTTACAACCTGTAAAATATAGGGGAAAAAAATCATATTAACCACCCAATACCTAAATTATGTACTTCATCCACTTAGTAGGAATTAATGTAGGATAGTTGTTTTTTCCCTTACGTGAAGATTCACTAAAAATGAAAACAAAAAAGAAAAAGATGCACGTGAGAGTGACATTTAGGGAAACTTTATTAAAAAATTGTAAAACATTAAGGACACAATTGTAAATTGTCAAATAATATTAGAAATTAAGAAAAATGTAAATATTTTATTATTATGCCGCATTTAGTGAGTTGTTTGAAGTATATTATTCCATATATCCTTATTATTTATGCATCTAGGGTTAGTATGTTAAAAAGAGAGAAATATTATATAAAATTTCAATATATACATATAAATAAAAGGAGGGTGAGTATAATTAGGCTTTTTAAAAATTATTTTACGATGTCAATTTTCTCAATAAAAAAATAAAAAGAACGTGGATGACGAAATACTAGTTTAATTATTTTTTTTTATAAATTTTATATTTTAATCTTTATAATTAAAATATGTTTTATTTTAATCTTTATACATATTATTTTTGTTTTTAATCTTTAATGTCTATTTTTATACAAATTAAAGAAAAAAAATTATACAATTATAGAGATTAAAAAATCTTACAAAATTAAAATAAAATAATTTTAATTGAAATTTATAAGAAAAAAAAGTAAATCAAACCTCTGAAATATTTAAGCGTAGCACAATGAGATAGCAAAATTTAGTTGGAAGAAGAGTGTCATTTGATTTAGGGCAACTATGTTTTATTTTGTTTTTTGTTTTTTTTTAACTGTTGGAATAATGAGTAACTAATATTTATGAATTATTATGAATATACATGAGATGAGTATTATCCACTTTTATATCCAAATTTAAACCCTATAAGTTTAATTAGTTAAGAAGTATAAGCTAGTAGTGTTTAAAGTGGATAAGAAAATGAGACATTGATGTTGGTCAATTACAGCTGGTGTCAATGCATCACCTACAATATGAAGTAAGTAGGACAGTGACTGATGTATAGGTGGTCAACTCCAAATAAAAACAAAGAACATTACAGTGTTAAGTGTTAAGTGTTAAGTGTTAACCCCACCTCAAAATTTTTATAATTCTAAAACTAAACTATTTACATTATTTTGTTATATTTTCTGACTTTAAAATTCCATATCTTTTGCATAAAATGTTTGCACATTTTGTTACATTATAAAATAAAATTTGCTTACTTGCAATCACACTAACAGCTCACACACTATGTCTCCTAACTTCAATGCACGAGTTTGAAAATTTGTCCAACAAATACTTGTAAATTTATCTAATATTTTGTCACTACATACTCTTCTTCTTTTGAAAGATCAATGGCGTGTAAAACCACCACCAATTTTTTTAAGCCACCAATTTTTGTCACTACGTACTTAGAGTGTGTAGTATGTTAAATATTTCTAGGAAATTTTTTTGTTGTTTATATTAATTTTATTTAATTTGAATATGATTTTTTTATATAAAAAATATACAAAATTTATATATATATAAATATAACATATTTAAATTGATCTCACATTATCATTAAATGGTAGCAAATATTTTTAAAAATAAAATAAAATATATCAATATAAAAATACACCAAAAAATAACTTTAATTTTTTTTATTAGTTATGTTCAATGAAAATATTAGTTTGGTATTTAGTACTTTACAGTGTGATTCCCGTTTATAACTATAGTAAAATCAAACAGGCACTAAAACTAAAAGTTAAAACCCAAAAATAAACAACAACGATAACTTTTGCATAAAATTAATAATTTCACATTAAATTTTAATACAAAATTACTTCTATATAAAAATTTTCAAATGTAAATCACTTTTCTTTGAAGTCATTTTTTAGTGAAACTTGACTTTAAAAAATCTTTATTTAAAACTAAGTTTACAGATATTAACCCAAATACACGCCATATGATTCCAGTACTGTAGAGATTGCATAAAGGGCCATGTATGTAGATAAAGAAACAAAATAAAACAGGTACACAATTAAAGAATCAGGTGCAAAATAATCTAACAGAGTGAGTGAATTAAAATAATAAACAAACTGCTTTATTTAATTTTTTATGGAATGAACTTGATATTCACTGAATGTGGCGGGTCGTGTTCAGGGGAGGACAAAAATGCACCGAATAATCACTGAATATGGTGGTGGGGTCATATTAAAGGGAGGACAATCACATGATATTAAAAAACAATATTGGCATCAGTCTTCTAATTTTGGTATAGACCAAACATCACTCTCTAGAATTTTAATTACTTAAAATTAATATGATCATAATAATAATAATCTTTATCTATATATAAAAATAATTCGTTATTTTTGTGTACATAATTTTTTGGACTATTTTTTAGTTATAATCACTTTTACACTTCAAAATTTTTCTTTCAATTGCTTACTTTGTTATTTATATATTTTTTATTTTTTAAAATATAGAAAGACACAAAATATCTCTTTTACAATAATAATAATAATAATATCCCCTATTCTTTATATATAGACACGAAAATGGGATAGAGGTGGTACTTGTCAATCGCTTTATTTAGTTTGTATTAATGAATTTTATTTATAAGTATAAATATTTATTAAAATTTTAAATTTTAAATTTAAAAATAAGAAATGAAATAAAAAATTTAAAAAATAATTATAATATATATATATATATGTCAATATTTTTTAACGGTACTTTTCCTAAAAAAAATAACTATAACATAAAAATTTATAGTAAAAAAGATTAAATCAAACAATTTTATATATAATTTATAATATTTTTTTATAACAACTTGTTATATTCATCACGCTTAAGAATCAATTATTTTTAGCAGTGAAAATATTATTTTTATTTAGGATTATATACCTATAATATTAGGATATGTGCACTATAACAAGTATATACGTAGATATAATTAAAACAACTATACAAGCATGTCTACAATTCCTTAATAGTGTGTTTGGATGAGAAATTTTACAAATTCAAGGAATTTTAAATTCTTGGTATTTGAATTACTTTGATTTCAATTTCTATCATTCTTAAAATATTTTGTTTGGATGAGTCAATTCAAATTTATTAAATTTTAAATTGTTAGGTTGAATATGATAATTTGATTCCATCATAGTAAAATTGATTTTAAAAATATATTTATATGTTGAGATTTTTAAATTAAATTTTATAAAAATAAATATTAATCCATTTTTAAATATTTAATAATTTTAAAAATTAATATTAGATAATATTTAATAATTTTAAAAATTAATATAAGATAATATTTAATAATTTTAAAAATATTTTTGAATATTCAATAATTAAAAGAATGAAGAGATAAGATAAAATATATAGGTGAAATAACAAAAACAAATATGAGGAATTTCAAATTCTCCCATTTTTGAGAGAATTTGAAATTCCACTATTTTAAGGAAATTTACAAATGCTTGGATTTCAAATTCTTTATAAATTCCTCATCCAAACTAAGCATTTCACCTCAAGGAATTTGAAATTCTTCAAATAAATGAATTACCCTATATAAATTCCTCATCCAAACACACTATAAAGTCAATTGAACTTCTGACAAAAAATTCTTAAAACTAACCAGACTCTTGAGAGTCTCTCAACTTTCAAAAACTCACATTTCTTAAACACCATTTACATAATTATTACTAAAAGTCAATAATTAAAACTTACAATATTACATTTTTAATATTTTAAAGTGCAAATATTTATAGATATTAGTAATTTACAATTTACCCTTACTATTATTAAACAAATACTCATTTAATTATTTATCCAATCTATAGGTTTTATGCATGAATATCGCTTACGTTTTATTTTTGCCATCCATGTTCATATATATATATATATAAATAATTATTTTAATTGAGAACAATTTCACTTTTTAGAGTTTAAAGAGAGTGTTTTTATAAACATTTTTTTCAATGTGAGAATTTTTAATTTTTTTTAATCTCTTGTCTTTTTTAATCTATTATTTTCATCTTTATTTTTAAATTAAATTTTAATATTTATTTTTATAAAAATATTAATAATTAAAAATTACATTATATTATTTTATAAATTATTTATGATAAATTTAAAACATATTTTATTCACTGAAAAAATATTTTATTTATTATAAATTTTAATTATAATATAATTTATGTATTTAAAATATTTATTTGTTACAAATGTTAACAATATTACATAATATTTATGTATTGAGAATGTTAAAATACTAATAATAATTAATAATATACTTATCTGTCGACTTCACATATCACCCATCCCCATTTCTTCCCTTCATCCATGTCTTTTTCTCAGTTGCTTGAATTTTTTAGCGAATAAACTAGATTCAGCAATCAGCAGTATTGACATTTAATAACAATAATAAAAAAATGGATGAATGAATCTTTGCTAAGAGTTAATTAAGAAAATAAGACAGAACATCAAACAAGTGATGTTGGATATCAAATTCTAAACACATCTAAATGTATAAAGAAACAATTCACGGGTCACTTAAAAACATTTAGACTAAGAATCAGAAATTAGAACAGACTCGTTGTGTTGTCGGTAATCTTACTCACATTTCATTATAGAAGTGGTATAAGCAAAAAGAACAAGAAGTTAATCGACACTGCGCCGCACTAGTGAGGAAATAAAGAAATCAGTTCTATACAATCAACTAAGGTAACATGAAATTATTAGAGATAGAACAAACCAATTATAATGCAAAATTATTTCTTATAAAACTGTTTGTACAAGTAATAATAGTGTTGGTATATAATGCAAAATTATTTCTTATGAAAATAACATAATTATAATAGTGTTGGTATATAATGAACTAATTATAAGATTTATAAACTAAAAGGATTTTTTTAAAAGTGTTTTTAATCATGGTAACTTAAAATTATAGAAACCTATCAATTAATTTAACCTTAATTTTATTTATGATGTGATAGATTTTTGCGCTCTCTTATTAATTTTTTTAGTTGAAAAAAAAATTAATTCAACTTTGATCAAATTATTATTAACCTCTTTGAAGTCAATTATGGGTGTGTTTTGTATGATATAAATGGGTTATCTTGTTTACTTTTACAACTAATCTTGAGTTTTGCTCAGTGTTACATATAAAATTGTGGACCATCTATATTGTTATTCTTGCGTGGAATAAAGGGTACATGAATTTTGTTGTATAATCTCCTCTATCTTTATTGGAGATTTTCAATTGTCTTATGTAGAAACTAAAAGGAAAACTAACCATGTAGTTGATAAGTTTTTTTTTTTTTTTTGAGGTATGTAGTTGATAAGTTAGTCACCTTTAAAATGTTACTAATTATTTTTAAGAGTTAATCATTTATACATTGTCAGTGTAAAGTTTTTTACACTGATAATTAATTATATCTTTTAAATTATTATTTTTCATTTGTGTTTCATTAAATAAGCAAGTAATATGATACTATTAAAAGATATTAAAATTTTACATTGACAATGTATAAGTGATTTTTAATGTTGTTTTTCCTTTTGTTACTTTACTTGTTAATACTAATGTAGTTTCTACTTTATATTGTTGTAGTTTTAATTGATTTTTGTTAGAGTGGTTAACCCTTTCAATTAAAAAAAAAAACATTTTATGCTCTCTAAATAATATTTTGATAAAAATAATCGATTGCAATTAAAAGCATTTAATTGATTGAAGTTCGAAAATAATAAATTGAATCACATCAAACCGTTTGATGCTCCCTAAATTACATTTTTAATCGATTGAACTTCAAAAATAATTTATTGAAGTTGTCATTGCAATTGAGTTATCTAAAGTCCACTTTAATGGATTAAAACTTAAAGATAATCAATTGAATTATGTTTCAATGTTTTACGTTGCTTTAAATACATGTGATAAACTTTAATACATTTTTGTTAAGAGCATGAAATTCAGCAAGTTTACAATATTATCTTTTTTCTCTTAATAATTCAAATTTTACTTTATCATTTTATGTATTTTTCTCTCGTCTATTTTTCTTTTTACTCTATTTCTTTTTTCACCATTAAAAAAGAGGGAGGTTTCGTGCAATAGAGTTCCTACTATCCCCTAAAAACTTATGGTCAATAAAATAACTTCAAAATTCATAAATATGTCATTTCTTGTTCAGTTCTCATCCTGCTAAGAAATAGTGAGATTAGGTACATATAATTGAGGTAATTTTTTTTAAACAGTGAATGATCAATCCATTCAATAGTGGATGTAGAAACACACTATTTCATGTTGTCAATGTCAGCCAGAGAAGAACATAAAAAAATAACTGGATTCAGATTTATTTGAGTAAACTTTTCTATAAGTATTTTTAGAAAAATAAAATAAAATAAAAAATCTCTACAAGTTATTTTATTTTAATTTTTTTTTCTTTAAATACTTCTATGTAACCAAACTCTTGGTTACAGTGAAATATGACCCCTCTATATCATTCACCTGATAAAGCAAGGGTGGGCAAGAAAAAGCAAAGATAATAGTGATAGAGCATATATATATATATATATATATAAGCTAAATTGGAATTTATATATGCAAGTATTCCATAAGTCAGTGAACGTAGTTATGTGGTGGATCACGCTTTGAAAAGACATCATACTTAATTACACATTTCCTCACATAAATCCTTCTTCTTCCTCTGTAACTACTTAGACTATGAAAGTTGTATCTCGTGTCGTGGGACATGGAAATCATTTATATATTGCAAAACACTCATTACCTTTTACCAATTCTTGCTCATCATGCTTATCCGATAGCAATTAAAAACGTGACATATAAGTCGGTGTGACTAAGTACTCCATTTTTCAATTGATGTAGTCACTATCGTGTGGACCGGGGTCAACTAGGATTCTAGCATAATATTTTTCTGTCATTAGCTTTTTACTGATATTTTTTTTACTAGTTTAATATTAAAGAAACTTTTGAGTACAAGTTGATAAGTTGATGTGAAATATGACATGATCTGTCTATTTTTTTTGAAGGTCAGTCTTTGATTTATTCAAAGTAAGAAATGTAATTTATGAGGAAGAAAAGAAGGGGAAAAATACAGTAAATCATACGGAATGCAAATTAACTTGAGTATGGGAATCCAACTCAAACTTAAATAATTATGACTCTTGTATTAGTTATCTTCTTTTTATAATCGCTCTTTGATTCATTTGCATTAAGAAGTGCATTTTGTAAAGAAAGAAATGAAAAAAAAAAAAGAAGAAAAAATGATGCAAGAAGCAAATTAATTTAGACGTGTAAATCTAATTCAAGTTTGAATAGCTGTGATGTTTGTACTAGTTATCCTTTTTATGATTAGTCTTTGATTCATTTATGTTAAGAAGAATGGTTTGCAAAGAAGGAAAGAGGGGAAAAAATGAGGAAAATGACACAAGATGCAAAATTAACTCCGGCATGGAATCTAACTCAAGTTTGAATAATTGTAATGTTTGTACTAATTAGCTATCACCTTTTTATGGTCTGAGTTTGGTACGATCATGTTAAAAAGTGTAGTTTGCAATTTGCAAAGAAGGAAAGAGGTAAAAAATGAAGAAAGTGGTACAAAATATAAATTAACTCAGAAATGTGAATTTAACTAAAACTTAAATATCAGCGACATTTGAATACTAGCATAAATAAAAATATTTTCTAGTTGTGAGTGGGCTATTAGAGCATATAGGGCCCTAAGTCGAAGGCTGTGTGGTCCAAAGGAATCAGAAGATGATGTTAGGGTTGCCATGTGCTTTGCTTCATAACCTCCTCAAACCACATTACCACTTGACAAACGGGTATGGACTTGTTTCCCCACCTCCTCTGCCTTTCATTTTTTTGTTATCTTAAAATAAAAGGAAAAAAAAGTAGAATGAATAACATTTTTTTATAGATATTTTGTACTGATAACTAAAGATCAATTCTTTAAAGTATAAAGATTCATTTATGAAACTAATCTCTCTTTTTTATCCTTTTTCATGCATATACGTTTAAGAGACATATCTTTATTCTTTTATATGTTATATTTGATTCTACATCTTAAAGTGGTGTTAAATATTGAAAGATTTATTAAAAAAATGATATTATATTTTATATTATTGATGATTTTGTGATTTAAAAGAATGATGTTCATAAATTATATAAACAACAACTTGTATTTAACAATTATGATTTAATACTTATTTAAACTTATTAAAAAAAATTCTCAGTCCCCTTTCATAAGGTTCTGCATCTGTCCCTGCCTTGAAGTGTTGCCACCCATTGAAATCAAAATAAAAAGAAAAAAAAAGTTGGCTAGACTGTGTTTGTCTAAAAAGTAAAAACAATTATGTAATATTTTTATCGTGAAACAAATATGTAATTGATATGATATGTCTTTTTAAAACATATTTAAAACTGTGAGTAATAATTAATCGCATGTAGTGAGAGGAATGAACTAATTAATTATATTTAAATTTTAAATTTTTAAATGAAGGCTTATAAATAATTTTATTTTATCTACCTAACCATATATAAATAATTCTATATATAAATATCATTAAAGTCTATTTGTGAATAAGTTTTATTCTTAAAACTATTATTTATTGAATATCAATAACTGCATACTATTTGCACTAAGGTGTGTATTCACTTGCATGACTTATAAATCTTTCAATTTTATTTCTTTTGGTTTAGAAAGAAAGAAAGAACATACAAATGTGGCTAGAAACCTTGGGGGTTTAAAGATAGTTTTAATGATAGCATTGGTGGTGTTGAGCAATAATTCACATTAAACAACAATGAAGCATGGCAATGCCATAATATCTACTTTTCTCTTGTCGTGGCAAAGAATTGGAACAAAAGCAACCAAAGCTTTGAGAGTCTAACACGTTGGTTAATTGAATGAGGTCAACAAATCTTAAAACATAGAGAATCTATATTTTTAAATGCATGGACACCTGCATGGGAGACATGAACAACAAGAACAGGTGAAACGTATCGGGTACGCTCCAGAGAAGTAGATATTAGTGTATGGTATCTTATAAATGTGGATTTGTTGGTCAATCATGTGAACGTGGGTATTTAGTATTTACTATATAAATGGAGCTTCATGTCATGCATTGCTCAAAATATAAAACTTGTTAGTTATCCAATTACTCGTGCTTTGTTGATTAAATTTCATGGTGATCAATAACTACGAGTTTTTAAAAATTTAATAATTTAGTAAATGTATAACATAAGTTTGTTTTAATATATTTCATTTCTCGGTACTTCAGGGATTAATTCGTAGCTTTCAATCAGAAGATATCTTGAGTTTACTAAAAGAAAGCCAGTTATTTTTTTTATTTTTTATTTATGTATATTTAAAACTAAATAAAATTAATGATCTTATAGGCACACCCCTCACAATGAATATATTTGAAAGAATCAACAAATTTAACTAATACCTTTCATATTTATTATTTATTTTTTTTAAAAATGATTATAATCAACATATTTCAAAACAAAAACTGCTTTTAGTTTAAACTTTAGATACAGAAATCTATTTGGTGGCTTCTACAGAAGAGAAGGAAGAAAAAAAAATCTTTTGAGCATCCTTTTACTGTTAAAAACTGACACCCCAAAAAGGAAGTTTATATTGTAATATGGATTTTATTCTCTTATCCATTGACAACAGCCCAATTACAGATAGAAAGGAATCAAATTTTGAGTTGAAGGCCCAATTACTAGCGTGGGCTATCATAGAATTAGACCCATACGGGCAAACCTTACTATTCGTTTATACATTTTATCATACCAACAATTTTTAGCCAAAAATTTAAAAATGCCAGGAGTAAATAAATTAGGTAAAATTAGTTTTCAACTTCTCATGAGCCAGCAGTGATGATGGTAGTAAATAAGACTTTAAAAATTGAGATTATATAAAAATGTTATTCTTATAGTATTTATCCTCGTATATTTATGACTTCATAATTTTAAACGACGTTTATTCATAATTTTCATTTAAATGATATTCTCAGTTTTAGAGTTTTCTTTTTTAATTTTTAACGAATTGTGAGCTATTTTATAAATGTTTTGCAAGTTCAAATTCATTCCTTAATAAAGCCCGTTATTGTTTTTAGTAAATTATCATGAACAACTTATAAGCAAAAGGAAAAATAAATAAGTCAAAGAATTAATCAAAATATAACATATTACTATGACTCTAAGACGCTCTAAAATCCTCATTAGGTCGGTGTATTAACTTAGCATATTAGACAAAAATATTTTAGAGTTATAAATGTGAGTGTCCATTTTTGTGAGTATAAAAATGAAAATGCAAATTTGTCCTCATCATCTTATTCTAATCTAAAGCTGTCAAAGGTGCTGCAAACAAGGTGAGCATATCAAACTGCCCATCTGACCCGATCAAATGAAAAACTTGTTAAGAATCTTTCATTTAATTCTCTTTCTTCATTAGGTTTCTAGTCTACTTGTTAATGATTGTCTCTTTGTTGAGCTATAACTTAGCAAACTTAGTTGTACCACTTCTATGAGTGTTTTCTTTTTTGTTTGATGTTTAAAGCAACCAAGCTTTTTCAATGCTTATTTATTTCCTAGAGTTAGTGGGTAGTGTTGAAATTTTCATAAGTTTCTTGTAAACAATTTCAAGATGCGACCGCGTTTATGGGAAGTTCTTCCTTTAAAATGGATGATGTTTATCTGAATCTAAATTTGGAACGGATAAGAGCAGAGGGTGAAGAATGTTGATTGCTGAGTTATTGTAGTTTGAGGCAAAATTATTGTTGACTAAGTGCAATATAGTTGTCTCAGTGGACACACTCAAAGTGCATCCCATGGCTATGATTATGTATTTCAATTGTGTCTTAAAGCTTTCTGAGTAGGATACTTATGAAGCCAGGAGGAATTCATGTCATATTGCTGTGCATAGTCCCAGCTGTTAGGTCATATAAGGATGATTACTAATAATAAGTTGAACATTTATCTGATTGTAAGTAGATTTTTTTTGTGCATACTCTATAGTCTCTTCCTTCATTTGGTCCTGATCTTGAAAGTTGAAACCTGATTGAGCCACTTTGATTAGGAGTATTTGTCATGAACTCATAATTACCTCTTTGCCGATGTTCAGTATCTATAAAAAATTATGTTCGAGCAGAATCTATTTGCTACTGAATTTGTATCAAAAGGCTGTTTTAGTGCCACCGCTTAATTTTAATTTATGATAGCAATTTCAGTCTCCTTTGACCGAGTCTTTGTGCATGACAAACTATAGTTGGCAGGTGCTTGTGACTCCAGAAGAAGCCAAGATTTGGTTTGTGATTACCGGTCCTGAAATGGATGCTGAAAAAGTGGTGCATACTGGAGGTTGCCATTGTAAGAGTGTAAGGTGGAAAGCGGTTGCTCCTTCTAGTGTTGTGGCATGGGACTGCAACTGCTCAAACTGCTCCATGAGAGCCAATACCCACTTCATTGTGCCTGCTGACAATTTCGAGCTTTTGGGAGATTCTGGGAAGTTTCTTAGTACGTACACTTTTGGCTCTCATACTGCAAAGCACACATTCTGTAAAATCTGTGGTATAACCTCGTTCTATTATCCACGCTCAAACCCAGATGGGGTTGCAGTTACATTTAGGTGTGTTGACCCTGGAACGTTGACACACGTTGAAATCAGGAATTTTGATGGGAAGAATTGGGAAAGTTCTTATAATCAGACTGGCATCTCTTCATATTCGAAGGTGCAAAAGTAACTCAAACATCAGGGAGCAGAAAAAAAGTGATCACTAGCAGTCCTGCATTAAGTTTTCATTCCCTAGATACATTGTGTTGCTACTGCAAATGCTCTGGAAAAATAAACCTGACATGATACAATAATAAAAATGTTCAAGGCCGAGTTATTTGTTTGATTGAAGTACTCTTTTTTTTAGGAATGTTGATGCTTTCAAAACGCATGGTCTGTCAGGAAACTTGAAAAGAGAGACAATTCCTCAAATTGATGTTTTACGACCGGTATATTTACCGAGCATAATCACCCGATTCACCTTTGTGTCATACAAATACAAACGGATTCATGAACAAAAGAAACATAGAATTGCTGTTGAATAAAACCGCGAGACATTGAGAATATAGAGCTACACTTTATTGTCGGCCACTAATAGTATCCCTAATGATGTTAGTGGAACGTAGTATTCCAACACGACCTCAAAATGATTTTACGCATGATAAATAAGATGAAAACCATAAATCAAGCATAAAGTGGCATTTTTTTTTATCCGAGTTTATCTTTCCCCAATTTCGCTGCAGCCTCTTCACTTTGATTTAGTTAGAACTCTGTCAATATTTCTACCAAATTTCAAATGTAACCTTGGACTATTGGATTTAAAAACTTAACTCGTTTTTCAATTTGCCATTTCAATCTTTCTGTTACAATTTCCCCCTTGGGTGATTTAGCACGTTCAATTTACCTTCGGCTTAAACTTCTCAACTTTGTATAAAGGAAAAGTAAATAATTTGCAATAAGAGTTCAACTCTGCACTGTAAATATTTTGCAATAAGAGTTCAACTCTGCACTTTCCTGACTATGGAAAAATTGATCAGACAATGAGTAAAACCTTCACAATCAGTCGGATAACCCAAATTGTACACGGCAACAGTTCTAAAAAGTGGTGCTTTCACACCGCATATTACAAATGGAACAGATAAAGCCTAGTTTTAATTAATTTATTGGATACTTCCAACATCCAATAAGTTTTGGGCTAGCAAAGTCTTGCATGGCCAGGAAGTGAAAAACGTGAATCTTCATTATTGAAACCAAAAAATAAAAAATCCATCTTTCACTTCTTCAACAGCATAGCACTGCATTGTGCCATTATCTTTGATGCCCTGGTAATGGCGTCAGTCATATAGAAATTCTCAATGACAGTCCCGAATGGAGTTGGGTCTACCTTCTCAGAGAAGGTTGGTCTCAGTGAAGATGGCAATGTGGCTGGCTCTCTCTCATCCATGTTCACAAGGTTTGGAGCTACAGTCCTGATTCGGGCCCGAACAGCTCCAACTGTGTCATAGGGCAATCGCACTCCTGCCACCTCAGACAGAGCTCGAATTATTTTCCAATCATCTCTGGAGTCACCAACTGTTGGAACTGCAGGCAATGTTTGTTGCGCGCATCCTTCAGTATTTTCGTATGTTCCTTCCTTCTCACTGAATGCTGCTGCTGGCAAAATAACATTGGCACGATAGACACTCTTGTCACCATGGTGACCTTGATAAACAACAAAAGCATCATCTGGGACCTTGTCTAAGTTTACATCATCAGCACCCATCAAATATACAAATTTTGCGGACTCGAGGGCTTTCTCAGATTGCGGAACAAGTCCAAGGTCAAGTGCAGCAGCCTGGGCAGCGTGGAGAAGCAATACATTAAGACCATTCCAGTCAGGACGGACAACATTTGCTTTTTGTGCAATGGTTTCAACGGCAGCAAAAATTGCATCCTGGTCCTTCCTCTCAAAGACCCCAGCACCCACAATGATAACAGGATTTTTGGCATTTGAGAGTGTCTTGAAAAATGGGTGGGTACCCTCAGCAATTTCAAGAAGTGTTTGAGGGTCAGTACCAAGATGTTTGTGATCATAGTTGAAATCAGTAGCAGGTCCAATGTACCCCACTTTGGCTTGGTTTGCTCTGACAGTCTTGCGTATTCTGGCATTAACCATAGCAGCTTCCACACGTGGCTGCAAATTTGAGAATGAAAACATAAGATAATTTAATACACACCACAAGCAACAAAAAGTATGCATGAATATAAGATCCCAGCAGTATAGATAACCACTAGATGAGCTCAGTCTAAAACACAAAATACTACCAAAAACAAAAAAAGTTTACACATCCTCCTCCATGGCCAAAAAGTCTCAAAACAACAGTTCTAAAGATACTGCCAAAAAAAAAATATTAATGATAGGAAAAACGCATTATCTACTACTGCATATCATTGTAACACTTCAGACCAACCTCTCAGCTGCTGTCAGAGTATGAAGAGAAATGGAAGTATCCTAGGGTAGTGACAACAGAATAAAATACTCTATTCTGGGAAAGCCAAAAAGTAGAATCTTAATTTGGTGACAAGCCAAAAAAAATTGAAAAAACAAAACCATTAAAAAAACAACGAAAACACTGTACGCTTAAATTTACATTAGTAGATTGCTAAATAATTATGGATGAAGTACTAAAAAATTCTAGTGTTTATACACATGAATCATTTGACCATCTATAACATTAAAAAACAGATTATTAAAATAAATGAGAGATAATGTAATATACCTGGGTACCAACCAACAGGAACACATCCGCTTTTTCAAGACCAGCAATGCTAGTATTCATAATATATCCAGATCTGAAATCAGCATTAGTATTTACACTGATGCCTTCTCCCCATACATCATTTGACCCCATCCTATTTAAGAAATCTTTTAGAGCAATCATGGACTCGGCATCAGAAAGTTTGCCAGCTATTCCAACTATTTCTTCTGGTTTAACTTGATGGGCAATCTCTGCTACCACAGCAAGGGCATCACGCCAGTTAACAGGCTTGAAGCGTCCATCAGGACCACGGATCATGGGGTCATTTAGCCTCTGCCTTTTCAAACCATCATAACAAAAGCGAGTTTTGTCCGAAATCCATTCTTCATTTATGTCCTGAAATGGACAAGCAGAAAAGAGTTTTAAAAATAGCTAACTATGGACAGAAACCAACCTCTTCTCTCCCTAGAAAAGGTTTCTTTCTTCTTTTTTTAAACAAAAAGAGAGAGAGAGACCTTCCTATTAGTACTAGCACTAAGTTATGCTATAAGCATAAAAATATAAAACAATATGCTCAAACTAAACATTATAAAGTCAATCCAGAAAAAGATAAATCAAACCCCTTGGTCCAAAAAGATCATTCCTTGAAGGGGCTCCTCACTAGTTGCTCATACAATGTGGATTCACTTCAAAATAATTTGGATTCTCTTAAGTGAGGTTTTCACATGAAATATTAATAGAGAAAGGCATAAAAGTATTTATATCACAATTTGTGGGGCCCTGTACAGTGGATGTGGAACTTTATGTACAGCTTTCTCTCTCTCCACATGGCCCTATCTTATGAAAAATTAAAATGAGAAGATCTCAATTGCCGTAAAAATGTACTCACATTTTAAAAACAATATAGTGAAGAGTTCATAAATCTATGACTCATGGTCAATGGCCCAATTACACTTAAAACCACACCACTTTCCTTCCAACAACCCCCTCTCAAAAAAATAGTGCTACTATACTAGTTAAATGAAACGACATCATAAAGCAAACTGCCAATAAAGGGAGGCTTAAAATCATGAGTAAAAACCTAATGTATTATTTTGAAAGTATGACTAATCAGTAATAAATAACCTGAATAACTACTCAGAGTGGTTTATTTGATCCCCCAAGGTCATAATAATTATTGAGCCAACCTGGTCCCTGTTGAAGGTTTTCCTTTTCTTGTTTAATATTCAAACCCACATTTTTATAATTAATTCTATTAACAGAAAATAATCAAATTGAAATTAAGAGAAAAAAACTCATCAGTTTTTTGGGTACTGCATATAGTTCATTTAACCATGTGTAATGTGTTTCAGAGGCTGCCAGCAAATTTTGAAAACCATCTAGCTTATGCCACGAGTAGTAACTGCTATACAACAATAGCAACAGCCTTATCTCACTAGGTCAGAAAAGTAGTAACTTCCATAATGCCAAAAGAAAAAATAGATCCAAGTTCAAAATTCATCAGTATCGTGTTTTGGTAAGCATAAAGTCCTAATAAGTGTTAGATCAACTTAATGAACAACAATTCTTTTTCTACATAAAATACCATAAAAACAAGAGAGAGGTGCTTCTTAAGCAGCAGCAAACATGGGACAATGGTTTTTCTTACAGAAATTAAATAATTTTAAAAACCACAGAAAATTGAAGCCACAGCAATCACAAACAGCTCAACAAAACTTTTCCACGAGAATCTAACCTCATTTAAACGAGGAACAATGCGCATCACTTCAGGTCCTCTACTATCAATTCGAATATTGGATCCAACAGCATCAGTAACATCAATGGTCTCTGTTCCCTTCAACTCCCAATTTCGGGCTTTAAATGCAAAAGGTTTTGAAGTGAGAGCTCCCACCGGACAGATATCAATGACATTTCCAGAAAGCTCACTTGTCAAAAGTTTTTCAACATATGTTCCAATCTCCTCTCCACTGCCACGACCTAACATGCCAAGATCCTGAACCCCAGCAACCTCTGTTGCAAATCTAACACACCTGTTGGAAAAAAGAAATATCCCACGAGAGCCTGGGACTCAGATAACATTGTTTAACAAGAAAAATTGCATTAAATGACAGCAAAGAGGGCATGTTTCTCAAATGTCAAATGTTGGGTTTCAAAAAATGCCAACACCTATTACTACCAAATGTCAAAGGCAGAAATAAAATAAACCAGAGGTAGTGCTTAGCTGACATTGCAACAAGTAACAAAACAATCAGATTAAATTACCACTCGGAAAGATCACTTTCCTCATATGCAAATTAATTTCACCTGTAAATTTCCTCGACAACTATCATAATGTCATAACCACTACATTTTTAAACAAAATTATGCAACAAAAGGGGTTCTTAATTTTTACAAAAATATTAATTATACAAATAAATATAGTGTAAATAAAAGAATTTGATTTTTGAGAAGAAATTAGCCGTAAAATGACTTCCAACGTGTAGCATGTTTATTAAAATCTGCATTCACAACAATCAGATTTGCAGGGGGGAAATGGGGAAAGTTCCGTCCAATATTGACCTTGTACATTGAATGCACCGAGTCATCACAGTCTTCACCAAAGGTCCAAGATTTTTATCCACAACAGATCTCTTCATTTCAGTGAACCGCCCACGATCAGAGCCAAATGCCATTGACTGATCCTGAAGATCACATTCCCCACCCTGATCACAAATTGGGCAATCTAATGGATGATTCATCAATAAAAATTCCATCACCCCTTCTCGAGCCTTCTTTGCCACAGGTGTGTCAGTCTTAATTTTCATCCCTAAAGATGAACATCTCATTAGATTACATCTTTAACAAGAATCATAGCAGCAACTGATTAAAACCTCATTATAACAAAATAATTCAAGGATGTTTCTCTGTTTTTACATGCATGTGTATATGAAAACTAAACGAGTATAAAATCAAGATCTGAATCATCTGATAGAAAAACAAAGGTATCATCAGCAAAACCAATTGAGACATTATCGTTTTATCTCAAAATGTCTTCATAACTTAAAAAACAATATGAAAATAATGAGAATAATCACAAAGTATTTTACATAAAAAAAATTTTGCAAAATTAAACCAAACATTGATTATTACAAAAAGGAAATAGTTTATGCACCAATAGATTACTCTATCATCCAATCACAAATTGTCATATTTGATAGTTTTGTTGACTTTTACATTAACTACTTTATAACATGATTGCTGATCCTTGCCAATGTAATTTTATTTAATTACATTGACGGTGCACAGAAATTAGACTCTATTACAAAGCACATAAGTGTCAGCTAGGCGACTAAACAATGAATTAAATGTAACTCGGGTAAATTTCACTAGCATAACCATTATCCACAAACAACAACGTGCAAATAACGTAAACCAATCCAGTTTCATGACTATTCTAACGAATTAGAAATCTGAACATAACAGCAACAAACCATACTGTCATCAACTAAGTTCGACAACGTCCATCTAAAATTCGATGCTCCGGAAACCAGACAGAGTACAACTAATCAAATCAAATCAAATTAAATTAAATTACCAATCACCAGCAACATCAAACCCTAACGAACTACGTCAAACTATGGGATAATCAATCACAAAACCGACACCGAAATCACAGAAAGGTAAGAATAAAACGGAAATGAAAGACGCTAACCAGGAAGAGCGGGCATGGCGCAAGAGGCAACAGGCTTGGGAGATTTCTCGACCTCGACGAGGCACATGCGGCAATTGCCGGCGATGGAGAGTCTGCTGTGGTAGCAGAACCGAGGAATGTCGACGCCGGCGACCTCGCAGGCCTGGAGAACGGTCATTCCCTTGGGGATTTTCACGGGATAACCGTCGACGAACACCTCGATGGCATCTTCGGGGTTGGTGAAATGGACGCGCGCGCCGGCGAGCGGCGTCCGCGGCGGGAGATCCGCCGGCGGAGGCTGTTCCGTCTGCGCGGCGGAGGCCTCGGGATTCCGAAGCTCGGTCTTGGAGACAATGGTTCGGAGGAGGAAGGCGCTAGGGTTTTGCGAACCGAGGAGCCTCGAGGTTGGTCTCACGGCCTTCGAAGCTAACAAACCGAACCCCATTCTCTTCTTCTGCTGATTCGCTCTCTCTTTGGATCGATTGTGACGTTGTTTGGGGCTGCCACACGCGAGAGACCCAGATCGTTGGAGCAACCTTCGATTATTGAAGCTGCGATGTGAGTGTGTGAATCGTGTGATGCGATGCTTGCACGAAGAAGGAAATGGTTTTTCGGATATGGGTCGCTGGGTCTTCTGGCCCCGGTACTCGATTTGGGTTTTACCCGACCCGGTTCTTTAATAAGTGGTTGAAAATGAATGATAATTGCTTTGAGGCCTTCCGATTTATTCGGGAAGGCCCATTAACAACCGACTTACCAAATTTAATTTAATGACTTGTTTTAAAACTTTTACACATGTTGTATATACTTAATAGATTCTATATATTTCATGACCACCGCAGCTCAACTTTGTAGAATTTGATTTGCTTACACCCAGTATAATTATTTTTATACTTTTAACCAATTATAAAATATTGTTGGTATAATTTTCAAAATAATTATTTAAAATTAACAAATTCACTGTTTATAATAGTTTGTGATTAAATAATAACGTTAAAAATCTTTCAACAAAATTTTCAAAACATTGATGTCTGGCTTGTGTGTTACACGAGCTGAAAGAGCAGATTTGAGAAAGGAGGAAAAATATCTACCAACAACATTTTTGGACATTTTTTATTAGGTTAAATTACTGTTTTCCTATCCACTTAAATCTTAATTCACAATTTTAATGTATTTTTTAATTACATAATTTTAATCTTCTAATTTTAAAAAATCTCTATTTTAATCCGATCGTCGAATATGCATACGCATGCAATAGTTGGACAATGTGAAATACAATTGAAGTCTCACTTTTTGTATGAGCATTTTTTCTGAATTTAAATAGACAATAAACACAAATTTGACCACTAAATCAAAATTATAATTTTTAAATAAATTAGAAATCAAAATTGTAGTAACATTTTTTTCTTCTAAGAATATTCTCATTTAATGACAACTCTATTTAAAACACAATCAAATATTAAATATAGACAACTCTCTTAATGAGAATGCAAACATTCATTCATTACTTATGAAAAATAGTCCTTTTTACTAGATCTTGAAATGCCCGATTTATAATTCTCAATATTATATATATAATATATATATATATATATATATATATATATATATACATTGAAAATAAAAATATATTATTAATGTACTATTTTACACATTATTTCTTTCTTTCACTTCTATTACAATATTTAAATTGATAGTGGAATTAAATTTACAATAACAGATAAAATTATAGTAGATCCATCAAACAGCCTTCACATTCCAATTCCTTCCAAGAAAGACAGCAGCAATAACAACTGCAAAATGATCTGGAATCCCAAGTAGATCCATATATTTTGTAATATATTTAATTTAAAAAAAATGAGGGGTAAGAACAATATCCAATAAAGACAATAATTTAAAAGAATGTACAGAATTATTTATAATCAATATTCAACATATATATATATATATATATATATATATAGATCATGTATTAGATTTTCATGTTACAATAAAATTTGAATTATACTTGTAGTGACTAGTTACAATAAATGAGCATCATCATAATAACAACCAACAAAAAGGTATTTTACCTTAACCAACAAGAGGATATTTTACCTTTATTCCTTACTCATTTAAATCCCCAAGGTCAAACCTCCAGCTACAAATAATTCAAACTTTATCTTCTATGGCCATAGAATAATATTTATCTTCATAAATACATGAAAAAATACTAACAAGACGAGTCAAAGATATGAAAACTATATTATAGTTGATGATAAAATATATTTACAATAAATATATTTACGTAAAAAGAATATATTAAAAATATCAGTCATTTAAATAAAAATGACAATCATTATAAAATAATTAAACAACATAAAATATGAACACCTTAACAATTATTATGGATAAAAATAATCATAGGATATGCAAATAAATGAGGTTAGGAACACCTCACTAAATAAATATACATAAAATATAACATAAATAAATAAACATAGTAGTATATAAAATTTTAAAGAGATAAAGTTCTCCTCTCCCTTACCTTAGAATGTAGACTTATCACGAGTTAACTGAAAAAATTTTCACGATCCTATTCCTACTCACTTTTCTCTCTGTCTTTCTCTCTCTTTTCTCTTCCTTCTCACTATTTTTTTTTCTCTGTAAACTTGTGCTCACATTTTCACTCCATGTTCAAGCCTATTTATAGTGTCAATTTTAATGATTACATAGTTAGTTTTTAATGGAAAGTTTGTGTATTTTAGTTTGATTTCAAAGTCTCTTTAAATTTTAGTTACTTAGAGATAAGGTTTATTAATTAAGGGATAAGAGGATAAGATGGGCAGCAGATTTTTTCTGGGAGCAGATTTTTCTGCACAAATTTCATTTTTTTAATAATAAAATAATATTTTTAAAATAATAAAATAATAATATTTTTTAAAAAATATTTTTTTAAAATATATATATATATATATATATTTTTTACACCCTTTTTTGAGGAGTTTGGAACGGCCCGTTCCAAACTTGGAACGCCCCGTTCCAACTTAGGGTTTTAGGCCCTTTTAGGAACTTGGAACGACCCGTTCCAAATTGAGAACGACCCATTCTAGTTTTGCAATAGGCCGTTCCAAGCTACTAAAATCAGATTTTTTGGCTTTTGGGTCTTCTAATGTCCTGTCCTGTTATTGGCATGCTTCGAGAGCTCCTTCCCTTCATAATTTCCTTGTTTGTATGCCCCCGGACGAAATTGGTTGTCTACAATCATTAAATCTCAAAACTCCCTTTTGATCTATATTAAACTTTTCACCACCATTTTGTCCCAACAATCTTTTTTTCTTTTGAATGAATTTATCAACTACTTGAGCCTCACCGATTTGTCCATGTAAGTCACTAGTAATCTGAACTGCATACAATTGTATTCTATCCTGACTTACTATAGTTGATAAAATCATACTCTAAATTTTTCTATCAAATTCATCTCATGAATCATTAATGAAGAGATATGTAAAGATTTTCTACTCAGTGCATCAATCACAACATTGACTTTTCCTGAATGGTAATGTAATTCAAAATCATAATCTTTCAAAAATTTCATCCACCTTCTTTGTCTCATATTCAGTTCCTTTTGATCAAACAAATATTTTAAACTCTTATGATCACTAAAAACATCAAACTTACCACCATACACATAATGTCTCCATATATTGAGTGCAAAAACAATGGCAACTAGTTTTAGATCATGGGTTGGGTAATTCTTTTCATGAGCTCTCAGTTATCTAGAAGCATATGCTATTACCCTTCTATTTTGCATAAGAACACACCCAAATCCCATTTTTGAGGCATCACAAAATATGACAAATTGTCCATTAGGATTGGGTAAGGCTAAGACTGGTGCAGTGGTTAATCTTTTCTTAAGCTCTTGAAAACTATTCTCACATTTTTCTATCCACTCAAAGGGTTGTCATTTCTTAGTGAGTTGAGTTAAAGGCATGGTTATTTTAGAAAATCCTTCGATGAATCTTCTATAATATCCTGCCAAACCCAAAAAACTACGGATTTCTGTCACCGTCTTTAGAGGTTCCCATAGCAGAACTGCTTCTACTTTAGACGGATCCACAGACACTTCGTCCTTGGAAATCACATGTCCTAAAAACTTAACCTCCTCTAACCAAAATTCACACTTAGAAAGTTTGGCATACAATTGTTTACCTTTCAGGATTTGAAAAACAGTTTGAAGGTGTTCTTCATGCTCTTCATGAGTTCGAGAATATATAAGGATATCATCTATAAAGACCACCAAAAAATGGTCTAAATATGGACGAAAAATCCTATTCATATAATCCATGAACATTGCAGGTGCATTGGTTACTCCAAAAGACATCACTTGATATTCATAATGACCATACCTTGTTCTAAATGCAGTTTTCTGTATGTCTTCTGCTTTCACTTTGATTTGATGGTATCCTGATCTTAAATCTATCTTAGAAAACACAATGACTCCTCTCAATTGATCCATCAAATCATCTATCCTAGGAAGAGGGTATTTATTATTTATGGTAAACTTATTTAATTTCTGATAGTCTATACACAGCCTAAAGCTTCCATCTTTCTTTTTAACTAACAAAACAGGAGCCCCCCAAGGTGATACACTAGGGCGTATGAATTGTTTTTCAAGTAACTCTTCTAATTATTTCTTCAACTAAGCTAATTCAGAAGGTGACATCCTATAAGGTGCCATTGAAATTGGTCCAGTTCCAGGTATTAAATCAATCGAAAATTCAATCTCTCTGTCAGGTGGCAAACCAGGAATATCATTAGGAAAAATTTTAGGAAAATTTTGAACAACAGCTATGTTTTTCAAGTCGACTTCCTCTTTAGCTTCCATAGAAGATAAGATTAAATATCCTTGAACTTTACCCCATGAAAATTTGCTTATTGGTTTGGATAATGAAATTGATAGGTCCTTAGAATCAGAAAATATTATAGACTTTTCTGCACAATTGAGAAGAACATGGTTGGAAGATAACCAGTCCATACCTAAAATCACATCTAATTGTGATAAAGGTAAGCAGATCAAATTTACAAGAAATTTTCTATCACCAATAAAAATAGGACAATCTAAACAAACTTTATTGGCAATTACAGATTTGTTTGTAGGGGTTGAAACAATTAGATTATTCTCTAAAGAAGAAATTGGTAATTGGAGGTGTTGAACACAATCATTGGAGATAAAAGAATGAGTTGCGCATAAATCAAACAGTACATTTAAAGTTTTGCCTTTAATGAAACATTTACCTTGTATTAGATCGTTATTTTGAGCAGCTTCAGTTCCGGTCATGGTATAAACTCTCCCAGTTGTAGGAGGTCTTGGTTTGGGTCCAGAAGTATTCATGTGCGCCTTTGGTTGTCCACACTCAGAAAACACATGACTATGCTTTCCACACTTGAAACAAACAGGTTCTTTGAGATGACAGTCTTTAGTATAATGATCCTGTCCACACTTAAGACACTTAGCTTGATTATTCATGGGTCTACTGGAATTTCCTGCAAATTGAGAAGATTGGGGTTTCCATTGTGGTCGATCATAAGGTTTTCCTTCATTATTCCTTTTCTTATTAAACCGAGGGCCAAAAGATTTTGGTCTAATATCCCTACTGCCTTTCTTAATTCTGGTTTAAGTCCATCCTCAAATTTAATACACTTCATCCTCTCATCAGGGTGATAAAAGAAAGCAGAATATTTTCTCAATTCCTCAAACTTAGAAGCATACTCTCCTACTGACATATTACCCTGTTTTAATTGCATAAATTCTATTTCTTTAGCCCTCCTAACATCATTAGGAAAATATTTTTCAAAAAATTTTGCTCTAAACACTTCCCATGTAATAATTATTCCTCCTCCTTCTAATAACCTTCTAGTACTATCCCACCAATATTCCGCTTCTCCTACTAACATAAACACTGCATAGTTTACTTTTTGGTTATTAGGACAGATTATGGCTCGAAATATCTTTTCTATTTCTTTAATCCATAATTCAGCTTTTTCAGGATTTTATCCTCCGTCAAAATGGGAAGGTTTATTTCTCCTAAATTCTACCAATCCCTGTGACTCCCCATTCTTTCCGGTCGTTGATTTCTTAATAAGGTTGCAGCCATGTCCTTAATAGCTTGTACAGCCTCTGTCAGTTCGATATTTCTTCTTCCTGCCATCTGAAATTTTATAGATTAGTTTATCATACTAGAAACATGGTTAGCACATTTCCCCAAGTTACACATGGAACGTTGCTCTGATACCACTTAATGAAACGCTTGATTTATAATTCCCAATATTATATGTATATATATAAATATATTGAAAATAAAAATGTATTATTAATAATATTATACGTGATAACAATGAAATATTTTTACAGATAATATTTACAATAATGTACTATTTTACACATTATTTATTTCTTTCACTTCTATTACAATATTTAAATTGATAGTGGAATTAAATTTACAATAACAGATAAAATTATAGTAGATCCATCAAACAACCTTCACATTCCAATTCCTTCTAAGAAAGACAGCAGCAATAACAACTGCAAAATGATCTGGAATCCCAAGTAGATCCATATATTTTGTAATATATTTAATTTAAAAAAAAATGAGGGGTAAGAACAATATCCAATAAAGACAATAATTTAAAAGAATGTACAGAATTATTTATAATCAATATTCAACATATATATATATATATATATATATATATATATATATCATATATTAGATTTTCATGTTACAATAAAATTTGAATTATACTTGTAGTGACTAGTCAGGATAAATAAGTATCATCATAATAACAACCAACAAAAGGATATTTCACCTTAACCAACAAGAGGATATTTCACCTTTATTCCTTACTCATTTAAATCCCCAAGGTCAAACCTCCAACTACAAATAATTCAAATTTTATCTTCTATGGCCATAGAATAATATTTATCTTCGTAAATACATGAATAAATACTAACAAGACGAGTCAAAGATATAAAAACTATATTATAGTTGATGATAAAATATATTTACAATAAATATATTTACGTAAAAAGAATATATTAAAAATATCAGTCATTTAAATAAAAATGACAATTATTATAAAATAATTAAACAACATAAAATATGAACACCTTAACAATTAGTATGGATAAAAATAATCATAGGATAAGCAAATAAATGAGGTTAGGGACACCTCACTAAATAAATATACATAAAATATAACATAAATAAATAAACATAGTAGTATATAAAATTTTAAAGAGATAAAGTTCTCCTCCCCCTTACCTTAGAATGTAGACTTATCATGAGTTAACTGAAAAAATTTTCACGATCCTCTTCCTACTCACTTTTCTCTCTCTCTTTCTCTCTCTTTTCTCTTCCTTCTCACTATTTTTTTTTCCATAAACTTGTGTTCATATTTTCACTCCATGTTCAAGCCTATTTAGGAGGGTGTATTGGATTAGGATTTTAAAGGACTTTTTTAGTGAAAAAAAATCCTGCGGATTTTAAAAGACTTTGCAGGATTTTCATGACTTTTAAGATTTTGCAGGATTCTACAAGATTTAAAATCAGGATTTTAATGGATTCTACAAGACTTTTAAATCAGGATTTTAATGGATTCTGTGGGATTTTGTGAAGTTTTAAAATTTGATAAGATTTAAAAAAAAATTCATGCATTCAAATTTAAAAAGAGTCAAAGATAAAAATAATAAAAAAAACAATAATGTCTAGATAAATAATAATAATAATTCTCCATAATATTCTATCATCTTTTTATAGCATCCACTATCAATTGTAACAATTCATCGGAATCCTCCTTGGTTCAAGCTTCATAGTTTTCTTTCTCTTTTCCTTTTTCTTTATTATTTCCATGTGAATCTCCCATTTGAATTACTAAAATAATATATGTTGAAAACTAGTTATATAAATAATTATGGATAAGAGACAAAATCAATAAAATTATATTATTATTTTTAGAAGCACACCAATTATACAAGATCGAATATATCTTGGCTATCCAAATGGATCAACTATCTCAATCATTATAAAAAAAATGTAAAAACGAAAATATAGAAACAAAAGATAATTTTTTATATAAAAAAAATCAGTATATTCAATACTGAGAAAATATTTAGATATATAATCTTTTTATATAAACGGAAGTATTTAGATATAGAAAAGAAAAGAAAAAAAAATATATATATATATATATATATATATATATATATATATATTATTTTAGTTATATATTATATGATAATTTTTAACGATATTTATAAATGTAAATTATTCTAACAAATATTTTAACAATATTTCATTTTTTAAAAATAAGCTAATGAAGGCATAAATCCTAAACCCTAAAAAATTAGATACTGCAATGCCTTATGTTAATTTTCTTTTTTAAAAAAATATAAAAAAAATCTTAATTTCACAATATAAAAATAAAAATAAAAATTCATAGTAAAAAAAATAAAATAATTGTTGAGTCATAAAAGGAGGGATAAGAGTAACAAATTCAAGGGAATGAGAGAGTTCGCAGTTTTTATGCTGAGAGGGTTCTTCCCCCAACTAAGATCCATTTTCATCTCATTCTACTCACAGAAACCCTAACAAATTCATCTTATATATATATATATATATATATATATATTTAGAGATTATGATATCAATTTCATCTTTCACCTTTTTCTTTTCTTGACGTGTGTTATAAAAAAATTACCACTTAAAAGTTGAAATTTCAAGCATTTTTTTTGTTATATAAAGGAACAAATTCAACTACATAGAATAAAATAAAGCAACTCAATTAAAGAGAACGAACAGAAAAATAGAGCAAGTCAATGACACTTTTCACAAAATAGGAGAATGAGATGAGAACAGTACTATAATATTATATATGAGCAATGAACAATAGTGTAGTATTATTAGTAGAGAAAAAATGGAGAAGACAGGAGCATAGAAAAAAAAATGAAAAACTCACTTGAAAATTATTGAAACACTTGAAAAATCACTTCAAACAATCCTTCAAAATCCGTTGGGTTTGGATGGGATTGTTTTATGAATCTGGTATTTATAGATAACACGAAAAAGTCCTTCAAAATCCCTCTCACACAAGAATCCTTTAAAATCCTTATATTTTTGAATACCAATGGATTGTTTTTAAGTTGTAAAAAATCTCAAATGAATACCAGTGGATTTTAATGGACTCTTTAAAAAATCTTGAAAATCCAGATTGAATACCACTGGATTGTTTTTAAGTGACATAAAATCCTGATTGAATACCAATGGACTTTTTTACTCAAAAAAAGTCTTTTAAAATCCTACGAAATCCTAAACCAATACACCCCCTTATAGTGTCAATTTTAATGATTACATAGTTAGTTTTTAATGGAAAGTTTGTGTATTTTAGTTTGATTTCAAAGTCTCTTTATATTTTAGTTACTTAAAGATAAGGTTTATTAATTAAGGGATAAGAGGATAAGGTGGGCAGCAGATTTTTTTTCTGGGAGCAGATTTTTCTGCACAAATTTCGTTTTTTTTTTTATTTTTTTTATTTTAAATAATAAAATAATATATTTTTTAATAATAAAATAATAATATTTTTAAAAAAATATTTTTTTTAAAAAAAAAATATATATATATATATATATTTTTTTTTTATTTTTATTTTTATTTTATTTACCCTTTCATAATGTATATATATATATCATAATATTATTTTTAAAAGAAACAAAGTTATAATAAAATTAAATACTAAATATTTCTATTTTAATTTGTTGGAAATAAAAGAAATTATAATATATCAAAAATACACATATGTATTTATCTTTTTATTTTAAATGTGGTAAGTAAAAATTTTAAAAATATAATTTTAAGAATAAGACAATGATAAGAGAATTTATAATATTGTATTAAAAATTTCAGAATATTACAGATCTAACTCCCATGGTGACTAACAGTAATGTGTGATAAGTATGATTAAAATGAATATAACATTATTAAGAATCTGGTGCCATTAGTTCAATCATTAGCAGACCCAAGTCCCAAGTGTTAAAGAAGGGATGCAAATGCACCTCCTCTTATATATGTTTATGTAAAGTTTTATTCTAATTTGTCACTATTTTGTCAAAATGTGACTCTATTTTGCTACTCTTTTGTCAAAATGTGACTCTATTTTGCTACTCTTTTGTCAAATTTTGTCTGGCATATTTCTTACTTTTGTTCTAGAAGTAGTTTTTTTTAACTTTATGCTCTATTTAACTAGACATTTCATTCACATTTTATTTCTTTATATGATCATGCTAATTATTAATATTTATTTTTTAATACAAATTGTTTCCACTAAACGATGATCCTAGATCCGCCACTGGGTTCAATTAATTTAATAGTTCAAGAATCGAACAAAAATATGTCAAGTTAACTATCTAGTTTGTCTAAACCATTTAAAACACTAATATATTCAAATTTATTTTATTTATATACTATAGAGTCAAAAGTTCAATATCAAACAAAGTTTCTAGTTAGCAGAATAATATTAATTTTTAAAATACATTGGTAAATGATATAAAAATTATGATTATTATCATTTCATTTCGTAATGATTTGAAAATCCATCACCAATCTAAATACCTGTTTGGATGTTTGGAACAAATACCGAAAGTACGTTAGTATTGGCATTAAAATCCTTTCAAACCTACGTTCAAAGTAACAACTACTTGCTTTTTAATTTTATGTTTTGAAAAGTGAAAATTTTCGTTTACATCATACCAAACGATTTTTCAAACAAAGTTTAAAAGGTTATTGGATTTGTTGGAGTATAGCTGCGTGAGGAGAAGTGATCTACGTGTACGGAGAGCAGAGGGAGAGTTTATGAGAAGATGAGATCGAGGGTGAGGATGAGGATGAGTGAGATATAATGAAAAGGGTTTCCATTTCAACCAGGACTCCAGGAGGATAAATGATAATGATAAAGCTGTTATTTTCTTCCTCAAGGTTGAGTGAGGCATGTCTTTTCTGTGTTTTGCTACTAGACACGACCCTTTTAAATTTTAATTACCAGAAAACTGAGTAAAAATGTTTCAACAGCTAAAGCCTTAAGGGTTCACTATAGCATAAAAATATATATATTTTTTTTTCTGGAGAAATTAAGAAAGTTCAGATCAAGCAGGGACAATTGAAGAAGACCACAATCAAAATTGAACAGTCAAACTTCCAATTTCCAAGTATTCATTTAAACGCTATTTGATTTCACTTACGAAAACACAATCCTTGATTCTAGTTCTTTGAACTAACCTTCTATATCAGTTATAGAAAAGGTTAAAGTTACAGCAAAATAATTAACATGACAAGAAGGCATCATCTATATTCCTCTGGCAACCGGTAACCTGGCATGACTATTTTATCTGCCAACATTTTGCCCGTCTTCGGCATAACATGCCAATGCATGGTTAGGTTATATTCTTTGCCACGCAAATTGCTACCCTGGACAAGAAAAAATAGAAAAATTAAGGCCTAAAGAAATATGAAGCAAATCAAATTAGCCATAAAACATCCTTTGAGAGTTGTGTACCTGGTCAATGAATCGGTACTTATTTGATGTATGAATCCAAAACTTTGCATGCTCTTTATTGGGAATGATGCCATCCCATAGAGATATCTGTAAAATGGCGTTTCAAGAACCTAAGCAACATACTGATACAACATAATAAACTAAAGAGGCAGAGATGCAGCATATTATCCAAACGCAAAGCTATCTGAGTGACATGAATAGTGTAAACAAACTCCGAAACCACTGGCTCACCGATGAAAATTCAAGATCCATATTACTATGGCTTCCTTTTATTCTCTCCTTTATAAAAAGAAACTGGCAAACTTACAATTTAAATATTTATATTTCAAATGTAGAAGCAAACAAACTAATCAACTCATACCTGATTCAAGGAATTCTTAGGAGTTTCATACTCAGCAGCTAGAAAAACAAAAACCTGCAACCATACAAAATGACACAAAACTAAGTCCCTGGACAGCCCTGAAACTCTAGCTTACAAAATGTTTAGAATAATAATTTATCAGAAATAAGGATCTCATGGATAAGTAAAATTAAGCAGCTCCAACATTTCACAGAAATACAATTTTGTAGACAAAAAAAAAAATGAAAGATCAAGAATAGAAATATATATTTCATGAAATGAAACAAGATATAACAATAGAAAAGGCAATTTAAACACTACGACACGTATTATGGAGGGAGACATAGAAAAGAAAACAAACATGCATTTGGTTAGGATTATTTTCAAAAGAAATAAAATATTTTTTTTTCTCCAAAAGCTATCTCTCAGAGGGATTACTTTTCCAAAACATTAAAATAAATTCAACTAGGTCGATAATATGACAAGACATGCATAATTTATCAACTGTCATTCTTCCCCATTTTATGATTCCTATCATGAGCATCATTACTTTTCAGAGGTAAAGAGAGAAGAGACAAAAAAAATTAATGAAAATTCCAAATTAAAGTCAAGAACCTGTTTTGTGTTCCATGTGAAAAGAGACTGCAAATCTGCTGAAATATTCAATGTCATGCTCACCTGAAAGAATAGGAAGTCTTTCACTTCAGTTTAAATAATGAATAAAGATGACATTTGAATATCAGATAACGAGATTACAACATGGCTGGTTTATGAAACAAAATGACATCCAAATCATAATATCACATGCATTATGCAGTTCTTATGTATAAAGCACTGATACATCTACAGAATGTCGTGTTACAATGTTCAACATGTTATGGCCAACACTCCATTGTGTCACAATTAATTTTTATTTTTCTTAGCCACCTCTCCACAGAATGTCATGTCAACGTGTCCGATATGTTTCGGACATGACACTTGTTAGACATGGCTTTACTTTACATGTGTTTGACACTCCATTGTGTCACAAATTTTATTTTGTTTGGTCACCTCTCCAATTCTACTTTAACATCTTTCTGACACAATTAAAACTCGAACTAAGAGAGTGAGCCGGTTTATGTTCTTAGTTAAACACTTATCAAACACTTCTATTATAAAAAATAAAATAAAAAAATTAAACTCAACTTATTTATAAATATTGCAAAGCTCATAACATTCATAACATTTTTCTTATTTGTCGTAAAGCTCATTTTTATAAGAATTACTCAACATTTCAACTTTTAAGAGATATGATTCATCTTGTAAGGGTTATTATCATATAAAAATTGTAAAACTTGTATAAAAATGATATGTCCTGTGTCCTACTTTTTGGACATTATATGTGTCCAGGTGTCCGTGTCCTATTGGTGCTTCATAAGTTCTCACAGCATGTGCTGAGAAATAGAGCATCAAACATGTATGTAGTGCATAATATGGTAAAAGCTAGATATTTTTCTAAGCAAATAGTACAATATATTTATAATTTTCGCCGGCCAGTTTAAAATAGCTTTCTATTGACTATAACTATCATGATGTTTCCAATTACTACACACTATATGTTCTTGAATGGTTTCAAGCACTCATAAATAACCCATCAAGTATATGAAACAATTTCATTGGAAAATCTACAAAATCGGGAGAAATTTGGTGACTTAATAACTAGTTCTTCATCAAATACACATTCATTTGGACAGAAACATAAATTGAGAAGAATTCATTAAACAAGGTCTAAGTCATAAAATCTCAATTTCGGTGTAGGTAACAAGGCAGTGATGCAGTTGTTAATTATTTATACTCTTGAATATAAGTATGCTAAGATTTAGAAATTTCATTTGACCCTGCCAGTCATCAAGATCACATATGTTAATCATTTCACTATCCCAGTAATCACAAAAAGAAAAGTCACTATCTTAAGTTTGTACACATTTTAGCAATCCATAACATTTGGCTGAATCAAATGAGAACAAAACCTACCACTACCAGGATTTAATGAGAAAAGAGTCAAACAGTAATAACATCCTTTGGTAAAACTCTCCAACTAACAGTACGGACCTAATAAGATTTATGAGCGAGAGGACTACATAGACGAAAAAATGATCTTAAAGCAAAAACAAATTGATTAAACTTGTGCAAGGTTTCGTTCTTGCCATTGTTTCATAAGTAATTCCATGTTATGCATAATGCTGAAAGACAAGTTGATAATACACATGACCATAAGTAATTCAATTTGATCGCAATCCATGAACCAACAAAAACTCGGGCGTTGAAGCAAACAGGATCCTAAATCTGAAGGAGATTGGAGAGAAGAAAGGGAATATTAACGAGTCCTGCAAGCAGCGAACTGTTTGAGTAGGAAAAGAAAGGAAGAGGAAAAACCTCGTCGTTGGCGTTGGGCTGTTTTTGAAACCAGTTGATGTTCAACACCTACATATCCATCAAATTCGGATTAAGATAAGTGAGTAAAAGGGGTTAGCGAATTGGAGATCCGTAAAAGGAGCTGACCTGGACATGCGCAGAGGGAGAGGGGGAGTTGAAGTTGTCGGATAGAGAGGCCATGCCGCACATAAGGGCCAGAATCGTTACGGCAAAGGTCACCAACGCGTTGGCTCTATAGCCGAACGAATGCATTTTGTTTCTTCTTTGATTAATGAAAGGAGAGGGGTTAATTTAAGAGCAAGAGACTGGTGCTAGACTAGACTAGACTACCATTTCTCCTGTCCACCGCCCCTTTTCGTAGCTTTAATGGAAATGTGTTTTTTTTTTTTTTTATTGAATCCGACTTTTCTGAATATTCGAGTAACATATTGTACCTTCATTTCATAACGATCAAAACTAGGGGTGAGCATTAAACCGACACCCAAATCGAACCCGAAAAACCCGATAAAAAAATTGTTTTTGGGTGGGTTCGGGCAGGTCTTATGGGTAAATCGAGTTAAAATTTTGATTTTATACGGATTATATTGGGCGGGTTCGGTTTTGAATTTCTAAACTCGCCAAAAACCGAACCCAACCGAAAATGAGATAAGTTTAAATTTTTATTACTTTTGTATAACTAAATAACAATGGTCCAAACTTAAAAGTCTTTATTTCAAGTATAATATAGCCATCAATTTGTAACTTATTTTTTTCCTTTTTCTGATAACTTAGATATTTATTTTGTCTTCTCCTTCCTCATCCAACTTCTCAACACACTAGTCCATTTTTAGTGTTATCTTTTTGCTTCTTTCTTTGTCTTTCTTTTCCATCTTCTTATCTCCATTTTGAATACATTTTGTGTGACTGTGATTTCTTATGATTTTGTAATCTAACTTTATATTTTTTTTCCATGTAACAACTATGAATTTTGTTATCTTTTATTTTTGCTTCTTTAGTTTGTAAATGTTTCAACTACGAATCTACTTACACCATCTATTGTCACCTTCATTCTATTTTTATACACTATTTTAAAAATATTTTTTATCGTTTTAAGCTTCATCTTCCTTAAGATAAATTAGTTTTCAAAAAAATTCAAACCCGATTATACCCACCCGCTTAAATCCGAATCCGTTTCAACCCGAACCGCCTCAAATCAAAAGCTCAGTCAGTCGGATATGGGTCACATTTTTTCAAAGTCGGTTTACAATGAATTGGACATTTTTCACCCGACCAAACCCACCCGTTGCTCACCCTAAAAACCCCTACCAGACTCAGCTTCATTTCATAGATAATATTTCCTTTCTCATGGTAGATAAACTTTAAAGCATTAATGAGATCTATGTCTAATTTCCATCACTACATTACCTAAAAATTTTAAATTTCATTTGCTCCGGTGTGTCATAGCATCAAAGCTTATTGGAAGTACATGGATGTTGCATAAACAAATTACTCGTGGAGGAACATGACGCGTTTAATAGTCTTTTTTGAAGAAAAACCAAAATTTCCATAACTTAATACCGAAAAACACCATAGGTTTTAAACATTCTTGCTTCGAAGTTGTGCAGGTCATCTCAATGCTTGATACCCAGACCCTGTGCTATGTCGGCCATAGTAAAATTGGACAAGGAGGATTGTTTCATTATCCGCCAATAAACAATTAAATATATGATAACTTTCGATGCCAACTCCCAAGCCAACGATTAAAATAAAACCATCAGTCAATGATAACGGCAGCGAGTATTTAACCAATAAAAAACGTGTAGTCACTGACTAGGCATTTACAGCGAAAGCTAATTTTTAACTATTTTCATTATATTTTCTTACACTTACCTACAAGTGACAAAAATGATCGTTATAGAGAAATTTCTGAAATAGAATAGATGAGCACAAGAATGCGGCCCCAAATAATGCACATCCTTGGAAATTCTTCAGAAACTAATAATTTCCCTCAAAGGACCCTAACCCCCTACGTAGTTTTACCCTAGTTTCACAAAATTTACTAGTCAGATTCCGGAAGTAAATGTCAATCCCTCTTCATGGCTTTGGATAAAATGGCTCTCGCGGTTGCTATTGCAAGGTATGCGAAGATTGTCAGAGTGATTCCCCCAAGCAGAACAAGACGATCATAAGAAGCATTTTGGACTGTGTAGACCCGAATACCTATTGAATTCCAGTTGCTCTCTGTCCAGATGGGGTCCGCAACCCCCATTTTGTCAGAGGAATTAGGGGGTAAAACATTCCACACTCCCGATTCAAATTTTAGCCGTGTTGAATATGCTGGAACATACCTGTAACGTAAATTACAGCACATTCATTTAGTCATTCATTCATGTCAAGCCAACAAGAAGCGCGTTACATGGACAGTGGAACCTGGCATATAAATAAATACTTTGTGCTGTCTACCCATATGAGCATACTTAAAAGGTGCCAATTGTGATGTAAAGTTTAAAAATGGTATACATTTAGAACACAATGAGACAAGTGAATGACACCACCTCTTTGGAGTATCCAAACTGAGTAGGGTAATCTACATTGATACCTAGTGTGGTGAAGATGTATGTGAATATGTAAACCTGTTGGAGTACCTCTGATGTGGGTCTGTCAAAAGCTAAGTGAAGTAACTTAAAAAATAATTTTCACACGTTCTAATGGATGCAGAACATAAAAACAAATTTTAAAGGAGCTTTTAAGCTAAAACTACCAAATAACATTCAACTTTTTTCCTTTGAACTCTTATTTTAAGCTAACTTTAAAGTAGCTTAAGTCATAAAAAAGTTGAACCAAACATAGCCTTTGAATAAGGAAATACCTCGTTGTAGAGAGAACACAAACTCCCTTGCCATCAGCCTCTGCTTTGATGCAAACTTCATCCCTACCTTTGCAACCTTGTTGACAACCTGAGATGTTATTCTCCCTCGGGATAGAAGTTCTGTCAGACAGAAAATTCCAGATGAACCTGGGAACATCATTGATGTATCCTGTAAATGGCGTAGAAGAAGGTTCGTCCAAGATAACACCAACATAATGGCTTGGACAGGATGACATGGGTGAAATATATTTCTTCACCAATTCGCAAGAAAGACCAGGATCACAGTCCAACAAGCAACCCATAAGTTGTTTAACAAGGGAGGCATTAACATTTATAGAAGCCAAAGTTGAATCTTGTACATCTTCAATTTCACTAGCAAGCATGTAAAGGGTTCGGGCAATAAGAGAAGCAGCAGCAACTACAGCTGATGAATTTACATTTGCTGCATTAATCATATAAAAATAAGAATGCATGTGAAAAAAAAGCAGCCATCAAAATTTAGGACAAGTCAAGCAAGAAAAAGAAAATAATGCCAACAGCATGGACTAGCTCACATAAATCATCAAGATGACTATGGTAGAACTTGTTGACAAAGGCAGAGTCAAAATCTTCAAGGACAAGACCAGAGATTGAAGGATTCTGATCAAAAGAGGGAAAGAACAAACGAAAATATTAATGGCCAATGGAAATTTTTTGAATTATAAGTCAATATATAGATGAAGTTATTCAACACAGTATGTTTGCAAAAGCAGCCAATTTATGCCAATATGAATGATGTAATACATGGCATATAAATAATAGGGTCAACTGCATCTTTCACCTAATTTATTGAAGTATTTGCAGAGTTCTCATAACCTTGTTGATTAGAGCATGTTATTGAATCTGTCCACAGTACCAGCCCACCATTTAAATATAAGGTTAACACTTAGGAATACAACTGAATGTTCACATGTCTAATATCATCATGTCATATACATGATTATACTGAATGTTCATGTATCCCAATAAGGACAATCTGTGAGCTTATATCTAATTATTTTCAAGAAAATGTGCAGAAATCTTGGTATATTATAAATAGAAAAGGTGACTCAATTGACATTTAATGATATCTAATGTAAGAAAGCATAACAAGAACCATGAGATCCAGAAGGTTCCTTAGAACTTCTGAAACACTATATTCACAAATTTAGCTGAACTTACCATGTCCTTTTCTTATGAAGAATTTCACCAATGTACTTTACAAATCTGAATATTTAAAACGTTCATTTTTAAGAAAACACCACTAGTTACAATTTATAAAGGACTAATATTCTGGTAACTACTGCTGTGCTTCCTAGCCAGCTCTTTTCACAACATCATTATTAGGGGGAAGAGAAAAAAAAGTGTACTATCTATCCGGCACCTTTTCCAAAAATGTCATTAAAGAGGATGGAGGTATCCCAGGATTTGAGGCACTTGCAGAAGCTATCTTTATGTTTTCAGATGGCAGCGACTCCTGTGCACGTTTCAAGGCAACCAATGTCTGATTTGTGGCAGAAGAATCCTGCATTGATGAAGTGTTAGTCATAAGCAGATTTGGCATGATCCTCTAATTCTGGTAGTGCATAACTGCATACACAGAAATTATGAAACATAATCCACAGTATCCGTTTAATATTGCCAAATTTTCTATAAGAGCCATGAATGTGCACGTAGTTGACAGATCAATCAAGATCTCACCCCTTCTGTATGAGCAAAAAAGTTTTTAACACCTTGACTGAGACCCTTTCCAACAGAACCAATTTCAATGACCTGTGAAACACCAGCCAGGAAAGAATAATTTAGGTTGTTAGCAGAAAAAAAGAATCTAGTAGAGGCATTTTTAAACAGTCTAGCTTATAAATTTAAATGCAGCACATAATGCACATTAGATTCCCAGCCAATACTACCCAGCAGTCGCATTTACTAGGAAGAAAAGAAATACCGTTTCTATTAATGTATGATTAAGGCCACGAACAGCATCTGAGTGCATGTCAAGTTCTTCCAAGAATCTCCTACTTCCAAGGTAACCCCATGCCTCTCCAGTGAAAACTGCAAAAACAAGCTGCATTGAGATCAAGAAACTATTAGCAAAAAGTTAAGACTAGTAGAAATAACTTAGTAAAGTACTTGGTTCTTGAGCATTAACAGATTTTTAAAAGCAACCCTGGAAGTTTGAAAGTATACAGCACCAAACAATAGGAACTTTAATGTGTAGATGTGATAAATCCTATACAACTACTCCTCTACCCCACCCTATGGGATGGTAAGAATAAACACCATAAGTTTCCAGCTACTAGTGTAATTAGTGCACTCCCACCCAATGTTGTTAAAATCAAGACTCTACCTAGGATCAGGAGTGGGATAAAAAATCATAACTTGGATTGTAAGATCCTACGTTCCTCTATCTAAAATATTTGTCTAAACTTAATTACTATTATTCATTAATTTATTATATCATATAATGCTTTAATTTATTATTATATTATATATTGTGTTTTAAATAGTTTATTATACTTTTAATATTGTTATATTGTTTATAGTTGTTATTCTTCAATTTATTATTTATATATATATATATAAGCTAATCTGGGCACAAATTGAGGCCTAACAAATAAAACAAGAAAGAGAAATCAGAGAAAAATGTTAGGCCCAATTCCTCCAAAAACCCAAAGACAATTAGTGTATCTAACGAGTGAATAAGTGGCTTCTGTTGAGAATGCACAACTGCAACCCTAACACAAGTGAGAGAGACCCAAGTCCTGAATGTGACAGTGACATGCGATCCATCTTTGACAGCAGCAACGCGAGCCAAACATGACAGTAGCGACTGAAATGCAAGGATGACAATGACAACAACCCGTTGGTAGACGTGTGAGATGGAGCTCTATGTGTTGTGAAGGAGAGGTCCAGGGGCACATGATTCAGAGGTCTGAGAAGAGTCACTAGTGGTAGTGAACTTGCTCTCGAAGGAAAAAGAAAATGGGATTTGTCTGCCTCGCTGGGATCAACAATTGCTCGATTGAACATGGTAAATTGCATTCCCACTACGATCTCACTGACCCGCGATTTTGAGTATGATCTAACTCAGTAAGGGGTGCTTGACTCGTAAAATCATACAATCCTACAAGGTTGATCGCGATTTTAACAACCTTGCTCCCACCAACAAAATATAACCCCAATCTTGTCAGAAATGGGAAGGATAGTAGCTAATTATCTCGTATGCATGAAAAAGATCACCAGTAATTAAGATATTGACCCATCTGGATAATTTCTCCCACAAAAAGATCTTCATGTAAAGAAAAGGCCAAAGACATACAAGGAAAGTTCAATAAACTCACAGCTAAATGACAATGAACAAATTCAAGTTACACTTATGTGGACCAAAAACTGAAATGAAAAATAAAGGTAAAAACCCATGGACCATCTTTGAACACACCTGTTTACTAAGGTCACCAAGACCATCCACATAAGAAAGCGCATCAACAGCTGCCAGTAAAGCAATTAAACCCTGTAAAATAGTCAATACATAAGGATGTTATTTGCTTTAGGGACAACTAAATATCATAAAGAAACACAATTTGGCCAGAAAGAAAGAATTTTAGTAGATGCACTTGCACTTACAGAAATAGGGGAGTCTGCACCAAGGCTTTTGTCCCGAAAAAATGAAGCAGAATCCATAGATGCCACTGTCAATAAAATGGGCTTAGGCTGTTGTAATGATGAAATGTTGATCGGAGGAAGAGATGACCAGACACTGCCTTCCATATGAAACATGCACAAAATTAACATCAAATATAATGTAAAATTATATTTTGCCTGCAAAATAAGAAGGGAAAGATATTGATACATCTTTCACATAGATCCAGGACAGCCCATTTCCACTGTGGGAACCATGTGAAGCTTAACCTTTTGCATTTTGATGATAGTACCAATCCATCTAATCTCATGAGGGATACCATATTCACAAAGGCAGTTTGCTCCATGCTTTTTTCCAGTAAATAAACACACCTTTCTTATAGCAATATAAACTCATAGCTGATCATATTTTATATATGTCAATATTCTAGTTTAGCAGCATTTATAGAGTAGAGTCCGAGAAACTTCACCTGTATCCACCTAAAGGAAGGCAAGTTGCTTCTTTTAAACAAGACTCTGAATCATGTGTTCCAGATTTCACTGTCTAATTGAAGATAAAAATAAAAAATAAAAACAAATAATGAAAGATTTTTCTTCATAAGCTAGATAATAACAATTCTTTACAAGAATCTGAAATCATACCTGCATCACCAGATCAAACTCAGCCACCTTAGAAGTATAAGCTTTCTTTTTGTCCTCATTCTTTGCTACAAACTGTACAAACAGAAAAGAGAATTAATCTACTTTACATACAGAATAATAAAATTCATATCAGAGCATTACAACATTAATGCCAATGAAATTAACATTATCACTAAAAATTATGTAGATTTGTGTAGGTTACTCTCTATCTATCTCTCTATCTCTCTCGCTCTCTCTCTCTCTCTCAATATGTGTGTGTGTGTGTGAATTAACATAAAAATAAAACAACCAAGCCTTTATTTACTAGGTGCAGTTGGCTATGTGGATTCATTAACTGACTTACTGACTACAATATCAAAGTACAAGGAACCAACACCAGTATTTTGCATGTATAAGAGCATGAAAAGTTGAAAACACCAAGCAATACCTCTTGAAGAGTCTTTGAGCCACTTTCTGTGAGTAAAAATACAGGAAAACCGTAGGATTTCCACATAATACCAGAACCCTGCATGAGACAAAAAATAACACAAATATATTAATCATTCTAAAAATTGATTGTGTTGTTTTCAGACTGAAATAGCATAAGCCAATATCCAACAAATAATTAGTAATATCCGAGACATGCTTGATCTATTAATTTGTTTAATTAATAATGGCTCTATATTTCACTGGATTTTAACAATGTACATCCATCAAATTAAGAACTTCATAAAAAAACAGGATGTAATCTGAACTACATTCTGTAAAAAATGATCAAATTAAAGTTGGAAAGTGTTTATTTGTAACAAGAAAGGATAAAAAGAATAGGACAAATAATTGATGCCATCATAAGCTATAAATACGCCAAGAAACTTGATGAAAAAGGACAGTTCATATCGTACAATTGGATTCCATTCATAGCTGGTATTATAGTAAGGAGCGAATTGAGCTTGCGGAAACTTCTGATCCGGAGAGAATCCTACACGTAACCAAAATAAAACGTTATCACAGACATGTTTATTTCAAATAGACAGTGAGAAAAATCAATGACGTTTACCCTTTAAGTTATTCTGCAAATCAATTCTTGGTTCAACGAGTACACCGCCAACTTTACTAGCAAAGCTAGAGTCATCTGATATTCTGAAGGGAAAATACAAATTCAGAAAACAAACACAGTTTGACGAACCACAAATGAATACACGGTATTAACAACCAACATCACTTAAAAATAACTAAGCAAGGACAACAGTAGTTCCCGGAAGCAAAGTTACAAAGATTCCATAACTTTCAGTTAAACTTAAATGCAATAAATCTTAGCATCTCTTAAAACATAATCGTTGAAATATGATACCTAGTAAAGAGAGTTGGAAATTCATCGAGTGACACCAATATAGCAGATGGCTCTGCTAGTTTGTCAACATTTTCAAACCTTACAATTGGAGCCACAACCTTATCTCGTCCAGGATCTAAGAATTCGAAAACAATAAAATCAGAGAAAAAATTCACCAGCTTAAAAATAATCCTCATCAATTAAGTTGCAATTAATCCATAAAATCGCAATTAAACGAAAAGGTGCGCGAGAGAAAATGTGAGAATGAGAATGAGAGTGAGGCTCACTTGAACAACCGATGCTTCCAGAGAGATTCAGCAGCCGCACACAAGGATAACCATCGACGGCAGCGTACATGGTGTTCTGAAGATCGGGAACTGATTCCATGGAGCTGGATTGTCCTGTAAGAAGAAAAGGCGATCAGTGAGAAATGACAGTTGAAAAAGATTTAGCAGGAAATCGCGAATCAAAAGTTGAAGTCAACAAGGTACCAGAGAAGCAGGAGGGAAGGTGAAAGGTGAATAGGAGGAAGAAGAGAGAGAGAACGTTTAGCGCCATGGATGAATAAACCCTAGCGAGAATGGCGCATGTGCAGAGAGTGTGGGTTTTCTTCTACTCCTTCTTCCCAGCTTCGTTCCTCTCTGATTCTGAATTGGTAGGATTATGAGATTTCATAAAGATCAAAAGCATCGTACGGTTTTGATTCAGCTTCCAAATGAGGACTGCTTTGGCTTTAGTTGGGTCCACTGCCCTGATTGATCAAAATTCAACCGAAAATTTAATAATTATTGGATCATTTTTGTTATAAATTGGTAAGGGAAAATACTTGCACTAAAAATTAATTTGTTCGCTTAAACATGTTTTTTCTTAATCAAAATATAACATTTTGGCATTATTTCTTAGTCATTTGTTGAGTCTCCTATAGACATGTAGTTAATCTCGAAGGAAAATAAACTAATTACTTAAGAGATGGATGATGTCATAAAAATAGTTCACTAAATTGTAATTCATAAAAAATTTAATTAACGTATGTTAATATAGTGATAAATTCGTATATAAATTATATTATACAGTGTAAAACTATTAATATCGTGATAAATTTATATCTAAATTATATTATATCTTGGTATTAATTTTTTTTAATTTAAATAACTACATCCAAAAAAAATATGTTATAAGATTCAAGCTTTAGTTATAAATCTTCTTCTTTTGTTTGAGTAGAATTTTTTTTTCTTCAATGAATGACTCCGAACTTTTTTTATATATTATATTATAGATTATTAGAATTCCTAATTAATATCAATGTATTAGTTTAATTTACACATATCGTTCGACCATTTTAATTTTCATTATTCTTTTTCTCCAGATCATGACAATCAATCCGATTAATTTGATTATTTTAGTGTGGCTTCGGCACTTGAATATCATAATAAACTTTTCAGCGTTGTGTTCAACTTAAAAATATCTCTCACATTCAACTACTTTTGCATTTCGAAGAATAAATTTCTCAAGAAATTTAAGTTTTAACTTTTTCTTTTTTTTGTTTTAAATTACTGGTAGGTGAGTGACGCTCATACAGTCATACTACATTGCAAATTTTTTTTATCAAACATATTTTCTATTAACATGGAAAGGCGATTTTTTTTAGGATTTAATAATCATAAACTATAAAAAATTTAACTATTTAATCATCTATATAACATTTGTGTTGAGTCATGGCTAAAACAAGCCAATAAGTTATAAGACCATTGTCCAAGGCCCAAACCAACACTTCTTTTATATTTTTAAATTATTAATTTAATTTAAATAATTATTAATATATTTTATTATAGTATTTATAGTTAATTTATTATTATATTTATATAAATATTATTAATTTGAAAAGTTTTATTATGATTTAAAAATATATATTACAACTACTTTGAATATCAATAAAAATAAAATAAAGAAGTTTCATAAAAATAGTATAACTTATACAAAAAAATATATACAAAAAATGAGAAAATAAGATGATAATTTCATAAAAACACTCTGTTAAAAATTAATTCTTTCTGTTCTCCTAAAAAAAATATTTATTTGGTTTTGATTATTTTGTATAAATATCAAATTATTTTATTTTATTCTACTCGTTACTTATTTTAAAATATAAAGTTACTTTAAATTTTTTTATTTAAAATTTATATTTTAGTCAATACAATACATAGACTAAATATTTATTATATATAACTAAAATTTATAATAAATTATATATAAAAATAAATATTATGTTTAAATATATAAATCATAATTAATATTTATATAAATAGATATTGTTAAACATTAAATTATATTTTATATTTATGATAAATAACTTATATTGTAACACGATATCTTTCTAATTTATTGATAATTTATTTTTAAAATATTAAAATTTTAATTCATAAATAATTATATAATTAAAAATCAAATTAAAAAAATTAGAAAAATCTCTTAAAATTCTTTTGTCAAAGAAAAATTCCTAAAGTTACTCTTGCATAAGATAGAAACTCATGTTTATTATATAAGAATTGATTTTCATAAATAATTATTTTATTAATTTTATATTAATATTTGTGACTTTTTTCTAGATTAAAATTAAATAAAAAAAACCATTTATAAAACAAATGAGTGTTTCATTAAAAGTATTTAACTATATTAAAAATTAATATTTATTGAATATTATAAATAATATTTGTAATTATTGCCATTATTGTTTTTTAAAATATTTTATATTTAATTTAAGATTAAGTTGTAAAATAATGATTGAGTGAGATGTTAAAATTTCTTAATTAACAATTTTATTTATTTTAAATTAAAAAATATAATAAAAATTGATTATTTATACAAAATTAAAACTTAAATAAGATTTTTGTTTTAGGCCTAAAATTTGTCAGCGATCTTACTTATGTTGAATCTTGATAGAAAATAAAATTACTTATTACTCTTATATTTATATATAGAATTGTCAATTTGGACTTAACTCAATGAGCTGACTTGACCAACCTGCAAATATGATCTATCTAAACCTTAAAAATGATAACTTAAATAGAATCAAACAATTTTAGCCGAGTTTATTAAGTCCAATAGGCTAAATAACCTTATTTTGGGCTACCCAAAAGCTTAGAGACTAACTCGTTAAACTAATAAAGAAAATAATATAAATTATCGTCATTGTCAATCAGTAAATTTATAATGTATTATAAAATAATATAATAATAGTAGTAATAGTCTTTCACTTTTTTGTGTTCGCTTACAAAATTGTGGTTATAATCTTACAATTATGGTTAACTATTGTGAGAGTTTCTTCACTCCTGTTTTAGTACTAATCATTTAAGACATCATATTATTAAATGTATTGGATCTCCTACGTACTAAAATATTGGGTCATATTGGATAACAAAGTTAGTATACTTAAGCAGTGAAAATTTGATCCTAAGACTTATAGTGACGCACTTGTTAAGTGTATTATCAAGCATGATCTTCGATGTAATTATGCTAACTTTTAAGGAGTTTGGGTAGTGAATAAAATTTTAAATTTTGATTTGAAATCCAATTGTAAAAACAAGTTAACAGTTGATCGTAATAAAGTATATTTATCTGAACATGAAAAACTAATGAATGTGTTAACTGCTATTACATATAGAATATGATTGACTTCTGATGTATGAACACCTGTAACTACCTAAGCTTATATGATTGTGATTGACTGATTGTTCATTTAGGAGATGCAAAGTAAAGTTAGCCTATTAAGAAAAAGGTTAGGCAACCTACCACGTTGAAAAAATTGATTGATAGCCGAAACAAAGGCAAAAAGAAGCATGTTGACATTGACATGGAGATAGGACTTATTTATGGGCCAACTAAACAACGATTCCACAACTTTGTAGCCTTGACGGGGAGAAGCAACAATGTGATTAAGAGCACGAAGAACCATATACAATAAAGTATCATGATATGAAACATTAATTTTGTAGATATAATGATTGTTAATTAATTATTGAAAATCAATAGTACAATAGATACAACTGTTAAGATTTCTATTTGCGATTTCTTAATTTTGTATGAATATGATATGTACAATGTTTAAGTGGAGTAATAAAAAATATTGATAATTTTTTTATAAATTTATTTATATTGTTGATAATATATATATATATATATATATATATTAATTTTTTTATTATATTATATATATAAATAAGTTAGTCTATTAAATTTAACATATTTTTTTTTTATAAGTTTAAATTTAACTTTTTTAAATAAATAAACTTTATTAAAAATTTAAATTTGACTTTTTTTTATTAAATACATGATATGAAATCAAATTTTAAAAAAATTAAATCATAAACTTATAATTTTTCATTCTTATGTACACATTAGTTAATTAATTAAAGTTTTTTTTTTGTAAAAGAAATATCATAAAGATACAGTGATTTAATGATTTAATAATTTTAATTCTATAAATTAGAAGCGTGGGTATCTAAATTATATTGCCATATCAACAAATATCTCAATAAAGATCATTATAGAAAATTTCAATTACTAGTTACATTACTATTGTATCAAGAAAGATCTTTCGTGAAGTCAGGATATACGCAATGAATCACACACAACTGTCACATAACATTTCCATTCCTTTGATAGTAATTTATACGAGGATTCTGTTATAAAGTGAAAGTCTACTGTATTTATATTTATAAATAATTAAGATCTGTCATAAAATTAAATTATTATAAAATAAAAATTTAAATTTTATTATAATATTAATTATTAATTTTTTATTTGATAATTATTATTGCAATTTAATAATAAGTGCATTTTTTTTCATATCAGAAGAATCCTTTATAAGAATATTAATCTTGATTCTCTTTAAAGTCAGGTTTACATTACTTTTTTTTTTCCTTCCCATTTACTAATTATATTCCATTTTATAAGTTGGAGGATTCGTCATATTTGAGGAACATACAATGCATTTAATACATCTTATCAAGAATCTTGTACCTTTATATAATCATATCATATTATCATAAAAGGAAGTAAAATGTGTCGTTTATTACCATATAGTAACATCAAATAATAATAGAATTAGGTTAACTTCTATTTTTGTTCTTTATTTTTTTAATTTATAATTTTAATTCCTTTATTTTAAAATAAAGATTATTTTTATAAATACAAAATTATGATTTTATTATCAATTTAATATTCGATAATCATTAATTTTTAACGTTATCTACTGATTTATTACTATTAAAAAAATATAAAATTTAGTGATATAAAAATCAAAAAATAACATATAAAAGATTTATATTTATATTTATTTTTATGAGTAATTAATATTTATTTCATTAATAAAAAAATTATTTGCATTTTTTATTCCTAAATGTCATTTTAATAAATGAAACATCACCTAAGTATGAATTAATAATTAGTAATTGTCAATTTGACAAAAATTAAAATTTTGTATTTATAAAATTAGAGAGATTAAATATTTATATTTTAAAATAAGAAAAAAAATTATAAATTAATAAAAATAGAGAGATAAAAATGTAATTTAGCCATAAAATTATAACCTACCATTTTATAAATGAGAATACGTTTTCACAATGCACTCCAATTCTATTCATAATTCACACTTATATTACTTATTATACCGTTTGAATATCTTAGTAAGAAATATATTTTGTATCTTCCATTGATGGAAGAGCACTTAAACTTAACATATCATTGTCATTAAACATATATTTGATATTGAATGGCTCGTGTCAATGTTGAGAAGAGTGACTTAATGTAAAATAACTTTGGTGGTCTCAATAACTTTTCTATATATATATAAAAGAGTTCATTGCTTGAACAAGAAAAGCACAACAAACAACATTTCCAATTTTTCATATTTGGCATAGTGTTTTCTTTAGCAGCATGACAAGAAAGAAGGTGAAGTTGGCATTCATAGCCAACGACTCAGCTAGGAAGGCAACATTCAAGAAAAGGAAGAAGGGTCTAATGAAGAAGGTGAGTGAACTTAGCACCCTTTGTGGCATTGATGCATGTGCTATAGTTTATAGTCCCTATGACCCTCAACCCGAGGTTTGGCCATCCCCAATGGGAGTTCAAAGGGTGCTTTCCAAGTTCAGGAGAATGCCTGAATTGGAGCAAAGCAAGAAGATGGTGAACCAAGAGAGTTTTCTGAGGCAGAGGATCCTAAAGGCCAAAGACCAGTTGAAGAAACAAAGGAAGGACAATAGGGAAAAGGAGATGACTCAGCTCATGTTTCAGTACCTTAGTGCAGGTAAAATCATGCACAACATAAGCATGGTTGACTTGAATGATCTTGCATGGTTGATTGACCAGAACTTGAAGGACATCAACAGAAGGATTGAAGTGTTGACCAAGAATAATGGTCAAAGTCAAACACAAGTTGCACCACCAGTGGTGACTGATGTTGTTGCCAAGATTGAAGACAAGGCACAAGGGAGTAGTATTCATCATGGACAAGGGTTTGATATCAACATGGATCTCATGCACAAGCAAAACTGGTTTATGAATTTGATGAATAGTGGTGGAGGTGGTGGGAACGAGGCAATGCCTTTTGGTGATGTTAATAATCACCAAAATGGCTTTTGGCCTAATCCCTTTTTCCATTGAAAATTGTCACGTGTTTGGTTTGATGTTTATTTGGACGTGAAAAATAAGTGACCACGGATTCATGGTTTTGGAGTTGCGTGTTTGTTTTTGTTTCATCACTTTGTATATATCTTTTTAAGAATGTTTACTTTCAAAAAGGGTTGTTGAATAGAATAAATATTCTTCTGGTGTGTCTGTTTATATTTGAAGATTTGATATTCACTAAAATGATGAAACAATATTGTAGAAAAGGAAGTGCGTTTCCATTGTGTAAAAATCTATGTTAAAAAGAGTCAGAAAAAATCTTTATCCGTGCATTAGTTTATAGTTTCTTATCACTTACGAAAAATCACCACCTTGCATAAGGCTGGGCTTTACATGTTTAGCAGAAACTAAAATTGAAATTCAGAAATAGATGGCTTCAAAGTTGTAGAATTGAAATTCTTAATCATTTCATGACGATATCACACTAGAGTTGTGCTCACGACCATATATACTTCCATCTACCTTTAATTGTCACCACCACCTTCATTTCGTAAATATATTTGTTTTTATAAAAATTAAGTGATAATCAAATGCACGTTTAATAATTTGTTTCGAAAATTTTGATTTTAAGAGAAAATGGTTTATTAAAAATGAAAAATTCTTTTACCAAAACATTACATAAATGTTAATATGGATATCTTTCCACGTATTTATGGAGTTAGTACATACCTACGGTAAATAAAAGAAAATGTAATTCAATGAAGGATCAAACGTCACATTCACATACCAATACATTACTTCTATGTTAAAGACTTAGATTATGTCAATTTACCTATTAAATGCATATTTAGTTGATTTTACACACACATATCTTAGAGTTACAAGAAATATAAAATTAACATTCATATTTTTCATTCATGCTCTTGATAGGGAGAAAAAAAATAATTATATATATATATATATATATATATATATATATATATATATATATATATCACAAAATAACAAATGAACAAAATATCTAAATCTATACATCAATATATATAACTAGTATTTTAACTTGTACAATACATGAGATAATGTTTATAATATGGTTCTCAAAAGTAAATACTTTTGAATATTTAAATTATATTATTAAAAATTATAATAAATAATTTTTTAACAAATACATCATGTTTTATATTTATTAAAATAATTTATGTAATAATACAAAGTTATTTTGAATTAATGATATTTATAAAAATATTAATATTAATTAAATTTAATATTAAAAATAAAAGAGATAAATTAAAATATGAGAGGTTGAGAAAATTTCTAAAAACATTGTAATTAAAGAAAACTAACTAAAAGCGCTCTTGTTAAAAAATATTCTCTAAAAATCCTTTTGTTCAATATAATTATTTTAATTTATAAAAAAGATGTTTTTTTTAATAATTATTAATTAAAGAATATATGAATACGCTTTTAACAGGATACACGGTAATAATTTGACAAAATTAACTGTGATAATTGACAATCATATAATTGTGATATTCCATATTAAATAAAATTAATTTTCTTTATCAAAAGTTAATGAGAGATAAGTATTATTAGAACATAAGATGCATTATATTTTCAAAGGTTATGTTTTAATAATAATAAATAAATATTTTTTAAATATGAAAGATCATATACTTAAAGATGAAAGTTTTCATAAGAAACTATATATAAAGAAAATGTTTATGGAATAGACGATGTGTATTGTCTCAATTAAGACAATTGCCTTAAATATGATCATTATTGTTTATGTTTCTTCAACCATTTGTTTTATTGTCTTTTTTAAAATAATAAGATGTGTATTATTGTTTATGTTTATTGAATGTATGATATGATAAGTTGATAGCTAGCAACGTCGAATTTACAGTACGTACAAGAATTAGCAACAGTGTTTCTTATTATGTATGAATAAGACACACTCTGCATTCTATCGATTCTCTTCTTATATCGCAGGTCTAACATGGAGAAGAGGTCATATCCTCAATTATTTTTCCAGAAGTCACTTCTCCATTTTAGATTCATGTCCTTTGTTAGATGAGAAGAGACAACAATCTAATACTTTGGATACACATGATTTTAATTTTGTAACTAGTATCTTTTATTTTATATGTCCTATAATTTTATCAATAAAAAACAATATTTAGCTTTAAATTATCGCTAAATTCATATGCTGGTATTTTTTATTTAATTAGTTTAATTTTGTTCTTTTGTTATTAAAAAGTTTAATTTCATCTCTTAAATTTTAAAAGTAATATAATATTCTCTTTTCCATTTAATTGTGACTAATGATGTACACCTGGTAAAAGAAAAAATGATGCAAACAAATTTACCATAAGAGTTATAGTCAGGGGTTGAAAAAAAAAAGTTGTAAATAGAAATAGCAGTGGTTAAGAAGACAGTTCTTTAGCTTTCTATATATTTCAGATTTTCTCACAAATCTTATTGATCACATAGAAATAGTTGTCATTTTGCAACAATACATAACTTTTTACAGATAGAAAGAGATCAGAGGGATAGACCACCATCAAGCAGCGTGACAATATATACCCTGGCAATTGGACTTGCTTTGCGATTAAGACATAAGACCATTAAGGTCTAAATAAGCTAAAAGAAAGCAAGAATTTTGTAAGTTTATACATATCTGGAAATTGTGAGTTAATCTAAGATAAATGGTTAAATCTTACCTTTGCAATCCAGACTGCGAACGTTTGCTGCAACAAAAAACAAAAAAGAGAAAAAGATAAAATTGAAGTTAAGAGTAAGTTCAACATTTTAGTAACTTCAATTTTGTTGGTCAAATATTCTTTATTATGTTGCATACCTTGTGCCTTGTCTTTTGACACTCTGTTGCTTCTTGGACACCGGTTGTTGTTGAGGTTCATGACTTGGAACAGTTATAGTCTTCACCTGTGATATTGACATATCAAAGGTGGGAGTCATTCGCATTGCATGACATTAATTGTTCTGTTTATGTTTCTAAAGACTAAATATGTTGACTTACCAAATTCTTGAACATAAGATTGTAGAACATTTTAATGTATCTTTGCTTTGCCTCTTTTTGTTCATTATTCACCCGCCTCCAAAAGGTATAAATGCTCCCCATATTCAACATCTTATTGGCATAGATCTCCCATGTATAGCTACAAAACAAAGCCATGAAAAGGGAATATCAATTGTGTGTTCTAGCAATGTATTATAAGTTCTGTAATAGATCTAAATGTTAAAAAACAATGGTCCTAGTCTGAAGCTATGAAATTGAAGTTGCATTTGAACCATTCATTTATGCGCTGCAATCCAGCTGCTGAAATTCCATTCCAATGTGTCGAATCTTCTAAGCATTTCTCAAAGAAATCAGCAATTTTATTGCTTGATTCTTCTCCATTGTGGGGATCAATGTGAAAGCCAGAGATCCCATCAACAATGATTTCTGCTGGTCCTCCTTGATTGGTAGCAAAAGTAGGCAAGCCACAGTTCATAGCTTCAATGACAGTGAGACCAAATGCTTCATATAAAGCAGGCTGCACAAAAGCTCCCTTTGTGTCAGCAATAAAGCGGTAGAGCTCTCCATTGCGATGTCTATCAGTTTGTGCTGCAATCCATCTGAATTGTCCCTTGAGTTGGTACTTTTCTATCAAATCATGCATCTTCCTTATCTCTGCCATTTCCTCTCTGTCCTTGGATTTCAAAGGGTCAAAGAAGCCTCCAACTATGACAAGGTTCACCATGTTTCTCAATCTTTGGTTCTTCCCATACCACTCAACTAATCCGGTTAAGTTCTTCACAACATCAAGCCTTGCCATTGAGAAGATGATGGGTTTTCTTCTGTTTTCTAGATATCCACTGTTTCAATGGTATATTCAAGAGAGAAATTTAACTATTCGGATAAATATAGTAATTCTTATCTGAACATTAACCTCAAAAAAGTAGCAACTATTTCACTTACATATGCTCATTGGTATCCACTTGACCATACAATAGGTCTTCAATGGCAGGATGAAATTGAGTGAGTCTTTTTTCTTTGTCTTTATAAGGAAAATAGACTGACTGATCAGCTCCAGGTGCAGCTATGTTGAACTTGGGATCAAATACATTTATCCCTGAAATAACTCTACACAGTCCTGGGAGTGTAAATGCAGCATGACTTTCGTATTGTCCTGGTCTATCTTTGCTGCAAACAAGAACTTTCTGAAGTTAATACCATAAAACTTCTATTGATCTTTCTTTATTTATATTAATTTTCTTGTTTCTCTCGATTCGGATGTGGTACTGTTTGATAATATGCAAGTGAATTTCTTGAGTGTGCTGGACGAAATTCCAATTTCCGAATAATAAGAGAAAGGAAGTTAAAAATATTTTTTTCTTTTAATATGACATCTACCTTCCAGCAATTTCCTGATAGGTACTAGTTATGATGAAATCCGATGCATTCATTGCAATTGTATCGGCCATGAATTGACATGAGAAGTGATACTTGGGATCTAATTCTTTCCACTTGATATCTGAATCTTCATACTTGGTCTTCTCTAAAGCATGTGCGATAGTTCCCTGGTTTTCCAAGCGATTTGACCAATTAATTTATACAGCAAAACAGACATCCTTACGGTCACAAAAGTTGGTGAATAGAGGATATTTTTAAAATTGGGTAGTAACCTGAGTCATCTTAAGCTTGTTAGCCATAAGAGATGCCACCAAATTTCCATCAGTGTAGTTTCCAATAATAAGATCTGGTTTTCCTTCCATAAGGTTGAGAATCTTGGCTGTCGCATCCTGTTAACAAGAACTATATACTGATCAAATGGAAAGTTTATTACACGTAAAAGCTTAGCTACCAATTACTTTATAGTTTGTAACACATATACATACCTGAGTAAACCTCTCAAGATAAGGATAAATGTCAAAGCGAGAAACCCATTGACGCAAGATTCCTTTATCTGTGCGAAAAGGAACACGTAGAATGTTGGAGTATTTGGTATCAATAATTGGCTCTAACTCCTGATTGCATTTGGTTCCTTGAGCATCAGGGATGAGCCTTGTGACCTGTCATGGCCAATAATGTACTTGCATTATTCTATTAAAAAACAGGTTATGCATAGAATGGACTCACTTTTTTGCATGATAGCTTACCACAAGAATCTGAGGCTTTACATTTAGGCCTTGTTGCTTAATTCTAAGCAACAACTCTGCTTCAAGAGCTCTAACTTGATCCAATATGTAAACTACCTGCTCAAAATTGGACAATGTTGAAGTTGGAAAGAGTTGTAGTAATTTGTAAAAGATGAAAAGCATTCACAACATTTTCACTTAATAACTCTCGGTTAGATAAGTTACTTGTCCACCAGTGTCTGGCAAGCCAAGAACGTCTGCTTGTCCAAAATAACCATGGATAGAGAATATCACAACATTGAAAATTGTAGGAACCCTGCTAAAAAACTTCTCCAGATTCACTGAATCTGGAGCTTGGAGTATTTCTGACAGAATTCCCATTGTCTCCTTCACTCTTCCTGCAGTATCTCCCCATCCTCTCTCAAAACCCCACTCCTTGAACCTATGAATGAAAAGGGCATTGATTATTAAGTTAGTAAACCAGTTGGTTTGGAGTATTGCAAATATGGTCCATTTTAAAAGTGTATAGGGGTTTACTTTGGCTCAAAATCTTGATAAGGGGCATCCTTGGGAAGTGGTGAGAGATATCCATCAGCCACTACCAGTGCCAGCTGAAGCTTTGCAACAGAGCTGAGGGTGTCATTTATCATCAGGCTCTGCCATTGTAGATGACAAAAAGGAATATTAACGTTCATAGGTATGTTTAAAGAAAAAAAAAGTTGTTGTTAATGATTTATGAACTTTGACCTTATGTTATTCCACTTACTTCTCCTTGATGATTTAGTGATAATAAGTAATCCACTATAGGTTGTGCTTTGGTCAGTTTCCCGCTAAACCTTGAAGTTAAGAACTTTGAAACGAAATGGATTCCATTTCCAATTGAAGAAGGCAGGGTTAAGTTTGGAATAGGGAAATCAAATGCTCCAAAATCTGCTTCAAATGCGTTTTCATCGTTCGCCCTGCAGCATAGACCCCAGATAATAATCAAAATCATAGTTTCCAAAATATATCTTGCTGTTAGAAACTAATTTCATGTGGCTAGGTACAGAGATTGAACACTTAAGTTGATATATTTGTTGTATTAGGCTATTGCATGTTAGTGCTACAGTGAAAACAAACTAGATTAACTTGTATAACAAGTGAATATCTTTACATTAAATATTTTAATTTATTGAAGACAAGACTTCATCTGAATAGGGGTGAGTAAGCATTGTTAAGAAAATAATGCAAATAAGGGGATACTGAGAAAAGTTGTTTAGAAGGATCGTTTGAGAAAAGAAGGCAACAATGGTTGAAAGTTGAAAAAATTAAGAGAAATGACATACCATTCTTCGTCATATATACTTTCCTTGAATCTGAGGTAATCCGTGGAGGTGATAGGTTCAACTGAAAGATCCTCAGAGCTCACTCTTATAAATTCCCAAACTCCAGGATTTGGCCTTACTGCAAAGGCAACATAAGGTGGATCAACAGCAGCTTCCTACAAATATCAAGTGACCAACATTAAAATCCAAAGGCTAACAATGCCACATTGTAACATACAGAGGGTATGAGGGTTTATCTCAATTAGTTGAGCATTGTGCATGAGTTGTTGTAAATTTTGGCACCGATTTCGATTTCTATGGATAAAAAAACATACACAAGGTGAACTAAGCAAATCAAAGAAAAAACCTGTGTACAACTCAACAAGAAACCAAGATTGCCCTCCAATACTTGATTCCTCTCATTGTTGTCATTTATGGCATGCTCCAATTCTTCCATCAAGTCATGAAGTTTTATAATCCTTCTCCCCTTCTCAAGGTACTTAGCAAAGCACCTCTTTACATGGTACCTACTTGGCCTCAATGCATCATCAGCCATGTCATCCGTGACCAATTCTTTGCCTTTCAAAACAGGTGAAGAAGCCATTTCAAGAAAGAGATAATGATGCAGGAGCCAAATTAAGGATTGGAAACTCCTAAAGGAAGATGGTATGCGGTTGGTTCTCTATGGAGATGTTTGTCATTCTCAATTTATATGCTGCTTAGCTATTTACGTGTGCATTATTATTATGATTCATGAGACAGCTTTTTGGGTGAAACTGGGCCCACCATAGGAGTTGCAAGAATTGGAGGAATAACATTTGCAATGGCCAACGGAATGGTATTCTAACTGGAATTATTCTTTTCTTATTTGTGTCTCGTTGTTGTGCTATATGTTTGTGTGTGAGCGTGAGAAAAAGAATATGCAAAAGCTGCCATCTTCAAGACATTTGATGTACGTGTGATACCTAGTTGTTGAGTTTCGTCAAAGATTGGACACTAAATTAGTCTCATATATAAAATAAATGTTAAATTACATTTTAACACTTCTATTTTTTTGAATGTTTTCAGAATTCATTAGAGGAATGATTTTAACAAAAAATAGTTTTTTCTTATATTTTCTTACTACTTTTCCAAATTAATTCCATAAATAATTTAGCATAATATATAAGTGATTCATATACAATATCTTTTTAATATTTTTATTTTAAAATAAAAAATTTAGTCTTTTATTTTAAAAAATAGAAATTTTGGTCCTACTATCAATTTGATATTTTTTATATTATTTAATAATTTATCATCACTTAAGTAATGTAATATTTAATGATATGATATATATAAATAAAAATTAAAAAATAGCATACAAAATTTTTTGTTTGTATCTTTTTAATAAATTTTATTTACATATTTTTTAATTTTTTTTTATATTTTTAAATATCATGTTATTAAATGTTACATCACTTAAATATGAGAAATGTTAAAACTTACATATCAATTTAATGGAAGGATTAAAATTCTATATTTTTAAAATTAGAATAATTATATATATCTCTTTTAAAATAAAAAAAATAATAATTAGGAATTTTTTAAAAAATAAAAGAATCAAAAGACAATTTAACCTATAATAAATGCCAAATGTGGATAACTATAGAGAAGTTATTCCGTTTCAATCACTTTGCATACTTTTAATTCAAATCAATGTACTGCATGAGTCTCTCACATCATTTGATTTAGGCATTTTGATTTTCTTAATTCTTCGTTCAATTAATTTAATCTTTTTATGAATTATACCATTGTTAATTAATAATACACCTCTCTTATTGTAACGTAGAAAGAAAAAAAAATGTAGCTGATTTAGTAGACCAGAACGGGTCGTTCCCAATCTGGAACGGGCCGTTCTAAGCTATTAAATTGAACTAAAAATCGTAGTTAGAACGGGCCGTTCTGGGGGGAGAACGGGTCGTTCTGGTGGGAGAACGGGCCATTCTAGATGGAGAACGGGCCGTTCCGGAGGGAGTATGGGCCGTTCTGGATGGAGCACGGGCCGTTCTGGATGAGTTCCAGAACGGGCCGTTATGATTTCAGGACGGGCCGTTCTGCATGTAGTTTTTGTACGTGTTGAGGGAGTGCAGAACGGGCCGTTCCGGTTTCGGTACAGGCCGTTCTGGCCACTCCTGAATGTCTATAAATAGAGTTGGAGGGTGGAAGAGGAATGAAGGTTTTTAGAGAGAGGTTTTAGAGAGAATGACTCTGGACAAGGAAGCTTGCTTTGGGTGGATTGAAGTTCCGGGTTGAACTTTGGAAAAAGGGAATTCCGCTTCTTGGCTATTCTGAGCCAATCTTCAGGTAAGGGAAGCTATATTGTAAAGTTGTTGGTTGTATGCGAGTTGTGAACTCTTTTGGATACTTAGGTTGATTAGTATGAGGTGTGTTATGTGATGAAAATATTATTGGTTGCTAATATTTGATTAAATATTTATTAATGATGTTGTTGCAAAATGCATGTTGTAGTTAAGTTGTGAAGTTGTTTACAAGTTGTGTTGATTTATGATATTGTTGAAGTTGTTTAAAGTTGTTAAATTGCATTAATTTGATATTTTAATGACTATAGTTGTTTAATTAAGTTGTTTGCATGTTGTTAGAATTATTAAGGTTGTATAGTTGCATAATTACATAGAGATGCATGTTGAGTATAGAATTGAAAGTTGCTATGTTGTTTAAAGTTGTTAAAAGTTGAGATTGATGACTATAGTTGTCTATTGTTGTAAAGTTGTTAAGTTGCTTATTGTTGTGAAGTTGTTAAGTTGTCTATTGCTGTAAAGTTGTTAAGTTGCTTATTGTTGTAAAGTTGTTAAGTTGTCTATTGTTGTAAAGTTGTTAAGTTGTTTATTGTTGTAAAGTTGTTAAGTTGTCTATTGTTGTAAAGTTGTTAAGTTACTTATTATTGTAAAGTTGTTGTGATGCCTATTGCTGTAAAGCTGTGTTGTTGAGTTGTAAGCTGCTGTGATGATAAGTTGTTGATCACTAGGACTAGGGAAGATGTTTTCGAAGTTGTTCATCCCATTGTGTGGATTGAGATAGTTGTGGTGCTCTGAGTGTTGAAAAATTATCTTATAATTTAAAATTTAATTTAAATATTTAGATTATAATTAATCTTTGTTTTATTCAATATTTGTAATTTGCAAATTAAAAAACCAAAAAACTGTTTTTGCCTTTTCTACTTTGACCAACAGTTTTGATTAGTTAGCCAAAGTGTACCACGTACACTCACTGTTACTGAAAAGCTAGCTAATAGATAATGCACTTCCACACACAACGTACACTTTTTGGTTACCGGAAAAATTTGCAAAACGTGGGCACATCCTTTATCTAAAAATATATTGTGCTTATATAGAGTGACTCTGGTACGTGAAACGGAGCAGAGAAAAAATACACAGCAAGTTTATTCTTATCTTTCCCTCAATATTATTTCTACTACAAAATTATAATTTTAGAGCGATGTTCTTTGGTTCGGGGATCTTTCACTACATTCGAACGATCTAACGGGTTGACGTATCTTGGGAGAGGAGCGCATTATAAGACTCAAAATTACCAGTGCAGTGAGAGCATTTTCTCTCTAAGGATAGCGCTCTGCGTGCTTCAACCCAGGCTACTCTAAACCTATTATTTAATTTGCTCTTTGTGTTTAATTAGTTGTTACTGATTGCTCTGTTCTAATTTTATAATATTCATTGTGTTGTTGATATTGGTTTTATTGATAAATCTAAATATTTATTTTTATTGTGCTCTATTAAATTATTTTTCTAACACTGAGAGCCCATTTTATTATAAAACCCTCCTTGGGAAGTTGTCCCTTGGAGTGGTCGTTGTGTTGTTCTCCTCTCGGACTTAGTTGATCCCGTGTGTGGGCAAGGTCGAGGCACACGTGTATAAAGTGACCACGGTATAGGGACAAGGTCGAGCTATACTGATTATAAAGCGACCACGGTATAGGGGCAAAGTCGAGCTATACCGATTACAAAGCGACCACGGTATAAGGGTCAGGTCGACCTATATCGATTACAAGTGACCAATTTGAGTAAAGTACAAAATCGGGAACTTAGTTCCTAACCGAGTACTATACTTCCTTGTTTAAGTGGCCAAGTCTGAGAAACCATTATTATATTGTGGATTGATATCCAAATTTGTTGTGTTGTCGGTTTGGTAGGACCTAGCCACTTAAACTACTTATCATGTTGTAGGAGATCTCTGAATCGAAATGCGTGACGACGCATAAGTTGTTGATGAGTTGATATGTTGTTGATATGAGTTGTATATTCGTTGTTGTGTTGTTAAGCTATGATTGTGTTGTAAGTTGAAATGATGTTAAGATATATAGTATATATGTTGTTTATCTCCTGTGTCAAATGCGAAGATGATTTTATAGTTGTTATGTTACATATTAAATTATTATGAGTTGTTTATTATCTCTAGCTTACCCTTGCATGTTTCCATGTGGTTTGGATTGCGATGATCATACGTCGTATGGGAGCAGGGCAGGGATAGACTGGAGATAACTGCTAGAGGCCACAGGAGGTGCCTGGAGATAGATTTTTTTTGTAGGCTACTTTATGGTAGCATATTTTGTTGTATATAATTGGTTGTTATTGGTTGCTTAATTAGCAACTTGTGTTGTAAAAATATTTTATTATACTCTTTTAATATATATATTTCAGTAGTGTAAGGTTGTTCGTAGTGTGACGGTCATGGCGGGTCGTTAGACTTATCTTTTTTATTTTATTTTCTTAAAAACCTTTTCCAAAAAATATTTTATAAAAGAAAAAAAAGTATACCTTCAATTACTTTTCAAAAGAATAAAAAAATATATTTCTGAAAACTTCTCAAACAAAAAATATACTTCCGACCTTTTTTCAAAAATTGCTTTCTGAAAAACAAAATAAGTTTTTTACGGTTCATAAACAAATCATTATTCCCATAAGCATATTTCACAAAACTTTTATTTTAATATTTGAACGAGTTTTATTATCACCAAAACATTATTTTAGGGTTTGAATGCTTCACAAGTCTTTCGTTTAAAAAATAAATAAATTAGTGTAACGTAATAAGTTGATTCAGATTTTAGTAGATGCTAGAGAGAGAAGAGTATTTAAGGTTTTCTCTGAGAAGGGAGTCTCATAAGCTCATTTTCAAAGAAATTTAGAGAGAGGCTTTAGAGAGAAGGACTCTGGGTCCGTGAGCTCCTTTCTCTCCCAAATTTCTCTATTTGATTCTTCTTCTTTTCAATATCACTAGTTCCTTCTATCTTTTCTTGGAATTTAGGTTAGGAAACTTGGTTTTGGAGGCTTAAAGTCAGCAGGTTGAGCTCTGGAGGGAATTCTTCTTCTTCTTCTTCTTCTTCTTCTTCTTCTTCTTCTTCTTCTTCTTCTCAGTTTTGGTTGTTCTGAGCCAATTTTTAGGTGAAGGGAGCTAGAATGTAGGTTGTTTGGTTGCATGTGAGTTTAGGAACTCAATTGGTGCATGAATTTCAAAAATCAAGGGTTGAATTAAAGGATTTGCTTATTTCGGGGTTTTTGGGCAAAATGAGATTTTGATGATTTTGATGCATTGGGTGGGTGCATGTTGAATTTGAAATCGTTTTCAAATTATATGAAGTCTATGTATTATGTTTCTTGGATTGCATGTGGTTGGATCTCCTGATTTTTAAGAAGTTTTGGAGGTTACTATTTGAATTTGCGTCGGGCGCATGTTCTTGGCATCAGACGTGCATTCATCATAGACAACCATTTCAAATTCACGTCGGGCGCGAATTGAGATGAGAGTCTCTGGATGAGTCACGCCGGGCGTGAGGAGAACCACGCTGGGCGCGATATCAGATAGTGGCCTATATGTCATGTTATTGATATGGCGCCAGGCACAGGGTGAGTGCGTTGGGCATGGAAATCCTTGGAGGTCTCTGTCTAATTTGGCGTCGAGCGCAGGATAGGTGTGCTAGGCGTGGAGACCTTTATAAAAATGATTCATATATACTTATAAAATAGAAATTACACCATATTAAACTAATATAATTTTTAAAAATTTAATTCATATTTTAAAAAAATGAATCAATTCACTTTATAAACAAATTAATTAATATACTTTTATAAAGTAGATCAGTTGGATTTGAATTTTTCAAAAACTTAATCCACAAACAATCTTACATAAAAATATTAAAAGTTATATTTGAACTCACTTGTAATTTTTTTTCATTTATTTTTTATTTAAATTATTTCAAAAATTTAAAAATATTTTGAGAACATGAAAATATAATCAAACACTTTTTTTTAAACATACTTGATGATAACATTTTAATTAAATATTTTTGGGTATACGATTTCCAAGAATGCAATATAATAATCAAAACAAACATACCCTTATTATATATATATATATATATATATATGTTATTACTAAAATAAATTCTCTTATTTAATATATATTTTTGGACAATTTTATTTTTATAATTATTATTTTATAAATTATAATTTTTTAATTCTTTTATGTATATTTCATTCCATAACTCACGGTATTTTTAATAATCATATATTATTATATAATTTTTTTTATAATTTATTATTTTTTAAAAATAATTCATGAAGAGACGGAATATCTTTGATATAAAAGTATATATAAACCCTTTATTTTATAATAATATTCATTTTCTTTAATTTTAATTATTTATTCGGGCCGGTATGACATGTGGGTTGATTCATTACACACTGAAAAAAGGCCCACTGGGTCGCCTCAGTTAACCTCTTTCAAAATCTAAGAAACCCTAAATTAGGGTTTCTACGGCGCACTCTTCTCTTCTCTCATCCCTTTATAAACACCCTTCACCGTTTCTCCATACATTCGCCATTCTTTTTTCTGCAAGTCTCAATATTTCATAAGGTTTTCGCTTTAGGGTTTGTTTATGCGTTTTGGGTATACCTCATTTGTGTCGAATCATGCGTCGATTACTGATTACCGGTGCTCTTATTCAAGTGGGTACTGTGTATGAGATGACGCTACAACAATTCCTTTCTGCAATCTCTTTTGTGCTGTTTTAAATTCAGTTACCATTGCAGAGTAGGAAAATCCTCTTGTTTGTTTCAAAAACTCCTCAAGTTTACTTTTTTGTTTCTACTATCTTATTATTTTTGTGTATTGTGCTAAGAAATAGGCTTATGATGCATATTTTGTTCGTTTGGTTGAAATTTTAATTTAGATGTAGATATTGGTAGAGCTGAGAAAGATGTGATGACACTTTCCCCAATGATAGAAGTTGATTCTATCTTTGCTATTCACATAATTCAGTCTCCTTTTTGGAATATTGGATTTCCATGCAAAAATTCTGATCTTCCTACCATCTCAATTTAATGTTTGAGATTATAATTTTAGTGGTTTTAATTGTTAATAGGATTAATAGGAGCATGTGAACTTTGATTTTATGGTGTTTAGATATGACATTAGTGTCTAGTAATGTGGTGTATTGAGAGAATCAAGATGGATGTGATGATAATTTCCCCAGATGATCGACGCTGAACATAATGTGCGATTTTTTTCTCTCTAGAGAAATCAAGCCAATAAATCTGATCCATCTTTGTACTTTTTATTTTGCACCTTGTAGGTTTCATGCTTTTGTAATTGTAGCATTACTCTCTTTTTAAGCCCGATTATTTTATTTGAGTGGTGGATTATTGTGGAATTTCATTGCATTGTATGGGAGTAGAATTATGAATGTTTATTCTTTGAATGGTGAATTATTTGATGTTTTAATCTCGTCGTGGTATAATAGGCTGTTCTATTTCTAGTTAAAAATTGTATTGCTAGATGGATGTGATGATTATTTCCCCAGATGATCGACGCTGAACATAATGTGCGATTTTTTTCTCTCTAGAGAAATCAAGCCAATAAATCTGATCCATCTTTGTACTTTTTATTTTGCACCTTGTAGGTTTCATGCTTTTGTAATTGTAGCATTACTCTCTTTTTAAGCCCGATTATTTTATTTGAGTGGTGGATTATTGTGGAATTTCATTGCATTGTATGGGAGTAGAATTATGAATGTTTATTCTTTGAATGGTGAATTATTTGATGTTTTAATCTCGTCGTGGTATAATAGGCTGTTCTATTTCTAGTTAAAAATTGTATTGCTAGATGGATGTGATGATTATTTCCCCAGATGATCGACGCTGAACATAATGTGCGATTTTTTTCTCTTAAGAGAAATCAAGCCAAATAAATCTGATCCATCTTTGCACGTTTAATTTATCACCTTGTAGGGTTGGTATATGCTTTTGAAATAGTAGCATTTCTCTGTTTTATAGCCAATTATTTTATTTAAATTGAGGATTATTGCTGAATTTTGATGCAATGTAAGGGAATACAATTGTTAATGCAAGTTGTTGGTTGTTTTAATCACGTTTTAGTGTCATTGGAAATTCCAAACAATGCATAATGGGTTGTATTCCTAGATTGTGATGATTATTTCCCCAGATGATCGACGCTGAACATAATGTGCGATTTTGTTTCTTTAGAGAAATCAAGCCAAATAAGTCTGGTCCATCTATGCACATTTAAGTTTGTCCAAGTAGTTTAGGGTATATAGCAGTATTTTTGGAAGGGTAGTAGTTGTCAGTTATCTAGTCAATTATTTAATATTTTTGTTGGATATTATATGATTTTATTAAGGTTCGTGGGAATAATCTTCTAAATGCATGAACTTCTAGGATTATCCTAGACATTAGTCGTTACAAATTTTAATCACATTTATGTCATTGGAAACTCTAAATGAAGATCTGGCAACTACTAGAATCGATAACATAGTCACATTTTTTCGTAGTAAAGTTGGAGAGATGAGCAAAGGGGTATCTGACATTTAAATGACATTCAGATATTCTATATTGCTTTTTAGAATTCTCCAGATAACAAAGAACAGGAGTTTAATGCTTGTGCTGCTTCACATGTGGATTGCAAGTTTGGCTCTTCTGTTACATGAATCGTTTCTTTCTTTTCAATGTTTGCTGTGTAATTGTGTCGTTTGTATTTTTACAGAATTTATAAAAACAGTGATATATATATATATATATATATATGAATGTTGTAATTTTCTTTGCGTCAGTCATCACATAACGGCAGCGCTGTGTACAAAAGTTGCAGTTTCTCATTTCATTCACAGTATAATCTTTAATTATTTATAAAATATATTATTCAACCTTATTTATCTAAAAAAAATGTGACTTAAAAACAAGGTGTAAAGTGCATGACAGTAAGGGACATATATCGGCTTTTTATGTTTGTGGTCTCTTAAATTTGGGATATGTGATTTTTGCCTTTTAAATTTAAAATTTGTATTTTTAAATTTTATAATTTAAAAAATATTTTAGTTTTTTAAATATAAGATTTGTGTTTTTAATCTCTCAAAATATCAAAATTGATTATTTTAGTCTCTCTGAATAACTAACAGTTATGTTAGATAATATATTTTTTGAAGTTACAAATATTAAAATATAGATTTTAAATTTGGGAGACTGAAATAATATTTTTTATTAGTTGAAAACTAAAAATGCGACATCTTCTATTCCATGGACCAATTGTAAATAAGTAATAATAAATCTTTGATGAATATGAAGAGACTTAACATGAAATGAAAATCGTTTACAAATCATCTCTAAATGTAAAGAAATGTAAAGATGTGTTTGTTCAAACTTTTAGACAAGGACTTTAACAAAAGAAATACATAATTTAACAAAATAATATTATGGTTAATCTGAAATTAGATAGCTCAATCTTAATTTAAGAACTTTCGATGTCATATCTTATCATGATGTGAGATAGAGTAAGCTAATTACACACAAATTATATAACATGTACATGTAACACTTTAATATTCATCACAATTATAACTTAGAATCAATACAATGAACATTAACATAGTCTCAAAACCCAAAGACTAATATTCATAGTCCAAAACATAGTTTTAAAAACTGGACCGGTCATCGAACCGGTTAAGGTACTGGGTCAGTGGGTCAAAGGTTGAACCGGTAGGTCACTAATTGAACCGCATGACTCGATTTTTATTTATTTTTATTAAAAAATATTCATATTAAATATATTTTATACTTATAAATTTTAATAAATTCATATCTTATTTTAAATTTTAATTTTTCTATCTTATTTAATTTTTTTTTTTTAAAAAAATACATAAAAAAATTACATGTTAAACGGTATATTAATACAAATTAAAAATATAAACAATATGTACATATATAATATGCTTGCAATTAATATCACAAAATAATATATGTAGTATTTATATAGATATTGCATTATTAAATATATAATTTAAAATTAATAATATACTATAAAAGTTATTTAAGTTGTATATATTGCAAACAAATATATTAGAACAAGTAGTCATTGTTATATTTAATAAGACTCCTTGCTTTTTCATTAAGAGATTCAATTTTCATTATTATTTTTATGATTTATGGTCCCTTAAAAAAAATTTAAAAAAATATAAAAAAAAAGTGGTTGAACCGGTTTGACCCACCGGTTCACCGGTTGAACCGGAAAATTGATCGGTTCAATCCGGTTTGAAACGGGTCGACTGCCTAACCGATCCAACTTCAGATTCGGACCGGCTGGACCACCGGTTCCCGGTCCAACCGGTTCGACTGGCCGGTTCGGTCCGGGTTTTAAAACACTGGTCCAAAAGCTAATTATCATGATTTGAAGGGCAATTACTTACGGTTTCAAGGCATATTCATGGCCCAAAGGCAATTGAAGGCATATTCATGGCCCAAAGATGATTTGCCCATGGTTAGACGATAAAATCTCATGCTCATGTTGCATGCTTCACATACAAGATTCTGTACAATTTTTATCATAATTTTATCATTTATTGTTAATACTTAAATATATTTAATTTGTTACTTTTGTAGCAAATTTAATATATTTGTCTAAAATAAAGTTATGCTTTTTATTTAAATGAAATTAAAATAATACATATGAATATACACAAATAATCAGTTGAACGGGAGAGAAAAATTACGTTGAATGCTTAGAAATTCAGAAATATAGGAAAACAAACACGCACATAGTTGTAGGAGATAGTTAGCATATTATAAATAAAATTTTTCTATTTAAATTTTAACGTTGTTATTATAATTTTAATTGACAAAGAAAATATAAAATTAAATCAATAATGACGGATTCTATATGTGAAGTGCTATATGTACATGCTGAAAAGTAAATGTATAAAATCTCTTGTTGAAAGCCTTTCATCTTTGATTATTTGGTTTTTGGCCTCAAAGTTTTAGATATGAATTATATCTGTCAAAGTGATTCTGATGTCAAAAATAGTAAGTATTCAAATTATTTTTATATTTTACTAAAAGTTACTTTCCTTATGAAAACGAGTTGCACATGTATTTATAACTACATAAATGTTATCATAAAAAAACACTTTTTGACTTATTAAAACACTACTCTTGAGACCGACAATATCTCGGTATTCCTATCTAATATACTACATACTTAAACTAGATTTTTTTTTACTTTATTAAATATTTGTCATTTTATTTAGTGAGATATCCACTTTAATCATTCACACTTCATTTACGTGAAAAACAATTTGTGCCATTTAATATTTATTTTTAATTATTTTCTTTTGTTAGATCCAATTAAAACATTTAAAAATATATTTTCTTTTTACTATCATGAACTTTTTGGAGGATATATCATTTTTCAATAATAAACTGTGTATTCGGTTCATCTAATTTTATAAATGAAAATCGTGCGGTCGAAATTATTTTCCCACCGTGGGAGATATTACCAACTTTTCCACGCTAAAATCAGTCCATTTTATATACCTCAACTAGGCTTGAGATGATTGGTCACAAGGAATGATGGTTTTGGTGTGTCATAAGATGATTAGTATGAGGAAAAAGTGAAAAAATAAATGTATTGAAAAAAAAAATCCTAAACCCTAAATCCGATCGGTACATAAATAATACCCATTAAATTATAAATATACTTATTTATTTTTAACTATTATTTTAGGTTGTGATTATACTTGAATTTATGAGAAATTAATATTTGAATATAAATATGTATTATGGTTAAAATATATAATAAAATCATCATTTTTTTGCATATTATACTTTATATTATGTATGTATCATAAATCCTCCCTCATGATTTTTCTTGACCAAAAGCGGGGTATACAAAGTTTTTCCATTTTAAAAAGGTACCCCTCAAGAAGATAAAACTCATCAAAAGGCTTTTGGAGGCATTTGTTGAAGATGGATTGGAAATATTGATCATCCTCAAACAACTTCTATATATTATCAAACATAAGAAGGGAAAGAATAATGTGGTGGCAGATGCTTTATCTAGAAGGCACTCATTACTATTCTGCTTCTAAATAGTAATGAGTGCCTTCTAGTTAACTCGTTCAACCATATGTCCATGAATAGAAATGTTACTATTCCCACATAAGTGTTGATGGGGTAGACAGTTCCTGTGGTTATGCTAATATTGATGATGACAAATATGAGTATCATAGACACGACAAATATGAGTATCATAGACACGAAGAAACTTCTTAATATTCCTTTTATAATCACCCTTTTTGTCAACTTCATAGCAGCTAAACGATCAAAAATGTTCTCCATTGTCAACGAACTTTTATCTACTGCGACTTCATTGCACTGAATAATGTGTTGACTACCTCTGACTTGTACTTGTACTATTTCGGTGCTAGCATGTTTTTTCGAAGGCGGTAAAGGCAATAACGATGGTTTTGGAAAGATAGTAGTTTCACCTTTATCTCCCTCACTTCTACTCTTTTTTAGGGCTCTCAAACTTGTTGACGGAATCTGTTCAATGCTTAACTGAGACTCATCACCACCACTCCTATATCTCTTTTGACGTCTTTTGGCTCCCATTTTACTATTTTCAAACTTAATTACTCAAAAGAGAGTAATGAAATGGTGATGGAAGGAAGGAAAGAAATAAAATTTTTGTAGTCACTCTCAGTTACGAAATGGTGGAGACGGTGATATTTTGTCCGGTTAATGGTGGTTTCTGGCCGGTGTTTAGAGATGATGGAGGTGGTGATTCGAGAGAAATGAAGGAGGAGAGGAAGAAAAGGAGCATAGACTGACTACGTCAATTTATTAAGTTTTAAAAATAACATTTTTTTAATTTGTGTACAATATGTATATATGTAAAATGAAAAATAAAAAAAGATTATAAATTATAAATTATAAACTCAGCGCTATGAAATATGAAGGAAGGCAACCGTACTAGCTGTCACAACACATGTGTTAATAAGTGTATGCTCCTCCCGAGTAAAAGCTATTTTACTTAAACTCATTCTACTTAACACTTTCATCTATATGTCCATGAATAGAAATGTTACTATTCCCACATAAGTGTTGATGGGGTGGACAGTTCTTGTGGTTATGCTAATATTGATGATGACAAATATGAGTATCATAGATACGAAGAAACTTAATAATATTCTTCTTATAAACACCTCTTTTGTCAACTTCATAGGAGCTACACGATCAAAAATGTTCTCGATTGACAAACAAATTTTATCCGCGACTTCATTGCACCGAATAATGTGTTCACTACCTCCGACATGTACTATTTTGGTGCTAGCATGTCTTTTTGAAGGCGGTAAAGGCGGTTTTGGAAAGATAGGAGTTTCAACTTCATCTCCCTCACTTATACTCTTTTTTAGGGCTACGAGACTTGTTGATGGCGCAATGCTTAACTGAGACTCATCACCACCACTCCTATATCTCTTTTGACGTCTTTTTGCTCCCATTTTACTATTTTCAAGCTTAGTTACTCAAAAGAGAGTAATGAAATGGTGATGGAAGGAAGGAAAGAAATAAAATTTCTGTAGTCACTCTCAGTTATGAAATGGTGGAGACGATGATATTTTGTCCGGTTAACGGTGGTTTCTGGCCGGTGTTTAGAGATGATGAAGGTGGTTATTCGAGAGAAATTGTGACACCCTTACTACCCCAAAACATATATCGAAATAATGTAACAAAATTAAAGAAAATAAACTTTTGAAATTGGTAAAAGGGTTCACATAACAAAAATTCAATACACCACATTAATAGAAATATCAAACCTAAAATACAAGAGTTTCTAAAATTGTTTTCAAAATAATATTACAGAATTTTCATAAATATCTTAAACTAGAAATCTTCTGCCCCGATGTCACACTATCAGAGCATTTTCCCAAATAAAACTGCTGACATACTATATACAAATTGCAGCTGGATCCTCTCCACCTAAAAATATCCACAATTTATACGGTGAGAAAAGAAAAATTATCTATATGCAAAACACATACAAACACATCACAGTATAATTTATTATAACAACTTGTTTATTTCATATAAACGTATATAGATTTAATTATCAAATATTCAACCATTTCACAAACCATTATACATGTCACTTTCACAATCATAAAATCATTTTTCATGTCCATCAATATCACAATTAACACTATGCCAAGACCTCGCCACATCTGACACAAGTGATACAGGTTAATTGCCTCCCTTACTCACACCATACCAGGGGTACGCTCGTCCCTGAAGCATCACCTACCCAAGGTTCGTATCATCCCTGATTTACGAGGAGTACGCTCGTCCCTGAAGTATCCACCACACAGGGTTCGTATCATCCTTAATCCTTTAGTGTGAGTAACAACAATCACATTACAATCAATACAATCTCTTGCAATTAACCCTATGTCAGGGCTGCCATAACTGACATAAGTGGTGGTGTTAACTGTTTTTCTCATCTCACACCATGCTAGGGTCACGCCTTCCCTGTAACACCACTTATACAGAGCCGTGCCATACTAGCCATCGATGTGAGACATCACAATCACAATCATATCACAACCATACAACATCTCATCAAATTTATAACACATGTATAATTCCATATAACAAATAAACTTAACAAAGTAAGATCTACATACCCCTCAAGCATATTATATCAATATTCTTCATTCTTACAAGTAATATAGCAATTAACTTTCATTAACATAAAAGTTAATAGAATAACAGTAAAATTCCTAATTATTCCAAATTAGAAATTAATAGGAGGCTTGGCCGTCCATTCACATAAATTCCAATTTTTAAATCAATAGGAGGCTTGGCCGTCCATTCACATAAATCAAACGTTATTCTAAGAAATTCTACCCAATACCCTCATGTATTTTACATATAAATAACCCTCTTTTCCCCCGTACCTGATTAAATAGAAATTTGAGTAGAACTTCCTCTTCTTTTTTTTATTAACTAGGACCGGAACTAGAGTAGAACCTCCTCTCTTTCTAGATTCTTCTCTCTCTCTCTCTCTTTCTTCCTCCAGAATTTCCTTATCTCAAGTTATGAATTTCCTTCAACCCCTAGCCTCTATTTATAGAAATTCTGGAATTACTATGCAGATTAAAATAATATTATATTTACTATGCACTATTCATTAAAATAATATTAATAGTAAAATACTGTGCATTCACGAGATTACTGTTCGTCCACGGATTTACTGTTCAAAAATACATATATTACTATTCAAAAATACGTATACGTGAATAGTAAAATACGTATACATAAATAGTAAAATACATATAAAAAAATATGATAATCCTTTTAACAATCCCAATACATAAAAATAAAATTTTAGGATGTTACAGAAATGAAGGAGGAATGGAAGAAAAGGCAATTTATTTAGTTTTAAAAATAAAATTTTCTTAATTTCTATACAATATGTATATATGTAAAATGAAAAATAAAAGAAGATTATAAATTATAAATTATAAACTCAGCGCTATGAAATATGAAGGCAACCGTACTAGCTGTCACAACACCTGTGTTAATATGTGTATGCTCCTCCCGAGTAAAAGCTATTTTCCTTAAACCCATTCTAGTTAACACTTTCATCCATATGTCCATGAATAAAAATGTTACTATTCCCACATAAGTGTCGATGGTTATGCTAATATTGATAATGACAAATATGAGTATCATAGATACGAAGAAACTTAAAAATATTCCTCTTATAATCACCTCTTTTGTCAACTTCATAGGAGCTACACGATTAAAATTGTTCTCCATTGTCAACCAACTTTTATCCGCGACTTCATTGCACTGAATAATGTGTTCACTACCTCCGACATGTACTATTTTGGTGCTAGCATGTCTTTTTGAAGGCGGTAAAGGAGGTTTTGGAAAGATAGGAGTTTCAACTTCATCTCTCTCACTTCTACTCTTTTTTAGGGCTACGAGACTTGTTGATGGCGCAGTGCTTAACTGAGACTCATCACCACCACTCCTATATCTCTTTTGACGTCTTTTTGCTCCCATTTTACTATTTTCAAGCTTAGTTACTCAAAAGAGAGTAATGAAATGTCGATGGAAGGAAGGAAAGAAATAAAATTTTTGTAGTCACTCTCAGTTACGAAATGGTGGAGACGGTGATATTTTGTCCGGTTAATGGTGGTTTCTGGCCGGTGTTTAGAGATGATGAAGGTGGTGATTCGCTCGAAATGAAAGAGAAGAGGAAGAAAAGGAGCATAGACAGAGTAGGTCAATTTATTAAGTTTTAAAAATAACAGTTTTTTAATTTCTGTACAATATGTATACATGTAAAATGAAAAATAAAAAAAGATTATAAATTATAAATTATAAACTCAACGCTATGAAATATGAAGGCAATCGTACTAGCTGTCACAACACCTGTGTTAATAAGTGTATGCTCCACCCGAGTAAAAGCTATTTTCCTAAAACCCATTTAGTTAACACTTTCATCCATATGTCCATGAATAGAAATGTTACTATTCCCACATAAGTGTTGATGGTTATGCTTATATTGATGATGACAAATATGAGTATCATAGATACGAAGAAACTTAATAATATTCCTCTTATAATCACCTCTTTTGTCAACTTCATAAGAGCTACACGATTAAAATTGTTCTCCATTGTCAACCAACTTTTATCCGCGACTTCATTGTACTGAATAATGTGTTCACTACCTCTGACCTGTACTATTTTGGTGCTAACATGTCTTTTTGAAGGCGATAAAGGCGGTTTTGGAAAGATAGGAGTTTCAACTTCATCTCCCTCACTTCTATTTTTTTTAGTGCTATGAGACTTGTTGATGGTGCAGTGCTTATCTGAGACTTATCACCACCTCTCCTATATCTCTTTTGACGTCTTTTTGCTCCCATTTTACTATTTTCAAGCTTAGTTACTCAAAAGAGGGTAATGAAATGTTGATGGAAGGAAGGAAAGAAATAAAATTTCTGTAGTAACTCTCAGTTACGAAATGTTGGAGACGGTGATATTTTGTCCGGTTAATGGTAGTTTCTAGCCCGTGTTTAGAGATGATGAAGGTGGTGATTCGAGAGAAATGAAGAGGAGAGGAAGAAAAGGAGCATAGATAGAGTATGTCAATTTATTAAGTTTTAAACATAACATTTTTTTAATTTCTGTAAAATATGTATATATGTAAAATGAAAAATAAAAAAAGATTATAAATTATAAATTATAAACTCAGCGCTATGAAATATGAAGGCAACCGTACTAGCTGTCACAACACCTGTGTTAATAAGTGTATGCTCCACCTGAGTAAAAGCTATTTTCCTAAAACCCATTTAGTTAACACTTTCATCCATATGTCCATGAATAGAAATGTTACTATTCCCACATAAGTGTTGATGGTTATGCTTATATTGATGATGACAAATATGAGTATCATAGATACGAAGAAACTTAATAATATTCCTCTTATAATCACCTCTTTTGTCAACTTCATAAGAGCTATACGATTAAAATTGTTCTCCATTGTTAACCAACTTTTATCCGCGACTTCATTGTACTGAATAATGTGTTCACTACCTCTGACCTGTACTATTTTGCTGCTAACATGTCTTTTTGAAGGCGATAAAGGCGGTTTTGGAAAGATAGGAGTTTCAACTTCATCTCCCTCACTTCTATTTTTTTTTAGTGCTATGAGACTTGTTGATGGTGTAGTGCTTATCTGAGACTTATCACCACCTCTCCTATATCTCTTTTGACGTCTTTTTGCTCCCATTTTACTATTTTCAAGCTTAGTTACTCAAAAGAGGGTAATGAAATGTTGATGGAAGGAAGGAAAGAAATAAAATTTTTGTAGTAACTCTCAGTTACGAAATGTTGGAGACGGTGATATTTTGTCCGGTTAATGGTGGTTTCTGGCCCGTGTTTAGAGATGATGAAGGTGGTGATTCGAGAGAAATGAAGGAGGAGAGGAAGAAAAGGAGCATAGACAGAGTATGTCAATTTATTAAGTTTTAAACATAACATTTTTTTAATTTCTGTACAATATGTATATATGTAAAATGAAAAATAAAAAAAGATTATAAATTATAAATTATAAACTCAGCGCTATGAAATATGAAGGCAACTGTACTAGCTGTCACAACACTTGTGTTAATATGTGTATGCTCCTCCCGAGTAAAAGCTATTTTCCTTAAACCCATTCTAGTTAACACTTTCATCCATATGTCCATGAATAGAAATGTTACTATTCCCACATAAGTGTTGATGGGGTGGACAGTTCCTGTGGTTATGCTAATATTGATGATGATAAATATGAGTATCATATATATGAAGAAACTTAATAATATTCCTCTTATAATCACCTCTTTTGTCAACTTCATAGGAGCTACACGATCAAAAATGTTCTCCATTGTCAACCAACTTGTATCCGCGACTTCATTGCACTGAATAATGTGTTCACTACCTCCGACATGTACTATTTTGGTGCTAGCATGTCTTTTTGAAGGCGGTAAAGGCGGTTTTGGAAAGATAGGAGTTTCAACTTCATCTCCCTCACTTCTACTTTTTTTAGGGCTGCGAGACTTGTTGATGGCGCAGTGCTTAACTGAGATTCATCACCACCACTCCTATATCTCTTTTGACGTCTTTTTGCTCCCATTTTACTATTTTCAAGCTTAGTTACTCAAAAGAGAGTAATGAAATGGTGATGGAAGGAAGGAAAGAAATAAAATTTCTGTAGTCACTCTCAGTTACGAAATGGTGGAGACGGTGATATTTTGTCCGGTTAATGGTGGTTTCTGGCCGGTGTTTAGAGATGATGAAGGTGGTTATTCGAGAGAAATGAAGGAGGAGAGGAAGAAAAGGAGCATAGACAGAGTACGTCAATTTATTTAGTTTTAAAAATATATATTTTTTAATTTCTATACAATATGTATATATATAAAATGAAAAATAAAAAAAGATTATAAATTATAATTTATAAACTCAGCGCTATGAAATATGAAGGCAACCGTACTAGCTGTCACAACACCTGTGTTAATAAGTGTATGCTCCTCCCGAGTAAAAACTATTTTCCTTAAACCCATTCTAGTTAACACTTTCATCCATATGTCCATGAATTGAAATGTTACTCCCACATAATTGTTGACAGGGTGGACAGTTCCTGTGGTTATGCTAATATTGATGATGACAAATATGAGTATCATAATACGAAGAAACTTAATAATATTCCTCTTATAATCACCTCTTTTGTCAACTTCATTGGAGCTACACGATCAAAAATGTTCTCCATTGTCAACCAACTTTTATCCGCGACTTCATTGCACTGAATAATGTGTTCACTACCTCCGCCATGTACTATTTTGGTGATAGCATATCTTTTTGAATGCGGTAAAGGCGGTTTTGGAAAGATAGGAGTTTCAACTTCATCTCCCTCACTTCTACTCTTTTTTAGGGCTACGAGTCTTGTTGATGGCGCAGTCCTTAACTGAGACTCATCACCACCACTCCTATATCTCTTTTGACGTCTTTTTGCTCCCATTTTACTATTTTCAAGATTAGTTACTCAAAAGAGAGTGATGAAATGGTAATGGAAGGAAGGAAAACAATACAATTTCTGTAGTCACTCATAGTTATGAAATGGTGGAAACTATAAGTGGAAAGCAGCCCTCACCTTTCAAGCCGATTTTGTAGGGTTGAGTTAGGCTTAATCCACTATTCTAAGATGGTATCAGAGTTATCCTAGATTCTTAAAAATCCATTAATACATGCACCATGGGCATGAGGGGGAGTATTCAAGTCTCGCCAATCCTAGATCATTAAAAAGGGCCACCTACCATTTATCCACGTACCAGGCCCAATACTGTTGAACGTGAGGGGGTGTATTGGAAAAAACTCAAGTCCCACATCGACTAGAGATTAGGCAATTAAATAATATATAATGAAAAACAACCCTCACCTTACAGGCCAGTTTTGTATGGTTGAGTTAGGCTTGAATCCATTATTCTAAGATGGTATCAAATCTATCCTAGATTCTTAAAAAAGGGCCACCTACCCACCATGGGGATGAGGGGGTGTTGATGGAACCAACTTCTCCATGAAGGCTAGTGGTTGATTCCTTCTCTTCTTCAAGGATGAGATGATGCAAATGATGATCTCCTCAAGGATAGAAAGTGATGCACAAGGTGTTTAGGAGAGGGTAAGGTGATTCCCAAAAAAATGGAAGGAGATGAAGGGGTGGTGTTTGGTGGTGTAGCTCCTTTAGGCTAGCTCACTTCACTTAGGATGATGAAGGCCAACCAAGGAAGACCCAAACTCACTCAAGGAAGAGAGGAGAGGATAGGGGGCCTTGGAGTTCCTAGGGGACTAAAGAAAGAATGAAGAGGCACTAGACTCACTCAATAGCATTAATTTCCAAAGTGGCTACAAGGTGGGTTACCTAGAGTACTTATAGGGAGAGAAATACATCTAGGGTTTCTTGGGAGCATTTGGCCAAAATTTTGGAGTCCAAATGCACCCTAAATGAACCCTAAATGCATCCCAAATGAAATGACTCTCATCCCTCCTAAAAGAATAAAGTACCCTTAGGTCTAAAAAAAGAAAGAAATGGACTTTTGACCGTAAAAATAAGACTTAAGTCCTAATATAAATCCTAAAACTAATTTTTCCCCATAATACAAAGGCTAAATAAAAATACAAAATAAAATCCTAATATCTAATGTACCATAAAATACAAGGGAAAAATGGAAAAAGAAAGCAACAAATTAAGGAGAGGGCTCAAATTCCACACACATGAAGATCATGGCCTTTGGTGTGGTTTGTACTTCATCTTCCTCTACTCTCCTAGCCATGGACCTTGTGATAGGCCCTATATGACGCTTCAAGGATGATCCTCCATCATCCCCTCCTTCTTGAGAAGGATTTGACCTCAAATCGTCATCCTCATCCATGTCATTGGTCCCTACAAAATGTGTAAGATCACAAACATTAAAAGAGGAACTAACTCCATAATTAGAGGGAAGGTCTAGAATGTATGCATTGTCATTAATCCTTTTGAGAACTTGGAAAGGGCCATCCCCCCTAGGGTTTAGTTTGGATTTCTTTTGAGTAAGGAATCTATCCTTCCTCAAGAGAAGCCAAACCCAATCGCCAATTTCTAAGGTTACCTTTTTCCTCCCTTTGTTGTTGTACTTGGCATATTTTTCGGTTTGTTTTTTAATTTGGCTCTTGACTTTTTCATGGTATTTTCTTATAAATTCAGCCCTAGATACTCCTTCTTTGTGGTACAAGGAAGTAGTATTAGGGAGTGGAATCAAGTCAAGAGGGGTAAGGGTATTACAGCCATATACAACCTCAAAAGGAGAGAGGTTGGCAGTCTTATGGACTATTCTATTATAGGCAAACTCTATGTGGGGGAGGCATTCATCCCAAGTTTTCTTGTTCCCTTTTAAAATGACCCTCAACAATGTGGATAAGGATCTATTCACTACTTTGGTTTGCCCATCGGTTTGTGGGTGGCAAGTAGTAGAATAGACAAGCTTTGTTCCTATTTTTTCCCAAAGAATTTTTCAAAAGTGACTAAGGAACTTAGCATCCCTATCGGGCACAATAGTCTTAGGTAACCCATGCAAACGGACCACCTCTTTGAAGAAAAGTTTAGCAATATAGCTAGCATCACCTACTTTGTGGCATGGTATAAAATGAGCCATTTTGCTCAAACGATCCACAACCACAAAGATAGAATCAAACTCCCTTTCGGTCCTTGGGAGACCAAGCACAAAATCCATACTAATGTCAACCCAAGGGGAAATAGCTATAGGAAGAGGGGTGTAGAGTCCATGACTCGTGATTTTGCTTGAAAGAAAGTGATACATTTGGAGCAATGCCTTTGAACGTCCACTCTCATGTGTGGCCAATAAAATTTAGATTTCAAAAGGCTTAGGCTTTTATCAACCCCAAAATGGCCCATGAGACCTCCCTCATGACTTTCCTTAACCAAAAGCTTTCTAATCGATCCTTGGGGTATACAAAATTTTCCCATTTTAAAAAGTTACCCCTTAATAAGCTAAAACCCATCAAAAGGCTTTTGGAGGCATTTGGTGAAGATGGATTGGAAATCTTGATCATCCTCATACAACTCCTATATATTATCAAATATAAGAAGGAAAAGAATAATGTGGTGGCAGATGCTTTATCTAGAAGGCACTCATTACTATTCTGGTTCTAAATAGTAATGAGTGCCTTCTAGTTAACACTTTCAACCATATGTCCATGAATAGAAATGTTACTATTCCCACATAAGTGTTGATGGGGTGGACAGTTCCTGTGGTTACGCTAATATTGATGATGACAAATATGAGTATCATAGACACGAAGAAACTTATTAATATTCCTCTTATAATCACCCTTTTTGTCAACTTCATAGCAGCTACACGATCAAAAATGTTCTCCATTATAAACAAACTTTTATCCACTACGACTTCATTGCACTGAATAATGTGTTGACTACCTCTGACTTGTACTTGTACTATTTCAGTGCTAACATGCCTTTTCGAAGGCAGTAAAGGCGATAACGATGGTTTTGGAAAGATAGTAGTTTCACCTTCATCTCCCTCAGTTCTACTCTTTTTTAGGGCTCCCAGACTTGTTGATGACATCTGTTCAGTGCTTAACTGAGACTCATCACCACCACTCCTGTATCTCTTTTGACGTCTTTTGGCTCCCATTTCACTATTTTCGAGCATAATTACTCAAAAGAGAGTAATGAAATGGTGATGGAAGGAAGGAAAGCAATAAAATTTCTATAGTCACTCTCAGTTATGAAATGGTGGAGACGGTGATATTTTCTCTGGTATATGGTGGTTTCTGGCATGTGTTTAGAGATGATGAAGGAGGTGGCTCGAGAGAAATAAAGGATGAGAGGAAGAAAAGGAGCATAGACAGAGTACGTCAATTTATTAAGTTTTCAAAAGAACCTTTTTTTAATTTCTATACAATATGTATATATGTAAAATGAAAAATAAAAAATGATTAAAAATTATAAATTATAAACTTAGTGCTATGCAATATGAAGACAACCGTACTAGCTGTCACAACACCTGTGTGAATAAGTGTATGCTCCTCCCGAGTAAAAGCTATTTTCCTTAAACCCATTCTAGTTAACACTTTCATCCATATGTCCATGAATAGAAATGTTACTATTCCCACATAAGTGTTGATGGGGTGGACAGTTCCTGTGGTTATGCTAATATTGATGATGCAAATATGAGTATCATAGACACGAAGAAACTTAATAATATTCCTCTTATAATCACCTCTTTTGTCAACTTTGTAGGAGCTACACGATCAAAAATGTTCTCCATTGTCAACCAACTTTTATTTGCGACTTCATTGCACTGAATAATGTGTTCACTACCTCCGACTTGTACTATTTCGGTGCTAGCATGTCTTTTTGAAGGCAGTAAAGGCGATTTTGGAAAGATAAGAGTTTCAACTTCATCTCCATCACTTCTATTCTTTTTTAGGGCTACGAGACTTATTGATGGTGCAGTGCTTAACTAAGACTCATCACCACCACTCCTATATCTCTTTTGACGTCTTTTTGCTCCCATTTTACTATTTTTAAGATTTGTTACTCAAAAGAGAGTAATGAAATGGTGATGGAAGGAAGGAAAGCAATACAATTTTCATAGTCACTCTTAGTTATGAAATGGTGGAGATTATAAGTGGAAAGCAACCCTCACCTTACAAGCGGATTTTGTAGGGTTGAGTTAGGATTAATCCACTATTCTAAGATGGTATCATAGTTATCCTAGATTCTTAAAAATCCTTTGATACATGCACCATCGGCATGAGGGGGTGTATTCAAGTCCCGCCAATCCTAGATCATTAAAAAAGGGACACCTACCATTTATCCACCCCAATAGTGCTGAATGTGAGGGGGTGTATTGGGAAAAACCCAAGTCCCACATCGACTAGAGATTAGGCAATTAAATAGTATATAAGTGGAAAGAAATACTCACCTTACAAGCTGGTTTTGTAGGGTTGAGTTAGGCTTAAATCCATTATTCTAAGATGGTATCAAATTTATCCTAGATTCTTAAAAAAGGGCCACCTACCCACCATGGGCATGAGGGGGTGTTGATGGAACCAACTTCTCCAAGAAGGCTAGTGGTTGATTCCTTCTCTTCTCCAAGGATGAGATGATGCAAATGATGATCTCCTCAAGGGTAGAAAGTGACGCACAAGGTGTTTAGGAGAGGGTAAGGTGATGCCCAAAAAAATGGAAGGAGATGAAGGGGTGGTGTAGCTCCTTTAGGCTATGATGGAAGTACTTGGAGAGGATTGATATTCTTCCAAGCTTTCCATGCAAGGACCGAAATGCTCCATGAGGTTGAACTCCTTGAAGGTGGCGGAATCACCTTGGAGAATTCTCCAATGGTGGAGAAGCACCTAAGAGAGCTTCGGTTACCTCTTGAAGAAGTGAAGAAGCTTGAGAAACCAAGCTTCTAGGAGAAGGAACCTTGAGAGAGAACCTAAGAGAAGGTTTCTCACGAATTTTGACTCTTGAAAATGAGAGAGAATTCTGAATTCTTTTTCTCATAAATGTCCAAAAGTGAGTACAAGTGAAGGAATTACAAATATATAGGGAGAGGTAGCTTCTAGGAGAAGCTAACCTTAACCATGGTTCACTAGGAACCATGGTAAGGTAGTGAACCATGGTAAGGTGTAGCTAACCATCCATGGTTTCTAAAACTTGTAGGAGAAGCTATCCTTGACCATGGTTCACTTAAGAACCATGGTAAGATCAGCCAACCTACCAAGGTTTAGAAACTTGGAGGAGAAGCTTAAAAAAACTCAAGAATGCACATGGAAATTTCGGCCAAAGAGAAATGAAGGAGCTAGGCGGCCTTGGCTTCTTTTTCTCCTTTGATTTATTTCAAAAATTATTGATTTGGTTTAGTTAGGTTCATCAAATGATGATGAGACCTAGCTAAATCAAATCTATGAAAAATTAGGAGAAAAATGAGTCCAATATGCAAAATTTTGCCTAGGCCCAACTCAGGCCCAATTTCTAAGTACACTCCCTAGCGTTGCTAAATGTCACCCCTTTTTCCCTACTGAAAAAATACAAAATGAATACATCAATTAGGGAGGTTAAATGGAGTTAAACTCTCTAAGTAACCTACCTTGAAATCAATATACAAACACTAGAAAAAGCAAGTAAAGTGCCTCACAAATACAAAGGCAAAAATAACCTATACAAAAGAACTACTATATGTATAAACATAAGAAAAAGGTCTTTAAGATCATCCCATTCCTCTTGGTTCTTTTAGTATATCACCTCTTGGATTCCTTGGCCTTGGCCATAATCTATCAGGCTAGCTCACTTCAGTTAGGATGATGAAGGCCAACCAAGGAAGACCCAAGCTCACTCAAGGAAGAGAGGAGAGGATAGGGGGCCATGGAGTTCCTAGGGGACTAAGGAAAGAATGAACAGGCACTAGGCTCACTCAATAGCATTAATTTCCAAAGTTGCTACAAGGTGGCTTACCTAGAGTACTTATAGGGAGAGAAAGACATCTAGGGTTTCTTGGGAGCATTTGGCCAAAATTTTGGAGTCCAAATGCACCCTAAATGCATCCCAAATGAAATGACTCTCATCCCTCCTAAAATAGAATCGCGGAGCAAGTGAGAGTGAAAAATGGAATGACTAACCCGTCGACTTCGAGAAGGACGACGAGGTCTTGAGAGGAGTGGTGGTCGGAGGATGAAGCGGAGAAGACGGCGAGGCGCGAAGAAGATTTAGCGGGAAAGTTGGAAGGGTAAGATGCGAAGTTGCAAAAAGTGGAGGGAAAGCGAATGCGGCATGGCAGTGTATGGGAATGGAGAATGGAAGATGTGAGTGTTCGTGGTGTTGCCCAGGAGTGGAGTGGACTGGAATAGACTGGATTCCAAACTCGCTACGATGGTTGAGGTAAGGAGAAGCTTGTCGATTTGATATTTTGAATTTAAGTTCGTAACATTTTTAATTTTTTTCTTTTCATAATGATAAAAAAATATTTTAAAAAATCAAACCGATCCACTTTATAAAAAACAGATCTGTCCACTTTTATAAAACGGTTCGGTTTGGATTTTTCAAAAATTCTATCCATGAACACCCCATCCAACAGAGTTGTAAATATGTATTTAAGTATTGTGGCGGTTTTAAACCGCCAAAACGTTAATTTTTTTGAGGAGGTTACAATAACCGCTGAAATTACAACATTTTTTAGCGGTTTACTAAAACTGCCAGAAAATAACCGCTATTAATTTTGTAGTGGTTAATGTCATTAGTAGGCAGAAGAGAAAAAATGATGATCACAAGACCCTTAAGAACTATTGGCATTAGCACTTATAAAAGTGTTATATCAGAAGATCCTTATCCTATGAAGATAACCATGTATCCTAACATCCTAAATGCCTCTACAAAGTAACCAATAAGTAAAAAGAGATAAAATAAAACCTTTGATCACTCCAAATATTTGGCTTGCTAATATATTCCTCGGTAAAACTAATGTCATGTAACCTGTCTTAAACTCCTTCATCATATAAAAGACCCCGTTAAAGATGGTTGTGGAAAGGTAGTAGTTTCAACTTCATCTCCCTCACTTCTACTCTTTTTTAGGGCTCTCAGACTTGTTGATGGCATCTGTGCAATGTTTGACTAAGGCTCATCACCACCACTCTTTTATCTCATCGACGCCATTTGAGTCCTATTTTACTATTTTTAAAGCTTTTATTGTTACTCAAAAGAGAGTAATGAAATGGTGATGGATGGAAGGAAAGCAATGCAACTTTTATAGTTACTCTAAGTAATGAAATGGTGGAGATGGTGATTCTTTCTCTTGTTGATGGTGGTTTCCGGTGTTTAGAGAAGATGGAAGGCACTGACTTGATAGAAATGTATTTGAAAAAAGGAGAGTAAGCTGCCCAGTGAAAATGGGCATAGATAGATATAACGTCAATTTATTAAGTTTTAAAAACAATACTTTGCTATATAGACATATATTACGCCGATTATATTCCTACTATGTCTCCATTTTTTATAGGTAGGATTAAGAACTAAATTCTAATCAAAATGCTTAAATAAATAACTTAATTTTTTTACATAGAGGTTAAAATGTTAAATGAAAGATTAAACCAAATCCAAATCATAAGAAGAAAGTTTAGGGTCTTTTTGCTCCCATTTTACTATTTTCAAGCTTAGTTACTCAAAAGAGAGTAATGAAATGGTGATGGAAGGAAGGAAAGCAATACAATTTCTGTAGTCACTCTCGATTATGAAATGGTGGAGACTATAAGTGGAAAGCAACCCTCACTTTACAAGCCGGTTTTGTAGGGTTGAGTTAGACTTAATCCACTATTTTGAGATGGTATTAGAGTTATCCTAGATTCTTAAAAATCCTTTGATACATGCACCATGGGCATGAGGGGGTGTATTCAAGTCCCGCCAATCCTAGATCATTAAAAAAGGGTCACCTACCATTTATCCACGTACCAAGCCCAATAATGCTAAACGTGAGGGGGTGTATTGGGAAAAACCTAGGTCCCACATCGACTAGAGATTAGGCAATTAAATAGTATATAAGTGGAAAGAAACCCTCACCTTACAAGCCAGTTTTGTAGGGTTGAGTTAGGCTTAAATCCATTATTCTAAGATGGTATCAAATTTATCCTAGATTCTTAAAAAAGGGCCACCTACCCACCATGGGCATGAGGGAGTGTTGATGGAACCAACTTCTCCAAGAAGGCTAGTGGTTGATTCCTTGTCTTCTCCAAGGATGAGATGATGCAAATGATGATCTCCTCAAGGGTAGAAAGTGACGCACAAGGTGTTAGGAGAGGGTAAGGTGATGCTCAAAAAAATGGAAGGAGATGAAGGGGTGGTGTTTTTTGGTGTAGCTCCTTTAGGCTAGCTCACTTCAGTTAGGATGATGAAGGCCAACCAAGGAAAACCCAAGCTCACTCAAGGAAGAGAGGAAAGGATAGGGGGCCATGGAGTTCCTAGGAGACTAAGGAAAGAATGAAGAGGCACTAGGCTCACTCAATAGCATTAATTTCCAAAGTTGCTACAAGGTGGGTTACCTAGAGTACTTATAGGGAGAGAAAGACATTTAGGGTTTCTTGGGAGCATTTGGCCAAAATTTTGGAGTCTAAATGCACCCTAAATGAACCCTAAATGCATCCCAAATGAAATGGCTCTCATCCTTCCTAAAAGAGAATCGCGGAGCAAGTGAGAGTGAAAAATGGAATGACTGACCCGTCGACTTCGAGAAGGACAACGAGGTCTTGAGAGGAGTGGTGGTCGGAGGATGAAGCGGAGAAGACAGCGAGGCGCAGACAAGATTTAGCGGGAAAGTTGGAAGGGTAAGATGCGAAGTTGCAGAAAGTGGAGGGAAAGCGAATGCGGCATGGCAGTGTATGGGAATCGAGAATGGAAGATGCGAATGTTCATGGTGTTGCCCAGGAGTGGAGTGGACTGGAATAGACTGGATTCCAAACTCGCTATGATGGTTTTCAGGTAAGGAGAAGCTTGCCGATTTGATATTTTGAATTTAAGTTCGTAACATTTTTAATTTTTTTCTTTTCATAATAATAATAAAATATTTTAAAAAAATCAAACTGATCCACTTTATAAAAACCAGATCCGTCTACTTTTATAAAACGGTCCGGTTTGGATTTTTCAAAAATTCTATCCATGAACACCCCATCCAACAGAGTTGTAAATAGGTATTTAAGTATTGTGGCGGTTTTAAACCGCCAAAACGTTAATTTTTTTGAGGAGGTTACAATTACCGCTGGAATTACAACATTTTTTAGCGGTTTACTAAAACCGCCAGAAAATAACCGCTATTAATTTTGTAGTGGTTAATGTCATTAGTAGGCAGAAGAGTAAAAATGATGATCACAGGACCCTTAAGAACTATTGGCATTAGCACTTATAAAAGTGTTATATCAGAAGATCCTTATCCTATGAAGATAACCATGTATCCTAACATCCTAAATGCCCCTACAAAGTAACCAATAAGTAAAAAGAGATAAAATAAAACCTTTGATCACTCTAAATATTTGGATTGCTAATATATTCCTCGGTAAAGCTAATGTAATGCAATGATGGTTTGCGTTTGTCATAATGGTCTTCGATTAATGTGCCGTCAGGTGTGCACCTGGATCGACACGTGTCATGACCGTTTTGAATTTTTGGAAAACCCTTTTCTCTCTGTCGCGCCCTTTCTCCTTTCACTTTAATCATTTTCGTTCTCTTTCTTCCGTGGCTTCTTGTTTACGCCGATTTCTTCGTCTTAGCTTTCACCATCTCCATCCTTCTCCGTCGCCTTCTCCGGCAACTGAGTTTTGTTGTCTGGTTTTCGTTCTTGTTCTTTGTTTGCCAAAAGAGTACCAGGTACTTCTATTTCTTTAACTTCTCCTTCTTCTAGTATCTCTTCCATTTCTTGATGGCTGGAGAGAGGGGTGCTGCATCTTCTGCGCCTACCAAAGGTAAGGGCAAGGCGCGCGACAAGACGGTGGCTGTTGGGGCGGCCGTCGCCGAAAAGAAGAATCTGCCCAAGGACCTCGTTCCGGGCATTCCTGGCTACGAATGTGATGGAGATACTTGGAGAAGAATGTTGATTCTTCAAGTCTCCATGCAAGGACCGTGATGCTTCTTGAGGTTAACTCCTTGAGAACTCTGAAATCTCCTTTGAAGAAGCTTCAAAGGAGGAGAAGTTCTTGAAGAGGTTCGGCCACTTCCTAAAACTTGTGAAGGAAGCTTGAGGAACCAAGGCAAAGTTGAAAAACTTTGCTAGAAACCTTAGAGAGAAATTCTCCATGGTTTAGAGGGACTCTTGAGTGAGAGAAAACTGAAGTTTTATGGAGTTCAACCTCATGGAGCATTTCCGTCCTTGCATGGAAAGCTTGGAAGAATATCAATCCTCTCCAAGTACTTCCATCAGAATGGGTCAGGCGCGATGTAGGGGAGGCCCAAAGTGTGTTTAGGTCCTTCCTCGAGGTCAATGCAGTTCGGAAATCGCATAGGATTTGTGACCCTTCCGTCTCCCGGATGATCCAGCTTGAACCTTGTCAAGCTGGTGAGGGTGTGTACATGGGGAGTTCTACTGACCCTCCCCATTTCTATGTCTACTAGTGTTTCTTTAGGGATTTAGGCGTATGCCTTCCCTTTACCCAATTTGAGTGTGATTTTTTAAATTTTATCAACTCGGCACCTTGCCAGTTGCACCCGAACAGTTGGGGTTTTTTGCGGGCTTTTCAAGTTCTATGTTCGGTCCTAGGGATAGAGGTGTCTCTTCTCGTTTTCCTTCATTTTTACCAATTGAAAATAGACGTTCCGCCTTATGGCTTGTTGTCTCTGAGTAGGAGTAAGGATGGGGGTTTATTTACCCTTTACTCCCAGTCATATAAAAATTTTAAGCAAGAGTTTTTCCGGGTGGCGCTGGTGGATGTCAACCCATTGGAGGATGGGGCATTCTACTTCCGGGGGTTGCCGAAGTTCCCCTTCTATTGGTGCTTTGCCCCGGCTAGGTTTCACGGGGTGGGAAAGTTGGAATTGATGGCTTCGGAGTCGGCCGCCATTAAGAACCTTCAAGCACTTCCTCGCCCGCTAGATTGCAAGCTCGTCCTCTCGCTTGCGAACTCAGCTTACAAGGAGAGGGGGTTAGAGAGTGAGTATCCCGTTTTTCCTAGATTGTTAGGGTTTGTAGAAGCTCATTTTGCTGATGTGTCTGTTCTTTCTGTTTGCAGGCATCATGGGCAGGAACAAGTGGCGAGAGCTGAAGCATCGCTACAATGTTGTTGACATTGAGGTCCCCGAGCCTCGGGAGGAGGAGTTCGCCCCTCTAAAAACAAATAGAAAAAGAAAGAGGGGTGAGAAGGAGGTCGGGGGGACCTCTGCCCCTCCAGATGCCGAGGAGGTGACCTCCAAGGCTGTTGATGCTGATGCGGTGGACCTCACTGGGAGTCCACCATCTGAAGGGGCTCCCCAAATGGCCGTCGCGCAGACTGCTGAGCAAGTTGCTCCCTCTGTAAAGGTGGTGGCCCCGGCCGTTGAACAGGTTGCCCAGGTCGCCGAGGTAAGTGTCTTGCTTTGTGGCTTTCCTTTTACTGTTGTATTCTGGTTGGGCTTTGTTTTAAAGGGAGGTTTTAATTTTTTGCTTGATTTTTCGCAGGCAGGGAATGCTACTGAGGTCCCGGTGCCTCCGAGGTTGGATGCGCCAGGCTTGGATCCTTCCACTGCCAAGCAGGGGGTGCCTGCTTCTGCTTCTGCCGAGGTCCGCGGCAAGGGGCCGAGTTCTGAAGTCCCAACCTCTGCACTAGCGACCTCAGCGCCGTCGTCTGACCAGGCGAAGGGGGCTCGAAGAAGCCAATACCTCGCCCAGCGCTTCGTAAAGGGCTCCTCCCAGGTGCGATTAGACCATGTTAGCACCTCGGAGGACGTCAATTCTCTGTGGAGTGCGGGGGTTACCTCGGAGAAGTTCTTCTCCCGTTCCTCGCTGAGCACGACTGATCAAGCTATGATCGAGTCGGTTGGGCCGGTGGAAAGTCTGGATGCCGCTGAGGTCTTCTTGCAGAGAAGCATGGCCATTGTGGATCACTGAAAGCACAAGTGGTCCAAGCAGCAAGAGGACTTGGCGAAGCTGAAAGGCCGGGTTCAACCTTTGAAGGAGGAGGCCAAGGCTTTGAGGGACGAGAATAGGTCCTTGGCGGCTGCCCTCGAGGATGCCAATTTGCAGAGTGAGGCTGAGCTCCAGGCTACCCGGATCGGTGGGAAGAGTCCAGAAGTCCTTGGAGATTGCTTTGAGAGCCAATGAGACCTACGCTTCCCAGGTGCGCGAGCTGCAGGATCTTGCCAAATCCTCTCGAGCTCGGGTGCGCTTTTTGGAGGACGAGGTCACTGCATAGAAGGCCGACCTGGTGGCGACGGCCGAGAAGCGTCTTTGTGACGAGGTGCTTCTTAGTGGCCAAGTAGAGGAGAATGCCGCTCTGAGGGTGGACCTCGCAAAGCTGGAGGAGGCAAAGGCGGGGCTAGAGAAGAAGCTCGAGGAGACTAAGCGGGCCGTCGTCTTCGAGCACAAGAGGGGATTCCTCAAGGCTGCTCGCCAGGCAAGGTTGCTTGCGTCGGGGTTCGACCTCTCCGCTATACATGTGGAGAAGGAGGCCGCTTCGGAAAGCTGGTGAAGGAGGACGACCTCGAGGACAGCTCCAGTGAGAACGCTTCCGCCTAGGCCGTTTTTGTTATTTTCTTCTGCTTTGTTGTTTTCTTTTCCTTGAATTCATGTATTGAACATTCGTACTTGTTTTGTATATATCATTTCCTTTGATTTGTTCATCTTGTGTTTGGATGAGTTTGTTTGGATTTCGATTTCCGCGCTTATGTTTTAGGCTTAGTCTTCGCCTGTTCGCACGATTTGAAAGTTTGTTCGGAATTTGTTTTGCATTTCGTATTTTGTGGTGCTCAGACTTGGCTTAAAATAAAGTGATTTGAACCGAGGTTCGAGTTTTACATTGGGTGAAAACGAGGTACCTTGCGGTGGGACTTAAGTCCAAGTCTGACTTCAGGTTAGAGTGGTCCTACCGAGATTCAAACTCGACCTCGGCTTTAGGATAACCTATCTCAACCCTGAGGGAATCGTGTCAAGGTTCGAACTCGAACTTGACTTAGAGTGGGAAAAGTCCTTTTAGGATTCGAACTCGACCTCGATTTGTTGTAAGGTGATTCTTACTAATGGTTCAAACTCGACCTCGCTGGGGTTCGAACTCGACCTCGGACTAGAGTAGAACGACTTGAATGAAGGTTCGGACTCGACCTTGAGTGGATCATATGAAGGTTCGAACTCGACCTTGAGTTGATCATATGAAGGTTCGAACTCGACCTTGAGTTGATCATACCGAGGTTCGAACTCGACCTCGGAGTGAAGGAGAGTGAATCGTATGAAGGTTGGAACTCGACCTTGAGTTTAGCGCAATATGCATAATTTTGAGGTTCGTAGTCGACCTTGACCTATGCATAAAGTAAAATAACCCGAGCTAAGGTTCGAACTCGACCTTGGAGTAGCGTAAAGCATGTTGTAAAACTAAAAGAATATGAATGGAGTAGAATGAGTTATTTTATTGATTGTATATATGTGCCTCGTTAAAAACCCTCTCAGCCAAAACCTATTTTTCTATTTTTTGGGATAAAAAACTGAGGCAGGAAAAGAGTGCACAACTCATTCGTACAAAATTAACTGAAATAAAACTTGAGATGCGTGGCATTCCAAGTTCGCGGTATGGGCTTTCCGCTGAGTTCCTCCAGTCGGTATGTTCCATTTTCCAAGTCTTCTGCAATTCGGAATGGGCCACCCCCGGTGGGTGCAAGCTTTCCATCTGATGTGTCTTTCTGAGCTTCGCCTAGCAAACGCCACACCAGGTCGCCAACTCGGAAAGAGCGAGGCCGCACTCGCGTATTGTATCTTCTAGAAGCTCGGAGCTTGCAGGCTTCTTCGTGGATTTGAGCTTCGTCTCTGAGCTCGTCAACTAAGTCGAGGTCGGCTGCTAACTCTTGAGCGTTGATAGATCATGGGCCAAGGGCCCAGTCACTAGAGCTATGGCTAGAAGAATCCAAGAAGAGTTGGACCTCTTGAAGACTAGTGGGATTCTTCACTTGGACTAGTGTTTATATATTGATTTTTCTAGTGTTTATATATTGATTTTAAGGTAGGCTACTTGGAGAGTTTAGCTCCATTTAACCTCCCTAGTTGATGTATTCATTTTGTATTTTTTCAGTAGGGAAAAAAGGGTGGCATTTAGCAAAGCTAGGGAGTGTGCTTAGAAATTGGGTCTGAGTTGGGCCTAGGCAAAATTTTGCATATTGGACTCATTTCACTCCTAATTTTTCATAGATTTGATTTAGCTAGGTCTCATCATCATTTGATGAACCTAACTAAACCAAATCAACAATTTTTGAAATAAATCAAAGGAGGAAATGGATACAAGGCCGCCTAGCTCATTTGTTCTTCCTTGGCCGAAATTCTAAGCTACACCTCTTGGTTTTTGAAGCTTCTCCTCCAAGTTTCTAAACCTTGGTAGGTTTGGCTGACCTTACCATGGTTCTTAAGTGAACCATGGTCAAAGTTAGCTTCTCCTACAAGTTTTAGAAACCATGGAAGGTTAGCTACACCTTACCATGGTTCCTAGTGAACCATGGTTAAGGTTAGCTTCTCCTAGAAGCTACCTCTCCCTATATATTTGTAAAACCTTCTCTTGTATTCACTTTTGAGTATTTTGAGAAATAAACTTCAGATTTCTCTCCAAAAGTCTCTCCTCAAAACCGTAGGGAACTATCTCTCTTAGGTTTCTCACCGAAAGTTTTCAACCTTTGGCTTGGTTCCTTAAGCTTCCTATGCAAGCTAAGAAAAACTGAACCACTTCAAGGCTTCTTCTCCATTGAAGAACACTTCGTGGAGCTTCAAAGAGTCTTTGGAAGATTGACCTCAAGAGTATTCACGGTCCTAAGCATGGAGTACTTGAAGAACAACAATCTTCTCCAAGTGACTTCCATCAAGCGTTCTGCTCGCTGTTGAAGACTTGGCACCGGTGAGATATCTCTCCGATTTCCACTAGAATCATTGCGTCAGTTCCGTAAGTCAGCATGTAAGGCGTTTCTTGCGTTGTTGATTGGGGGGTGCAATGATATGCCCAGAGGATGCTGGGAAGCTCGTCGGCCCATTGCCCCTTGGCGTTCCCGAGGCGCTTTTTAAGTTCTCGGAGTATCACCTTATTGGCTGCTTCGACTTGACCATTTGTTTGCGGGTGTTCCACTGAGGTCAGAAGATGCTTGACCCCGAGTTCCCGAAGAAAGTCTTCGAAGCCCTGTGCAATGAACTGTCGGCCGTTATCAGTAACAAGGGCATGGGGTATTCTGAACCTGCATACGATACTCTTCCAGGTGAATTTTCGTATGTTCTCAGTGATTATCTTAGCAAGTGGGCATGCCTCGATCCACTTGGTGAAGTAGTCGATAGCCACCAGGAGGAACTTGAGTTGACCCTTCGCTGGGGGGAATGGTCCCAGGATGTCCATTCCCCACTGGGTGAAAGGCCACGATGACATCATCTGGTGGAGAGTTTCGGGTGGCTGTCGATGCGCGTTGCCGAATTCTTGGCACTCTTTGCATTTTTGTACGTAGTCCCGACAATCTGATTTCAAAGTGGGCCAGTAGTATCTTGCTCAGAGTACTCTGGTCGCCATCGAGCGTGCCCTGGAATGTATGCCACATATGCCTCGGTGGATCTCCTCAATGACATAGGCTGCCTGAGGTGGAGTTAAGCACTTGAGCAGTGGGGTGGAGATGCCACGCTTGAATAGTTTGTCACCAATGATCACGAACTTGGACGACCTCAACCTCATCTTCCGAGCTTCGCCCCCATCCTCGGGCAAAACTCCTGCCTTCAAGTAGCTCCAAATGCCTGTCATCCATCCCTGGTCTTTGATGTTGCTGGTGTTGACGATCTTGTCATCTAGACTAGGTGAGTATAAGGTCTCCTGGATGATGGTCCGATGTTGTCCAGGGCGTTTGGTGCTGGCAAGCTTTGAAAGGAGGTCGGCTATGGTGTTTTGTTCTCGCGGTACATGCTATATAGTGAACTCTTCAAAGGACGAGATCTGCCGTGATGCCATGTGGAAGCACCGTTGTAGGAGAACATCCTTGGACTAATACGTTCCGCTGAGTTGTTCTACCATGAGTTTCGAGTCGCTGTTGCAACTCACTCTCCGAGCTCTGAGGTCACGAGCCAACCTTAGCCCCGCGAGAAGCGCCTCATACTCGGCCTGGTTGTTGGTCACCTTGAAGCTAAACTTGAGGGATTGCTCCAAAGTGACTTGGTTCAGTCCTTCCAATATGATACCTACACCACCACCCTTAGAGTTGGAGGACCCGTCAACGTGTAAAGTCCATACCTATGGTTCCTCGATAGAGGTGGGCGTGAGCTCGGCTACGAAGTCGGCCAGGTATTAAGCTTTCAGGGCGCCACGACTTTCGTACTGGATATCGAACTCGGATAACTCGACCGACCATGTAATCATTCGTCCTGCAAGCTCTGGCTTCCTCAAGATCTGCTTGATTGGGTAGTCGGTCTTAACGACTACTTGGTGACTCTGGAAGTAGGGTCGGAGACGCCGAGCCGCGGTAACGAGTGCCAGTGCCATCTTCTCGATCATTTGGTACCGTTTCTCTGTGTCTTGGAGGATTCGGCTGATGAAGTAGATTGACGTTTGTACTTTCTGGTGTTCTTGTACTATGACTGCACTGATGGCGTTTTCTGCCACGGCTAAGTAGATGAGGAGGTCGGTTTTGTGATCCGGCCTCTGCAGGATTGGCGGGGTCGTGAGAAAAGCTTTGAAGCTCTTGAAAGCTGCTTCACATTGGTCTGTCCACTCGAAGTTTTTTAGCTTGCGTAGTAGGGTGAAAATGGGCCCTGCCTTGTCCGCCAACCTGGGGATAAACCGGGAAAGGGAGACCAACCTACCTACTAGACGCTGGACATCTTTCACGGTCTGGGGACTCTGCATCTGAATAATGGCTTTACACTTTTCCAGGTTGGCCTTGATCCCCCTGCTAGTGATCATGAAGCCCAGGAACTTACCTCCCTAGACGCCGAAGACGCACTTCTCTGGATTGAGACGCATGTTGTGTCTACTGAGTTGGCCGAACACCTCGACGAGGTCGGCAGCATGGTCCGCGGCCGAGGTGGTTTTGACCACCATGTCGTCAACATATACTTCCATGTTCCGTCCGATCTGTTAGTGGAAAACTTTGTCCATCAGCCGTTGGTAAGTGGCCCCTGCGTTCTTGAGACCGAAAGGCATCACTCGTAGCAGTAATTGGCGTGATCGATGATGAAGGATGTATGAACCTCGTCAGGAGGGTACATCATTATCTGGTTGTACCCGGAGTAGGCGTCGAGAAAACTGAGGAGGGCGTGCCCGGATGCTCCGTCAACCAGCCTGTCAATGCTCGGCAGGGGGTATGAGTCCTTCGGGCATGCTCTATTCAAGTCGGTGTAGTCGACGCACATTCGCCATTTCCCCCGAGCTACTTTTTACCAACACCACGTTTGCCAGCCATGTGGTGTACCTGACCTCGCGGAAGAAGCCGACGTTCAGCAACTTTTGTGTCTCGGTGATGATGGCCTCCCGCCTTTCACCACCGACCTTCCTCTTCCTCTGGGCCACTGGCCTTGCCTCCTTGTGTATCGCTAACCTGTGACAGATGAAGTCAACGTCTATACCTGGCATGTCGGCACTGGACTAGGAAAAGAGGTCGGCGTTCTTGAGGATCTCAGCTTCGAGCTGCTGCCGCAACTCCGGGCTCAACTGCTTGCTAATTTTTGTGCACTGCCCGGGAAGACTCCCGATCTGGAGGTCATCGAGCTCGTTGATGGGACTTGGTCGTTCATCATGGGAGTCAGACCTCGGGTCGAGGTCGGTGATATCCTCGTGGGTGATGTGAGCCACTGTGGGGGGATCACTTTGGCGTCGCTCGTCGGGTGAGGAAACTTTGAGACTTTCAGCGTAGCACTGCCCAGCTGTCTTCTGATTTTCCTCGACGGAGATGATCTTACCGTCACTCCCCGGGAACTTCATGTGAGATGCGGGGTGGACACCACTGCTCCGAGTTGATTTAGCGTCGGCCTCCCAATGATGATATTATAGGAGGTGTTGGCTTCCACGAGGAGGTAGCGGATCATGATTCTCCTTGTATCCGGAGAGGTTCCGAAGGTCGTCAACAGATCCACGTACCCTCGAGTGTGAATTCGTTCTCCTGCAAATCCAACTAGTGGCTCTGTGTGAGGCTGGATGAGGGAGTGAGGGATGTCTAACCTGAGGAGCGTCGGCCAGTAGAGGACGTCGGCCGAGCTTCCTTGGTCGATCAATGTCTTGTGGACCTCCCAGTTGGCGACCTCCACGACGATGACCATCGGGTCGTCCTGGTTGGGGCAGACGCCAGTGTAGTCATTGTTGGTGAAGGTGATCGGCGGTGAGCTCTGGTGCGAGGCCGAGGTGGTGGAGTGGACGCCGTTGATACTGCGCAGGTGTCTTTTCCAGGCTAAGCTGCTGGAGCCTCCCCCTGCAAAGCCACCTGCAATGGTGTTGGTTACTCCTCGTAGAGGAGCTGACCTTGTTTCCTGGCTTACCTCGGCTTGCACTACTCCACCGGCATTTTGCTGAGAGCCAGAGAGTTGGTCCCTGAGAGATCCTGAACCACGGCCTCTGCCTCGTCCTCGTCCGCCGTAGCCTCCTCTGTGACCCTGCTGTCGCTGGACATATTGGCCGAGGTGGCCCGCCTGGATGAGTTCTTCAATGCGGTCTCGGAGTGTGCGGCACTCTTCAGTGGTATGGCCGTGATTTCTATGGTACCGACAGTGCTTGGATTTGTTGGCACTGTTGGGGGTGTGACCTGGTGGTGGCAGGGTGAGCAGGTTGCTGTTATTGGCCTCCTCCAGGATGTGGACTCTAGACGAGTTCAGGGGAGTGTAGAAGTAGTATCTCCCCCCTTGCTTGTCTTAGCAGTTTTCTTGAACTGGGTGTGATTGTTGACCTTGATCTTGTCCTTGTGGGCCTGTTCTGGCTTCATTGGCCCCTTGCCGCGGACTTGGTCACGAAAAACGGAGTGCTCCTCCATCTGGATGTAGCCCGCAGCACGGGCGCGGAGCTCGTCCATGTCGCGAGGAGCCTCACGACATAGGTTGTCGACGAACGGTCCGGGCTTGAGTGCAATGAGCATGGCATGCAGGGCGACGTTATGGTTTAAATTTTGGATTTTGACCGAGATGTTGACGAAACGCTCCATGAACGCTCTCAGTGACTCATCGTCGCCCTGGCGAAGGCTAGCCAAGGCGGCCGATGTGACATAGTGGGGTCGACTGGTGGCGTACTAGGCCGTGAACTGCCTCACCAGAGTGTGGAAGTTGTCAATGGACTCAGTTGGCAATTGGGTGTACCAATTGAGTGCAGTCCCTTTGAGCGAGGTCGGAAAAACCCTACACAAAATAGCATCGTTGTTAGTGTAGAGGTTTACTTGTGTTGTATACAGGTCGATGTGCTCGTCCAGGTCCGTCGTGCCATCATAACGATCGAGGTGGAGGGGCTTCCATCCGTGAGGGAGTTGTGTCTCCATGATGCCATCCACAAAAGGGTGACGGCGGAAGGTTGCTTGATCCCTTGCGACATGAGTAGGGGCCCTGCTGACTTCGTGGGATGACTTGTTCGTCGGTGCATGAGACCGATGTGTGGCAGGTCGTGGAGTCGGTGCCCTAGTCGCAGTCCGGGGTTGAGAGACCGAATGCCCCTCTTCCTCGTGCAGGTTGCTCGCCTGAGGAGGATGATCAGAAGGGCGTCGAGGGAGATGGGCGCGAATCCGCTCGTTCTCAGCGCGCAACGCCGCTAGGTCGGCTTCATTAGCGGTCCGCATCACTGCTAGGTCAGTTTCGTGCTTGGCACGCATGTTTTGCAGATCGACGTCGTGTTGTTGCCGCATCTGTTCGACCTGGTCGATCAGTCTCCTCAATGTGGCTTCGTTATCCATGGTAGATGTATGATCTAGGTCGTCTATTACTCGTCTACTTTGGCTTCTGGTGCAAACCATAAGCGTGGCCGATAAGAGCTGTCTTGATCGGCCCCACGGTGGGCGCCAAATGTTCTTACCGGGGATCTGAGGTAGAGTTGATCCGCTGGGTAAGGTCGGTGAGCCTCCTTCGCTGGTACGCTTGATGTTCCAAGATGGGGGTGGTACTTGCAAAAGAGACTCCGATGCTAAAGTTAGGGTTTGTATGAGTATGAGTCTCGTATAAGTAATGCACGTACCTTGGTGTGAATTAGGGTTTTGTTGGGCCTTGGACCTGAGATCAGTTATGATCTGGTTAGATAGCGGATCTCGTCTAAACCGAGATCTCTCAACGCATGTCCGAGGTCGTTCTGCGCCGTGATACCGAGCTCGAGCTCGGCATGGCAGTACAGATAGTACAAATACCCATTAAATTATAAATACACTTATTTATTTTTAACTATTATTTTAGGTTGTGATTATACTTGAATTTATGAGAAATTAATATTTGAATATAAATATGTATTATGGTTAAAATATATAATAAAATCATCATTTTTTTTGCATATTATACTTTATATTATGTATATATCATAAATGATTTAAATTATATGATATTATTTTAGACTATTGATAATTTTTTAAATTTGTTTAATCAGTGGATAGAAAAAAAGGACAACGCAAGAAAATTAAGATCCTGCGAAAGAGATGCTGTAAGTATTAATGCTTTTATAAATTACTACATTTTATAATAATTTTTTATCCAAATAAATTTTACCATAAAATATTTTAAATTCACTAAAAGATGAATTATTTTTCTTGAAAATTATCATCCCGTATACAAGGTTGGGTTACGTTTAGTTTAAGAAAGCAAATGAAGGGAAAAAACGAGTAGATAATAATATGATTTTTTAAATGTAGAATATGAAAGAAAAAAATGTTCAAACTTTTATTTCTTATTTGGTTGTATAGAAAGTTAAAAGAAAAAAAGAACATATATGTAAAATGATTAAATTTAAATGCAACTTAAAAAGAAGTTATGATTTTCTTAACTAGAAAGACTAAAATATATCTTGCAACTCGACAATCTGCAACCAAAATTAAAATAGAGAAAATTAACCTTATTGTTTATTAATTTCTTCCCATCTATAAATTTCACCACAAGATCACCACCACCCATCGAGCTTGTTCCATGTTCACTGTCAATGTAGGTTATATTTTGCTTAAAAGAAAGAGAAATTCATTGTGTACTTTTTTATCTATTAAAATTACAATAATAAAATTTAAATTTAAACTTAATATATTATGTTCTACTCTCATCCACTATAGATCAACCTTACTGATTGAGAGAAAGTGATCGAATGATTATAATTTTCTGCACCATAACTATGATAAGTGGCCTAGATCATTTATTGAGTGAAAACATCAAAGAAATTAGAGAGAGAAAAGAAATGTGTGATAAGAAACCAAGTTAAATAATAAATCGTTTGATTGTAGAAAAGAATGATCGGGTTTAGTAATACTTGTTAGTTGTTCATCATCGAAGATTAAATTAATTAAATCTTATGCTTTGATTATTTAATTTATAAATTACTTTTTATTTATTTTTAATCCAAATACTTATATTCTTTTTATCTATTTATTTTATTTGTTTTCATCGTCACAAATACATCCTACTTGTTGATGTCACATGTATTATGTATCGAAAATTTTATTAAATTATTGGTTTCATTGACAAATGAAATCATTCACTTCACTAAAGGTTATCCTCCACATAAATCCAAATGCTAAATTTCATATACATATATTCAAACACCTTTTATTTCTTATAAAATTTAAGAAATTTAAGAAAAATTTATTTTTTATTTCTTAAATTTATAATTGATTTTTTTTTAATTTTATAATTTTAAATTTTTTTTGTAATTTTTATATTCAAATTTAATTAAAAAATATATATTAAATACTATAGCATAATATATACTTATATTGATATCTTTATTAAAATGTTAATGAAAATATTATATTAAACTTAATTGATTATATAATTATATCAATCTAACACTTTTAAATATATTATTAGTGACATAATGAATTAAAATAAAATTTTAAAAATTATAAAATTAAAATAATAATTTTAAATATGAAAAACTAAAAATAAATATACCTTAAATCTAAGGAACTAAAAATATATTAAAAAAGACGAAATATACAAACAGACTAACTGTTATTTTAATATATGAAACTTGTGATATTAAACTTTTATTTATTTTATCATTCCATAAGTTACACAACAATATTAATGCAACACCCTTCTTTAATCATTGTTTGCTACAGACCCTTATTCATAATTTCGTACAGAAAGCATATCAGCATCGAAATATATAAAAATAACGAGCATTTTCACTCAGCACTCACATCAAGTCTTAAATCCCCACCAACGAAAAGAGAAATATGATGAAAATGAAAGGTACTCTGAATTATCTAATAATTTTAGTGAAGAAACTGGGGTGGATCCATATCTGTTGATTAGTGAACCAAATCATTTAACTTCTTCCAAGCTGGCCTAGATGAAATTTTGTCCCACCAAGCACTCACATTCTTCCTGTCAGTGACCAAGTGCCCCATATTGGCATCCTCAATGAGATGCCCTAGCCCTGGAAGGTGACTCAGATCAGCCAGAGTGAAGGTTTCTCCAGCAAGGTATGTGCTCTCAGAGAGCCTATTTTCATACACATCAAGCACTTTCTCTAGATCCTTCTCACAGCTATGAGCCAATGCCAAGTTCCCAGGCTTACCCATCCTTGGCAAGATCACAAGCTGAAGCATCATAGTGAAGCACAAATCATTGAAGTTGTGTGCTTCAACTTCCAGCCATTGCTCCACAAGAGCCCTCTCCTCTAGGGTCTTACCCAATAGGTCTGGGCCACGGTCTGCATATTTTGTTGCATAGTACCTTATTATAGCCCTGGATTCTGCATTCATTAATAAGATGAAAAAACAATTATGCATATATATAACGTATGGAATGAGTACCGTCACATTGGACCCCACCAACTTACGTTGTTGCATCACCATATTTATGCGTCAAAGTAACCAAATTAAAGACCGAAGGGCGTATCAGATGTAAAATTGCAACGTATAAAATACAGGCTGTTATTTTTGGAGCTGCTTGTTACGTATAAAAAATAAAATTTATTGGATGTAAAATTGCGAACAACGATAAATTAGTAAGCTTTTAAATATCCCAATATTAATAGAAGGGGTGCTTACCAACGAAAATCTCAAAATAGAATGCGGAGAGATAGAAAGGAAAACGAAAAGGAAGGGAAGAAAATATGATAAGTAGTGATGTGATAAAAAAGAAAAGAAACAGAAGAAAAGAAAATGGAAGGAGACAACTCAAAAAATGAGGCGTATGGATATAATCATTGTTAATAGATAGGTTTAAATGGGTAAAGAAAGTGGTTTGATGCAGTTTAGTTTGCATCTCATCCATATGGCATAAGATAAAATTATGCACAGATAGAGATATGATGCAGTAACAGTTCTTACATTGAATATAGGGATAAACATATTAATTGATATTTAAGTGGTAAGAAAGGACGACTCACAAAATCAGATGTCTTTTGAGTTAGATATAATTAATATGAAATTTTACTAATTATATGATATTGAATGAGATCTCTTTAATCTAGGAAGTATTAAAATTGATGGTGTGACTGAATGATCAAGCAATATATATCAGGTAATACTTGTGAATGTCTGATTTATAGAGCTGAGGTGAATTTTTACCTTAAAAGTTAGTTTATCAAAAGAAAATAAAAAACACAATGAAGTAAACTATATCAAAATAATTTATTTAAATATTTTATAACATTGATTGAATATAGAGAAATTTTATCTCTTTCCGATCAAATGAATCGAAAGAAAAGAAAAGGTGTCCTAATCAATGGAATAAGATAATTCAACTAAATTATTAAATTAGAATTATATTATATTATACTGATTTTTAGAACATAATGAACAATGAATTTAATTAGACTTTGTATAATTAATAAATAATTTAAAGATTAAAATGATAAAAATTAGACTTTGTATAACATTTATTTCTTTAGAAGATAAAAATAAGAATTCAGTCTTAAAATTAATTTATATACTATTGGAAGAGAAAAGCATTAAAAAGGGAGTAAAGCCAAAAGTATTTTCATTATAGTGTGCTTTAATTTCTTACCAAAGAGCCTGAAGTCACCATCCTCCACAACCGGAACTTGACCAAAGGGCTGCAAGAAGAAATGAAACTCCCTTAGTTATTATCAAGTTATTGTGCATGAAAATCTCATAAAACGCAAAATGAATCTCCAAACCTACCAAGTATAATATATTAAAGACAAAAAGTAAGAAATAAGTGATCAAGTTATAACTGTGTGTGGCTTGAAATCAACCAAATTAAGCAACATATTGAGTCCACCTGTTTGAGAAGAAATTCAGGTTTCTTTTGGTCTCCTCGATCAAGATCAACATGCACAAGTTCAAACTCTATTCCTTTCTCCAGGAGGCAAGCCAACACCCTTTGGGGGCATGCTGCCCTTGGTGCACCATAGACCTTCACCACCATATTTCTCTTATAATATACACTTTGTTATTATGATATTGATAATTGAAGTTGGTGCAGATTTTGGGGAATATATATAGGGTAAATCAGTAGCCGCCAGTGTTAGAAATTAATTCGCCACTTAACTATCCAAGAATTGCATGGTGTGCAACCATCAGCATGGGGGTTGCCACGTGATGACTTCTTCCTTAGTGTTAGCTAATCTTCTTTTGCTTCTCCCTCTAACCCTCTTTCAAGCAACATATAAATAAATAAGTTACTGATAGTTAACAAGTACCTATTCGATTTTATAATAATTGCTAATTTTAATTATACTTTGTTATATTGAGGGTTTAAATGTGTTTTCAATCTTTGAAAATATCCTCTCAAGTTATTCTATGGAGTTTATCTCTTCAAAAAGCCATGTTCTATGCTATTTCGTATATAATAAAATTAGTATTTTGGTAACTATATTTATCATTTGTGTTTGTAATTACTGATGAATTTATAAAAAAATTTAAAATAAATTTATTTACCAAATTTTGGAGAAAATTTCCATAAACTTAAATAAATTTAGGATTTTAGTGATGTTATTATAATTATAAAAAAAAGAATTTTATTGCAATGTCTATTAAAAATAATTATGTGAGTAAATTATTATATTAATCAAACTAATTGATAATTATTGTATTACTATTTAATTTAGTTGGGTAGTGTTTCCTTTTGTCTTTATTAGGCTAAAATTCTTGAAGCTCAAACTTTTTTGTGACTTATATCCCTCTCTATATTCTACATTGGGTCCGACCTTTGTGGCCCAAAGTGCTCGGTTGTCTCTCGTATATTCATCTGTTGGGCTGACCGGAATTTGTTTGAGCCCAGAAGCCATGTGTCGGTGAATGTAATTCCTTTTCTGATGGGAGGGATTGGCTCTCGAGTATTTTACCTCTCATTTTGCTATTTGCACCAATTTTGTTTTGTAAAAATAAACTTGAAAAATTATAATTTCCATTATGTATTTAAACAACGGAAAGCACTTTGACAAAAACTAATTTTTATTGTGTATTTAGATTAAAGAAACAACAGAAATTAATTTTCATTGCGGTGATATTTTTGTCAAAAACCCAAACTAATTAACATGGGTTCGAATTTGGATAGTAAAAGCTAATCCTTAAATTAAACACAGTCGTATTAGGGCAGACTTGTTTAGTTTCCAGCCTTCCAAACCCAAACATGTAGAGCTCCCTAGCAACTAGCAAGTAGCAAGTACGGACAAAACAAGAGTATACATTGGTTTGCTAATCAACGTAAACTATGTGCCCATAATCACGTTCTAAGATTCTAAGAGTGGCTTCAAGAAGGGTCTTAATAATCAGGGGTGGGCAAAAAAAACTAAACGGAACTGAACTGGTGGTGAACTGTACTATAAAAAACTGAACTATTTGTAAAAAAAATTGAATTGAACTGTTTAAAAAAAACTGAACTGAACTGAACTGTTGTAAAGTTGAACTGTACTGAACTATAAAAACTGAACTGAATTATAAAAATTGAACTATTTTTATAAAAAAATAAAAATTAAATGTGTTTAACATGTTATGTCTTAATATATTAGCTCGATAGTTTAATAACCAAAATTTTAGAAAAAAAGTGATTTGAAAAAAAATTGTATCAATTTTGTTGAACTTAACGGATCAATTGAGCTATGTTGAACTACTTATTTTTAGGCTTAAAATTTACTGAGTTTGTTTGACTTAATTTTATATTTTTTTCCTTTGAAAAATTTAAATAAAATGGAAAATAAAGTAAAGTTGACAAATGTGTCCTATTTTGATAGATAAATGAGTCAAAATTGTTCAATTCAAAATATCATAACAGTTTAGTGCAGTTTAAATTGCAGTTCAGTTCAAGTTTTTATAGTATAGTTCAGTTCAGTTCAGTTCAATGACACAAAAAAATATTTCAGTTCAGTTCGTTTGAACTAATATTTAGTTTAGTTCAGTTCATATGAACTACTTTTAAGTTCAGTATAGTTTTTATAAGTTCAGTTCAGTTCAGTTCGTTTTGCCCACCCCTATTAATAACTATTTGGAATCACATACGAGATGAGAATTGTTGCTTCTGAAGCAATAAAGAATACAAATAAGAATACATCCTATGAAAGAATAAATATAAACATGAAAAATTCAACAAAAATGCAGAAAAAATGCAATAACAAAATAAATAAAAAATAAGAAAAGAAAATATAATAGATTTAAGTGATTTAATCAATTTGACCTATATCCACCACAAATTCTACTATCTTAAAATCAAGATCAATTTACAATAAAGTAACATCTTGTTCTTCTTAGAAATCCTTTGATCTCTCTAATTGGTTTTTTTTTTTCACTTAACATCTTTTTTCTAACTCTCTATGCTCATATTTAGCACTTTGTTCTTACATTTTTTCTTTCTATGTCACACTTAAAAATGATCTTCAAATAAATATATATAGTGATCCAATAAACTAAGACTAAGTCTTATAAATAAGGTCAGACTGAATCCACCATACTAATGAAAAATATACTAGATATAGTTTGAGTCCATCAAATGAATGAAGACAAATTGAATATATAATATGAATCCATCATATGAATGAAGAGAGATTGTACATGTAAAATTGTATAGATGAAATATTTTATAAAGTATACAAATGATTTATTAGATTTTGAGTTATAATCAATAACATGAATAATTTGTAGGAAAATTCTACCGTATTCATTATAATTGAAGGGTACTAAAACATTTTAATATATTTTTTATATTATAATTACCTGTTTTTATTTTTATCTTAATTTAATATTTTTAATAATCTATTTTTATAAAATTTTCTATATTTTTATATTATTTATATATTTTTTTTCCTATCTTAATGTAGCATCTATTATAATTAAATAGTTTAATATTAATATTTTGTTAATATATTTTAGTTTTTCTTTGATGTTAATTTTTTTTAATTTATAGTATAAATTAGTTTTTCAATTGTATTATTTATTATTTTTCTTTTTTATTTTAATGTTTTTAAGTATTATTACAATTTTTTATTTTTTATTTTTTAATTCTATCACATATAAACAAAATTTGTTATAAAAATTGACCTGTTGATTATTTTTTTTGAATTAATTTTTTTTATTGATTCATCTTATACTAATTTTTAATCTAAAATTTATATTATTTAAAATTTATGTTTTTACTTATATGCTCACATAATTTAACGTACCAAAATTTTTTCGATTTTTATGGATACCGTTGCCGTTCCTTAATATGTATCCTCCTAATAAAATTATTATTTTCTTGAAGAATAATCTAGAGATAATTTTCCAAATAGTGACCATTCTTTTTAGCTATTATGGAGATCGACAAAAGAAATGCTACCAATTCAACATTCTCATTTTGGTAGGTGGGGAGGTCTCTTTTGTTATTTAGTGTTGTGGAGCCATATTCTTGAAAGATAAATAACGTGTAAAGGAAATCATATAAAAAAATGTAAAATTACCATAAATATGTCGGCCATATCCATATGCTAGCTAGCTACTATAATGGCAAAAGATGAATTCATGTAAAAGTTGATAAAAAAAAATGGCATTTTATAACCAAACCGATAGCATATAAGGAAACAAGAATATCATCTTTTGAAGTAGTCTTGCACCGAAAGCTACGAAATTTGAAAAATCTCTAAGAACAAAAATTAATCTTAGCTTTTGTGGTACCACCTTAATTAAGAAAGAATGAATCAAAAGATTACAACATAGTTATGCATGTGAAAGTCAATTAAGGTAGCTATAACCTTGCACTATCAAAGGCTTAATTTTTGCAGAAGGGAATGGAGATATTTAGCATCAAAGTTATACTTCGCACCCACTATAATAAAACTATTGACTGTTGACATTAATACATCAATAAACAGTTGACAGATGTGACTTCGTGGATTAATTGGAAGCTCTGAAAGCTATTCTCCTTTGATTCTATGTCTCACATTTCTCATTTCATATCTAAAGTTCATAACTTCTTTTGCAAGTGGGAAAACTAGTTTTATTGCACTATATTAATTAAATGATGCCCAAAAAAATCCCCTCAAATGTTGGGAGCATCTACACTAAAGCCTAGATTCGTTTAGAAAAATTGAAAGCTGTCAATTAATTTTAACAAAAATATTAATTTAATTTAAAATTTGTGAAAGTTTCACAAGTCGGAGAATTGTTTGGCCAATTCGTTTAGAAAGCGGAAGTATTTCTCTATGAAATATCAAACTTATCAATAAATTATATACAAAACAATTAAATATTCTGTATTCTCTTCGATCAATCTATATATTGCATGCCTAGAAAATTAAGATGAGCAGCAAAGTCATACGTGCAGCAGAACTATTTTAGTGATGAAAACATATAATTTTCATTAGCGTTGATGAAATTATATATAGTGTTACATAGTCAACACTCATAGAAATTTAAAATCTTTAGATGCCTAAACCATATTACCGTAAACATTAGCAGATTTGTGTATTGCATTTTAATGCAAAATTACAATATTCTACTTAAAGTGTATTATATTTATCTAATTTAATTATTTCATACCATATATATTTAAGAAATTTATAACTAAGAAGAGACAAATTCATATCATTGAGATGAGACTTTAGAGGTTATTGATTTATGTAAATACTCTATTTTTTTTTATAAGACTGGATTATCTATTTTATCGTGATTGAGAAAATTAGTTAATTTAGTTGATAATATTAAATTTGTTAAAAATTTATACCTTTAACACTATGTAACTCTTAAACTACCAACTACTAATCGAATCTTAATTATAATATAAAAGACTAAAAACGAGAGTATTACTTTAATGTAATGCCTGCACTATGTAATTCAAGATAAGTCAAAACACTAAAATTCTATATAGATGTATTACTTTAAAATTTAGATAGTTGATTTAGTAAATTTTACCAGCAAACTAATTAAATTGAATGAATTGATATAATTTATGATAACACGTATAATTATAGTATAATATATATATATATAAATAAGATCTAATAGTTTATATTTATAATTTCTTTTCTCAAGATAAAAGTAATTTACGTTAGCAATCTAGACGTACACCTATGACCGAACCAAAGATTAAAAAATGAGTCACGCTACGCACTATGACGAGAAAACCGCGTGGAGGAAAGTAAAACAATTTATGTGCATTCATGTTAAAAGATATGTTCACATACAAATTAGGAATATTTTTAAAGTTTTTTTTTTTTTAATAAATAACTCTAAAAAATACTTCTAATTTTGCACTGAACAGAACACATACGAAGAAAGAAGGCAACAAACGAACGTGTTCATCTTTACCTATAATATATATTAGTTGTGTGCCCAACCAAACATATACGAAGAAAGTAGGAAACAAACGTGCTTCAAAATAAAATAATTTGAAATCTTATAAACATAATAAATTATACACGTGATGTGTGTTTAGAAAGATCACTAATCTTTTCTTATAACGATCAGTTTTAATAAAAAGCTAATTTCGATCGTATTTAAACATGTTTACTATTTTTTTTTTTCACAACGTTTTGTTTTTAAGAAAAGATATCTTAAGTAAATTACCACAAGTTTTTTCTTTTTTTTCATTTACTCCCAACTAGAGGTGAAAACATGGCAGGATAGGAATGACAAAGTAATTCATGTATTCATATAAATCCAATTTATCTACAAGAAAATCAATATATTACACAAAATAATTTTAATAGATTAAATTCAATTCATTCATTTAATTTTATGGATAGATAATGATCCATCTAATATATATATATATATATATATATATATATATATATATATATATATATATATATATATATATTTATTTATTTATTTATTTATTTTTTTACATATTTGAATTGAGATTTTAAAAGTTTATATTAGTATAAAAAAATGTCTTTATAATTTTAAGAAATTGTATAAAAATGTGATAACTAAAACAGTTTTTTCAAAACACATTTATAATGAAAATTTTATAGTTTAGATTTCATTATATCATATAAATTTATAAGATTTGAAAAGACTTTATAGAATTATAATATTTGAAAGAGTTCCATAAATTTTAGTAAAATTTAATATTAGAAATGAAAGAAAATATAATAAAAAATTATACGATGTGGATTTTGATAAAGAAAAGTGAAATATAGTATTTTTTTAATAATTAATCATTTAATTTCTCTTTTCAAATGAATATAAAATCTCTCTTTTACAAAATAAACAACAAATTTGCAACATTAATAATTTTTGTGGGCAATATAATGATAAAACATCATAAAATTTAAGACAATAATTGTTAGCTGAAAATTAGATATAGGAGAGTAAGAGAAAAGATAGACAGAGAGAAAAATAATATTTCAAAAAAAAAAATATTATTTTCATAGATGGATTGAATATACATCAATAAAAAAATTGTTAATGAATAATTTTGATAGATGTTTTTTCTTAAATGGATCAAATGCATTATTTTTTTTAATAAATTTAAATGAATTATTTTTATTTGATATATCCATCAATTTTTCACTTATAGGTAGAGATTGGTAGTAGGTCCTCATCATCTATCTCGTTTAGTATAGATATTCATTAATGTTTTATATATCTGTGAGAATCTATAGGTATTCATGAATATTCATTTGAATGTAAAGGTTTAAATAAAAAAGTAAAAAATAAAATAATTTTAAAATATTTATATTCAAAATAATTTTGTAACATATAGTTGCACTAAAAATAAATAATAATGACACATATTTATTGTAAAAATAAATTAAACAAAATTATTTTATTTATGATTAAACTATTTTTAATATTTTTAAACTGTAGGTATGAGTACCTTACTATTTGTTCTTTTTCCATTATTAAGCGAATATTTATTTAAAATCTATAATAAATTTTATTCGCAACTATCCGTGTTTTTTTAATCACTACTCTCAATTGTTTTAAATAAATTGATTTCAAACATTATACTATTATAGCTATAACACTGTTAATCTTATGATTGTTTTATTAATTATATGAATTTTTGTTGTTTAGATGCCAATTGTTAAGAACCCTAAGTCAAAAGATCCTGAGAGTAAGTTGGTCTCTTGATAGTTGAACTAGAATTGGAGTCATTTTAGGAAGATATAAAAAGATTTTATTAAGTTTTGAGTCTCATAACTTAAGTTTTCAAAATTTTAGAGAAATAGACCAGTGAGAAGTTCTTTAAACTTGAGTAGACCTTCACCCTTTTCTTCTCAAGCTTAGAAACCTATTCATTCCTTCTTGTAGCTGATAAGATTTGTTGAGTTAAAGGATCTGGTCTGGTGAAGTTGGAGTTGGGTTTTAGTGTCATACAAGATAGTTCTACTTCTCTTCTCCTCTTGTTGTTTTGGTGTTCCAAGAGGTAAGAGAAGTTTGTGTTGTTATTGATTGCATGTTGATTTGTGTTGATTCAAGTTCACATAGTTGTTGAATACTTATTTTTGAGTGAAGATGAAGTGATGAGTTGTTGAGCCTTTGGTTCTTGATGGTATTTTGTGAGGATTTGGTGATTCTTGGTAATCTATGGTTGCATGCTGTTTTTGATGATGAAATCATATTGTACATGTTGATTTGTATATATCTTATATTTATTTTTGGCAAAAATACATTTTTCGTCCTTTATATTATTTCGGCTAAAAACCTATTTTGGTCCCTTATAATAATTGTTTATTTCAATTTAGTCCTTGTAACGACCCGGCTGGTCACTACACACGGCATAGCACACTAAAACACCAGACAGATAGAACAAGTATATAAATATAGGATCTAGAATATATAAATATACAAGATTCCAGTCTGACTAGAGTTAAAGTGTACCAAGGAAAATTACAACCAAATGCTACTATCCCAAGTAGCTACAAGCAAAATATCCACACAAGCAAATTAGCTCCAAAGTCCGCCGGAGACTCATCCCAAGACGCCCACCTATTTCTGCTCTGCTCCCATACATAGTATGATCATCGCAGTTCCAACCACATGGAAAACATGCAAGGGTAAGCTAGTATTCTTTAAAAATCAAAACATACTAGCAAAGGATTAGCAATGTAAATAAATTCATCGTTATAATTATCAACACATCTGCACAGCTTATATTGCTCAACAACATCAGCACCGCAATGCGGCTATATCAACACTGCTTAATAGCAGCAACAGCACCACTCTAGTGGCTATAACGGCACCGACTTAGCGGCAACAACAACACCACTCTAGTGGCTATAACAACACCGACTTAGCGGCAACAACAGCACCACTCTAGTGGCTATAACAACACCGACTTAGCGGCAACAACAGCACCACTCTAGTGGCTATAACAACACCGACTTAGCGGCAACAACAGCACCACTCTAGTGGCTATAACAACACCGACTTAGCGGCAACAACAGCACCACTCTAGTGGCTATAACAACACCGACTTAGCGGCAACAACAGCACCACAATAGTGGCTAACAGCACCGACATAGCGGCTATAACAGCAGCAACAACACCACCTCAAGTGGGTATAATCAGCATACAGCTCAGCATTATATAGTACAGCAAATCAGCATACAACACAGCTAAGTAGTATTCAACACAACTTACTACTCATAACTCAGTTCAAGATCCTTATAGTACAATACTGTTAAAAATCAACATATAATTCAGCTCGACTCAACAACAAAATTTGACACAGTTCAAAAATATTCATTTATTATTAATCATCAAACAATTAATAATTTCAAAAACTAACTTCCCTTACTTGGATAATCCTGAACCGAAATTTGAGCAGAACCTCCTCCTCTTTCTCCTCTTTTCTTTATTCTGACAGAACCACCTCTACCGGATTCCTCTTCCTCTTTCTCCTCCTTTCCTTTCCTCCCTCTTTCTCTAAGGATTTTCTCTTCCCAAGGTATGAATTTTCGTAACTCCCCAAGCCCCTATTTATAGCAATTCTGGCTCCTCTACCCGGTACGGCCGTTCCAAAAAGCGGAACGCCCGTTCTGGGCTCGAAAAAGCTACGCAAATTTTTGAACTGGAACGGCCCGTTCCAAATACGGAACGGCCCGTTCCCAATTTCCAGCAGAACGGCCCGTACTCCTTTTGAAACGGCCTGTTCTCCCTTTAGAACGGCCCGTTTCACAATCAGAACGGCCCGTTCTCCTTGTCGGAACGGCCGTTCTGAGCCCGTTCTCACTCAAGATTTTTTAGTTAAATTTTAAAGCTTGGAACGGCCCGTTTTGCTTTTGGAACGGCCCGTTCCAAGTTACCAAAACACCCTTCAAACTTTTTGAAAATTGCGAAAATGCCATCAATAATTACAATAATACCCCTATACCTTTATAAAATTCACGAAAATGCCATTTTAATAATAAATAATAATAATAATAAAAAAATAAGGTATTACAGTCCTACTTTTATTTTTTGTCTCAATTTGGTCCTTAATAAATTAATTGGTTGCAATGTGGGACTTCCGTCTAAATTATTTAAACGAAGTTAACTGTTGGCCACGTAGATGCACAAGTGGGTGCCACGTGGATGCCAAATTTCTTGAAAACACCTGAAACCAGAATGGGCCGTTCTAGGTGCACACTTGGTGTGTTAATTTTGCATATGAAACGGGTCGTTCCAGATGCGAAATTAACACACAACGATTACAAAAAAATGGCCTGTTCTGAAACCAGAACGACCCGTTCTGGTTTCAGAACCGGCCGTTCCGGATGCAGAACAGCCCGTTCCAGAACTATAATAATTTTGAAAAATATTTTTTTATGATAAAAATTTTAAAATTACTTATTTTTGTAAAATACAATTGTCTTATAAATAGAGTGATAACTTTTCCTTTTTCTCTTTCTGTCTGAAGAAATATTTAAGTGTCACTTAATAATTTTTTGCAACTTATTTAAAATTATAGGAATAAAATAATAAAAATTAATAGGATAAACATAATAAAATTATTAATTTGTTTTCTTTTAGTGTCCTCTAAATTTTTACACTCATTTAAAACAAAAATATTTTATATGTTATTTTGAATTAATTTAACGAAGTATCATATAATTTTTAATTTTTTAAAAAATTTTATAAATTTGATCTATATATGAAAAGATTTTTAATTTTTTAAAAATTTGATATAGAACATTAATTATCAAGTAAAATAAATCTATCAAGACTTAATCTTGAAGTAAGTAAATTTTTTCTTCATTAAAAATAAAGATAATTTTACAAAAAAAAATAATTAAACAATAAAATAAAATATAAAAAAATATATTAATGTATTTATTATATTAGATATAACAAGATAATTAAAATATAATTAATAATATATATTTTATAAAATTATTAATATTTTATATATAAAAAAAAGAATGAAAATTTTTTTAACTTAGATTCATCCCTGCATGTGGTTGTGGGGTGAAATGTTAGTCCTGTATATCCTCTACCTTTACTTCAGGTTCTACCTCTTCAAGAACAGGTTATTTTTGTTGGGGTACATCGTTAATGACTTCAAGAAAAAATACCATGTCATTTCATCCTTTATAGTATAGTGTCAATTTGGTAGTAAGTGATTCACTCCAATTTGACTAACAATGAAATAAAATCTGTTACCATTGTCTTTAGTGATACACTGCATTGTCCTTAATGATACACTGTATAACCCAACTGTTTAGCAATTGACGTTATCAATTTCCATTGACAATATTACCAAATCCAGTGTTTGAAATGTTTTGTACCTTGGGTCTTTTTTCTTCCACGATTCACAACCGTGAACTATAATCAGTGACAGTTTGCGTTTAACAGTCTAGAACCAGAACGGCCCGTTCTGAAACCAGAACGGCCCGTTCTGGTTGCACTTTTAGTGTGTTAATTTTGCACCTAGAACGGGCCGTTCTGGATGCAAAATTAACACACCAAGAGTACACTCAGAACTGCCCGTTCTGGTTCCAAGTGTTTTCAAAAAAATTGGCATCCACGTGGCATCCACCTATGCATCTACGTGGCATCCACGTGCATGCCACATGACCAACAGTTAACTCCGTTTAAATAATTTAGACGGAAGTCCTACATTGCAACCAATAAACTTGTTAGGAATCAAATTGAGACAAAAAATAAAAGTGGGATTAAATTGAAACAAATAATTATTATAAGGGACTAAAATACTATTTTAGCCTATTATTTATTAGTGTTAATTTAGTCTCACTTTAATTAATTGAATCAATTTAGTCCTACATCTTTAAAATGTATCTCAATATTTAATTTTCTATTTTTCCGTTTAAATACTTAATGGATGTGACACGTGTCATGTTATCATGACATGTATCATGCTATTATGTCACGTGTCATGTCATCATGTCGTGTGTCTTGCCATGTGTCATGATATCCAATCATGTAGCATGACATGTGACATATCTATTAATTATTTAAATAGAGGAGACAAAAAATTAAATATTAAAATATATTTTAAAAATGTAGAACTAAATTGATACAATTAGTTAAAATAAGACTAAATTAAATATAATAAATAATATAAGGAACTAAAAATATATTTTTCCCTTATTAGTGCTATATAATTGTATTGTGTAGTGTGACAGTTATGATCAATGTTATAATGTTTATAAAATAATTTTTTATTATTTTAATATCGATATACCTCGATACACGAATCGTCTTATGTAATATTTAAATACACGATTGGCCTTCTGTAATATTTTTTGTAAATTCTTTTTAACAAACTAGCGAATCGAAAACAGAGAAGACATCATCATGCCACCTTTTTATATATGAACCAATCTGATTTTTTTTAAACACTGTCAATTATGAACGTGGATCGTCTTATAAAATAGAATAATAATAGATGTTTTTCTATATTCTATACTTCATCAATATTTATTATTACTTTTTTTCGATCTACTTATTATATTATATTATTGACTATATTTAAATATATCCATGTTAATTAAATATTATTAATCACTAATCTTTTCATATAAAATATTAGTGAATAATGTCCCTTGATTTGATAACCTTACCATCTCTGTTTTCTATTTAGGAAAAGATAGAAATATCTTGAGAGAAGATTCCATGATTTCCATCTTTCACATAAAGTATAACCGCGTGTTCAATGCATTTTATATTTTATTAGTGGAGACAGCCAGACAGGTACTATATATTATTTAAAAAATAAAAATTAATGAATAAATAATTAGTTAAAAAAAAACTAAAAGAAAGAAAATAAAAATGATAATGGGAGATAAAAATAGGGAAAGGTATTAGTGGTTTGAAAATAGTATATAAAATAAAATAGTATAAAAATTTGTGCACAAACACACGTTATTATTATATATTTATATATATTTTTAAAATATTAAAACTTTTATTTTTACATCTATAAAAAAGTTTAAGGTTATTGTAAATTAATATTTTAGCCTATGTAATGCACAGACTATAATGATCTATCAAAATTATTACACTTTGTAAATCACTAACTAGTAGCGAAATTATTATTTAAAGTCATATATTTATAAATACCTAGATATGTACTATATAACATGGATATATGTGTAAAAATAACTATACAAATATAAATAATATGAGTACAATCATTTAGTAAGAGTCAAATATATGATCTTAGTGACAGTCAAACACAAATTGTACAACTACCACAAGAGGTTAGAACAAAATATCCAAAAGTACAACCATCCACCTAATGGCCTCCACTACAGTCCTATACAACTTATTCTTACTCTACTCTCATATCAAATATGATCATTGCAATCCACACTATATGGAAACAAATAAGGGTAAACTAAATTTTAAAAGAATCAAGCAAGTATATGATTAAAAACATTTATACTATTCACCCACATATAAACCTTCAAACCAATAACACTAGGGTCACATCATACAACAATCCTTAAAATAACAAGCAGTTTGAAAGTTACACATCAAGAAGTCAAACCCCCCACCAAGTAAATATCATACAATAAGATATTGAACCAAGGTATTTGATCCTTCATCTTTAACATTACCAGTTAATGAAGATCATACTTTTGAGCTTATTATTCGACTCAGGAGCAAGAACGAGAAGACGTTAATACTTGGAGGACAAATATAGCTATGAATATATGGGTGAATGTTATTTAAGAGAATATGATATTGTGGAGAATTATTATTATTATTATTATTATTATTATTATTTATCTAGACATTGTTGTTCTTTTTTTATTTTTGTCTTTGACTCTTTTTAAATTTGAATGTATCAAAAAAAATTGTAATCTTATCATATGTTAAAAATCCACGAAAATTCTACAAAATCCACAAAATCCCGTAAAATCCATTAAAATTCTGATTTAAAAGTCTTACAAAATCCATTAAAATCCTTATTTAAAGTCTTGCAGAATCGTACAAAGTCTTAAAAGTCATAAAAATCCTGCAAAGTCTTTTAAAATCTGCAAGATTTTTTTTTAACTAAAAAGTCCTTTAAAATCTTAATCCAATACACCTCCCTTAATTAATCTATTATATAGAATAAGTTTCTTTTTAACTTTAATAATAATCACCTTTAAAAATCACATGTACCCTAATAACTATTGATGAACGATGTAAAATGTGTTATATCAATGATTTATAAAATGACTTTTTTTTTTTTTGTTAGTAAAGGGTGGAGAAAAGAGTAGCATTTATAACAAACGTCCTCACTTGGCGACCATCAAAAGAATAAACATATTTAGTCAAAAGATCTTGAGGTTGATTCGCTCCACTTAAGGCATGTGATCAAGTAAAAAAAAAAAAAAAAAGAAGAAGAAGAAGAAAACCATCATTTGCAACCAGCAAAAGGATTCTACTCGCCAAGGAATAACACGGGTGAGCCTTAGAGCAACCTTTGTTCATAATGTTAATGGCACACAAGGAATTTGATTTCACCAAAGTTAGCCTAATATAAATCGACCACAAGTTTGAATGATTAATTGAACAAAAGCCAATATCAAGAGCATAAGAGAAGATAACATTCTACTGATGATCTCTAAGTAAACCCCACAATAGCTCGTTTATGGTATGTTTTGGATGAAAAATTTTAAAAATTTAAGAAATTAAAAATTTTTAATATTTGAATTACTTTGATTTCAATTTTCATCATTCTTAAAATATTTTGTTTGGATAAATTAATTTAAATTTTTTAAATTATTAGTTTAGATATGGTAATTTGATTCTAATATTATAAAATTGATTTTAAAAATATATCATATGTTGAGATTTTTAAATTAAGTTTTATAAAAATAAATATTAATCAATTTTTAAATATTTAATAATTTTAAAAAGTAATATTAGATAATATTTATTAATTTCAAAAATATTTCTTTTATATATTTAATAATTAAAAGCACGAAGAAATAAGAAATAAAATAAAATGTATGAGTGAAATAAGAAAGAAAAATATAGGAAATTAAAATTCTTACTTTTTTTGAAGAATTTGAAATCCTACTATTTTAAAGAATTTTACAAATATTTGAATTTCATAATTTTTTGTAAATTCTCCAATTAAACAAAGCATTTCACCTCAAAGAATTTGAAATTTTTCAAAAAAATAAATTATTTCATTTAAATTCTTCATTCAAATACATTCTTGGATTCCAAATGCATTAATCCATCACAGTTTAATTTGAATTGACCAATAAAAGGAGTTTGCCAACCAATCAATGCATAGTTGAATTCACTATGACCAATTAGATTAAGGTCTCCTTTGTGAAGAAGACTCAATTGAATGACTTCCTTTGTTGTTGAATGCTGATTGATTTCTTGCTCTTTCATAAAGTCTCAAATTATTCTTTAGACAAAAGTTTAATTCTTTATGTTGTGAATTATAATTTTAAATGAAGTTTGAAGTTTTTTTGTAACTACTCACTATGGTTCCTACACTTAACAACTCCACTCAAAGCAATGAAAAATATAAATAATCAACTAAAGACTTAAGGATATCATCATGCATCAAATGAACCCTTAACAATTACTACAAACATAAATATTTACATCTATTAAGAAAAGGATACATATGTGTATATACAATTGTACACTAATCCATATGGTCAAAATATCCCTAAGTGTCGATCAAACACAACCATGCAATGTACTACACAACAGTAACATCAAAATATGGATGACTCCACCATCCATCTGATGGTCATCTCAATACAACTCCTCACACTTATTCTTACTCTATTCTAATACCACGTGTGATCATCACAGTTCAAATAACATGTAATAGTAAGCTAGAGTTAAAAGAAAATAACATATATAATGAAAGAACTATAAGCAACATTACTCATCATTACATCTTGTATTTACTAACATCAACCACTCCAACAACATTTAGCTCACTCAACAGAAGCAACTCAGTGCATAGCAACCCAAGGTTAACACAAGCAACACACATCATCTTATAACTCAACACATCAACTTGTTTCATTATAGATCAATATTGCATATGAACAACACAGTTTAAGTAGCACATCATATGCACAACACAACATTTACATGCGTCATCATGCATTTCAACTAAGAGATCTTCTATAACACAAATGATCAATTTAATTGGCTAAACCCTACTGAACCAACAATATAAGGTGATCTTTTTTGCTTGCTAGATCAACAACAAATTGGATATCAATATACAACACAACAACTTGGTTTCTTAGATGTTACCCCTTAAACAAGGAAGTCTAGTACTACTATCAAGGTAGAACAATTAGGTATAGGCCTACCACGTCATTAGCTAGCTTAACTAAGCCTCTTATGGGATTAGCTCATCGGTTACCCTCCAAATACAACATCATTCTGATACTCGATTAGGAATTAAGTTCCCTACTTTGTACTTTATTGAATTGGTCAATTTATACATGTATAGTTCAACCTAGTCCCCATACGATATCAACTAAAGACCTAAAAAAGACTAAACTATCCTCTTCAAAGGTCAACTTCTTAAGAAGGATTTTCAACAAAGTTTGGCTCTTAGAGCACCACAATACAATATGCACACAATGTGATATGGAACTTGAAAACAACCTTTCTTCTAGTCATAGGTTGATCAACACAACTCAACAACATCATACCTAAATTCCTAAAGCATTCTCAATGTTCATCACCTTAGCAACACAACATCATGCAAATTCATCACATCTACACACCCCTAGGAGTCTTGATATGGTCACTTCAAGTGGGCCAACACTCACTCAAAGTGAGCATAATTCGCTTAGAACGTTTAAGAATTCACTCTAATCGACGATAGATAGAGACTACCCTTGTAACAGCATGTCAACTTGCTCTAAGTGAGCAAGTTCTCTCTTTGAACCTCTACATCTCGCTCTAAGCACCCAAAATTCGTTTAGAGTGAGCCAAGTCAGAGAGCATACCTAACTTGATCGCACCTACTCGCTTTCAGCGACCACATTAACACTTTGAGTGAGCAAACCCAAAAAAACATACATAATTTAGAAGAAGAAGAAGAAGAAGAAGAAGAAGAAGAAGAAGAAGAAGAAGAAGAAGAAGAAAGAACTCAGAATAAAGTTTCTCAACACTAAACAACTTACCAACCACAACAACATATAATTTAAAAACAACAATGGCTCGAAAAGACTCAAAGTATTACATTTCTACTTTAGTTGATCAAATGATTTTTATTGAGTTAATGTCACTTTTGTTTTTTTCCCTGCGTTTGATATGGAGGAAAAAATGAAGGGAATAGAAGATAAGAAAAGAGAGAGAGAGCAAGAGAGAGAGAGAGATAGAGAGAGAGAGAGGACAAGTGTAAGGAAGTGCTGAAAAATATAGTAGAAATAAAAGTTATTTCGTAAGAGGGAAATAAAGTGAAAGTTGATTTCTTTTATAGATAGTTTAATTTAAAAATAAATATATTATTATTTTAAATTAAAAAACAAATATATTTCTATAAATAAATTTATTTAAAATAAAAATAATTTTATTATATTTATTTATTATAGTTATATTATTTTTTAAATAAATATAATATTCACAATTAAATTTATTGAAAATATAAATGAAAATTATTTATTATTTATTGCTATGATTTTTGTTTTTATTTTATTTTTATTTATTATATATATAATATAATCACTCATTCTTATTATTATTACTAGCTGAAAAGAAAGCACATCATGCCTTGAGTCTTCTTTTTAATACAAATATATTAGTGTTGGTAGTGGATAGTTACCAACAATTTCAAAGATAAAACTTCAATGAAAAAAACTTTTCTTTTATTTATTAATTATTATCATACGATTTATGCAGTTTTTATAAAGGGTTAAAGTTGTCAAAATAATGTGTACACCAAAAGAAAGAATAGTCTTTATATAAATGTATAGATTATTAACTTTCCCACACTTTCCTTCATTTTGGAGGAGAAGTTTTTGTGTGGGTCCTGCACTAATATTTTCACATTTTTTTCTCTCGATTCTCTTTTATAAACAATACTCATTTTTTAACTAACACTTCTCTTTCCCACTCTTATTTCCCAAACTTATTGATAGATCAAAAAATAATCTTAGATTCTTCTGATTTTAAGGTTTTGTTGCTAACAAATAAATGAGTTTTGGATCAATAGAAAAGTTTCAAAATGACTAAGACTAATCTTCTGATAAGACACAACTTCTCATTCAGACACAACTTCTCAATAAGGTAAATCCTTTTATAAGACGAAAGCTTTACTAAGATGATCTTATTACTTTTTCTAAACTTCGATGAAACTTTATTTGTAAAGAGAGATATACATTTAATTTTTATCATTTATGATCTCCAAAAAGGAAAGTGAATGTATTTGAATGTTTCATTAACAAATCAAATTAAAAAATGTTTCATTGTTACCTACACTTCACGAAAAGAAAAGAAAGACATATTTTGTATTAAAAAAAGGATAAACTCTCCCTGTAAATATGAAAAGTTGTTGTTAAAATTATTTAAATACTATGCAACTTGACACACACATGGTTTTACCCACTTGATACCTAAAAGGTAATAAATAACTTATTTAATCAGATAAGAAATGATAATTTGGTAAAAATATTTAATACAGACATTTATCACACCAAATAACATTTTTCTCCTCAAGAAGCAAAACATGATGATAGGCGAAGCAAGCTATATGAGAGAAACTCAAGGATTTGCAACAATCATCTTCTTTTAAGTACTTATATAAGGAAGCTTAGTGATTCAGATAAAAAAATACATAGACACAAGGACATAGAGACAGAGAACGCACATACGAAGAAATATTATTTTCTCATTCTTTTTGAAAATTACTTTATACATCACTGATTGTATCATGTCTTGAAAGGTAGACGAATCAACTTTTTAAAACTTTTACAATTTTAAGTTATTAGATTTGTACCTAAAAAGACTTATTTATAAAAGAATATTTGATGTTAAAGTCTAAAAAAAAATTGTGTAAAAAGAGTACTTAGATAATTACTTAAAATATAAGTAAAAAAATAGTTAGAATTAAATTAGAAGTGATTTAGTAAAAAATATTTGTATTTTGAATAAAAAATCTTATATTTATTATATTTATCCGATTTTAATGATTAAAACGAAATCAATATAAAAACATCTAGTGTTTATTATATTTACCCACTCTTTATCGTGACATTATTATTTCAATATCTTTTAATTCTCCTGTGAGTGACTCACATTCCTTTGAGTATTTTCGTTTAAAAAATTTGTTCAGACGTACGGTGGGAAAATGTGACTTGAAAATGCACAAGAATATTTCTTTTAAAAAATAATATTTTTTATTCGCAAAAAAAAAAAAAAAAGAGAGAGAGAGAGTATTTACGATGACGTGAATGTGAAAACGTGGGGAGTTATATGACAAGCTGTCAAAGAAAGTCGTCAGTGTTAAACTAGAATATTCTATCAAGTATCAATACTCGGAACGTGCCTTTGAGAATATACCTATTTTATTTCTCCTATCAAACAATATTATTACTTTAGTCCATGGTTAAAAATTATGATTTTAGTTCATGTAATTTAAAATATTATTTTAATTATATATATATATATATATATATATATATATATATACTTTTTTACCTTCAAATTTAAAATATATATTTTTAATTTTCAAAATATAAAAATTATTATTATAGTATATCGGATCTTTAGTCTTCAAATTTAAAATTAATTATTTTAGTTTATATAATTTTAAAAATATTATTTTATATTTTCATGATCGTTAGTAGCATAATTAATATTAATAAATTAAAATAATTTAGTAATATTAATAGATTCAATATGATGATTTTTTCTGATAATGACATTATTAATAACAATAAATGATAATGATAAATAAAGATAATATTGTAGTATTAGTAATAATAGGGATAGGTTAAAATAATTTTATAATATTAATTGGTCTAATGTGATATTTTCACAAATAACTAGTTAATGATATTAATAAAAAAAATTTATATAACATATTAATTAATAATATTTAAGCAGATGACTAACATAATAACATTTATATTTTGAGAGATAAAAATACAATTAAATTTGAGAAATTAAAGAGAAAAAATTTTAATTTGTAAGACCAAAATAATAATTTTTTTAATATGTTTTAATTACAATTTTTTTAAAAAAAATTAGGGATAAAAAGATACATAACTCAAATTTAAAAGAGTAAAAATATAATTAAGTCTATAAGAAAATACATTGTAATAATTAATTTATGATGTTTAAAATTACTTTATTACATATTTCGGAAAATTGGAAATAAATATTTTATACATTACAAAATCTAACCAGAAATACTAAAATAATTTATATTTCAATTGTGGAAAATATATTTTGAAATTTTCAAAAATAAAAAATTACTTTAAACCAAGTTTAGAAAATTGAAACATTACTCAAAGTTGTAACGTAGTAAGTTGGTTCAGGGTTTAGTGGATACTAGAGAGAAGAGTATATAAGGTTTTCTCTTCTAACAGAGCCTTATAAGCTCGTTCTCAAAGGAATTATAGAAAGAAGTTTTAAAGAGAAGGGCTCTGGGTCTGTGAGCTTCTTTCTCTCCCAAATTTCTCTGTTTGATTCTTCTTCTCCTCTAGATCACTAATTTCTTTTGTCTTTTCTTGAAATTCAGGCTAAGAAGCTTGTTTTTGGAGGATTGAAGTCCGCGAGTCGAGCTTCGGGAGAATTCTTCTTCTTCCTCCTCTTCTTGGCTGTTCTGAGCCAATCTTCAGGTGAGGAAAGCTAGAATATAGGTTAATTGGTTGCATGTGAGTTTAGAAACTCAATTGGAGCATGAATTTTTAGAATTAGTGGTCGAATGGAAGGACTTCTCATTTTTTTGGGATTTTGGAAAAAATGAGGTTTTTGGTGATTTTGATGCATTGAATGGGTGCATGTTGAATCTGAGTTTGTTTTCGAGTTGTATGGAGCCTATGTGTTATGTTTTTTGGATTGCATGTGGTTGGATCTCCTGATTTTCAAGTTTTGATGGAATTTCTGAAGTTTTTGGAGGCTACTGTTTGAATTTGTGTCGGGCACATGTTCTTGGCGTCAGGCATGCATTCATCAGGAACAACTATTGCCTAATCACGCCGAGTGTGAGATTAGTCGCTCTGGTGTGATTTGAAATGGGAGTCTTTGTATGAGTCACGTCGAGCGCGATATCAAATAGTGGTCCTATATGACATGTTACTAGTATGGCACCGGGCGCAGGGTGGGTGCGCCGGGCGTGGAGACTCCTGTGAATCTCTGCCTACAAGAATGTCGGGCGTGATAATTCTACGCTGAGTGTGAGAGCGAGCCTTAGAGCTCTCGGGTTGGGTTCAGGACGGGCGTGAACTGACTTGCATCGGGCGTGAGCATGTTTGGTATTAGGATAAAAAAAAATGATGAAAAAACATATTTATGTAGAGATGTTATATGTACGAGTTGAATGAGTTGTGTTGTTAAAATGTGTTGTTAAATAGTGTTGATGAGTTGTTATGCTGATAAACTGTGTTGTTAAAGTGGTGAGATGACTGTGTTGTTCAAGTTGAAAGTTGATTGAGATGATGAGTTGAAACCTGTGTTGATTGGGTTGTGATGATGAGTTGTTGATCACTAGGACTAGAGGAGAAGTTTTTGAAGTTGTTCATCCCATTGTGCGGATTGATATAGTTGTGGAGCTCTAAGAGCCCAGTTTGTTGAAAACCCTTCTTGAGAAGTTGTCCATTGGAGTGAATGGTGTGTTGTTCTCCTCTAGGACTTAGTTGGTCCTGTGTGTGGGCAAGGTCGAGGCACACGTGTATAAAGCGACCACGGTATAGGGGTCAAGTCGAGCTATACCGATTACAATCGACCATTTCGAGTAAAGTACGAAGTCGAAAACTTAGTTTCTAACCGAGTATCGGAGGGTTGTAGTATTTGGAGGATAGTCAGTAGGCTAATCCCATAGGTGGCTTAGTTGAGCTAGCTAATGTCGTGGTAGGCCTAAACTCAGTTGTCTTATCTTGACATAGTATTATACTTCTTTGTTTAAGTGGCAAAGTCTGAGAAATCGTTATCGTGTTGTGAATTTTTATCCAAATTTGCTATTTAGCTAGCAAGCCCAAAAAGGTTCTGTGTTATCGGTTCGGTAGGACCTAGCCACTTAGACTGCTCACCCTGTGTTGTAGGAGATCTCTGAATTGAAATGCATATGTGTTGATGTGTTGATATAACGTTGATATGTGTTGTATTGTTGAAGTGTTGTTAAGATGTGTAATATATGTGTTGTTTGTTACTTGCGTACCATGTGAAAAATGAATTATGTGTTGATGTGTTGCGATGATCATACGTTGTATGGGAGCAGGGCAAGGATATAAGGGAAAGTAGCAGTGGAGCCATAGGTGGTGCTTGGAGTTGGATTTTATTTTGTAGACTACCTGTTGTTGGTGTGAGACCCGCTCCCTCCTTCTCCCCCCTCCCTCTCAACATTTCCTTTCATTCTCACTTTCTCCTTCCCACTCTCTTTGCTCGAGTTTTAGGTTCTCATTTCCTTGGTTGTTGTAGGTGCTGATTAGAGGCGTACGAAGCTAGCTGAGGGCGCAGATTCCCTTCTTCCCTTGTCCATTTCTCTTCTTCTTCTCCTCCTCTTTCCTAGAAGCTCGGATTCTTCTCCTCCGAGGTAAGGGAAGTTAGTTTTGTGCAGATTGGTTGTGAATGAGTGTAGGGACTCAAATGTGATTGAATTTCAGAAGATTGATAGTCGGATTTGAGGAGTTGTGCATTTTCGGGGTTTCGGAAAAATTGGGAAAAATGGGGGATTCTAGGTGTTTGATGGTTGCATGTTGAAAAAGAGTTGATTTTTGAGTTGTATGCTGAAAATGTAGTTCATTTGATGGATTGCATGTGTTTGAGCTGTTTGATTTTGCAGGTTTTGAGTAAAAAATTTTAAGTTTGAGGGTTGTTGTTTGATATTGCGCCGGGCGTAGTTCTTGGCGCTGGGCTATGTTCATCAGAGAGCTCCATTGTTCAAGCAGGCCGGGTGAGCTTGGAAATGGAAGCCCCTGGATGGCTCACGCTCATGCTGGGCGTGATATCAGATAGGGACTCAAGGAGTGGAGTTACTGGTATGGCGCCGGGCCTGATTAGATCTCGGCGGGCGTTGAGACTCCCTGGGGTCTCTGCCAAGGGTGGCGCCGGGCGCAGAATGAGCGAGCCGAGCGTGAGACCTTGGAGAGGTCTCTGCCTTACTTGCACCGAGCGTGGGTTTGTGAGACCCTTGGATGTCTCTGCCTTCTATTGCGTCAGGCGCATTTGGAATTGCATCGGGCGCGTAAGAGCTTTAGAGCTCTCTGGTTTGTCCAGGCCGGGCGCAAATCCTATTTTGCCAGGTGCGGATGCGTTTTTTTTATATAACTATGCTGATTCTTGTTGTTAATGTTGTATGATGTAAAGTTGAGCTGTGTTGTATGATGTTTATGCTGTATGATGTAAAGTTGAGTTGTGCTGTATGATGCTTATGCTGATGAATGTTGTTATGTCGAGCTGTGTTGTATGTTGTCTAAGATGTTAATGCTATTAAGTTGAGCTGTGCTGAGTGTTGAATATGCTATTTAAAATAGTTGAGTTGTGTAGTTGAATATGAGCTGTGTAGGCTGTAATGCCGAGCTGTTGATCACTAAGACTAGAGAAGATGTTTTTCGAAGTTGTTCATCCCATTGTGTGGATTGAGGAAGCTGTGGTGCTCTTAGAGCCCAATTTGTTGAAAACCCTCCTTGGGAAGCTGTCCCTTGGAGTGGTCATTGTGTTGTTCTCCTCTAAGTACTTAGTTGGTCCCGTGTGTGGGCAAGGTCGAGTCACACATGTACAAAGCGACCACAGTATAGGGGCCAGGTCGAGCTATACCGATTACAAGCGACCAATCGAGTAAAGTACGAAGTCGGGAACTTAGTTCCTAACTGAGTATCGAAAGGTTGTGGTATTTTGGAGGATAGTCGGTAGGCTAATTCCATAGGTGGCTTAGTTAAGCTAGCTAATGTTTTGGTAGGCCTAAAACCCAGTTGTTCTATCCTGACATAGTATCATACTTCCTTGTTTAAGTGGAAAAGTCTGAGAAATCGTGAAGTTGTGGATTGATATCCAAATTTCTGTTTACCTAGCAAACCAAAAAGGTTCTTTGTTGTCAATTCGGTAGGACCTAGCCAATTAGGATGCTCACCTTTGCTATAGGAGATCTCCGAGTTGAAATGCGTGACGATGCATAAGTTGTTAGATGTTGATTTTGCTGAATGATATGAGTTGTATGTGTGTTGTGTGTTGTGAAGCTGAGATGTAAATGTATGCTATTATGTGTTGCATGTTAACTTTGCTGAAATTGATGATGTGTTGTTAAGTTGAAGCTGTTTATAATCATTTATATGCTAATTCTTTTCACTAGCTTACCCTTGCCTATTTTCATGTGGGTTGGACTGCAATGATCATACTATGTATGGGAGTAGAGCAGGGATAGGTTGGAGTGTAGTAGCAGGACTGCAACTGGCAGATGGAGCTGATGTTTTGTTGTTTATGCCTACTTAGTGTAGCTATTTTGGTAGTTGTGTATATTGACTTGTTGAGCCCCAGGCTAGACCTATGTATATATATATTTTCTTTTTATATGCATACTCTATTTTGTGTGGTGTTGTTTATTGTGCGACGACTAGGCGGGTTGTTACAGTTGGTAGATACTTTTTGTATAGATATTTGTATATAGATGTTGGACAAACAACATAGTTGTACATGTTCATGAGATGTATATGTGCTTATATTATATTACTATTTCAGTATATGCGCAGTTAGTTGTGTGTTGCCTCGTGTGACGAATTTTTTTTTTTTCTGAAATAATTTTTTTTAAAATATAATTATATAATTGGACCTTGACACAATATATATACAAGAATAGACATGTTCACTGTTCACAACTAGAATTCGTGTTCCTGAAAACCGAATTCTAAGCTGTGATGGTGTTTTCTATGGTTTTGCTAGTGGTCGGAATTCGGTTTCCGGGAAATCGAATTCCGGGCAACCCATTTTTTTTTTTCGTTTTGAATAATTTGAATTTTTTTATATTAAAATTATAACTTAATAAAATTATACATTATTATAAATTTTAAAACACATATATATTAAAATTATTACTTATTAACATTATTAATAATTTATAATTATTAATTATCAAAATTATTAATATTTTATACACATATATATTTATAATTTATTTTTACACTTTTTATAATATTTATTATATATATATATATAATTTTTTTTATATAAATATATATTTATATTAACATTATAACTTATTACAATTTAAATTTATTAATTTGAAAATTAATTTTATTTTTTAAAATTTTATTAAATAATTATTTTTTAAATATTACATATTTTTAAATTATTTAAAAACTTTAAAAAAATTTAAAAGATTTTAAATTAATTAAAACAAAAAAACAAAAAAAAATTTAATGGTAGCCAGCAAATCCACGAGTGACACCATCAGAGCTTAGAATTCGATTTCCTGGAACATGAATTCTAGCTTTGAACAGTAAACAAGTCTATTCTTGTAAATATATTAGGTCAAGGTCTAATATATTTTAAAAAATTTAATTTCAAAAAAAAAATTTAATCATGGCGGATCGTTACAAAAGTAATATTTTAAAAATATTACAAATATTAAAATAAAATATTTTGTATGAAAATTCATTTTGTTTAAATAATTTTTCCACCTAGTAGAATAAACTATCGATTAGCTCAAAAATATATTTTTAATCTCAAATGATTTACCACATCCACACTGCTCAAACAAAAATGTTGTCTAACGCACTCAATGTAAAAGGCAACTGATGTTTTTTTTTTCTTTTACAGTAATATTTTATTCCTTCTAACCACCAAGATTTTAACCTTCTTCACCAATGTCAAGGTTCAATTTCAAGCCTCATTTCCGTTTTGTATACGTAATGGTATTTATATAATAATCAAAATTACAATTAACATAGCTGTTTAAATTCTCTGTACCAGCTTAAGCTACACACAAAAAAAAATAAATTATACACATTTGTTTGCAAAGGTTTTTTTTTTTGAAATATAAATTTAATATTAAACTTTTTAATATATTCCATCCATTTTTTATTTATAATTGTTTTAACATTATTTTTTATTCTTTTTTATTATTATTTTTTTTAAAATTAATAACTTATTAATTTTTTTATTTTTATTTTTAATAATTAATGCATGTTTATTGAATAATGTATTTATTCATTTTTTAATGTATTTTTTTTTTCAACTACCTAAAAGATATAACAGAAAAATAAATAATAAATACTTAAAAAATTAAATTATTAATATTTTTTAATTTTTATATATAATCTTAAACGTAAAAAAAGAAAAAGAAAAAGAAAACACGGTGAGAGAAACTTTAAAGTAAAAAAAGAATTTGAGAGAAGACGCGTTTTAAGGGTACGTAGCTCAACACTATAGTCATTTAATTTCCTTTGCATTTGATTTGTGGATTGGAAGTTGAATTTACAAATAGGGGCTCACTTGGACTATTTTGAACGAAAATAACTTATTTGAGTTGTTTCATGCATTGAAAAATAAATAAAAAATGATTTTCAGTATGTCATGTTAATATTAAGCAACTCAAACACAAATTTACTCTAATAGTAAGAAATTTTAAGAAATTCAACTTTTAGAATTTTTTTTCTAATCATTTATGAACCAATTTTAAATTTTTATTAAAAAGAATAATTGTACTACAATGAAAGAAAATAAATTACGAGAAAAAATACATAATAAGTAAATATTAAAAATAAAATAAAATAGTAGTAAATACATACACATTATATGAAATTAGTTTTCATCGTTATTATTTCCGAAACATTCCTAAATATGTTTAATAAAATCTGTTTGAAATCTGGTAAGGAACGATTGCTTGAAGAAATAACTTTATCTTTTCTTCAAACAACTCATGCACGTTAGAGTCCTCCAATGATAAGAAATCGGAGGTTGAGTTGTTTCATGAACAAGCAACTTTCATGGAGTTGCTCTTATATCAGTGTGCCTCACTTCCAAGTTCCAACCCCCATCCCCAAACAAACTCACGCTTTTCATCACTCTGCCTTTGCGCCATGGTTCTTTCCAAAACCGTCTCCGAATCCGACGTCTCTGTCCACTCAACCTTCGCTTCTCGCTATGTCAGAACTTCACTTCCCAGGCAAGCAAGGGGATCCATATACTTTCTTCTTTTTTTCCCTCAATGAAATGAATATGTTGGTGATGAAGGAATGGTGTGTGTGTGTGTTTCATCGATTATGCGGCCGCCATGTGACATGGATCTGCGATGCAGGTTTAAGATGCCGGAGGAGTCCATACCGAAGGAGGCAGCGTACCAGATCATAAACGACGAGTTGATGTTGGACGGGAATCCGAGGCTGAACCTGGCGTCGTTTGTGACAACTTGGATGGAACCTGAGTGTGATAAACTCATCATGGCTTCCATTAATAAGAACTATGTTGACATGGACGAGTACCCTGTCACTACCGAGCTACAGGTATCACTACTTCTCTATCTCGCTCTCTCTTTTATTTTTATCTATTTTATAATTTATGACATATAAAAGAGATTATTTTATTTGGTGTACATATTTTTAAATAATTTTATTTTTGAAATTTTTAAATAATAAAAATAATATTAAAAATTAACTATCTTTATAAATATGAAATGTCAACTTAAAATTTTAAAAATTAAATATAATATCAAATAATCTAATAAATATTAATAAATTTTAAATATTATTATTAAATAAAATATAAAAACTCGATCTTACTAGTCATTATAATTTTTTTAAATATAAATTAAAATTAAGAGTTCTAAGAATATTTTCGTATATAGAAGTTATGCTTCTAAATTAATATCTAGACAAACTCTTATATTGTGTTTGATTGAGAGAAGAAAAATATGTGATAAATAGAGTATAAAGAAATAGAAAAAGGAGAAATAAGATAATATAAAATAAATAATAAAAACATAATAAAAATAAAGTTATTTGATTTAAAAAAAAATAGATAAGAAATAGAAGAGAAATAATATTATATAATTATTTTGTTTTAATTAATAAATTAAAAAAATATTATTAATAATAAAATTATAATATTATCTTTTTAGTAAAATTGTTGTTTATTCAAATAAATATGTTTATTTGAATAAAATTACTTTCAAGAAGGAATTTTATTGAATAAATAATGAGAGTTTGTGAGAGGTGAGAGAGTTATTTATGAGAGACAAGAGTGTAAAAATAAAACTAAATTTTATATATTTCTTATGAAAAAAATTGATATATATTATCGCATCTCATAAATTTTGTCATTTTTCCTTTTATTTTATTGATGTTTCTTTCTAACCAAACATAATTTTCATACTTTTCAATGATGACTATATATTATATTAAAAAAAGTGACATGAATAGTAGGTGAGTGAAAAAAAAACTGTTTAAATAAGAGGAAAAATGGTTAAAAAAAGTGAAAAACAAACAAATGCATTTAGAAATAAAATGTCTTCATTATGTGAAAATTAAAAAGTAATTAGGAAGAGGATATTTCTTCTATCTACAGTTATAGATTCCAGTCAAAGAAAAAAGTATAAAATGAAAACTTGTTGTATTTGTTCAAATTCAATGTGTGGTTAAGTTGAGTTTGACTTGTGTAAAAAAGAATCTATTCTCTTAATTTTAATAATAAATATTACTTATTTTAATCAATTTTTTCTTCATAACTTTTCAAAATGAGTTCCTTTTAACTTAGTTTATTTATTCTAATACTAAATGAAAAGCCACAAATGTTTGTTGAAGAAATTTGATTTATCTGAAGTAACATAAAAAAAAAGAGAAAAAGATAAGTGATCTTAGTTATTAATAAAAAAATTAATTCTTGATATTTGATATTATGTATGTACATATAATATTATTATTGTTCTCATCCGTGACTGACTTTACTTTTTAAAATTAATTGCGAGAAATAGTTCTCAATTTCTTTCTACTACCATGTTGATGGGTGGTTTGAATGGATCTTGATCTGAGAAATAGATTATTTTATTGAAACTGACGTTAATAATATTAAAATTAATTTTAATTAATCATAATTTAAAAGTATTTTTTGATACAGGTATTGCAAGTGTTTTTTAAGTTTTATTCTAAAATAATTCATAATATATATATATATATATATATATATATATAATAACATTTTACTACCAGCTAATTTGGAGGTATTAATGATAAGTGATTTAGGATTATCCAACCCAGGGACACAAGTACCCCACGTTTTTATTTTATCTTTAATTTTAATGTTTTTCAATACGTGGTATTTAAAATTAATAAAATTATTTTTATTTGGAGTTAAATGATAGAAATAATGATATTTGATCAATTTTTTTTATGATTACACTATGAAGAAAATGATATCATGCATCCACGTACGTACCGAAAAGTCTATACTGTGATTTTCAACGCTGCCGCAATTGTAATTGTGAGACAATATTATACAGAACACAAAATGTATATGAAAAACATTATGAGAATGAAAAAATAAGAATCACTAGGTGCTTGTATATTTTCAAACACTAGCATGGTATAATGTGGCATGCTTGCTCTAGTTTAAGGGTGTTAAGCAAATGATCATTTTATTGACGTACCATTTCTTACTTGTATGCAGAATCGGTGTGTAAATATGATAGCTCATCTTTTCAATGCACCATTAGGAGAGTCTGAGGCTGCAGTTGGTGTTGGCACAGTTGGTTCATCTGAGGCCATAATGTTGGCTGGATTGGCATTCAAAAGGAAGTGGCAGAACAGAAGGAAAGAAGAGGGAAAGCCTTATGACAAACCCAACATTGTCACTGGAGCCAACGTTCAGGTACACTTTAAAACATGTTTATTGCTCTATAGCATATCACTATGTTTTTCACAACCGATTAGGTGGATCAACTTATATGAAATTATTGTAATTTAATTAGTAGTCACAATTTTGAGTTTTGAGTTTGTAATAGTATTAAATATTTTAAGAGAGAATCTTACTGCTTAATTATAATGATTCTATCTAGTTTGACCGGGACTATTTGGATACATGTGATCTATGAAAAAATAAAACAAAACAAAATTATATATATATATATATATATATATATATATATATATATATTGTAACGACCCGTCAGGTCTCACACTATTTATAGCGTTCAAATACAAGTATAAAATAAAATCTCACTACTAAACAATTATATATATAATGAGAATACACAATTAAAAAGCCCCATAATATATATAACTGAAAGAAGGGAAATAATACCCTATACAAGAACTAGGTAGTCAAAACTACCAATCAACTAAATACAATGTTAGTCCTCCTCCTGAGTCCCGAAGCTCACCCAGTCCAGCAGAGCACCTATCCTGATTTGCTTGCATACCAAGGTATGGTCATCGCAGTCCCAACCACATAGGAAAAACACGCTAGGGCAAGCTCACAACAATAAACATAAAAAAAAAAATAGTATCAACATATAATAAACAGTGATAGAATTATACTTTCAACTTGCAACTTAAAGCAACACAACATCTACAACAATAGATATACAATATCATCTACTAGCAACAACATTTTCAACACATCGCACTTTATTCAAATTGGCCGCTTGTAAACGGTATAGCTCGGCCTGGCCCTTATACCATGGTCACTTCATACACGTGTGCCTCGACCTTGCCCACACATGGGACCAACCAAGTCCTAGAGGAGAATAACACATCATCCACTCCAAGGGACAACTTTCCAAGGAAGGTTTTTAAACAAATTGGGCTCTCAGAGCACCACAACTATCTCAATCCGCACAATAGGATGAGCAACTTTGAAAACTTCTCCTCTAGTCCTAATGATCAACAACTCATCAAAACACAATCACATAGTATTTATCACAATAGCTCAACTATCAACTCATTTATACAAAATTATATACAACTTGAATACAACAACCCATGCAATATCAACTAATGCGTCGTCACGCATATACAACTAGGAGATCTCCAACAACTGAGGTTGAGCAGTCTAGGTGGCATAAACCCTATCGAATTTAGCATTTGACCTATCTCAACCAGGTCAGGTATAGGACATCGTTAGGAACTCCGACGAGAACCAGGTATAGACAATAATAGGCGATTGCTCAAGTGTGCCACTTAGAGTCGGAGGTTCACTACTACTGTCAGGACAGACGGGTTTGGGTATGAGTCTACCACGGCCTTGGCTAGCATCACCGATCCACATATGGAGTTAGCCCACCCACTGTCCTCCAAGTACCACGCACCCTGCAGTACCTAGTCAAAGACTATATCTCTAACTAGATACCTTACTCAAATTGGTCATTCAACCATGACATGAATCGACTACCTCCATGTCGCCCACACAGTACTAAGGGATTCAACTTTAAAACAAATTTCAACTTGTCTCCTTAGTACTATGTATCTCAACATAGGACATATATCTTCACCATATGTCTCCAACTTTTTAACTTTACAACAATAGGCAGCTTTACAACTTTACTACAATAAACAACTTTATAACTTTACAACTTTACAACTATAGGCATCATAACAACTTTACAACAATATGCATCTTTACAACAATAAGCAACTTATAACAATACAACAATAGACTTCGTACAACAATAGACTTCTTACAACAATAAGCAACTTACAACTTTACTACAATAAACAACTTTACAACTATAGACATCATAACAACTTTACAACAATATGCATCTTTACAACAATAAGCAACTTACAACTTTACAACAATAGACATCTTTATACTACTTAATTAAACAACTATAGTCAACATAATATCAACTTTACAACAATGAACTACTTTAACTTATACATCTCAACTTATTAATAATTCAACAATAAACAACATAAAAACAACTTAGTTTCACCAAATACACAACATATAACAACTTTAACAACATATCACATATTATCAACACACAACATATAAACAACGTAAGCCAACAACTACTCAACTCATCTTCATCAGACAACTTAACAACTTTATCAACAACTTCAACAATATACAACATATTCGACACAAATTACAAATCAACCAACATATTTAGAGTTCATCTATCATGCCAACTTACACAATGCATAAAGCTTTCCTAACCTGAAGATTGGCTCAGCATTGCTAAGAGCTGAGAAGAAGCGAAATTTCCTTCCGAAGATCAACCCAGGAACCTTAATCTTCGAAAAGCAAGCTTCCTGGCTTAGAGTCCTTCTCTCTAAAACTTCTCTCTAAAACCTCTCTCTAAGTTTTCCTTTTCTTCCCCTCCTCAACGCCTATTTATAGAGGTCAGGAATGGCTAGAACGTCCCGTTTCAAATCCGGAACGGGCCGTTCTGGGCTCCATCGTTATGTGTAAAGTTCACATGCAGAACGGTCCGTTCTGGCACGTCTAGAACAACCCGTTTCCAAACTAGAACGGCCCATTCTGGAGCTAAATTTAACTCGCAACAACCACGTTTGGAACGGCTCATTCTAGTCTAGGATTTATAGGCCAATTTAGTCGTTTGGAACAGTCCGTTCCAGTTTGGGAACGGCCCGTTCTAAGCTACTAAATTATCCATCGTCTTCTAAAATACTTACTACGTTATATATATATATATATATATATATATATATATATATATATATATATATATATATATATATATATATATATATATATATATATATATATATATCACTTAGTTTCTCTGGCATTGTTTGATGTTGTGGAATTGATTCTCTAAAACAGGTTTGCTGGGAGAAATTTGCCAGGTACTTTGAGGTGGAGTTAAAGGAAGTTAATTTGCGTGATGGATACTATGTGATGGACCCTGAAAAGGCCGTGGAATTGGTGGATGAGAACACTATTTGTGTTGCTGCTATCCTTGGTTCTACGCTAAATGGAGAGTTTGAAGATGTCAAACGCTTGAATGATCTCCTGGTTGAAAAGAATAAGCAAACTGGGTATCTCTCTCTTTCTCTTCCCCTCCCTCCTCTTAAATACTCCATACTTTGTGCACCAAATATTTTAGACTTTGGCCGTATGGATTGACATGTATGTGAAATTCTTTGGTAGACGGGACACTCCTATTCATGTGGATGCAGCTAGTGGTGGGTTCATTGCACCATTTATTTATCCAGAGCTTGAGTGGGACTTTCGGTTACCACTGGTGAAGAGCATCAATGTTAGTGGGCACAAGTATGGTCTGGTCTATGCTGGAATCGGTTGGGTTATTTGGAGAAGCAAGGAAGACTTGCCTGAGGAACTTATCTTCCATATCAATTATCTCGGTGCTGATCAACCCACCTTTACCCTTAACTTCTCTAAAGGTAACACATTATTGAATTACTCAGTTCCAAGTACTACTAATGAAATAGCCAAGTTACTTGCACTTTCTACCACTTCCATTCACTAATGTATGCACGAGTTACTCACTGTTTTACAAGATATACATTGCAGGGTCTAGCCAAGTCATTGCTCAATACTACCAACTAGTTCGCCTTGGCTATGAGGTAATAAGACCAAGCAACAGATTCATAGTGCTTTTTATAACTCGATGATGATGTGTTGAGATTTATTTTCATTAAATGGGATTGCAGGGATATAGAAACGTGATGGAAAATTGTAGAGACAACATGATAGTGCTGAAAGAGGGACTCGAGAAAACAGGGCGGTTTGACATTGTGTCGAAAGAGAATGGTGTGCCTTTGGTGGCTTTCACATTGAAAGACCACACCCACTTTGATGAGTTCCAAATCTCTGATCTGCTGAGGCGCTTTGGGTGGATAGTGCCAGCATACACCATGCCCCCAGATGCTCAACATGTCACCGTGCTACGTGTTGTCATCAGGGAGGACTTCTCAAGAACCCTCGCAGAGCGTCTTGTGGCTGATGTGGAGAAGGTGCTGCATGAGCTTGATTCACTTCCAGGAAGGGTGATAAGTAGCACCTCTGTCACAGTCAATACAGAACAAAATGGCAAGGTGGTGGTTGCCAAGAAGAGTGCTCTAGAGACACAGAGGGAAATCACTGCGATTTGGAAGAAGTTAGTGTTGGAGAGGAAGAAGCTGAATGACAAGATGATGGTGTGTGTTAGACTTAGCTTTGATTGAAACAAGGGTGTGGTGTGCCTATGCTTGCCTTAGTTTTTAATATATGATATTTTGGGCAGTAAGTACTTTTGTTTGAGTCAAGCCATTTCTCTGATTTAGCTGTTCATTGATGAGAGCAAAAATTCAGGACGTGATTATTTGTATCATTATGATTTATGAATATGATTCTCAAAAGACTATTCAAATCAAGTACTCTTTCTTGTTAAATATTTTTTAAATCTTTTATAGGTGATATGAGACTCGAGTATTTTTAATATAAAATATTAAAATTATTGCATTTAATAGAATATGATTAAATTATTTTTTTAGTTCCTTCATTTATTTAATTTATCTTAATATTTTAAAGGGATTTAATGTGATCATTTTTGTCTGATTAAAACTAACATCTTTAACTTTTTTATATATGTAGTACAATATATAAAATTACGTATACAATATTTAATGTTGTTAGTCTCCATGGATGAAAAACACAACATTGTATCATTTTAGAAAATAAGTTTAAATTTTTAGTTATTAAGAAAACAATTTGAAAAATTAAATAAAATTAAAAAAAACTAAAATAAATTAATATTAAATATTCAACAAATATCCTTTAAAGAATCATACCGACCATCCACGTGACTGAAAATGAAATAGAGTATTAAGAATCCGTATCCTACGAAATTGTGGACAGGAATGCGATGCACAAGAGCAGTGCTTTTCATATATTTTCTATCCGAACTTGAAAATTTTGAAATTGTGCACATAAATATCATCATATATGCACGTGGGCTAAAATAAAATTCTGGTTTATTATTTCAATTTTTTAAGTTTAATCATCAAAGTTTTAAAAGTTTCATTAGAGTGTTTTAAACCAATTTTTTTATCAACTAAATGTTTCCATCAATTTATATGACTAATTTAATTAATATAATGATAAATGTTAAGGTGTGAGAATGTAAAATCTAGCAATAATGACAATATGATCTCGTAGGAGTGAATAGTAAGCTTCCTGTCCCGATCTTTAGTTCATATTTACAAGACTATCCTTTAAGTGGGTAACGAATTTTATAAATACTCATGCATATTATAAAAATTTGTGAATTTTATTTAACAAATTAAAAAGTAAAAAAAGTAATAAAAATAACTGTAAATTTGTATTTGATATTGATTTCATTAAAATATTAATGATAAATAATTAACGTTAAATTTTAAATTTATATTTTAATGTTAATTTTGTTTAGATATTAAAATAATGAAAATATAAGATAAACACTAATTTAAAATCACGAATTTAAATAAATGAAAGTTTCAATTCATAAATTTACCATGATAAAAAAGTGTAATGACCTGCTATAGTTTCTACACTTAGTGGAATCGCACTATTATTAGTGAACTAAGAAAAATATTAAAATTGGACAACTCATACATATAAACACATATATATATGAGAAAATAATTGAACTTCTATGTACAAAATATAACATCATATATGTACAGTCATCCTAAAATAACATTACCCTAGTGTCGGTCAAGCACACACAAAACAGTTACCCAGCACGGTAACTCTAACACGAGGACAAAACTCCCCGTCTCGCAGCGATCACCTCAACTCCAAGTTAGCCCTGACCTGCTCCCATACAAGTATGATTATCGCAGTCCACCCACATGGAAATAAAAGGGTAAACTAGAGCTCAAAAATCAATCATACAAGTATAGAACAAAATCTATACTACACATTCATCCAATCAAGTCCCAAAGAAACTCCCATCTCAATCAATCATCAATTCATCAAACATGAAATCACACCACACACTTCATCATAACATCAATCATGCAATAACTTGCAACTCATGAGAGATATCAATGCATATCAATCATCTAATGCGTCGTCATGTATACACCTAGGAGATCTCCCTAACAGCAGAGTAGTGTAAATGACATCTCAATCCTACCGAAACGACCCCAACCGTTTCACGCCCAAAGCGTCCGCTCGATCACAGCTAAACAGGATAAAAATCCTCACTCGGGTTTACTCGGATGATGTCAATTACACAATTGGAAGTCCGGATCCACCGTAAGGTATAATACAGCTAGGTACAGGCTTACCACGACCTTGGCAGGCATTACCAAGTCACTTGTGGAGTTCGCCCACTGACTATCCACAAGGATCCACGTACCTACTTGGTTAAGGGAATAACCTTCGACCTCATACTCCGCTCCAACACTAGCTAAGGACTTAGAGGAGACTCACCCAACCTAGTCGCCTACCTGAGCACCACTCTCACCTAAATCTAGTGGCTTACCTGAGCACCACTCTCATATATTAGTGGCCTATCCAAGCACCACTCTCAAGAGACTTTATGTGAGCTCTTCCAATTCGAAAACATTTTCCCTCCTCAAGTCCTAGGCTAGACTCATGCCATAAGGCATCACATGCAATAATGCATCACACATCATACATGGTCTACCCACCACCATGATCAATAATCATATTCACGCCATAAGGCATCACATGCAATAATGTATCATACATCATACATAGTTTACCCACCAAAACCAACATGCACTCATCCGATGCATCAAAATCATCAAAACTCCAATTTTTCCCAAAACCCCGAAAAATGAGCGAATTCTTCGATCCAGCCATGGATCCTTGACTTTCATGCATCAATTGAGTCACCAAACTCACATGCAATTAAACAACAAACATTCTAACTTCGCTCACCTAAAAATTGGCTCAGAATTCACTCTAATCGATGATAGATAGAGACTACCCTTATAACATCATGTCAACTCGCTCTAAGTGAGTAAGTTCTCTCTCTGAACCTCTACATCTCGCTCTAAGAACCCATAATTCGTTTAGAGTGAGCCAAGTCAGAGAGCATACCTAACTTGATCGCACCTACTCGCTTTCAGCGACCACATCAACACTTTGAGTGAGCAAACCCAAAAAATATACATAATTTAGAAGAACAAGAAGAAGAAGAAGAAAGAACTCAAAATAAAGTTTCTCAACATTAAACAACTTACCAACCACAACAACATATAATTTAAAAACAACAATGGCTCGAAAAGACTCAAAAGTATTACATTTTTACTTTAGTTGATCAAATGAGTTTTACTGAGTTAATATCACTTTTGTTTTTTCCCTGCGTTTGATATGGAGGAAAAAACGAAGGGAAAAGAAGATAAGGAAAGAGAGAGAAAGAGAAAGAGAGAGAGAGAGAGATGACAAGTGTAAGGAAGTGTAGAAAAATATAGTAGAAATAAAAGTTATTTCGTAAGAGGGAAATAAAGTGAAAGTTGATTTCTTTTATAGATAGTTTAATTTAAAAATAAATATACTATTATTTTAAATTAAAAAACAAATATATTTCTATAAATAATTTTATTTAAAATAAAAATTAATTTTATTATATTTATTTATTATAGTTATATTATTATTTTTAAATAAATATAATATTCATAATTAAATTTATTGAAAATATAAATGAAAAATATTTATTATTTATTGCTATTATTTTTGTTTTTGTTTTTATTTTTATTTATTGTATATATAATATAATCACTCATTCTTATTATTATTACTAGCCGGGAAAAAAGCACGTCATGCCTTGAGTCTTTTTTTTAATACAAATATATTAGTGGTGGTAGTGGATAGTTACCAACAGTTTCAAAGATAAAACTTCAATGAAAAAGACTTTTATTTTGTTTATTAATTATTATCATACGATTTATGCAGTTTTTATAAAGAGTTAATGTTGTCAAAATAATGCGTACACCAAAAGAAAGAATAGTCTTTATATATATGTATAGATTATCAACTTTCCCACACTTTCCTTCATTTTGGAGGAGAAGTTTTTGTGTGGGTCCTGCACTAATATTTTCACATTTTTTTCTCTCGATTCTCTTTTATAAACAATACTCATTTTTTAACTCTAACACTTCTCTTTCCCACTCTTATTTCCCAAACTTATTGATAGATCAAAAAATAATCTTAGATTCTTCTGATTTTAAGGTTTTGTTGCTAACAAATAAATGAGTTTTGGATCAATAGAAAAGTTTCAAAATGACTAAGACTAATCTTCTGATAAGATACAACTTCTCATTCAGACACAACTTCTCAATAAGGTAAATCCTTTTATAAGACGAAAGCTTTACTAAGATGATCTTATTACTTTTTCTAAACTTCGATGAAACTTTATTTGTAAAGAGAGATATACATTTAATTTTTATCATTTATGATCTCCAAAAAGGAAAGTGAATGTATTTGAATGTTTCATTAACAAATCAAATTAAAAAATGTTTCATTGTTACCTGCATTTCACGAAAAGAAAAGAAAGACATATTTTGTATTAAAAAAAGGATAAACTCTCCCTGTAAATATGAAAAGTTGTTGTTAAAATTATTTCAATACTATGCAACTTGACACACACATGGTTTTACCCACTTGATACCTAAAAGGTAATAAATAACTTATTTAATTAGATAAGAAGTGATAATTTGGTAAAAATATTTAATACAGACACTTATTACACCAAATAACATTTTTCTCCTCAAGAAGCAAAACATGATGATAGGCGAAGCAAGCTATATGAGAGAAACTCAAGGATTTGCAACAATCATCTTCTTTTAAGTACTTATATAAGGAAGCTTAGTGATTCAGATAAAAAAATACATAGACACAAGGACATAGAGACAGGGAACGCACATACGAAGAAATATTATTTTCTCATTTTTTTTGAAAATTACTTTATACATCACTGATTGTATCATGTCTTGAAAGGTAGACGAATTAGCTTTTTAAAACTTTTACAATTTTGAGTTATTGGATTTGTACCTAAAAAGACTTATTTATAAAAGAATATTTGATGTTAAAGTCTAAAAAAAAATTGTATAAAAAGAGTACTTAGATAATTACTTAAAATATAAGTCAAAAAATAGTTAGAATTAAATTAAAAGTGATTTAGTAAAAAATATTTATATTTTAAATAAAAAATCTGATATTTATTATATTTATCCAATTTTAATGATTAAAACGAAATCAATATAAAAACATCTAGTGTTTATTATATTTACCCACTCTTTATCGTGACATTATTATTTCAATATCTTTTAATTCTCCTGTGAGTGACTCACATTCCTTTGAGTATTTTCGTTTAAAAAATTTGTTCAGACGTACGGTGGGAAAATGTGACTTGAAAATGCACAAGAATATTTCTTTTAAAAAATAATTTTTTATTCGCAAAAAAAAAAAAAAGAGAGAGAGAGAGTATTTACGATGACGTGAATGTGAAAACGTGGGGAGTTATATGACAAGCTGTCAAAGAAAGTCGTCAGTGTTAAACTAGAATATTCTATCAAGTATCAATACTCGGAACGTGCCTTTGAGAACATACCTATTTTATTTCTCCTATCAAACAATATTATTACTTTAGTCCATGGTTAAAAATTATGATTTTAGTTCATGTAATTTAAAATATTATTTTAATTATATATATATATATATATACTTTTTTACCTTCAAACTTAAAATATATATTTTTAATTCTCAAAATATAAAAATTATTATTATAGTACATCGGATCTTTAGTCTTTAAATTTAAAATTAATCATTTTAGTTTGTATAATTTTAAAAATATTATTTTAGATTTTCATGATCGTTGGTAGCATAATTAACATTAATAAATTAGTTGGTTCCGTGGGTACCCTCCTGAACCCGCCCCGATTTGGACGGGGAAAACCTGTGTTTATAGGGTTCGGGTTTTCCCCGATTGATAAAATCGGGGGCGGGGGCGGGGACGGGGATGTTAATACCCACCCCGCCCCGCACTCATACCCGCCCCCGACCCCGCCCCCCTTAATAATATAATTAAAAAATTATTTATATATATATATATATATATAAACCAAAATTAAAAATATTTATATGTAAAAATTTATATTATTTTTCTTTTCTTTTATTTTTTTAAAATTATTCATATTTATTTAAAAGAAAAAAAGAAGAAAAGAAAAAGAAAAAAAATAGGAGCGGGGGCGGGGACGGGGCGGGGAAACCCGAACCCCGCCGGGGGCGAGGATGGGGACCTAGATTTTACCCCCGGCAGGTATCGGGGGCGGGTGCGGGGGCGGTTTAAATTTGCGGGGGCGGGGGCGGGGAACGTAAAACCCGCCCCCGCCCCGCCCCGTTGCCATGCCTAGTGGAGCCACAGGTGGTGCTCGGAGTTGGATTTTATTTTATAGACTACCTGTTGTTGGTAGATACTTTTGTATAGATATCTGTATATAGATGCTGGACAAATAACATAGTTGTACATGTTCATGAGATGTATATGTGCTTATATTATATTACTATTTCAGTGTATGTATATGCACAGTTAGTTGTGTGTTGCGTAGTGTGACGACCATGACGAATTTTTTTCTTAAATAATTTTTTTAAAAATATAATTATATAATTGGACCGTAACACAATATATATACAAGAATAGACATGTTCACTGTTTACAGCTAGAATTCGTGTCCCTGAAAATCGAATTCTAAGCTGTGATGCTGTTTTCTGTGGTTTTGCTGGCGACTAGAATCCGGAAACCGAATTCCGGGCAACCCATTTTTTTTTTCGTTTTGAATAATTTGAATTTTTTTATTAAAATTCTAACTTAATAAAGTTATACATTATTATAAATTTTAAAACACATATATTCAAATTATTACTTATTAACATTATTAATAATTTATAATTATTAATTATCAAAATTATTAATATTTTATACACACATATATTTATAATTTATTTTTATGCTTTTTATAATATTTATTATATATATATAATTTTTTTTATATAAATATATATATATTAACATTATAACTTATTACAATTTAAATTTATTAATTTAAAAATTAATTTTATTTTTTAAAATTTTATTAAACAATTATTTTTTAAATATTACATATTTTTAAATTATTTAAAAACGTTAAAAAAATTTAAAAGATTTTAAATTAATTAAAACAAAAAAACAATTAACAGTAGCCAACAAATCCACAGGGGACACCATCAGAGCTTAGAATTCGATTTCCAGAAAAACAAATTCTAGCTTTGAATAGTAAACAAGTCTATTCTTGTAAATATATTGAGTCAAGGTCTAATTGTGTAATTATATTTTAAAAAATTTAATTTCAAAAAAAATATTTAATCATAGCAGATCGTTACAAAAGTAATATTTTAAAAGTTACAAAATATTAAAATAAAATATTTTGTATGAAAATTCATTTTGTTTAAATAATTTTTCCACCTAGTAAAATAAACTATCGATTAGCTCAAAAATATATTTTTCATCTCAAATAATTTACCACATCCACACTGCTCAAACAAAAATGTTGTCTAACGCACTCAATGTAAAAGGCAACTGATGTTTTTTTTTTTTCTTTTACAGTAATATTTTATTCCTTCTAACCACCAAGATTTTAACCTTCTTCACCAATGTCAAGGTTCAATTTCAAGCCTCATTTCCGTTTTGTATACGTAATGGTATTTATATAATAATCAAAATTACAATTAACATAGCTGTTTAAATTCTCTGTACCAGCTTAAGCTACACACAAAAAAAAAATTACACATTTGTTTGCAAAGGTTTTTTTTTTTAAATATAAATTTAATAGTAAACTTTTTAATATACTATATCCATTTTTTATTTTTGTTTTAACGTTATTTTTTTATTCTTTATTATTATTATTATTTTTTTAAAATTAATAACTTATTATTTTTTTTCATTTTTATCCTTAATAATTAATGTATGTTTATTAAATAATATATTTATTCATTTTTTAATGTATCTATTTTTTTCAACAACCTAAAAGATATAAGAGAAAAATAAGTAATAAATACTTAAAAATTAAATTACTAATATTTTTTAATTTTTATATATAATCTTAAACGTAAAAAAAGAAAAAGAAAAAAAACACGGTGAGAGTAAGTTTAAAGTAAAAAAAGAAATTGAGAGAAGACGCGTTTTAAGGGCACGTAGCTCAACGGTCTAGTCATTTAATTTCCTTTGCATATGATTTGTGGATTGGAAGTTAAATTTACAAAGAGGGGCCCACTTGGGCTATTTATATCAGTGTGCCTCACTTCCAAGTTCCAACCCCCATCCCCAAACAAACTCACGCTTTTCATCACTCTGCCTTTCCGCCATGGTTCTCTCCAAAACCGCCTCCGAATCCGACGTCTCTGTCCACTCAACCTTCGCTTCTCGCTATGTCAGAACTTCACTTCCCAGGCAAGCAAGGGGATCCATATACTTTCTTCTTTTTTTTCCCTCAATGAAATGAATATGTTGGTGATGAAGGAATGGTGTGTGTGTGTGTTTCATCGATTATGCGGCCGCCATGTGACATGGATCTGCGATGCAGGTTTAAGATGCCGGAGGAGTCCATACCGAAGGAGGCAGCGTACCAGATCATAAACGACGAGTTGATGTTGGACGGGAATCCGAGGCTGAACCTGGCGTCGTTTGTGACAACTTGGATGGAACCTGAGTGTGATAAACTCATCATGGCTTCCATTAATAAGAACTATGTTGACATGGACGAGTACCCTGTCACTACCGAGCTACAGGTATCACTACTTCTCTATCTCGCTCTCTCTTTTATTTTTATCTATTTTATAATTTATGACATATAAAAGAGATTATTTTATTTGGTGTACATATTTTTAAATAATTTTATTTTTGAAATTTTTAAATAATAAAAATAATATTAAAAATTAACTATCTTTATAAATATGAACTGTCAACTTAAAATTTTAAAAATTAAATATAATATCAAATAATCTAATAAATATTAATAAATTTTAAATATTCTTATTAAATAAAATATAAAAACTCGATCTTACTAGTCATTATAATTTGTTTAAATATAAATTAAAATTAAGAGTTTTAAGAATATTTTCTTATATAGAAGCTATGCTTCTAAATTAATATCTAGACAAACTCTTATGTTGTGTTTGATTGAGAGAAGAAAAATATGTGATAAATAGAAAAAGGAGAAATAAGATAATAGAAATAAATTAAAAAATATAATAAAAATAAAGTTATTTGATTTAAAAAATAGATAAGAAATAAAAGAGAAATAATATTATATAATTATTTTGTTTAAATTGATAAATAAAAAATATTATTAATAATAAAATTACAATATTATCTTTTTAGGAAAATTGTTATTTATTCAAATAAATATCTTTATTTGAATAAAACTACTTTCAAGAAGGGATGTTATTGAATAAATAATGAGAGTTTGTGAGAGGTGAGAGAGTTATTTATGAGAGACAAGAGTGTAAAACTAAAACTAATTTTTATATATTTTCTTATAAAAAAAATTGATATATATTATCGCATCTCATAAATTTTGTCGTTTTTCCTTTTATTTTATTGATGTTTCTTTCTAACCAAACATAATTTTCATACTTTTCAATTATGACTATATATTATATTAAAAAAAATGACATGAATAGTAAGTGAGTGAAAAAGAAAACTGTTTAAATAAGAGGAAAAATGGTTAAAAAAAGTGAAAAACAAATAAATGCATTTAGAAATAAAATGTCTTCATTATGTGAAAATTAAAAAGTAATTAGGAAGAGGATATTTCTTCTATCTACAGTTATAGATTCCAGTCAAAGAAAAAAGTATAAAATATAAACTTGTTGTATTTGTTCAAATTCAATGTGTGGTTAAGTTGAGTTTGACTTGTGTAAAAAAGAATCTATTCTCTTAATTTTTAATAATAAATATTACTTATTTTAATCAATTTTCTCTTCATAACTTTTCAAAATGAGTTTCTTTTAACTTAGTTTATTTATTCTAATACTAAATGAAAAGCCACAAATGTTCGTTGAAGAAATTTGATTTATCTGAAGTAACATAAAAAAAAAAGAGAGAGAGAAAAAGATAAGTGATCTTAATTATTAATAAAAAAAATAATTATTGATATGTGATATTATGTATGTACATATAATATTATTATTTTTCTCATCCGTGACTGACTTTACTTTTTAAAATTAATTGCGAGAAATAGTTCTCAATTTCTTTCTACTACCATGTTGATGGGTGGTTTGAATGGATCTTGATCTGAGAAATAGATTATTTTATTGAAACTGACGTTAATAATATTAAAATTAATTTTAATTAATCATAATTTTTTTTTGTTTCAGTGCTTGTAAAGTTGGTTATCTGATACACATAAATTTAATTTTTTATTAATTAAAATAATATTTAATCAATAATATTATATTTTACAAATACATGTTAGTTTTGATTGTCAACTTAAAAATATTTACGGATAATTATGTATAAATAAAAAATTAGATAACTTCAAAAAAAAAAAAAAATCTGTATATGCCTTTCTTCCGTGACTTATTCAAAGTACGAGTCCTTTTCTGGGCTGTCATAGTGTCATTATTAATCCTACGAATGCCGCAGCTCTTTACAAGGATCCGGATTGTCTACAGTAAGACGCAAACTGCACACAGTGCACTACCGGATCTCACAATTAAGTGCGTGTTTGATTGTGTAGCTTCGCTTAAACGTGATTTTTCACATTTTAAAAACATAAACTAAGTATAATGAATTTAATTTAATTTTTATTTTTATTCTTTATTTAAATAAAGATAACTAAACATTACAAAAATAATCATAATGAATATTCAACATAAATTTTCATGGTATCAAAGCTTATATTCCGATAAATTTTTATTTTATGAAATAATAATAGGAAAGGTTAACGGGCGAGAATCATGCCGTTTGACTTTAAACTACCGTCAATCAAAATCCTAATTCATTTGAGTTGCCTTTTCATCGTACTACCAATCAATCACGCGAGCTAAATTTTAGAAGTTATTGTCGTATAGTTTTATTAGACATGTATTTATAATATATAAATAATAATAATTTAATTTGACATATATATATATATATATATATATATATATTAGATAATTTTATTTTTAGATTTTTAAGTAGAGAAAAAAGCATTTAAACTTCTTAAGTTTTACCCTTTTATAAATAATTATCATAAACTTTAAGTTTATTTTAATTGATTTTTAAAATTTGTCTTATTAATAAATAAATATCATAAAATTTAATTTTATTATAATTTATTTTTAAATTTATTATTTTTATAAATAAATATCTTGATTACAATTTTATCTTAATTATTTTTTTATTATAAATCTCTTATACTAAAAATTAATTACTTTAGAAATACAACATTCAAATCTAAACTTTTAAGATTTAAAGATGAAACGTAATATTAATTAATCTGATATTTTTAAAATATTTTTATTAAAAAAATATAAAAATATGAAATATTTCAATTCTATTAGTTATAATAAATTACTCTATTAATTAATTATTTTTTTACATCGCAGTTGCTTTAAAATTTGATTAAGTGAAAGCCAGTGAGCTAAATTTATTAATATAGTAAATAAATTTCTTTAACGCGTATATTTTAATTTATATAACGAATCAATTTTATTTTTTGATATCTACGGCGACATGTGGTGGTCCAAAGTACCTAGTCAAATTGATTTTAAAGGGAGTGGAACATGTTATTTTCAAAGAGAGGTAAATAAAGATTTAGTTTTAAATGTATAGAGAAACCAAAAATCTAATTAATCGAATTCTAAATCCAGTGATGAACGATGGCCCACGATTTGAACCTGATAGCCTTGTGTGGTCTCCTTTCAATATCCATTTCCTTTTGCATCTGCTGTTTTTTGGTCACGTTCCTTTTACATTTTGTCCCCCCAATCCTAATCTATCTCTTCTGATTTATCACCTGTGGTCAGGCACGAATCCACGTTTTAAACAGTGGACGTTCTAAACAGTGGGGACATTTGCCCCACAAAAAAAATTAATATATTTTTTTTAAAAAAAAGTATATTTTAATAAAATATATATATATATATTTAAATTATTATATATATAAAATATAGATTTAGAAAAGATATTTATTTATTTAATATTTATTAAATTTTCTAAAAAAAATAATTTTTTTTATATAATAAAGAATACTCCTTAATAACAAATCAATTTTTTTAAAAAAATTTCATTATAATATATATATATCTTAATATTCATATATATTGTAATATGTTAAAAAATTAATTTTTGATAAAATAAAATTTACGGTATATATGTTTACATTTTGTGTTTTCTATTTATTGTATACGTTGATTAAAAAAATTAAAATAAAAAAATCAAAAGATTTATGTTCTATTTATAATTATTATTATAAAATATATTTTAAAATAAATTATTAACTAAAAATATATATTAAATATTAAAAACATATTTATATTATAAATAAATTAAACTTGATTTTTATAAAATTTAACATATTTAACTTTATATTTTTAATAAAGTTAAATTATTATAAAGTAGGTCTTTAAGATTGTAATACTAACTAAACATTTTAAAAATGTCTATGATAGATAATTAAGTTATACTTATGATATATTTTTTTTAAAGTATGGATACAGATTCCAAAAAATTTTCCGATTCATCCTCCGAACAATTAAAATAATAATATTTTTTTTAATAAATTTATTATAAAATAATTATTTTATAATAAATTTATTAAAAAATATTATTATTCTAATTGTTCAGACAAAAATTTGGACTAACGATTCAAAGATTGAATCATTAATCTATTTTTATAGAAAGTTAGGTTCAAACCTACTAAATTATAATAAAATTTAATCTAATCTAATTTATTTTCATCTTTAATTATAATCATAAATATAAAAATTTGTAAAAAATAATTATAATATATATTTATATTTTTAAAAATTATATATAAAATTTTTAATATTATAAATATATAAATAAATATTATTTTTATTATTTAAAATTTTTGGATCCATCACTATATATGTGATATTCAATTTTTTAAACCGAAACTAACCGAAAATGAAATAAAATAATAAGTATAAACTATCCCTGTCTTACTAAATGGAATGAAATGCACGGCACAAGAGTCGTGTTTTTCTTGTCTTTTCTATACGAACTTAAAATTTTGGACACAAACAGGAATATGATATTGATCTACTACATTCGTAAATAGGGATGGCATACATTCGTAAATATGGATGACAAAGAGATAGTAGAGTCATGCATGTTTTACTATTCGCGGTTTTTGTTTCCTTATTTTATTAAATTTTACGGATATAAAATTTGTTTTCTCATTCTCATTTTTATCTTTATTCTCGTATTTTATATTTGATGTTTATAAAATTTATATTTTTATCTTTATTTTTGTTGAATATCGAATATATCTATATGTATTTTATATTTGTTTAAAAATGAATTAAATATTTTTTTAAAAAATATATAAGACAAAATTTTTAATATAGAATAATAATACAAAATTACATTAATTAAATTTTATTTAACATATATTTAAAATAAAATAAATATTAAATAAATATTAAATAATTTTTTAAAAAAATAAATTAAATGTCTAAAAATTTAAAACAGATATAGATATCAGATGAATAAATATATATCCATTTATATTCTTGTACCCGATTTAGTAAATTAGATATTAGTCATACTTGTACTCAATTAAATTAGATATTGTTTCATTAAAGTTATAACATCCGAATTTACTTTTCATTCATATTTTGTAAACAGGGTTTTTATGCTGCACCAAGATTTTTTACCTTTTGATAGATATAAAGTTGGAAATATTAGTTTTAGTTTATTATTTAAAAACTAATATTTCTAGAAATATTTTTTAAAATTTATTTTTATATAATCTTCTCAGAAAATTATTTTTTGACGAGTTAAAAATCTAACATTTTTTAGCATCACATTATCTTTATTTATTTAATACGTACAATAATAAATTTTAATTCTCAAATACCATGAATAAATGTTTCTAAAAAAATCTATAACTAATCAAAAAGATTTTAATATTTTGATAATAATGATTTTTAGGAGTTTAAAACTATTACAATAGTTATAAACATTTTTTATATACTTTTTTTTTATAACTTTTTCGCAGTTAAATACTGTTGCAATAGTTTTTGGCAGTATAAAACTAACAATTTCTTCCACAAAACTAATTAAAATCGATTTTCAAAGGGTCAATTTACAGTAATTTGATAATTTAAAAAAAAAACATATTACTTTGATAATTTTAAAAAGTAAACTAGTCCATTTTGGTTAAAAAGTGGTTGACAATTGATATTCGTTCTCGCATATTCTGTAACTTTAGAAAGCATCAGCATCAAAAAGCTGTCAGTAAATGTTCTTCTAACCCATGGAACTGGAAGTCTTCCCCTTCAAAAGCTCGTGAATATTTTTTCTCTTTTCATACAAACTGATTTTTTAAGACGAGACCATTGAGTAAAGGTGTTACTTAATTCACAATTTACTAATTTAGTTCTTAAATTTAGATGAATTGGACAATAATTATATACGTAGTATCGTATAATAGATTAAATAATAAAATAATATAAAATTGTAAAAAAAATGAATTAAAATTTTAGTTAACATAGAGGATCATATCATAATAAATATTATAAGACAAAATTTATAAATTATTTTTTTAGTGAAAATTATTTTAGAATAAAATTCAAAAAACACTTATAATATAACACTTTTAAAGTAATTTTTGATACAGGTATTGCAAGTGTTTCTTAAGTTTTATTCTAAAATAATTCATAATATATATATATATAATAACATTTTACTACCAGCTAATTTGGAGGTATTAATGATAAGTGATTTAGGATTATCCAAACAAGTACCCCACGTTTTTATTTTATCTTTAATTTTAATGTTTTTCAATACGTGGTATTTAAAATTAAAAAAAAAATATTTTTATTTGGAGTTAAATGATAGAAATAATGATATTTTATCATTTTTTTTTTAATGATTTCATTACGAAGAAAATGATATCATGCATCCACGTACCGAAAAGTCTATACTGTGATTTTCAACGCTGCCGCAATTGTAATTGTGAGACAATATTATACAGAACACAAAATGTATATGAAAAACATTATATGAGAATGAAAAAGTAAGAATCACTAGGTGCTTGTATATTTTCAAACACTAGCATGGTATAATGTGGCATGCTTGCTCTAGTTTAAGGGTGTTAAGCAAATGATCATTTTATTGACGTACCATTTCTTACTTGTATGCAGAATCGGTGTGTAAATATGATAGCTCATCTTTTCAATGCACCATTAGGAGAGTCTGAGGCTGCAGTTGGTGTTGGCACAGTTGGTTCATCTGAGGCCATAATGTTGGCTGGATTGGCATTCAAAAGGAAGTGGCAGAACAGAAGGAAAGAAGAGGGAAAGCCTTATGACAAACCCAACATTGTCACTGGAGCCAACGTTCAGGTACACTTTAAAACATGTTTATTGTTCTATAGCATATCACTATGTTTTTCACAACCGATTAGGTGGATCAACTTGTATGAAATTATTGTAATTTAATTAGTAGTCACAATTTTGAGTTTTGAGTTTGTAATAGTATTAAATATTTTAAGAGAGAATCTTACTGCATAATTATAATGATTCTATCTGGTTTGACCAGGACTATTTGAATACATGTGATCTATGCAAATAAATAAATAAATAAATAAAAAATAATATATCACTAAGTTTCTCTGGCATTGTTTGATGTTGTGGAATTGATTCTCTAAAACAGGTTTGCTGGGAGAAATTTGCCAGGTACTTTGAGGTGGAGTTAAAGGAAGTTAATTTGCGTGATGGATACTATGTGATGGACCCTGAAAAGGCCGTGGAATTGGTGGATGAGAACACTATTTGTGTTGCTGCTATCCTTGGTTCTACGCTAAATGGAGAGTTTGAAGATGTCAAACGCTTGAATGATCTCCTGGTTGAAAAGAATAAGCAAACTGGGTATCTCTCTCTTTCTCTTCCCCTCCCTCCTCTTAAATACTCCATACTTTGTACACCAAATATTTTAGACTTTTGAGGCCGTATGCGTTGACATGTGAAATTCTTTGGTAGATGGAAGACTCCTATTCATGTGGATGCAGCTAGTGGTGGGTTCATTGCACCATTTATTTATCCAGAGCTTGAGTGGGACTTTCGGTTACCGCTGGTGAAGAGCATCAATGTTAGTGGGCACAAGTATGGTCTGGTCTATGCTGGAATCGGTTGGGTTATTTGGAGAAGCAAGGAAGACTTGCCTGAGGAACTTATCTTCCATATCAACTATCTCGGTGCTGATCAACCCACCTTTACCCTTAACTTCTCTAAAGGTAACACATGATTGAATTACTCAGTTCCAAGTACTACTAATGAAATAGCCCAATTTACTTGCACTTTCTACCACTTCCATTCACTAATGTATGCACGAGTTACTCACTGTTTTACAAGATATACATTGCAGGGTCTAGCCAAGTCATTGCTCAATACTACCAACTAATTCGCCTTGGCTATGAGGTAATAAGACCAAGCAACAGATTCATAGTGCTTGTTATAACTCGATGATGATGTGTTGAGATTTATTTTCATTAAATGGGATTGCAGGGATATAGAAACGTGATGGAAAATTGTAGAGACAACATGATAGTGCTGAAAGAGGGACTCGAGAAAACAGGGCGGTTTGACATTGTGTCGAAAGAGAATGGTGTGCCTTTGGTGGCTTTCACATTGAAAGACCACACCCACTTTGATGAGTTCCAAATCTCTGATCTGCTGAGGCGCTTTGGGTGGATAGTGCCAGCATACACCATGCCCCCAGATGCTCAACATGTCACCGTGCTACGTGTTGTCATCAGGGAGGACTTCTCAAGAACCCTCGCAGAGCGTCTTGTGGCTGATGTGGAGAAGGTGCTGCATGAGCTTGATTCACTTCCAGCAAGGGTGATAAGTAGCACCTCTGTCACAGTCAATACAGAACAAAATGGCAAGGTGGTGGTTGCCAAGAAGAGTGCTCTAGAGACACAGAGGGAAATCACTGCGATTTGGAAGAAGTTAGTGTTGGAGAGGAAGAAGCTGAATGACAAGATGAATGGTGTGTGTTAGACTTAGCTTTGATTGAAACAAGGGTGTGTTGTGCCAATGCTTGCCGTAGTTTCTATATATATGATATTTTGGGCAGTAAGTACTTTTATTTGAGTCAAGTCATTTCTATGATTTAGCTGTTCATTGATGAGAGCAAAAATTCAGGACGTGATTATTTGTATCATTATGATTCTCAAAAGACTATTCAAATCAAGTACTCTTTCCTGTTAAATATTTTTTAAATCTTTTATAGGTGATATGAGACTTGAGTATTTTTAATATAAAATATTAAAATTATTGCATTTAATAGAATATGATTAAATTATTTTTTTAGTTCCTTCATTTATTTAATTTATCTTAATATTTTAAAGGGGTGTAATGTGGTATTTTTGTCTTATTAAAACTAACAACTTTAACTTTTTTATATATGTAGTACAATATACAAAATTACGTACACAATATTTAATGTTGTTAGTCTCCATGGATGAAAAACACAACATTGTATCATTTTAGAAAATAAATTTAAAGTTTTAGTAATTAAGAAAACAATTTGAAAAATTAAATGAAATAAAAAAATCTAAAAATAAATAAATATTAAATATTCAACAAATATCCTTTAAAGAATCATACCGACCATCCCACGTGACTGAAAATGAAATACTGAGTATTAAGAATCCGTATCCTACGAAATTGTCGACAGGAATGCGATGCACAAGAGCAGTGTTTTTCATATATTTTCTATCCGAACTTGAAAATTTTGAAATTGTGGACATAAATATCATCATATATGCACGTGGGCTAAAATAAAATTCTGGTTTATTGTTTCAATTTTTTAAATTTAATCATTAAAGTTTTAAAAGTTTCATTAGAGTGTTTTAAACCAATTTTTCTTATCGACTAAATGTTTCCATCAATTTATATCACTAATTTAATTAATTTAATGATAAATGTTAAGGTGTGAGAATCTCAAATCTAGCAATGACAATATGATATCGTAAGTGAATAGTAAACTTCCTGTCCCAATCTTTACTTCATATTTACAAGACTATCCTTTAAGTGGGTATCGAATTTTATAAATATTCATGCATATTATAAAAATTTGTGAATTTTATTTAAGAAATTAAAAAGTATAAAAATAATAAAAATAACTGTAAATTTGTATTTGATATTGATTTCATTAAAATATTAATGATAAATAATTAACGTTAAAATTTAAATTTATATTTAATGTTAATTTTGTTAAGATATTAAAATAATAAAAATATAAGATAAACACTAATTTAAAATACATGAATTTCATGAATTTAAATAAATGAAAGTTTCAATTCATAAATTTACCATGATAAAAAAGTATGACAAATTAGATAATTTAAAATTATTAACCTTTATATATAAAAGTATTTAAATAATACTACTGTTCTTACCGAAAATCTGCTGTAGAGCTGATTCGCCATGTAAGATCGGTGAGCCTCCTTTGCTGGTACGCTTGATGCTCCAAGATGGGGGTGGTATCTGCAAAAGAGACTTCGATGCTAAAGTTAGTGTTTGTGTGAGTATTAGTCTCGTATAAGTAATGCACGTACCTAGATGTGAATTAGGGTTGCTTTGGGCCTTGGGCCTGAGATGAGGTGTAATATGATTAGATAACGGACCTCGTCTGGGGCGAGATCCTCGGGGATCAGTTATCATTCGCTTAAATACCGAGCTGATATCACGTGGTGCGTGTCCGAGGTCGGCTTGCGTTATGGTGTCGAGCTCGGAGCTCGGTTACGCAGTACAGATAGTACAACTACCATTACTTAATCATATATATATATGTGTGTGTGTGTGTGTGTGTGAAAATATGGATTGTTCTCATTAGGCCTGGGCAAAAATTTCTGGCAGATCCGAAATCGACCAGACTGACGGTCAGATTGGGTGAAGCGGATTGATTCTCAGGTATTTCAGATTTTTTCGGAAGCAACTTTCAGGTTCAAACGGGTTTGAACGGTTGAATTCGGTGTTGGAATTTTCTCATCCGATGTACCCGAATCTGACTGTTTATCTTCTTCGTCTTCACCGTTTATCTTCTCCACCTTTACCGTTTCGTCTTTTACTTTGTCTTCTTTCTTCTTCTTCTTCACTCCGTCTTCTTTCTTCTTCTTCTTTCTTCTTCTTCTTCATTTCGTCTTCTTTCTTCTGCTTCTTTCTTCTTCTTCTTCACTCCGTCTTCTTTCTTCTTCTTCTTCACTCCGTAAACATCCTCTTCTCTTTCCTGCCATGGCCACTGCTGCTGAGAAGCTCCTCGTTCCCCTGGTTGACGAAGGTGGTGATGCGAAGACCTGAAACTCCACGATTTCTCCCAAATGAAGCAGTGGCGGAAACCGGCGAAGGATGACAATGAATGACGACACGAGACGCTAGAGGAAGCTTCTGAAACCGATGAACCCGTAACCCACACGGATTGAACCCGCCAAAACCTGAGTTCTTCGTCGATAAAAAATAACCCCTGATTTTTCTTAATCGATTTCAGACGGTTTTAAGAATTTTGGTCCGAAACCGACCGTGGCCGACCGATGCTCAGGCCTAGTTCTCATTTTCAAAATGTCGGTGAAAACGAATGGTCCAAATTTTTTTATTACATGTGTTTCTTACTGACCGACAAATTCGCTTAAAACAATAGACGGCTGAAATGTTGTAAAATTCTAGTAACATAAACTTAGTTTTTTAGTTGTTCTCAGCCATTCTTTTTTCGATTTTAATTAAAAATAAAGAGAAATCAAAAACATTATTAATTGTCGATAGTAATTTCTAAAACAATATTTTTTAAATTAGACGATATAAATCATCCATTTAAGTATTAATTTAAAATTCAATAATTTAATATAATTAAATTGCGATTGAATAATTATTAATAAAATAATAATAATTAATGTCACAAAAATAACATTAAAAAATATAATATTATATATAAACTCTTAACTTATATATATATATATATATATATATATATATATATATATATATATATATATATACACCGTATGGTGGCTGACTAGGCCGAATACCCGAGTCCGTGGATGACCAGGTCGAATACCCGAGCCCACCGACCACTCACAATCTGAACGGAACGTGTCGGTGTGTTCGGTCAAGTCACGGATTTACGCCAGGATAATTATGGAGAGGTTAATTTATGTAATGCACCGGATTAGCCCCCTAATTTTCCGGGGCCCAGTCCTTAATCGCGGCCCAATAAGAATCATTATAAATAGGACCCCAGCGAGGTACGTAACTAACTTTTCAACTACCGCATTTAATACACCGAGCACTTACTTGAGCGTTGGAGTGTCTTTGCAGGCACCCCCCTCACTTCGGACTACTCGGAGAAGGACGAGAAGACCTAGACCCCGGACCCGACCCGCTACAACAAGGATAATTGGAGTGTGTATCCTAACAGGGACAATATATATATGTTCAAACTTAATATAATATAATATTTAAATTTTAATTTTAATAAAGTATAACGGTGTCTAATAATAATAATAATAAATTAATATATAATAAAATAAATAAATTAATATATATTAATTATAAAATTAAAGATATAAAAAATTATAAAATAATATAAATGATTAGATTATATTTTTAATGAGAAAGAATTATAAAAAAAAAATTTATTCTAAATTGTAATTTTTTTAAATATATATTTTTTTTTTATTTTTCATAAAATGTTTTAAATTATTTTTTTAAAAAGAATTGTAATAAGACCAGTTCAAACCCGTACCAGTGATTGATTTTAAACTGGTTTCGCTCGATTCATATGAATCATGACCAATTCATATCAGTTTTAATGATCAAATCGGTTTTTAACTTGACTTATCAAATTCGTGGATCCAATTCGAGCCAGAACATCTATGATTCTTTTTAGTTTGTTACTAGTTGACTCTCTGGACTGTGTTTAAGAGAGATTAAGTTTTATTTCTCATTTCAATAAAAAAAAAAAAAAAAAAATTGGTCGATCCAATCCTTTTGTTGTTATAAAGTCAATTGAAGAATAGAATTATATAAAAAAAAATTGTACAGCAAATAAATAGAAATAATTATTTTATTATTGGTATAAATTATATTATTAAAATAGAGTTAACTTTTTTTAAAATTTTAGTTGACATACAGGATCATATTATAATATTATAGAAAAAAATCTAATAACAATTAGTTAAATAATGTGCTTATGTGTTTATTAAAATTATTTTGGAATTAAAATTAGAAAACATTTTTTTATATTCCTAAAAATACAACAACTGTACGAAAAAAAATTTAAAAGAGTTATTTTAGTCAATAACACAACTCACAATAAATATTGAATTTAAATCATCAAATCGTTAGATTAAAAATTTTATTGAATAAATAAGATTACAAATATTTGTAAAGTTTAAATACTATTTAATATTTTATTATTTAAATTCAAATTAATAATTATTAAAAATATATTGTATGTTTTCTAAAAAATATTATATTAATTTAAATATATGTAATAAATATTATATATAAAATATGAATTTTCATTTATGTGAAAGAGTTTTTAGAAATTTTTCTTCAACAATTAAGTTTTGAAGATTCTTTTAACTTTATGTTTAATTCATTTTTTATTTATTATAATTATTTATCAATTAAATTTTATTTTTCTAAAATAAATTATCAATAAATAAAAATAATATTGTACTACAATATAAATTATTTATTATGAATCTAAAATATAATTTATATATTTAAAATATCTATTTATTAAAATTTTAAATATAATTATATTTAAATATAATATTTGTTTATATAAATAATTTATTTTAAATTTTAATTATATATAACAAATAGCACAAATTAAAATGATAATACAATGGGATGAGCACCACAACTATCTCAATCCGCACAATGGGATGAGCAACTTTGAAAACTTCTCCTCTAGTCCTAGTGATCAACAACTCATCACAACAAAATCACCTAGTATTTATCATAATAGTTCAACTATCAACTCATTCATACAACATTATATACAACTTGAATGCAACAACCCTTGCAACATTAACTGATGCATCGTCACGCATATACAACTAGGAGATCTCCAACAACTGAGGTTGAGCAGTCTAGGTGGCATAAACCCTACCAAATCCAATGTTTGACCTATCTCAACCAGGTCAGGTATAGGGCATCGTTAGGAACTCCAAAGAGAACCAGGTATAAACAATAATAGGTGATTACTTGGGTGTGCCACTTAGACTCAGAGGTCCAGTACTACTGTCAGGACAGAAGGGTTTGGGTATGAGCCTACCACGGCCTTAGCTAGCATCACCAATCCACATATGAAGTTAGCCCACCCACAGTCTTTCAAGTACCACGCACCCTCTAATACCTAGTCAAAGACTACATCTCTAACTAGATACCTTACTCAAATTGGTCATTCAACCATGACATGGATCGACTACTTCCATGTCGCCCACACAATACTAAAGGATTCAACTTTAAAACAACTTTCAACTTATCTCTTTAGTACTATGTATCTCAACATAGGACATATATCTTCACCATATGTCACCAACTTTTCAACTTTACAATAATAGGCAGCTTTACAACTTTACGACAATAGACAACTTTACAACTTTACAATTATAGGCATCATAACAACTTTACAACTATAAGCATCTTTACAACAATAAGCAACTATAGTCATCAATCTCAACTTTAACAACTTTAAGGCAACTTTCAACTTTACAGCAATATGCATCTTTATATTACTTAATTAAACAACTAGAACAACTATAGTCATTACAATATCAACTTAATGTAACTTAACAACTTTACAACAATAATCTACTTCAAGTTATACATATCGAATTATTAATAATTCAATGATAGACAACATGTAAACAACTTAGTTTCATCAACCACACAACCTATAAACAACTTAAGCCAACAACTACTCAACTCATCTTCATCAGGCAACTTAACGACTTTACAACCTTACAAACAACTTCAACAATATACAACATATTCGACACAAATTACAAATCAACCAACATATCTAAAGTTCATCTATCATGTCAACTTACACAATGTAAACAACATAAATCAACTTAAGCGCCCAACAACTCAACCATTTCAACAAAAAAAAAAAACACAATGCATAAAGCTTCCCTAACCTGAATATTGGCTCCGAACAGCCAAGAATTCGGGAATAAGAAAAACTTTCATCCGAGCTCGACTCCTGAACTTCAATCCTTCAAAATCAAGCTTCCTAGCGAACTACAGTCCTTCTCTCTAAACTTCTCTCCCTTCCTCTCCCTCTTTCTTTCCCTTTCTCTCCTTCCTTAACGCCTATTTATAGAGGTCAGGAGTGGGAAGAACGACCTGTTTCAAATCCGGAACGGCCCGTTCTAGGCTCTTTCATCATGTGTAAAATTCACATGCAGAACAGTCCGTTCTGGTTCCGTTCTGAAACCAGAACGTCCCGTTCTGGCATGTCTAGAACAGCCCATTCTGGAGTTGAATTTAACTCACAACAATCATGTTTGGAACGGCCCGTTCCAGTGTAGGATTTTTAGGCCAATTTAGTAGTTTGGGACGGCCCATTTCAGTTTGAGAACGGCCCGTTCTGGACTGCTAAATCACCCATGACCTTCTGAAATACTTACTACGTTACAATTTGTATTGAATTTTATTTTATTTTTACTTTTATTGTTATGAAATATATATCAGATTTGAAGATAATTAATTTCGTAAGAGAATTCACTAACAACATTTAGCAGGTTTTTCTCTCTTAATCATATGTTATTTTATAAACAAATTTCGAATTTGAAACTTTATTTAAGGAGATAAAATTCAGTATAACACTCGAACTAATAATTTGTTATTTATTTATATTAATTTAGTTATAATTAATTTGAAATACGAAATATTTATCAAATTTAAAGATAACTAGTTTCTATCTGAGAATTCACTAGTGACATTTAATATATTCTTCTCTCTTCACTATATGTTTTTCGATGCACAAGTCTTAAATTCGAAACTTTATTTAAGGAGATCAAATTCAGTATACCACTCAAACTAATAATTTATTATTTATTTATATTAATTTAATTATAATTAACTTGAAATAAAAACTATAACTAATTATTAGTGTGTTTATAAAGCAAGTTTAATGACTTGTTATCTATTTATATTAATTTGATTATAATTAACTTGGAATAAAAACTATGCAATTAATTATTAGCATGTTTGTCTCTCAATCTCTCTCTATACACACATTTCTCCTCTTGCCCATTTTATTGTCATTATTTTTCAGATTTCAACATGCTTCTAACACACATATTTCTCCGCTTGCCCATTTTATTGTCACACACACATGAACCTTGCTAACATGTAAAATGACATTCGTAATATTGATTTTATTAAGCATGGTATAATGTGACATGTGTCTAGTTTAAGGTAAGCAAATGGTTATTTTATTAACGTACCATTTCTTACTTGTATGCAGAATCGATGTGTTCACATGATAGCTCATCTTTTTAATGCGCCATTAGAAGAGTCTGAGGCTGCAGTTGGTGTTGGTACAGTTGGCTCATCTGAGGCGATAATGTTGGCTGGATTGGCATTCAAAAGGAAGTGACAGAACAGAAGGAAAGAAGAGGGAAAGCCTTATGACAAACCCAACATTGCCACTGGAGCCAACGTTCAGGTACACTTACAAACATGTTTATTGTTCTATAGCATATCACTACGTTTTTCAACACCGATCAACCTGGTCAATTGGTACAAGATTATTTCAGTTTAATTAAATGATCTCGAATTTTATCCTATATATGCAGTTGCATTAAATATCTGAAGAAAAAAATTTCCTGTTTATAATAGCTTATCTAATTCAAAAAAGATCGGCTCTGATTAAGGAAACTTGTGTTCTATTCCAGAAAAAATATCACTAAGTTTCTCTAGCATTGTTTGTTGAGTGTTTAATTGATTCTTTAAAACAGGTCTGCTGGGAGAAATTTGCAAGGTACTTTGAGGTGGAGTTAAAGGAAGTTAAGCTGCGTGATGGGTACTATGTGATGGACCCTGAAAAGGCCGTGGAGTTGGTGGATGAGAACATTATTTGTGTTGCTGCTATCCTTGGTTCCACACTAAATGGAGAATTTGAAGATGTCAAACGTTTGAATGATCTCCTGATTGAAAAGAATAAGCAAACTGGGTATATCTCTTACTTTCTTCCCCTCCCTCCCCTTAAATGCTTCTTACTTTGTACACCAAGTTTTAATTGAATAAAAATCTTAGAATTCTAGGCCTTATGAATTGACATGTGAAATTCTTTGGTAGATGGGACACTCCTATTCATGTGGACGCAGCTAGTGGTGGCTTCATTGCTCGATTTATTTACCCAGAGCTTGAGTAGGACTTCCGGTTACCTCTAGTGAAGAGCATCAATGTTAGTGGGCACAAGTATGGTCTGTTCTATGCTGGAATCGGTTGGGTTATTTGGAGAATTAAGGAGGACTTGCCTGATGAACTTATCTTCCATATCAACTATCATGGAGCTGATCAACCCACCTTCACCCTCAACTTCTCCAAAGGTAACAAGTAATTTAATAACTCAGTTAGTCTAAGTAGCAAGTACTACTAACAACAAGCCCGATTCACTTGCACTTTCTACCATAACCATTCATTAGTTTATGCACAATCGTACTCATTTCTTTCACAAAACAAGCAATGCAGGTTCTAGCCAAGTCATTGCTCAATACTACCAACTAATTCGCCTTGGCTATGAAGTAATAAGACCAACCAGCAGATTCAATTATAATTGCAGTGGTGTTTCCACAATCCTCTTAATTCACATAAGAGAAATGTTGCTAATATACTCTTCGATATACTTTTTTTTTTCCTAAAAAATACAGACTTAAAATACTTTTTTTACGTTAGTCTCAATAATAATATTTTTATTGGTTGGCAATGGAGAAAAATTTATACTGAAAATTAAACTCATATTTGGCAAGGATAAAGAATGTGCAAGAAAGAGTGTTACTAGAGAGTGTGATGCCTTTCTCATTCACATATTAATCATTTTGTGAAAGATTCACATCGCTTGTAATTTCTTGATGGTGTGATTCTTCATATTAAATGGAATTGCAGGGATACTGAAACGTGATGGTAAATTGTAGAGACAACATGCAAGTGCTTAAAGCGGGACTCGAGAAAACAGGACGGTTTGACATAGTGTCGAAAGAGAATGGTGTGCCTTTGGTGGCTTTCTCACTGAAAGACAACACCCACTTTGACGAATTCCAAATCTCTGAACTGCTGAGACGCTCTGGGTGGATAGTGCCAGCATACACCATGCCCCAAGATGCTCAACGCATCACAGTGATTCGTGTCGTCATCAGGGAAGACTTCTCAAGGAGCCTTGCAGAGCGTCTTGTGGCTGATGTGGAGAAAGTGCTGCAAGAGCTTGACTCACTTCCAGCAAGGGTGATAAGTAGCAACACCATTGTCACAGTCAATGCAATAGAAGATGGCAAGGTACTGGTTGCTAAGAAGAGTGCTCTGGAGACACAGAGGGAAATCACTACAGTTTGGAAGAAGTTTGTGTCGGAGAGGAAGAAGCTGAATGACAAGATGAATGGTGTGTGTTAGACTTAGCTTGGAGTGGAACAAGTGTGTGTTGTGCCTATGCCTGCCTTAGTAGTTTTTTTATGTATAATATGGGCAACAAGTACTTTTGATTGAGTCAAGCCATTTCTCTGATTTAAGTATTTGGTTGAATAAAATCCAGACTAAACTTCCACTTGAAGTATTGGAAAAGAGGCCTCATTCATTGGTTTTCGCTATTTTCCAATGATCAACCAACTTGAGACTTTCAAGTCCAGCTGTCAATCATAGAAAATAAATAAATAAAAGTTAGAAAAAGACTGAAGTAGTAAATGATTCACTCAGTCCATGTACAAATATCAACAAAACAGTTGCGATGTCACCATCAAAAAATTGTAAGAAAGGTCAATGCGACAGACTTGGAGCCCTGGTGAGTTGTAACTGTATCATGAAGAGAAGCACAAGTAGAAGCCTAAACAAGGAGAACACCTTCAACTGTGAGACTAAAAACAAAGTTGGTGCAAGAAATGATCACATGGAAGACATTAGAAATAAATTACATAATTGAAAACAAATAGTGATGATCTTTCCTAATTTTAGCTAGATTGTTGTCCGTGGCTCGTGAGTTCAGATGTAATAATATATAATCAGCTAGATGCATAAGCTATCAGTCAAACACCTAGGGGAAAAAATGTTAATAGACAGATATCTGTCCTTCCAATCTTCCACAAAATGCTAAAAATGCATTTAGCAAATAGCAAAATGATACAAAAAAGACTTGGCGCCGCAACATTATACTAAAAAATTATGTTGCACCAAAACAGAAAAAGGAATAAATTGCCATTTCTTATGAGTGGAATCACAACCTGGATTTCTAGAGAAAAGGACAAGGCTTTTGCGAAATTGCTGTTTTCATTATACCAGGGTATGCGAAATCTAATTGTCCAAAGAAAATGATGTTTAGCACCAGTTACTCAGCTAGTCAAAATTCCGACTTGCTCTAAATCAATGGACATGAATTAGAAGTGGAACAACAATTTATGCAAATTCATGACCTTTAACCTTCCCTAGATTGCATGCAAGACTCAAACTCAGCACCTGCATCTCGCATTTCTCAGCATCAAGATCCACTAAATTTGTATAAAAAATGTACAACAGAAGCACTCTACCATAAACTAAACGCTGGAGGCAAAATTGCATAATCCCCAAAATTCTCACCTTTCTCAAGGCCTTCTTCAACTGTATGTTATTGGCGTTTACATACATGAACAAAAGAATACATATCATTCTATCTACACTTTGAGTAAATAATTAAAAAATGACAAGATCCCAGTTGTGATCTTCCATCAGACTATATCTCTGTCATTGAAGCTGTTCCCTGATGAAGAGGTGGAGATGGTGATCGTAGCAATGTTACAGTCTGATTCACTATCTTGCAAGCTCATTAAGAGGTGAGAAGTACTGTAACTAGTAGATGGCTTGGCTCTAGGGACGATAGGCACTTCAGCCTCACCCAACAGCATCTGAACCACTCCCCTCATAGTAGGCCTTGCCACTGAATCAGGATGTGAACAAGCTAATCCAACCAAGAGCACTCTCCTCATCTCCCCTTCCTCAAACTCGCCTTCAAGCTTTGGATCCGCCGCCATTAGTAACTTACCTTCTTGATGTAAACTCCAAACCCATTCCACCAAATTGCTGCTCCTCTTAGCTTTACCAGCCCCAACAAAGTCTTTCTCAATAGGCCTCCTCCCACTGGCCACCTCAAGAACCACAGCACCATAACTAAACACATCAGTTTTCTCAGTGGCCCTACCAGTAAGCACATACTCCGGGGCGAGGTACCCCATTGTCCCGGCAGCCACGGTGGCATCAGGAGACTTGTCATGCTCCGTTTGTCTTGCCAAACCAAAATCGCCTAACCGGGCATTGAACCCTTCATCCAACATAATGTTGCTAGTCTTAATGTCCCTATGAATTACCTGGTTTTCACACTCATGATGCAAGTAGGCCAAAACAGACGACACACCTAACAAAATTTTGAGCCTGTGAGGCCATGACAAACTCATCCTGGCCTCATACAAAGCCTTGTCTAAACTCCCATTTGGCATCAAGTCATACACCAACAAAATCTCACCTTTCTCATGGCACCAACCTTGAAGGTGAACCAAATTCCGATGCCGAAGACTCCCAATTATAGACAACTCAGACAGAAACTCACTCTTCCCCTGACCACTATGGTTGCACCTCTTCACAGCAACAATGTCACCACTCTCAGGCAACACACCCTTGTAAACAGTCCCAAAAGCACCATGGCCAATGGCCCTATTAGCACTGAACCCCCTAGTGGCCAGCTTCAATTCCTTGTAGCTAAACTCCTTAGGCATTCTAATGATCTCGGACTCAATAGAACCACCAAGCCTCTTCACAGGCTTCACCTTCTTAGAATACACCCAAATCAATGCACCAGCAAAGAGAGCAAGAACAAAGGCACCAGCACTGACAACCCCAGCAACCGCCCCCACATTACCCTTGTTAGAAGACTTACTCTCCTTCTCCTCTGGCGCTGACGTGGCGGAGGGTGCTGACGTGGAGGCAGGAGCCGCCGCCGCCGCCGGATCAAAGGAGGAGTTGAAACTCCACCACTCGACACTGTGCACCTCGGTGCTACCTTGTGTAGACCCAGAAAACCCCACATACATGAAATCCTTAAAATACAGACCCACATCGAGATCCGCCTTCAAAATCGGAACTTCGGGCTTCACATTCGAGTACGACACCCACACGCGCAACACTTTGGTGTTTCCGTCGTAATCGATCCACGCGTTCACCGTGTCCCCGCTTTTGAGATCCACCCCGAGTTCTCCCAAGTCGCTAACTTGCGTCGAAACGACGCTGTTTAGGTCCAATCCGACGTGGTTTCCGTTAATGTCGACGAATTCCACGTCCATGAGGGTGTCGAATTCCACGGCGACGCAGGCGCCGCTGCCACCGAGGCCTAGGAAGCCTCCGGCCCCCCCGACGGCGGAGGCATCCGGCGAGATGACGAAGGCGAGGCCGCCGCCGACGGAGGAGGGGTTGAGGTTGGTGACGGAGAAGGAGAAGAAGGTGGAGAAGCTCGCCAGAGAAGGGGTGCCCGGTTGCCGGAATCTGACGGGGGTGGCGTAAAGCGCTCTGCCGGCGACGGAGTTGGGGACGGCGGGGTCGCCGGTGAGGCTGATGGTGTTGTTGTGGAGGTGGGCGGCGCCGAGAAGCTTGAGCGTGCTCATAGTCAAAGTTCCGAAGTCAAATTGCGTGGCGAAAATCAAAGAGACGTTGAAGAACAGTATGATGAATGAGAAGCAAAGGTTGGAAGGAGTTGGAAGTGGCGACATTGGGAAATGTTAGTGATTCGGTGATGCCGAGGAAACAGTGAAAGTAATGCTGCAAAGGTTAAAGGTAAGGTTGTTTTTGCCTTTATTGTTTTGTTATGTTGTGTTTAATTGATTGTGCAGAAGAGAAAGTGTGAAACGGAAGAAGGAAAGAGGAGAGTGTGCGTACTCTCTCACTCTCATAACGGTTATGTTTTTCTTCTCGTTGCTCATAAAAAAAAAAAAAGATGTTTTATTTGATTAAGAATATTCTGTAAAAGGACAGTGCATTGGATTGGACAGTCTTGGCTGATTTACGTGTGACTGTGAAAGACTTACTCTGTTAGGTGGCTGTGTGAAAGACATACTATAGTAGTTAAGTTTTGGTTTCAATATGGATATGATGATCCAAGAAATGCTAGGAAAATTCTTACTCGTACCTTTGATTTCGAGTTTAGAAAGCTCTGTGATTTAGATAAATCTTTTTTATTTTGTTTAGGTTTTGTCTGAGTTTGGATTCTAAATGGTTATCACTAGAGATACAGACTAGAACACTAGCCAGTAAAAGAATTAAAGTGAATTATTTCCTTTTTCATGCCAATAAGAGAACAATTAAATACAAGATCAAAATGCCAAATTTATATAATTTAATTAATGTATTAAATGTTAGATCTACAATATCTTTTTTCTCGTATTTACCAAAAAAAAAATAATATATTTTTCATTAAAAAAACTATATAGCATTTTACAAATAGTCATTTGTGTTTTTTTGTTTGACTTCAATTTTAAAAATATTTTTATTATAATAAATAATTATTAAATAAATATAATGTGATTATATTTAGAATAATTATTTTAATGTGATCATAATTAGGATAATTATTTTAAGTCACAATAGTATTAATAAATCAAATTCATTAAAATAACTACTAGGGGTTGAGTCATTAGTATGGGATTGGATTGGAGTAATATGTTTATAGAGTTTAAATCACGTTATTATCGATGTAATTTGAATGGATAAAAAATTAAATTAATTGAAAAAAATAGAAAACTAAAGGAAATGTACATGGTGAGAATTTTTCAATGTTGGTAGCCGCATAGCATTGGCAAAGATGTGTCAACAAACATGTTTAGGAGGCTTTTTGACCCATGTAGTGATGTTATAGAAACATTTTACACATGAAATTGTTTTGAAATAATTTTTAAGTCTTTGGGATAATTAATCTTGGGTACATTAGTCAACCAAGTGACACTTGTGCCACATTAACTTTTTTTTTTTTAATTTTTGTTAAAATGGCTCAAAAGTGGGACATATGGCATCAAGGAAGGTGTCATTGGAGTGTTTGCGGGTTGATGTGTCACGTTATCATCACTTTTTATTTATTTTTACCATTGTAAGTTGTAGTAGCATTTTTTTTTTTTCAAAAATATTATTGTGGGCACTAGAAATACTTTTTTTTATATATAAATGTAGCATTGTGGATAGTAGCACCATTTTTTTCAAAGGTGTTGTTGTGGGCAATAGGAGAGCTTTTTAAAAAAATGTGTTATTGTGGACGGTAATACTATTTGTGGTATCCTTGTTTTTAAAAAAAATTATGACGATATGGATCGTAGAAAGACTTGTTTACTTTTTTTACATTTGTGCCACAAGGGGCTCTTACAATAAATGTTTATATAGTTTTTACACGTGTCACTAGTAGGTATTGCATGATTTTTCTTCTTTATATAGGTATTCTGCCATTCTTTTACAACATCGTGTAGTAGAACCTTTTTTTTTTTGTAATGTGTTGTTGTGGGTAGTAACACCATTTGAGGTATCCTTAATTTTTTTTATATATAGAAAAAAAAAAATATGACGTTATGGACCCTATAAGGGCCTATTTGATTTTATTTTTTTTTACATTTGTGCCACAAGGGCTCTTTACAAGAAATGTTTCTATATTTTTTATGTGTGTTGCTCGTGAGTTTTGCATGATTTTTCTTCTTTATATAAATATTCCACCACTCTTTCATAACACTGTGATAATCTTATGCATGATTGTTTGTAAATTGAGTGGTAAGAGTGTATTTTTTAAATATATATTGTTAGCTTTTATTTGTTTATTGATATTCTTTTTTAAGATACTTCACTAGGATATTATGGATCAAATCGTGACTTTTATTTATTTTGAAAATTTTTAAAATTTTAAATGTGTTGTATTTAATGGTTGAAAGAAAGTAATGTATATTAAAAGTGATATAACTTTGAATATTTTGAAGAAAATGATTTACAACAAACTTTCTCTTGGAGATTATCAAGTCATATTATTTGTATAATATCATTTTTTAGTTGGAAATAAATATACTCATTTAAAAGTCAATCAATCATGTCAATAATAGAATCATAGTTGAAACTAGTGTTGAAGGGACATCTTCAATTCTATTATAAATTTTGGCACTTTGCTAGGTAAATTAACAACAATTTCAATTTTTGCTAACTATGCCAAGAGAAGAAGATGAGGATAATGAAAAGTATCACGTTGTTGTTTTTTCAAAGTAGAGACGAATCGAGTGAAAATTGCATAGATGATTGTCCATCATCTAATGACGATGTTATTAAATCTATTTTTGTGTATCATTTTGATGAAGGTAATATTTCAAATAAAAGTTGCTATTGTTATTATTATATTTAATTTTTTTAATTATTATCAATTGTAACAAGTGGAAGTCCATTTTGGGATAATTTACCTCATCATACAAACATTAATTAGAGTCATCTATATCAGGAAGAAATTTTAGGGATCAAACTCCCAAGTAATTAGTCAATTGGTGATAATTTGTATGTTGGTTTGGAGTTTGATAATAAAGATATTGTGAAAATTACGATTAAGCAAAATATGATGAAAATGTATTAAAGTTTTTGCGTTGTTGAATCTTTAAAAAAAGAGGGGGGGGTGTAAGATATCCAAATGCAGTTGACGGTTATAAATGGTACACGAGGACAATTGAATCAAAGAAATTGGATAGTTGAAAAGTGACTCGATAAGGTGGACTTCATACTTCTTTAAACATGTCCTTATATAAGATCACAAGTAAGTTTTTGTAATGTTCATTTTGTTTTTTCTAGATAGAAAATTGAATTGAAATATAATTATTAATAAACATTGTAATTAGGAATGGCAAACCAATATCCAGCCATCAAGATCAACCTTATATAAGAAATGATAACATCACAAACTAGATTTAAAATTTCATACAAAAAGGCTTGGATAACAAAACAAAAGACAGTAATTAAAATATTTGGTAATTAGAAAGATTCATTCGCTTATCTACCAAGATGACTTAAATGCATGAATGAAATTGTCTTGGATCTTATTACAATTTGTGTTACGATAAATTTTTTATTGGTAATTGCGTGATGCTCATTTTTTTGTCAATTTTAATGCCTTTTTTGGACGTTTATGTCATGTTGTGACGCCTTTAATTATTGCAAATTGTTTATACAAATTGATGACACTTTTATATGATAAGTATTGAAGCATATTACCTATTATCACAACATAAAATGATAATAACAATATTCTTTCTCTTACCTTCGTCGTTGTTGAGGGAGAAACTTTGCTTGTATAAATATAATCATGACTTTTGCCTCATTTGATAACTGCGCCACATTTAATGTTATGTTATTTTCAAAATGAAATTTTTTACAATAATGTTTAATTTTATTTTTTAATTTAATTATAAAATTACTATAGTTTTTAAATTTATTTATTTATTTCAATTTTTTTCACAGATGACACTACTAATATGGGAGATGATTTAATAACAATAGTTAATTTAATGATGATGATAGTAGTTGTGTCACATTCAACCATAACAACATTACATGGGTAAAAAAAAACCGCTTAGGAAGGAAAAAACTTTTGATGCCCAAAAATCACATTCTTATAAATGACTATAATATGTCTTTTAGAAATCAATTATTTTTATGTTTAATTTTACAAAAAAAAAACAATTATTTACCATATCAAATGAAGTAATCGAAGTAATATTATATTTTTAGCATAATGAAATTTTTCTTTTAATTAAAAAAATTGATTCTAACATTTTGATGGAAATAATTTCATTGAAAATATAAATGAAATAATTTGAAAATTTGTTTTTTAATTAATGTTATTTTTAATAATAAACCAAACATTTTTTTAAAAATTTATTGAAATATATATATATTGAAAACTCGATCAATTTTTCATGTTCATATAATTGAAGCTTCATTTGCGTTATCTTCTTGCATGGCTCGTTTTCTTTTCTCTCACGTACAATTTGAGACATATGTTTGGGTTTAGGGTGTGACTCAAATGGTGCGTTACCTGATCCATTGTGTTCTCTGTGTGTGGCTCGTGAGTGAGATATGGCTCGAGTCATGGTTAGTGCTATGCATTATGCTTGTGCTAGTCTCCATGTAGTGTATGCCTTCAAATAATATGTAGCTTTAATTATTTTTTATTCTTATATTTAATAAAATGTTTTTTTAAGCCTTTATAATTAAAATATTTCATTTTAGTTCATATGTATCTATTGATTCTATTTTATCTCTTTTTAATCTTGATATATAGTTTTATAAATTTTATATTTTTGTATCTATACTAATAGATGATACAGATTAAAAAAAACAAAAATAATATAAATAGACTAAAAGAAAACATTTGTAACTATAGTGACTAAAAGATAAAACTTATGAGACTACAGTACATAGACTTAAAAAATAATTAAACTTAATATTTATCTTCTAATTTTTGAAAGAAAAAATAAACTTATTATCACTTTTCATTTATTTTAATTTTTTTCTGTCATGATCTTCTTTTTTTTTTTTTTTTTTTTTGCTGGAAATGGATTAATAAAAAAAATAAGTAGTAAATTTTTCACTACATTGTTTATATATTTATTTTATATTGCAAGAGAATATATCTACATAATTTTAGAAATATATCATTTTTTACTCTTTTTCTTTCTTTTGGTTTTTTTTTTTCAATTCCAATTTCTTCCTTAAACCAAAACATATACGCAAAGTGATGATCGTGGCATGAGAAATGTATTAGGAAAACATTGAGACAAATTTATCTGTGCAAGAATTTGTTTAGCATAAGAAGAAAAATGGAAGGAAGTAAAGTTATAGGAAAAATGAGTGAAAACAAATAAAAATAAGGTGAAATTTGAGATAATTTTTTAAGTTGTTTGATAAGAGAAAATATGATAAATTTTGTTATCATGTTTAATTGTGTACAAAGTTTAAAAAATACTAATATATAAATGACAAATAGCTTGAAATAAAAAATACTATTATTATTTTGTTAATAAAAATATATAGTTAGAAGTTATTTCTATCGTTGTTATTATATAAATGTAATATGACCTAGATATTGAATGATTTTGGATAGTTAGGCAAGTGCATGTAGTTTTGCATGCTTTATATTTTAGGTTTAAATGTATTTTTATTTTTAGAAAATGAGCTTGAAAAATAATAGAGTTTTGACTTTAGTTTTTATAAAATAGACTTAAATATATTTTTAATTTCTAATATAATTTTTTTTTGTTTTTATTCCTATAAAATTAAAATTATTTATGTTTAGTCCTTGTTTTTATGTAATCATTTTTTAACTATTTTTATTTGTTAAAAAGTTAAGTAACCATCTTAAATGTCACATATAATTACTATTGACATCATATCAATATTTAATATCTCTAAAAAAAATTATAGATCTTTTAAATAAATATTATTTATTCACCTTCAAATGATCATTAAGAACTAAAAATAATTATTTTAAATTTTAGATGAATAAAAATCAAAGAAAGATATTTTACATAGATCAAAATCAAAATATACTTATTTTATAAGGACCAAAAATAATGTTTTATAAATTTTAAAAGGATGAAAAATAAATAAAAAAATTTAGAGAGACCAAAATCAAAATCATCAAATTTTATAGACACTAAAAATATATTTAAGATAAAAAATTATTTAATTTTTTGATTGTATTTTTTCAGTTAGGCTAATAGCTTGATCGTCTAATATGGGTTAAGTTAGGTCAAAAAATGACAATCCAAAAAGAAAATATAGGCTAGAGTAGTGTAGTCTAAAATAACATTTGATCCATGTAAGTTAGGTTGAATCATGTCAGTTTAACCTGTTTGACACCTCTACGATAATATATGCAGTATCCTAAATTTGATCGTTGATGTTATCATTATAATTCTAATAGATAAAAGAAAATTTTAAAAAAGTTACAGAAAAATGTATCCAAATAAATCTTTATTAACTCGTATTTGTGTGTTTGTTTATTAATATATTTACTAATTCTTATGTGTTTATAGATTACATCTTGATTTTATTTTAAGTTAGGTTGTGTTGATATATGAACGGAAGCCAAGATTTTTAAATAATATAATTTTTAAAACTGTAATTTTATAGAACTACGGATTGATAAATTATGTATGTGTAGTGTTTTGGATCTTATACTTTTAAATTTCCCATATACAAATACTTGGGACCTTTTAGCACATATATAGATGCACAAAATGATTTTTTTTATTTATAATAATCCAATTATAACTCATTATCTTATTTTTTTAATTAAAATTTCCATATCTGACAAAAAAATTAATAATAATAATAATTTAAAAATGCACATCACGTTAATTTTAATGTAAAAAATGAAGTATTAAATGGTTTAAATTTTTTAATATAAATCACATGTGTTTTGCATAGAAAATAAATTTAAACACATGTAAGATTTTAAATATATTTTTTCATTCGCATATTTATAATTTGTTAATTTGTATTTTTTTATTTAATATATTCTATAATATAAACAATATACTTAATTATTAACGGCTCAGTTCTAGTTCAATATGAAATAATAAATCATTCGATTCAATTTTTAAAAATACACTTAATAATAATAATAATAATAATAATAATAATAATAATAATAAATATATGGCTAGTATAAGGGTGGGGGAAGGGACACCTGTAAGGTTTCTCTTTATTTATATTTAAATGTATGAAAATTACTATAGAAATATTTTATGGCCCCTAAAATTTAAAATAAATTATTATAAATTGATAAATAAAAATTATTATATTAGTTTAAAAAAAACGACAGATATAAGTATAACTGATATGTAATACGATAAAAAGAGATAAAAAAATGTTAGTAAATTATTTATTTATGACGTTAAAAATATCACTATATTACAACTTACAAGTATTAAAAAATTTGACTTTTCTTGGCGCCAAAAGCTAATACCTTGGCCATTGCATTCCAACATTTTCTGGCACCATCTGCTTCACCATCAATGCCTTCTCTTATTAGTTTTATTTATTACTGTACATAGAATGGAGCACAACAAATGCAAAACATAATTAAAATTGAGCATTTCCCTTCACCATATAAACAATTTCTTGAGACATTGCATATCATATTCAACATACATTTTTGAATAATACAATTTTTTATTAAGAATACAATTGCTTACGTATTTCTACTTTAAATTTTATTATATTTCTTTTCTTTTTCCTATATATATATTAAGATTAAAATTTACCATCTCATATATATATATATGAGGAGAGTTCAAAAGATACCGATGTAACTTTTATTAAGTGTTACACCGCATAATAACTTTATATTAAATGTGAATTTTAAAAATCCAACCGTTAGATTGAAAATTCATATTTCTTAGATCATATATGTCAAATTTTGTTAAAATTAAACAACAACTTGAAGGTAATCAAAATGTTCATATTTTAGTATATTTTGAAATGTATATATTACGTCAATTTTGTTTTATGAGAATGAAGTATCAAATCATCTTAGATTAATATAAAATTTGATATATATGATCTAAGAGATATGAACTTTCAATCTAACGATTAGATTTTCAAAATTCACATTTAATATAAAGTTATTAAGCGGTGTAACACTTACTAAAAGTTACACCAGTGTTGTTTGAACTCTCCTATATATATATATATATATATATATATGGGAGCATATCAAGTCAGAGGAATTTATTATGAGAGGGTGAGAGGGTTAAAATATAACCCTTAGATTAATTTTCTCTCACTTGATTAATCTAAGGGTTATATTTTAACCCTCTCACCCTCTCATAATAAATTCCTCTCACTTGATATGCTCCCAATATATATATATATATATCATCTGAGTCCCATTAACTTTAATGATTCGTTAAATTTCTTTTGTTTTTTGGTGTTGCTTTTATTTATATATATATTTAGATTTAGATTTATGTAATTATTGTCCCGATCTAAGTTTTTTACTTTTTTTATCTAATTAAAAAGACTTGACAATCATGTCATTACATTCTCGAGGTTTAGATTAGACAAATATGAAATAATTTGTTAAAAAAGTCATTTGGTAATTTACAATTATTTTATATTTTATATGTAGTAATTTTTCAGATAGATTAACTTACGTATCTAATTTGAAGCAATATTTTTAGTGATACATAATACACATATATTTTTGTAATGAATTAGAGTAACTCTTATACTCCCTTTAATTCCAATTATTTGACTTATAGAAAGAAGTTTACATTTAGCATATAGTTGATGAAAATTAGAGGAAAACTTCGACATTATAAATTGTCAATTGACATTAAAAATGAATGAATTCAGCGTTGAGAATTGATGTACAAGAAACTCTTTTTTCAAACAATATAATAATTAATAATAATTTGACAAATGATCCATTTGATAATCATATTTGAAAAGTCAAGACACCATTTTCTTTTTCAATGTTGACATCATTATATTTTTCACGTATGCTCATCCCACCTCAACTGCCCTGCACAAGTGGGACCAAGTTTTTGGAATTTAGGGTTTAAGTAGCATACTTTACCATTCTTTTACTCAAACAATCTTAAAATGTCACTCCAATTTCCATGCCAAATGCAATCAGAGACAAAAAAACAAAGAACTCTAACTAGTCCTAATTCCCATGCCGACAATAGAGAAAACATATAGTTCTCTATCTCACTCTTTGGCTTCTTTTATTAATTTGCTTTAACCATCATGAGATGAAATATTCTAGTAGTATGATATCATAATAATTTTTTCATAACAATTTTAATTATTTACATCTATTTTCCATCCACTTCATATTCTTTTTATCACCTTATTTATTTTATTTTTCCAAAGATTTGGAAGCGTCATTTTCCTTTTCTATATAAAAAATAATATTTTCTTATCCCCTAACGATTGCAATTGTAAATAAATGAATATACTTAAAAAAAAATTAAACCAATATATCACGTATTTTCAACTGAAAATAAAGTGTAATAAACTCTCGTACATTAAATGCTATAACATTTTTAGAAGTTATTTTTTTTTATGAAGATATTTGTAAAGTTTCCTTTAATTTCTTATCTAACTTAAATTTTTATTTATAATATTTATTTATAAAGTAAATCAATTTTCAACCTCTTTAAACGTGAACGATAATCTTGCATTTTAAGGACTATTATTTGATTAAATATTTTTAAGAATTATTTTAATTACTTATTTAATTTCTTTTTTTTATTTATCATAAATATTCATAAGTTAAATTTAAATATTTTAAAAATAAATTATCAATAATTAAAAATAATCTTATGCCACAATATAAATTATTTATCTTAAATCTAAAAAATAATTTATGCTTAAAAATATTTATTTATAAAAATTTTAAATATAATTTATATATTCAAAAATAATATTTATTTATATATATATATATATTTTATTATGAAATTTATTTAAATATAATAAATATTTAACTTATAAAATAATTAAAAAAAACTAAAATATTAATAGAACACATCGACATAATGAAGAGAATGAACTAATTCACCAACATTAACCTCAATCAATATTGTTACCCAAATGTAGAAATACTACACCAAAACTAGGAGCAATGGAACATATCCTAGGTTGGAGAACATTTCAATACATTATAAGTTATAAGGTGATTAATAGTTTGAAGAAGAGGAACATAAAATTAGAACGATAAAGAAGATATGAATTTAAATCTCTCTATTAATATAATAATTAATAATTAATATTTATCGATAAAAAATATAATATTTTCTTTAGAGTTCATGGATCTCGTTAAAAAAATCTAATTCATCTTAAATTTTATCAATATAATTAATGTCAACAATGATATGTAATTATTTAATAAATAAAACAACTCTATTAAATTCTAAGGGCATCTCCAATGGAAGCAACTTATTTGAGTTGCTTCATGCATTAAAAAATGAAAAAAGTGGTCCCTAGTGTGCCATGTCAACATTAAGCAACTCAAACACAAATTTATTTCAATGATAAGAAACTTTAAGAAATTCAATTTTTAGAATTTTTTTTTCTAATCATTTATGAACCAAATTTAAATTTTTATTAAAAAGAATAATTGTACTACAATGAAAGAAAATAAATTATGAGAAAAAAATACACAATAAGTAGATATTAAAAATAAAATAAAATAATAGTATATACATAAATATTATACGAAATTAATTTTCATCATTATTATTTTCGAAACGTTCCCAAATATATTCAATAAAATCTACTTGAAATCCGGTAAGGAACGATTGCTTGAGGAAACAACTCTCTCTTTTCTTCAAGCAACTCTTATTGCCACGTCAAAGTTTTCCAATAGCAAAAAACTGAAACTTGATCAGTTGCTTCATAGGACAAACAACTCCCATTGAAGTTGTTCTAAGTGACTTAAGCATACTGCATTTTGTAGATATTCGTCTTCTTTTGCGGATTGATTATCCAAGATGTAAGGAAAGCTTGTGCTTGAACTTATGGTTGATTGTGTGATGATGTTGATTTGGATATGTTGATTCTTAGTTGTGTTGGAATGAAGTTTTGAATTGAAGAGTGGTGAAAGTTAAGGTTGGGAAAGCATTGTTCATAAAGTATAGTTAATGATTCTTGCATGTTGCTGGTTGCATGTGTTCTCTTGGGTTGTTTTCGAGTTTTACAAGTTGTATATGTGTGGAATATGTGATTGCATGTTGGAAATTTTGATTTCGGGCATTTGGTAAAATTTCCAGTTCTACATTATGTGGAAATTTATATCGCACTAGGTGTACCTCTAGGGCGTCAAGCATGACTGTAAAGAGAGGTTTATGCCTCACTCACGTCAGGCGTAGGATCAATGATATCAGGTGTGAGGAGAGAGACTCATCTCTATTTAGGTTCAAGCGGGACACTAGTGTGTGTGGCGTCAGATGTGAGTCAAGCAGGGAACTCTCTCCCTGGTTGGGGCCGAGCATGGGTGTTAACACGTCGGGTGTGAGAGTGTAGGGCACTCTCTGCCTCAATCACGTTGAGCACAAGTGGTGTGATGTCGATTATGGTTGAAATAAGGATTTCCCTACCTCAATGGCGTTGGGCATCCGATGAGTGGCATTGGACACACGTTGTATGATGAAAACCTATTGTTAAAGTTGTTTTATAGTTTATTTATGATGAATTAATTATGTGAGTGATGTTGTAAGATGATATACATATGGTATGTAGCAAGTAAATCATGTTGTAAAGTTGTGAGTTGTTTAAGTTACTTAAGTTGATGTAGTTGTCATTCTATTAAAGTTGCCAATGTTATAAAGATGTATTATGATATGTTGTGGATGGTTAAAATGTAAGTTGGATGATGTTTAAGCTGTAGTAATGTACGATGATAAGTTAAGTTGTCAATTTTTAGGCATGTGGCTCTGATACATGTCTATGTCAGATACATAGAAACTAAAGGAGAGTAAAAGATGTTTTCAAATTTTAATATCTCATTGGGCGAATATACGTTGTGTTGAACCTTTAGTAAGTAAGTTGGCTCCTGAATGGGCACGTTGTTTTCAGTTGTCTCCCCTAGGTTCTGCATGGCATCTATGTGTGAGCAACGTCGAGACACACATGTATAAAGTGACCAACTAAGTAAAGTACTAAGTAAAGAACTTAGTTTCTAACCTAGTATTGCAGAGTTGTGGTATTTGGAGGATAATCGATTAGCTAATCCCATATGTAACTTAGTGTTATAGGCTAATTCCATGGTAGACCTATTTCCAAATTGTTTTATCTTAACATAATATCATACTTCCTAGTTTAAGTAGCGAAACCTAAAAAATCAATTAAGTTTATGCTAGTCGTTGTTTTTAACCTTGTGCTAGTTGCTGTTTTCTAACCTCAATGTCAATCATTGTTTTGTGATATTATACCAACCACTATGATTTGATAAGGTTAAGTCACTTAAGTTTTGCACCTCATATTGTAGAAGATCTCCGTAATTTATATGTGTGACGATGCATCATATGTGATGAATGTGTTGTGAGTTGTTTAAGTTATTATGCTGATAATCTTGTTCTATTGTGAGTTGTTAAATTTTGCTAAGACGATATTGTTTATGTTGAATTCTTTTCACAAGCTTACCCCATATTTTCCTTGTGATTGGAATTGCAATAATCATATTTAATATGGGAGCAGGACAAAATTAGCAAGATGAATTGTGCAATTGGCGATTAGTCATGCTAGAGGTGACTAGGTTTTTGTGTTATCACTGCTATGATGCAATTGGAGTTATATAGATGCCGACGACACTTAAGTTTATTTTACAATTAGTACTGTATTTTGTATATAACATGTATATATTTGATACTAGTTACTGATTGTATTATAAACTCTATTTCTGACGTATGTTGTTTAGTCTTCTGCTATATAACAGTTGATCAATATATAACAAGTGTAGTGACTTGTTGAATTGTTACAAAAGTAAACTGTTTAATCTTTAATGTACGACTACTAAAATTAATTAATGTAAATACATATACAAGGAATGTTTCAAATTAAAAAAAAAAAACAAGAAACAAAAAGTATCGATACTAGTTTTTAGATTATAAATAAAAAAAGTTAATGGTTAAGATTACAACCTAAATATAAACACCTCTTGTGAGATCTATTACAATTTCACTTTTACAGATACTACCATCACCATCACAATCATCACCATTGCCCACTACTGTTACCTTTGCTTCCATATCCAGTGCTTCCCCTTATTATCAATATCATTGTTGTCACTCTCATCACTATTGTTGTTATTGTCACAACCATCATTATTAGGGCAACAATGATAGTAATGGTGGCGATGACGACAACAATGATAATTGTAGTAGTAGTGATAGTTATATTATTGACAATAGTGGTAACAAGACATCGATAATGGTGATAATTGTTAGTCCACCTAATTTACTTTTTATTTTTTGGTTTCTAAATGTTAGTTTATGTGATTATATATTTCTATTATTGACTAAATTTTATATACATTAGCCATGAATTATAGTAAGTAGTGTCAATTAGATATTATTTATTAATATTTTATTATTATTTGATATTATAAGTTAATTAAATTAATCGTAATTGTTGTTTTTTTTACAAATTTTTTTCTTATAGTTAAAATATTTTTAATTTTAAAATATAATATTATAAGAGGTATTTTTATATGCTTCAACAATTTTTTTTTAATTTAAATTATTCAACCTGCTTAACTTAACAATATATAGATTCACCAAAAAAAAAAATCGAATTAAATGAATCTACCTATTATCCAACTTGTGATACGGCAAACCACATAATTCACTCTAAAATAGTTTCTTTAGCCTATACCTCCACCGAGATGGCAAGTAACAAAGCCACAAAGAGATGAAATAAAAAACAATGAAAATAATCTTTTAAATGTAGTTCATGTTAAGAATACACTTTGTTGGTAAATTATTAACTTGGTTTCCTTCGTTTTACACATATTTTCATAAAACTAGTCCATTAGAAAGCGCATATCTTAATCTTCGCAATATGATAGGATAATAAAGACGAGTAGAAGAGTGTAATTTATGGCGAGGAGTCCAATGTTAACTATAATTAAATTCAACAATAACCTTTCAAAAATCTTTATCTCGTTTTAGTTGAAGGTCATGAGACAAACAACAATACAAGACATTGAACAAAATTTAATGTGAAAGAGTAACCTGAAATGAATTGAAGTACCAAAAATTAAGGCCTCTTAATTGAGAAAAAATCTAAGTCCTACCTCAACTAGAAATAAGGTAATTAAAGAATATATAAGTAGAAAATAATCCTCACTTTACAAGCCAATTTTGTAGGATTGAATTAAGCTTGAATCCCCTATTCTAAGATGGTATCAGATTTATCCTAGATCGTTAAAAATGGGCCGCCTATCTTAGATCATTCAAAAGGGTCACCCATTATTTATCTACATACCAAGCCCAATAATACTGGACGTGAGGGAGTTTAAAGAATATATAAGTGAAAAACAACCATTACCTTACAAGCCGATTTTATAAGATTGAGTTAGATTTAAATTCAGTATTCTATGACTTCTACAACACATCATGTCCTTTATAAATCTCTACATGTTTTTATTGCAATTTTTTTTAATTACACTGTTAATAACTTTCAACCGATAATCATAAATATTTTAAAAAAACAACTTTTAACCAATAGTAATAAATAATGAGTTAATCACCTATACATTGTTAGTGTAAAATTTTTTTACACTGACAACCAATTATATCTTTTAATTGTGCCATGTCACCGTAAACACATTTACTTTTAACAATGACATGACACAATTAAAAGATATAATTAGTTGCCAATATAAAAAAACTTTAAACTGACAATGTATAAGTGATTAACTCATAAATAATCCTTTTCAAGTGTAAAAATCATAAACGTGAAATCAATTTCTTCCGATTTTCTAATAAATTTTCTCTAGCTAGAAATCAAACTTCCGAGTTCCAACAAGTGAAATAATATATATATATATATATATATATATATATATATATATATATTTTAATGCTGTGTTTATATAACATTAAATTAATTTTTATTATATTATTAAATGTAATATAAGTTTATTTAATATATGGTTTTTTTCCTATGAATAGTTTTCTTAAAGCTAACGCCCAAAAAAGGTACACCAATGAAATCAATTAGCATATGTATGTATATATTAACACAGTTATTAGATTGAGTGAATGTGATTGAAAAAGAAGAATCTTATTAAAAATGTGATTTTTTAAAGTAGAGATTAATGATTTCATTCATCAATAAAACTAATGGATACATACTTTACATGTATAACATAATGATCAATATACACACAATAGTATACACATTAACTTTTTTTTTAATCATTGTTTAAAATATTAGTTTATAAAACATATTTTAAAATAGAAGTTTTCAAATATTTGCTAATTGATATATATATTAATATATATATATATATAATACTTTATCATTTAATTTATATTACCAGTTAATATTTAATTTTTTTAATTTAATCATTTTATATAAATATTGAATTAATATTTACTCTCAAGTACAATTTCAACTTTTTTTACCCTTTAGGGTAATTTTTTTAAATCCTAAAGTGAGTAAATTTTTTCAACAAAATCTAAAAATGAGATAAGTTCCATTTATGAAGTACAGCTTCTAATGCAAAACCGCGATTTCTATTCTATAAGCAAAACATTTTAAAAAATTGTTAAGAAAAACTACATTAATGTTAAAAAAAGAGAAAAATGTCAAGTCATGTTCCTACTTCATCACATTGCAATTTAAAAAAAAAAAAAAAACTCTTTTTTTCTTAAGATAATGACATTCATTAAAGAAAAAATAAAAACGGTAAAAATAGTGTTTGGGAAACATGACTCTCAACTGAAAAATGTTTCGTAACAAATACGACTTATCCATTTTGAAAACTTTTTAAAAATTTATTTATTTATTTATATAAAAAACTACGCCTGAGAGGGTGAAAAGCCTACAAGTTCTGTTATTTTTATTTATAACTATATGTATTGAACTATTACTACTATTAATAAATATAATGACTCATAATAGATTTGAAATATTATTAAGTATTTTATATAAAAAAACTGTATGTTTTAAATAAATATATGCTTGTTTATTTAATTTATTTTAAAAATAAATTTTTATGATCTTTCTGAAAAGAATTTTTGTTAAAATTGAATATAAAACATACACTAGTAAGATTTACTGAGTCAGTAAAGAAGTTAAAGATGTTTGTTTTGTTTGGGAGATTCTGAGATATGATATTATCACAATCAAAGTTAGAAGTGGGCTTCAACAATATGTTATATAGTTAGAGCCCCACAACCAATAAGCTTGTGCCCATCATGCTCATGAACATGGACTAGTTTCGTTCACTTCTCATTTCTCAACTTTTATTTATTGCCTTGGGTCCTATAAAACAAAAAGTTTGTTCATTGATTTATTCCATCAAAACTCCAGGATTCATTATGTCCATCAATTTTGACCAAAAAAGTAGTAATACATTCCTCAACTTTTATTTAGCAAAAGAAGAAGAAGAAGAAAAAAATCTAATTCTACCTCGTTTGGAAGATGTTTTAGTTTTAGTGTCACTTTCATCTGATTCCAACTTGCAAAAATGTTCAGTTGAATATTTTAACTTGTAATTTAGAAAATTTATAGTGGGTAATATACTATTACAATTTTTCATAATAATAGAAAAACAAGTTAAACAATTGTAATTCATTATAAAAATTTAAGTTCACTTTTTTTTTTCTAAATTTTTTTATTTATCATTTTTATTCAGTTAGAAGTTAGAATACTATAGACATGTTGTTGTTACCATGGTAAATACTCATATCAAAATCTTCATTCAATTGCCTCCTATCCCATCTTAATGAGTAGAAGGAGGGGGCCAGAATATCCTATCCAATTTTATGGAGATCAATGCATTCAAACCGATAGCAACTTTTGAACGGTTTACACCACACTTCATTTTCTCTTGCAATGTGATACTTTTTTGTTTTTTGGTTCAGTTGCAATATATACTCTAAATGCATGCTTCCATTATCGTATATTTGAACTTATTAGTTATTCATATCATTTGAATCCATCCATGCTTTAAATGTCAGACAAGAAAACTCAAATTAATATCAATTTAAATATTTAATATTATATGGGCTAAATCTCATATAAAAGATGAAGATACCAAACTGAAGGATAACTTATTAAATAAGATTCCAGATTTAATTTATTTTACGTCATCTTCTTTTAAAATAAGAATATGATAATAAACATATTTATTTTCACGTTTTTCAGAAAGTTATGTAATAATATTCGATATATCTTTTAATATTAGGTTACACCATGTGACTTTTTCACCAACTTTCAAAGAGTAATGTTTTCTATATATGATATTTTTATTTCTTTACACACATAGTTTTTTATCCGTCTCCGTTGTATCATCTATTTTATCATACATTTTTATATCTTCTTTTTCTACTTCTCTCCTTTGTGTACAAAATTTGTATATATAACGTTGCTGATTTCCAAACGACATTTCAGGATAAGAAAATAATAAATGAAAGATTCTTTGTTCCTCATTGGAGCAGTGTCTCCTAACTCCTAAGTCAAAGTCTCGAATTGATATTTATTTCCTTATCTACTTTTTCTTTTCTTCGTTTCCCATCTTCGCATTCTCACATGAAAGTATTACTGCAAATCAACCACTCTTTCTACTCTCGTAGCAGTTAGTAATATAATCACCTACCTTACCAACTTAACTATTTAATAAAATAAAGGGATAGATAAAAAAGGAAAAAGAAATAAAAAGTATTTAAGAAAAAAAGGGATAAATAAAAGTAAAAAAAAAAAAGGCTGAATTACGAGAAACTTCAAAAGCCAAAGTATTCGGCGTGGCTTCATTTGTCCTTCTTGTCTCACATAGAACAGGAATAAAAAGAAAACTATACTCTAAAGAAAAAGAAGTTTGTCATGCTTTGAAAATCTATACCTAAGAAAGAGATATATAGCCAATTAGAAAAGCAGATGGTGATGCTTTTCAATCTCCTTTGGGAATAGCCTACTATTGCTCACTCTGTTTACATTTTCTTCTACCTTTAGTTCAACTATTTTATTTGGTACAATGGTTAATTCAACGTTGTACAACAATAATATAATAAGTTTAATTTTGTTTGGCTTAAATTGTTTCCTGTTGTAAAAATAAAATAATATATCTAAATCTTAAATATTAGAAAATATTTCAAAACAGGAAAAAAGGTTGAACAGAAAAGAATCCACTTATAGTAATCTCTCTTTAGGCTTCTCCAACCTTTCTGCAGTCAACATTGAGACGTGGACAAAGAGTTAAAGAAACATGATCTCAAAGAAGCCTTGAGATCAAGTCATCACCTTTTAATCTTTTATCTAGATACATTACTTTTTAATCTTGTTATTATATGATGTCACATTGTTGTTCATGGTCCAGCATCTTCCAAGGAAAGGTGCATAATTTGGAGGTGACCAAAAAGCTTGTTTTAATTTATTTCTCCCGAGTGATTCCAGAATAAGGGAAAAAGGAAAAACCTTCCTGAATATAATCAGACCAAAAATTTCATCAACATGTAGTCACATTGCATAATCAACACTCTAATAAATGTGGCCCATTTATTATTTGGATTTGCATTGACTAATGTAAGGTTAGGTAGGTGGGTATTTTCAGAGTTTTCAGGGGCCCCATGACAATAATTTAAAGTGAAACACAGTAGTACTTTTGTACCCATATATGAATGTTCTTCTAACCTGAATACATTACCACTTAGTACTTACCAGTTACCACCCTCAATAGTTTGTGTTCTCACTGCCTTGCCTCCATGGAATTGGACATTGGAGTCACTCACTCAGATCTGACTCTTGGTATATATGCTATCATATCCTTTTTTTCAGTGTTGTTTTTCATTTTCTGTTTCCTTTTTTGAGCTTCCCTTGTTTCAAAGAATACTGTTACTAGTTGGCACTACTAGTTCTACTTGTTTGTGGTCTTAATTTGGTTATTATGCTCTATGATGTTGCTGCAGCAGAGTCTTGGTTTGCATCTGACACATCTTCTGGGTACCTTGAAGATGCTATTGCAGGTTGGGGTATTTGGTGCAATCAACACAATTTACCATCCTACTCTCAAGATCAAAAGGTTAACTATGTATGTACGGTTTCATGTTCTCTACTTTTGCTCAATTATTAATGCTTTTGTTGTCTAAATATTATGAAATGTGACAAGATATTTAATTAATTACAGAAAAGCCAGTATTTGGTTGATCAGGAAGATTTATTTCCAACAGCTCAAATCCTTCATGGTATGCCCTGGTTTCTTTTTCAATCTTGCTTGATTTGGGAAATAACTCCATTGATAATGTTTTTGGTTATTATTCAAGTTCAGTTTTTCTTCTCTACTACTCCTTGGCTTTTTTCACAAGACTATTGTGTGGCCAGAGATTCTTTGTCCATAAAAAGGAGTTTAGAATTTGCAATAAATGAACAGCCTAACAATAAAATTTTTGGCCTATAGGTGTGCCACTAAATTTGGTAGTAGTGATAGTAATTGAAACATACACACCACTGACTCTAAAATATTTCTTTACAGGCCACAAAAATTTCAGCGCTAGGAGCCTATCAGCATCACAAAATAATGATACACATGCAGCTGCAGCCAAGCAAGATTCTTCCCAAAGGAGCTATTCATCTAGAGAGTCAGATGAAAGTAATACTTCAGTCTTAAGTACCATATTCTTTTTAGTTTAATTTCTGGGCATTTAGTGTAACCTTTTACACTGTTAATCGATCAGAAACCATCAAATTTATTGTATATGATAATTTGTAATTGAATGAGTGTAAAAATTATTTATCTTGTTATTCCATTTCCAACACTTTTTTTATCTTTCTTTCTTTTTGTTTTCAAAGTAATGGCTCAGTCAAGTGCCCTTTTGTCCTTTTTTCTTGTCTAGGGGGTCATTGGAAGAAAATAGCTTATCCATTTGAGTTGGTGAAGCCTGGAGGAGTTGAAGGGGAAACAACCCTAAAAGATATAAATCACCAGATGCTGATGAGCCCAACAAAGCCAATTCCACACCCTGTGGGAGACCCTCTTACTCATTCATGCATTTCAACTCGTGGTTTTGGAATTTCAGGTAAAGCAGTGGCAGTTACTAGGATTCACACCCAGGGTAGAGGCTCCATTACCATTATAAGGACCAAGGGTTGATTGAACTCAAGTGAAAGCTCGCCAATGTATAATATCTCTCTTTGGTTTTTTGTGTTATACTCCTCCTAGTGATGGCTTCATAGTTTATACCATAGTGTGCAAAAAATATGTACTAGAAACCAAAAAAGTAGGTGTTTACCGAAGCATAATCTTTATTTGAAATTTTGAATGGTGGTTTATATTGATGATAAAACAAGGCATTTTATATCATTGGCTATATATTTAGATTTCTGAAGTTAAATCAATAAATAAAAAAAAAGTATCAACCAGCCAAGGGACTAGGAGACGGACGGGCAGGTCACTAGTCTTATCGCATATACAATAACTTATAATCAACAATAAATACTATAAAATAATAAGCCAGATTTAAATTATCCATAAAATAATCGACCCAGTTGGACAGACCGGTTTGTTATGGTTTCAAGAATTATGCTACCATTGACATAATTTAATTATTAAAATTTTAAAATACTACTTTTAGAAATATTTTATATGGAACAACCGATATATGTCTGGATTACAAATGATAGTCATGCTAAAAAGTTGTTTAGAAACTAATTTCTTTCACATTTTCTTTTTGGAAGTCAAGTTTAGAGAGACAAAAAGGTACCACTATAATTAGAACAAATCACCAAAGTAGAGAGAACAAATGGTTTGAGAATTCCGCTTTAGTAATAAATTATAATTTCATTCATTTTATCACAAATATATTTCAGGGCATTCCCCATGATAGAATTCATCAATATTCTACAAAGACAAAAGTATCCAAAACTTGGGAATGAATGCAAGATCACATTACCTGGATTCAAGAGATTCCTTTTGCAAATGCAAAGCCCTAAGGTATGGCAAGAGATGAGTTCTCATACTTAAAGCCTTGATAAGAGACGAGTTTTCATACTTAGCCTAGATAATATAGACTAATTCGATTCATTGGTTTGATTTGCCTAAACTTACTTTTTAAGTGAGTTGGTCCAATCTAACCTACTAGTTTTAATGTTCAAAATTTTTTAATATAGCTTGGTCCATCATAGGTTGGTGGGCTAACCCACCTTTTTTTTAAGAAAAAAATTCTAATTTAAAATAAGCTTCAATCTAAAATAATCTTAATTTAAAAATAAAAAAATATCAAACAAGTATCATGTATACAATATTAAAATTAATTAAAAAGTGTATAATTTTAAATAATCAAAATGAAAAAAATTCCTTTTTATTATAGTCATTGTTCATCAATATTAAATTTTATTAGAGACTTGAGTAAATAAAATCTATAGTAATTTCATATTATTTAACATCAACTTTATCTTTATTTACAAAAAAATGATATTTTGTTAAAATAATACATATATAATAATAAACGGTTAAGTGAGTTATTAGTTGGGTTGGGTTGATGAAAGTTGTAAGTGAATTAGGTGAACAACCCAACTCATTATAGATTCAGTCCGAGTAGGCTAGGTTAAAAGTGGGTCGGATTAGATTTTTTGATCTATTATGAAGTTTTTAATTTTTTTGGCCCAATTTGGCATATTTTTAATGTGGGTCAGATTGATTTATAAACTGAAATCTACTTTGATAGCTTTACTTGACAATATTATGCTTAGTAAGAATGATGTCCCTATAATAATAAGACATTAAATATAAATACTATCTTGAAGAGAAATAAATAAAGTGTGTTTAGAAATGTTTCAAGTTGATCTACATAAAAATAATTATTTTTTAATAAAACTATCTATATGGTTTGATCTTGGACCAAAATCAAAATACCTGAATGAATCTTTTTCAATAGTAGCAACTAGGAAAAAAAAAGATTACAATACATATAAACACAAAAGATACTCTTAACTAGTGCTAATGAGACAACATCAAATATAATTTTTTCCTAAAAGATCAGTTCTAAGACAAAACTTTCTAATAAAACTAAACAAAATAAAGTAAACATGAGGCAAATAACAAACATTATCATTAACGCTAGAAGGATGGTAAAAATGGTCCTCTTTTTTACTTAGGTTCAGATTTCTAATTTCTTTCAATTACTCTCCCCAAAACCAAGCAAAACACATGAGACTCCCAATATAAGCTAACTTATAATGATGGTCTCACTTTCAAAACCTAAGTTGTGATTAAAAAGTTAATTCAAAGAAAACATTTAAGCTAAGAAAGCACAAGTAGTCATAGAAAACAATATTTAGCCTTAAATATAAAAAGAAAATAAGAATTATAAAGGGGTTAAGCTTTCCAAGTAAAAGGTTTATCCATTGAAAAACATCATTTCACTGGAGCATTTTATCGAACAACATGAGAAAATCACAAAATTAGTTTCCGGAGGAATCATAATCCCACAAGAAGATTGATACATTTTCCGAAAAAGAAATTGAAACATCCTCTGAACCTTTAAAATATTCATGTTTTTCAATAAATTTATTATAAAATAATTATTTAATTTAATATTTTTATAGTTTAAATTAATTTTTTAAGGATTTGGAACAATTTTCGAAATATTCGGAAGATCTAGAATTTTTCATCCCACAAACGAAAAAATTAAAATCAAACACAAATCATGTGTCCAGACTCCAGAATCTCCACTTTCCATCAATCAAATCAACCATCAAAATACTTAGAGCATCTCCGATGAAAGTTGTTTATAAATAATTTCTTGCTACATTACTGCTACATCAACTCTGATCCATTTTATGAGTTGCTTAAATTTTAGTAAAGTTGTTTCTACAAGCAGCTTTACTAAAATTTAAGCAACCCATAAAGTGAGTCAGAGTTGATGTAATAGTGATGTGGTACAAAAGTTGCTTATAAGTAACCTCCATTGTAGATGCTATTAGTTATATAATAACTAGTATTTTATTTTATGTTATGCTTGTTATATCTGACTAAAATTTAAAATAAATTATGTATAAATGTTTAAATATATAAATTATATTTAAAAGTTAAAAAATAAATATTTTTAAATATATAAATTAAAATTAAAATTTATAATAAGTAATTTGTATTATTGTATAAGATTATTTTTGTTTATTGATAATTTATTTTAAAATTATTATAATTCAACTAATAAATAATTATAATAAATAAAAATCAAATTAAATATAAAATTAAAATATTTTTTTTGAAATTCTTCCGTTAAAGAAAAATTCGTAAAAACATTTTTTCAGAATGTTTGTATTTTATAGGGATTGATGTTATGAAAACTTTCTTTATCATTAAAATAATTAAAAATTAATCAAAATAAATTGAAAAAAAGTTGAAAGGCTTTTTTTTTTGTTTTTTGGGCCTTCATTGTATACGAAACGGGTCGCAAAAGGCCCAGAGACAAGAGTCTCCCGGCCCAAAGCAAGAAAAAAATATGTGCCCTACTAGACAGTACAGATAGCATCCCTCAACTCAACCAAAGCATTCTGCAACTTTGTTCTCTGAATTCGTGAGAAGGGGTTGTTCACGAATAACACATACTGAATACTCTGCATTAGCTCCAGATTACTCCGGACTCACTTTAATTAAGATTTCAGAATGAAGCTTGACGTAGATGTCTTGAGATATCTCTCCAAAGATGATTTTAGGGTTCTCACTGCCGTTGAATTGGGCATGAGGAATGTGCGTCTCTCGTACCATTCCATTTTCAAATTCTAATTTAATTATTATTTTTCTTTTTAATTTTTCAGCTTAAATTGACAAAATTCTCCTCTCTGTTGCAGCACGAAATTGTACCCACTGAACTCATCGACCGAATTGCTCGTCTCAAGTATCTCTCCGCACCATTCACTTTTTTTTTTTTTTTTTTTTTTTTTTTTTTTTTTTTTATAATTTTGATTTTATAATTTCTTTTGTTAACGTTTATAGGCATGGGGGCACGTACAAGGTTTTGAAGAATCTGCTCAAGTACAAGTTGTTGCACCATGACTCTTCTAAATGTTGGTACCTTCTAATCCATTTACTATTGTTTGTAATAATAAAAAATAATCATAATCACGATAATGTAAATTTGTTGAAGTTCTTCAGAATGATCCTCTGATATGTGAAAACTCTCAATTTGATTTTAGATGACGGATTCCGCCTTACCTACCTTGGTTATGATTTTTTGGCCATTAAAACCATGGTGAACAAAGGAGTATTTGTGGGTGTTGGTCGACAGATTGGTGTTGGAAAGGAATCTGGTATTTTAGTTAATGTTCTTACGTGCTCTTCTTCATTCAATCGCATTTTCTGCTAATTATGTTGCCTTATGTGCTTTGCTAGATATATTTGAGGTTGTCCGTGAAGATGGAACAGTTCTAGCTATGAAGTTGCATAGGCTTGGTAGAGTCTCTTTTAGGGCTGTTAAATCTAAGCGTGACTACTTAAGACACCGCAGTAGTTATAATTGGCTCTATTTGTCTCGCCTTGCCGCACTTAAAGAATTTGCTTTCATGAAGGTTTTGCCTTCCTTCCTTTTGGTCTATCTAGCTGTATATTTGTATTATTATCTCTTGTTTGATTTTCTAGTGACTGACATGTGCGTTTTGCTTGAGCAGGCTTTGGAAACCCATGGCTTCCCTGTTCCAAATGCAATAGAACACAATAGGCATTGTGTAGTCATGTCACTTGTCCAAGGTTACCCTCTGTAGGTGTCCTTTATTAATTGTGCTAACTTTTAAAGCTTTTTCTGCGTGTTTGTTGTTCTTAAGCTGGCATTCTTGTTTGTAGTCTTTCTTTCACCTTTTTTTGCTGGTTTTGCTAAACAATTGCTTGATTTGTCTGTTTGGTTTTTCAAATATAGTGTTCAGGTTAAACAGTTACCGAATCCAGAGACAGTTTTTGAGACAATTATTGGTTTAGTTGTTCGGCTGGCAGAGCATGGCCTCATTCATTGTGATTTCAATGAATTTAACATCATGGTATGATATGACTCGTCAGCATAATGATTAATGAGGATTGTAAATTTTATTTCATGAAATCTGTTGTTCTGTTGGCTTTCACATCTAGTTTACACTGAATTCCATTCATTGTAGATTGATGATGATGAAAAAATTACAATGATTGATTTTCCACAAATGGTATCGGTGTCACATCGTAATGCGCAAATGTAAGAGTCTCCTCCTTGTGTGATAGTCTTTTCATAATTTTGTTTTGATATGTTATTATCGTGTTTTATTCATACACAGCCAAGCCTGTCACTTTGCATTGCTTTGTTTTGTTATCTGCTAATGAAGTGTACCATATCTTCGTGTCATTTGCATTCTAATCACAATAATGAATCTTCATAGTTCAACCCCCCTCCCCCCAGAAAAAAGAATCATTCTGTAATTCATTAATTAAATTGTTTGTGCAAATACATGTGTTGTTAAATTTGTTAGATATAAAACCAACATGATATGCCATAAGGCAACAATTTAATTTTGGCACAGCAATTTGATAGGTAGCGACCTGTTAGGAGTGTGCACAGTTGGCGAAATAAGCAGGGGACAGGGGATTAGACTGTAACAAACTCCCTATAATCATTGTAACAGAATAACTGAATGCATTAGTTAGAGAGGTGAGAGGTTTATCTAATAATGACCAGTATAGGGCATCATTTAGATCATTCATTGGTGGGGAGTTCAGGTCTCTGGAATATCGCTGATATTTTGCTCCAATAAAACTCAATCTGTGTTCTTCTTTTCTTTTTTTTACCCAATCCAGTTCTACCAGAATTTGAGTTAGAATATGCTAATGGTAGTTTTTTTTTTTTTTTTTAAGAAATATTTTTTGGGGTTTAATACCTTATAAATTTACCTATACAAGTTTGTTTATTGTCAATTGAAAGTAGTATCTGGTTATAGTTTCATACTTGTTAAGTTTGGAATTAAAATTAATATTCATTGTAAAAATAAAATTATGAAAATTTACAAAAAGCAACAGAAATGCTGCAGTTGTTTGCCTTAAATGTATGTTATTAATGGAAAATCCAACGATTCATTTTTCATTGTCAGTTTTGAGATGACAAATATACTTCATTTCTTGTGTAATTGCATATTATTTATCTTTGTTTCAGGTACTTTGACCGTGATGTTGAATGTATCTTCAAGTTTTTCAGGAAAAGGTTTGTTGTTATTTTGGCATCAAGTATTTGTCAATTTTAAAGTTGCTTTTGCATATTATTTTTAGTATATTGTTGTCTTGGTAACTCAAATTTTCAAAAATAATGTTAGGAAAAAGTAGAAAAGGTATTGTCACATCACTTGCACAAACTGTGTACTTAACTTCAATGAATAAGTAACTAGGTATGTCTGTTATCACAATTTAACGTAACTCGTTAAGAAGTGCATTTAGTACAAAAATATCAAGGGCATGGGCGGAGGACTTGGACTCATGATTCTTAGTGTTCTTTCCTTTTATGTTTGTCTTTCATTCTCTCATCCTTTCATCAAATTAAGAGCTTCCTCTAAGTTCATGTCCTTCATGTTGGGGGAAAAGAGTGTTATGCTCTTGAATCTTTTCTGTCTAACATGCATCTATATAAAACTAATATGCAATTTATAGTTGTCACTATAAACTATCCTGTTGTGGAGCTGTACTTACATGATTCCTTTTTCTAGTATTCAGAATACAACTTTTTAATATTACATTTAGTTTAGCCAGCATTCAAGTTATCTGAAAATCTTAAAATTTTGAAATCTTGTGCTATGATGTATGGATAGTGATCTGTTTATCTGATTAATTTTCAGAAAAGTTGTCAATCAGCCAGATTGAGCTCATCTTATGAGTCACGCCATAACTAAATAATTCTCATAGATTCGGAAGTTCTTTTTGAAAAGGCGTCAAGTTATAGAGATGATATATTACTAGAAATGGAGGGTAAGAGAAAAAGAAATCAAAGTAAAATAATAGAAAAGATGATTGCTGGCCTGTTGGTTGGGTGGGGCTCTATACCCCTGTGCCATGCTATCTCCTCATTTTCCCAAATTATAATAAGAAAAAGGAAGCACATTTTAACTTGCACACCTTGGTGAAAAGATATTTGAAGCACTCGTTTTTCATAACAAAGTGAAGTTTGTTCATTGGAACATACCCTTTTTTCCTTACCTTTTTTATGCTACTTAATCAAATAATAAATTTTTGTCTCCATATGTTTAGTGGTAATAAGTTTGAATGTTTTAATGATATTTTATTTAATCTATGCCTTAAATTTCTCCTGTATGTTTTTATGCCTTTAGTTTACCTGAAGTATTTAGTAATTTAATTTTTTCATTTGTTTTTGGTACATATAGTACTCTTATGCATATTTCATCTCCCATTTCTGATTGAATGGCTGATATATCTTTGGTTCTGAACTTGTTGAAAGATTTTGGATCTAGTATTTTGCTGCTAAATCAGTTATCTTTGTATTTAGTCTCACTTTTCTGTTTCAGGTTTAATCTTTCTTTTCAAGAAAGCATAGATGATATTGATGGTTCTGATGATGGAAGAGATGAAGCTGGAAAACCCTGTTTTTCTGCAATAGAAAGAAGTGCTGGTTTTCTAGATAGGGAACTTGCTGCCAGTGGGTTTACTAGAAAGGATGAAGAAGATATTCAGAGGGTATAGTGTTTTTCTTTTTCTTTGTGGGAAGGGAAGAAAATATGAAGATCATGTTGTTATAAAAGGCAACACAACTTTGCTTTTATATTTTCCACCTCTTTTGGCTTAGCTGCCAACATGCAGCATGGAATCTCCGTTTGTGAAGCATAATATCATTATCATACATTGGAACCAGAATTGTCTGATTTTAGTTATAACGCATAGAATGTCAAGCTTTTATCCTATATTTGGTTCAGCCTCAATGGTCTTCAAATCTATGTGCAGTTCATTGAAGGTGGGGCAGAGAGTGATACAAATTCAGATAGTGAAGGTGTTGACATTGTAGAAGACCTGAATGAAGCAGAAACGGTAGATGGTGATTCTTCACATTTGTTGGAACAGGTAATGTCTTCATTAACATTGGTTGTCATAAAAGAAATAGAGACTATGGAAAAATGTGTTGTTACTTATTTTACTGTAATATAATTTATTCTTCCCATGTTTAGCAAACCTGTGTTGAAGAACATAGGAAGAATACCAAACTAACATTCTGGGCTTGAGATAGTCGAGCTTGATATTTTCATTGTTCTGATTGTAAGATTAGATATGGTGTCTACCGTGATATGATTAATGAACTGATGTAAATTTTAATATCCAAAAGTTCATCTGAAATTTTATTTTTAGTTCGTCCATTGACTAGTGGGCATATATATTCAGCCATAACATTTTCAGCTTATTTCATTAGTTGTGCAATTTTGTTTTTTTGCAATCTTAATCGAAGGATTGTTATTATGTTTTAACCAGAATGAGGGATATGATAGTAAGGGGAAAGAGGAGAGTTGTGAAGCACGTGAAAGCAGTGGATCTGAAAAGGAAGATGCAAGTGACAATGTAAGCTATGTTTAATTCTTTTTACTGGATGGTTATCTTAATGCTATGTTTGTGCTGCTTCCTTTTCCTCTGCATTATATTATATTCAAAGAATTTCTTGTCTTAAAGCGGCCCATGATGAATTTTTTGGGAAATAGCGTGTATCAGTGTATGTCTGTGTCTGACTTGTTAACAAGGAATGTTATGCCTAATTGCCTATGCTCTTGTAGAGTTCTAGTGCATTTCGTCTCTAATCTTGATGTTACTTGTATGTTATTCCGGAACTAGAATTTTCTCAACCACAGGCTCGTTTTTTTTTAATTGGTGTGGAACATTATTTCCTTGTATTGCCTCTTTAAAAAGTTAAAACTGCTATGTGAAGGGCTTGCATGGTTCCTTGGTTTAGTTCATAAGGGTAGTAGTAGACCATTATCAATGTGATTTGGTTTTTCTTCAAGATCTATTTTTTGTAAAAATCCAAAGGGCACAACGGAGCTTTATATTATTCTTGTTTATAGAAAGCTTGTTATTTGGCCTTTGCATGGAAGCTTGAATGATGGTCATTTTGATTCACAGGAGGAAAACAATCAAGATGCAATGGAAAATGAAGCCGAACTCGATAAGAGCTTGAATAAGCAAAGACGACGAGCCATAGCGGCAGCTCATAGGGGTCGAAAGACTCTTGCATCCAGAAATTCGTACAAGGACAAAGGTGGTAGGTCATCTCACAATTCTAAAATCCAGAAACAGTTGAGCAGCTGGTGAGATATGGGAGACAAAACCCATTTTAATGACCTTGTTGTGGAGTGAACTGAATGAAAAGGACTTCATATAGTTTCAATGGTGCCATGTATCAGATAGCATTGAAGTTTTGGTAGGCTATCGTAGTTTGCCTTTATATGTTCAAAGTTCAATATATGTAAAGTTCGAAGATATGAAAGCAAATAGGATTGTCGACCCTCCTGTGGAGGATAATCATATTCTTTCCAAGTGTTATATTTATTTCAAATGAAAATTTTTCCTCTATACGAAAATTGTCTGTCTTGCAGATTTTTTGGTTGGACATTGAATTTTGAAAGCTGCTATTAATTATTTTCTGCTATGATTTGAAGTCTGATTCTTGCAACAGGATATATACACCCTTATGGTTCTTTTTCATTATTATTTTTTGAAGTGTGGTTTTGTTGTTGAGATTGGAAACACCTAATTAGGCCTGGATTTTTATTTATTAAAGAAAAAAGAAAAAATCACCTGTTACTAGTGAGAAAAGAAAAAGGAGAAAAAAAGAGGCAAGACAATAGGTAAACCGGACCCGATCCAATGTGCCTTCAGACCCACTTCAATACTCGTTAAATGTAGGGATTTCTTTTGCAGTGCAATTAAGTATTTTGACAGTAGTACCTTTAAACACAATTGAAAATTTAATTCTAGAGTCTGAAATCCGGGCCTCTCCCAAACATTACATGAAACCTTAGCCTTCTTACTTCGCAGTTTGCAGCCGCCATATTTTGATCACATAAATTTCCCCAAGAAACATCTGCATCCTATATTCCTATTCTTTCTGCCAAGTCTGTAGAAATCTAAGAAATTAAAAGAGAAAATTTCTGACAACTTTATTTTCATATATTTTCTAATCTTATAAACAAAGAGACCAATTTATATATAGAACAGAGGAAGAGTATAAAGGAAGATAAAAAGGATTAATAAGCTAATGTTGAGCTAGCAAAGCACAAATTAGCTTACAGCATAATAGAGAATAACACTTTTACTTTATTATAACTCTTCTACTTTATTATAGTCTCTCAAACTCAAGATTGTGAGGAACTCAAAACCCTAAGTTTGTCTATAAGAAATCGGAATTGAGTCTTTGTAAGAGGCTTAATGAGGATATCAACAACTTGAGCATTAACATAAGAGACAATTAGTGACTTGTTAAGAACCTTTTCACATACAAAGAATATATCCAATTCCATATGCTTTGTTTTCGAGTGTAGAACATGATTGTGACTCAAGGCAATAGTGCTTTGATTGTCACGGATGACTGGTGTAGGAACAAGTTTATTGAGTTGAGGTTGTATGACAAGTTGAATTGTAAGTAGGGGTGTTCATGGATCGGTTTTTTCAAAAAATTGATCCAAACCGAATCGAACCGTTTTATAAAAGTAGATTGGTTAACCGATCCATTTTTTATAAAGTGGATCGGTTTGGTTTTTTTAAAATATGGATCGGTTTTTTTGAAATTGGATCGGTTCAGTGCGGTTCAGTTATCCATTTTTTTACTCATATATGGATCGGTTTTTTTAGAAAACCAAACCGAACCGAACCGATCCACTTTGTAAAATTGGATCGAATAACTAAACCGGTTTTATAAAGTGGTTCGACTTGGATTTGTTTTCAAAATGGATCGGATTTTTCAATATGGATCGGATCGGTTATGGATCGGTTCGGATCAATTTGGATTTTTTGCACACCCCTAATTGTAAGTTGAGATGGTGAAGGGCAAATATACTAGTAAGGATACCATTATTATAGGCAACATTCTAAGATGTTGCATAGTACTATGGTGGGGTAATGCAATTTTGTTGCTAAGTAAGATAATTTTGTTGTGAAAGAGCATAGTTTGGATTGAGCCTATGATATCAATAAGATGCATCATGACCAAACTTGTAGCATACTAGACGTTGAATGCTACTACAATTTCCATGACCTCCTTTACGACCTGAGCGAGCACTACTACCATTATTAAAACAAAAAAATTAAGAATTATGTTATAGGTTGAGAGGTTGTGCCAACAAAATTAGTTTAAGGTATGAGATTAGTAGTTGTAGGCTATTCTAAAACCATAGGTCGTGCTTGAGTCAAATTCAAGGCAGAAACAAAATCAAACATCTCTTTTTGCTTGTTAATGCAACTTTCTTGAGTGAACAAAATTGATTCAATATGATCAAAATCAAACTAATCTAGTTTGCTATTGATAAGAGCAACAACAACTTCATATTCAACATGTAAAGCTTCAAGAAAAACATCAATTTGTTCTTGAATAGAAACAATTTGACCTATAGAAATGAAAGAATCAGAAATTGATTTGATTCTTATGAGTACTTGTAAAATAGATTGACCTCCTTTCTTAGTGGTACGAAGTATGGATTGAAGGTGTTAAGCCTGTGCCTTGGTCTTATAATGAACATGGTGATGAATCTTTTCCCATAGTTGCTAGGAGTAACGACATCTGATATCTTTGGCTAAAATGGAGGACAATAATGATGATTGAAGTCATGCAAAAAATAGTTGACTTTGTAGTTCCCAAGTTATAAATGTTGGATTTTCAATATCAACCCTGTGAACTGCTTTAGTGAGATAACAACTAGGGATTTGAGGAGCAACACAAAACCTATGCAAATGATATGCATGAAGAACCAATTCAACTTGTTGGAGTTAAACGAGATAATTATCATCAAATAATTTCTCAATAATTGAAAAATGAAGAAAGCATTAGAGAAGACAACGATTGCAAATTCACTAGTGAAAAATAAGAATTCAATAATAGAGGATGCATATTAGGATTAGAAGGCATATGAGATGGTACAAGCTTTGGATATCATGTAGAAATCTAATAAATTAGGAGAATTTTTTTTAGAACCTGTATTTTCATATATTTTCTGATCTCATAAACAAAGAGGCCAATTTATATATAACATAAAGGAAGAGTATAAAGGAAGATACAAAAGCATTAGCAAATTAATTATGAGCTGACAAAGCACCAATCAACTTACAACATAGCAGAGAAGAACTCTATTAAAATCAAGCCTAAGCTTCACTAAATAAATTATGCATGTTTTCTTTATAAATTTAAATAGTTTCTTTTAATATTTATTTTCTCAACTTACATTTAAATATTGTATCTGAATGTGAAAATATACCAACAACATACGGGATAAAGTAATAAAATTGGGTCCAAATTCTTTGCCACTAAAAACTCATTTTCTAGCCTATGCTCCAAAGTGCCCATTTCTAGACTAAGGCCCTAAGTTTTTTCTTTTATCTCATAAGCTTTTAAGTTGAACTATTTATAAGAAAAAAATCCTGCCCCAAGAAAAAATTAACAATTTGTGGCCCATCTTCATAACATTGCTACATTAGTCTCAGTCGTCAATCAACAGTCCATGCATGAAGATACTAAAAAAACCAAACCACGTTTGTTTGTGCATGGTTTTTAGAGTTAGCAATTCTTCCATCTCTAAAGAAATGTCAATTTCACTGATACTATCCAACCTAAAGATGGTGAGAGTTGATTTTTTTTTTAATTATGTTCTCACAATAAACACTTTTAAATATGTTGAGGGAACAGACAAATTTTAAAAACGAGAAAACTGATTTTGAAAGCAATAAACAAACAAGCATAAGTCTAAGTACATCCTTTAATTAATTTCTATATATATTTTTTCAGATGAGATCAAAAGAAAGATTGGTCTCCCACCTCATCTTTTTTAGGTGATATACATTATATAGCTTTCAAAGCAAGCATTTGTGGACCAACTGAGTTTTGAGAATATAAGAAATTGTTCAAAAAATCAAGTCTTTTTAATTGAAATTTGTCTGCCTTGTATAACTAATTAATCCTTTGGTTTTTCATTTTGGATGATTCCAAAGGACATAAATCAATTAAAGACAGCCCCGCACAGATGCCTGATGCTATGTGATTTCATGCAAACACACAAGAACTGTGAAATGATACTTTGTAATTTGGCCAGTATTTCCTTATTTATGGAATACATTTTACTTGGTTTTACTTGTGGTTCGAATAGGTAGTTTGTTCAAAAAACCAATTACTTGGTCGTGCTACATTTTTTTTTTACGAAGTCTATTTATAATATGAACAAAATTTTGATGGTGTCGGTCCCTTCTAAACCCTCTGTTTGTATCTAGTTCTTTATATATAATTTACTGGTTATAAGATCGTGTTGTTAATTGTCCTCTTTAAGAACAATTTGGGGGCTCAAATTTCACTCACATATTTGTAGCTGCCATTCATACATTTATATAAATATTTTCCAATAAAGATGTGTATGATGTGTGATTTTCTGATATGGACAAAAAGCAAAACGCATTAAGCATGAATACTGTACACAGGATGGGTCTTCGTATTTTGATGTGTTCTAATAACAAAAAGTCTTCATAATTATTTGCAATCTTTGTAACGACCCGACAGGCCACTACACTCACAACCACAGCACACCGGAAACACTAGGTAGAATAGAACGAGTATATAAATATAGGATCTAGAATATAAATATATACAAATGTTCCAATCCAACTAGAGTTAGGGCGTACAATACAAACATTTCATCAAAAGTCACTATGCCAAGTGACTGAAAAACAAACAAAGCATCCTAAAGGATTCAGCTCCACCTTCCAGCTACAGATACACCACCTATCCCTGCTCTGCTCCCATACATAGTATGATCATTGCAGTCCAACAACATGGAAACAACAAAAGGGTAAGCTAGTATAAAAGAAATAACATATAGAAAATTTAAGAAATATAAATAACCACAACTATCAACACTTCATCAACATACATCCCATTGATTTTTCAACTTGGTCATCAATATTCATGTAATGCGTCGTCATGCATATCAACTCGGAGATCTCATACAACAACTCAGCCTTTCGACCTACAACAACTCAGCCTTGCGGCGTACAACAACTCAGCCTTTCGGCCTACAACAACTCAGCCTTGCGGCCTACAACAACCAATATCAACACACAACACAACACAACTGTACCGCTCAACATAGCAACTTACAATAATGTACAACTGATACAACTCAACTCGTCTCAACAACGTTAATCAATATTAGTCAACATATTCATGAAATAACACATCCAAAACAACCTTCAACATATCTTAATCACTCATTGTGAAGTGACAACCATTACTAATCATAGAATATCTGGAGTTATAATGCTCCTATCAGGCTCATCCTTATCTCATATTAAAGATAAGAAGATTTCCTATAACTCTTATGAAGACACCAAATCCTAATTCCTTCATCTACCATGTTAAAAAAAATGATAAAAACCGCAACAGCTATAAGGAATACTGGCAGCTTGACCCCTCTTCACTAAAACAGACATATATGGCGTTATAGCACTCCTATCATACTCATCCTTATCTCATATGAAAGATAAGAAGATGTTCTACAACTCTCATGAAGACACTGAGTCCAAATTATTTCATCTACCTTGTGAAAAATTATAAAAACCGAAACAGTTATAACCAATGCTGGCAGCCTGACCTCTCTTCACTAAAACTGCCATATCTAGAGTTCTAGACCTCCTTTTTGGGTGATTCCAACGCTATTGGAAAGCTAACATCCAGGGCTACAACTTTCATGAAGACCTCAAGACCAAATTCGGTCATCTAGGCCCACCGCTGCAGCGCTCAATCCAGCGCTTTAGCTGTAACTCTCTGCCAGCTCATTTTCTCCTGGGCTTCCTTTTTCGTTTCAGCACCAAGTGCAGAAATTCTACACTTCCATGGCTTCCCTTTTTATTTTTCAGCTAAAATCCATCAATGTTTACCCTCAAAACATGATCTACCAACCACATACAATCCAAAAACATCAACAATTACAATATACATGCATCAATCATCAAAAACCCCAAATTTTCATCAAGCACCACCATCAATCCACAAAAATCAGCCATCAAGTGAGTTTCTAACTCACTTCTAAACAATCAGCATAAACAACTAACTTCCCTTACCTTGGCTCAAAAACTCCAAGCTCCGGGAAGACGAGTATGGAAGGGAAGAAGAGGAAGAGAACTCCGCACACGGTATGCTACCCTTAGCTTCCAGCTTGCAAAGAAGGGTCTTCAAAATCACTCACGGATTTAGCTAGAAAAAGAGATTTGAATAAGGTTAAGAATTGAGAGAAAAGAAAGATCAACCACTATGTGCCCAAAAGAGAAAACAAGTGAGAGTGGGTGAGGGTCCGGGGAAGAAAAAAAAACAAACATCATGGGTCTCACAACCTCCCCAACAACAAGAGTTTTCGTCCTCGAAAATAGACTTACTTGGGAAAAGAAAGGGATAACGCTCCCTGAGCTGCTGTTCCACCTCCCAAGTAGCCTCACCAGTAGTTGCATCCCACAATACCTTCATTAGAGTAATGGACTTGCCCCTCAACTCCTTCAGCTTATGATCAAGTATAGCTACGGGCAACTTCTCAAAGGTCAGGTTCTCCTTCACTTGCACATCATCCAATTCCACCACATGACTCGGGTCATGGACGTACTTTCTCAACTGAGATACATGAAATACATCGTGTAGGTTCGAAAGAGACGGAGGTAAAGCCAACCGATAAGCAACCGGACCCACACGCTGTATTATCTGATAGGGACCGACAAACCTCGGTGTCAACTTCTTTGCTTTCAGTGCTCTACCTACACCAGAGGTCGGAGTCACCTTCAAAAACACATGTTCCCCCTCAGCAAACTCCAAAGGCTTGCGCCTCTTGTCAGCATACGACTTCTGTCTACTCTGCGCAGTCTTCATCCTTTCCTGAATCATCTTTACTTTCTCAGTGGTCTGTAGGATTAGCTCCGGACCTACCACCACTGACTCACCTTCCTGATACCAGCACAGAGGAGTCCTACATCTTCTGCCATACAACGCTTCAAATGGTGCCATCCTAATGCTTGCATGAAAACTGTTGTTGTAGGTGAACTCGACCAACGGTAAGACCTCCTCCCAGCTACCCAAGTGGTCTAACACACAAGTCCTAAGTAGATCCTCCAAGGACTGGATTGTCCTTTCTGACTGACCATCCGTCTGTGGATGATAAGCAGAGCTCAATTTCAATTTCGTGCCTAAGGCTTGGTGTAGACTCTGCCAAAATCTAGAAGTGAACCTTGGATCTCTGTCTGAAATAATACTAGAAGGCACCCCATGCAACCGTACTATTTCTTTCACATACAATTGTGTTAGCTTCTCCAAGGACCACTTGATGTTGACAGGCAAGAAATGTGCACACTTGGTCAAACGATCAACAACTACCCAAATAGCATCACTGTTTCTAGCTGACCTAGGCAACCCCACAACGAAATCCATAGTAATGCTATCCCACTTCCACTCTGGAATCTCAATCTGCTGCATCAACCCACTCGGCTTCTGATGCTCAACCTTCGCCTTCTGACAGGTCAGACAGGCCGCCACATATTCAGCTATCTCCCTCTTCATACCAGACCACCAGAAAGTCTTCTTGAGGTCTTGGTACATCTTAGTCATACCCGGGTGTATGCTAAGTCTACTCTTGTGGCCTTCATCCAACACAGCTCTCTTCAGCTCAGCATCCTGGGGTAGGCAAATTCTGCCTTTAAACCTCAAGATCCCGTCTTCTCCTAGTTCAAAACCAATTGCCTTCTCAGTACCCAGCAAACCAAGAAGCTTCACCAACTCCACATCTTGTAACTGTTTTAGTCCAACCTGCCTCAAGAACTCATTAGTTGTGGTGATCATCCCACAACTAATGTGATCCTGAGCTAACTCCACCCCAAGGTTCAAATCTCTAAATTTCTCAATTAATTCCAACTCCTTCACCATCATACTTGACATGTGGATGGATTTCCTACTCAATGCATCCGCCACAACATTGGCCTTACCAGGATGATACATCAACTGGAAGTCATAGTCCTTCAGAAACTCCATCCACCGTCTCTGCCTCACGTTTAGCTCCTTCTGGTCAAACAGATACTTCAGACTCTTATGATCACTAAAGACGCTGAACCGTGCACCATACAAATAGTGTCGCCATATCTTTAAGGCAAAAACAACCGCTGCCAATTCCAGGTCATGAGTGGGATAATTCCTCTCATGGTTCTTCAGTTGCCTTGAAGCGTAGGCCACTACTTTCCCGTGTTGCATCAACACACACCCAAGACCCTGGTGAGAAGCATCACAATACACATCAAAGGGCTCACCAGAATTTTGCAACACCAACACAGGAGAAGTAGTCAACCTTCTCTTCAACTCCTCAAAACTCTGCTCACAGGCATTTGTCCAAATGAACGGCTGCTCCTTCCTCGTCAACTGGGTTAGAGGCGCTACTATCCTGGAGAATCCTTCAATGAACCGTCGATAGTAACCCGCCAAACCCACAAAGCTCCGAATGTCAGTGACAGTTCTTGGACGCTCCCACTGTATCACCGACTCCACCTTAGCCGGATCAACAGCAATTCCCTCAGCCGAAATCACATGGCCCAAGAATTTCACTTCATTTAACCAGAACTCACATTTTGAAAGCTTAGCATATAGTTGCTTCGCCTTCAAAATCTCCAGCACCACCCTCAAGTGCTCTTCATGCTCTTCCCAGGTTCTTGAATAAATCAAGATATCATCTATGAACACCACCACGTATTTATCCAAGAATGGTCGGAAGATTCTATTCATGTAATCCATGAACACTGCAGGAGCGTTGGTCACACCGAATGGCATCACAACATATTCATAGTGACCATACCTAGTCCTGAAAGCAGTCTTCGGTATGTCACCCTCCTTCACCCTAATTTGGTGATAGCCTGACCTCAAATCAATCTTAGAAAACACTGATGCTCCCTTCAGCTGATCCATTAAGTCATCTATCCGGGGCAGAGGATATTTGTTCTTAATGGTCAATTTGTTCAACTGCCGGTAATCCACACAAAGTCGACTACTCCCATCCTTCTTCTTCACCAACAACACAGGAGCACCCCACGGTGAAACGCTTGGCCGCACCAACTGCTTCTCCAATAAGTCTTCCAACTGACCTTTCAACTCAATCAGCTCGGCAGGAGCCATCCTATAGGGAGCCACCGACACTGGCCCCGCATCTGGAACTAGATCAATGCTAAACTCTATCTCCCTAACAGGAGGCAACCCAGGCACCTCATCAGGAAACACTTCAACAAAGTCTCTCACCACATCTATCTCAGAAATGACCCTCTCAGTCTCCACACTCATCATAGAAAGAAGGAGGCAACACTTTGCTCCATTCCTCCACAATAATTCAGCTTGGCTAGCTGAAATCAACAACTCATCCTCCTCCTGAGGAAAGATCAACCGCCTATTGGCACAATCTATAATGATACGATTGGCAGATAACCAATCCATCCCTAAGATTATGTCAATATCAACTAAAGGCAAACAAATCAAGTTTACCTTGTATTTCTTCCCATTCACAACAATGGGGCAGCTAGCACACAGTTCAGAAGCAACTACTGAAGCAGAAGCGGGCGTCGACACTAGCAGTCTTAACCCTAAATCACACACAGGCACTCCCAACCTAGCAACACAGGCATAGGAAATAAAAGAATGGGAAGCCCCAGAATCAAACAAAAGCATTACATCCTTACCAGCAGCCTTGCCCTTCCCCTTCACTAAGTCAGAAGAAGTCGAAGCCTTAGCACCCGTTAAAGCAAATACTCTACCGGCTGTAGTGGGTTTGTCACCCCTCTGAGTCTCAGTCCTCTGTACACTATTCTTCTGAGTATCAACTCTCTGTGCATCACTCCTTTGAGTACTCCTCTCTGGTCTACTCCTGGTGGGACAGTTGAAAGACACATGGCCCATCTGCTGACATCTGAAACATTTGCTCTCAGTGTGGGGACAATCCTTGATCAAATGGGGTCCACCACACCTGTAACATCTAAGGGCAACACTTCCACTCTGTCCCCCTCCTCTGGTAGCCTCGGCAGATTGCCTAATGAAAGAACCCCCTTGTTGTGATTGGGGCCTATCATATGGCTTCCTCTGACTCTCACCCTTCTTGGACCCAGATGGCCCACCTGCAGTCCTCACAATACGATTACCACCCTCCAATTGCTCTACCACCCTTGCCTTCTCTACCAAGGCAGGAAACTCTGTGATGGCCATAGGCACCACCATCCTCTTCAGCTCATATCTCAAACCATTAGCAAATTTCCTGCATTTCCAAGCCTCAGGCATACTTTGCGAATAAAAACGGGCCAGGTGTTCGAATTTCATCGCATACTCAAAAACTGTCATCCCTCCCTGATGCAGTCGCATAAACTCTGCCTCCTTGGCATGCCTCACGCTTTCCGGAAAGTACTTCTCCATAAATACCGTTCGGAAGCACTCCCAATCAACTGTGGCTCCTCTAGCAGCAAGCATCTGATAGGTGCCTCTCCACCAATGCTCAGCCTCTCCCACAAGCATATACACAGCATATGCTATCCTCCTCTCTGGAGGACATCCCAGAACAGTAAAGATCTTTTCCAACTCACGGATCCAGCGGTCAGCTACCTCTGAATCCCCATCTCCAGCAAACTGCGGAGGGTTACACTTCCTAAACTCAGCAAGATCTCGGCTCTCCTGTGACCCTGCAGGTCTTGATGCACCAGCTGCAGTTCTTTCAGCCTCCATCCTAGCAAAATAGGCATTTTGCTGCTGCATAGCCATGCTCAACATCTCAAGGGCACGGGCTATCTGCTCATTGGTCCTAGTCATCTTCTACAAAGGTAACAACATCTTTAATAAACAATAACTAAACCATACATTAATTGACAGCACAATAATTCAACACAGAAATTTTAGCACAAAAGACATCATAGCAAAACAACACAGCACAGAGCTAACACAGCAAAAAGCCTAAAGGGACCACCCCCAAAGAGTGTCCACTAGACTCTAACTGCTCTGATACCATTAAAGTGTAACGACCCGACAGGCCACTACACTCACAACCACAGCACACCGGAAACACTAGGTAGAATAGAACGAGTATATAAATATAGGATCTAGAATATAAATATATACAAATGTTCCAATCCAACTAGAGTTAGGGCGTACAATACAAACATTTCATCAAAAGTCACTATGCCAAGTGACTGAAAAACAAACAAAGCATCCTAAAGGATTCAGCTCCACCTTCCAGCTACAGATACACCACCTATCCCTGCTCTGCTCCCATACATAGTATGATCATTGCAGTCCAACAACATGGAAACAACAAAAGGGTAAGCTAGTATAAAAGAAATAACATATAGAAAATTTAAGAAATATAAATAACCACAACTATCAACACTTCATCAACATACATCCCATTGATTTTTCAACTTGGTCATCAATATTCATGTAATGCGTCGTCATGCATATCAACTCGGAGATCTCATACAACAACTCAGCCTTTCGACCTACAACAACTCAGCCTTGCGGCGTACAACAACTCAGCCTTTCGGCCTACAACAACTCAGCCTTGCGGCCTACAACAACCAATATTAACACACAACACAACACAACTGTACCGCTCAACATAGCAACTTACAATAATGTACAACTGATACAACTCAACTCGTCTCAACAACGTTAATCAATATTAGTCAACATATTCATGAAATAACACATCCAAAACAACCTTCAACATATCTTAATCACTCATTGTGAAGTGACAACCATTACTAATCATAGAATATCTGGAGTTATAATGCTCCTATCAGGCTCATCCTTATCTCATATTAAAGATAAGAAGATTTCCTATAACTCTTATGAAGACACCAAATCCTAATTCCTTCATCTACCATGTTAAAAAAAATGATAAAAACCGCAACAGCTATAAGGAATACTGGCAGCTTGACCCCTCTTCACTAAAACAGACATATATGGCGTTATAGCACTCCTATCATACTCATCCTTATCTCATATGAAAGATAAGAAGATGTTCTACAACTCTCATGAAGACACTGAGTCCAAATTATTTCATCTACCTTGTGAAAAATTATAAAAACCGAAACAGTTATAACCAATGCTGGAAGCCTGACCTCTCTTCACTAAAACTGCCATATCTAGAGTTCTAGACCTCCTTTTTGGGTGATTCCAACGCTATTGGAAAGCTAACATCCAGGGCTACAACTTTCATGAAGACCTCAAGACCAAATTCGGTCATCTAGGCCCACCGCTGCAGCGCTCAATCCAGCGCTTTAGCTGTAACTCTCTGCCAGCTCATTTTCTCCTGGGCTTCCTTTTTCGTTTCAGCACCAAGTGCAGAAATTCTACACTTCCATGGCTTCCCTTTTTATTTTTCAGCTAAAATCCATCAATGTTTACCCTCAAAACATGATCTACCAACCACATACAATCCAAAAACATCAACAATTACAATATACATGCATCAATCATCAAAAACCCCAAATTTTCATCAAGCACCACCATCAATCCACAAAAATCAGCCATCAAGTGAGTTTCTAACTCACTTCTAAACAATCAGCATAAACAACTAACTTCCCTTACCTTGGCTCAAAAACTCCAAGCTCCGGGAAGACGAGTATGGAAGGGAAGAAGAGGAAGAGAACTCCGCACACGGTATGCTACCCTTAGCTTCCAGCTTGCAAAGAAGGGTCTTCAAAATCACTCACGGATTTAGCTAGAAAAAGAGATTTGAATAAGGTTAAGAATTGAGAGAAAAGAAAGATCAACCACTATGTGCCCAAAAGAGAAAACAAGTGAGAGTGGGTGAGGGTCCGGGGAAGAAAAAAAAACAAACATCATGGGTCTCACAACCTCCCCAACAACAAGAGTTTTCGTCCTCGAAAATAGACTTACTTGGGAAAAGAAAGGGATAACGCTCCCTGAGCTGCTGTTCCACCTCCCAAGTAGCCTCACCAGTAGTTGCATCCCACAATACCTTCATTAGAGTAATGGACTTGCCCCTCAACTCCTTCAGCTTATGATCAAGTATAGCTACGGGCAACTTCTCAAAGGTCAGGTTCTCCTTCACTTGCACATCATCCAATTCCACCACATGACTCGGGTCATGGACGTACTTTCTCAACTGAGATACATGAAATACATCGTGTAGGTTCGAAAGAGACGGAGGTAAAGCCAACCGATAAGCAACCGGACCCACACGCTGTATTATCTGATAGGGACCGACAAACCTCGGTGTCAACTTCTTTGCTTTCAGTGCTCTACCTACACCAGAGGTCGGAGTCACCTTCAAAAACACATGTTCCCCCTCAGCAAACTCCAAAGGCTTGCGCCTCTTGTCAGCATACGACTTCTGTCTACTCTGCGCAGTCTTCATCCTTTCCTGAATCATCTTTACTTTCTCAGTGGTCTGTAGGATTAGCTCCGGACCTACCACCACTGACTCACCTTCCTGATACCAGCACAGAGGAGTCCTACATCTTCTGCCATACAACGCTTCAAATGGTGCCATCCTAATGCTTGCATGAAAACTGTTGTTGTAGGTGAACTCGACCAACGGTAAGACCTCCTCCCAGCTACCCAAGTGGTCTAACACACAAGTCCTAAGTAGATCCTCCAAGGACTGGATTGTCCTTTCTGACTGACCATCCGTCTGTGGATGATAAGCAGAGCTCAATTTCAATTTCGTGCCTAAGGCTTGGTGTAGACTCTGCCAAAATCTAGAAGTGAACCTTGGATCTCTGTCTGAAATAATACTAGAAGGCACCCCATGCAACCGTACTATTTCTTTCACATACAATTGTGTTAGCTTCTCCAAGGACCACTTGATGTTGACAGGCAAGAAATGTGCACACTTGGTCAAACGATCAACAACTACCCAAATAGCATCACTGTTTCTAGCTGACCTAGGCAACCCCACAACGAAATCCATAGTAATGCTATCCCACTTCCACTCTGGAATCTCAATCTGCTGCATCAACCCACTCGGCTTCTGATGCTCAACCTTCGCCTTCTGACAGGTCAGACAGGCCGCCACATATTCAGCTATCTCCCTCTTCATACCAGACCACCAGAAAGTCTTCTTGAGGTCTTGGTACATCTTAGTCATACCCGGGTGTATGCTAAGTCTACTCTTGTGGCCTTCATCCAACACAGCTCTCTTCAGCTCAGCATCCTGGGGTAGGCAAATTCTGCCTTTAAACCTCAAGATCCCGTCTTCTCCTAGTTCAAAACCAATTGCCTTCTCAGTACCCAGCAAACCAAGAAGCTTCACCAACTCCACATCTTGTAACTGTTTTAGTCCAACCTGCCTCAAGAACTCATTAGTTGTGGTGATCATCCCACAACTAATGTGATCCTGAGCTAACTCCACCCCAAGGTTCAAATCTCTAAATTTCTCAATTAATTCCAACTCCTTCACCATCATACTTGACATGTGGATGGATTTCCTACTCAATGCATCCGCCACAACATTGGCCTTACCAGGATGATACATCAACTGGAAGTCATAGTCCTTTAGAAACTCCATCCACCGTCTCTGCCTCACGTTTAGCTCCTTCTGGTCAAACAGATACTTCAGACTCTTATGATCACTAAAGACGCTGAACCGTGCACCATACAAATAGTGTCGCCATATCTTTAAGGCAAAAACAACCGCTGCCAATTCCAGGTCATGAGTGGGATAATTCCTCTCATGGTTCTTCAGTTGCCTTGAAGCGTAGGCCACTACTTTCCCGTGTTGCATCAACACACACCCAAGACCCTGGTGAGAAGCATCACAATACACATCAAAGGGCTCACCAGAATTTGGCAACACCAACACAGGAGAAGTAGTCAACCTTCTCTTCAACTCCTCAAAACTCTGCTCACAGGCATCTGTCCAAATGAACGGCTGCTCCTTCCTCGTCAACTGGGTTAGAGGCGCTACTATCCTGGAGAATCCTTCAATGAACCGTCGATAGTAACCCGCCAAACCCACAAAGCTCCGAATGTCAGTGACAGTTCTTGGACGCTCCCACTGTATCACCGACTCCACCTTAGCCGGATCAACAGCAATTCCCTCAGCCGAAATCACATGGCCCAAGAATTTCACTTCATTTAACCAGAACTCACATTTTGAAAGCTTAGCATATAGTTGCTTCGCCTTCAAAATCTCCAGCACCACCCTCAAGTGCTCTTCATGCTCTTCCCAGGTTCTTGAATAAATCAAGATATCATCTATGAACACCACCACGTATTTATCCAAGAATGGTCGGAAGATTCTATTCATGTAATCCATGAACACTGCAGGAGCGTTGGTCACACCGAATGGCATCACAACATATTCATAGTGACCATACCTAGTCCTGAAAGCAGTCTTCGGTATGTCACCCTCCTTCACCCTAATTTGGTGATAGCCTGACCTCAAATCAATCTTAGAAAACACTGATGCTCCCTTCAGCTGATCCATTAAGTCATCTATCCGGGGCAGAGGATATTTGTTCTTAATGGTCAATTTGTTCAACTGCCGGTAATCCACACAAAGTCGACTACTCCCATCCTTCTTCTTCACCAACAACACAGGAGCACCCCACGGTGAAACGCTTGGCCGCACCAACTGCTTCTCCAATAAGTCTTCCAACTGACCTTTCAACTCAATCAGCTCGGCAGGAGCCATCCTATAGGGAGCCACCGACACTGGCCCCGCATCTGGAACTAGATCAATGCTAAACTCTATCTCCCTAACAGGAGGCAACCCAGGCACCTCATCAGGAAACACTTCAACAAAGTCTCTCACCACATCTATCTCAGAAATGACCCTCTCAGTCTCCACACTCATCATAGAAAGAAGGAGGCAACACTTTGCTCCATTCCTCCACAATAATTCAGCTTGGCTAGCTGAAATCAACAACTCATCCTCCTCCTGAGGAAAGATCAACCGCCTATTGGCACAATCTATAATGATACGATTGGCAGATAACCAATCCATCCCTAAGATTATGTCAATATCAACTAAAGGCAAACAAATCAAGTTTACCTTGTATTTCTTCCCATTCACAACAATGGGGCAGCTAGCACACAGTTCAGAAGCAACTACTGAAGCAGAAGCGGGCGTCGACACTAGCAGTCTTAACCCTAAATCACACACAGGCACTCCCAACCTAGCAACACAGGCATAGGAAATAAAAGAATGGGAAGCCCCAGAATCAAACAAAAGCATTACATCCTTACCAGCAGCCTTGCCCTTCCCCTTCACTAAGTCAAAAGAAGTCGAAGCCTTAGCACCCGTTAAAGCAAATACTCTACCGGCTGTAGTGGGTTTGTCACCCCTCTGAGTCTCAGTCCTCTGTACACTATTCTTCTGAGTATCAACTCTCTGTGCATCACTCCTTTGAGTACTCCTCTCTGGTCTACTCCTGGTGGGACAGTTGAAAGACACATGGCCCATCTGCTGACATCTGAAACATTTGCTCTCAGTGTGGGGACAATCCTTGATCAAATGGGGTCCACCACACCTGTAACATCTAAGGGCAACACTTCCACTCTGTCCCCCTCCTCTGGTAGCCTCGGCAGATTGCCTAATGAAAGAACCCCCTTGTTGTGATTGGGGCCTATCATATGGCTTCCTCTGACTCTCACCCTTCTTGGACCCAGATGGCCCACCTGCAGTCCTCACAATACGATTACCACCCTCCAATTGCTCTACCACCCTTGCCTTCTCTACCAAGGCAGGAAACTCTGTGATGGCCATAGGCACCACCATCCTCTTCAGCTCATATCTCAAACCATTAGCAAATTTCCTGCATTTCCAAGCCTCAGGCATACTTTGCGAATAAAAACGGGCCAGGTGTTCGAATTTCATCGCATACTCAAAAACTGTCATCCCTCCCTGATGCAGTCGCATAAACTCTGCCTCCTTGGCATGCCTCACGCTTTCCGGAAAGTACTTCTCCATAAATACCGTTCGGAAGCACTCCCAATCAACTGTGGCTCCTCTAGCAGCAAGCATCTGATAGGTGCCTCTCCACCAATGCTCAGCCTCTCCCACAAGCATATACACAGCATATGCTATCCTCCTCTCTGGAGGACATCCCAGAACAGTAAAGATCTTTTCCAACTCACGGATCCAGCGGTCAGCTACCTCTGAATCCCCATCTCCAGCAAACTGCGGAGGGTTACACTTCCTAAACTCAGCAAGATCTCGGCTCTCCTGTGACCCTGCAGGTCTTGATGCACCAGCTGCAGTTCTTTCAGCCTCCATCCTAGCAAAATAGGCATTTTGCTGCTGCATAGCCATGCTCAACATCTCAAGGGCACGGGCTATCTGCTCATTGGTCCTAGTCATCTTCTACAAAGGTAACAACATCTTTAATAAACAATAACTAAACCATACATTAATTGACAGCACAATAATTCAACACAGAAATTTTAGCACAAAAGACATCATAGCAAAACAACACAGCACAGAGCTAATACAGCAAAAAGCCTAAAGGGACCACCCCCAAAGAGTGTCCACTAGACTCTAACTGCTCTGATACCATTAAAGTGTAACGACCCGACAGGCCACTACACTCACAACCACAGCACACCGGAAACACTAGGTAGAATAGAACGAGTATATAAATATAGGATCTAGAATATAAATATATACAAATGTTCCAATCCAACTAGAGTTAGGGCGTACAATACAAACATTTCATCAAAAGTCACTATGCCAAGTGACTGAAAAACAAACAAAGCATCCTAAAGGATTCAGCTCCACCTTCCAGCTACAGATACACCACCTATCCCTGCTCTGCTCCCATACATAGTATGATCATTGCAGTCCAACCACATGGAAACAACAAAAGGGTAAGCTAGTATAAAAGAAATAACATATAGAAAATTTAAGAAATATAAATAACCACAACTATCAACACTTCATCAACATACATCCCATTGATTTTTCAACTTGGTCATCAATATTCATGTAATGCGTCGTCATGCATATCAACTCGGAGATCTCATACAACAACTCAGCCTTTCGACCTACAACAACTCAGCCTTGCGGCGTACAACAACTCAGCCTTTCGGCCTACAACAACTCAGCCTTGCGGCCTACAACAACCAATATCAACACACAACACAACACAACCGTACCGCTCAACATAGCAACTTACAATAATGTACAACTGATACAACTCAACTCGTCTCAACAACGTTAATCAATATTAGTCAACATATTCATGAAATAACACATCCAAAACAACCTTCAACATATCTTAATCACTCATTGTGAAGTGACAACCATTACTAATCATAGAATATCTGGAGTTATAATGCTCCTATCAGGCTCATCCTTATCTCATATTAAAGATAAGAAGATTTCCTATAACTCTTATGAAGACACCAAATCCTAATTCCTTCATCTACCATGTTAAAAAAAATGATAAAAACCGCAACAGCTATAAGGAATACTGGCAGCTTGACCCCTCTTCACTAAAACAGACATATATGGCGTTATAGCACTCCTATCATACTCATCCTTATCTCATATGAAAGATAAGAAGATGTTATACAACTCTCATGAAGACACTGAGTCCAAATTATTTCATCTACCTTGTGAAAAATTATAAAAACCGAAACAGTTATAACCAATGCTGGCAGCCTGACCTCTCTTCACTAAAACTGCCATATCTAGAGTTCTAGACCTCCTTTTTGGGTGATTCCAACGCTATTGGAAAGCTAACATCCAGGGCTACAACTTTCATGAAGACCTCAAGACCAAATTCGGTCATCTAGGCCCACCGCTGCAGCGCTCAATCCAGCGCTTTAGCTGTAACTCTCTGCCAGCTCATTTTCTCCTGGGCTTCCTTTTTCGTTTCAGCACCAAGTGCAGAAATTCTACACTTCCATGGCTTCCCTTTTTATTTTTCAGCTAAAATCCATCAATGTTTACCCTCAAAACATGATCTACCAACCACATACAATCCAAAAACATCAACAATTACAATATACATGCATCAATCATCAAAAACCCCAAATTTTCATCAAGCACCACCATCAATCCACAAAAATCAGCCATCAAGTGAGTTTCTAACTCACTTCTAAACAATCAGCATAAACAACTAACTTCCCTTACCTTGGCTCAAAAACTCCAAGCTCCGGGAAGACGAGTATGGAAGGGAAGAAGAGGAAGAGAACTCCGCACACGGTATGCTACCCTTAGCTTCCAGCTTGCAAAGAAGGGTCTTCAAAATCACTCACGGATTTAGCTAGAAAAAGAGATTTGAATAAGGTTAAGAATTGAGAGAAAAGAAAGATCAACCACTATGTGCCCAAAAGAGAAAACAAGTGAGAGTGGGTGAGGGTCCGGGGAAGAAAAAAAAACAAACATCATGGGTCTCACAATCTTGAACTGAATAACTAATTAAACACTTTTGTACGAGATTATGAACTAATTTTAAAAATCATTATAATGGAAAAAAGGTAAAAGTTTGCGGTTTAATTCGAGATTTCAATAAAGTGGGAGAAGTCACAAATCAGATAAAAGAAAAAAAATAAAGAAATTAGAGATAAAAGGAAAAATAAAAAATTAAAGGTAATTTAATATTTTGTAATTAAAATATTTTCTATAATATTTTTTATATAATTCAATTATGTGATTTTTATTTTTAAGTATACTATTTTTTTTGGAATTTTTTTTCTTCACTAAAGTGTCTTGAAGTTACACTTTTTTTTTGGAGTTATATTATTATAAATTATAGATGACCCGACTCTTGAATGTGCCAAAATAATCTAAACTTTTTGTAAAAAATAATGTGACAAAATAATAGAAACAGTAAAAGCGAGCACCTCATTAATGGCAATGCATAGGAGTGTTTCACATGCAAAGTGACAATTCTATTCGGTTGTTTTCCAAATGGTACAAGGAATTGGTATGAAAAAATGGAACAAGGCATTGGTATGGGAAAATGGTACAATACAAGGCATTGGAAATTTGGAATGGGAATACCCAACCAAGATCAAAAGACACAACAAAATTACATGATTGATCTTTATTTTGTGACAAAGAAAACATGAAAACATCTCCCCGTCCCCTAATTGAGGAGATCTAGGTAGTGGCATGGTATGGTACAAAACTCTAAGTTTCTCTATGGATAGTGTACAACATGCATGAAGATACAAGTAGGAATACATTTTACATGCTCCTTCCCACAAAGCTTCTACTTAATGGGCTTGAGAGCTTGATGACCATAGTGGTGCAAGTTGTAGATTTCATTGCCAACTGAGCAGCTCCAGCACTTGCTGCTCATCATGTGGAGGCATGATTCTCTTGGAACACTCCTGCTTGATCTGCAATTCAATTTTTAGATATATGTAGTTCTTCAAATTTCCCATTATTATCAATACTATTCTTTAGTCATTAACAAAAGTTAGTCAACTCAACTATAATTGATTCCCAAGTAATTACATCATTTATAATTATTTGACTGTGTCACACATTTTATACCGATAGTGTATAGAAATTAAATTCTATTCCAATTTTATAAAGCAACTTTTATCTTTCTCACTTTCTACATATATCAAAAAAAAAAAATTTTAAATAAATTTCTAGCTATATATATATATATATCCTATGCAATCTAATCCTTTGTCCTTTACCTTTGTGGGGAGAATGGCTTATCAAAATAAGGCATCAATTGAGCTCTTGGAATCATTTCCTTCCTTAGCAAACGAACCTCTTCCTCTTCAATCAGCTGCTCGAGATTAACTCAATTTCATAAATATTAAGTTTTCTCAAATGTTACTCTCATTCTCATAAAATAGAACAATGTATCTTAATTGTTATGTGCCTACCTTTTGCAGCCTCTCCTCTTGTTTCTTTTGCAGCTCCATGATATAGAATTTTGTTGTCACCTGTGTACATGCAAAATCACATTCATGAATCATAAAAACCTAATTCCTTACTTCAGCATTGATTGTTCACATTATCTTACAGCATAATTGAACATTGCACGTTTGACAGCTCTTTCTTGGGTGTGAAGTTTGAATTCTTGTGGCTTAGTATTTTCTTTGGGTGGAGACCTTGGTGGAGTCTACACATAGACAAAAATGGCTCACCAAATTTGAAAGAGAAAAAATTCATATTGAAGAAAATAACATATACTAAATCATATATACCATACCATGTTACTCTCTTTGGGTGGAGACCTTCGTGAAGCCTAGACATAAGAGAAAAATGGCTCAACAAATTTGAAAGAAAAAAAAAATTCATGTTGAAGAAATTTACGTATACTATCTTATATATACCATACCATGTTACTTTCTTTGGGTGGAGACCTTCGTGAAGCCTAGACATCAGAGAAAAACGGCTCACCAAATTTGAAAGTGGAAATTTACATACTAACTCGTGTATACTATACCATGTTACTTACTTTAGTCTTGTCATAGAACTTGTCTTTGAGTACATCTTTTGTCTGTGAAACATCCAATTATGTCTATTTAGGTGGCAATCATGATTCATGTATAATAAGCTAGAGGGGTTTTTAAACAACCAATCATACATAGAATAATGGAGAAGAAACAGATAGAAGAGTAAAAAGCATAACATTAATAATAATAACATTAGTAGGAGTCGACAAAGTACACGCGTGATCATTATATGGGGTCCATTTGGGGTGAGCACTTGATCTAAGTTATGGAAAGGGACAGCATGATTCATGAATCATCTCAGCGAAAAGAATATATAGTGGTCCAATATGTCTAAACATATAAGTCATATGTGTGCATGTGTTTTTAATAACTAATAAAACGAGACATACCAATGAACTCCGTTTTTCATAACTAAGCGAAAAAGGGAATTTTACCCTTTTATTTTTAGAAGCAAACCAAAACTTGTAACAAGTATTAAATGGGTAAAAAGAAATAAAAGAAAAATATGAAATAGGAGAAATAAAAGAAAACTCATTTAATTACATAATACATACCATATGCCTTTCGTAATATTAGACTACAGAATATTATTTATTTAAAGCAGAAAGTAGGCCATTATCATCTTTAGGTGGATATATAACTCACGGGCCAATGATGGTTTCTAGTTTCTTCTTTTTGTCGGAAAAGCTCTCTCATTGGTTGTAGAATTAATATTTTTTTTCAAATTTTTGAGAGGTACATGTAATTTAATCAATTTTGTATTCAATAAATGATAGCAGGGGAAAAGTTGCATGGATAAACTTGTTGGGTGGATGGGGTTGTTAAGACGAGACAACTTCAGTGATAATATTGAAAAGGTGAAATGGGATATTCATTTTCTTAATGCTGAATGGGATATTCCTACTTGTGACAGAAGTTCTCATATATGCATGCATGTCTAAAATGAATGTTGTGTAAATTATCATTTCGTATGTGTGTGTCAGAGTAACGATAATAACACAATGTGTGGTGGCACAGAAAAAAGAACACATTGACATGCACATATTAAGGCACAAGGTGGAAATCCAACTTGATTCATGTATATAGCCATATTTGTAATTGTCGTTTCCTCAGAAAAAAAAAAAAAAAAAAAAGAGGTTTCTTTCACTATCTAAGTATGCAAGAGATGTTACTTAAATAACACTGCTCCGTGATCGCTTTCTTTCAGAGGTGATGTAGTTCTTTCATAACTTTTAACCTTAAGATGAACTGAAGTAAAACAAATAAACAACTGCAGAAGTATCTTCAAATCTCGAATGACTTATCTGTGTCCAACTATGATGGAATGTAAATTTCAAACCCCAAACCATCCATGCATGCCATGGAAGTTAAGTTTTTATGGGGCAACTAAATGTGACAATGAGACAAGGAGGGTTTTTATAAGGCTTATATATGAGGGTAAAGCTAGGCATAATCTCACCATTCCTCTAGAATTAGTAGTGCTCCATTGAGCTGCAGACTGAGAAGTGTTCTTCACAAACTTTTGCCATGGAAAGTTAAGGAAAATGCATGCAAAAGAGGTGAAACTGTTAGGACATGCTATTCTACTACTAAGAGGGAATAGAACAAAACAAGAAGAAAAAAAATTATGCTTCCCAACCTTCAAAGCAGATTTAGTGCTTGCTTTCTCCATGTTTAACTTAGTGGAATGTGTGTGTGTGTATAGCTGTAGCAGTTACTAAGCTGAAGGGGCTATATATAATGAGTGGGAAAAGGTGAAGTTTGGAGGTTGGTAACTGTCTGAAAATTTTATTTTCTGTTGCTACATCACCAGCATGCTCTAGGATTTGCATGCTTTCTTGTACCAAACTTTCTGATTAAACCTCCCTCTCAGCCATATATTTGTCAAACCTTACTATGTTCCTTCAAATTTCCATTTGGCTTAAGTTTCACATTTATTAATCTTAAGTTTACTAGCATGTTGAATGTGTCATTTGGAGAACACTGAGATATCTGAGTTAATTGGAAATACATCCACTCATTTTAATTGTTAGTGACACTTACATTATGTAATATTGAATATACTAAAATGCTGAATTTTAGTAGTATTTTGAAATAGAGAAAATTGCATGTCTAAATAATGTATGTCAACTTGGCAAAAAAGCATAATCAACTATAAGTAAAGCAAGAAAAAAAATCAACTTTCAACTCTGGTTGACACTAAGGGCCTAGGGGAATGCCATTGGAATCGAATTTTCATCTCAGTATGTGGATTTCAGTATAGAATGGTAAAATATGAGCTCAACACCACCATAAACAAAAAAAAAAAAAAGGAGAGGAAAATATGAATATATATGTTTTGTTTTTCTTTTTAATACAGTGTGACAGATCTCTTATATTAAAGGTTCTATGAAGCTCTACCAGGATAAAAATGTCCCATAAATTGATTTTGTAGAGTTAAATTAGGACTAATATCATATTCCTAAAATGTTGAAGATCTCACACATTAAGTATAATCAAAATATTGTATTTAAGTGAGAGTAAGAAATAATTAGACCTAGTCCTACGTTCTTAAATAAGAACCTATCGCATATTGACTAGTGTAATACCAAATCAACTCTCTTTGTATGGTTTAATTAAGTCCAATCCAATTATAAGTATCACTGCTTAATGCTTGACACATAGATGAAAGATCAATTAACAGAAGTTGTATGTAATTGATCATAGTTTACTCACATATATAATGATCTCATTACAATATCTTCTGTATTCGTCATTAGTGTTAATCTACATCACATTAATACGCAATGAAATGAATAAAAACTAACTTCAAAACAAGACAAAATTATCTCTTACTCTCATTCATAATAATGTACAGATCAAGGTCTCTTTGAAAGAACATGGTTTACGTTTGTTTCTTTTTATATTCCAATAACTTTCTTATAATTAACCTCAAATACTGTTTAGACTTATATATAATACATTGATCAAGTAAAAATGTATATATGATTGACTCTAGCACACTTGATTTGAGTCACTTTGATTACGCAGCAAGAGTAGAGTATTTTTGAAATTGATGACCAAATTGAAGGTTGTTAATAGCCCGCTTTCAAATGTTTCTTGTTGAAGCCGTCAAACCAACCTGAGACACACTCCCTTGACACATCCTTCAATCTTTAGTAATCTAAGCACTGTCTCAGCTTCACATCAGTGCTCTGTTACTTAATTATCCTTCATACTCAGTACCATCAACTATTTCTCGTAGGGCTTATTATATATGGTTTCATCATCTAACATATATGTTAATCCATTGTTGTTACTTGAGAAAATAATTTATGTAACAATGTAATTTTTTTTTACACTTTTGATAAGATTTTTGAGTAATTATTATAAAAGTTAATAAATTTATCATAAATGTTAGTTTGTGATTGGATGCCAACATAAAGTTTTATGACTGTTTTGGTAAATTTTTTTGAAAACACTTATAGAAGAGGAAAATAGAAAGAAAAAAATGAAATAAGTTTTTTTTATAAGTTAATTTGTAAGAATTTTCTTCCATTAATTCCTCTAAAATTAATCTTATTTTTAACTTATGTATAAGTTAATTTTTATTTATGAAAAAAATTTATTTAAATTTTCTTCTTATTTATCTAGTATAGAAGTATTTTTAGAGAAATTTATTCAAGAGATTCTTATTTACTCTTTTAATAGAGTTTAAAAATCATAATTATCTTTGTTTCTGATTTGTTTAAAAATTATACTTATCTTGGTTTTTAATTAGTTGATCATGCAAAACTTTTACTTTGTTAGTAAATGAAATTAAATTAAACTTTTGATACTTTATGATTATTTTTTTTTTCTACTTGGGGGTCTAACACCAAATGAGAGACTTTTTGTTCATCGCAACATCCATGTCAGTTACTGAAAAATTCACAATAACGTTGTTAATTTTTAATATAAACATGATATTTGTTTTGTAATTAAGAAACTACATTGTAGAATGATTAAAATCACAAGCTGTTATCACTAGTTGGGGAGGGGGTGATAATGTTTTCTTGTGGTTTCATATATTATTGTAGACACCAAATTTACGAAGTTTAATGAATGACGCGTTATGCTAATAGCACTTATAATTATCGACGAGTTAATTAAATGCACTGAATAGCAAAAATTAGTACTACTAGTCAATGCTTTAAAATGTCAAAACGACAAAATTAAAACTCATTATTTATTTGTTGAAAATTAATGATGCAGTTGTAATGCTGTCGCTGGTTAATTAACGCAGAGACAACTTGAGTTATACTCTATATCATATCTTAATCGATTAGTTAATTCTCGTGTCATATATTCAGATTCAGTGAACAATATGTCAATTCATGTGCATTATTCTCTCTTATCTTTTTAATTATAATAAAATCTCTCATTCTCGGATTCCGAATCCTTAATTCTTTCATTCGGTACGACATCATCATGTATCAATATTGCACAATTGCAATGCCAGTCTTTTCAATTCCAGTTATGCTTTTTTATGCTTTGTCTTGAATATAAGGGGGTGTATTGGTTTAGGATTTCGTAGGATTTTAAAAGACTTTTTTTGAGTAAAAAAGTCCATTGGTATTCAATCAGGATTTTATGTCACTTAAAAACAATCCAGTGGTATTCAATCTGGATTTTTAGGATTTTTTAAAGAGTCCATTAAAATCCACTGGTATTCATTTGAGATTTTTTACAACTTAAAAACAATCCATTGGTATTCAAAAATTTAAGGATTTTAAAGGATTGTTGTGTGAGAGGGATTTTGAAAGACTTTCTAGTGTTATCTATAAATACCAGATTCATAAAACAATCCCATCCAAACCCATCGGATTTTGAAGGATTGTTTGAAATGATTTTTCAAGTGTTTTAAGAATTTTCAAGTGAGTTTTTCATCTTTTTTTTCTATGCTCCTGTCTTCTCCATTTTTTCTCTACTAATAATACTACACTATTGTTCATTGCTCATATATAATATTATTCTCATACCATTCTCCTATTTTGTGAAACTCTAATATGTAAATGATAGTGTCATTGACTTGTTTTATTTTTCTGTTCGTTCTCTTTAATTGACTTACTTTATTTTATTCTATGTAGTTGAATTTGTTCCTTTATATAACACAAAAAAATACTTGAAATTTTAACTTTTAAGTGGTAATTTTTTTTATGACACACGTTAAGAAAAGAAAAAGGTGAAAGATGAAATTGATATCATAATCTCAACAATATATATATATATATATATATATATATATATATATATATATATATAAAAGATGAATTTGTTAGGGTTTTTGTGAGTAGAATGAGATAAAAATGGATCTTAGTAGGGGGAAGAACCCTCTTAGCATAAAAATTGCGAATTCTCTCTTTCCCTTGAATTTGTTACTCTTATCCCTCCTCCTTTTATGACTCAACAATTATTTTATTTTATTTACTATGAATTTTTCTTTTTTATTTTTATATTATGAAATTAAGATTTTTTATATTTTAAAAAAAGAAAATTAACATATAAGACATTGCAATATCTAATTTTTTAGGGTTTAGGATTTATGCCTTCATTAACTTACTTTTTAAAAAAGAAAATATTGTTAAAATATTTGTTAGAATAATTTATATTTATAAATATCGTTAAAAATTATCATATATATATATATATATATATATATCTAAATACTTCTGTTTATATAAAAAAAATTATATATCTAAATATTTTTTCAGTATCGAATATACTAATTTTTTTTATATAAAAAATTATCTTATGTTTCTATATTTTCGTTTTTACATTTTTTTTATAATAACTGAGGTATTTGATCCATTTGGATAGCAAAAATATATTCGATCTTGTATGATGGTGTGCTTCTAAAAATAATAATATAATTTTATTGATTTTGTCTATTATCCGTAATTATTTATATAACTATTTTTTAACATATATTGTTTTAGTAATTCAAATGGGAGATTCACAAGGAAATAATAAAGAAAAATGAAAAGAGAAAGAAAACTATGAAGCTTGGATTAAGGATGATTCCGATGAATTGTTACAATTGATAGTGGATGCTATAAAAAGAGGATAGAATATTATAGAGAATTATTATTATTATTTATCTAGACATTATTTTTTTTATTTATTATTTTTATTTTTGACTCTTTTTAAATTTGAATGTATAATTTTTTTTAAATCTTATCAAATGTCAAAACTCCACAAAATCCCACAGAATCCATTAAAATCCTAATTTAAAAGTCTTGCAGAATCCATTAAAATCCTGATTTTAAGTCTTGTAGAATCTTGCAAAATCTTAAAAGTCATGAAAATCCTGCAAAGTCTTTTAAAATCCGCAGGATTTTTTTTAACTAAAAAAGTCCTTTAAAATCCTAATCCAATACACCCCCTAAATTTTGCATTTCTATTTCGTCTGCTTTTGAAAACTTATAATCACCACACAAAAAAAGGTCATATCTTAAAAATGTTATTCAATAGATTTGTCTGCTTAAGAGAAGTTGAAATATTGTTTGTATATACAAACACTTTTGATCGACATATATAATTTCTTTTATACCAATGAAATTGTCCATTACTATGATATATTCATTCTCTCTACTATTCAATGAATCAAGGGTACTCAAATATATATATTAGCATAGCATATACATGCACGAACAATGTAGAGCATTAATATACAATAACTTAGGGATAATTTTATATAGAAAATTAATGTATATCATCATCTATAATGTTTCTACTAATTAATCAACTTTTGACAAAGAATATGTTAAAATGAGTAAAGCTAATGGATAAGTGGCTATTTCGATGATGATATAACCTGCCAATACATTCTTTCCAAATAATAAGTTATGTGTACACGTATTGTATATTTTGGTTGTTTATATTTGAAGTTGAAGGTTTATCTGATTGGTCCTATAGTTGGACCAGGTCATTTTCATTTCCACAAGAAGATAAGGACATGGATGAAAGCTAAAAAACCAATGGCGAAATAAAAGGTTGTTCAGAGCAAGTTTTCAAATGTTTCTTCTTGAAGCCGTCAACCAGCCAGAGACAGACACAGTGGTGGAATTGATCTTGTCTTTGTGAAGAAGGGTAAGCAGAATGTCATCCAATTCGTTAGGTTATGAATCGAAAATCAACCTAGAATGTAATGCTTGCACTTGAAGCTTGTGGGGTATCCATGCATGATAACATAATAAGATAAAGCCTCCAACAAGACTTTAACAAATTAATTATAATTAGTGCACCTCTCTCCTTCTCTCTCTCTTCAATTTGACAATGGAAAAGACAGCATTGTAACTGAACATGATCAGAAAGTCTCAACTACCCACTCTCAGTAACCAAATATTCCAATAAGGCCAATACAATACTTATTTGGCTTGTTTGTTGGCCTCTCACATCATGTGTCATACCAAGAATAATGAAAATTCATATATGGTTGAAACCATGGATAATAATCGTTCAAAATGTGTTTGGTTTATTATTGGAGATTATATGACAGCACGTACTGCTTTATTCTCACACGACGACGCACTTGTCATTTATGGTAGCGTGAGTTAGGCCAAGCTGTAAAGAGATGATAGGAGCCCAAAAACATGGATATGAGAAAGAAGTGATATGAAGCTTATTGTAGGGATTGTAAGTTTACTAATTAAACATAGGATCCGCTAATATACGTGAATATATTTTTTTTCTTTTTAATTTAATAAGAAAGTAAAACTCTTTTTCACTATACTCATCTCAAATAAAGTAATATTTTTAGTCACGATTTCATGACTAAGTTAAAAATCAAATTTCAACATTTGATTAAAGAATACAAATATCAAATATCAAATTATTTGTATTAGTTATTTTTAATTATGTGAATACGTGCCTATAAAATAATTATTTCTAAAAAAGTATAATTCATTCACATAAACTTAACTCCTAAATAAAGTGATATCTTTAGTCACAATTTCATACTCAAATCAATAATTGAACTTTAATCTTTAGTTAAGGAATACAAATGTTAAAGCACTTGAACTCCTAACCTTTGCTACATTTCATTAAATATAAGTATTTTTTTATTTAGAATTTAATATGAAATTAAAGCTTAAAATTACAATTCACTTTGTAACGGATAAGTGTGTGGTTCAAGTAAAACATACTTTATATCATTTAAGTAAATTCTCAAGTTTAAGCACATGATGGATGTTTAAAAAAATGCATGATTAAGATGAAAGACCTCATGAATGATAGTCAAACAATTTTTTTGATAAAAATTAATGAATATTTAGTATGAATAACAAAACGATAAAAAAAATTAAAATCTTAACTCCATAGTTCTACCAAATTATAAAATAATTAGTTTGAGTTATTTTAAATTGTCAATTCTCAATATTTTAAAATTATCATATCTTTGCCTCATCCAATTTTTTCCCCCACAAGTAATGTTATATCCATAGTTTTAAAAACCGTACCGGTCATCGAACCAATTAAGGTACTGGGTTAGTGGGTCAAAAGTTGAACCGGTGAATTACTAGTTGAACCAGTGAGTTACTAGTTGAACCGCATGACTCGATTTTTATTTATTTTTATTAAAAAAATATTCATATTAAATATATTTTATACTTATAAATTTTAATAAATTCATATCTTATTTTAAATTTCAATTTTTCTATCTTATTTAAAATTATTTTTATTTTTATTTTATAAAAAAATACATAAAAAATTACATGTTAAACTATATATTAATACAAATTAAAAATATAAATAATATGTACATATATAATATGCTTGCAATTGATATCACAAAATAATATATGTAATATCTACATAGATATTATATTATTAAATATATAATTTTAAATTAATAATATACTATAAAAGTTATTTAAGTTGTATATATTACAAACAAATACATTAGAACAAGTAGTTATTGTTATATTTAATAAGATTCTTTGCTCTTCCATTAAGAGATTCAATTATTATTATTATTATTATTATTTTTGTGGTTTATGGTCCCTTGAATTTTTTTTTTTAAAATAAGAAAAAAAAAGTGGTTGAACCGGTTTGACCTACCGGTTCACCGGTTGAACCGGAAAATTGACCGTTTCAATCCAGTTTGAAACGGGTCGACTGCATAATTGATCGAACTTAAGATTCGGACCGGCTGGACCACCGATTCCCGGTCCAACCAGTCCGACCGGCCGGTTCGATCCGAGTTTTAAATCACTGGTTATATCCAATTAGAAATCCTCTCGCTTCCTTTAATAAGTATGAAATGAAAACTAAATGAATTTAATGTCCTAAAAATATATTAAAAAAATCCAATATATACTATAAATATAAAAATAAGTATAATAAAATTTAAAGTACCACACTAAATTTAGTAAGTAATAGTCACGTGATAAATTTTGATAGACTTTGGAGATAGGGATAACAGAGGTAGGGTATGGTGGGTGATTCATCTCCGAAAACCTATTTCTATCTTTGTTAAGGATGAAAATTTTATACTCAATTCAGTATGGATCTTGAAAACCCATCCCCATAACTAAGAGAATATATTTCAATCCCGTATGTTTTAAAATAAATTATATATCAAACACATTTAAATTAAATAGTAATACACAAAATAAAGTAAAAATTCAAAAATCAAATGTATTTTTAATATAAAAATGTAAATTTAACTATTATTGAGGTGTATTGAACTCAAGTTGGAGATGAATATATATTTATATCTCGAAATCCACCTCGCTATTTACATATAAATTTTATTTTATTTTTTCTTATCAAAGTCAGAACAGGATAAACCAAACATCCATGAGTTGGGTTTTTTTTTTCTTCTATATCTAATTCCTGAATTTCGACTGCGATGGATAAACTAAATAAGTATACTTTCATGGATTTAAATAGACCTCCCCGTGCAAAAGAATAATGAATTAAGAAGTCTAGAGTTTAAAACGAATGTTTTAGATATGTATTTAATTTAACTTGTTTTGTATTATATATATATATATATATATATAAGACCAACAATTCACTTGTCTGAACTAGAGTAAAGATACCAAAACACTATGAAAAACATAAAATACTTTACTTAAATTTTATCCTAACATGAAAGAATAAAGGGGATCTTATTCATGTAAAAATCAAGTAAAATCAAAATAAATTCGAAGATTTTATCGATGTATATTTCTAACTAAAACTAAATGAGACTCCATTCCCTTTTCTAATATCACGTTACTTATAGTAATAAATAGAGTAAATGTCATTTCTTTTGCTATAAAATATAATAAAATTAGCAAAATATTTATGTGTTTCAAGGTTGGATTTTTTATTTTTAGCTTTTGTAAACTGAGACTGATGGTGATATTTATAACATAATAAACCACAATAAAGCAAACCAAAAAATACCAAGCAGTTAATCTGTCCATGGAAATCTACTTTGTCTTTCTTATATCCAGTTTGGTGGCATTGTTTGTTTACCAAAACACAAAAGAACAATATTTAAAACAATTATTTCAAAGTATTTTCCAAAATAAACAAACTCTATAAACCGTCGACTCTATATAGGAAATCATTGGATTTTGTAAAATCAAAGATAAATGCCCCCATTAAACCCCGAAATTCATACCTTCCTAGTTTCCCCTGATCATAGACGTGATTGTCACTTACCCTTTTGCCAACTTCTCAATCTTTTACAGTTCTTAGATAAGCTTGACTTTCAATAAATTTTAAAAGCAAAATGATTCATCTAATTGCTAATTTCAAGAGCTACTCCAAATCTCTGCAGCATTAACTTGGAGCACCAGAAAGTCATCATAATTCACAATGTCATGCCATGGTACCTTGAACCTTCAAAGCTTGATCACAAAGGTTTTCTAATAGTTCTGCTGAAGCTGAAAATATTCGAGAACTTGGCAAGCATACAGAAGAGGCAACCTTCTTTATGTGTGAAACAAATAAAAAAAAGAATTTTAGTCTTTTATGTCAGCCACAATAAGTATCCACAGCATGAGCTTCATCACTGTGCTATGCATCTTTGTCCTTTAAAATGGAGGGACCTTGTTATTTGAATCTTAAGTGAACATTCAAGCTGGTCTTATTCCTCAGAAACCTTGAAGAAGGTATACGATAATATAATGTTATTGATACCATTCATTTTAGGATCCGTCTCAAATTCGGGGTCAATATAAAAGAATACCTACAGTACAAGCAACATAGTGTTAGATGCACGTGCATTATGCTCAAATAAGAGTTCAGTTTGAAACCACTTACAGGCATGTCAATCTGCTCTCCAGGAAGCAGTCGTTGCTCCTCAAAGCAGAAGCATTGTATTTTATTGAAGTAGACTGCAGCCTGTAAAGGAAAATTTATAATTTGGACATTTTGTAAAATTAATAATAAGAAAGAAATGAGAAAAAAAATGAAAAAAAAAAACTTCAATAAGTAAAGCAGAAAAAAGATCACAAAAGGCTTGCGACAGGCTGATTTAATATAAGTTCTTAGCCAAAAGACAAGGTTATAACCAAAAATCTAAAGTATGTAGAGTTCACGACAACCTTTGTTATACAATAGAAAAGAGTATTCATCAGTAGTTCGTACCTTCATAGGAGTGACATTATACGTAGAAACACCTGTTATTGGAGTAGAACTTTTGTTTTCGGCAGTATAAAATGCGAGGGCACTTTCACCGGGCTTGACTCTAACCTGGTAAAATAAATGAATTATGCTACGTTGCAGATTTTACTTTTTCTTTCTCCTTTCCCCCCGGAGTGCCAAGGGATGTATAAAATACTACAACATCCAACTTTTCTAATGACATAAAACATTTGCAAGCTAACAGAAGCACTGAAACGCACAGTAAAATGAGCAAGTATAAAGTAAGTGTATGTTGAGAATATGCCTTTAGATGCTGTCAAAGTAGTTTTGGTTTTTATTTTTGAATAATAAAAATATGTTATTGTGGTGTTAGTGAATCAGTTAGCTTCAAATTTTATTCTTCAATTATTATTATAAAATCCTAAAATCATGGAGTATTATTTTTATTCAGTTATTTCAATGTATTTAAATATAAGTCATATTTAACAAAAAAGGTACCTTTTGCATTAAAAAATAGTTGCATTGTTTCGTTACTTTGTTACTTTTCCTTATCCTTAGACTAAAACCAACAATTGGTATCAAAGTCTTTCTTCTTAAGGGATCGACTTAGAATGAGAGCCTACTATATAAATTCCAAAAATTAGAAAGAATATGCAGACTGAAAACCCAGTTGTTGCACCTTCAGTTATTGATGGAGAAAATTATCAAGTTTGGGAACTTAAGATGTAATCCTATCTAGAAGCGTAGATCTTTAGAAAGACGTGAAGGAGGATTATGCAATTCCTCTTTTACCAGACAACCCTACAATTTCTCAAATTAAAATTCAGCAAAGAACAGAAGCAAAGGAAAGCAAAGGCCAAAGCATGTTTATTCAATGTTGTATCACAAGGGATTTTTCACTAGAATCATGATGAAGTCAGCTAAAGAGATTTGGGATTTTCTCAAAAAGGAATATGAAGAAGATGAGAGGGTCAAAGGTATGAAAGCTCTCAACATGATTATGGAGTTTGAAATGCAAAAGATGAAGGAATCAGAAATTGTGAAAGAGTATTCTAATCGACTTCTCAACATTGCAAATCAAGTTACATTGTTCAGCCAAAAGTTCGAAGACTCTAGAATTTGTCTAGAAAAGTCTAGTTACTCTTCTTGAAAGATTTGAGTCCACAATCTTTTCTTTAGAGACCTCTAAAAATTTGACATCTATTTCCTTGACATAAGTATTGCGTGTACTTGAATATGAATAATTTCTTATTATTGAATCTGAATGAGTAAAATAAAATAAATAGGCATAAAATATAATCAATTCCTAAAGTTTAGGGATTTAGATAAAACTGACTAAGGAAACTAAACTAGAACTTAGGAGAAGATAAACTAGTATATCTAAACAGAATTATCTTAACACTCCCCCTCAAGCTGGAGCATATATATCATATGCATCTAGCTTGTTACATATATATGTTATCCTAGGAACTCGTAAAGATTTAGTAAAGATATCTGCAAGTTGATCCTTGGAGCAAACTGAGGAGGTCTTGATGATACCGGAGAGAATCTTTTCTCTGATGAAATGGCAGTCAACCTCTATATGCTTTGTTCTCTCATGAAAAACTGGATTAGAGGAGAGGTATAAAGCTGACTGGTTATCACAAACTAGTTCCATATGACGAACCTTGCAAAACTGCAACTCTTGAATTAAGAATTTTAGCCACAAGAGCTCACATGTGGTGTGAGCCATAGCACGATATTCTGCTTCTGTACTTGATCGTGCAACAACACTTTGCTTTTTACTCTTCCATGAGACAAGATTACCACCCATGAAGACACAATAGCCTGATGTTGACCGCCTATCACTTGCATCACCTGCCCAATCTGCATCTGAATATCCAACAATGTTTGTATGTCCTCTATCATTGTAAACAAGTCCTTTTCCTGGTGATCTTTTGATGTATCTAAGGATTCGAACAACTGCAAGCCAATGACTCTCACAGGGAGAGTTAAGAAACTGACTTACAACACTGACAGGAAAGGATATATCAGGTCTGGTCATGGTTAGATAATTCAATTTTCCCACTAATCACATGAGCCATGGTTAGAATAAGGCTCCCCCTGATTAGGCATAAGCTTCACATTAGGATCCATGGGAGTGTCAACTGGCTTACAATCTGTAAGTCCGGTCTCTTCTAGAATATCAAGGGCATATTTTCTCTGAGAAACAGCAATACCGGACTTTGACTGAGCGACCTCAATCCCGAGAAAATAACGTAGGGGACCTAAATCCTTAGTGTTAAAGTGTTTAAATAAGTGTTGCTTCAGAGCCTTGATGCCCTCCTGATCATCACCTGTAATCACAATATCATCTACATAAACAACAAGATAGATAAATTTATGTGTCGATGAGCGTTTAAAGAAGACAGAGTGGTCTGTCTCGCAGCGGATCATTCCAAATTCCTGTATAACTTTGCTAAACCGACCAAACCAAGCACGAGGTGATTGTTTGAGGCCATACAAGGACTTTTGCAATTTACATACAAGACCATACCCCCCTTGAGCAACAAACCCAGGAGGTTGATCCATATAAATCTCCTCCTCCAAATCACCATATAAGAAGGCATTTTTGATGTCTAATTGAAACAAAGGCCAATGCCTCATAGCAGCCATAGCTAAGAAGAGACGAACTGAGGCCATCTTCGCAACTGGAGAGAAGGTGTCGCTGTAATCCAAACCATATACTTGCGTGTATCCCTTAGCCACAAGAGGAGCTTTCAATCTATCCACCTGTCCATCAGGGCCCACTTTAACATTAAATACCCATCGACATCCAACAACAGATTTTTCAGGCGGAGGTGGGACAAGTACCCAAGTGTGGTTGGAGTCTAAAGCTGTCATCTCATCAATCATTGCTTGTCGCCATCCTGGATGGGTTAAGGCCTCCTGTACTGTCTTGGGAATGGTAATAGAGGAAATAGTAGAGACAAAAGCATAATAGGTAGGAGACAAACGATGATATGAAAGAAAGTTATAAATAGGATGAGGATTACAAGTAGAACGACTACTTTTACGAAGAGCAATGGGCAAGTCAACTGAGGTAGGTGGGGCCGGAGTAGGTGAGGAGACTGAAGCAGGAGTAGAATCACATGGCTCAATTGAAGAATCATTGGGAGGAACAACAGTATGTGATCGACACTCATAGGTTATCCCAAATCGGTGTAGAGGATGGTCAGACCCTGGTAGTGCGGGAGGATCTGGTGCCTCTAAAGTAGCAGGTGTGGTAGGAGGCACACTATGATCAAAATGAGGAATAGGCAATACCTGAGAGAGGAGATCTGAGTCAACCAGAGAGACATCTGTGACAATAAAATATGGTGTATCTTTAAAGAAAGTGACATCTGCACTGGTGTAAAATTGATGCGTAGCAGGAGAGTAACAACGGTACCCCTTTTGGACACGGGAGTATCTTAAGAACACACATTTGATGGCCCGAGCAGACAACTTAGCACTTCCTGAGAAAAGATCATAGACAAAACAAGTACAGCCAAAGACACGAGGATGAACAGAATAAAGAGGATCCAATGGGTATAATAGGGAATGAGGTACTTGATCATTCAAGACAGACGATGGCATTCGATTTATTAAATACCCTGCAGTGAGGACAGCATCGCCCCACAACTTTGGGGGTGCATTGGCATTCAATAAAAGAGTACGAGCAGTGTCCACAATATGTCTATGTTTTCGCTCAGCTACACCATTTTGTTGAGGTGTATGAGGGCAACTAGATTGATGTAGAATGCCATAGGAAGCCATAAATGATTTGAAGCAATCTGAAAAATATTCTTTAGCATTATCACTTCGTAAAATCTGAATTACTTTGCCAAATTGAGTTTTGATCTCCGAATAGAAACTTAGGAAAATATTGAATAACTCAGAACGATTTTTCATTAAAAATATCCAAGTACATCTAGAAAAATCATCAATAAAGGTGACGTAATACCTATGTCCTAAAAGAGAAGGAATGCGACTAAGACCCCAAACATCAGAATGAATAACATCAAAAGGAGACATAGCTCGACTATTAATACTATTAGGAAAAGAAGCTCTAACATGCTTCCCTAATTGACACGATTCACACTCTAAGGACACCAACCGTGAGAGATGAGGTACCATTTTCTTTAATTTATTCAAGCTTGGATGACCCAGGCAACGATGAATTAAACCAGGAGACTCAATAGATGCACATATGGTAGAGGTAGAAGGCTGAAGGTAGTAGAGACCATGTGATTCAGATCCGGCTCCAATCGTCTGTCCCGTACTCCGGTCCTGTATCAAGAAAGAATCAGAAGTGAAGGTTATGACACAGTTTAGTGACCGAGTCAACTTACTTATAGAAATCAAATTAAAGGGACATCCAGGAACTAGTAAAACAGATTTTAATGGTAGTGATGGGAGAGGTGATATTTGGCCAATACCAGTGGCTTGAACTTTTGACCCATCTGCAGGAGTGATATGATGTGGAGTTTTAGGTGATGATAGGTTAGGGAAAAGGGAGACATTACCAGTTAGGTGATCAGAAGCACCGGAGTCCAAAACCCAAGGTCCAATAGAAGTAGAATGAGAGAGACAAACTGTAGAATTACCAGTATGAGCAACAGTGATGGAAGAGGAGGCCTGTTTAGTTGCCTTCAATTGAAGATACTCTTGGTAATCATCGGTAGATAATGTGATTGGATGATTGCCCTCCAGTTCAATCTTGAGCTCTGGAGCTGAAGTTGGAGATTGAACCACATTAGCTGTCTTGCTCGGAAAGCCATGCAAGGAATAACACCTGTCTCGTGTATGTCCATCTCTCTGACAGTAGGTACAATGGAGGTTTCCTCTACCCCCTTTACCACGACCACGACCTCGACCACGCCCTCGACTTCCATGGTCAGCTGTACTAGAGACAAAAGCAGAGGACTCAGATTCTATGTGAGGATCTGCCTCTGGTGAAGGGACCCGAATCAGTCGATCTATGAGTTCTTCTACTGTAGGAATGACAGGATTTGTCAAGATTTGATCTCGAACAGTTCCGTAATCTTTGTGGAGTCCTTGAAGGATAAACACCATAAACATATTATCAAGTTTGTTTAATATTTGTTGAGGATCATCACTAACCAACATTAGCTTGAGCTCATCAATAGTGGATTGAGCACGATTCAAATACGTTGGCAAATCATTATCAACCATAGGAAGAGTTGCCAGACCATGAACAGACTCGTATATTCTTTTGATATCATTGGCATAGACATTTCGAGCCTTCTTCCAAATATCATAGCATGTCTTGTACGGACGAAAATGCACCATTAATTTAGGCTCAATGGACTGCCACAATAGAGATACAAGTTGATAATCTGCCTGTTGCCATTCATCTCTCACCTCTTTATCAATTTCGGACGCCCTTTTAATAAGATGATCATAGAGACCCTGACCTAAAAACCACATTTCAACCGCAGTGGACCAATCCAAATAATTTTTACCATTAAGCTTTTCAGATGTAATAGTAGGTGATCCAGAAAAGGCAAAGGAGACCAGCCCCCTTTTGGAAGATTCAATTTTTGGATTCTCCTTAGGAATCTCTGCCATGAAGAGAAAAAGAAGAAAAACAGCAAACAATCAGTCACGAAACTCCGAGGTAGCACCCAATCAACCACGGAACTCCGAGGTAGCAACCAAACCACCACGGAACCCCGAGACAGCAACCAAACAGCCACGGAACTCCGAGACAGCAACCAAACAACCACGGAACTTCGAGACAGCAACCAAACGACCATGAAACTCCGAGGCCGCAACCAAACGACCACCAACAGACCACCTAGAGTGTGACCCACAACCTGAAAAGGGTCAAAACGGGAAGAGGGAGGGTCGGCGAGTCCAATAGAGTGAACCACGTCGCAAACGGAGGCTGGGAGGGCGGCACGTGAAGCCCACGCGCCGGCGAGCTTCTTCAACAATAACCGCGCGTGAGAGCGCGTGAGACGGCGGTTGACGGTGACTCGCGACGGGGAGGCCGATCGGCGACCTCTGAGTGTGCAGGCGGTGTCAACTCCGGCAACCGCGGACAAAACTCGAAAACCCTAGAAACCCTAGATGTTGGCTGCTGGATTAGGGTTCCTGGACCAGAGTGCTCTGGTACCAACTTGAATATGAATAATTTCTTATTATTGAATCTGAATGAGTACAATAAAATAAATAGGCATAAAATATAATCAATCCCTAAAGTTTAGGGATTTAGATAAAACTGACTAAGGAAACTAAACTAGAACTTAGGAGAAGATAAACTAGTATATCTAAACAGAATTATCTTAACACGTGTTTTACAAGTTCAAGAGCAAAGAAGACTCATAAGACAAGAAAGCACAATTAAAGGAGCTTTGCAGGCATAATTGCAGATCAATCAAAGAACAAAAGAAAAAAAGAAATGGAGTGAAGATCAGGAAGGTTTAGAAGGTAGATCAAGATATCCACCATGTTGACATTGCGGAGAGAAAGGTGATCCTCCATTTTGATGCTGGACAAAACCCAATGCTAAGCGTAGTGAGTGTAATCAAATTGGGCATGAAGCTATTATATGTAGAAACAAGAATCAACCACATGGTGAAGAGGCAAAGGCTGATAATCAAGAGGAGGAGGATTACCTGTTTGTCGCCACATGTTTCTCTGTCATGGAATCGAATGAAAATTGACTTATTGACAGTAGTTCACTAACCACATGACTAACAATAAGAATCTGCTTTAGAGAAAGCAACTATTATGCAGGAGTGCACAAACAAGTAGGTACAATTAAGGGAAGATGCTTTAAGAAAAGAATTTTTTGAAACTTTAGCTAGAAAAGAAGATGAAATAAAGGAGAAAATAGCAAAAATTGAGAGGTGTTTATAAATTCTTAATTTAGAGTTGAAGGTTGCTGGATCAAAGATATGGGATTATGATACAAAAATATTGTCAATGAGGTTTGAAATTAAACAGTTGACTAAAAAATTAAAAGTTGAAATTTCTAAGGCCCAATCATATGAGAGGGAAACAATATTATTTCAGCAGGAGAAGAACCTTCTAGAACAGAAGATTGGATTGTTGATGTCTTCACCAAGTCATTCTAAATCAGCAAGTTAGATTTTGAAGAATGAAGATAGGAGTGTTGAGAATGTGCCCTTAGATGCTGTCAAAGTAATTTTGATTTTTAGTTTGAATGAGTCAATTAGTAAGTTGATACAAATATGTTATTGTGTTGTTAGTGGATCAGTTAGTTTCAGATTTTATTCTTCAGTTATTATTAAAAACTCATAAAATCATGGAGTATTATTTTTATTCAGTTATTTCAATATATTTACATATAAGTCATTTAATCAAATAAGATATGCTTTGCATTAAAAAATAGAGTTACGTTGTTTCCTTATTCTATTGTTTTTTTATCCTTAGACTAAAACCACCAGTGAACAACTAAATTTAGATTTAAAAAATACCATTTGTCCTCCATATATTTAAACTATGATAACCAAGTTTTTTATACAAAAGCTTAGACTTTAACTCGACTATTCATAGTTCTTTAAGTTACCATTCTTAAATTATCAGGGACTAGTATAAATAAAATTAACAGCTCCAAGAAATAAAATTAAATGTTATCTTAAATAACACTTTCACATGTAAGTTTATAAATCTTCTTTGTGATGGATCTTTGCTTTGAGGTGCAGGATGTTAAGTAAAGAAAAACCTCTCTCTGAGTGGGAACAAACTTCCATGGCATCCCATCTGCGATATCAGCATTGAACTGCACCACAATTTCCCTGAAAATAAATCATAAACACATTAAAAGTTACATCAGCAAAAAAGCTAGCTTCAGAAATACCACACCCTAATTGTGGTTTATCAAATAACACCTTGTAAGCATATCTTTTATTGAATCATTACTTAATTGTTCCTTGACGTACCAAAAGTAAGGTACTACTGTTGACAGTTCAGAATAAGCACTTTTATGAAGTAATATCTAGGTACAGCATAAAGCTGAACAAATATATTTTTAGGTTAATCTTCCTTTGCTTAGTTTTTTGTCTTACTAGTATATCTTATACAAATGTGCAGTATAAATGAAGGGATACAAAGCAGCTCAAAGAATTTGAACCACGTTAGGAACAAGGTAATGGCTTTTTTTTTTTTTTTTTTAAATTGCTAGCAAATTCAACAGTTATTTCTAATAACCATACAACCATCAACCTGAAAAAATTAATCCTATCATGACAGATGGTAAAAAGGTAACATCTAATAAGAGAAATTAATACCTCCTGGTAACTGTATTATTGCTATCATGTCGAGCAATCTTTTCTTCAACAGTCTGCAAAAGTGTGAAACTTTGTAGTCAACAGATAAAAAGAAGTAAAGTTATCAATCCAGTTATTAAGGAAATGAAAAACCATTGAAAAACAACTCAAACACACCTCACGCCGGGTAACAGTCCCCCCATAGCCAGTTGCTTGGCAAAATCTCCTGTAAAGGGGAACTGCAGCATATGTGCACCCAACCATAGCAAAAACCAAGCCCGTCAAGTATAAAAGCATCTTTCGTGATTTCTTTTCCTTGGATGCCTGAGATGAAAAGTGTCGGAAACGAGTCATGAAACATGACTTTCCAACATACTGTGAAGCAAAAGCTGAAGATCGGCAACACTGATGGAATGATTTTGTACCCAATTCTTGCGTAAACTTTGATAAACCTATATAAGGGGAATTACGCTGGTAGCTGGTATTAGGATTAATGAACTTGCAACTTGATCCTTCAGGAATGATAGACAGGCACCTGAATTAAAAACAAAATTATCTACAAATATTAAAGTAGAAACTAAATTCTTTCACATTTTATTTTTGGAAGTCAGACTTTAGAGAGGCAAAAAGGCATCACTGCACATATATGTATTTCTATAATTAGAAAAAAAATCAACAAATCATGAAAGTAGAGTGAACAATTGGTTTGAGAAGTCTACTTAAGTAGTAAAGTATAATTTCCTTCATTTTATCACAAATATGTTTCAGAGTATTCCCCATAGGAGAAATCATCAATAATCTACAGAGACAAAAATAACAAAACTGAGGAAAGAATGCAACATCACATTACCTGGATTCAAGAGTGTCCTTTTGCAAAATCCTAAGGTATGGCAAGAGATGAGTTCTCTTACTTAGCCTTGAAAATATCATGTTTAGCGAGACTGATGTCCCTACAATAACAGGACATTAAGTTCTATCTGCAAGAAAAGAACAAGTATAATCTTCTGTGAAGTGTTTTAGGTATGTTTGGGTGCTGCAAAATTGATCACAGATGAAAATAATTATTTTTAATTAAATTATTTGTAAGGATTGATCAAGGACCAAAATACATGAACGAATATTTTTCAACAGTACAATTAGGAAAAGAATCAAAATAACCATACATACAAACACAAGAATGGAACCTTTATGCTCTTAACCAGTGGTAATGTGCCATAGTCAAATAGGATTTTTTCACTAAAAGATTAGTCCTAAGACAAAACTTTCTATTGATTAATTCATTAAAAAACAAAATAATTCACTTGGAATCAATTGCATGAAAATTTCCATTCAAAATAATAATAAATAATAAAACTAAACAAAATGGATCAAGCATAACATGAACACCAGAAGGTGGGGAAAAGAAGGCCCTCTTTTACTAGGGATTAGTTGGGAACAGATTTCTAATTTCTTTCAATCACTCGCCCAAAACCAAGCAAAAGCATGGAGCTTCCAATATAAACTAACTTAAACTGATGGTATCACTTTCAACACCCAAGTTGTGATTAAATAGGTAATTCAAAAGAAACACGTAAGCTCAACCAAGTACAGGCAGACATAGAAAACAATTCTTAACCTTGAATATAAAAAGAAAATAAGAATTATAAAGGGGTTAAGCTTTCCCAAGTCAAGGGTCCATCCATTCAAAAACATCACTTCAGTGGGGCATTTCATCGAACAAAATGAGTACATCAGAAAACTAGTTCCCAGGGGAACCATAACCCCACAAACGCAAAATTAAAATCAGAGCCAAATTATATTTGAACACAATCTCCGCATCCTATCAAGCAAATCAAGCATCGAAGATAGAATTCAGAATTCAGAATTCAGAGAAATGTAGTAAGAATGCGAAATTGTAAGAATGAGAAAGAAATTGTTACACCGAAATCGTTGAAGTTGATACGGAAGGAGCGAAGCTGAGGCCTTTCTCAACACCAATAACTGTGCTTGCCGGGAATTCCAAGCTATGGAGACAACACTTTGGCGTCCAAAATATTTAACAAACTTTTCTCCCCCTTCACTCTAAACTTGTGAAAATTGGAATCCAATATTGAAATAAATTAACCTTCACTCTAAATTATCCAATATTGAATCCAAAACAATGTGTCAGTATTTACATGTCTTTTAAAAATAGGTCAAATATTTGAAAGATAAAAGAAAAAAAAAGTAATAATTATTTTAAGGGTAGAATGAATAAGAAAATAATGCATGACTTGTTATTAGCACAAATTATTTTACATATATTTATTAACAGAGGTTCAATATTGGTTTAAGCATGTAGTATGTAATTAGATATATCATTTTACTTTATTTGTAAAATACATTGATTCAGTTGAAGGAAATTATACTATTTAATTATATAAAAAAATTGCATGACATTTAAAAGAAAAAATTAAAAAAATAATAAAGTAGTTTATAAAAAAATATACTTGAATAATTAAATATACAATATTGCATGGAAAATTTCTTTCACACCTTTTCTACAATGATGAAAATAATTTTAAAAAAAAAACTAATATACATTGAAAATGGTAACATCTTGAAAACTTTTCCTCAACTTTTTCTTTTGTCTCCATTTCAATAAGAAACAGGCCTCAAAAAGGCCCAAAGAGAGAAAGAGTCTTCCAGAATGCGGACCCAACAGTGTACACAAAGAGATGAGAGGTTCATTTTTTGGTTGATGATATATACACCTCCATTTTTTTATACATACACTCTTTTTTTTTTTAAAAAAAAATATTAAATTCCTAAATTATCCTTAATATTATTTGGAATAAAAAAAATTATTCTGGAAAGTGTTTTTCAAAGGTTGATCATATATACACTTCCTTTTTCCTATAAGTACACTTCCTTTTCAAAAAAAATAATTAAAATTTTAAAATATTCTTAATTTTTTGTTTTTTTTTATTTTATTTTACATTCACAACATTTAATTTAGTACTTTTTTTTTACAGATCTTTCTTCTTTTTTTTTTTTTTTTCAATTTTTACATGCACCCCGTTATCTTTTCTTCACCCCACCTATTTTGGTAGCATGTAAAAATTGAAAGAGAAAAAAAAAGTGTGTGAAAAAAAAGAAAAAAGTAGAAAATTGAAAGTTAAAGGTATAAAATTAAAAAATATATATATAATATTTTATAATTTTTAAAAAAAATAAAGAAGGTGTACTTATAAAAAAAAACAGGAGGTGTATATATCATGAGCCTTCCGAAAAGAACTTTCCGTCAGAATAATTACGGAAAGTACTTTCCGGAATACTAAAATTACTATTCCGGAAATAACTTTCCGTCAAAATAATTATGGAAAATACTTTCCGTAACACTAGAATTACTATCGCGAAAAATTATTTCCGGAATATTAACAGTGTGTTGGGATTCAAACAAGTCCCACATCGATAAAATAATACAACAAATAACAACTTATATAATACAAACATACTTCAATGATTGAGAGGCCTTTTGGATGATGACCAAAAGCAAAACCGTGAGGGCTAAGACCCAAAGCAGACAATATCTCATCATTGTGGAGTATGTTTGTGTAATAACCTTATAAAAATAACTCATAAAATATCCTCTCAGACAAATACCATAAAAATAATCCCATCATTGGTATCTAGAGCTAAGGTTACGATCTTGGAGATGGAAGCAGAAACAAACTTTTCACAAATTTCCCCACCTATTTTTGATGGAGAAAGTTACGATCTTTGGGCGGTGAGAATGGAGGCATACCTAGAAGGTTTAGATCTCTGGGAAGCTGTAGAAGAAGATTATGATGTTTTCGCGTTGCCAGAAAATCCTGCCGTAGCCCAAATGAAAATTCACAAGGAAAGGAAAATCAAGAAGGCAAATGCAAAAAGTTGTCTCTTTGCCTGTGTTTCACAAAATGTTTTCACAAGGATCATGACTCTCAAATCGGCAAAAACAATTTGGGATTATCTAAAGGAAGAATATGCTGGAGATGAAAGGATTCGAAGCATGCAAATATTAAATTTAATGAGAGAATTTGAAATACAAAGAATGAAGGAGACAGAGACAATCAAACAATACTCTGACAAACTGCTTGGCATTGCTAATAAGGTACGATTACTATGAACGCAATTTCTTGATTCTAGAATTGTTGAAAAAATTCTAGTAACTATACCTGAAAGATATGAAGCTTCAATAGCAGCTTTGGAAAACACAAAGGATCTGAGTAAGATCACTTTGGCAAAAATGTTACATGCATTGCAAGCATTAGAACAAAGGAGGCTTATGAGAGAAGAAGGATCCGTGGAGGGTGTATATTTAGCCAAATGGAAGAACAAAAATAGTGGCAAAAACAAGAAGAAGGAATTGTTTCAAGAGAACAGTCAACATAATAACACTCAAATTTTTTCACCATGTCCTTATTGCAAAAAGACTAATCATCCACAACAAAGATGTTGGTGGAGACCTGATGTAAAATGTGACAATTGTGGAAAATTAGGACACCTAAAACATGTATGCAAATCTCATGAGCAACAAGAAGAAGCCAACATTGTTGAAGATCAACAAGAAGAGGGAGAAGAAGAACTACTTTCAATGTCATGCTTTATGACCAAAAAAACCCTCAAAAGCTTGGATTATTGATAGTGGTTGTACAAATCATATGACCTATGATCGAGAACTCTTCAAAGAACTCAACAAAACTGATATCTCTAAAGTTCAAATGGGGAATGGAGCACACTTTGCAGTAAAAGGCAAAGGAACACTTGCTATTAAGAGTCATTCAGGTTTTAAATTAATATCTGATGTTTTATACGTTCCTGATATTAACCAAAATTTGTTGAGTGTTTCTCAATTATTAGGAAAAGGCTATAAAGTGTTATTTGAAGATAAAAATTGTGTGATTAAAGATATACACAATAAAGAAGTGTTCAATGTTCATATGAAAGGCAAAAGTTTTGCTTTAAATTTGGAGAAGGAGGAGCCAATTATAAATGAAGATACAAGTAAAGAGCACAAAGATGCATGTCTTCAAAAGGAGTTTGATGATCAAGAGGAGAATGAAGATGATGAAAAATCACCTTCAAAAGAGATTCCGAGATTCCGCCTGATGGGATTATTTTTATGGTATTTGTCTGAGAGGATATTTTATGAGTTATTTTTATAAGGTTATTACACAAACATACTCCACAATGATGAGATATTGTCCGCTTTGGGCCTTAGCCCTCACGGTTTTGCTTTTGGTCATCACCCAAAAGACCTCTCAATCATTGAAGTATGTTTGTATTATATAAGTTGTTATTTGTTGTATTATTTTATCGATGTGAGACTTGTTTGAATCCCAACAATCCTCCTCTCAAACAAGGGACCTAACCTTTCATGCAGCGGAATCTGTCTTTTTATGGCACATTTATTTTATGAGTTATGAGGGGTTATAGGGTTATTGGTTGTTACCGAATCCAACCTGCGGCTCTGATACCACTGATGGGGTTATTTTTATGGTATTTGTCTGAGAGGATATTTTATGAATTATTTTTATAAGGTTATTACACAAACATACTCTACAATAAAAATACAATAAAATAAATAACCCCATCAGTGGTATCAGAGCCGCAGGTTGGATTCGGTGACAACCAATAACCCTATAACCCCTCATAACTCATAAAATAAATGTGCCATATAAAGACAGATTTCGCTGCATGAAAAGTAAGGTCCCTTGTTTGCGAGAAGGATTGTTGGGATTCAAACAAGTCCCACATCGATAAAATAATACAACAAATAACAACTTATATAATACAAACATACTTCAATGATTGAGAGGCCTTTTGGGTGATGACCAAAAGCAAAACCGTGAGGGCTAAGGCCCAAAGCGGACAATATCTCATCATTGTGGAGTATGTTTGTGTAATAACCTTATAAAAATAACTCATAAAATATCCTCTCAGACAAATACCATAAAAATAATCCCATCACAGTGTGTGTATTTTTTACCATAATTCCGGAAAGAACTTTCCGCAATAGTAATTTTAGTGTTACGGAAAGTACTTTCTAGAATTATTCCGACGGAAAGTTATTTCCGGAATAGTAATTTTAGTATTCCGGAAAGTACTTTCCGGAATTATTCCAGCGGAAAGTTCTTTCCAGAATAGTAATTTTAGTATTTCGGAATACTAAAATTACTATTCCGAAAAGAACTTTCCATAATTATGTACAAATACACCTCCGAAAAAAATTTCCAGGATAATTTTTTTTATTCCAAATAATATTAAGGATAATTTAGGAATTTAATATTTTTTTTTAAAAAAGGGGGTGTAATGTATAAAAAAATGGAGGTGTATATATCATCAGCCTCATTTTTTTAGCTATATATACATCTTCTTCTTTTTTTTTTATATTATTTATAAGTACATCTCTTTTTTAAAAAAAACAATAAGTTCTAAAAAAATTTTTTTTTTTAATTTTATATCTCAACATTTAATTTAACACTTTTTTCTTCTTTTTCACATACCTATTTTCCTTCTCTTTTCAATTTTCATATACACCCCTTTACCTTTTCTCCATTCTCCACTTACTTCATCCACTTCTCACCTATTTCAGTAGTTAATTTTAATTCTTTCGGTCTTATATTATTCTCTTCCTTCCTCCTATTCCAATTTTCACTCTATTACCTTCTCTCTCCTCTTTTAGTTTTCCCACACATCATGAATGTAGAATTAGTTTTCAAAAGCATTGTAAATACGTGTAACTTCCTCGACAATGGCGAAGATATTGAGTCAAATGTACTTTTTTTTTTCAAGAACTTATCTCATTTACACTTCTAAAAAATACAATATCAAATAATTTTAGTATTCTATAAAGTACTTTCCACAATGGTAAAATTAGTATATTTGAGAGCATTTTCTCGAATTACGTTTTTAACATACTTCTAAAAAATACTTTTCAAAACACTAACTTTATTATTCCTGAAAATACTTTCTGGAGCACTAAATTTACAACTTTGGAAAAAACTTCCTTAAATTATGTAAAATAACATTTTTAGAAAATATTTTTTGGAATACTAATTTTATTACTTTTGAAAGTACTTTCTGAAACATTAATTTTAATATTTTGGAAAGTACTTTTCCGGAAGTATGTTAAAAATATAATTTCAAAAAATACTTTCTAGAACACTAATTTTATCGATTCAAAAAGTACTCTAGAATAATGAAATTAGTATTTTAAAATGTCTTTTTCATAATACTAAATTTGATATTAAAGTTTTTGGAGGTGTAAAAGGGGAGAAAGTATTGGAAGAAAAAGTTTGTGTCCAACTTAGTAAAAACTGTCGAAGAAGTTGCACGTGTCTACAATACCGTTACACATCAATTCTACCATCTGGTGTATGTGAAAGTGAAAGAGGTGAGGGAGAAAAAGAGTAATTTAAAAATCGAGAAAATTAAAACTACCTACTAAAATAAGTGAAAAATAGGGGAAAAACAAGAAGATGCACGTAAAACCAAAAAGAAAGAAAGAAAGAAAAGTGTGAAAATTAAGAAAGTGATAAATTAAAAGTTGAATGTGTAAAATTAAAAAATTAAAGAATAAAAAAAAAGATTAAGAATATTTTCAAAAAAAATTTAGAAAAATAAAAAAGATGTATTTATTAAAAAAAAAAAGTATACATATAATGAGTCTTTTCTTAAACTACATTTTTCTCAAATCCATTGCGATATTAACCCTTTATATTTCTCCAATTCCTACGTTCTAAGTGTTTCTTACAAGTCTACAACAAAAGATGAATCGTTAGTCCACACTTCAAAAAACTGGGCTCAGTCAAATATGCAAGCTCATAAGCACCATCCATAAATTAGGTTCATGATATATACACCTTTTTTTTTTTTTTATAAGTACACCTCCTTTAAAAAAATAATTAAAATTTTAAAATATTCTTAATTTTTTATTTTTTTTTTTAATTTTACATACATAACATTTTATTTAGTATTTTTTTTTCAAATATCTTCCCTCTTTTTTTGAATTTTTATATGCATTTCCTTACCTTTCCTTCAGTCCACCTATTTTGGTAGTATGTGAAAATTAAAAAAAAATGTGAAAAAGAGAAGAAAGTAGTAAATTAAAAGTTAGAGGTGTAAAATTAGAAAAATAAAAAAAACTACAATATTTTATAATTTTTTTGAAAAAATAAAGGAGGTGTACTTATAAAAAAAAGAAAGAGAGGAAGAGTATATATCATGATATATACTCTTCCTCTTTTTTTTTTTTTATAAGTACACCTCCTTTATTTAAAAAAAATTATAAAATATTATAATTTTTTTGTTTTTTTAATTTTACACCTCTAACTTTCAATTTGTTATTCTTTTTCTTTTTTCACACACTTTTTTTTCTTTTAGTTTTCACATGTTACCAAAATAGGTGGGGTGAAGAAAAAGTAAAAGAGTGCATGTAAAAATTAAAAAAAAGAGGAATGATGTGTGAAAAAAAAAATACTAAATTAAATGTTATGGATGTAAAATTTAAAATTTAAAATTCTTTTTTTTAAAGGAGGTGTACTTATAGAAAAAAAGGAGGTGTATATATCTTGAACCATAAATTATATAGATAGCCCAGAACTTTTATCCAGTTTTTCATTCTTTTTGGGCCAGGTAACTTCTAGCTAAATGAGAAGTGGAAAAGTGTTAAAAGTGTATCCTTTACCACTCTTGATTTCTTCTGAATATTTCTAGTCTTACTTTTTTAATTTCATTTACCCTTAATTTGTTCAATGGGGAGAAGAGGGCAGATTTTAATTGTTCCCATCCCCACAAAGTTCAAAGTTTTATTTACGATACTTTGTAGTATTGCAACACGTCGAAAGGGTTGAAAGAGGTTGGTTTTAATTTAATGCATAGAAGACTTATGTAATATATTTTACTTTATTAATTATTGCTTCACGTCATAGTTCTATGTTATTTTAATTATCACCTATTCATGAATTACTAATCAGTTGATATTATGAAAGTGTGAGACGGGGTTGGAAAGAAATAAATACAAAGTCCTAGAAAAACAAAAATGAAATCACGAGGTGAGAAGGACCGATCAGGGTGAATCCTTATGAGCCAAAACCCGACCTAGTTATTATAGCCTTCTATTGAGGACCATTTCTTGTGGTACACCCTAGCTAGTTCCTAGAACCCTAGCTATAAAACATATACACAACAGACTTGAGTTAATTGCTTTATGCCTTATTCCATTCTCTGTTCTGTTTGATTCATTGGAGTCCTTCACTTTACCTAACATGGTAGACATTGTTCATTGTTGATCTTAAATTTTCCAACAACTTGATGGTGCACATAGATATACCACCCCTAATTGGTATATACTATTACCAAGGACAAATCTCACTCTATTTAAGATCAACCTGCAATATAGATAAAAAGTTATTACTTTTGATGTATGAGAAATGTTCTAAGTCCGTTATTATTGTTGGATCTCGGTCCAACAAAGGAATTGGACCACCCTTGGTCCCCATTATTATCTTTAAAGTTTGGTTTAAGATGAGTAGAAAAGGCAGGCACATGATCTCTGTATTTAATAAACAAAATGTGAATCGTAAATTAGCATACAATAAAGGACCACAATAAGGTGCATCATGGAAAGTATTTGAATTTGGATTAGTTGAAGTAGTAATTTGGAAACATGAACATCATCACATTGCAATACATTAAAGAAAAGGACAAGGACTTGGGAGAGGTAGCAATGAAACCCAAGTTCCAAGAGAAGAGCCTCCTATCTTAATGGCAGATCTAAACTAGTAACCTTTTGTTTCATATTGTAACCCGTCCCACCCACCTCTAGGACAAATCCCAGATGACACATAACTGAACTCAACTTAGTTTTTCCTATTCTTGTACCCAACATAAAAGAAAACAAAGAAAGCACAACTTTTGATTGTACGTATAAACTATGTCCAAAGTTAACTTTATATAGGCCTGCTTGGAAATTAGCCCTAAATGCATGGTGATTAAATAAGGGGAAATGTTCCCCCCCCTTTGATGGTTGACTGCCAGTCACCTTGCATAACTGCGTTTTATATTGTGGACAAAGGAAACATGCTTTCTAGTTTGTAACCCCATTTCTGTTAATGACACAATTCTCAAATTAATGTTAAGCATACAACATCACCCGTATTAGCCTAACTCACCACCCCTCTTCCCAACTTTAGTATGTTTGTTTTTTCGTTTCAATAAATATATACTTATTCTTCTTAAATATAATGATATTTTTTCTAAAATATCTTTCCTCTAATTTATGATATTTTAGTTGTACTATTTCTTTTGTCATTTATAACAAGGATAATTTAGAAAAAATCTTATAAAAATAATAAAATTTAATAAAAGTAATCAAATTTATTAATATGCATAAAATAAGTTAATTGTTTTTAGTTATAATAGAATATAGAAAATACTTGTGGCATAGTGGTTATTGTTATGATCTGAGAAATAAGGCAAGGAAGGAGAAGTATATGAATATGAATGATTAGTTACTTAGTGAATGAAATAAAAAAATATTGAATGGTTAGTGACTAGTGAGTGGTTTAAAGAAGAAGTGGGGTTGGGGGCATGTATGGAAATGGGATGGTAGTGATTTGAGGGAAGAGGGGCCAATATATACGGCACAAAGTTACAAACAGTTGGACATTACAGAAACAGAGCGCGCTTTAAATGCGGGGCAGACAATAGAGTCAGCGACTTTCGTGAAGGACATTGTCAGCCTCGCTTCTCAGGGCCCTTAACAAGCCATGATGTGAAAGCTCAGTCACTCTCTATCCTCTCCCTCACACGCATGCATGCAATACAATGCCCCATCAACACAAACTAAATTAACATCAAACTCACTATAGTAACTATTATATATCCATCTTTCAATATGAATTTTGTTATATAGATGTGTTAAATATTTGAAAACAGATTTCTGTTTTTCATACTCAAACAAATATAACATAACCTGTAATCTATGCTAAATGAAAAGTATAATCAAACTTAGAATTTCATTCATTTGTTGTTGTACAAAACATCAATTCTAATGAGATGATACCACCATCTATATCTTAATGTTATGAGTTTTGTCGAGTAAATTATGCTGTCATATACCCTCTCTCTCTTCCGTGTTTTCAGTTTTCACTGCCATATACCAATGGAGAATTTAAGAATAAAAAATTGAGAGGGGAAGAAGATTTAAAAAGAAATGGAGAAAGCACAGCAATGTGTCCTGTAGTGGCACATATAGTACAAAGCGTACTGCATTAAACAAGCCAACTACACCATGCATGGCCTGCATTGTTCATCATAGAGTCATCATAACCTCATAATTAATTGCTCCCTTCTCTGATCACTTTTCTTGATATGTCAGAGTTGAAAAAGTGAAAGTTAAAATAAAAGAGCTTTAGATAAAAAAAAAAAAAAATTTAAAAAAAGGAAGGACTTTTTTCCCCCACTATTCTCTCTCTCTATCTCACTGTCAATTGCACACTTTTTCAATGTTCATCAATCATAAAGCAATCGATTACAAAATCATTTCCTCACCTCTCACATCAGGACTTACATTTCTGTTCTGCCAAAGAAGTACTGTATGCTTCGGGCCCTTTGCATTTATTATTCTCTTTTCGAGGAATGGGCCAAATAGCCATATCAATTATCCCACTTCAATTTTTTCCCTCTGTTTAATAAATTATTTTTCGTTCCTCTCAATTGATAAGATATTGACATGTCATTGTATTTTATTAAAACAAAAAATTAAGTTTACACAGAACAAATGAATCTCTGTATACTTTAACAAGTTATCGATAATTTAACAATCCTAAAATTAAACTTTTCCACTTTTTTAATTTATACTTTTGTTTCATTCCAAATACAGTAAATATAAATTAGAACTCCTTATTTTGGGGTCTTCGTCTAACCTCTTTATCAAACTTAAATCTGAATCTTGAACACTAACAAAGTTACACTTGGGCATCATTTTGTTATTTGTTTGAAACTCAGTCTTTGAACTCATAAATTACTAGTTTTAAACTAATCACAGATACGAATTTTGTTGTTGTTGTTTTTTTAATAACTGAGCTTATAAAAGAACATAATATATATATATATATATATATATATATATATATATATTATTTTCAAATTTTATGTTCATAATTATTACAATTTATAATTAAACACAATCAATATAATGGTATTTTTTTTAAGTAAAATTATTAAGAAGCAATAAAATATATTAGAGTACAATGAAGTGATTTTGCAATCAGTAATTTTACTCACAAAATCATCTCCTATAAGTCTTACTTATGAGATTTTTATTATAGTACGGACTAGACATCTATGATCTATCCTTTACTAAAGCTAATCATACATGGTTTGAGCATTTGTATCCTATAAAATATCCAAAATCGTATAAAAAAATATTAAAAGAAAATTGATTCAGCCGGAAAAAGATTCAATGAATGAAAATAATGTGTTCCAAAATTAAGAATGAAAAAAATCTTCTTTAACATATTTTGAAACATTAGAAAATATTGCCCAAACAATTACTATACCTTATATATATAGCAAATCCCCATTACATCAGCAAGAAGGTTTGGCTGAATATGACGAGTAAGATTATTCCAAAGCTTTTTCCAAGAGTGTTCCATCCTAACCCCTTTCTTAGCAAACCAATCCTTGTAGGTGTTGCCTTCCCGAAGAGTATGTTCCAGTTTAAAATTCCAATTCATAGACAGCTGCTTCTGTGAATAATTGAGCCATACGTATGCTACTTATTGCTAGGATATTTAAGAGATTAATTATATATATACACATTATTAATATGGAAAAATTTAGACTCAATTAATTATTTAAAACTATTATTTTGGACAGTATACCGACTTGGCCTATATCAACATAGTAATGTCGGATTAAGAAAACTTCAAAGGACTCCTCATATTAAGGTATAAAATGGCGTATCCTCACCATATATCAGTTGTTAGTCACGTGTGCTCGTAATTGCCTAACTATTTTTCTCATTAAATTGCCAACTCTAATCTGTGCTCAATGTTTGGATATGCATATGTTCCGGTATGAAAGATTATTTCTAAAATATTTTAGTTGCAATCCAAAACCTAAAACATTCAAAGAGTGTAATTTATCTATCTTTATCACAGAATGAGAGTTTCATATCTATTTGTTGTGTCTTTAGGCAATGAAAATCTTAGGATTTTGTGTGAATTTACTCGTTATTAAAAATCATATTTTGGTATTCAATCATAATTATTAATAACTAAATTTTATGTTATATATGAGCCTTGAGTATGATAAATGTCAAACAATTTTACAAGTAAGGATATATTGACAGCTATTCAACCAGGCTCTCTCAGTAAAAAAGTTGAGAGAGTACACTTATCTATCAACCTCGAACATGAAAGATGTAAATGCTAAGTTACCACCCTCTTGTATTAATCCTCTTGGCAAAAGGTCGAGAAGATTTACACTCTCTTTATCTTATTGACTTAAGGATTATAACACTTGTAAATAATCTCCAATGAAATTCCTTCTAACCATCCGCATCATATATCATTAAAAAGTTAACAATTTTTAATTTATGTCAATACATTACTAGACTACAATGTCATAAACTCTTTACACCTTCAATATATGTTAATTATATCCAATAATATATAAAATTCTAATATACCTAATAATAAAATTTGCATTCAAAATAAAATAAAGAATTAATAAATCATTTGATCTCTGAATTTTTTTGAAAATTTCAATTAAATTTTTAAACTAAAAAAATTATAATTGAGTCTCTAGAATTAGTAAAATTGTCACAAATTGTTACCTTTGTGACAGTTTGAACTTTTCACAAATTATTTACAGGGAACTCAATTAAAAAAAAAAGGGATTTAATTACAAACTTATAAATAAAGTTGTATAATAATCCGTGTGTTGCATTGATTAATTAACTAGTCTACTAAAATTAAAGCACTTAAAATCTGATAACTACTCACCCCGCATTTACCGTCAGTACTGTTCAACTGTATTTCCTTTCACTTTCTTTCATGTACACACGCATTAACATGTCAACGTCAAAGTGTACAACTTTGTTCCATGTGTCTATTGTAATAATGTACCATGACGATTGACGATGCTACCTCTTGCCAATTTGTTGATTACTACCATTCTTAATTACTACTATCTCATGCCTAGCTAGCTTGACTCTCATGGAGATTAACTAGCTCACATCACAAAAAAATAGCATTTGGTTTGATAAAAGATTGGTGGACTAGGTGATAATTTGGACAGATGGATATATGAGAGGAGGGTAGGGATATTATATGTAATGTAGACATAGATATAGACATGGACGCACACACGCAAAGATGTACAATTGTACGAGTGCAAAGTGGTGGATGAAATGAAATTCTGTGATTGATGGGAAGGTGGTGGTTGGGTTGGGTATGTAGGTGGTGGACACTGTACGGTACATTCTTTGGCTGTGGTGCTCTTTCACCTTCAATTTATTCGCTTGTCATAAGGTATGAAAATTTGGACCCTAGTTTCCATAACAAAACTTCACATTCACATGTCTTTCTCACACCCTTCTTCCTCACTTACCTTATATAATCTTCATTACGTATTCCGTTAATAACACACTAGCAAAAAAAAATATATATTGAGAATGGTTAAACCAAATTATATTCGACAGCAAAAACAAGAAGTGCATCTACATTTCTCACCTCACCTAACTTTGCTCCTAGGGTATCAATTCTTTTGTGTTTAGTGATGTTAGGATTGATCTAGGAATATTGCCGAGCGCATTCATCATCTACCACTGGTTGTTTCAGTATAATAGTAGTCGGTTTAAGTTTTAAATATGTAGTTTTATTAAATTCTTGGATAAATATATTTACTACTTATAGTGTGATCTGCTCGATTTATAAGATTGACTTTAATAAATTTGCTAGAAAAAAAATGATTTAAGTAAGATAAGATATTTCATAAACTCAACCTCATTCTTTGACAAAAATAAACCTCATAAAATTGTATTATATCTATACATATTATAAATAAGATAAGAAAATGTGTAACTGTTTTTAATTTTTATTTTTTAGTGGATTATTATACCTTTGAGATGTTAAATTTTTTTTTCATATCAATAATCACTCAACACTACAATAAAATTTATTTTTACCGAAAATTATTTAACGACAATAAATTAATTACCTTTATTTTATTATTTAATAAAAGTATTAATGACTAATATATAATGGTCACTAAAAATATATTTATATCACAACAAAATTTACTCTTAGCGACAATTATATTAAGAAAAACTTTAGTCCCACATTGACTAGAAATAAGATAATTAATGAGTATATAAATTGTTACAAGTGTGTTTTATAGGGTTGAGTTAAATCTATAACTTACTATCCTAAGTTAGTATGAGATTACTCACCATTATCAAACTCAATAATTTCCTAAACTTGAGGAGACTGACTATTGATAAGATAATTAAAAAAAATAAGAAAATTAAATATATATATATATATATATATATATAAGTAGAAAACAATCTTCATCTTATAAGTCTCACATCAACTAGAAATAAGGTAATTAAAAAATAAGAAAAGAAAATTTTCATCTTACAAGTCCCACATCAACTAGAAAAAGTAAAAAATATTACAAAAAGTTATACACTTTTTTCGACCATTATAAGATTTTTACCAACATTTAGAATAATTGTCGCTAAATGTTTTAGCAACATTACATACAATGGCTAATGTGAAAATGCCGATAAAAAATTTTGTAACAATTTTTATTGCCACTAAAAGTCATATTAAATGCCACTAAAAATTTATTTTGTTGTATTGCAATCATCTATTCCCCCCTCTCTCTCTTTTATCTTTATTTTTAAAAACTTAATAGGCACAAAATACCTCTTTTTCCTATCGATTCTTAATAATATATGTAGAATATATTTTGATACAAGTTTAAAAATGTTTTTAAAAACTATTTTTAATAATAAAAAAAAATTCAAAAACACTTCTAGTTATATCTAAAAAGACTCTTAGCTTATAATTTTCTTTTTCCCCGCATGAATGTCCAAAATTTCTTTTGCTCACGAATCTGTTTCAGTCAATCTGACTATACAGTTGTATGCCGACAGATGATTCTATGATGTCCCAGTCCTAGTTATTTTTTCTGCCTATGTTCATATTGATTTATTTACTTTACAGAAATTTAATTATTAATAAAAACACTAATGCTGGTTTGCACTACAGTACGTATGACACATCATCCTAATAGATAATTTATTTGATATATAGTTGATCGACATATAAAATGGTATTTAGACATCTAAATAATTCAAACACTTCAATAGCATTTCCCATACCATAATTAATTAAGATTTAATTTCTATCGGTTTACATTTGTTTAGTTATAGTGTTTAAATGCAAGTAACATTTGTTTAATTATAAGTTAAAGAAAGCATAGTGGATTAGTGGGAAAATAATTATAGGGGCTTCATCCATGAAGGTGAGATTTTAGCATTGTCCAGGTGTTTGACATTGCAAATCACGTTTTGTGCGACAATGATAATTATGGTCCCTGTTTATTGTCTTCCTTGGAGCATTAAGAAATACTAGTAGCAGTAGTATGTTGATTTTCATTTGAATATGTTACAGTGGACATTGACATTCGCGCTTTGTCCTAATTATGAACCGGATGCAAGTAAAACCCAGAGAATATTGGGAATAGCCAAATCCAAATTCACAAATTGCCACGTGAAATCAATAAAATTGTCACAGGTTTTACAGACATCCCTGCCCCCTTCCTTACTTTAATTTTCTAATATATTCTTTGAAATGTGTCCAAAATGAGAGTAATTAAATTCCCCATTGGTCCAATCAACCAATGAACTCTTGCTAGCTAGCTGCACAATCAGTACGAATGGGAGAGAATTAATGCGTAGTCCAATCAATGCATTAAAAAAATTATCCTACCACACTTTTCAATGGCACAACTGCCTCTACCTCAATTATTTTCATTTCAATACTCCATATCTAACAATTCCAGGTTATATTCACTGATAATTTACTAAATGCTATTTTTTTATATTAACATAATTTTTAATTTTTAATCAGTTCAAACTAATAAAAAAATATTGAAAATAATGTTGTTAATATTTATCTTGATGCAATAATTCGATAATTTGCATGAAAGGGTGATATTTGTTATTTTTAAGGTTTGTTTGGATAAATATCTTAATTAAAGATTTATTCAATAAATATTTATATGTAAGTTAATTTTAAAATTAAGAAAACAGGCTTGAACTGTTTTTACACAAGTTAACAGTTTTTTCATAAGTAATTGAAGATTTTACTGAAATATAAATTATAAGCTGAAAAGAGTTTATGAAAATTATGACTCTAATATACTATTTTCATAATCACTATATGGTATATCAAGAAACATACTCACAAGGGTGTGAATTGATCAAAAGGGCCTCGCTCGACCAGTATAATATTCTGTTATTGTATGCGTAAGATTAGAATATTCCTTATATTCTCTTTTAATAAATTCGGTTGTTGATTAAAAAAAAAAAATCCAACAGTGTTCCGATACATATAGATGGCATTTTCTGGTCAAATTAATTGATTTGGCCTTGTGAGTGACATTTAGCTAACAATAGGTTTGAGAACAATCGATTAAGCTTTCACTTGATCACTTGATATAATCTGTTATGATGATTTTAAAAATTGTAAATGATATATTTTAGGCTAAAAACTTATTTTGGTCCCTTATAATAATTGTTTGTTTCAATTTAGTCTCACTTTTATTTTTGGTCTCAATTTGGTCCCTAATAAATTAATTGGTTTCAATGTGGGACTTCCGTCTAAATTATTTAAACGGAGTTAACTGTTGGCCACATGGCATGCACGTGGATGTCACGTAGATGCATAGGTGGATGCCAATTTTTTTGAAAACACCTGGAACCAAAATGGTTCGTTCTGAAACCAGAACGGCCGTTCTGGGTGCACTCTTGGTGTGTTAATTTTGCATCCAGAATGACCCGTTTCAGGTGAAAAATTAACACACTAAAAGTGCAACCAGAACGGGCCGTTCTGGTTCTAGACTGTTAAACACAAACTGTCAATGATTATAGTTCACGGTTGTGAATCGTGGAAGGAAAAAGACCCAAGGTACAAAGCATTTCAAACACTGGATTTGGTAATATTGTCAATGAAAATTGATAACTTCAATTGCTAAACAGTTGAGCTATACAGTATATCATTAAGGACAATGCAGTGTATCACTAAAGACAACAGTAACCGATTTTATTTCATTGTTAGTTAAACTGAAGTGAACCACTTACTACCAAATTGACACTATACAGTAAAGGATGAAACGACATGGTATTTTTTCTTGAAGTCAATAACGATGTACCCCAACAACAACAACCTGTTCTTGAAGAGGTAGAACCTGAAGTAAAGGAAGAGGATACACAGGACTAACATTTCACCACACAACCACATGCAGGAACGGATCTAAGTTAATCATAGTGGGGGCACTTGCCCCCACTAAAATTTTTTTCATTCTTTTTTTTTATTTATATAAAATATTAATAATTTTATAAAATATATATTATTAATTATATTTTAATTATCTTGTTATATCTAATATAATAAATACATTAATGTATTTTTTTATATTTTATTTTATTATTTAATTATTTTTTATTTTGTGGTAAAATTATCTTCATTTTTAATGAAGAAAAAATTTACTTACTTCAAGATTAAGTCTTGATAGATTTATTTTACTTAATAATTAATGTTCTATATCAAATTTTAAAAAATTTAATTGTTAAATTAAAAAACTTTTCATATATAGGTCAAATTTATAAAAAAATTTAAAAAATTAAAAATCATGATACTTCGTTAAATTAATTCAAAATAACATATAAAATATTTTTGTTTTAAATGAGTGTAAAAATTTAGAGGACACTAAAAGAAAACAAATTAATAATTTTATTATGTTTATCGTATTAATTTTTATCATTTTATTCCTCTAATTTTAAATAAGTTGCAAAAAATTATTAAGTGACACTTAAATATTTCTTCAGACAAAAAGAGAAAAAGGAAAAGTTATCACTATTGTATTTTATAAAAATAAGTAATTTTAAAATTTTTATCATAAAAAAATACTTTTCGAAATTATTATAGTTCTGGAATGGGCTGTTCTTCATCCAGAACGGCCCGTTCGGAAATCAGAACGGGCCGTTCTGGTTTTAGAACGGGCCGTTCTTTTGTACTGGTGGTGTGCTAATTTTACATCTGGAACGGTCCATTTCAGATGCAAAATTAACACACCAAGTGTGCATCCAGAACGACCCGTTCTGATTTCAGAATAGGTCGTTCTGGTTCCAGGTATTTTCAAGAAATCTGGCATCCACCTGTGCATCTACGTGATATCCACGTAACTAACAGTTAACTCCGTTTAAATAATTTTTACGGAAGTCGCACATTAAAATCAATTAATTTATTAAGGACCAAATTGAGACAAAAAGATAAAATTAAGATTAAATTGAAACAAATAATTATTATAAGGGAACAAAATAAATTTTTAGCCTATATTTTATTGAAGATTATGAAGAGTAGAGATGGTATTTTCACCTTTGAAGTTGATTTGTTAAAAGGTGAGATTACTGTAGGTTGGCATGGAGAGGTGTAAATTGTACGTTAGACAATTTCAAGTCAACATCATTTTTGTCCTTTCGTTTTAATGCACGCCAGTAATTGTCCTAGATAGCATGGTACATTTTGAAAATGACCAGATTCACAGGCTCATTGTTCATTATTATGTATTTCTATCATGGATTTCAAGCACCAATTTAATATATATATATATATATATATATATATATATATATATATATATATATATACAAAATGAGATAGCGGAAACAATTTAACTTTCTCTCAATTTTATACCATTAAAATTAATCATCCATTATTAATTAGGTATCAAATTTAATAGCATTAGACGTGAGAAAAATATATTTGAAAAATTCAAATTTTATATCAATTAAAAGTAAAACAAACAAAAAATTTATAAAAATAAAATAAGAATAATTCTCAAATTATAAATTGATTTTGTAGAATTTAGTTAAATTCAAATACATGTGGTATAGGTTAATATTTTTTATTCTTTTTAAAATTGTTCTTTAATTTGTTTTGCACGAGTTTACTTCTTAGGGTTACCGAGATGCTCTCCTCCATCTTAGGAGGCACTATCGTTGTTGAAATCATAAACATTGGTCAATCTTAATATATTAAATATTACATAGAAAAAACCACACCTCTGTCTCTGTTCCACATATCTAAAATCTGTCACGTGACTTAGTCAATGATCTTTAATTTTATATATTTTCAACAATACTCAATGCTTGTAAATTTGCATGAATAATAATAATGATAATAATTTGGTTCTAAATAATATATATATTTTGTGGGATTTATCTTATGTAAGTGAGAGGAATAAATATTTGACTATACAATTAATTATAATAAAAATTAAGCATTATATTAGTATTTTTAGTTAAATATATAATTATAAGTTTTATTTAATTATTATTATTTAAATTATTTAACTATTACAATAATTGATTAATATTTTTATAATTATAAAAATAAAATATTAACTCTAATACACACATAGATTAGGAAAAACGTGAGCCAACTTTAGTGAAAACAAGTTTTCTCATCAAAGTCGGATTAAGGTCATGAGATATTCGCGGTTTCAAATATACTTTCATGCCTACAAATCACGATTTATAATATTTTAAAAAATGGTTATTTAAAAGAAAATAAAAATTACATATTAAGTTTCAAAATTTCAACGAAGCATCAAGTTTTTTGTTTCAATTTTTCGTTCAAATAAATAATCAACATACTGATTTTTAAATACCACATACATCAATTTTTTTAGAAACTTATTCATAAAGATAATATTTATTTTAAAAAGAAAGAAGCAATACTTTTAGTAATGGACAGATGTGTATTATTGAAAAAAACAATACTTTATAAATATAAATGAAAAACTTTAAGACAGAAATATTTCAAAAGTGAGAAATAAAATGAGACGAAACAAATAATATTTACTAAACTTTTAGAAGTTTGATCATTGGCGCATCTATTAACTCTCATCTTTTGTTACTAGCAATACTACTCGTGGATAGAACTGTTAAATTAACTCATGTGAAACTTTTAATGAAGTAAAATTTTGCTCGAAGTGGTGAGTGGTGACTCCCAAACGTACTAATTAATACTAATGCAAACCATTATTTAACATTAAAAACCAAGATTGATAAAAATAAATATGTAAGCATTGTCTACAATATTTCATATCCCAAATAAAAGAATATTGAAAATGTATAATAAAGTGAGAGATGAGCGTTCAATTTAGGTAGCTTTTAAAGTTAGAGAAGAGTTGATTTTGGCAATGTTAGCTAAAAGTGTGGCGATGCATGGCGTAGTGGAATATCTTTTGAAAGGAAGCAAATAAAATTAATAATAAAAAAAAAAGTAAGGTGGGACTTTATTACTTGAGTTGTTAGTAAAGCGTAGTATATATATTATGCTTTTTTATGGATCACATGCAGAAGAAAAGACAGATTGAGATTATTCCCCCATGCAAAAGATAAAAAGATGGAAAAAAGGGTATATATGTGTAACTTTAGGGAAAGGAAAGGGACGTGAAATAAGGTTATATGATGATTTTTACATATAAGTGAATAGAGGAGGGAAGAAAAAAGAGTTTGGTTTTGGGAATTACGAAAGGTCTTTTTTCTCTTTCTCTGTTCTCTTGCAGAGAAAGAATGGGGAAGCGCACAATGCAAGTTTTTCCAAAGTTGTATTAGGATACGTAACAGGGGTGGGACCGGAGGGAAAAGCAACTGTAGAGATGGACACCTCTGCTGTTTCAAATCCTAATCCTATACATTACATGTCTGTGTCTTTGGTTTCGACTTTGGATTAACAAGAATGTTTTTGTTCACTTCGGTTCAATTCATCCAACTACACTACTGCACAGTGTGAGTGAGTGTGCATGGAGAACCAACCCATTTCAATGGCTTCAATGTCTCTCTCTCTCTCTCTCTATTACTTTTCAAATTCGAAGAGTCTAAACTCTAAAGGTAGGGTCCGGCAGAATCATCGGAGACTTTCATTCCCCAATATATTCTTAATTTCTCTCTCTCAAACACATCATTCACATCTAACATATCTAATAATTATAAAATATTTAATATTGAACTATTTATTGCACTATTATTTTAGTATGGAAAATACACAAAGATATTTATTATATATAATTAAAATTTATAATAAGTTGAATTAAATAAATATTTTTTAAAAATTTCTATAAACCTCTCTTATTGAATAAAAACTCTCAAAAAAATACTCTCGCATATAAATTTATGTTTAATGTATAAAAAATTGATTTTAAAATTTAGATTGATTAACTTATTTCACTAATAAATAAAAAATCTCCAATTTTGGATCACAAGTACTTAATTGTGTTAAATACTCTTAAATAAAATTTATTTATGAAAATGATTTTATTTTACTCAAACAAAATTTCTTCGCATACAAAATACTCGTAATATTTATTTTAAAAAATACAAAATTTGGTCGGGTCACTCAAAATCATCATATAAGACTAATAAGTATGAACTAGTTTTGTTTTTTTTTTTATAGTAAAAAATATAATTTTTCTCTTAATTTTTTTTAATAAAACATTTCTTAAAATAAGTAAATGTTCATATATGAAACGTAGTATTCCTTAAAAAATATGAAATGTAATAATAGATTGTCATTTTTAATCTTTTATTATGAATTTTTATTTCTTAGAGCATTTTTTTTAATTAACCATAGTATTTTTCTGCTGGAAGTCAATGATTAGTTTCTTAAGTAGTGAAACCCATTTTAAAAACTGACATCTCTTAATAAATGTTTGCCATAAAATTAGATATTAAACTCTTAATTACAAGTTAAAGGACAAAGTTATTTGTCAATGTCACACCATGATGATTTATTTCTTAATTTCTTAGAACATATAACATGATACTTTTATATTGATTTAAAATTTTACTTAATATATAATTCATATTAAAAAAATATATTTAGAGCACTGGATTCTGAGAATTGATCTCTCCATCATTCAGTGCCTGATCCGATTGGATATCATATTAACAATTATTTAAACTTTAAGCTAATATATATTTATTCTTTAAGGTATATAACTGTTGACTGAGTATTATGTCAATGATTATTAGTACGAGGGCACTTTAGATTCTTAATTTGTTACTGTTTCTCTCCCACACATGATCTCCGGGAATCTAGCTTCTCATCAATCTTAAAATCAAAAAATTCTACCCCCGCTTGGAGTATTATCATAAACAATAGTAATAGTAATATAAAAGAAGGAGAATTTTGTCCTTGGAAGCAAGCAACACTGAAGTATCTTACATGCATATATAATTCCCCCAACACATTCTCTTTCTAATTCTTCTTTCTTTTGACTCTTATTGCCATCATCACGCCAATTATTGCTTTAAAGTTGTAAATAGGTTGAGCAAGGGACAACGTGGCAGGTGGACATCTCTCTATTACACTCACACACAGTCAGCCAGCATTCATGTTCTCTTTCTGCTTTGCTTTTGTTCTCTTTGGTACCCTTTATTTCCTTTTACATAATGTTTCCACACGCACTTTTCTCGAGCAGTTATTTTTCATTTGTGGCTTCATATAATTCGTGGTAAAAGACCCCCCCCCACCCTCCCCCCTCCCCTTTCTTCAATTTGGACTATTGTGTTTGTCATACACTTCTTTCTTTCATCTCACTGCTTCATATGAGGGGACCAATATTAAAATTGCCCTACTTTCATTTTCCTTTGGTACATGCTCTTCAGAATGTGTGTCTCCGTGAATTTTGTATGTATAATGTCTGTTCATGGACAAAGTCAATCCCTTCTACAATTAATATGTATGCTTTCATTCAATCAACGGTTGCTTTCCACTAATTCGTACCCTCATCTATAAATAAAAAAATAAAACAGTACCAATGTGCAATGTGCATATAGATTCAGAAGCACAAGTATATAACTCACATGACATTTTAGTGGTCCGTATATTTAAGCTATTATTCAATAGCTGTTATTAGGTTGTTAGGTCGGTAGCAATATTAAATAGTCAAGTGAAGACACATGTACAAACTTATCTATTTTCGTACTTCTGCTTAAATTTAACCTCACTATTTGTTAGCATATCAGCAGAAAACATGAAAGGGAAAACTTCAGATTATTATTGATCAACCTGCTGACAATGTACAATCCTTATTGTTTAAATACAAAAGCTAGAGTTAGCTTGAAAACAGAAAACGGTTAAGAAAATAACCAAAAGATATTTGACTAAACTAATTAGATAAAATATAACGGATTAAAGTGTTAATCCTAATACTATTAGAAGAATAAAGCTATTAAAGATCGATCGAGCTTTAAAATTACTTGATAACAAAGATTCGGATATTATGTTATGAATTAGTTATTTCAAAAGTTGAAGTCGTTAAATTTATTATAAAGACATACAGAGCTATCCGACAAATTTATATTGCATCTGTGCTGCACATTATATTAACCCGGCCCCCTACATATATATGTTATTCATATAATTAACCATTAAAGCAAAAGCTGTAAAATATAACACCATAAATTTAAAAGACATGAAATTATAAAAGGGAGAGTACAAATATGTAATTGAAAATTTAATTAATGAAATGGGAATTGAATTTAGGGGGAAAAATACAGCTCAAAGAGACCCATTTTGGTATCACAAATGTAGATTCCAAGCTTGTCAATGGTGGCTTCTGCTGTTTATCCTGACCATTCCTGTCTATGTTTGGTCTTATCTGGGGTCCATTATTGTCATTTCAGTGAATTATGCTTTCTGGGTGTCTCAGTTCTTTAAAACCACATCTCTTTTTGCTTTTTATATCTATGGTTGTTGGTGCTCTGAAACCGTATCAATAATACAAAACCCCCCTCACTCTCGAATCGTTGAATTGATTTTAAGAAGGTTGAAAATGGGGATTGGAAAATGAAAGATACGGAAAAGATATAGGGCCATATCAGAAATTTTCTCCTTTAGCTGAAATCTCAAAAGTAAAAATGTAAGAAAGTATTTAACCTAAGAGTCCATTAATTGCAAAATATATTTATTCTAGCCTTCATGTTTTACAATTTAATTAGCGAAAAATGAAGCATCCCTTAACTATAATTCAGAAATAAATGAAAAGTTGCTTATGGGTGCATAACATTTCATGAAATTATAAATCTTCTAATTGCACTGTGTAAGGAATTAGTAAAAAAATAGCTTTTAATATAACTTATCTTTGACATTTTAGATCAATTATAGTTATAATTAATGTAAAAACACTTTAAAAAATATACTAAAATATACAACTTTCCTAATATAGAGAATTGTGTCCAGCATATTTGAGGTTTTAGGAAAATCTTATATTTGAGCCATACTTTCATATAATTTTTTAATTTTCAAAACTATTAAAATTTGTCTAATACTAATTAAGGTTTGGAATAATGTATATAAAGTCTTAAATTTAAATTATTGTAATTTCAATGAATCAATTATAATTTTATCTTTAACATTTTGAATTATGATTTATTAATTTAAATTTAATAAACAAGCAACAATGATAGTAATAATAATGATTATAGTAAAAAGAATAGCGTCGACAATAATAATGATAAAAATTATGATTATGATTTTAAATAAATCTTTTAATTTAATCTATATATTTTAATATAAGGACTAAATTGACAATTCTCCTATTTTATGTCATATATATATATATATATATCAAAGGATGGAATTTGAGATAACAAATCGCATGGCAGCTTATCTTAAACCACCAGCTTGTTCCCACTTGTGGTTTGAATATATATGGTGGGTCGCACAAGAGATCTTGAGAAGGAGCCAGGTTTTGAAAATTGAAATCCATTTATTATTTTAACATAGTTTCTATGATATAGATATTGGAATCACAATACTCCATATAAATGAAAAAAAAAAAAAAACTATTTTTTTTTTGAGGGAAGAAAAAAAAAACTCTTTATAAGAATGTGATATATAAATTATTGATGGGTGTGGGTATGATTCATGGAATGACAAATTTGTTAGCAAAACCTTGAGGTCCAAAATCCTCACAAAATAATCATTAAATTGTTCTAGTTACTCTTATGAATCGATCATATCAAAAGGGCAACATATGCAGTTGTAATGCATGATAGTTCACTATCATTACGGGTTTATATATATTTCTTTTCAGCCATATATCCATATATTGTAGTGACATACATTATCAATTGGGACTTTTCACACAACGCCATATTAGGTATTGGGACCCTTCACAGTATAATTCCCCTTAAGAGAAGGAAATATCTTCGGCCTAACATCCAAAACTTAGAATAGACAACTCCTTCTAATATTATCATCAGCAGTATATAGTGAATGTCGTGACTATGAAATTATACAACTTTTTGTGCGCATAGGCCTAAGCAACTATCAATGTAGTTTAAAAAGGACAAATATTAGGACGTTTCCTTTCTTTTTTATCTTCTTTTTTCTATTTTGAAAATATTATTTTCTGACATGTAGAGATGTGCATGGAAGACTTTGCTAGTACCTTTAAGAGTCAATGATTATATAAATATAGAAACTAAAATCTCTAAATTACGTTTAAAATGATATAGGTGGTGGTTGGATATGTGGGGTTTTAGCAAATCATATATCCTTCTTTAGGTGCAATTAGTCATATGTCGCGACATAATTATATTTTGAAAGCTAAAGGAAGCTACTCTTCTATTTTAGATTGCCGGTGTTTATGTCTTTTACAGTGTTTGAAACAAGGTTAAGCTATAGATTTATTTAAGATTTCCTCTTTCTATATATATTGTTAAATATGCTTTGTGTTTTCATTATAATATTAATAATATATATATATATTTCCTGTGGCTAACAAAAAGTATTATAAAATTTAAATATAATTTAATGAATAAATAATTTATGCATTATAAGTTCAATAAATAATGACAAAAAAAAATATCATCCGGAATATCAACAGATAAAATCAGTTATAAATATAAAATGGGGTAACTTTAAAGTCACCTAATTTTATATGGTTGTATCTTTCTTTGATTAATTTTTTTTATTTTATGAAATTCAATTATTTTTGTTCAGACTTATATATGAAAATCAAGTATTGTATAGCACCAAATATTTAAATAATATTAATTTTATTGTCTACAAGATATTTAAAAAATAAACAATCAATAATAACTAAAAAATATGGTTAAATGTTTTTAAGTTATACTTTTTTTAAAAATACTTGCATATAGTCACAAATATTTGCAATAATGATTGTACTGGCTTAACAAATACCTATGCAAATATTTGGACTAGTACCAGATAAATATTTATCTAGGAGGATAATGATAAGTAGTGGAGAGCTACAACCTATATATGTCATACTTTAATAAACAATATATGATAAAAATAATTATCTTATTTTACTTTAATCAATTGTTTTGCATTAGTAGGATATGGTTAATTTATTTATCTTACTACCTATTTTATCATGTTGGTGCAATGCATATCTTATTTGAAGAGAAATTGTGTTAGAAAATAATTAGAAGATAAAATATATAATCTCTCTTCTTACTTCCTGCTTCTCTCACCACTATTACTTTCATCGTTGTTGTTATAATTATCATTGTTATCAATGTTATGTTGTTGTTATTGTTATTATTATTATTACTATCATCATTATTTTTATCATTGTCATTGTTATTAGTGTTATTGTTTCTATCATTATCAATATTATCATTTTCGATATTAGGGAATGTTCAAAGTCAAACCAATTCAAACAAAAAATCAGAAATTGATAAAAAAACCAAAAATTGATGGAAAATTGCAAATTAGCAGTCCAATTCAGTTTTTAAATTTTCAAAATCAATGATTTGATTCAATTTTCAAATTATAATGTAAAATCACTCCAAACAAAACTAAACCAAGCTTATTTAAAAATATTTATTTTTTAAATACATAGTACATGTATACAAAATTGACATATAACATAAAATGTGTTTTATAAAACTGTAAGCTACTAAAATATTTTTTCTCTCCAAATATATGTTATAATATTTAAACCCTAAACTATAAGCTGCTAAACTAAATTTTAAAATGAAAAATTATGAATTATTATAAAATATTTAATATGCTAACAAAAATTATATTATTAAAGAAATATTTTTACTAAAATAATAAGATAGAAATTGATGTTAAATATATTAAGTGACCAAAATATTTTAATATTTATATACTTTTAATTTTATTTTTTACATACAGCCTTAAATAAATAATATAATATTATATATTTTTAATTGATTTATAAATAATAAATTTTAAAAACTGCAAAAATAAAATTAAAGCAAAGCATAAAAGATTGATTTGATTTAGTTTGAATTTCATAATTCATTCTAATCGAATCAAATTAAATTTTACTTAATTTTCTTATTTGATTTGAATGATTTTAAAGATAAAAAAATAAAATAAACAATATTGCGAACACCCATATCCATCACCATAATTATCAATACATTTATCATTATAATTTTATTATCATTACTAACCATTAAGATCACCGCATCATTAAAATCACCACATATACCATCGCCTCTTCTATAATCATTTTCATGATGCGAACATCACCATAACCATTTATCATTAACTGGTTTGCGTCATATACAATATAAGGAAACGTGATAATGTTACATCTAGTATGCACCAAACATTAGTAAAATTAAAGTTTAATTATATTACTGTTATCCTATCATATTCCTATCTCACTTTTATTTAGATATATAGAGCCATTTTGAAAATACGATATACATGATAATGATAGTTTTCTTTTTTCGTATTCCGTTTTCATGCAGTCATAAAAAGGTAAGAATGATATTAGGAAGGCATGTTTAATTAGTTAATCACAAGAAAAAGGAATTAAAATGGGGAAAGATTAGAATATGGGCGATTTATATATATATACGTCAGAAGGTGATAGGAAATTGGTGATTGAAGAAAAGATATAGTGATAGAATGCATTTGAAATGGAAGGAGTGATATAGTGGTACGGAAGCAGTGACGTATTTAGATAGCAAAAGAAAAGGCAAAAACACTGGAATGAATCCAAAGAAGAGGCTAAGACCTTTTTGAAGTACTTGCATTGCTACGATATGCTTTCAATAACGCAATGACCATCACTTGTAAAAGGTAATGCCATTCTAAGGGTGTAGGAAAAGGTAGATGGGGATCACCAAAAACTCTTATCAAAGTATGAAAAGAGAATTTACTTGGTGAGAGGAGACGTTTCAGAGTGAAATTTTGCCAATTAAAGAGAGAAGGATGGATGTATCGGTCATGTGCTTTGGTTGCTCATATTCAGCTTCAAAAAGGCATAGTGATCTTTTTCTACTTGCCTTTGATTTCAATTTGTACATATAATCACATTTATGGGAAAGCATCGGACTTGGATGACCATGCTACGATTCCGTGTATACTTTCCATTATTGTATTGTATTCTTCAATTCAATTTATGTGGTATATGCTACTTGAAAATCAAACCCTTTCCCTCATTCAATTCCTTTTACTTGTCAACCCTGTGAGAAACGTGCATGAGAGACCAAACATGTAAATCACTTTTGCTCATAACTATCCCATACATAAATCAATTCACTTCCCAAAATAACATATATTTATTATTACTACATAAAAGGTTATATATCGTAAATATTAATAATATTATTGATAACTTAATATTAATAATATTATTAAAATATTTTGGGGTGAACTAATAATTTAATAAATAAAAATTAGTGTATATTAATACACTTTAATTAAATATAAATATATTTACAAATATTTATTATAAATATATCATCTTTTGGAAGACATATATAAAACTAGACATATATGATAGAAATATAAATTTTAATGACTAAAATATAAAAATAGACACTCAATATTTATTATCTTTTTATATTAAATTATATTCATATTTTATATTGAATTAAATATGTTTATTATCATGTAAAATGAACGAATATAAATTTTAGTGAATAAAATATAAAATTAGACACTTAATATTTATTATATTTTTATACTATATTATATTCATATTTTATATTGACTTAAATGTGTTTATAAAATATAAAATGAACGAAATTTAATTTTGATCTTTGTAAAAAAAAATTTGTTTTTCAATCTCTTAAAATTTGTAAACAATGTTTTTTATCCTCGTAAAATAAATTAATTCTTATTTTGGTCTTTATAAAATATTTTTATTTGATTTTTTATTTTTTTAAAATTTAAAAACATTGTTGTTAGTCCTTAATAATCATTTTAAGATAGATAAATAGCATTTCTTTTAGTGATCTATAAAATGTTCTAGAGGTAACATGCATTGATAGGATATTGCTAACAATTATGAGTAACATCTAGAATGATTATTTAACTTTTTAATAACTAAATAAGTAGTTAAAAAGTATCACATGATCATATAGATTAAACAAGATAGTTCCAAATTCTAGAAGATGAAAAATAAAGAAAAAAGCTTGCTTAAACCAAAATCAAGACTTGCTCATTTTTCTAGAATTAAAAACATTTTTAAACTTAAAAATAAGTATAAAATCGACTATGGTTGACAAATATCCATTATGTGACATGTTTGAAGTGTACTAAAATTATATAATCTATTATAAATTTGACATAGTTGCTAATACAAATGAAGGTGCTCCGAATAAACATAATATAATTTGATTATGTCAATTAATTATACTACTAAATTATATATAAAAAAATACTATATATAAAAGAAGAGAAAGAGATAATATAATAATTAGTTAAATTATTTAATCACATAAAGTACAATTTTAAAATATTAAATATCTTTTATTTTTTACTTAATTCTCCTGTATTAAATAGCTAGTTACAATTTTTACTTTAATTGTCAGCTTTTTTTATTAAACCATTTCTCATATATTTTATTTTCTTTTATTACTTCGCTCCTCCAATAGAGCATTAATTTTTATATGATTAAATAATATAAGAAAAAGCATTGCATTTTCTATTTATTATTATTTTCTTAAACCTAACAAACAAAGTATACATCTCTTGTTATCATATCATAGATTATTTTAAAGTGGGGCCTATGTTATTTTAGATGGGACCGGGTTGATCAATGGTGTGTGATTGATGAAGGAACCAACCAACATCATTAGAATGGTATAGGGTCTGCACTGAATATACTACGTTTGATGGTACAACCTATTCCATATTCTCCACCATACATTCTTGTCAACCTGACAACCAATAAATGACATGCAAATAAATGACATGCATGTGGGGGAAAACCTGTTCTCTAACAATGATAAAAATATGATGATCAATCGCCATTCCAAAGCTAGAATTATGTTGTCAGCCAAATCTTCTCCCTTGGCCTCTCTGTTTCCTAACCATTCTCCTTTCTTCTTCCTCAATTCTTTTCTTTTTTTACAACTTATGTTGTATATGCTGAATTGCTAATTACATAACATATGCATCTTGTATAAAAACTTAATTGTACCTTTTCTACTTAAGTATAGTGATAATTATGCAATTTTTTCCACTCAGAAATTCAATTGAGTAAATTAAGTTCTCTAAATGTCACATTTTTGACAATTTTTCACTTTTAGAAAGAAAAAAAATTAACATTTTTTTTATTCATATGACACTTAAATTAACATAGTACATAATATGACATTGACGTATGATACTAATATGTTGACATGATACGATATCCTTTACCTCACAGACCATAATATATAAATAACATAAAATTAATTCATTGAACAACCTTAATATAATAAATAAACTCAAAATTTATACAAATGGAGAGAATCACATTATTAATGTAAACTATACTTAATAGAAATAACATAATTACAAAGGAATTAAAATCAATGATCTCAAATTCAACAACATGCAACAAATGTTAACTAGTTATAACTAAGTTTTGATGTCACATGTACCATCAAAGCAAATCCAACATTGGAGCCTAAATTTCATCACCAACATCTTCATACTCATGCTGATGATTACCTTCATAACAACTAAAAGAAATAACACAAAGGAAAAGGGAGTGAGAAACATATCACTTTACCTCATAATATAAGAATGAAAATTAGTTAGACAAACACAAACATTGTATACAATAAGATATAATATACATAAGTAAACATTATCATCACACTTGTCTAGTCATAGCATGATAAGCAATGACAGATACATTATAATGTCTTATACAATGGTCATGGGCTACACATTATCATGTATGTGGTGCCCGTAAAAAATCACACTTGTGCATTGCGGTTAACAATACACATAGATTAAACTATGAGTACATGTTGGGGCCACACCTTCTACACACTCTCATTAGGAGAGCTGTAACCGTAGTGGAGGAAAACTTGAGAAAAAGAGAGTGATCAGACGTGGAGTGTTTGTACCCATGAGAAAGCAAGAAGGAAGAGAGACGAGCATACCATTGACGACTGGCTTGCTTGAGGCCATATAGAGAATGCTGTAAACGACAAACTTGACCTGGTTTCGAAAGAGATAATCCAGGAGGAGGCTGCATATAAACTTCTTCATGAAGGTCACCATGAAGAAAAGCATTGTTGACATCAAGCTGTTTAAGATGCCACTTATGTATAGCAGCAAGGGCAAGAAGAAGACGCACAGTAGTAAGCTTAGCCACCGGAGAGAAAGTATCAAGAAAATCAAGGCCTTCTTGTTGGGTATAGCCCTTGGCAACGAGACGTGCTTTGTAACGTTCAATGGATCCATCTGCATGATGTTTTACTTTATATACCCAACGACACCCAATGGCTGTTTTGTGAGGAGGAAGATCGGTGAGAACCCAAGTCTGATTGGCTTCAAGAGCAGTGATCTCGTCGTGCATGGCTTTAAGCCAACAGTCAAGCTTGGAGGCCTCAGCATATGTTTTAGGTTCAGAAACAGATGAAATAGACATAATATACTGACGAAAAGATGGAGAAAGACGATGATAAGAAAGAAAATGATGAAGGGGATAACGAATACCTGGAGCAGAAGTGATCCCAGTTGATGTAAAGGCGGTATGAAAGTCTCTAAGGTAAGCAGGAGGTTGGCGTAAACGGGTTGACTGACGAATTGGAGAAGGAGAAATATGAGATGAGTCATCTGAATGAGACGTAAGGGGAGAAGAGATGGGTGACGGGTTGGGAGAGGAAGTAGAGTTGTCTAAAGGATAATCAGGTATAAAAGAGGTAGGTATAGGAAGAGAAGGAGAGGTAGAACAAGATGTGGGTGAGGTGTCGACGTAGGGAAAATAATCTTCATAAAAGATTACATTTCGGGAAACTGAAAGGGTACGAGAATGTAAATTATATATGAGATATCCTTTTGTATGTGGTTTAAAGCCAAGAAATATAGAAGGATGAGCTCGGGGATCGAGTTTTGTACGATGAGCAGTAAGGGAACTTGTGTAACACAGACATCCAAAAATGCGAAGAGTAGAGATATCACATGGTCGAGAATATAGTTTTTCGAAAGGAGAAGTATTATTTAAAAACGGAGTGGGAATGCAGTTTATGAGATACGTTGCATGCAAAAGAGCGAAACACCAAAAGTTTAAAGGTAGATTAGATTGAAAGAGCAATGCGCGTGTAACGTTTAAAAGATGTTGATGCTTTCGTTCCACGATACCATTTTGTTGAGGTGTTTCTATGCATGTAGTTTGATGGATGATCCCTTTACTCATGAAGTATTGATGCATGGAAAATTCAACACCATTATCAGTACGTATGATCTTTATAGGTTTTCCAAACTGGTTTTCTATTTGGTTAATGAAACTATGAATGTGAGTACGAGTCTCACCTTTTGAAGACATAAGGAAAATCCAACAAAAACGTGTATGATCATCAACCACTGTGAGAAAATATTTATGTCCATGCATAGAAGTTGTGGAACATGGACCCCATATGTCCATATGCATAATTTCGAAAGGTTGAGATGCATGCGAATTACTTAAAGGAAAAGGAAGACGTCGTTGTTTAGCGTGATGACATGTGTTACACATAAAATCCTTATTACTTATCAAACAGGGATAATATTGTTTCATGCACTGCATACGATCATGAGATATATGACCTAAACGAAAGTGCCACAAGTCAATAGGCATTTTATTATATCGAGGATGAACAACGCTAGTACAGACAGAATGAGAAATGACAGGTTTAAGTGTAATTTGGTAGAGACCACCATTTACATCAACTGTACCAATCTTCTGCTTGTTGGTCATGTCCTGAATGACACAGGAATTGAGAGAAAAAATTAGTTCACATTTGAGAGAAGAAACAAGTTTAGAAATTGAAATGAGGTTAAAAGCAAAACTAGGAATGTATAGGACATCAGTCAAAAAGAAAGACTCTGTGAATTTCACCGTTCCAGAATGAGTAGCAACAACGTGTTGTCCTGTGGGAAGTTTAACCACAATGGGTTTTATAGTAATATATGAAAGAAAATTTGTTAATGATGAAGACACGTGATCGGTGGCTCCTGAATCTAATATCCAAGAAGTCGTGTGTGGCGTAATTGCAGAACAAACGACGGAAGAACATTTACCTGGATTAGAAGAGGAAATGGAACTGATCTGATTAACATGTGAAGTGTGTGATGCTGAGTTTCCATTACTTGGCTGTTGTATTAAAGCTAGCAGGGCTTGAAACTGCTGAGATGAGAAGCGGAGATCTTGGTTCTCAGAAGTCTGTTGATCATTATCAGTGACCTTGCCATCACCAGTCACAGTGCTATTCACACTAGCGTTCTTAACATTATATAGCCTATGTCCAGGTGGGAAACCATGTTTACGGTAACAAACGTCTATCGTATGTTGTTAGAATAGTGGATTAAGCCTAACTCAACCCTACAAAACTGGCTTGTAAAGTGAGGGTTGCTTTCCACTTATATACTATTCAATTGCCTAATCTCTAGTCGATGTGGGACTTGGGTTTTTCCCAATACACCCCCTCACGTCCAGCACTATTGGGCTTGGTACGTGGATAAATGGTAGGTGGCCCTTTTTTAATGATCTAGGATAGGCGGGACTTGAGTTTTTCCCAATACACCCCCTCATGCCTATGGTGCATGTAGCAATGAATGGTAGGTGGCCCTTTTCTAATTGACGGGACTTGAAATACACCCCCTCATGCCCATGGTGCATGTATCAATGAATGGTGGGTGACCCATTTTTAAAGTGGATCTAAATGGCTCTGATACCATGTTAGAATAGTGGATTAAGCCTAACTCAACCCTACAAAACCGGCTTGTAAAGTGAGGGTTGCTTTCCACTTATATACTATTCAATTGCCTAATCTCTAGTCGATGTGGGACTTGGGTTTTTCCCAATACTAGGGTCTGGTTAGGATAGTTAAGTCGCACAAGATACATCCCATTCAGATAAAGGGCGGGACTGAGACTTTCAAACTAAGTTATCCCCAACAATTGATCCCAAACTTTTACACAAGGGGGTCTTCCCTAACAATGTATTCCATATTTTCCCCTTAAAAGAATACTTCTATGCATATGATATATGTTAATCAGGTTCTATGCATAACACTTCTCATTATTTCATTAATTCACACATAACAAATCTCATTATATTATATTCTTCATCAATCACTTGTATACACATGTATATAGGTTCATATACATTTCAATTTCACAACACAACAACAATATCATGCAATCTAGAGAAAATTAAACAGAACTTGTAGATAGAATGACACTCGACAACACATGTCTCGTGTCCAGTGGGATGCCTTTAGAGGACCACATTGGTCTTTGTTTGAACCATGTTCGGCATGACTTAGCTTATGCTTGACAAAAACACCACAAAGAGTCCTTGTAGTGTTGGAGCCCGATGAGAGTCAACTCACGTCCGATGGAAGTGTCAAAGGGAGTCCACTGGAGCTTTCGCGCCCAACGTAAGAAACCTTGAAAGCAAACTTTGCTTTCGGCCTCAATGATGCTTGGTGTACCTCAACTAGCACCCAACACCGTATCAAAAATAACACTAGAAAAACATGGAAAAACAAGTCACACACCAATTCATCTAAACACACAATTCAATTAGTAAACATGCTCTATAACATACCATTAACACTCTAAAGTACTCAATTTATTTACTCAATTCGGTATTTCTCTTCTTCAAATTAATTTTGGTAGGTATCCTTTCCAACCATAATCTCCAAATGGAGCAGCTAACTACCGGAAGTGTAACCTTAAAATTTTTGTTTATAATAATGATGAAAACATTAACTCTTCATTTGTTGCAGAAAATTCGAAGGTTTATGTTATATTGTAGAAATAAAGTGTACATATATAGAAAAAAATGTGTACATATATACCATTTGGATTTGCTTCAAGAAGATTCAAAATAATTGCATATGGGACATGTTAAGCAACGTGGTTCCTACCTTTTCTACTTCCAAATTTATTTGGAAACAACGTTATTCATGAAATGTCAATTCCTCCACAAAGCTATTAATGGTCATGTGCCCTGTGTTTTCATGATTGTTTGTTCTTTGAATATGATCGATTCATATTTATACTACTAATTAAATATATAATGTTGCATATTTTTAGTACAAAAATTAGAATCATTTGTGGAGTTAATATTTTCGAAACACATGTTAATATTTCATCTTTTAATTTTTTAAACAACAAAATTTATTTACTAACATACTAAAAATATTGACTATTGGTTCTATACTTAAGCTAAAATGCAAGTAACAAGCGTGAATATAGATGTATAAATACTCAAAAGATACGGGGATAGGTATTAAAGTTGTACGTAATTGTATGAAATCAAGTATTGATATTTAATTGTGTGGACAAGTTTTATAATACTCTACCTAAACCTAGTCGTTGTCATCCAGATATAGAAGACGCCCAAAGAAGAATTTGGTTTAAGTAAACTTAATTGATCTAATCCTTGCAAAGGATAAATTACTTATTTTCCCTTTGACAATGCTTATATGAATTCACGTGAGAAATAGAAGGCTTCACAATCACACACAATGAAATGAAAATTTGTGCATAAAAGTAGAGAATGATAAATGAGAAGGTGATTGGAACAAAGTTAGAAGAAAAAACACTACCTTCAATTCAAAGTACCAATAATGTCATTATTAAAGCGAGGGGATAATTAGAATCCATGGTAGTGACATGTGATGGCTAACACCTAATTAATGGTGAGTGGAGGTAGAGAGAAAGAGAGAAGCAGACCAGAGAGATGCATGATTCACTTATTTGTGAATGTGATGATGCATACAAATGGTGGCCAAGGTTCATTCAAATCTCACATTTTTATTTATTTTATTTTTATTTTTGTATATGAGCAATTTGGTAACTTTTTCTGGTTGATGGTGGAGTATTAACATCCTCATATCCATGCATCTGTTCCAACTTTGGTAGTCGGAGAAAATTTGAGCTTAACCCCTATTAAAACAAATTTTTCTTGTTAAAGTTGAGATAGACTCGGGCAATTACGACAACAAATATGAGATTTGTTTGTCATGCTTAAAGTTTGGTCCTAGATTTCAAATTATTTTTCTTAAATTTTTATTAAATAAATTATAAAATTACACTTAAATAATTTACACGAGACGTGTACACATATCTAAACTATATAGTATAATTAATGAAAATAATACCAAATAATGTTAATTTTTTTTTATAATTATCAAGATAATAAACAATGATAAAAAAACGACAGATATAATATTATATATATATATATATATATATATATATATTTTGTTAATATCAACTTTAAAGTTAATATTTTATGTATATTAATTTTTATTTTAAAATTTTTGCATTTATTTATTGTTATAATTAATATGTTTTGTTAATTACATTTGCTTTTTTATGGTATAAATAACAATCTATATCCCTTTAAAAAAATCTGCATATATTTTTTTTAATAACCATAATATTGGTACGAATTATCCATTATTAGAAACAATAACTAATTCCTATTGAGAATCGTAAACGCATATAAAGTAGGTATTTTTCTTTTAATATGGTCTATTTATACCTAAGGTCATGATTTGAACTTTGAACATATTGATTAAGAGACAGAAACTAGTATCACTTAAAAAATTAATAATCTATATTTTTTTAGTTAATATAGTGATTAAAAGCATTTTATTAACTTACTACAAAAGCCTAATTTATTTTAATAATTTTTAATTTAAAATTTGACTTACCTATGAGTAGGGGTGAGTATACGGACCGGTCCGGCCCGTTTAAGGCCTAGTTCGTAAAACTCGCGTTTTTTACAAGTCAGATAAGTCTGGTCTGTAAAATAAATGGACTTATTTTCTAAGTCCGTATCCAGCCCGCCAAAATTCGCGGATAACGGACCGGTCCGCGGGCTTAAATAATGGTTAAAAAAATAAATTTTTAAAAAATAAAAATACATAAAATTAGTAGAAAAAAATATTTTTTTTTTATTTATAAGCTAAATTTTATCATACTAAAATTTATCAATAGTTAAAATGGTTTAAAATACTAAATATTAAAATATTAAAATAAAAATAATTACAAATACTTAAATAATAGTACCAAACTTTCAATAATAAAAACATCAAAATGTCATAAAAATAATTCAAATGACAAATACATACCAATTAAACATAATTTTAATGTCATAAAAATTTTAAAAATTAAATACACAACTTAATATTAAAATCGTAATATTTAAAAATATTTATTAGTGAAGTCTGCGGACTAGTCCGCGAGCCTGCGGATTAAATCTGCCAAGTTCGCGGACTTCACGGGCTGAGCTCCAAAATTAAACATAGTCATACGGATTTGAAAAAAATGGGTCCATTATCCGCGAAATCCGCGGGCTTACGGACTGGTCCGCGGACGCGGGTCCATCTACCCACCCCTACTTATGGGTTAGTTTATTTGGTCTCAATGTGCTATGTGCTAGACTAGGCCAAAATTTTAACTTGACAACTTTAAATGAGTTAATCACCTATATACTACTAGTGTAAAGTTTTTTTTACACTGACAACCAATTATATCTTTTAATTGTGTCGTGTCACTAGCAATGTATAGTTTTTTTACAATGATATTGTACAATTAAAATATAATTGATTATCAGTGTAAAAAAAATTTACACTGACAGTGTATAAGTGTTTAACTCATTTTAAATTGGGTCAATCCTACTTATCTCAAATATGTGTTGATCCGTGATAGATTAGTTTAAATTGACAATCTTACTAATTTTTTTTATATAAACATGTACCTATACTAAAAATTATATAAGTATTTGAATGATGCACGAATTATTTTAATAACTCATGTAATATAATATTCAACCTTTTTTATGTCATGATAATTAAGTTGAGACATTTATATTATATATGTCTTAAAAATTATGAATAAAATAATATTTTAATTTCTTTTAAAATAATATTATAATTTAAAAGTGAATTTTATTTCATCAACACAAATTAACCTCATTAATTTTTATTATACAGTACATTAATTGTGCATTTTTTAAATAAAATTATTTCAATACTTATTTTATTTTATTGTAATTTTTTTATACTTTACAAATTCAATTTGTTAGTTAAACCTTTCATATTTTTCTCCTAAAGTGATTATAACACTTGTTAATGCATTCACTAAAAAAACACACTTAATATAGTGTGGTATCATCGGATTTTTATATATGTTTTTATTAATATTATATTATATAATTTTTTTAAAATAAATAAAAATATAAGTATTATTTAATTGGTCTAATCTTAAATATTATTATTTTATACAATAAAAAAATATTATTTTCTTTTGAAAATCATCTTAATTATTAATTAAACTTTAAGAAATTTATCTTTTAAAATGTTTAAAGATAATCTAAAGTTTTAGCAACATTATATATTCACTATAATTAAGGAGAAATATTTATTCTATTTAATATAAATTTAGATATAAAAGTGTGTAAATTTTTACCTAAACTTATTAAAAAACAAAATGAATGTCTTGATTAATAATTAAATTTTAAAAATCAATCTTTAAAAAATTTAAAGATAATACTATAATAAAATGTTTATAGATAATTTGAAAAGGGTAATAATTATTACTCTTTATGTATGCACTATAACTTTTTATATTTGATGTTAACTTGGATAAAAATATGTAACTTTTTCTTAATTTATTCTCAAAATGAAATATATTATATTTGACAATTTTCATAGTTAAAAAGTTCACGTTCATGAAAAAAAAAAAATTCATTGCGTTTCGTCGTTGTTGTTGTTTTTTTATTTTTATTTTTTTTATTATTTCGTTGCTAATCTTAATGTATTTTAGTTTTATCTACTTAGGATTCATTTATTTATTATTTTTAGTTTGATAAAAATAAAAATCATCAATAAGAGATCTTTTGAATTTATAAAATATCAGTTTTTTTTTTAAATTTATAGAGTCATCAAAGAATAAAATCATTAATTTTTATTATTTAAAAAACTAAAACAATAATAGTAAAATCTCAATGTAAAATCATCACTTACTAGATTAATTATATAAAATTATTTATATTTATGTTCAACATAATTATATTTGTAAATATAGATTAAAGTAATATATATATATATATATATATATATATATAAAATATACTTTATGTACTTACAATAAAAAACTTTTATGAGACAACAAAATTAATCTTTTAATGATACTTTTACAATTTTGCATATTAATATCTTAATATATTATATAATAATAATATGTTTGACTTTATATAATATATGTCAAATGTTTTGATGGGAATTTTAAGGAAAAAATACTGGAAATATCGCTTATTTACATACATCAAAATATTGATATTAATTTTTTTTTACCTAAATTTGGAAGGAAATATGTTTTAAATTAATATTTTTTTAATTTTTTAAATTATTTATATTTTTAAAACTAATATTTTATATTTTGTTCACAAATTAAATTACTTGTAATAAAGTGAATTCTTCGGTCAAAAATTTAATATGATTCTATATAAAATGTATTATGTAGTTTCTATACATATGATAAGAATCTATTCTGTGTAATTATTAGTGAGATTATGGTTTTGGTATTTACAAACCGATAATAATTGATTATGAATTTTTGTATTGTTTTATTTTATTTTTATAATTGATTACAGATTTTTGGATACATTAATTAAAAATAAAAATTAAATATTAAAAATATATTTTTTTGTTTTAATTATTAAAATATTAAAAAATATATATAAATATTAAAAATTTTATACCTTTTCATTATTTGTACTAAATATTTATTGTTTTCATAAAATATGTAACCTTGAATTTTGAATTTTTTATTTGAGTTTCCGTAAAATATTTTTTTTAATATATTTGTTTCTTTTAATTCTTAACAATAATAAGTAAAAACTATTAGTAATAATATTTATTTATATTTATTAGTGATATATTACAGTTTTTTTTATTTATAAAAATCGATAATTGATTACAGATTTTTTCCTTCTGACATTATGGCTTTGGTATTTACAAAATTGGTAACTGATTACGTATTTTTATTATTTTATTTTATTTTTATAATTAATTAAAATTTATATAGATTTCTTTGAGAAATCTTGGAGAAAAAAGAGTTTTGAGAGAAAGAAAATTACCATAGAATTTATTTATTTTATATTATTAATAAATATATTAAACAAGTATTTGATTACATTATGTTTGATCCAAACAAACATAATATCATAAATTTATTAATGATCATGAACAATCAATATAAAATAATTGTATATCATCATCTAATGAAAAATTACTGTTAAATTAATTTTGAAGGTAAATATTTTTAAAAAAATTACTAATAATATATTGTTAGATGATATCATGAACATACTTTACATTTTTAGTTCATAGTATAAATTTTAGCTGGAAAATATGGCGGCTCCCTCACCTGTGTTGTACTTGACTTGAAGGACCTTGTTGCCCACTTGTGTGTTTATTCACATCTAATGAACATTCACTATATATACCAATTCATACTTAGTACTCATGCCTATCCTATGTTCACTGTCAACATATACTAAATATTCATGGGTGTTAAAAGCACACAGTTATTTGACTCTTTAAGCTCGGAAATCTATTCCTTTTTATTTTATCTTTTCCACTACATGTCAAAGCTCAATCACAACAAATTTATAATAATATACAATTTTGACATTAATGCCCTAAAAATTTTACTGGTGGAGTTTTCCAAGAATTTGACCACACAATGCACAAAGAAAAAGGTACATATCCTCGTCTAATAAATTTCAGAAAAATAAAAATAAAAAGTACCCTTTTACTTTAGGAGTTTCATATTTTAACCATATTTTAGAGATAACATGTCAAATTTCGGATCATGATTATGACATTGCACTTGTTGATGAGGATTCAAGACACGATTTAATTAAAATTGATGTTTATATTATATCTAAATGATTATGATGTGTATTAGTACAAGTGTGTGTATACATACATGTTCCAGTAAGTTCCCGTGGCTGATGAAGACAAATGTCTGATTCAGGTTTGATGTAATTCCAAGATCGTGCTCTGTAAAACTGGTTACCATTTAATATTTGCCATTATACGACGAACAATTTGAATGAAATCTTTAACTACTTCACTGTGCGTGTCGGTTAAAGACCATTTCTAGTGACAACACGTCAAAAATTTGGCAGAAGCTTAGAAGGAAAAAAGTTTATGAACCAAATGCCATTCCTGTGCCAGTTTTTTGTATTTAATGAACCTTTCCAATCATAAATTATTAAGTGGTCCAAAATTATATGCTTTTTAATCCATTTTTATGTAAATTCAATATTTAAATATATATTATACAGATTTATTGATATATTATGTAATCTATTGAACGGTGTATTCGAAGATGTGAGCACAAAAGCACGAAATTTACTGTTCACCTTTGTTTGGGACAGTAGAGATGTGCAAATATGAAAGAAAAAAAAAATATAATAATTTGAAGCCTTTTTTCTTTAACGCAAAACTGAGAGGAAGGGCGCAAAAAATACAACAAAACTTGCAACATAAACACAATCAATTATAACATATTTTTTTTTTTAATTTTTACGATCACATACACTTCCCTTTTCCACATAATCTATTATCATTTTAATACTAATATGGTAACAAATAGGTGGATAATAAATTCTGGTTATCTGTTTTGTTTGGTATGAGTATTTATTTAGTAAGTATTTATAACATTTTTATATATTTGTAAGTATTCGTAAATATTTAAAAAAAATGTAAAAGATTAAAAAATATTAAAATTATATAGTGTTAATATATATATGTATATTAAAAAAATACTTTTATGTTATATATTTATATTAAAATAAATAATTATAATACATATAGTTAATATAAAAATAGATTATATTAATTAATCTACTTTATATAATTAAGATTATTTTTAATATTTTTAAAGTGAGGTATTCACGAATATAATCTTATTATTAGTTTTTACTCTCATTATTAAGCAATTATTAAACAAGTAATGTACATATTTAATTATGTATTTAAAAATTTATAGCAGATTTTATTTGTTAATATTCCCGAATATGAATTACTAATCAATTATATCTCCTTTAATAACTAAAAAAATAATAATAAACTCACCCACTTTCAATTACAATAATAATTATTATTATTATAGTTTAGGTAATAATTTTTGTTCTAATAATAATAATAATATTTACGTAGTATTTATTAAAGTAAATATTTTATAAATAAAAAAATCAGCATCTACTTCATTGTATTCTCTTCTTTTTTCCTATTTTATTAAAAAAAACTAAAATTCATTTTTTTAAGATGATATCAGAGTTATTTATATCCACTCTAAATGGGTCACCCACCGTTATACATGCACCATGGACATGAGAGGGTGTATTGAGAAAGAAAAATGATTGAGCCTCCGAATCTGTACGCCAAAATTCATTCCGAATGAATAAAATAATATTTTTAAATTATAAAATATTAAATTAAATAATTATTTTATAATAAATGTATTAAAATATATTAATATTTTAATTTTTTGAACCATGATTCGGACAAAATTTCGAACACTGTAACATAACTCATTAAGAAAAACTCAAGTTACACCAATCCTAGATCATTAAAAAGGTCACATACCATTTATCTGCATATCAAATCTAACAGTACTGGACGTAAAAGGATATATTTGAAAAAAAACTCAAGTTCCACATCAATTTGAGATGACAATTAAAGAATATATAAATAAAAAACAATTCTTACTTTACAAACCAATTTTATAGAATTGAGATAGGTTCAAATCCACTATTCCAAGATATTTGAAAATTTCTAAATCCTCCAAAATCATATTTCAAAAGCTGTTCCAAATTCTTAAAAAATTAGTTTAAATTATAAAATATTAAATTAAATAATTATTTTATAATAAATTTATTAAAAAGTGTGAATATTTTAAAATTTTGGAGGCTGTTTCGATTTTTTTTTCTTCTGAGGATATAACAATCCTCTTCCTATTTCTATTTGTCTCTTATACTAGTTTATCTTCTGTTCTCTATCCTACTTTTGTTTCGTCTCTGCTAAATACAGTTTTAGTGTCCCTTCCTTCAGTGGAGTACTCGTGCATTGTGGATGGTTAAAAAACATTGATTAAAAAGTTGACACCCCACCCCAAGCTACGGTGTCAGACATTAAATTTGTGGGTTAGTTCCCGATAGTAAGAGTTAAAGATCCCATATTGTGTCTAATAAATTATGATTATCGTTGATTTAGCCTAGGGTTTTGGAATCTGACACCCCGTCTACTTGGTCAATGCTAGAGCTTTTTTCAATCATTTCAAAAGAAAAATATGGAAGTTTCAATACTTCATGATTTTGGACTCTTTAACCTTGACATCATTTTAAAAAAAAAAAAAAATATATATATATATATATATATATATATATATATATCAAACTTTAGTGTTTGAAAATAACTAAAATAGAATATTAAACATTCCTTCATTAATAATTTTAGAATATACATAGTTTCGTTTTGAAATAATTAATGATAAGTGTTTATGGAAGGGGTGTAACGCTTTCTATGGAATTAATCATACCTACAATTTGTAAAATAGTCTTCCATGTGAGGGTCATTAATTAACTTAGTTTTTTGAGGTGCATATATAAATGAAGCATACAGAAACCCCTTTTTTGTAGTCCTTTCACACTCACACTTGGGTCAATCATTTTTTTTGGTATTAATTCTTAGCAGCTTATACACGGAACATTTTAAAAATCGATTAGGACCAGAGAATTTGAAAATGGAAACAACATAAAAGCATTGTCCTATAACTCAGTTTTCCCATTTAAGCAAGAAAATGAGACACCATTTCATTAACTTAATAATTAATAGACATGTATTTTCTCTCTCTCTATATATATATTTAATTAAGTAGCATAGAAAGATGGAGTTATTTATATATTTAAACATTGAGGAGAGAGGGAAGAATGTGCCACACATGGTGCTGTTTTCATGTTTCTAATATGTTTCATACAAAATCACCATGATTTTTGTGTAGAGTTTTCACTTTAGGGAGAGAAAAATAAAAAGTTACTACCATCTCACACACCCTTCTCCCTGAGATGTGTTTAATGTGCATTTAACTTTAATACTTTTAGTTAATTAGAAAACAAACTCATTTTACATTTTTAAAACATTTTAGCATTACAAGACAATTTCACTTGTAGTGAAAAACAAAAATTGTTATTAAAAATAAAAATTTGCCAGTAAATATCTATTTTATATTGATCCACAAATAACTTATTCGTTTATAATGTGAATTATATAATACTATTTATCTAAATTTTACATACAACAAATAATTATAAACACAAGTGTTTGAGTTTTATTTATACTAAATATTTATAAATAGAAATAATCTTTTTAATTATTTTACCCGCATACAATCTATAAAATTAAAATATCTGTAGATAAAAGTCATTTTTCTTATAATGTGGGAGATATCCAATGGGGGATAAATATAACGCATGAAAAATAATCCTTTCTGTCTATATTTTGTAACACCAAAATCGAAAGTGTTGCTTGGTGCTTATTTTATAAGGGTCAATCTAAAATATATTTCAACAAAAATACCCTTATATACCATTTATATTAATTTAATAAGTAGTTAGTGAAGGAAGTATCTCATTAATGTTCGGAGTAATTTTGAAGAAAAAAATATGACAAAATTATCCAGCTTCTTCAATCCTATTATGCAACTGAGTCTTAAAGACAAATATAGTCCTCTCTTTGAAATTATATATAAATAAAATATGCTTATAATTTTTAAATTGAAATATTAACAATAAATTTCAATCAATTCCAAAATTAATCCTAAGGAAATAAATGACATTATTATCTATAATAAATGTGATTCAAGATATTTTTATAAATGTTATGTAGGTTTTATATAAAAGCGTCAAAAGTTAAATGAATTTAACTAATTTTCTTAAATTATGTGAAATTAAATTTTTTTGTTTGTAAATCATTATTATAAAGGTGTCAAAATGAGTTAGCACAACTCACGCAAGTTGGCTTATTACAGGTTAGTATCTTAAATGGACCTCCTAACCTAACACATTTTTGATGAGTCAAAAAAATTTCAACTCGACTCAATCTTCTACGAATTGGTGTGTTAGGTGCATTGACTCATCAAATTTTTTAAAAATTAAAAAGTTAATTACATGTTCTTGTTTTTAATAAATAAAATAAGGAATTCTAGTTTTTCTATAAAAAAATCAAGTTTATTATTGATTCAAATGTAAATGCGAAAGAAAATATCAATCACCCATACACGTGCATGCCCGCGTGCGCGCGTGCACACATACACACACATATATATAAATAATTATAGTGAGTTAAATAGGTCAACCTGACTCATTTAGGCTCGAACTCGTTTAACTCACGAATTAAGTGAGTCAAGTTGATATTTAGCCAAAGTCAGTATATAATTTTTATTTCTAACCTGGCCTAGTCTAAACCCGTGATTAGCCAGGTTGACCCACGAGTTTGGCTCACTTTGACACTTCTAAGCATTAATCTTTCGATATTTGTAACACTATAAGTTGTAGAGTTTTGTAATTTTTTTTAATTATTATATGATATTGTGTAGATTGTTGATTGGTGTTGATAAACATTGAAATTTGATGATTTCTTATGAATTTAGGTAGGAAGGTGTTTCTTTGGACAAAGGTTCAGTTTGATCCTAAAGGGTTGGTATTTAAGAATTTTGTTTGAAATATAACTTCACAAGTTTCGTTCTTCAGAAATCTAGAGAGAGAAATTTTTAGAGAGAAGTGTTATGGTCCGTGAGTCTCTTTCCTTTGTAAACCTTCTCTAGTGAGGTGGTTTTATTCTTGGAATCTCATCGAAGTTATTTTATTTGTGATTCAGGTCAGTAGCAACCTTGAATCGAGTTGTTGATCCTTGCGAAGTGTTTTGCGATCACTCAAAGTTTCATTCTTCTTCTTTTTCCTCATTTTTGATCTTCTCACAAGGTAAAGGAAGCTAGATCGAACTTTGATGATGGTTAATGTTGCATGTTTTTGAATCTACTTTCAAATTTGTGACTGATTTTTATTTTGGTACGTATTAAATTATTGTGTGGAAAGACTTGAATGAGAAATATATGTTGAGAGAGGGGTTTTGGGCGAATCTGATGTATAGGTGGTTGCATGTTGAAAAATTTGTTGGAGATGAGTTGCTAGTGTTGTGTAGGTTTGGCTTGTGGCTTTGCATGTGGAATTCTTCTAATTTTCAAGTGCTTGGAGGTGGATTCGTGATTTGTAATAGTGCAGACCGCTCATCCTGCTGAGTGCACCTTCAAGGCATCGAGCGCCACTTCAATTTAAGGCTCTTTGTCTGCTTCACGTCGAGCATGAAATTGGTGGTACTGAACATGAGAGAAAATTGTCTCAAGTTAACTTGTTGCTAGGCATAGAACTTCATTACATCGAGTTAAGGTTTCAAGGGCCTCTACCTAATCCATGTTAGGTGTGGATTGTGCGGCGTTTAGCGTGAGTGAAACAAAAGGTCCACTACCTTGATGATGTCAAGCGTTAGGGCTGTGGTACCAGGTGCTGGTTGTTTATTAAATATCTTGTTGTTTGTAAAATGAGCTTAGGGAAATGTGTGGAATTGTGTAGAATATTGCAGGTTTTAAGTTGCTAAATGTTAATTATTATATATATGTTGATAATTCGAGATGATTGATAGTTGAAAATTGAAAGTGATTTGAGTTGTACATTGTGCGTTGTATGTTGTGTGTTGGTGGTACAGTTGTGTTGAATATGCTTTAAGCATGTATGCTGTTATGCTGCTAAAGTGATGAATGATGAGAATGCTTTTTAGACATTTAGGCATAGTGTTGAAAGTTGTATTGATCAATCTAAGGCCAGAGGATAGGTTATTTTCAAAGTTGCATATCCCATTATGTGACTATTATGTTGTGGGACTCAAAAAGCCTAATTTTGTTGAAAACTCTTCTTGGGTAGTTGACCCTAGAAGAAGATAGTTTAGTTTCCTCTAGGACCTTAGTCGTTACTATATGTGGGTAAGGTTGAGACATACATATGTAAAGCAAGCATAATATAAGGGCAATGTCGAGTTATATTGATTATAAGTGACTAACCGAGTAAAGTACGATGTCGAAAACTTAATTCCTAACTAAGTATTAGAAGGATGTAGTATTTAGAGAGTAGTTAGTGGGTTAATCTCATAGAGGGCTTAGTTAAGCTAATTAATGTCATGATAGACCTATACCCAAGTTGTTCTATGTTGATTGAAGTAGTAGACTTCTTAGTTTAAGTAGTAACATCTAAGAAACCATGTTGTGTTTTGGATTAATATCCAAATTTGTTGTTGATCTAGCAAACTTATGATCATCATGTGTTGATGGTTCAATAGGGTTAAGTCATTTAAACTACTCACTTGTGTTGTAGGAGATCTCCTAGTTGAAATATGTGACATATATATATATATATATATATATATATATATATATATATATATATATATATATATTAGTGTTACTACTGTGTAGTACTTTGTATAAAAGTTGTTTGATTAATAACTTAGGTTATATTGTTTAATTTTACTAGATTGTTGTATCCATATTGTATATATTTTGCATAGTTGCTTTACTTTTATATGCATGATATATGGTGCACATTCACGTATCTATGTGTATACAATTCTAAGTTATCAATTATTTTTCCACTATTAATTGTTATGTCATTAAGTATAAGGGTCATAGCGGATCATCAAAATATTAGTCTTTCATTCATCAATATTTAGGGTAACCATAAAGTAAGTAGTTCATCAATGAACTATCATTGTTAATTGTTAAATTTATTAAAATTCTTTCATTGATTGTTAATTTTCAGGGTAACCATCTAATAGGTAGTTCATGAATGAACTATCATTATTAATTGTTAAATTTATTAAAATATTTAAAAATTGTTTAAGAAGTTAATGATTATACTCCATGCATGATTTACCTATTGGTGGGTCACTTTATAAATAGCTCTTTTCCATAAAGCAATAAATTTCATTTTAAATTATTGTTATATATTTTATATTTAATGTTTGTTCAAGATTTAATAAAAATAGCTTTTATAGATAATAGTTATATGAAGTAAAAAAAAATGGAGGTAAGATGCTCATATTATTACATAACTATTTATTTTACTATTTGTATTATCCGTACCGCTATGCCGAGCTTGAGCTCGGCATCACAGCGCGGAGTGACCTCGGACACGCGCTAGGCGACATCGACTCGCTATCCAATTAGGTCATAAACTGATCTCGGGCCCAAGGCCCAACAAAATCCTAATACACACAAAGGTACGTGCATTACTTATACGAGACTCATACACCCACAAACACTAACTTGAGCATCAGAGTTTCTTTTGCAGGTACCACCCCCATCTTGGAGCATCAAGCGTACCAGCGAAGGAGGCTCACCAATCTTACTCGGAGGATCATCTCTATAGCAGATTTCCGGTAAGAACATTTGGCGCCCACCGTGGGGCCGATCAAGACAGCTCTTACAGGCCACGCTTATGGTTTTCACCAGAAGCTATAGCAGACGCGCAACAGACGACACAAACTACTCAACTACCATGGACAACGAAGCCACATTGAGAAGACTGATCGACCAGGTCGAACAGATGTGGCAGCAACACGACGCCGATTTGCGAAACATGCATGCCCAGCACGAAACTGACCTAGCTGCGATGCGGACCGCCAATGAAGCAGATCTAGCGGCGCTACGCGCTGAAAACGAGCGGATTCGCGCCCAGCTCCCTCGGCGCCCCTCTGATCATCCTCCTGAGGCGAGCAACCTCCACGAGGAAGAACGGCACTCGGTCTCTCAGCCCCGAACTGCGACTAGGGCACCCACTCCACGACCTGCCACGCATCGGTCTCATGTTCTAACGAACAAATCGGTCCACGAAGTCAGCAAAACCCCGACTCATGTCATAGGGGGTCAAGCAACCTTCCGCCGTCATCCCTTTGTGGACGACATCATGGAGACACCACTCCCTCAGGGGTGGAAGCCTCTCCACCTCGATCGCTATGATGGCACGACGAACCCCGATGAGCATATCGACCTATATACCACACAGGTAAACCTCTACACCAATAACGATGCTATTCTGTGTAGGTTTTTCCGACCTCGCTCAAAGGGGCCGCGCTCAACTGGTACACCCAGCTACCTGCCGAGTCAATCGACAACTTCAACACTCTGGTCAAGCGGTTCACAACGCAGTATGCAACGAGCCGACCTCACCACATCACTTTGGCCGCCCTGGCCAGCCTCAGACAGAACGACGACGAGCCACTTCGGGTGTTCATGGAGCGATTTGCAGCCACCTCGGTTAAGATCAGAAATCTGAACCCCGAGGTCGCCCTGCATGCCATGCTCATGGCACTCAAGCCCAAGCCCTTCGTCGACAGCCTATGTCGTGAGGCCCCTCACGATATGGACGAGCTCCGAGCTCGCGCTGCTGGGTACATCCAGATGGAGGAGCATGCCGAGTTTCGCAAGGCAATTCGCGAAAAACCACAAGGAAAGCAAGACCAAGGTCAGGCCACAAACATTTAAAGTTGGCGACCTTGTTTGGCGATTACGGGGCGAAGCAAGAACAGACCCCTCCAAAGGAAAATTTGGAACATGGAATTCCACCCACCTCAAATTTTATTTCTCTTAACTTGTAAATTCAGGGAATGTACTCTTTTTCCTCCTCAGCCTTTTTCCCACTAAAGAAAAGGGTTTTTGGCCAAGGAAGGTTTTAAAGAGGCACCCCTCAGAAATAAATCAACAAAGCAACTCCATTCCCATACATTTTCGGTATTGACACATTAACCATGACGACTAACCAAGGTCGAGTTCAAACCTTGATATGCCAAGGTCGAGTCCGAACCTTGAGATCACATTTTCTTAACCAAGGTCGAGTTCGAACCTTGATATGCCAAGGTCGAATCCGAACCTTGATGCCAAGGTCGAGTCCGAACCTTGATATGCCAAGGTCGAGTCTGAACCTTGAGATCACATTTTCTTAACCAAGGTCGAGTTCGAACCTTGATATGCCAAGGTCAAATCCGAACCTTGATGCCAAGGTCGAGTCTGAACCTTGATATGCCAAGGTCGAGTCCGAACCTTGAGATCACATTTTCCTAACCAAGGTCGAGTTCGAACCTTGATATGCCAAGGTCGAGTCTGAACCTTGAGATCACATTTTCTTAACCAAGGTCAATTTCGAACCTTGATATGCCAAGGTCGAATCTGAACCTTGAGATCACATTTTCTTAACCAAGGTCGAGTTCGAACCTTGATATGCCAAGGTCGAGTTCGAACCTTGAGATCACATTTTCTTAACCAAGGTCGAGTTCGAACCTTGATATGCCAAGGTCGAGTTCGAACCTTGAGATCACATTTTCTTAACCAAGGTCGAGTTCGAACCTTGATATGCCAAGGTCGAGTTCGAACCTTGATATGCCAAGGTCGAGTTCGAACCTTGATATGCCAAGGTCGAGTTCGAACCTTGATATGCCAAGGTCGAGTCTGAACCTTGAGATCACATTTTCTTAACCAAGGTCGAGTTCGAACCTTGATATGCCAAGGTCGAGTCCAAACCTTGAGATCACATTTTCTTAACCAAGGTCAAGTTCGAACCTTGATATGCCAAGGTCGAGTCCGAACCTTGATATGACAAGGTCGAGTCTGAACCTTGAGATCACATTCTCTTAACCAAGGTCGAGTTCGAACCTTGATATGCCAAGGTCGAATCCAAACCTTGAGATCACATTTTCTTAACCAAGGTCGAGTTCGAACCTTGATATGCCAAGGTCGAGTTTGAACCTTGATATGCCAAGGTCGAGTTCGAACCTTGAGATCACATTTTCTAAACCAAGGTCGAGTTCGAACCTTGATATGCCAAGGTCGAGTCCAAACCTTGAGATCACATCTACTTAACAAGGTCGAATTTGAACCTTCAAACAACAAATTTGGGAACTCCTCAGAAGCCCCTTTGCTCTTACATCACTCGGTGCTTGGGGGGCTAGTGTACTGGCCAGTCGAGTTGCCGACTTGTCCCTCACCAATCTGCTGACTCGGTCAAAGGTTTACCAGCCTAACCAAGCAGTAAGCTCATTATTGCCGAGCTCCTCAGCCCGACCATGAAACATGGACATCGGAACACCACATCAGCCCAAAGAGGCCACGTCATCAAACAAATAAAAATACAATCTTGTCACCGCGCTGTCCACGCGTTATGGGAACGAGGTGACGGTTATGACACATGGCGTCATGAGAAATAGGTGTACGCGAAAAGTCACGACCCCTTGTCAAGCTCAGTCTTAACTCCTCGACCTACGGTCTTCGGAGCTCGGGGGGCTAGTGTACTATCCGTAAGCTCGGCATCACAGCGCAGAGTGACCTCGAACACGCGCTAGGCGACATCGACTCGCTATCCAATTAGGTCATAAACTGATCTCGGGCCCAAGGTCCAACAAAACCCTAATACACACAAAGGTACGTGCATTACTTATACGAGACTCATACACCCACAAACACTAACTTGAGCATTAGAGTCTCTTTTGCAGGTACCACCCCCATCTTGGAGCATCAAACGTACCAGCGAAGGAGGCTCACCAATCTTACTCGGAGGATCGATCATCTCTACAGCAGATTTCCGGTAAGAACACTATTTAATACAAGTTTTATTTCCCACATGTTGCTTAAGTTATTTTAAATTATTTATATAAAGGTTCTTTTTAATAATAAAGAAGTATATAACTTCTTCTTTTTTAGTCGATATTTATAAAGATAAAATGATATTTCTTAATTGTAACTTCTTATTCAACTAAAAATAAAATTCTAATTTTATTGATTAATGAGTACAAGTATTCAAAGTACCACATGCTAAAGAGGATTTTTAACTTAAAACTCTTTCAAATTGTCAAGATTTTTTAAAAGTCTTTTATTAAAAAAAATACTAAAATTCAAATTTTAATGTAAAATATAACTAAGGCTCAACTCAAAATATAATAATGATTTGTTCGTATCTTTTTTTTTTTTCCACAATATGTAAATGAGTTTATTATTCAAGTTTATATAAATAATTTGATTTTTTTCATGTAATTAATTTAATAGAAGAAAAAAGTCACTTTAATTTATTTTAAGATCTTAATTGACCCATTTTCTTTAATACAAAAAATTATATATATATATATATATATATATATATATTACTTTTTATTTTTTTTTGTTTTATGATATTATATATATTACTATTTTAAAAATTAAATTTAACTTGTAGCTTTTCTGTTCACCAATAATATGTTTTCAAAAAAATGTAGAATCATTTCATTAGAATGATCAAGTTCAAGTCACTATATTCAAATTTTGTTGATAAAAAATATAATAAAAGTTTATGGGAAATTAATTCTGTAAATAATCTTATGTTTGATTATAATGAATAATTAATTTTAAAGGTCTGTGTCTATATGTCTAAGTTATTTACAAAAGATTGGTTTGAGTTCTTTTTTAATATGTCAACATTTTTTGCCTTGTTGTGTTGCATACATACGTTGCTTTAAATTTTAATCTACCCATAAACAATTTTTTTTTATCATCATTTAAACAATTAGTATGTTTAAAGTTGTTTTTTTTTGTCAATTAAAAAAACTTCTCAATTTATAAAAACAGTAAATATGAAATTAATTACTACTTTCACGGATGTAATTGTTATATGAATTATGTATTAACGGTTAAAAGATTATTTAATTTTATTTTAATGATTTAAGTCTTGTGTATAGAATAAATATGGTTGGGAGGGAAAGGCCACTATAGATGATCAGCCAGATTCTCCTACAAAAATTTGTCAATGGATATTCTATATTAATAACATGGTTAAAAAAATTATATATTTATAATTTTTTTAAAGTATATATTTATAACTTAATGATATATGCTAGAAATATATTCTCTCCTCTCTTATATTAAAAATTATAGTCTACTCATCAATAAATTTTAATATATGAAACTTTAACTAATTTTCTAAACTTTTCATTAGTTTCGTTAACTTCTATTATAAAAAAAGTATTACAAAACAACTTTTACAACAATATCACATCAAAGACGTAAATATTATATCACCCTCCTATCTTGTGTTAAAGTAAATATTTTTTCTCCTTAAAAAATTTAAGTATGTTAGACTTTAACACAAATTTTCTCTTAATTTACATATATAACTATTATTTAAAAATTATTATGAATTATTCTAAAATTATTATATATTTTAAAAAATATTTTTCATTATTATTTTTATAAGATATGTTTAAAGTTATATATAAAATAAAAATAACATATATATAATAAAATAAAATACAATTATTAAAATTGTATTTAATCAATGTAGTTATTTAAATATCTTTATAAACATTTAAATAAAATAGTATTTATTGATAAAAAATAAAATAGTATTTCTGTTACATATTATTAATTATATATATATATATATATATATATATATATATATATATATTGAATAAAATATAATTATTAAAAATTTTAATACATATGCATGTTTGGGTTAGTTTATATTTAGGGTCGGTCCGGCGAGTTCCAAAATGGACAACTGCCCCAAACTCATCATTGGTATGGATTAAAAAATAAAAAAAGTTAATCATGTATACATTTTTAGTATAAAATTTGTTTATACTGATAACTAATCAGATTTATTAATAGTGTCATGTAATTTACTCATTTAATTAAATTAAAATTAAAAAAACACTATTAACATATCTGATTGGTTGTTAATGTAAAAAACTTTACATTAACAGTGTATAGGTGATTAACTCAAATAAAAATGTAACTCTAATTTTTCAAACAAAAAATTTATTCTTTTAGCAGTAGTTTTTACTTTTCTTCTATTGTTCAATTTTTAATTAATTAATCATAAATTCTAAATTTTTAATAGATTAAATATTTAGTATTGTTTAAAATAGTAATTTTTTTTCTACCAAAAAAAATAGTAATTTTTTTTGTCATGTTCTAAATTTTTAAGAAAAAATACAATTTGCTTTTGTAAAAGATATAAAACTTAGAAGATTATACTTTTTATGCACAAAATTATAAGAAACTCTTAGTAAATTATGTGTTTGGTTCGCTGATAGTTACTACAACAATATTAGAGAAAATATTTTTGTTGATGATAAAAGATAACATGAATTTATTAAAAAAAATACATATTTTTAAAGATTTGTAAAATTTTTATTCACATTGTGTAAAAAAATAATTAAAAAATATTATTTTTTATTGAAATTACATGTTTATTTTTTTATTTATATAATAATATTTAAATTTGAAATATTTATATATACGGTACCTTTATCGATTATATTGCCTTGGTCCATAAAATGCCTGTTTATATTATATATATATATATATATATATATATATATATTTATTTATTTATTTTGATGCATATATAAAATTTATTTTATAACTTTTATTATATTTATTATTTGAATAAAATAATTTAAATTTAATTATATATTTATATTTTTTAATTAAGTGAATGAATGATATAGTGAACTAAAAATATTTTAAAATATATTTTAATTGAAAGTACATTTTTTTAATAATTAAATTAAAAATATATTTTAAAATTTTATAATGATTATTTTATTTTGTAATATTAAATTAAATACTCTAAATTAATATAATACGAAAATCATAATATAATACTCTAAATAATCATTTAAAAGAGGGTAACATAATTTAATTTTTATGTTATAATTTTTTTTAACATAATGAATATAATTAATAACACCTCAAGGATAAATATACGCGTACATATACACAAATGTGAGCACACTCATATATGTTTTTAGTTCATCAATTTTTTCATTTTCTCATTTTTAAGTCTTTTAACAACTTTATTTTGGTTTTAATTCTTAAAATTTGATTCCATAACATAAAATCTTGATACTAAGGACAAAAGTATATTAGCAAGAACAAAAGAGCAAAAATTTAAAGTGAAAATGGACAAAGTTTAAGAATTGAAACTATTAAAAAAAATTAAAGTGAAAAATTACAGAAATTCAAGTCTAAAAACATATTTAATGATTTCTGTTCTGAATTCTGATGTCTTTATACTCTTTATAAAAATATCATCCAATTAAAAATATTTTTTAATAAAAATTTAAAACAATTATAATAAAACAAAAAAAATCAAATAATAATTTATAATTGAATGTAAATATAAGGGGAATGTATATGTTATTTATTTGTTCTAAAATACAAAGCATTAAATGAAGATGAAGGAATAAAGTTTATTGACTAACCCATTTGTAATTTTTTTTTAACATTTCAAACTTTTTGAATCAATAAGAAATAGTAAAGTCAGAATGGAAACCTAGCTCCTGTAGTCTTTAATGTCCCACACAAATGAAATGCATATTAAACTGAAGAACACGTGTTTATGAAATTTGGGGTTCCTTTCATCTAAACCAACCATACATATATATCTTGATCACGTCAATTTCATTTTTAGCTTGGATGCTTGCGCCTATAACATGTATTAAATTGAAGAAATTCCGCATATGTAGTCTTCTTATCCTCTAATGTCTCATTTGTAAATATTTAAAATTAAAATTCCTTCAACACATTAAAAAAAAAAATGTTTGTGTATCATACGTCTCACTAGTGTCATTTTCCGAGATATACTCTCGAGGAAAACAAAATGCAAATCCACCTGTTTTTCTTTTCCATGCCTTTCTGGTAATCTTTTCCATTTTTCTTTTCTTCCATGAATTCTTTAAAATTAAAAAAATAAAATAAAATAAAATAAAATAAAAATTCTCTTCTCATCTCTCCACTGTTAGCTGAACATCACTGCTTCCTATCTCTTCCTATCTATCTGTCTCTCTCTTTCTTTCTTTCTTTCTCTCTCTACCGTCCTCTCTTCCGCTTTCTCTTGAGTATGTCTGTTTTTGTTTACTAAAGATTGCTATCATTCATTCTTCCTTTTCTTGTTAGCTTTCTCTCTCTCTTCTTCTCTTCTTGTTGTTATTGTTTTTGTTGCTTTGAAAAGCACACAAAGTTTTCTTCGCAGATAGCAAGAGTTAGCTTTCCAGATTCTTTCCCGGGGAAAGCCTAAAAAGAGCAAAGGAAGAATTGATTTCATTGTGTATGTGTTGAAGGCACAGCTGAGGAAGAACAAAACAAAAGGATTACACAGTTCCTTGCCTGTGAATATTGCACTTTAATTGTTTTGTCTCAAAATCTGATTTTAATAAAGGAAAAGAACCTATCTCACTCTCTACCCTTTACTCTCATATATATTCTCTAACCATCAAGCTATATACCCTTCTAAAGAAGATGCCCTTGGAGGGGATTTTCATTGAACCCACTTCAACTTCTTCTACACCTGATCTTTCCCTTCACATAAGTCCACCAAGCACTTCCTCTTCCTCTTCTCTGATTTGCAGCACATCTGGTGGAACCGCCATTAATTATGAGCCACACAATTCAACAAGCGCAAATTTCTCTTCTCAAGCTCACACTGAGCTTTCTCTTGGAAGGAATTTCAGTGGTGGAGGAAGAGGAGGAGGAGGTCTTGAAGAACCACCACCACCGCCACCACCACACAACAACAACAACAACCCTTATTATCAAACCCAACAGGCCCATTTCCATCATCTTCATCACCATTCTAACACTAGTATTGCTTCAAAAGCAGCAGCAGCAACAACAACAAACACTTCTACAAGCTCCTCCACTCATTTGAATCACATAAACTATGGGGTTTCTTTGCTTGATGTGTCATCGGAAGGATTGAGGCCAATCAAGGGGATTCCGGTGTATCACAACCGTTCATTCCCTTTCTTGCCCATGGAACATACAAGAGACAAGGATCATCAAGCCAAAATGTGTTTATATCATCACATGCCTACATATCCCTCTTTGTCCTCCTCTTGTTCTCCTCTTTCTTCTTCTTCTCCTTCTTCTTCTCCTGCACCCTACTTCGCTGCGGCCGCTGCAGCAGGAGGTCTGGATCCCATGTCCTATTTGAACTCAGCAGGATCTGTCGCCGCGGCCGCAGCGTATAGGGCCGCCGCAGCCACAAGGTTTAATGGAATTTCCGGTGAGCCTTTCAAATCTCATCATCCATTGCACCATCATCATTCATCATCACACTATGGGGTTGGACTTGGACCCTCTCACGAAGCCTCTTCAGGGTTGATGAGATCAAGGTTTCTGCCTAAGTTGCCAACCAAGAGAAGCATGAGAGCACCAAGAATGCGGTGGACAAGCACACTACACGCTCGATTTGTTCATGCCGTGGAGCTTCTCGGTGGCCATGAAAGTAAAGATAAATTATTTATCTTTTTCCCCCAACTTTTTTCCACTGTTTTCTTCTTTCAAATTTCGGTCCCTTCTTTTTTAATTTTTTTTTTCTTTTCAAACTTGACTTTAGTTTATACAATATCTTCTTTTCTTGTAATGAAAGAATGTGCATTAGACTGTTAGGTAGGTTTCTTTTTTGTTTTTCTTCTTCATGTTTTCCTCTTTTAGGCTTTTGGCTAATGTATTTAGATGATGAATTTTAGGAGCTACACCAAAGTCAGTTCTTGAGCTCATGGATGTGAAGGATCTCACATTAGCTCATGTCAAAAGCCATTTGCAGGTATGTTTGGTTTTTCTCTCTCTCTTGTGTGTGTGGGGGGCGGTTTATTTTGGTCTCTCCAAACGGCACATTAGTCGATGAAGAAAAGCAGTGAATGTAAGAGTGGATGAATTTAAAGACTGTAGTGAGCAGCTAAGTAGGAGCCTTTATCGTCTGAAACGACCAGACACACACAGCTTCTGATTATAGAGAGAGAGAACAGACAAAAAAAAGTCATCATTTTCCAATAATACACCTCTCATTACCTCCTTATTATCAAACATCAACCTCGTGATTAATGAGACAATCCAGACGCTATAGTAACATATAAGAGAGAGAGAGAGAAAGACAATGGAAGGGGATCTAAATGGGATTCAACAGCTATTTTATTATTTTTCTTCAATTTATTCCATGAAAAATTAATATCTATATATATGTATATAGTATATATATACTGTGTCTGTACTTGTTGTATTTTCACTTTAAACTAAAGTGTGGAAATGAAAATGCCTTGTTTTTGTGATTTCTTCCCAGATGTATCGAACGGTTAAGACCACTGATAAGCCTGCTGCTTCTTCAGGTAATTCGTGTTGCTCAACTTTCAACCAGTTTTTTTTTCCTCTCTTTTTTGAGCAGTCTTATATCTTTTGTTTTTTTTGCACAAATATATGTTTTGGTTTTATGTAAAACTAAATAAATGAAAATGCCACTTACCTTGTTCTTTTCAGTCATTTTTTTACAGCTACTTTTTTGTTTTTTACCGCAAGTATTCCCTTTTTTTCTGTTGTTTCTTACCCTTAAGCTCTATGCGAACCTTTCAAGGCTTTTCACTAAGATATATATGAGATAGCCAATACATAACACTCCCCACATTGCTCCAAAACAAATTATATAAAAATTATGAAAATGCGTGCATGCATGCATACATATATTAATATATACAACCATGTTGGAATTTAAAATCTGAATGATCATTGTTTTTATTGCTATAGGCCTTTCAGATGGATCCGGAGAAGATGACATGTCTCCAATAGGAAGCAGTGGTGGTGTGCGTCAATTTTCAGACCAAAGAGGCCTTTCGGATCGACCAGTGCAACAAGATATGGATTACTCTTCGGCCAACACTCTATGGAGTAACTCCTCAAGGTAACATATTGGCATTAGATTCCATATATAATCTACACGTTGTTTCATATGTTTTGTGTGCATATATAGACGTAAAATATTTAATATTTATTTTGGGACGCTGCGTTACTTGATTTGCTTTTGCTTTTGCATGGTATCTCATAGAAATCAACGCATACCCACGTCCACCACACTCTTTTTTATGAAGAATAAAAAGGGTTCTTGTTACAGCTTTTGCTTTACTTGGGTTTGATTTCCTTCTTTCTTTTGTTTCCTTTATATATTTGTACCTTGGTTAATTTTTTTGCCTTAGAGATGTGTAGCAATGTCAAAAGAAAGCTACAAGACATAATCCAACGTTAATTAGGATAAAAGGAAAGCAACCCGCAGCTTCTCAATCGCTTTTCTTTTTGCCCCCTCTCTTTTCTGCCTTTAGAAGTGTGTATGAGTGTGTGTGTCCTATTACTACCTAGTAACTATTCTCAATGAATATTTGGTTTCAATTATTGAATGTTGTGAAAACTATAGTTGTTGTTCTCAGCATAAAACACAAATGGTTAAATCCTTCTTATTGAGTGTGTCTTCCTTCAAGATTATTACTACTTAACAATGTATTTTGAAATATATAATATAGTGAGGGAAAGTGTGCATCTACTTAAGTTTTTTCTTGAAATGGTGTTTCTTTGCTTTTATCTTGAAGATGTCGCGACAAAAAATGATGGATAAATTCTCATCCAATGTAAAACTACTCATTGCACAAATTATATTAGAATAATTAAGTGACGAGCATGACAAGGGAAACATGCATACACATGTACACTAGTTCATATCCCCCCTCCCCAAAAAAGAAAAAAGAACAAAAGACAGATTTATGCTCCAAGGGGATGAATTGCCTCTTTTGCAAGTAAAGATAGCTGGTAACTTTTTTTGTTTTTTGGAAGGGGAGAGGGTGTCTTTCAGCGGGTTTATCTATAAATCTTCCTAATTGTTTACTACTTTTGACATTCTCTTGAACAATCTATATTCATGCGTCTTCGTAATCATGATCTTCTAAAAATTTAGAGGCCTCTCTCATTCGGTTTCAGGGTTTACTCAAACCATTTCTTGTTGAATTAGTAAAGTTAAACTAATGGTCTAATAATTTCACTAAATAAACGTCATGTTTGATCATTGCAAACGGCACATAATTGTAAGTTATAATGGAGATATATTGTACGTATAACTGACAGTTAGCATGTGCCTAGCCTGACCACATCAATATAAGTCCTTTATTGTTCCTTTTATATAGCGCGTGGGAATATTGACAGTACTCGTAAAAAAAGCTATATAAAATATAGTTTACACAAAGAAAATTAATTTAACAACCAAAATTTTTAAGTTGGTTTGATGAAGTTATTTATTCTCTTCTTTTCTTCATCCAATATTTTGATGTTTATACATGGCATATCAAATAATTAATCATATATGCATTTCCCAACAAATAACTGGTTAATAAAAGTAGAAGACAATGCATAGTAGGTCATAGATAGTTTCATATAAAAAAGGCAAAATTAAAATTTTCTCCACTTAAGTAAGACACTTTTTTGAATTTATATATGCATGTAATGTGATTCCATCTTTGAAATTATAGACAATAGAGCTAAATTAGTTTTTCTCCTCCAGGTCTTGATATCTTAACTACCTCTGAGATAAAGTAACAATATTTCAAGCTCTACATTAAATATATGGAAGATATTTCGTGACAGTGATTAGACAACATATATATATCTTTTTTAATGCCGTGTTGACTGATATGCCGATGCTATGATCAATTATTGTTTTGATACTTTTACAATACATTTCATGTAATTCATTAAAGTAGTTTTGGGTTTGCTGATTAAGAATGAAAATGAACCGAAAGCTTCATGTATGTTTCACCAAGCACACAGTGAAGAGTATCAATTAGTGGTTGGTTCAACTGATACATATCTGATTCTCCTTAAACAAGTTCTTAAGTTTGGAGCACGAATAAGATTATTTCCTGTAGAGAATATCTAAAACAAAATCAGCAAGTACACACAGAAACACAATAGAGTGGATTCAACCCAGAAAACTTTGAGCTATTCAAGTCCAAGCTTTTTCACACTATTGCACGACCATAATGATAGTGCTTTGGTGTTACAATTCATTTGGGACATATGAATATATGATATATTAGTTTCTTCAACCAGAATGGAAATTTCCACTCCTACCGACTATGTCCTACCTTAAGTATACCAAAATATATATTTTGTATTCCCTGCACACCAAGCTCAGCTGCTCCAGAAAGGGCATTTATTATGAATTGACTGAAATCGCTTTTCCCGTAGTTCTTTGTTGTATGATTTTGGAATGAAAATTAGAGTATATGTTCGGATGCAAATTTAAAAGGATTTTTTTGAGAATTTTGTTATTGAAAATAAATAGTTTTTTTAAATTTGTTTTTTTAAAAAATTCTTCTAAATTTATATCCAAACATGATCTCAGTCTAATTCGATACAAAGCATACATGTGGTGAAGTTTTGCAACGCATTGCTATTCAACAGATGATGATTTGGTATCTTTAGAAGCAATGGAACTAATGCAGTTTCTTTTTAATTGCTTGCTTGATCCTAATGAAATTGATCAGCAATAGAGAACCATGGCCACAAAATAGCTCTAACGACATAGATGGTTTCAGACCCCCCATCTTCCACTCACAACCAATATCAGGAGGGCATCAAATTCAGGTACTAACATTGGTTAAAGTTTGTTTGTTGTTATCACTTCATATCTCATTCATGAATCGATCATTTCCCTTGCCAGGAGTGTGATTCAAACCAACTGAAGAACAGCTTGTCAGGATCAAATATAGAGTGCAAGAACCCAAGCTTGGAGTTCACATTAGGCATACCAGATTGGAATGGCAAAGGAAAAGCCTAATTTTCATTGGTTCCCTTCTTGTCTCTAGCTAGTTTGATTTAGTTTAATTACAACCCACGGTGACAATGACAACTTCATCATCTTTTCTGAAATAGAGAGGTGGTATTATATAAATATATTCAAGCAGAAGAAGAAAAAGCCCTATATATAGTTCTACTATAAGTTCCTTTCGGAAGCTTTTCTGAGTTCATGAACAATTTTGTTTAGCCCTTTTCTTGTATTTATATTTTATTTATTGGTGAGGAGAAGGTACAGGAAGAAACTGATGTAGCTGCAAATGCAGAAGAACAATGAAGAGAGATAGAGAGGAAGGGGGAAGAAAATAGAAAACTTATTTTGATTAAACCTAGCCACTTGTCCTTTTCTTTTTCTCTTACTCTATTTCATTTTTTTTTTCTTCTACATATACATATACTCCTTAAAGATGGCCTAATGTATTAAATAGAGTACTTAGGTTTATATACGAAGAGACCCTAACCGTTTTACGTGGGAAGAGAATCATGAACGCGCGATTTAAACTTTATTTAATTCCAAAAATCCACGTGTCAAATAATCAAATAATGAATCATTAATTTTTTTTTTTGGGTGTACTTAATTAAGTTAATATTTAAATAGTCAAAAAGTAAAGAAAACAGTTTAAAATAGATTTAATTAAATTATACTTTTCAACTCTCTATTTTTATTAATCTGTAATTTTTTATTATTTTATTTTAAAATAAAAAATATTTAATTTTTTTTAATTTTTAAAAATAAAATTTTGGACCTCTTATTACTTTAACATCTATTAACCATTAAATTTTATCATTTACTCATACTTAATTCTTAAGACACTTAATAATATGATATTTAAAAATAAAAAATTTAAAAATATAAATAAGTTTTATTAATAAAATAAATATCAACCATACGATTAAAATATATACAAACAATTTTTTTTATATTATTTTTTAGTTTTATCTTTATATATCACCTACTTAAATATCGCATCGATTAAATAGTGACAAGCTTTTTCATATTTTTATGTTTCATATATATATATATATATATATATATATATATATATATATATATATATATATATATATATATATATATATATATATATATATGTGTGTGTGTGAAGTATATATACTGATTACCGAAATAATTTTAAACTAAAAAGTTATTGTAAGTGTGGTGAAAAAAAAATTCATAATTAAGCACGTGAAGAAGTGTAGATCAATGAAGAAATATTAATTGTCGTGGCAAGTAAAGATAGGTAGGACACTGTACTTGTTGAGATAATTTTTTGCCATATACATACTTATAGGAGGAGAAATTAAGAAGAAAAAAAATAAATATATGTTTTTTGAAAACTAAATTTAATTCGTGTAAGGAATAGAATTTAAGGTGTTGGGATAAAATAATGCGTAGGTTACTAGGATGAAAGATGTTCTAAATGTTCTTATCTTTGTATCTGTCCTTTCATATAGTATTATTAATATATATTTTCTTTGCTGATAAAAAAAATAAATTTAATTCGTGTATAAGTTAATTTGTAAGAATCTTTTTAAAAAAATATATTTTAACTTATGTATAAGTTAATAGAGATTTTTTATATATATTTATTTTTCTTATCATGTTCTTCTTCTATAATTAAGTACTTATAATTTTTTTTATTCAAATGAACTCTGTATATATATAATAACAATAATAAGAAGAAGGAAGATAAAATTCAACTAATAGCGTAGATGGAATAGGAAAATAAAGAGGTCAATAATTCTATTTCATCAAATTTAAAAATGAGGTAAAAAAGCTTTTTTTTTTTTTTTTTGTGGTCCTAAAAATATGGAAGATAGAAAAAGAGTTAGGAGTGATTAATGTTGAGTATGAAAATGAAGTTATAAGAAACCTTGTGAATACGTCATCAATTTGATCTTTTAAGTATTATTAAATAATAAAATTATATAAATAATTCCTAAAATATTAAAAACTCATCGATTTTTCCCAACATTTATATAATTTATTAATATTGAGAGACTAATTTGATAAAAACAAATTTCAATACTTGATTCACATATAATAACTATTTTTTTATAAACATAATTTATGCTATATTTTTAAGTTAATAATTAAGAATTAATTTGCATCTGTAGATTGTATCTTCTGCTAATAATGGTTTATTGGAAACGTTGACATGGAAAACAAGAGATAAAGCTTAATTTTTTTTTGAAGAAACAAAGATAGGAAGAGAAGAAAATTGGTGGAAGGAAGTTTGATGAATCAAAATTGAGGACCTCTCAAAAAAAAAAAAAAGAATCAAAATTGAGGTAGCAACCTTATATATTAGGGGGCTAAGGGAGCATTAAGGAAAAATAAACCAAGATAGATTATTTTTTACGTGTTTATAGGAATTCAAGTTTGAGATTGATGATTTTAAATTATGTGAGATATGGATAGACAGAATTCGCATCGGTTAGTGTTAACTATACCAAGGGATCATGTCAGCTAGTATAATAAGTACTTGTAAGAAGTATCATGATCACACTAATATAACATTATATTTGATATCGGTTTGGAATACGTATGTTATGCATGCAGTTTTAGAACAATTTTTAAGAATTTGGAAAGCGTATCAAAATTGACAAGTAGTAAAATGGACATATTACTATAAGTATCGAATCTCCAAAAACTTACGTCATTAACATTCACTCAAATTCAATTTTATGCTAAATAACAAAAAGGGATATTTAGAAATTATTTGAAACAATAAAAGACTTAATTTTTAAGGAAAACAATAAAGTTGTAATTTTAGGATTTTTCCAATTTATCAGAAATTTTAAGAAAAATAGTTTTGATTTAATTATAATAAAGAACTTGAGGTTTCTATAAAAAAAATTGTAAAAAAAAAAAAAAGAAAAGTTGAGAATGTACTAGACAATTGAATATTAATTAGGTTCCAATTTGTGTTAATCCATCGAATTCTTTACAAAATTTAAGAAAGTAATTTTCACTAAAATTAAAGGTCAAAATTCTGGCTAATAAATATTACACTATCTCTATCAATAAATTTTACTAGGTTTCTTTTATGATTTGTTATTTTAAAAGTATTTGTAATAACATTAATCTCAAGAAATTAGATGATAAGTGATAAGTCAAAACATTAAGAGAAAGAAAGAGAAACAATTAATTGAATCTTAATAATAGAAAAACACATGGTTTCAAGTTAATTAGCTACATTAACACCCAATAATTAGGCGCTCATGGTTATGGTAGAACAAAATTTGGATGAAAAGAATAGGATGAACATAGAAAATGTAAAGGTTGCTCTATATGTTGTCACTTTTCCTAAAGTGGATTAGGTTAGTGTACATGACAATAGGTTAAAATTACAAATATGACTTTTATATGTTAGAAATAATGATAAGTCACATCAATTTCGTGCTTAAGGACAATATATATTAGTTTGCTTAAACAAACTTTCTTCAAGTAGGGTGTGTCATTGGTGCGTATAAACGAGTATGTTGTATTAATGTAATTATGGTCATTGAGTGCATAATTCCCCTTCTTAACTAGGGATAACAAGTAAATTCGTATCCATTGATAATGTTCGAATCTATTCCAACTGTTAAGAGTTAGTTATCAAGACTAATATCCTACCAAATATTCTCTTAGTATTATTATGCAATTTCCTATATCCTACCAAATATTCTCTTATTATTATTAGTTTTACATTGTAATCTCTTTCCCTTAAATTATATTGTTTGCCTCACACAAATTGTGGTGAGAATTATCACATCTTACACCAACTTTGATAGGGAATACCCACTTTGACCAAATATAGGTATAGATAATATCCGATTCATTAAACCAGGTATGATAACGGGATGAGTATATATATACCCGTCCTGTACCTATGCTCGTGTCTGTACTCGCTTAAAATTTATAAATATTTAATTTATTTTTTTAGAATTTACTTAAAATTTATGTAATATCTTACAATATTTTTTATTTATGACAGATAAAGTTTAATTAATATAATTTTATAATATTTATTTTATGTTGAAAATTTTATTATATATATATATATATATATTAAAAAAATTAAATTTAATTAATTTTTGGATAAATTCAAGACAAGTATGAGTATACCTAATACTTGATAGGTACCAAGATGGAAATATAAATTTTATATCCGTCGGATATGAGAACGAAAATGAAGATTGAAAAACTTGTATAGTCTCGTTCCATTGTTATCCCTATTCTTAACTCACCTAAATGTGAGTAATGATAGTCAAATGAGATTTGACAATCAAATCTCTTTTCTCTAATGTCACTTAAGTGAGGATATGTTTCACTTTAACTTAAGTAATTCTTTAGAAGTCATTTTTCAAGAATCACTTAAGAATCGAGCACGATCCTGAAAGAAACAGAAATTAAAGTTTTGTGAATTTAATGACAAGCTAGAATTAGTAGACCACCACTTTCTTGAAGAAAAATTTACTTGATACAAGGTTAGCGATAAACAATGAGTGGACAAATTATCAAATGAATGAATGAGTAAGGAGACTCAAGTTACCAGCAATTAATGATTTGATTCATTCACATAGTCAACTAATCGGAATTGATAATTGAATATCTAAATATATATTTGAGATTTAACCTTAGAAGGTCATCGAATGATGTCAATTCATGACTTCATGAATGTGTAACTCTATAATATCTATATATTTTTATAAACTTAATTAAGAAAATAATGAAGAGGAGTTTCTCAAATCATTGAGCCGTACGTAACAGTCATATGAAATATAAAAAATAAATAAATTGAGGCATAAAGACATTCGATATTATAGAGGTGTGGTTTAATTTCAAGACAAAAAAATTCCAAAGAAATGGCATAATGGCTTGAGTAGCTAGTTGGAACACGAATATTGTGAAGGAAAAATTAACATGGACAAAGGAACAGAAACAAATGGTGGAGTAATAGATATTTTTGGCTAATAGATGACGAAAATAAGGAGGTTATCAATCAAGTAGAAAATGTGGACACCTTGAATGTAAATGTACTTGGCTGAGTGAATAAGAAGTGCAAAAGAGTTTAATGTTGTGTAAACTATTGTCAAACTTTGACGATGAAAAGTAGCTCCATATCCAAAAAGTCGAGCAAATTAAATAGCTTAGAAGAGGCAATACAAACTTTATTTTTAAATGATTTGCTTCAAAAGTGAATTAGAAACAATATCCAAGAGTTGAAAAAGAGGGTGTATGGAGAGACGATGTAAAGTAGATGAAATACTAAATTAAATTCAAGTTGTTATAGTTGAAATTAAAGGAAGTGAAGAATGTAAAGGAGGTGAAAGATTAAATTATACAGAATTAAACAACATTTACATATTTTTTAATGATTTTTTTATCATATAGAGAGAAGGTATAGAAAATTATTATTATTATTATTATTATCTTCTGATCGGAAAATAAATCAGCAAAAGTTATTTTATTAATTATTTATATTTAAAGTAATTTTTCTTTTTAAAATTTAGCTTCTCATTTTGTCTTTTTCCCTCTTAAAATATCAACGATTTTACTTTTATTTTTATCAAACTTTTCAATATTATTAATCTTCATTCAAATATATTTTATTATTAAATATAGAAAATTTCAAAAACCTGTGGCAGTTTTTATTTATTTATTTTTATTTATTTTTATTTTTATTGTCATGTTAAACATTCTCAAATTTTAACTAGATGAAAAGTGATTTTGGCTTTATCTTTTTTCCTTTCAGCTTTCTATTTGTGCTTTTTAATATCACGATAACATTCTTGTAACTTAAAAAGAGTGAAAAACCGAATAATAGCAAACCTATCAATAGTATAAAGCTGGCTTTTTTTAAAAATCATACAAGAAAAAAGTATGCAAGTTCTCTAACATGTTAAAATTAATTTATAAGTGTTTTCGCATGATGACATGAATGATAATATATGAATAATGATAATGATAATAGTGGTAATGTTTACGATATTATTAATGATAGTAATATTGTTGATAGTGATAATAATGATAGTAATAACAATAGTGTTAGTTATAGTAAAAATAGTAATTGTGACAAAAAGAATAATTATCAAATACAACAAAAATAAGCATGATAATGAGGTAAATTAGGGATGAGTTTGCTTTCTCCATCCGCATAATAGGCAAGGCAAGGATAAGGAGGAGTTCAAGTTTAAAAGAAATAAGTTTATATTACTAAGGTCTATTCCCATTTGGTTTTACCAAGTTGTGGCAAATCCATAAACCATCACAATTTTATTATAATTTTAATTTACTTATATAATTTAAATTATTAATTATAATAAATTAAATAATAAATAAAACTAATAAATATGAAAAAAAATTAAAATAAAAAAATGATTAATTTATATTTTTAATTGATGTATACTTTTAAGTTTATTACTTAATTGATGTTATAATTTAAATTATTTAACTATTAAATAATTAATTTATATTTTAATAATTATGTAAGTGAAAATATAATTTTTTTTAAATTTAATATATATCAACTCTTATATATTAAATTATAATATTTTTAAAATAAACTATCAATAAATAAATATAATATTATGTGATACATAAATTACTTATCATAAACTTAAAAATATAATTTATGATTTAAAAACATATATTTATACAAACTTTAAATGTAATCTAGAAGTAGTAAACTCACCTCTCGAAATGAATGCTCTCCTGTTAAAAAAAACATAACGAGAAAAAAATACAGCAGGGTAGTATAGAACAAGGACGGATAGGAGTTATATCTATGAACTTGAACCCCATTGAGGTAGATTCTTTTCCATCAAAATTGGGTCAGAGTCAGATAATTACATGAGTTTGGGTTTAATTATCACAACTAAACGAGACTGTGTTTTTAGATATAAAAATCAAATTCACAAATTTTTTTTTCTAATGGTCTTGAAAGTGAATTTCAACTCTATTTCAACCAAACACAAATTTTCTTGAAAATTACATTTAAAAACTAAAACCCACTACCATAATGAACGAACCCTCTAGGATTTTGTTTCTTTTTGCCTAAGGTTGGACAGAACTTATAAGATTCAACCAAAAACAAAATGTATTAGGCTTTCCTTTTTTGGGTCCATTTACTTATTAGGCTTGTACTCTTTAGTTGAGCACCCTGGTTATTGTTGGGCTAGAAAACTTTTCTAGCCCATCGTTGTATGTCTTCTACCCTTTGCTGTTCTTTCGACCATAAAAGAGGGTCGGACTGTCTGTTACTCTGTTTTGAATTCTAGTAAAAATATTTTTAATAGAAAAAATTTAAAATTTGTTTAATTTGATTAACAAGTATATTCAAATTAATCTCAATCAAGTATTTTCCGTCGAAACTGTATTACAGAGTCGGAAATTGGTTTCAGTAAATTACCAAACTGACACTAAACAGAAGCCTTGAAGAAATGCCTGGTTTCCAGGCTTTGGAGCATTTCTCTTTTGTCAATCCACGAGTCACTCATAAAGCATCTATGCGATATTCATTGACACACACCTCGATCCTTCAGGTAAGAGGCACTAGGGCCCAATAAAGGCTTCTTTCAAGTGTCATCAATTCATCCCCTCCTGAGTCCACAAGAAGCTCATGGTTATAATGACAACAAACTAAAGATTCAATGAAGTTAATCAACGTGTTAAATGTGTATCTTGCAGGATACCAAGGTTTCGAATAAACTATTAATAGTTAATGATCTTAAAATGGAAACGATAATGGTTCCTTCTCTTATAATGGTTCAAACAAGGATCATCCCGAAGCTAATCCCATAAAATTAAATTTATCTACGGCTTCCTTTCTAGCTCTAGTTCACATTTCGTATGGCTTAACATAATCCAGAAGTTACTATTTAGTTTTCTAGCCTCAATAATATGGCCACTGAATCACTTTTGAAGTTGTGACGCCTTTATTGTTTGGGGCCTCACTGCAAAGTTTCCCTTTATTTTTTGTGCTTGTCCAAAGCCTGTTTTGGCTATATCTTAGTGGTGGAATAAAATCCCTATTCTATCTTTGGTGGAAAGATTAAAAAAAAAAAAATACCAAATAGGAATTCTGCACTCTAGCTTTATAACAATATAAATATACGAGAATATGATGTGATTAAATAATGGGATGTGTAGTTGTAGAAATACCGCATGCACATATTTGATCCCACAAATGCAGAAAATATACTTCGTTCCAAAATTACATCATTTTTTCTTTTAATAATATTACATCATTTACACACAAATGTAACTTCGTATCGGCTACAAATTGTACTACGCCAGGCAACTAGATGGGCTACAGAAGAAAAGCCACTGCTTTATATTAACATCAAACTTTAAACACAACACACAATAACCTGGCTTATTTATCAAAACATCCATCAGTTCATAAGTACAAAACAAAAGACAGGGATTGAAACCAAACTATGAAGGATCTAAGAACAAGACTTCATACCAGCCAGAAGAAGCTCGTGTCATTCCCAAACACACATGTAGCTTAAGATTTGTACATAAGTTTCCACTTTTGATCATCATCCCCTACTTTGAATTTGTGTGTATCAGGTGGTGTGCCTGCCGTGCAGTAGTGTAAGATGAAATTGCAGAGCCAGTCACGCCCAACGAGTGTTTAGCAAATCCAAAGCTCTTTCTAGTTACCAGCCACACCGTGTAAATGAATCCGATCCAGCCTGGTTCATATAGATTTCCATGTCCAGTAGTGTTAACCCACAAAAAGATAAATAAAAAAACAACTACGACAATCAATCAAAGAAACATCTACATCATATTATATTTTAGAATGAAGAGGAGAAAAGCAGTTGCAGTTAAGTTAGTGATGCCACAGAAACTCCCTGTTGGCTTTCATGTACACAAAAATAGTCCATAATTTATTGAAATTCTAAGGATGGAATTCACCACATCAGGCAATGTTGATGATCTATGGCTACTGTTTGACTGGTAAGCTGCCAAATGAAGTAAAATCCTAATAGTGAACATATAAACCATTACACAATCCATGCTCATTAGGAGTACATGAAAGGGGCAGTTAGTTAAGATAGTTAGAGTATTAATGAGTTAGTTAATTAGAGGGCATAATTAGATATAAATAGGGTAAGAAGGATAGAAGGGTCCATTTGTAAATTGAGCATTAACACCTTTGTGAAAGGGAAACTCTTGGAGGAGAGTATCCTCTCCTATTCTTTGTTCCTTTGCAATCAAGAATAAAATCTTTCTTTTCATTCTCAATTCAAATTCTTGGTTCCCAACAAAATGCCAGTGCAATTATATGCGAAATAATTACCTTACACTTGATCAATGTCTATATACATGCAGTAACCAGTAACAAGGATGGGAACATGTAAAATCTTACTGAGTGTACAAAACTACTTTTTTACACTGGGAAGGGCAACAACCACTTGTAGAGTCATTAATCTGATGAAATATCTGCCTAATTGCAACTAAAGGATGCAGTTTATATCATGTCATAACCTATTCAGAGGCACATCTCGTTGAAGAGATATACATCTATTGCTGTGGTGTACTCAAACTATTGAACACACTACGAGCAAACAAAAAAGTTCTGAAAGTTATTATAACAATGTAATAGCAAACAAAATCAGACATAAAACCCTGGAAAATGAAAGAGAAAAAAGGATGAGGTGACCAAAAAACTTGTTACCTGTGATTATCAGAATAGCCACAATTGCCCAAAATGTGGTAACGGAAATAGCAAATATGGCAACTGTTAATGCTCCAATGTATATAGCTGTAACAAAAGCAAAGAAAAGAGCCAAGAATCCTCCTGCTGCTGCCAAAGACATTAGCAGTGATATGACAATGGCATTTATGGTCGCAGCCAGAAAGAAAAGCATAAATACAAGCAGTCCTGTCAATGCAACAAAAGCAACCGTCCCAACCTGCAGCAATAAAGAAAAACAAGAAATCATAAACATTCAAAACAAAAGATAAATTTATCTTATGATAAACCCTTGCTTGATATGAATATTATATAGTTTCTTATTTAATTTCAATTTATTATTTTAAAAACGTATAGAACATGGTTCATCATTATTATCACTGTTATGACTACAAAAGGACAAGATTAAGCAACATCAAAACTGATAGGTAACAATCATGCGTCTCCATGTGATTTTTCCCATGTTTACTATCAAGAAAATAAACAACCCTGCATGCTATGAATCCTAATGATGATAATCAGCATGTAAACAAATCCATCAGAACGTGAGTGACCGGTAAAACAAACACTATACTTACTAATAAGAGTTTAAGTTTCAAGTTTACAAACTAATGAAAAATCACACTAAATATAATTTTTACAGTAATTATTATGCGTGTTTGGATTCACCTAAAATCATCTAATATTACGTTGAAATTTGAGATAATGTGATTTTAGACAAAATTATGTTCAGAATCAATTTCATCGTGTTCAAGATGATCGGATTATCTATCCAAATTTATAATTAACACTCAATCAATTTTGATAACAAATTTTCGAATAACATTCGATATGAAAATTAATTTCATATCTTTTGACATTCAAAGAAACTTTTGACTCACATTTATTCAAAATCAATTCTGCAAATTCATTTTGATTCAAAATGAATTATATTAATGCATATCTAAACACACTAACTTTAGCAAGAATTTACGTTACATCAACATTTTTACATTATTATTATTTTTTTTACGAAATCACTTTTAAAATTCAAAATAAAAAATCCAAACAAATATTAATCATTTCACTTCAAAATCAATTTTAACTCCAATAAATTTTTCAAACGCTCCCCAATCACACAGAAAATCTAACAATTCGCTATTAGACCACTTTAAGTTGGAAATCAGCTACTCACGGGTCAATCTACATGATCAAGACATCTTACCAAGTGAAACACGCGGAGAAGCTAAAATCACAGTCTATAAAAGCTTGAACAATGAAACCATTCCTAAACAGCGATGAAACTCGATTCGATTCAATGAATAAATCGAAGAATGAACCGGATTGAATTATTATCATTCTTACGGAGATGACGAAGAGGGCGCGGAAGGGAGTGCCGCGGCGAGTCCAGAGGATGACGTCGCGAGCGGAGTTTCTGGAAGCGTCCGGAAGGAGTGGAGCGTTGTCGGAGACGGAGACCTTAATCCGGCGGAGTATGGATCCGGCGTAGGCGGGCTCCGGGAAGAGAATGGCGGAGGCGATACGGTTAAGGACCTCCGGCAAGGTCTCTTTTACCCTTCCCTTCCTCTGGTTCGACTTCAGTTCTTCTTCGTCTTGTTCATCGGCGTAGACGCTGTTCCCGTTGGCCTTCTCTGCCATTTTTTGAGTTGCAGTAGAGACAGGTTGTGATCGGAATCTATCTAGATGGGAAGAAGAAATTGCATCAAGGTAGGTCCCACGTGTGACTGCAGATTCAGTGCGAACATCGACACGTGAGAGAGCGAGATGCACGTCGGCACAACATTTTTAGCTTCATCGTCCACGTGGACGGTCTGATTCGTCCTCTACATCTGTAGAGTGTAGAGTGAAGGATATAGGAATTATTTTATTAATAGTTTATTTATTTATTTTCAAGGTATGACCTACTAGTACTACGTAGTATTATATTAAGAGAGATGACATCAACTGCATTCAAATTCAATAAGAAATAAAAATCAAAGTGTTGGGCTGACGACTAATTGGGCTTGAAGCCCATGGATATTCTCTAAATGTTTCGGGTCAGAGCACGTGGGCTGACGAGTAATAGGGCAGTGTTTGGTGTTTAGGGCAAAAATGAGGGTTAAGGTTCAGAAAGGAGCAATATTTACTTCTTTTTTTTTTTCTTTTTTTTTTTAATTTTGAAAAGAAAAATTAGAAGGCTGATGACTCACACTGCATAATCGGTAAAAGTGCAGAATTTTTAGTGAGTGAAGAAACTTTTTATTTTATTAAAATGTTACCTTGTGATTTTTTGTTATGTAAAGTGCCACGAATCTTGATTTTTTGTTATGTAAAGTGCCACGAATCTCGAACTGTTACTGTTTATTGTATTACTGGAAAATTGGGTTCAAGTGACAAATTCTCGTTATTATTACTTTCGTTATTACTATTAATGTTGTGGTCATCATTCTTTAAGAAAATGATAATTTATTGTGAAGACTAATATTAAAATAAATTTAATATTATTTTATTTGTAATTGTTCTCTAAATAATGAACGTCACGGGCTTTTCTCTTTCTTGATCAGTATGTATTAAATGCATCTTAATTTTTTTTAAAAGTATTGATAGTTTCCATAGGAGGTTTGAGGAATTCCAATATGAGTTTCGCAGCATTGCTGAGTGCACATCTTTCACTATAAGAGCTCCGATCATGAAGTTTTTGGAAAGAAAAAAATTTTTTTTCTAAACATGTAACAGAGTTCTTCATTTAGTACAATTACAATATTTGTGGCAAGGGAGATTGCAGAAAGTAATGTCGCAACCTATTTCTTTCTGCATATGACAACTGCAGAATCAACAGTGAAATAAAACTACAATTTTTCTTCCTGTGGAAGATTATACATTTTTTCTCTCTTTAAATTTCCTTCCAAGTAATAAAAAAACTAGGAGGATACCAAAGTCAATAGTAATTCCCGTTGCTGAGCATTCAGAGATAATAAAATCGTGTCAAGCACACTACGTGGAATGTGCTGCACAAGCAGCCTCAGCAAATAATTCACCTGCTCCATTGTTTCTGCTGTAGCTAATTTGTCACCCTTGTCTATAATCTGTAATAAAAATATATTCCACCAAAACGGGAGAGAACAGATAAAGTGACCAATATTCAATAATTTTAAAAATCATGCTTATACTGTGCAAGACATTAGCAAATTGTTCCATGATATAAATCCAACAAAATAAATTCATATTTCATAATTAATCTCAACCAAATTGGGCTTTCCATTATATGAAATAATTATCAAACTGGCAATCAAATGACAGTAAATTTTGCATCATAGATGTAGTCAAATTCATGATGGTAAAAAGAATGAGCATATGTATATTAGTCATTTCCCTACTCTTCCTTCAACTTCTTCACTCTTGTTGTGATTATCTATGTTTCTCTTTCGAGTGTATGAAATGAAATAAACAATTTAAAAGATGGTTATAACTTGTAATTCTTTTGTGGAACACCAAAATGTCCACACATAAATACAATCTGTGATTATAAAAGGACTTGGGGAGATTCAAATGTATTCGGCCTTACTGCCCTTGAGTGGAGAGGCTGCTTTCTCTAGTGGAATTGGTGACCATCATGTCACCAGCAGCAACCTTACTATAACCTCAAGGCTTTCCCTTTCAATCCAGTTGATTATGGAAGTTAAATCATATCCCAGGAGACAATGCATGGAACTATGAACTTGCACAACATTTGTCTACATGAGAATATATCTGTAAATGGTCCTAGACATTCTTTAGACAAGAATGTATCGTAAAGTAAAAGTTAAATTTCTTTATTTAATTCTTATTCTACAATTTTGGTTTCCTATTTTTATTTAGGCCATTTTGATCTACCAGTTTTGAAAAAATAATTGCAATTTTGCTCTAATGATTAAACCTACACACTTGTAATAATACACAATTTTCAGTGATAGTTATGCTGCATGTATGAAATAACACGACAACAAAAAATATTACTGAGTTCTCACTTTCTGTATAAGTAACTCTTTTGAATTTAAACCGGTATGTAAAATTCACAGTTAAACTAAAATTACATTTTTTTTTTAAATTAGGAAACAAAATTGTGGATTAAAAGTTAAAGAGGGACCAAAAATTGACAAGTGTGCAAACATCTCAAAATTGGCAGACAAAAGAGAAAAAATGAAATCAGACAAATTGGTATTTACGTGTGGATAACTCACCTCAAGAAACACTACAATAATCTTGACAAGGTTTTGATTACCAGATCCTAAAAGATCCTTATCTAATCTGAAAAATATTAAAGCATTACGTTAACCACACCTGCTTATATTGAAAAGCAAATAGTTCAAAATATTCTATTAAACTTCTTCACCTTGAAACCATTAAACAGAGTTGTTCATGCATAACTTTGGCTTCGATCAAATCATTTTCAAGTGGCAAGAAACTTAGCCAGGCTGGAACAATCTGCAAGTATAAAGAGGCAAGAAAAAGTAGTGCTTTCTTTTTCCTCATTTTATAAATAGTTACCAATAGAACAAACGCCTAGCTTGATCAGATTCAGATATCTCATCTTGAAATCAGTAAACTTAGCTCTGCTTAAATGTTAGCATAAACATGTTAGTAGATTCATTGAACATTATACTGAACTTTTATTCTGGCATATTTTTTTTTAACAAAGGGCAAATACCAATAGATAGAAGAAGGAAAATATTACCTTAGAACCATCAATGCATTCACGATGGACTTCACAAATTCTTCCTAGAGCAGAAACTGCAATATCATGAGCTTTTGCATTCTCTGAAAGTGATCGATTCGGATGGTTCATCAAAACACCGAGTTCTAACAATATCCCTAAAAAGACAAAACAGATCTTAGTTGTGAAATTATTAATAATACTGCAAATTATGGAACAAACAAGATACTATTGACAAAAGGCTTCAACTGCGGTGTTCCAAGCTCTGCAAAAATTCGAATTCCCCGTGCTGCCTCCTGAAAAGGGACAAAAAAAGTAATTGGAGAAAGAAAAGCTGCATCAAGAATGAAACCAAGCAGTCACATGGCATGAAACCTCATTGATTTCAGAATTCTCATCATTGCATGCTTCCAATAAGATGGGAAGAAAGGTTGCACAGTACCTATCAAGTAAAACAAACAGTAAGTTTTCTATGTATCAAACTTTTGAGATCAATTAAATGTATCGAGCATACAAGAAGCTAAAAGGAAGATTCAAAAAACTACTTGTGAGCCACTTCATGACACCGTTGAGCAACTATGTTTAAAATTGACAAAGCAATACTTCTTTGCTTAGCACTTTCTTTACCCTGCAAACGGAGGGCCCAAAACATCAAATAAGAGGATCATAATGATGGGGTCATGGGAATTCAAATATTATGAGCCTTAATGGAAAGTTCAGGATGAAAATCTTTCAAGGAATTAATTTGTGATAGCCTTTCCACAGACACTGAAATCCAGCAAATTGCAAGGTAATAATTTTTATTTACCTGAAGCAATGGCAACAATTTGCTCATTAAAATATCCCCATTCTTGTTCAGTGTTAAGCTTTCTGGCAAGGTGTTCTTTAGAAAGAATAGCATTGCTGAGACAGCTTGTTCCTAGAAAAGCAACATAAGTTTATTAACTTAATAAGACATGTTTGAAAATGAGTTAAAAGAAGAGAAGAAGACACGCATGCTTACGAAGGGAAATGAGCAAGATATCTAAACACTATTCACGTCATTTTTTTAACATTCCTTGTAAAAAGTAACAGATAAAAAATAAAGGGGGAGCAAATTGGGCCTTTCTTCACCAAGTGTAAAAGGAGTATGACAAGTGACATGAAACATCTTTTGAAGATGAATTGCTAGAAAGTTCAACAAGAACAAGAAACATTTAGAATTTCACATGCTAAAATGTGTACAAGATGTTACATATCAAATTCAAAAGGACTAAAACAAGTTACAAGGCATAACGTAAGAGCTTAAGTTCTTTGCGAAAGGTATCCTTCAAATAAAAAAGGAAAACAAACCTTCACTTATATTTAACGAGCATTCCATCATGTGTCATAGACATTATTTTTGTAATTGTTTATTTCTTACTTTCACACAAAGATTGAAAACTAGTGTAAATTAGTATTATAGAGCTGGACTGCTGATAGAAATTTAAAAATCAAAAGAGATAAATAATTTGAAACAATGTCCCAAAGCTTATGAAACAGTAAGAGTCAAATACACTACAAACAAAGTATAATTTGTAGGAGAGAGTATATTTTTTTCTTTTTCAAAATTAAAAGCTTCATTAGAATTTAAGTACTAGAACCTATCAATGTTGTGAGGTACACATCTTGATCATAACATAGGAGGAGAACTGTTTATTTAATTCAACATATAATAATCCAGATCGATACCATATGGTCGAGTTGGCAATAATCTCCCTCCTAGACCAAGTGTTCTTAGGCCAAGATAAATGCACGTTGTACTTGCATGACATGACAATATGAAGACTAAGACTCCTAAAGCTTTTGGAGTCACATTAATGAGGTGTGATGCTTTCTCGCACATTGAACCAAAAGTAAAATATCACCCGTCCTAGATATTAGGTCCCATTGTTATGACTAAATTGGATTTTGGTAAGGATGTCAAGGTAAAGAAGGACATGTCCAAGATCACATTGTCAAGGCTGATATCATGACACAAGGCTTAGACTTCCTAGGATACCAAGGAAAAAAGTTGGGTGAAAAATCCTTACATATATCAAGCCTAAATTTGAGTCATTGTGGACTAAAATCTTGAGCCTTATGCTTAGACCTAGTAGGTTGCCATGAATAGACAAAATGAATTTGAGAAAGGCTAATTTGTGTTTGACACTGCACACATTCCTAAGAACAGAATGTAACTAGGAAATTTGAAGGATGGGTGTTCAACAGAGTTTGGACATGTATATAAACACACCTTTAGTGCTAACAAGACTATTCTATTCACATCATTATTAAAGTACAGAATTTTAGTGATTTTATTTTTTTAAAAAAACTTTCTATTAACACCTATCTTTTCTCTCCATCTCTCTTTTTTTTATTTTTTATTATATCGTATCATTTATCATATTTATGTCTTTCTGAACAATGATTTTTGAACACTCATGTTTTTAAAATATTTCATCGAGGAGAAATAATTAGGTGGTGGAGAACTATCAAGTTGTTGAAATATAAACTTAATTTCGGGTCTTTTATATAAATAAAAGACCAATTTCTAGAAACATAATTTAAAAAAATTTCTTTAGAAGATAATTCTAGAGTAACATATGGAATTGTCTAGAATGTACTTATAGGTTTGCATATATGAAAAATAATTTAGTGAGCCATTTATAGTCACTAGATTAAAATAGTTTTGGCAAAATCCTAACCATTAATTTAGGAGGAACCATTAGTATAAATTAATAGGAGTGATCGCTTAGAGTTTGTATCAAGTCAAAATTAAGAAGTAATCATTTATATATATATCCTCTTCCACCAAAATTACTAGTATTTGTTATTCTCAAATTTTTCTTTTACTAATAAAATTTTATTCCAACAAAATTGTTTATGTTGTCAATTAATCTTTATATATAATGTGTATTTAAAATTTTCAATTTATGAAAAAATTACCTGATACTTTAATTCTTTTTTATCATTCTTATATTTTTTTTTCTCATTTTTGTCTCTCACTTTGTAAAATTTGGGATATATACCGGTCAATCAAATCTACCATACCTTCACTTTATGGTCTTGATCATTGTCGAGCGCCATGCAAAAAGCATGCACGAGTTTATGATGGTAAAGGATATGCACCGCCTGAACAAAGTTAGTAGGAGTCTCCATAAATTTGAAAGTTGCTAACCGAACTTGAATATGTGAGTCTTGGATTGACTTCAAAACTTTGGTCACCACTTCACCTAGAAAATTGTCCATCAATACCTGGACAACAACAAACAAATCATCATCAGCAAGTAATCAAATTTAAATCATCACAAAACATATACAACTCAAAATTTTTGTAACAAATCACGCACCAAGATAATCAATCTCTTTAAGAACACCTTGTGTTTGCTGTAATTAGTACAAAACATATAGAAAAGGTAAATATTAATTAATGTTAACGAAATTTTTTTTAAAATATTCAGCTTGTACGTCAGTTATATAATATTTAAATATTTAAATATACTTGCACGTTTGTTTTTGACGTGAGTAGAACTTAAATCAACCGAAGTTAAAGTTAGGTTTATTATTTTACAATTGCATAGTCCAGAACTTGAGATCAATGATTACTCAACAAAGAAATAATATATAATATTTAAAATATTTATGTCACCAGTTCATCGGAGAATTCTTCAGCCAGGATACTGAGCATTGTGATTCCTGCATGGCGCATATTCCATTGGGCATTGTCTAAGTGAAGCCGCAACACTTCATACGCAGCAGGCACCGCTTTATTCGCTCCGAGTGCAACACAAAGCTTCTTCAACCACTTCATCCCGAATCCATAAACGTCAACAACCTTCTCTCCTTCCGATACACTGTCACCACCACCACCACCACTACCGTTCTCTCCGACACACAGCAGCATCTTCATCGGAACACATAACAGCCTCCGGGCAGTGGAGTTTGGAAGGTTGACAAACACGTGCTCATACTCCTTCACCTCAGTCATGGCCACCACCAGCTCAAACGCTAAACGGTGCGTTTCCTTGCTCAGACCACCGCTCTCGGCGATCTGCAGCACGTCCAGGACCATATCGTTCATGTACGGCTTCAGAAGCAGAGGCTCACGGTACACAAGGTTCACCAGCTCCGCGAACGCGCTTCGGAAATAGGTGGCTTCGAAGACATGCAGGAGCGCGAAGACGCCGACCATGACCGCGCGGAGGAGCTCGTGGAAGAGCGCCGGGTCGGAGAAGAGGCGGATGTGGCCAACGACGGCCGCGAATGAGGCGACCTGGACGTCCGGATTGGAGGAGGCGAGGGCGGCGAGAAACGCGGCGTGGAGAGGACGCAGGGCGCTGCGTTTCTCCCTGAACGCGTTGGAGACGAGGAAACGGGAGTCGTTTGGGAGCTTGGCGAGGACCAATGCGGCGACCTCGCGGAGCTTGTCGTCGTTTGAGGCGAGGGAGGAGAGTAAGAAGTCGAGCATCTCAGGCCACGTTTGATGCGATTTGTAGGTGGCGGCGAGGGTTTCGGCGAGAAGGAGAGAGGCGAGGCGGAGGACGTGGATGGAAGGCTCTAGGGCGAGGAAGGTGAGGAAGTGGGCCTTGAGGCGGGCCTGGGCGATGGGCTTGAGGTTGGGCCAGAAGTCTGCGGGATTGAGGAGGAGGAGGGCGCGTGCGGCGTTGGCGCGTGTCTCCGGGAGGGGAGTGCATCGGAGGAGGAAGAAGAGTTTGATGAAGAGGAGATCCGGGTGGTGGCGCTTGCAGCATTGGAGGAACGCGAGTGCTTGGGATCTGTGCTGGTGCTGCGGAGAGTAGAGGTGAGAGAATAGCGTTTCCATTGCAGTGTTGTCGTTCGAGCTTAGCACTTGGAACACTTTGGATTGCAATTCGATTGGGAATTCTAGGGAATCTGTTGTTGCCTCCATTGTTACGTGAGGGTTGCTTTTTTCTCGCGTTTGGCGGCTGAAAGAAGAAACAAATGCTGATATGCATTGGGATTGGAACCTAAGTGAGTGTCTCACTTTAAATGCGTGACTGGTTTGCGAATCGAGGAGTTTTTCTTGTTTTGGTTTTAAATAAAACTAGGAATCGTACCTGTTTCAGGATGATTGGTTCACTGTTGACAATGCTCATGATTAAAGATGACATGATCATAATCACCATATTAAATTTGCAATGTCTTATAACAAGGTTGATCTTCGCATTAAGATATGTTTCTATTTGGAAAGCAAGCAAAACAAAATAAAAGATACGAAAAAGACTAAAATAAAAGGTAAGTTTTTTTTTTTTTTTTTAAGTTATATCACTTATACTTATTTTTATATATTGAGAGAGAGGAGAATTATAATAATACCGGTATAATTTTTACTAAGTATTATATTTAATAACTTTAAATGTAAATTTTGTAAAGCCAATCGTTAGATTAAAAGTTCTTTATTCTTAGATCATGTATACAAAAATTTATATTAATTCAAAATGATTTTATAGTTAATTCTTATAAAATAAAATTGACATAATATATACACTTTAAAATATACTAAAATATGAACATTTTGATTACCTTCAAGTTATTGTTCAATTTTAACAAATTTTGATATAAACATATAAAGTGATATGAACTTTTAATCTAATAGTTGAATTTACAAAATTCACATTTAATATAAAGTTATTGAACGATTTAATACTTAGTAAAAGTTACACTGGTGTTATTATAATCATTCTCATATATATATATATATATATATATATATATATATATATATATATATATATATATATATATAAAAGAAAGAGGAAGATATCTTATTTCAAGTGTAAATTTATTTACACTCCATTTAATAACTCATGTTTTATATGAAACTTTAATAATTCAATTATTAAGTTTTCAATACATAAAAGATTTGCAAAATTTTAAAAAATTTGAATACTATTTGATATTTCATTTCATTAATATAAATTTTATAAATTTGATATATATATATATATATATATATATATATATATTAAAAACTTTTAATTAAATAATTAAATAATTAAAATTTAATGTAAAATATAAGTTATTGAATAATAAATTTACTTAAAATAAATGAATTTCTTCTCTTTTTCTCTCTCTATATTTTCTTAATATATATATATATATATATATATATATATATATATGTATATATATATTTAAAGTTAGAAAAATGTATACTTTCTAAAGTTTCTAAGTCAAACATCATGAACAATTCAAAATTTTAGTCTCATTTGTCACTTAACTCGAGTGCATATCTTCCGATCAAACATCATCTCATTTAAATGTTATAATCATTTTGATTTTGATAATGACTTGAGGATTATATTCCTTTCTAAATATGGATTGATGTTGTTAGTCATCCTCTTTATTTTTTAGACAAACTTGATGTTGATACTCAGTTTCAATACCACAATGATGATGTTAATATCTCCAATGAAAAAGGATCAAAATATTAATCACCAATATCTTGATGGGAGGTCCTTTTTACAATTCATAGAACTAATCCTACCATAATATATATAACTTGTTCATTAGCAAAAGTAAAATATTAATATGTTAGAAATTCTGCGAGATAAAATAGTGCTCTACTCATAGGTCATTCTCATAGCATGCCAAGAGGTTTTAAGTGATTGAAATATTAATTTATAGGAGAACACAATTCATTTCAACTTCTTATTTTCTTCTATAAATGCATGTATAAATTAATAAATTTACAATAAAAGTTGATATTTATATTACATATACTTTACACACAAAAAATTAATCAATTACGTACTAAAAATATGTTAATTATAATAAATTATGTTAGATGTTAAATTATACATCTTGTATGACAATAGCAGTTAACAACGATATAAAAGAATTGTTCTCCCAAAACTTATACACCGAAGTGTTTGGATCTTTGGATACTAGAGCCTCATAAACAATTACAAAAGCACAAAGACAAAACAAAAAACAAAATAAAGAGAATATGAGAAGAACAATGATAGGAATAAAAGAAATATTTGTTTATATGTGTAAATGTTTAAATCTTTTATAGAATTTGTAAGTTAGTGTTATTCAAATAAATAAATAAAAAAAAAAAAAGCATGACCCACCAACGATTTTTGTGGCAGCTACCTTAGCAGTTATCCAGAAGCAAGTGAAAGTAGTTAAGCAATGGCCATGGATTTGGATAGTTAACTTACGTGAATAGAAGAAACGCAACATGGACGACAACAGCATCAAAACGGTGCGTTTCGGCATCCTAGGCTGCGCCAACATCGCTCGGAAAGTGGCTCGAGCCATCGCTCTCGCCCCGAACGCCACTCTCTGCGCCATCGCCAGCCGTTCCAAGGAGAAGGCCGAGAAGTTCGCCGCCGAGAACGCCTTTCCGGCGAGCGTTAGGATTTACGGGAGCTACGATCAGGTGCTGGAGGACCCAGGCGTGGACGCCGTGTACGTCCCCCTCCCCACCGCTTTGCACGTGCGGTGGGCGGTTATGGCCGCCGCTAGAAACAAACACGTGCTGCTGGAGAAGCCCGTCGCTCTTCACGTGGCCGACCTTGATCGAATCCTCGAAGCCTTCGAATCCAACGGCGTCCAGTTCATGGACGGTAGCATGTGGTTGCATCACCCTAGAACTGCTCGCATTCAGAGCTTCTTATCTTCTTCTAACACCATTGGACCAATTCGTTTTGTGAGTATTCCATTTCACTTCATTGTTTGTAACGTTTTATTTAGTAACTCCACCACCACCTTCGAAAATCTCCGTTATGGAACATCCAATTTATGGAATCTTTTTAAGTCTACTACTATGAAGTTTTTAAGTCAACCAGTGAGTTACATCGTGCAAAAAGTGTTTAGTTGAAAAAGAATTATGAAAATCATGAAATAGTTACCCATTTGACTTAGTAATGAGATTTCATGCTACCTAATGTTTTAAGTCTGCCAACTAAGGACTAACGTATGTTTAAGGGACAATCAAGGACTAATCATTTTTAACAATCTATAATTAGATGATAAATTGAAAGAAATTTATATCTTCCGTGTATTACACAGAGAATTTGCATATACATTTTTCAACAAAAATTTTCTACTTTTGTTTCCTTATCCAGCATCTCGTTAACATGTGTATTTTTCGTTAGAATTTTAGGGTCATTTTTATTAAGTAAGAAATAAAAATTTAATTAAAATATATTGTTCTTACACCTTTATCTATATGTACGATAAATTTATTGTGTTTCTTAATAATTACTTTAAAATTCTAAAAAAGTCATGTTTAGAATGATTTCAAATTGACTTACTGTATAGAAGGCTCACCTTACATGAAAATTAAACTCTTGATAAATAAACTAAACTGACACATTTGTAATTTTCTTTGTTTTGAAGATCCACAGCACATCAACAATGCCAGCACCACCTGAGTTCCTGGAGAATGACATTAGAGTAAAGCCAGAGTTGGATGGTCTTGGTGCACTTGGTGACTTGGCCTGGTACTGCATTGGTGCTTCCTTGTGGGCAAAGGGCTACCAACTACCAACCTCTGTCACTGCTCTTCCTGATGTCACAAGGAACAACGCTGGAGTCATCTTGTCCATCACAGCCTCTTTGCTGTGGGACCAACCACACCAAACACTTGCAACCATTCACTGCTCGTTTCTTTCTCACACCTCCATGGACCTGGCCATATGTGGTTCCAATGGCTCTCTGCATCTCAGGGACTTCATAATCCCCTACCACGAGACTAGTGCTTCGTTTGACCTCACAGTTGGTGCCAAGTTTGTTGACCTTCACATTGGGTGGAACGTGAGACCAGAGGAAGTTCATGTGGCCACTGAGCTCCCACAAGAAGCTCTAATGGTGCAAGAGTTTTCTAGGCTTGCTGCAAGCATTAGAGATTGTGGGTCGCGACCCTCTACCAAGTGGCCTGAAATCAGTAGAAAAACTCAACTGGTAGTTGATGCAGTGAAGAAGTCCCTAGAGCTTGGCTGCAAACCTGTTTGCTTGTAGATGGTTACAAAGCATGTTGCCATTAATCAAACAAGTCCTTCATCAAACACCCTTAAGCTAGCAAAGTGTTTGTAAATTGGAATAGATAAGTCGCATAATGGTAGAGAAGCCATTTTTAAGAATTGATACCCCTAATTAGTTTCAAGCAGAGTGATTGTAACAAGAGACAGAGATCAATTTCAACTTTATCAGAATCCATATTTCAGGAAGTACTATTGAGGATGAGATTTGCCATAGGAATCAATAATTGCAAGTCAATTTCCGTTAATTTTAGTTTTTCAATTCAGTCGCTACTCGCCAGTAAACTTAATGAAAGAATAAGGAATTAAACTTTGGTTCAGTGTCGAACTGAACTGTCACTGATTAGGGGATGCTGATGTAGAGAGGTGTGGAAACTTTAGGAGAGAAATCATTACTTCGCTTCTGGATGAGTTACTATTAGGAAAAACAGAATTTATAAATTTGATGTTTGTGTAGGTTTATAATTTAAATTTCACAAAATTGATGCGAGCATTTGATTAATAGTTGGAGAGAATCTCAGTCCTACATGCTCCACAGTCTTGACACCCATGCAAGCTGACACCAGCCCTCTGACTAGTCTCAAGTGAACATTGCAACCACATGCTCTTTTGCTGCTCAGAAACATGGTGGTGGAAGACTAACATATCAATTGATGAACCTTACGAGAACCACGCTACAAAGCTAACCATTGTAGTTAGAGACTTAGAGAGTTCCGGACTGTTATGCACCGGGAGTTAAAACACACATACACATATCTCACATTGGTAAGATATTGTCCATTTAAGTCTAGCTCTCACGGCTTTGCTTTTGGATATCACCCAAAAGGCCTCTCAACTAATGAAAACAATCGTGTATATATAAATTCATGTCCAACCTCTTGTTTGAATGTTGTGGGATTTTGCTTGCATTCCAACAATCATCCCCTCAAATAAATAACCATGCTTTTACCCCTTTTCTAGCGAAAACCATCAGTTCACGAGTATATCCGATGGTGACCCATAAAGCGCCATCGTGAACGGAACTAAGAGGATACTTCTCCATATATGGATTCATTGTTAGGAAGACTTTTAATACAAAGAATCCTATACCCAGATCCACCTGGTAACTCCATCATACTCGTCGAGCCGGTCACCTGATCAGACTATTGGCTCTGATACCATTGTCCGAATTATCTTGGTTACTATTATATTTTATCCTTGTTGTAAGGCTAAAAGGCATTTGCATTAGATATTCCTCCTCGTTCAAAAATAAGAAACTTTTGAACTATCCATGGACATAAGTAAACATTGACTGAAGCACGTAGTGTGTCATCTTCTTTCTCTTAATCTCTTTCTTTTACATATTGTCATAACACGGACTTTATAAACCCCACACCAATATCCACCATGCTCCAAGGCCTTAACACACATGGGATGGGTGTGCACCGACTCTTTGACTAGTCTCAGGCATACATTGCAATGTTGGCATCACCACATGCTCTTTCACAGTTGAGAGACAAGGTGGAAGACTCTAATATATCAATTGATAAGAATTTCACTTTGATTCTAATATATCTGAATGAAGGTGCATAATTTTAGCAGAAATTCTGAGAAGTCAAATTACTCCTAAATCCTGATCACAACTAAAATCTCATGGATTCAAGTTATTGCAAGTTGTCAACTACATTTTATATTTATGTATATTTGTGTCTCCTCATTACATACCAACCTTCATATGTACTGAAATAATAAGTTACACGTACACTAGTAGTCTAATCATACATAATCCAGAACCATGAAACTAATTAGCGGAATCAAGTGAATTGCACTGATGACATCAAGTTCTAATTACTAAATTAGTGGTGGTAACAATCAATGAAAAAGACTGCGATGGCGTAGATTATAATTTTTCTTAGTTATCATTGAATTCTCTGCAACTTCTTCTGGAAGTATATAGTCAGGATCATCAAGGCAATTCACATCATCCGGTAAATCGGCATCAACCCATTGAGACCAATCCTCATCATAATCAGTATCCACGTCCCATAGCAACTCCTTTTGTTTTTGCATGCTGTTAACCTTGTTGATCAGAGTTTGCAGCATCTGATGGTTCAACGTTTCATAGTCCCTGTGCATGATTAACAAGCAATTCTATGAGATATCAAATTTACATTCGAATAGCCAACTTTTCATGCTTGTACACTTACTTGTATGTGCAAATGGCATGTAGAAGTTGAACTGAAGCAGCTGCCATGAAAAATAATCGAGCCATGTTTATTATCCAGGTTTGATGCTCAATGGTATCTCTTGTTAAACGAATAATGAGTACTTCCAATAAGAAAGTACCACAAAGCTCTGTAAACAGCGAATAATGTTTAGTCAATGATTAAGTAGAGGTTTATAAACCAAAAGAAAGGATTGGTATACGTACCCATATATAGGAACGGTCTGATATTGTATGTTTGCTTTGTACTAGTCAACATGAAGATGACAAAGATTGATATGGAATAAATGAAGAAAGCTTTGATCATTCTTGATTCAAGCAACAAGGCATTTTGCAAAGCAAAAATCCTGTCTAAAACATCAAACATGGTAGCCTGCTTTGATTCAAAAGATTCCTGTAAAGTAGAAATACAAATTCCTGGTTAAAAAACCAAACCCTTAAGAGTTCATATATAAAAGCAATAGTCTACAAGAAATTGCAAACCTGAGATGACAATATTGACTTAGAGTTTTCCATTAAACGATCATGAAATCCTTGAATCTGTTCCTGACGCTGAAGAAGCTCTTCATGTTGTCTATGCCCATATTCAGCAAAATATTGTAGGGTTTTCCTGCAATACACCAAGGAGCTCAACATTTTTCCTAATGTAATTTCTGAATTCAAATTTAAAGCAGTTAACTTTGTCTACCTGCTCTCTTCTAGTGCTTTTGATTGAAACTCAGTCAATGAGTTTAGGCCCTCAAGTGCTGTGGATTGCCCATCTAAAAGTTGCTGTTGCTTATCTAAGGAAATCCCAGCCATATTCCCAATATCTTCAGCTTTGCTTTGCAGGTTGTTCATCTTTGATGACATAGCATCTCCAACTTTAATTACCTCGTTTTCGATCTCAATGGCTTCATCTCTTAACTTTTCAATCTCTTTGCCCAAATAATTGTAAGAGTCTTTGAGCATTGCCACGCCATCCTCCAAATGTCTCTTCATATCCTCTTGCCCTTCTTGTAACTGTGATTGTGACAGTGCAATTTTTGTAGTTTGCTCGTAAACACTCTTTGAATGCAGTAATACAGAATCTATGTGACCTTCCAGATTTTTAGCAGTTTGAGCCACTAGTTGTGTGTGAGTACCAATTGAATCAAGAGAATCATGAATCTGTTGCGAGTCTTTTAATAGATGCTCTGATTTCTCTTCAATGCTATCTAACTTGTCCTCAACATACTGTGCAGAACTTTTTAATTCAGTCACAAGTCTCTGTGTTTCGTGTTTGAATGCATGTGCCCTGGAAAAGTATACAAAACTTTAGTCAAGTTGAGACAAACACAAGAAATGAAATATGATTTGGAAAAGGAAATTGACTTAACTGCAACTGATAACAAATGGTGTTGGTTTCAAGGTAGAATTCAAGGTAAACCTTATGGGCAAGGTCATCTAAGGTTCTTGCACATACAGCAATGGAGGATTTGGGGTCACAATGGGGAAAGGGAGATCTGCCAGAATCCCTCTGAAAGCAATCACTTAGGTGCCAAGCCAATCTAGACCTCTTCTCATCAACAGCCAAGATTTCAGAGCACCCAGCAAAAAGATGTTGATAAGCATTTTGCCAACACGAGTTTGAGCTAATCATTTTCTGCTTAGCATTATGTATTAACTTTGTTCCCTTTTGGTCGTTGAAGGCCTCAATAGAGAACTCAGCACTAGAACCTCTAAAATTGCCTTCATTGGCATAAGTCCTGTCACTAGAGGGAGTCTCCTTAGATGATGAAAACCAACCCCATGACTCACTTCTTAACAATAACGAGAGCAAAATAAAAACAAGAAGACAACTCCTATGATCCATTTGAGGATTTTATCAGAAGTTATGTCGAAGGAATGATGATTAACCCTGTATCAGACACATCATAAAATTAATCAACTTTTGCTACCAAAAACTAATATCTAGTGTTGCGTACAATCCCTACAAAATCACAACAAAAATAAAGAAGGAAACCTAGAATATATTGAAATGAATTGAGAAACTGAGACGTGCCATATAAAAATCACAACAAAAATAAAGAAGGAAACCTAGAATATATTGAAATGAATTGAGAAACTGAGACGTGCCATATAAGTTTGGCATGTCGAAATTAAGATATAAATTTGACCAACAAAGCAAAAGGTTGTTTTCAGTGCAGAAGACTACAAAATGTTTATTTGAGATAAGAAGGAAATAGAATAGTTTCTGGTTGGTTGCATATATATTATAAAGGGGTGTAACGTTAAACCAAGAATTGTGACTGTTGGTCCTGTTTTTAATATTACTATTTTCACTCCTAAATATTTTACACTCAGTTTTGTTTTAATTGCAAAATGGCATTTATTCTTTCCTAATTTACATTACTGGTTTGGTTTTTTTATGCAAAATCCATCCCCAACTTAGACCCTTTGATCGGATGTCTCGAACCTTAAGAATCAATTAAAGTCTGAACCCTGAACCAATCAACCATGTTCCATCGTGCCCTGTGAGTCTTCAAAAACATTAACTTAAGGGAAGAGAGTGATGAAGAATTGAATATGGCTTTAAATCTTACGGTGGCTTTCTAATTGCTGCAAAACTATTAAACGTAGTATTTGTTGTATTCTCTTTCCTTATTTAAGGCGGAAAACAAAATCACAATCTCCATGCTGGCTAGTATGCAGTATATGCACTTCATAATTAAATCGAGAGAGAATAAAAATTTATAAGGAAAGTCTACCTCTGCAGATCCTCTATTTTCCACAAGCTGAGTTGTTAGTGTGTCAATAATTTAATGTTTGGGTTATGCTTGAAAGGGATATATAAGGAAAGAGAAACTTGGGATTCAAGAAATATAAAGTCGGCACAAAGCAAAATTGAAGTTTTTACCAGGAAATTTTCTAATGTTTTTCTTCTTTTCTCCGAACACGTCACAATCAGTAGCAAATCACAAGAAAGAATATATCATAGTTTTGAAAATCAGATAATCCATTAAATATTTTACAACTTCACATCATGAAAGGGATCGTATCATCCTCTACGAAAATATAGGACCGAAAAATAGAAAACAAAAAAATAACTTTTTTTAATAAAATAAAGTGAAATTAGCGACAACAGATGAATTACATCAAATACTATCAACGATTTCCAAACAAAGCCAAATCAAAACCAGAAATTATTAAAAACTAAATCTGTCGTATCCCATTATGCTATCACTGACACGATGTTAGAATCTGGATTTTGATAAGAGTAAATTAATATTGCTTAACTATTGCACCGTTTTGCTCCGGCAAGGAGAAACTGCCAGAACGAAAACCAAGAAGAACGAAGTGGCAATGAAAGTTTGAAACGAAGCACGAATGAACAAATTTAAAGTCACGTAGCAAAAATTCAAGTAAATGAATGAGTGAATGACACACACAAATGAAACAAAACTAAAGACTAAATTTCACTTCTTGTGTAATGTGTATAATGCACGTAACAATCACAAAGTGGCATGCACTTTTAAAAAAAACTATATGTTATAAAATGAAGCACCAAAAATAAAGTTAAACAAAATAAAAACATTGTATGTGCTGTTATTATCACAAATACAGAGACAGGGGGAGAAAAACCTTAGAGTGAAAACGGTGCGTTTCACGTTTGAATATGTGCTGTTATTATCACAAATACAGAGACAGGGGGAGAAAAACCTTAGAGTGAAAACGGTGCGTTTCACGTTTGAAACATCGTGAAATTGAAACAGTCAACCTTATATAGGAGGAAGTAAACAGTCAACCTTATATAGGAGGAAGTAAACCATGGGATACAACTCTTGCCCGCTGGAAAGGAATAAACGAAAAAAACGCTGCGTTTAGTCAGAAAAGGCGCGTAACCGTTGCCATCTGTTTCAAGCTTGCTCATGAAGCTGAAGCATATTATGGTAGGATGGTCATCACATATTCAATTATAATAACTAGTTAATTACTCATCGTTTTTTTTATATTAATTGTAAAAGAAATACACGTTTTATTATTATTATTATTTTTTGTTTATTATTAAAACTAGTGTGATGTACGAGACAAAGTAGTTGAAAGAATAATACAATATGTTGTAATAATAAATTTAAAATGTAAATATAAAAGTTGAAAAAATAATGAGAGATAATTCCTAAATCATAAACTTATTAAAAATTTAAAAGTCATGAATTTTTTTTAGTTATATATATAGAGAAACTTTGTCATTCTTGATCAAACTTTACTTATCTTCAATTGAGTTGAATTAATTTAAGGGAAAGTCTTAAAATAATACTACAAAAATAACATATATACATATATATATATATATATATATATATAGGGAGCATATTAAGTGAGAGAGAATTTATTATGAGAGATAAGAGGGTTAAAATTAACCCTTAAATTAATCAAGTGAGAGAAAATTTGAGATTTAATCAAGTGAGAGAAAATTAATCTAAAGGTTATATTTTAACCCTCCCATCTCTCATAATAAATTCTCTCACTTAATATGTTCTCTATATATATATATATAGAAACTTTTTTAAATGTGTTAAGAGAGAAATTCAACCAAAGATGATCGGTCGATAAAAATTTATTATCAACAAAATCAGTAAATTTTCTCTACCAATATAACATAATTATTATAAATAAATAAAAAGTTGGTTAGACAATCATGACCATCTTCAACATCATTCATACAAGTCTAGTAGTGTTGAGAATAATTAGTTTGTTAAAAGTATCTTTTAATTTATTACTAATTTGAAAGGTTATTACATATGCTCTCTAAAATGGAGTAGTTATACATTATTATTATATCTTTTATCAATCAATTACAAAATAATTTTCTATACTACTCCTTTATTTTATTTTGAAATTTGTGATGCATGACCATAATTCCTTGGTGTTACTTATATTTTTCCTTAGTCTCCTTCATCTCATATTTTTAAAGATAACAAATAAATCCATTTGTCCATCATCCATCCAATTCAGTCATTACAATAAAATAAATAATAGGTCAAATTCAATTCATTCATTTAATTTTATGGATGATTGGTGATTCATTCACTATTTTTCAAAATTCATTGAAGTACAATATCAGATATTTATTGAATTAAGATTTTAAAATACTATTTTGATATAAAACAATCTTGTGAATTTCAAAAAAAACTTTATAAAAATCTAATGACTTATACAAAAAAGATAGAGAAATAAAATACTTTAAAAATAAAAATTATTTAATTTTAAAACATTACTTTATTGGATATTCATCCATAAAAAAAATTGTTAATAGATAGATTGAATGGATTTTTTTTCTTTAAATGGATTGAATTTTTATATAAATTTTTAACAGATCTAAATGAAATAATAAATTCTTTTTGTCTAATTTATTATAATTCGTTTAAAAAAATTATTCAATCTATCAATTTGTCACCATATTTCTAATATCTAGGAGTATTATCCAACTCTGTCATTATCAAAATGAGACTGAAAGTCCAATCTGAACCAACTTAGATTCGTTGTTCTGCTTCTTGTGCGTTATCTGTTGCTTTATCTTTCTTGGTTTGGTAAAAATTGTGATATACCATGTCAAAGAGTGCAATTTCATTTGTCGATGAGTCCTGACCAACTCCAGGTTGCTATTGCTAGCTTCTAGATATCCGTGATTACTTGAGCAATGAGCACATATCACATTTCTTAGAAGATATATATTTAGAAACGTCAATTTACAGTAGACAAAAAACATAATTTATATGCCAAACACAGAACCTTCAAACTTGTCCTCCAGGAGTAATTATACAATAGCACATACAGTGCAAAACACCAAAGCAAGGATTTGTAAGAGAAAACTGAAGAATTAAAATTACACGAGATCCAGCAAGTTCAATGACATTGGTCAATCTGGCACCATTGCCTTGCATGCATGTCCTGCTGTACAAAAATATAACAAATAAAACAGACAACTAGATGCCAGAAATGTGCCAAATAACCCCGTCAAAGCTTCAATGTTAACTCAGGTGTTGAGTTCTCTATGTCAACCGGTGGATTGACCCCAATAAAACTCAAATTTGAACTTCCACTTGGTGTGAAATTTTCATGAGTATGGCCTCCTTCAGAGGGAACCTGATGGTAACTACCTTGCCACAACAATTCTGCCTCATCCTCCTCCAAGAATATTGGAAGACCAATATATCCTTGCTCAAATCTTGCACTGCTTTTCATCTCAGGAGGTCTTATTGTTGGTGAAAAACCATGGTGCAGTGAAGAGTGTGCCTTTATCCCTAAGGACCTCAAAGAACCATGAAGAGGAAGAGATGCTAGACTTGCATACCTCTCAGAGAAAAACCCCATCCGCAAAGCTCTCTTTGCCAATGTTCTTTCTCTCTTGTGTGCATTCTGGTGGCCACCAAGAGCCTGCGAGCTGAAAAACTTGCGCTTGCAGTAATTGCAAGAGAAAACTCGCGGGTTGGTTGCTGAAGTAGTTTGAGAGGGAGGATCATTGCTGCTCTCACTAGTGCTGGAGAATGAGAGTCCTGTTGAATCTCTAACCACTATGTCATTGTTGTTGAAGTTGAGAGTTAAGTCTAGAGAGATTCCATCTGAATGGAGATGAAGTTCAATTGGATTAGTGGCATTGGAAGAGTTGGTGAGGTTGTCAATACAAGGAGCAGCAGAGGTTTCTTGAATAGATATATTGGAAGCAACCTGGCTGCTAACTTCAGATTCATATTCTGCTGAGGCCACCACTTCAAGATCAAAGTTTTGTTTCATGACTTGCTAAGTTTCAAGCTAATTAACCGAGTACGTGCAGCAATCCACCATCAGAATAAGATCCACTTAAGAGATTGAACTGTTTGGTCCTGCAACGAAAATCCAATAGTTAACATTTAGTAACCATCATAACAAGAAATTCTAAATTCTTGAGTCAGTTCAACCACATTCATAATTTTACAGGCCTCTAATCTGACTTGAAAGAATATAAAAATGCTCATTTGTGTTGGTATTTGATGCTGTGGAAGATTATTAGTTATCCAGCTTGGGGGAAAAAAACAAACATGCTATGCTTTATCTTTTCCTTTGTGGAAGAGGATTAGTGGTTGCAGGCTGGCACAGATACACGTTTTCATTGACATGGAAATGATGGCATGTGCTGTGATTCAAGTGCCTTGATAAGTGCACTTTCTGCTGAAAAAGCATTTGTACTAGGCACTTTCTTTGCTTGTTTTGCAATATGTTGGCCTACCTAAATCGTAAAAGAAGAAGGCACTATAATCTAACATTAGTACATGATTTAAAATTTTTGGATTATTGGTTGAAGCCTGAAGGCAGAATGTAAGCTGAAAACCATTAGTATATCATCTTGTTACTAACAATTGGGACACATCAATGACAACCACGTAATGGTAAACATCTACAAAACCAGTTTCCTTTTCTTCTTACCTACCTCAGTTTTTGCCAATGTAACTCAAGTAGAACTAATATCTATTGAATTTTTTATTTGACCTATGGTAAATCTGAAATCAAATACAATGGTCAGATATTTTCTTTAATTATTTTCTAAAGCAAAACAATCCATTATTAGTCTTTGACCGTGAGATCAAATATTAGCAAGTGCAATACCAATTAATTACACTCTTCCTAAGCAAGGTATGCGGATCTTATCTTATGTTGCTGCTTGCTGGGATACCACTATCTTTAGCCTATTCTGCTATTTTAGGCTCTTCTAAGAAGAAAAAAAATAATACAAGAATCCTAAATGTATTATTGAAATTAATGTCGAGCTATACATCTAGTCAGAGTGGAAAATCCCACTGAACTCTTCATGCAAGGAACTGTTCCATATTGAATCTTACCGATATATGTTTGTTATCTGGCCCACTCTTTTGTATGTATGAGAAATTCTGGAATAAGTAGCAAGGAGACATGCCATGAATTATAAGTTGACCAATAAATAGTGAATTTACATTCACCTTGGTCTGACTATTATCAAGGATCCATGAAATCAAATCCCTAGTTTAATTAGTAACAACCTACTCACTTATGATCTAAAATCTATCTGGAATCTGTATTGAAGATTTTCTAAGCATACATTTCTAAGAACCAAAACACTGATGAGACTGAACACTGACAAATTTGATAAAGATTGTACGCTCCCAGTTTAAATTCGTACACTATCAGTTTGCAATTGTAAGGTAACATTGAATGACAGTAAAAGATAGTGATTGAATAACTACCATGCTATTGTTAGCACACAGGACAAAGAAAAACCAAAATATAAAATATTGAGGAATAACAACTTGTGCATATGCCAAGTCAGAATTACATGCAGATACTTGTTTCATTTTTCTTCAATGCTAATTCTAGGAGGGAAAGAAAAATTACTTTTTATAGTTTTGAGAGGAAAGTCACTTTAGAATTTGGTGATGGGGTAAATAAGGCAAAACTAGAGCAAAGAAGGGTTGATGGAACGTTTGAAGGTAGGAGATCCAGAATACATGTAGTCTTTCCAGTGATTCAAACCAGTGTATAGAAACCAAGAAAGAGACTAAAGACAAGGAGAAAACCAAAGCAAGAAGACAAACAGCAGTTGAGTACAGGGATGAGACAGTAAAAGAGTATCACATAACCTCTCTCAAGTTTTAAGATCAAGTTAAAGTGGCTTGCTTCTGGGATCACCAATAAACTGCTTTGGAATTGGAGACACGAAGTGTTTCCGTTGTTGCTTCTCTTGGTGTGGTTGATCATGAGAAGACAAAACAAGTCTAAGTGGTTTTCATGTTCCTTAAACACTAATAGAGGGTAAAGTGAGTTTTATTGTCGTAACATTAAAAAACAATTTAAGTGAAAAGGAATGAAAATAAAGAAAGAGTAAATAGAGAGAGAGAGAGATGGTGGGTGTTTAATTATGGGAAAGCAAAGGTGAGATGGGGGGGACAGAGAAATCAGAGGAAAAGGTATTGGGAAAAACAAAATTTAAAGAGAGAAAAAGAGTATGATGAAAAATGGTATACTTAAAAAATTTTGGTAGAATTTAGAGCTTTTTAGAGAAAGCAAATATCTGCTTGCTTCCGTGAGATGTAAAAAGTTGAAAGTATCGAACAAGTTGGTTGATTGAACATAGTATGAGAAAGAAGTAAGAACAGGTTAACAGTGTAGTCATTATTCCCACCAAAGATTCTCTTGTCTCACTTTTTCTGTGTGGCCCACTTCAAAAGTGCTTCAGAATTCAGATAACTCCATAATGCATGGGGTCGGGTCGCCTTTCATAGTTTCACGTCCATAATCCATCTATCACGTCCAGTTTCTTTGTAACATTGTTTCTTTATCCCATTTTTTAACAATTCAGCACATGTCCTTACCTTACCCAGGTTGCGTTTCTAACTCACTCCAGTACTACCTTCGCCACCCAAATTTTTATCCTTATCCTCACTACTTAAAAGCCTTTGCTCCACCAAATCAAACAAACTCAAATATATGTTTTAGATTGCTCAATTGGTTACTTCACTATGCTGCTTCAACGTGCAAAACTTCTTTCATATCGAGTTCTATTTTTATAAATTAAAAAATATATATTTAATTGTCTATGAGGTTGATGGAAAAATATAGAAGTAATATGATATAAGTACCCGCAATATGAAGAAAAAAAAATGAATTGTTTTTAGTAAAATGATAGATAAAAGATTTCATCTCATAATTGTTGAACATGGAGCTAAAGATTTGTTAAAAAATCTTAGAACTTTTACTTAATAATTAGTTAAAGTTTAAAAATACTTAATTCGATCCAAAATTTTATTTGTCAAATTAAAAATTAATAAAAAATTTCATTTTTGACGTTAAATTTTTTTTTTGAATAAATATATTTATCAAAATAAGATTTTGATGGTAATTGTGATTTAATTGAGTTTTTTTTTCTTCATATATTGACACTTTATCCTTTCATTTTCAGTAGGATTTTTTTTTATTGAGATAATTTTTTCCTTATACAAACAAAAATTCTCCAACCTTTCATTTTCTAATCAAAATTTGACGAACACTTTTTTACGAGGAACGTGCATCAATCTCGTCTTTTCTTCGTACTTTAAAGATTTCCAAACAACTGAAGGATCTGCTGTCGTGCTTTCCTTCTGTCCACAATTCTTCCATCTATTTTTTTCAATTAAACCAAACAAAACGTAAATATGACATTTCTATATTTCTATACTATTATATATAGTAGTGATTTTTTCTTTTTTAACTTTTCTGGTTTCTTCTTTTTAGTATCATTGTATTTCTATAATTATCTAATTAAAGCACTCACCCTCCTTAGTCAACTATTACGTAATTTATATTATCTCTATTCTTATTTTTTAAAAAAATAATATAGAAACACTTCCACTAATATATAAAAAAATTAAAATGAGTAAACTTTTAGTATCCAATTATTTGTTATTTTAAAAAAAAAATTAGTTTCTCATAAAATATGTTTTATAAACACAAATATGAAGACGGATACTCCATCCAAATGGACCAAATCCTCCCTCCCTATTGACATCCTACTCCTGCCCTTCAATTTCAAGATGACAATTTGTAATGCAGCAACAATTGATGGATGAAAATTTTATTTTCTTTAGAAGGTGGGGAAGAGAAATATTAATTTATTCAAGAGTAAAGCATGGTTCAAGTTGCTAAATAGTCACAAGTACACTTTGGCCACTCTAATTTCAAATAATTTTACATTGCAAAGCACGCACCATTAGAACAAGGATTTCAAAATGTGTGATTCTTTCATGGAAAAGGACAACAATTTAAACCACTACATATATTATATAGGATTAGGAAGGCAAGTTGACACATAAGATTCATTAGCATAAAGAGACTGAAGGGGATGTCATGGCCCTCAACTCCCTCATTAAACTCACATTTTTGGAGGTGAAGATAATGGCATGGTCCATTATTCCAAGCACGAAATTATAGAATCATGATGGTCATAGGTCCCTTTTTCTTCCTTTGATTATCGATTTCAGCAACGCTAGTTGTCATTTTATTGCTTCTGACATACTTTGGAAAGTGGAAACAAATGGGTCTCACAAAATCCATCATACTATGCTACCCAACAATGCCAACATTCATAACCTTCATATAAATATGTGAAACTTGTCATGTCACCATCTTTATATCTTTTTTTAAATCATATAACCAAAGTTTTAAAAATAATTTTTTCTTTCTTTAAATTATTTTTTTTTTATAATTGAGACAGGAGAAAATTTATATCAACCTTGACATGTTTCAATTCCACGCACAAATGTTTTTGTTATGAAATGGTAATGGGCAAAACAAGCGTAAGTAATAGTCTTTGCCACCCGTTCATGTTCATATGGTATAAGTATTCATTTAGTCAATATTTATAAATTATATATATATGAGTGCTTACTGTCCATATAATTTTCATCTAAAACAGTTCTTACCCAATTTGTAGCTGCAAATAGTTGCTCCAAACAACCTTTAAGGTATGTGTTGTAACTCATCAATTATATAATTTCCACTTCACATTCACCCTAATTTAAAAATAAAAAAATATGTGCAAGTATTATCATCTCAACTATGGACAGGGCCGACCCAAAATTAAACTATAAGTCTACTCAAAGAAAAAAAATTCCATTAATTTTTATATAAGAAGAGTCACATCTTTTTAAATAAAAAATCTCATATGTTTTAGCATATATTTTTTTATTCAATGAAAAAGTTTAATCAAAGTTTACTTTAGGCTTCATTTATGACTTGCAACCGCTGGTGCCTTGATTGATGTGTCGAGTAAGAATGTAAGATGAAGAATCGAAGATAGACTCTCCCATGTTGGGCCAGATGAATTGTACCCCCATTTGGCCCACGAAGCAGAAGACACATTTCCTACATCCAGTTGAACCTGAAATCTGGCCCAATACCGTTTGGCTGTGCTGTGACAAATGACAATCGAATATAACATAAATTAAGGGCATTGAAACCAAATATATTCTAATCCTCATGTAACGTCAGTGTAAAATTTTAACTAATAAAAAATTATGATTTGTATGACTTTTAAAATAATTGTTGTAAAAGTAAATAAATTTACTATGCATGTTGATTTATGATAGGATTTCACTTTAAAACTATTCTATTCTGTCAATGTATAGCTTTTTTTTTCTTCTCAATATTCTAAGTAGCATGAAAATTTGGATAAAATATAGATTCGAATCTTGTTTTCTCATTATAAAAAAAACGAAAATAAAATACCCTATTTGTTTCAAGTTTCAACTCAAAGTGTAGTCCATTTTCATACTCCATATTAAAGCCCGTACCAATTTATTTTAAGGATTGGAGCTGCCAAAAAGTTCGAATTCAAAGGCCCGTAACAACCTTGTCACAACATGTATTTTTTTTAATAAAATTTATAATGATTTTAAAAAATCGTAAAGAAATGGTTTTAATTAATAAAATGCTACATGATATAATATTAAATATATTTCGAAGATAATTATTTTTTATATATGATGAGCATAATTAAATTCGATCTCATAAAAATTACTCAGATTTATTCACTGGTGTAATCTTACGAGTTTTCTTCCAATAATTTTGTTTAAACATTTGATCAATCACCACCAACAGACAAACATAAAGTTAGTTTTGACAAAATAAAAATATTATAAAAGAAATATATCCTAAAATTTATAGTGAGTGAATGTGTGGAAACTATTTAAAGTTAATTTAGGTTAAATAACTCTCTAAACCCTTGTCATTTCACGAAATTTTTAAATAGATATTTTCAATTTTTTCAATGGGATCTTCACATTTTTTTAAAAAAATAAATAATTATTTACTCTCTTTTTTGATACATAAGTATTTACCCTCTCTAATCATCGTTTTTATTATTATTTTTATTAAATTATAACAATTTATTTTTTGATAAACCATGAAATTTTGTTTAAAAAATAGATAAATTATAAGAATTTATTTAATAAATACCCAATTAAATAGAGTTCAGTATTTGATTTGAGTTTCCAAATCTTTACGTTTAGTCTAGTAAAAGTTAATATTTGTTAATAAACCGGGACTTATTGAAAAGTTTTAAAAGTTGTTCATAAGTTTAAATTATAAAAATTTTATTTGGAAATTCAAATAGTATATTCAATCAATATTTTTGAAAGATAAGAAACATATTTATTTTCTTTAATCATAACTCTAGAAACTGGATTTAAATTTTCCTGGTAAAAGTAATGTTTTGAACTTTTTATGATGAGATATAACTTTCTCTTTTCCATAAAAGCCAAAAACCGAGATATTATTTCAGACAAACAGCTACCAACTGCCATCATACTTCTTTTTCCTCTTTTTTTTCGGTGAAACTGTTGTAATAGCTTCCCACAGATGATAATCACTTAAATTTGGAGCTATAATTAAGATTCTAAACTCATTTAAGTTTTTACACTATTGCATATTTGAAGGGTGAATACCGTAGAGAAAACAACGATAAGACAAAGAAGTTGGCAAGATTTGCATAGTAACTCAGAAGCCAGCATCAACTAATAAGCCCCAAGCCCTGAGTCCAAGAGCTTTTTGCTCCTTCCCTTTCTCATCCTTTACTAGATGACAACACTCATTACGCTAAACTAAATGAGCACGGGGTCTTCAAACCTTAGCACAAGCATTAAGTAAGCCCCTAACTAAGGGCCTTTGCATTAGTAAGGACATAATATATATCACTTTAAAGCAAGGTACAAAGGAACTCTTGCTATGAAGATGGAAAATGCTCGATCGGTATGAAATTGCTCCAACAAAGTGAGAGGGATGTATAAGCTTGATTGAAAGGAGAAGGACAATTGGAGGAATGAAATATAATTTTTAATGTTGTCCTAAGCACTACCACTAATGGGATTTACTCAAGCTAAGCTATAGGATTTCATTTCCTTCCCTAAGACTAGAAAAAGAATACGTAATATATTAGATATTATATTTTTCAATGATATAAATATTAGTAACTAGCAACAAATCGTCAAATTTATCAAATTAAACCTCACCTTGACAAACCTTACTTGACAAATTAGATGATCAAGTTGCCAATATCTACATTAATGGATTTTATAGATGTTTTTCAAGAAAAAAACTTTTCAAATCATATTATTAGACAAATTATGATAGAAGATTAGTTATATTAATAATAGGTCTCTTAGACGAACTACTTTGTTTGTGAGACAAAAATATTTAATATATATCATTTATGATATCTGATAACCAAATCATATTTGTCTATGTTATTTCTTAATAGATCGAAAGGAATAAAAACTCCAGTACTCACACTACAAAAAAAGAACACAAACATACTTTATGTTAGAGAAAGGGCCAACAAATCCCTCGAAGCATACAAAGTCTTAGAAAAAGTTATTTTTGACTAACACACAACAATTCCTTCATTTTGATATTGTAAAGGTGATGAGCAGCTTCCTTAATTAAATAAGAAATAACAATTTGGTGAAATACATTTAATGGACCAACGGATACTTATTTCATCAAGGAACGAAGATGAAGACAAATGAAGTAAGCTTGTGAGAGATACTCGAGGATTTATAATGGTCATCTTCATGAAACACCTATATAAAAAAATAAAATAAAAGATAAAATAAAATAAGCTTGAAGGTACATTTACTGCTCACATGTTGTATGTTGTTGTATGATTATAATTCTTTATACATTGACTTAGGATGGTGTATATTAATGATAAAACTATGGAAAGTTGTAATTTGTTGAAATGTAGTGAAATTGTATATGTTGGTAGTGTTGAGAATAATTGTGTTGAGAAAGCTTAAAGCATGGTATTGAGTTGTATTGATTGACTTAGGATTAGAAGAGAGGTTGTTTTAAAAGTTGAATATCCCATTGTAAGGATATGATGTTATGGTGCTCTGTAAGTCTAATTGTTAAAAACTCTTATTGAGAAATTGATTATTGAAGTGAAGTATTGAGTCTCCTCTAAGACCTTAATTAATGTGGTATGTGGGTCAGGCCAAGTCATACTGTCTATAAGCGGCCAAATGTTGATCCATATAAGGGTTAGGTCAAGTCATACATGTATAAAATGATCAATATAAATTCGTATGGGATAAGGTCATGCTATATGTATACAAAGTGACTAAACCGAGTAAGGTATAAGGTTAGAAGCCAAAATCCCTAACTAAGTACTAGAAGAGGCATAATATTTGGACGGTAGTCGGTGAACTAACTTCATAGGAGACTTAATTATGCATGCTAAGGTCATGGTAGATTCACATCTAAGCTATTATACCTTGATAGGAATAATAGACTTTCCAAGTTTAAGTGACAAAATCCAATAAATCATGTTATGTTGTGGATTTATATCCAAATTTGTTGTTAATCTAACAAGTTCAAAGAGATCATGCTATTAAGTTAGTTCAATAAGATCAAGCTATTAAAAATGTTCACCTGTGTTGTAAGAAATCTCTTTGTTGAATGTATAACGACACATGTAATTGTTGTGTTATGCATATAATGTATTGATATGTTTTACTGTTCATATGCCATGTTGAGATGTTGATAAGTTGTATGATTGTGTTGTAGGATGAGAAATTGTGTAGTTGTGTTGCAAGTGGACAATGTTGTTATGTTTGTTAAGTTGTTAACTGAAGTGGTAAAGCAATTGAGTTGTTTTAGTTGTAGCATATTAGTTCATTCTTCTATATTGTTGATTATTTTTAATATTAACTTATTCTTGCATATTTTCTTTTGGTTGAATTATGATAATCATATTTATATGAGAGTAAGATAGAGATATGCTAAAAGAGGAGTATATTTTGGGAGTCATGTTGTAAAATAGCGATGTTGTCTTAAGTTGCTCTAATGTAACTATCTCGTATAAATGTTGCTTGAAAGAATTAAAATTTTATACTTTCAATTGAATTTTATTGTAATTATGTATATATGTATCGGATCTATGTTATAATTTTATTGAAAAATTTTATGATTTCAGTCAATTAATTTATATATATATATATATATATATTGTTGCACATATATGTTTATATGTTAATCTTAATGATTATATTTATATTTTTTACTACTAGTGTAGTTGACTACAAAATGTGGGGAATTACTGAATTATTACTCTAAAAGTTATTTTTTTATAGATAGAAGACTATCTATCCTTATCATTTTATTTTCCTACTAAAGATAGGATACGACAGATAAAATTATTATATCTTCTTACACGATTTAAATAAAAAGTATTATCATTTAAAAATAGAGCAAAAACACTTTACGAACTTGCCTCTATAATCTTATTCTAGAGTCGATTTAAGTCTAAAAAATCACAGAGAAGTATAATTTTTAATTTGTATAATTTCAAAATATAAATATCATATAAGTACAATAGAACATGCTTGTGTTTGTGAGAGGGCACAAGCTCTATAAAACATCTTCACCACAATTAACTTCATTATGTTATTCAATAATTGTTCGATTTTTATATTTTATAAGTTTAACTTTGATGTCCTTATTTAGCTGTCCACGTGTTGGCTTTTATGAATCTGCTGTATCACTCTATCTTTCAATTTTATTTTTTGTTTAGCTGTCCACATGTTGCCCTTTACGTAGTATTCGCAGTCAACAAAGTCTCAGATTTTTTTTATTGGATATTTTGATTATTATTAATTTATTATGTCCAACTTAATTAACTTTTTCTACATTCACGACTGACAAGTATGTAAATAGCTTTTGTAAGGAACATACTACATTCTTTTTATAGAAATACACTTTAAAATAAAAATACTATTTAATTTGGTTTTTCAAATTTTAAATTGTTTAATTTGTTCTTATAATTTCTATAAAAAAAATGTTGATTCTTATTTTTTTCTCCCGAATTAACAATGTTAATAAAATTAGATAAAAGAATAATATTGAACATTTTAAAAATTAAATAATTAAATTAAACAATTTTAAAATAAATAGATCAAATTGAAAAACAATCTATATTATGTGTTATATTCTTAAATAGATTTAAGAATATATAGTTTTTATGTTGATAAAGAGTCAAAGAGTGAATCACAATGGTTGATTGAGAGGTGAGTTGAAATTTAAAAGAAGCATATCTTAAAGAAGTAGTATGATTAAGAGCAATTTCCCTTACACAGGTGGCAAAAAATATCTAACATAATCACTTATCAATCATTTGTTTGGATCTTCCGTAGAAGACATTTAAGCACCTAAAGTAAACTACACCAACAATACAGTCAGAAGCAGAAGCAGAAGCAGTTAAACAGATCCACACACACTGTCTTTCAAGTTTCATCTCACCACAGACAAACAAAGAAACAAACAAAATCACTCTAACTGTAACCTTCCCTCCAAGAAGCCAAGTTGGCAAGTAGACCCACAAAACAAGACAAGTAATGTAGAGACTAGAGAGTCTCATGCATTGCAATTTGCAACCGCACACGTGCTCATTACTCCCTCCCTCACTCTCTCCGTCTTCCCCTTCTCTCTCTTCACTCTCGCCACTCGCCACTCGCCACTCACCACTCACCACTCACCACCCTCATCATGAAGTCCCACATCGCTTTTCTCCTCTCATGTTTCCTAATCCTCTACGCGCACGCCCAGGACGCCCCCGCAATGCTCGCTCTTAAAACCACCCTCAACCCGCCCCAATCCCTCGGCTGGTCCGACCCGGACCCGTGCCGGTGGAAACACGTCGTGTGCTCCGAGCAAAAGCGGGTCACCCGGATCCAAATCGGTCACCAGGGCCTCCAAGGAACACTCCCCAACAGCACCGTGATCCAAACTTTGACCCAATTGGAACGGTTGGAGCTCCAATTCAACAACATTTCGGGTCCTCTCCCGAGCCTAAACGGGTTGAGTTCGCTCCAAGTCCTCATTCTCAGCAACAACCGATTCACTTCCATTCCCGACGACTTCTTCGCCGGCTTGCCGGAGCTCCAGAGCGTCGAGATCGACAACAACCCCTTCAAGCCTTGGAAATTTCCCGACACCATTGTCAACTCTTCCTCGCTACAAAACTTCTCCGCGAATTCCGCCAACGTTGTCGGAGCACTCCCGGAGATTTTCTCGAGTCTTCCCACGTTGACCCATTTGCACTTGGCCTTCAACAATCTCGAGGGTGTGTTGCCTCTGAGCCTTTCAAGCTCTCAGGTTGAGACTTTGTGGCTGAACGGGCAGAAGGGTAACAACCTTGGTGGCAATGTTGGTGTTTTGCAGAACATGACATCGTTGACGCAGGTTTGGTTGCATTCCAACGCGTTCACTGGGCCTCTTCCTGATTTTTCTGGGTTGCAAAGTTTGCAGGATTTGAACTTGAGGGATAATTCTTTCACGGGTCCTGTTCCTGGCTCTTTGTTGGGATTGAAATCGCTTAAAGTTGTGAATTTGACTAATAACTTGTTTCAGGGGGCAGTGCCTGAGTTTGGTTCTGGGGTTGAGGTGGATTTGGATTTGGGTGATGATTCGAATAGCTTTTGTTTGCCACGTGTCGGGGAGTGTGATCCCAGGGTGGAGGTTTTGCTTTCTGTTGTGAGGGTTTTGGGGTATCCTAGAAGGTTTGCTGAGGATTGGAAGGGGAATGATCCTTGTGCTGATTGGATTGGGGTTACTTGTAACGGTGGTGGGGATATTACTGTTGTTAATTTTCAGAAGATGGGTCTTGAGGGTTCTATAGCTCCGGAGTTTGCTTTGCTTAAGTCATTGCAAAGGCTTGTGCTTGCTGATAATAATCTCACAGGGTCTATTCCTGAAGAGCTAGCTTCTTTGCCCGGGCTTGTTGAATTGAATGTTACAAACAATAGGCTTTATGGGAAGATTCCTAGTTTTAAGAGCAATGTGGTTGTTACCACTAATGGGAATAAGGATATTGGGAAAGATAAGCCCAGTCCAGGACCAACATCATCACATTTAGGTCCACTAAACTTGACAACTCCAAACACAATGGAAGAAAATGGTGGGAGAAGATCTTCACATGTCGGGGTGATTGTGTTTGCTGTGATTGGTGGTGTGGTGTTGGTTTTTGTGATTAGTTTCTTGGCTTTTTGTTTGTTTAGGATGAAGCAGAAACGGCTGAGCAAGGTGCAAAGTCCTAATGCATTGGTTATTCACCCGCGGCATTCTGGATCGGATAATGAGAGTGTGAAGATAGCGGTTGCGGGTTCAAGTCTCAGTGTTGCTGATATTAGTGGAATTGGAATGCAAAGTAGGAGTGAGGCAGGGGATATCCAGATGGGTGAAGCTGGAAACATGGTTATTTCTATACAGGTTCTGAGGAATGTCACTGACAACTTCAGTGAGAAGAATATACTGGGACAAGGAGGTTTCGGAACTGTTTACAAAGGTGAACTGCATGATGGCACAAAGATTGCAGTGAAAAGGATGGAGTGTGGGGCAATAAGTGGAAAAGGTACAACAGAATTCAAGTCTGAAATTGCTGTTTTGACCAAGGTTCGCCACCGGCATCTTGTTTCTCTTCTTGGTTACTGCTTGGATGGGAATGAGAAGCTTCTTGTGTACGAATACATGCCTCAGGGGACATTAAGTAAGCACCTTTTTAACTGGATGGAAGAAGGACTGAAGCCACTGGAGTGGAATAGAAGATTGACCATTGCCTTGGATGTGGCAAGGGCTGTTGAGTATCTTCATAGCTTGGCCCATCAAAGCTTTATTCATAGGGACTTGAAGCCTTCAAACATTCTCCTTGGAGATGATATGAGGGCAAAGGTTTCAGATTTCGGCCTTGTGCGACTTGCTCCTGAAGGCAAAGCTTCTATAGAAACAAGGATTGCAGGAACTTTTGGATATTTGGCACCAGAATATGCAGGTATCTTCATGTTTTTATTCCCCTTCTCATTGAATTTATTTTTTCTTCCTTTGTGTTCTATATCGTTTTTAAATTAGAGGTTAATACATATGCACTGTCCATGTAAAATCTTATCAGAAATTATCGTTTATACAACTTTTAAGATATTTATTATACAAGTCAACAAATTTATCATACATGATAATTCATGACTAAATGAGTGTTAAAAATCTTTTCACTTTTAGTGCATATATTATTTATTTATTCTTTCAAACTATTCCTAAAGAAGCAACTAGAGATATTCAATGCGCATATTAATTATTCTTTGTAGCATTCCTAAAGAAGCAAGTAGAGATAAGCTGTTCTTGATCTAGACATTGGTTTTCTTTGAATGTTGGCCATATATTTCAACTCAATGGATAAGTATCTTTGGGAAAAGTATATCAGTTTGAGTAGCATATCAATAGCAATTTGGTGTCTAGAATGCTTTATAAGCAACTGACAACTTTCATTTCATTTGAAAGGTAACCTGATGTTTTTCTCATATCAACTGTGATAAAACTGATTTGTTCCCCCTGTAATTATTAGTATCAAAATTTTGCCGTTGATTGATTTCAAGGAAAATGTGTGTCTAACAATGTCATGGTATCTGTTTGCAGTTACAGGTCGTGTGACAACTAAAGTTGATGTGTTCAGCTTTGGGGTAATATTGATGGAACTAATAACCGGAAGAAGAGCACTTGATGACAGTCAACCAGAGGATAGCATGCACCTTGTAACATGGTTCCGTAGAATGTATGTAAACAAAGACTCATTCCACAAGGCTATTGACCACACAATTGAGCTCAATGAGGAAACACTTGCGAGCATTCACACCGTGGCTGAGTTAGCTGGCCACTGTTGTGCAAGGGAGCCATATCAAAGGCCTGATGCAGGTCATGCCGTTAATGTGCTTTCTTCTCTTGTGGAACTTTGGAAACCATCTGATCAAAGTTCTGAAGATGTATATGGCATTGATTTAGACATGTCTTTGCCACAAGCATTGAAGAAGTGGCAGGCTTATGAAGGTAGAACCGAAATGGAGTCTTCTTCTTCTTTGCTCCTTCCTCCTAGCTTGGATAACACTCATACAAGCATACCTACGCGTCCATTTGGATTTGCTGAGTCTTTCACATCAGCAGATGGTAGGTGATCATGCTTGATTGTAAATATACTTGTAACTGTTGGTGGTTCTGTAGTTTATTTCCATTCTCATTGCTTCTTGCTGCCTTTTCTATTTGAACTTGTCTATCATTTTTCTTTTTGTAGTCTCATCCACGAGAGAAAATTATCCGGTAATCTAATACTTGGACCAACCAAGTATCTATAGTCCCACTTAATTTTTTGATTCCTTCCACGGTTAATGTTACTTCTTCAGCTTTTGTTATCAACCTTTCACTGCCAAATTGAGAATAGATTCTTAACCGAATATTTATTTCTCATCTTAATGAGATAAAGCTTGAATATAACAGTTGATTGGAAAGTTATTGAATAAGATTCTGATAAAATATACCCACATTTTTGTTTGCTTTACCCATTTTTTTTGTCAGTCAACCATATTCTGTCATACATAATAATAATATACGTTAGCATAATGGAAGTGTTAGATGGTTATAGTTTTTTCTCATCTAATGCCGTGGCATAGCGGGACCATGAGAGACGTCAAAATTCAACAGATGTGTCCGTGACCATCAGGCACAGGTGCAAACTGCAAACTAAGGTAATGTAAATATATATTAGTGGAGAAAAAGGAAAAAGAATAATAAAAAAATTATAATGATTTGAGATCCATTATTCATTACATTTTATGCATGCTATATTGGTGTTTTAACTCTAAATATATTGTACAGCAGTATACTACACATCGTATGTCTAGTCTTACGTGAAATCACCTTCAACCTATTTTTCGAGCTTTTGTCACTTGTGTTTTATGATTTTCTAAGTTTTATTACTTAATTATTTTTCTTAACTTTCAAGGTTTTGCATAATTTATTACTATGATTAAAAAATTATATTTATATATTGTGATAAAAATAAAAATAAAAAATTAGGTGGCGAAGGTCGAAGCCCGGCGGTTTATGTCACCTGCTCCCCAGGTCTTTGGTTATTTTGGATATTTTTCGGTACGTATGTACGTGTATGTATATATATATATATATATATATATATAAACAGTTAATTGATTATAAATAATTAGCAAATACTTAATTATTTATATAAAATAATTTATAATTATTTTATCAATGTTTACGTAGTAATATACTTATATTTTTATTAAAGTTTAACTTTCATTTATGATCAACTAATTAAAAATCATCATAAATATGTTCTTTTAAAATAATTATTATAATCTACATAATCAATGCATTTTAATTGAACATATATTATAATATATATTATTCTATTATATACCAATAAAAAGTAAAATAAATTATATAGCACTAAAAAAAATACAATAAATTATATATAAAATGATACATTTCGTTTTTTTTTTTCAATGACCAAAACCTTAGGTGTTTCTTGGTCATATTTTTATAAGAATTAATCTAAAATATTTTTATATTAATTATTTTTTGACAATAAATATTTGTAATTAATGCATTTCGAAGAATACTTTCAAAAAAATTGTAAGTTTTGTACTAATTTAATGTCACCAATTAGATTAACTAATTTTCTTAATCTTAATAAATTAGATAATTAAATATTATATAAAAAAGAGAGTAGAAGAAGTATTATATATATAATACTTGATATAAGTATTTCAAATTTATGATAAAACTCATTCATTGAATCAAATTGATCCAATAATCCTAAATATCTCAATTAAAAAATAAAACAAAAAATTAAAAATAAGTTAGAGACCCAACCCTAACAATTGAATCGCATAATTTAAATCTTTATAGTTGAATTTAAGAGAAAATTGATTCAGTTCGTAAAGAATAATGTTATTCATACATCTAATTGTCAGAACACAAAAGATAAAAGAATAAAAAAAAAAGATAAAATAAAATAAAGATGTAATATATTATAAGTTATCATATTAAAATTATATACATTATGACATACCAAGATTAAAAAAAAAAAATAGTAAAGAAATATTACAAAATTATATAAATGTGATTATGGTTTAATAAATATGATTTGTTAGTGAGATTATAAAACTCACCCCACCTAGGCGGCTAGTGTAAGCGACGCACGCACGCGGACACGTTACTACGCTGGCACGCGCTGTGGTACACGAAAAGCTGTGTTTGTAGGTAATAGTTAGTATCTTTACTCTCATATGCAAATTAGGTAGCACCATCATTATTCCACAAACCATACCCTCCTCATCTTCAAACATTCAACGGTCAACATTCACATAGTCACATACCTTACAACATAAAAATAATATAAACTCTCTCCCTTTATTTCAAAGTTGAAACATTCCTCCTTCAACCAACACATAGCTTTGACCCGCGTACCACACCCACTTTATGATGAGAACATCCTTGTCTTACAACCTTATATAAACCAACCACTCAACCTTCTTTCCTTCATATCAAACCAACACACACAAACAAAGGAAAAAAAAAAAAAAAAAGAAACCAAAGTTATTTGCTTTGTGGTAAGATCAAGAATCAAGAATGGTTTTGTCTTGGACTAGAAGAAACGTTTTCCGCCGTGGAAGGAAGGAGAAGGCACAGCTTCAAGGTGGTGAATTGGAGGTGGAGGTTGTGATTCCGAACCACTTCCGGTGCCCGGTGAGTTTGGAGTTGATGACAGACCCGGTGACTTTATCAACCGGCATCACCTACGACAGGTTGAGCATTGAGAAGTGGATTGAAGGAGGGAACAGAACATGTCCCGTCACCAACCAGGTTCTCACAACCTTTGACATCATCCCCAACCACGTCATTCGTAGGATGATCCAAGATTGGTGCGTTCAAAACACTTCTTTTGGGATTCAGAGGATACCCACTCCTCGGATTCCTGTCTCTAGTGACGAGGTTTCCCAGACATGTTCCAAGATCATGTCTGCTTCCCAACACAGGGATCACAAGAAGTGTCAGGAGTTGGTTGGGAAGATTAAGGTTTGGGGGAGAGAGAGTGAGAGGAACAAGAGGTGCATAGTAGGGAATGGTGTTTGTAATGTTCTTGCCTATGCCTTTGATTGTTTCTCAAGTGATGATTCTATGGACAAGCATGTGGTTGTTTTGGAGGAGATTTTGGAGGTGTTGACGTGGATGATCCCACTTGGTGATTCTCAAGTGATGAGTTCACAAGCTTCTTTGAATTCATTGGTTTGGTTTCTAGAGGGGAAAGACCTTGCATCAAGGCAAAATGCTGCTTTGTTGCTCAAGGAAGTGTATGTCCAAGAATTGGCCAAGGTTTCAGGAGTTGCTGAGGCTTTGGTTAAGATGGTTAGGGAGCCTATTGGGAGTACTGCCACCAAGGCTTGTTTGGTAACAATTTTCAACTTGGTTTCATCAGAGGACAATAGAGAGGGAATTGCTGAGAGATTTGTGGAGTTGGGTTTGGTTTCACTTTTGCTTGAGGCTATTGTTGATGGAGAGAAAGGTGTGTGTGAAAAGGCACTCGGGGTGTTGGATTGCATTTGTGATTGCCAGCAAGGGAAGGAGGTCGTTAAAAGCAATGCTCTCACCTTGCCTCTTGTTATTAAGAAGATTTTGAGGGTGTCACTGTTGGCTTCAGGTTTTGCTGTGTCTATTCTTAGGAAGATTTGTGACAAGAGGGAGGAAGGGGTTCTGATTGAGGCACTTCAGGTTGGGGCTTTTCAGAAGCTCTTGGTTATGCTTCAGGTTGGGTGTGACGAGAGCACAAAGGAGAATGCCACCGAGTTGTTGAAACTGCTCAATGGTTACAGGAACAAAGCAGAGTGCACTGACTCATCATCATTGGATTTCAAGCATCTTAAGAAGCCCTTCTGATTAGTCGTAGATAGGACTGAGATTTGTTTATTTTTTTACAGGTCATTTTACTGAAACAGAATTCTTTGATGTACAAAGATACACACGTGAACAAGGCATAGAAATTGTATACTCAAACATTCAATTGATTCTTTGAATTTATTCTTTAGAAAAGTGATTCAGAAGTAATTAGTTATATATAATAATCATGGTTGTGGCAAATAAGTTTTTTTTTTTTTAATTTTTTTTATGCAATGGTAATAAGTTGTCAAAGAAGTCCAAACTAAAAGATCTTCATGCCTTAGCAGTATTATCAACAAAAATATTGATCACTCTAAGTGTGCCTTCTTCCGGCGTTTGTTGAATATTTATATATCATAAAAACTATGTTACAAATAGTACCTTCTTTAATCCAATTATCCTACACGAAAACTTAATCATGGTCAGAAGTTGAGTAACACGAGAAAATGATCTCCAATTGGTAGAACCGATAACAAGAGTCTATATATTATGAAAGACTCTATATGTGGAAGGCAAAAGTTTATTTATACATAAGAAGAATAACTATTTATTTATCAGAACTTATTATACATAGTTTACATATTTTTATAAATAAAAAATACATAATTTACATGTCTTTCATCAAATTCTAACTTGTCACACCCAACTGATATAGACCAGATTGAAAGTCACGGGATTTTGTCAAATAAAAAGAGGAATATAAAATTTTGGTGACACATTGATGCCGAAAAACACAAAACAAAACAACTGACTAAAGTTCAATCCTTTGCTATGAGTTGACACTTGGCTCCACTTCAATACTCATTAAGCACTCATTATGTACCACACAAATGTAAATATTGGATTAAATGTTTATGTCGTCTTCATAGTTTTTACTATGACTCCAATTACACCAAGTTATGAAGTGATCAACGTAAAGGTCCTTTGTTATTTGCAAATACCTTAACTACATCAAGATAGAATTATGCAAGTATATTATTGACCATGACAGGTCACAAGTCTCATCCCCATGCTCAAGGAACAAGTACAATCAAGAGTTAGAACCAATTACTGATTCCAAGTACTCCAACATTCTACTTTTTCCTTTTCACTCGCTTTGACATTTATCCTTATCTTGAGATGTTTACTCAGGTATGTACATTAAAAAGTACTTGGTAGCTTTTATCGGTAATAAAATTTTCATCTGATCATTATATGGTTCATGTTAGTAGGAGGTTACAGCCAAGATTCTCAACCTTATGGAAGGAAAACCAGATCTAATTATTGGAAATTACACTGATGAGAATTTGGTAGCATCTCTTATGACTAATAAACTTGGGATAACCCAGGTTACTACCCTTTTATTGAAAATTTCCTATTCAGCAACTTTTCATCAGATTTCATCATAACCAGTATCCCTATCATGAAATTGCTGGAAGGTATGTCATATTAAAAGAAAAAAATATTTTTTGACATACTTTCTCTTATTACTTGGAAATTGGAATTTTGTCTAGCTCACTCAAGAAATTCACTTACATCGTTATAAAGCTGTACCGATATCAAAACTGAGAGAACTAGTAATGCAACATTAATTTCATAGTGCTTTAGATTAGAACCATTATTTTTTAGCATTTAGATTACTATTACACAACTTATAATGCATTGCTAGCCACTTTCAATCAACATTTCCTTTTCAGGGCACAAGATATATCACATAATAATAAAAAATTGACTAACAAAATTGAAGTTACTGAAATGTTGAACTTATTCTAACTTTTTTTTTTATAACTTTTTTCTCTCTTTTTTGATTCTGCAGCAAACGTTCGCAGTCTAGATTGCAAAGGTAAGATTTATTAGCTCAGGATTTCAAGATATGTATAAGCTTACAAAAATCTTGCTTTCTTTCAGCTTATTTAGACCTTAGTGGTTTAGGTCTTAATCACAAAGGAAGTCCAATTGCTAGGGTCTATACTGTCACACAGGATAAATAGATTGTTGTCTCTTCTCATCTAACAAAGGACATGAATCAAAAAATGGAGAACTGAGTTCTGGAAAAATAATTGAGGATATGGCCTCTTCTCCATATTAGACCTGCGATATAAGAAGAGAATCGATAGAATGCAGTGTGTGTTTTATTCATACGTAATAAGAAACAGTGTTGCTAATTCTTGTACGTACGTACTGTAAATTCAACCTTGCTAGCTATCAACTTCAACGGCTGACTTGTCATATCATACACTCGATCACTATTTATTAAGGACGCGAGTTCGGTTTACACTTTTTTTTTTTAATAATATTATACAAAGATTTATATCTTTATTAATCATGATATAATAAGATAAATTTAATTCTTTGATGTCTGGATAAGTTGGGATTTTTTTATCTTATTACTAATTATCTTCTTTCATTAGTCTAATACAGTTTTTTATCTATTAAAAAAAGTTAATTTGGAAATAATAAAATAAGATAGGAGTGAAAGTGAATGTATGTTACTGATATATTCATGAAGGAAAACCTATTGCATTTTTTGATTTATAAAAAAGAGTTAATAATGTCACGCAGAATTATTCTGTATGTCGTAGCCTTAAATATATATAAAAAATATATATATATTTTTACAAGAAGCATATAACAATTAATTTCTTCATGAGTTGGTAATTGGTAGTAGTATTTATAAAGGAATGAAATCCTTTCTTAAATCCAAGAGGTGAAATGTTTGTTCAAACGAGAGAGAAAACTAAATATAGTTAATTTGTGAATTGTCACCGAGAAAGAGGTAGCAATGTTAAATTCTCATCTGTGTATCAAATATATTTAACTCGTTGTTGACTGAAAATAAAAACAAAGAAATTAAAATACAAGTATAGATCCTATATTCAAAAAACAGGATTTCAAAAAGAATAATGTTGCCAGTTGATTGTTGATAACACTAAACCTATTTTTGAACATGAAAGACAATCATCCACATGTAACTATGGTAGGATCCATTGCTGCGGATGTGTCCCTGTCACACATTTCAGGACCAATATTTATAGGCACTTCTCCCTGCAAGATCATTTAACATGAGATGTTGAAAATTCAAAAACTCATCTTGCAATTCCTTTAACTTTAAGCTGCAGTAAGAACATACCTTTGCAATGTTCCTAAAATATGTCATTGTGTAATTTCCAGTGGGAAATAAAATTTCAATAATATCCGCTAGTGCCAATTGAGGTTGGGACATTGCTCCATTATACCAGTCTTCACATGCAGAGTATCACACAATTATAAAGTTATCAAGTAGCACAAGCTTCATGCAATTATACACAAGAGGTCTTTCTTTTTCTTGGCCATTAAAGTAAGGAATAAATATTAAGTAAAACTTCACTAGGAAAATCAAGTAGAAGAAAACATCTTTCAAATTCCATGCAAGTTAAAATAAAAGGCTAGTGAATTTGTCATAGCAGTTATTAAAATTCAAAATATTTATGTAAAATTATATATGTAAGAGGTACATGGATATGATAAATGCATTTTGGATCAACGTACTTACCAAGAGCTATAGAATTTTGAACACTTTTGTCATATCTCCATAGGCTTGTGTTTGAAATAAAAGAAAAACAAGAACGATCTTCAATATTTAGATTTTGGATAAATGTTGACAAGGTGTAGTTGGCTGGATCAGAGGTTAGTGTTTCATCAATGACTACTTCCACAGTCTGCATGATAAATAATGTTTAATCAACAAAAACGAATAAATAAAAAGATATTTAAGGAAATGAAAAGAAAAAAAAACCCTTTCTTTTTAGAATTTATTTCAATTCCAACAAATTAGAACGTAGGTCTATACTAACAGTATCATGCTTCATCTCAAGTTAACGGACTATTCCATTAGTATAGAAAATAGATTTATACTATCTGTATATCACACTGTTAACTAGTATAGAGGCAATCCTAATCCTAAGGCTTAACATTATTTTCCTGTTAATATGTGACATTTTTTAGTGATGTAACTTTGAAAAGTTTTTTTTTTAGTAAGTATTGAAGAAGTTCTACTGAGTACTTGCTTTACATAGATACTTGAGGGTTATTTTTATAAGATTATTTCACACACAATTCCATAATGATGAGATATTGTTCACTTTGGGACTCAATTCTCATGGTTTTGCTTTTGGTCATCATTCAATATGCCTCTCACTCATTAGAGTATGTGTATTCTTTATAAGTTGTTATTTCTTCTCTTATTTTATAAATGTGGAATTTGTTTGTATCCCGATACTTACACATAGGATAGCATGCAATTCCTCCAAGTCATCAGGATCAGAGACATTGTAAGTGTTCTTGTTGGCACCCAAAATCTCTCCGCCTGCATCTTCCACGTACTGTTGCAAAGCTCACGTAACAAAAATTAAGAAAGTGATTACTAGAAAAACAAATAGCAAGGGCCAAATTAACTAAAATACAATAAAATCAAGATTCTAATGATGAAAAAAGGTATTCATGCCATGTTTGCATACCTTCAACTGATACTTTTCCTTTGTAAAATACCAAACACCCTGCGAAGATGACATTTCAGTTGTAAGTAGCACAATGTAAACTCATTTTTATCATAAACAAAAGGCTAAAAGCCATGTATCAGAAGCTAAGGGTTTATTGCTATTCTTTAGCAGAACATTACATCAAACTGACAATATAACGTGGAAATTGAAACAAGGCTCCAGGAAAGGTGCATGGAACATTGTATTTATGAAGTGGGAAAGAATTAGGTAATGGGATGTGTGCTTTTGAAGATACATACATTTGTATACTTCATCCAAGCTACCGTTGGCTTGAATGTTGTCCTAGTTTTGGAAATTTTAGCCAAGCACAAATAGTTCTCCTTAACCTATAAAATAGCAAATCACTTTGTCAGAGAAACATGCATCCCAAAATCTAATCAGTTATTAGCACAGAAAATAATGAAATGATGATTTAGTATTCTATAAATGCAACTTTTAGTTTATGCACACAGAAACTTGTGAAGTTTAAAGTAATTTAAAAATACTTATTTTCCGATTTTCTCAGTTGAGGAAAGAATAGCATTACATTATATTAATTTGGTTAATAAGTAGAGAGGCATGCTGCCACACAAACTTATGAATTGCTGTTAAAATATAATTACAAAAAAGGAAACACATGGTTTGGTGGTTATTTAACATAGCTCTTCTGCCATTCGTTGATGCATTCCACATTTAAATTTTTGCACTCGGTATGTTATGTGTAATTGAAGTCATGATTAACTAATGGAAGTTTTCAGCTCTGATTGAAGTCTAATGATTAACTAATGGTAGTTTCAGCTGTGTTTTTTTTCCCAGAGAAACTGGTGCCACATTTTCATGTTCAGAATTCAATAGTGATGTTCAAAAGACGTAAGGAGTTGGAAATTTACATGTTTGATTTATGGAGCAAAGTGTCTGCACAAGTACCTATAATGCCACAAAAGTGGAATAAGTAAGGCCTTACCAAATTAAAATTGATAACGTAGTGAAATTCAACTATTTTTATCTTCTGTTTTATGCTAAAAAACTAAATATGTGGCCATTTTTCAACTCTATGATTCTCAATGTAATTTTTCTTCCCTTGCACAAATTAATTCATTTTCTGTGCTGTTGTCTTTATATGGATTTATTTAAACTGATGGCAATAGACTAGCTGGCAGCTTACAAGCTACATTTTAACAAATAGAAATAGTAAAAATAAGTAGTTTAACCCTAAAATCACAATTGGCATAGCAATGTAGACACAAACAATTAGGGACTAGGGACCAAACTGAATTTAATCCTAAAAGTTTGTTGATTTCTGATCATTAAATTCTTAGTATCTAATTTCAACAGCTTAGGCTTAGCAAGAGCCCAAGTGGAAATTCCTGATAAAAATGCAGTCTAGGTCTTGGACTGAACAACAACAAGAACCTACAGGCTACAAGATTACAGAATAAAAATGATGGTAGAAGTTGCTGAAAATATATTCAATCATATAACAATGTAGTTATGCCTTGGACTGAGTGGTGTGCTTACTGCAGTATAGACTTGATTGGCTCTAGCTTCAACATTTGCAAAAGCTCCCATGAATTTGATCCATTCTGCTCTCTATCAAAGTAAAATACAGTAAACCATTAAGCATTCCAGGCACATAAATGGTAAAATATCTCTCTTTTCCATAGATGGCTATATAAATTAATATGAATCTTCCAAGTGGGTTCCTAAACAGTAATCAGATTAATTAGCTGCCAAAACTGTTCTGAGCCAGATAACCCATGTCCATGACACTTAAAACATATGTTCTGATCCTTTTGACTTTTGAAAATTTATATAATTATAGAGCAATTTTTAGTTACTTACCTGCAAAGGGGTATCCTCTATATAGGGAGCAAAAGTTGCAAAATTGCAAGCTGGCTGCTGATCATTGTCACTTACGAAATATGAAGAAAACTCTGCAAGCTTTTGGTAATCACTACTGTTGAACATTTCTATCTGTCCTCCTTCGTACAATTTCAACACACATGGAGAAGCCACAGAGTTTGAGGTTATGCCTTTCAAGCTTTCCACTAACCCTAAAAGCTGTACAAAACAAAAGTATGAATAAATAAGAAGGCAAAGAGGGAATGCAAACCCTTCAATCTTGATCTTGGCAATACAACAAAACCTTTTAATGTGAAAACTTGCATTAGTAAGAGATTCTCACCTCTATGAAGGAAACTTGAGTTCCAATCCCAGGAGGCAAAAGAAAAAGTTAGTCATAATATAGGTGGAAGATACAATTATAGTATAAATTTGCTGGTAAAGAATAAGCCATGTAAGTTTATGATGAAGAAAGAATGATTAAATTGACTTGCCAAATCATTTGTTTTAGCATTGGCACATTGAACTGATTTGTAAATATTTACTGATAACTGATATGATTTATGGTGTTGTATGCTATAGAACCTTGATTCCTAAGAAAAACAGAATCAATTAGGTGAGTGAGACTGAGTCGGGAGATAGGAATATGCATGGCATACCTGGAAAATAATTCGTATCAACAGAATAGTTTGACAATGGTATGACAAATGACTTAATTCTTGATGTACAATATTTAGTCCTTGATGCAATCCTTGAATTATTCTGCCAGAATTGATGGAAGAAAAATGAGTAGGCTAGAAACACAGCTTAGCAGGAAAAATTCAGCAAACATGAAAATAATTACAAAAATAGCAATTTCTATGTTTGATTCCTTCTACCAAACATTCCCAGCAGAAGAAACGACAGGGTCCATTTTAGTACGCTCTTCCTTTGCAGGTTATTATCTTCGTTATTTGTTATACTAATATATGATCTATTATAATTTTTAAAACTCCCCTGTCTATGACACTTAGCAAATAAAGGTAGCCACTAGTCTACTTTGGACTTAAAATCTTAGTAGCTTTGTTTTTGTTCACCACACAAAAGGTCTCATGTCAATGGAGACTTTATGTGTTTTATAAACCGATGTTTCTCCTGCTTTTCTAATAATGTGGGACTTTGTAACCCAACAGCCACTGTTACTTTCCCTAATTTTTTTTATTAAAGTATAAAATGGGTAGCTAGATAGGTTGATCATACAAATGTAATAAGAATTTTGAAGTAGCTTCCAATGATCAATTAGTTATATTTTGTCTTTAGCCTTAAAAAATGACCAATTGGAGAAGAAAGTGCTAAAAATAGTCATACTATTTTGATATCAGATATCAGACAACAGATATAAAGTCATAACTCATGAATAATATTTCTAATATTTTATTGAAACAACTTATAAAAATGCCATACAAACCCTTAATTAGGCTAAAACATAAAAAATAAAAAAGTTCCTATCATTTTTCCATTTCATTATTTGCTTATACAAACAGAAAACCATAGAAAACCTAAGGACCTATGGCTATTAGTACCCTACCTTAGTACGTTAACTTACCTAAGAATTCAAAGATAGTAAAAACAAAAAATGTCATCTCCAAAGGGAAGTACCTGGAGAAGAAGGTAGCTCTGGCCATCAGCAGAATTCTTAATGACTTTGAAGGTCTGGCCATAGTAAATATGAAAGTTCGCAGCATCTTCCACCTTTGAAAAGTTACCAACTTTCACTGCTGGGGTGGCTCCATGCACATATCCACAGTTAAAGAACCAAAACAATGCCAAGAACAAGAAGGCTTGAAGCCAAGAACAAGAAGGAGCTGAATCCATGAGCTGAACTAGGCACTTCTTAGTTCTTAGTATGTAAAAATAATGTGATCATTGGAGCTAATTATATGTAGCATGTTTGCTCATTATTTATATTTAAGGCCACTTTTAGAAGGAAAAAGCTATTTAACTTTTTGGGCAATAATCTGCAGCTAAACTGCACAATTATGAGAGAGGAAGTGGTGAACTGTGCAGCATTTTCAAGATAAATGGATTGGAACAGTGTTGAAAATTTCTGCTTAAATGAAGGTGTGAATGAATATTTTTGGCATGTAGCAAGTGGGGTGAAGACTTTATTATATTTAACAAGAAGAGGTAACAGTAAGTGACCCGTGAACCCATCTTTGGGTTATTTTTGTCATCTTTTTTTCATCATACTTTGTTGTGGGTTCCTATTACTAGTTACATCTTTTTCTTTTGTCACTTTCTATGATGCTCTCATGAATGTGAGTGTAACACTGGTAATCAACCAAACATGTGCTGTGCACTCATCTTTGTTCAACCACTACCCATCTCATCTACACGTTCAAAAATCAGAATCATTCATTCCCAACTTGCAGTTTACCCAGAAACTCAACCAAAAATATAATCACACCACCGTCACTTTTCTAAATTCTAATTTAATTTTTCTCAATCAACCACTTGTATGAAGTTTGTTACTTTTTGAAGTTTTTAACCTGAAAAACATGGGCATGTAAAAAAGTTGTCATATCATATGACTTGTTCAGGAAAAAAAATATTTTTAAAAAAAGTAGTTATCTTGTGACATCTTTACATGCATTGATAAAATATAATTTCAAAATGGCTGTAAAATAATAATTTTTTCAATGACGTTTTTTCACCCAGCGAACAATTTTTTTGTTTTTACTATTATTGTAAAAATTATAATATCAATAATAAAACTTTAAGTTAGGACCTTATGCAACAAATTTTCACCTAAGAAGTGTTAGTAACATACTTTTTAACACACTCATCTTAATATACTTATTATTATTAGTTAAAATTTATTGAAAATTATAAAATTAGAAGAGAACCATTAAATAAAAAGTGAGATTCGTCAAATTTTGTATTTTTTTTATAAATTTCAATCAATTAGAGAGGAAGTGTTTAAAAGAGTATGTTACCTTAACATAGCAGTAGTAATTAAACTCCCACCCATATGTACTCATCCAATCCCAACCCAATTTTGAGGAAAAAAAACTAGTTTTGCTAGAGTTTGGGTATGGGCTTTTCTCGACTTAAAAAAATCAGGTTTAGATGCGAATAAATAGGGATTTAGATATATAAGTTTTCATCTCATCCTCCTAATTTTTGTTTTACATTTTCTTGTTCCAACAAATATATATATATATATATATATATATATATATATATATATATATAAAAATATAAGTTAAGATTTTATTTTTTATAAACAATTTTTATTATAATAATTAAGTAACAAATTTAAAATTATACATTTAGCTAAAAATATAATTTAATTCTTAATTTTTCTATTTGTAAATTTTTTTCTTTATTATTCTTATATATATTATTTATGAGAAGAGATCCACTTACTTCAAAGAGTAAGTTTTGGTAGACCGACTCTACTCAATAACTATCTTATACATCAAATTTTAATGATTTAACCATTAAATAAAAAAATTAATGCATAAATCAAGTTTACAAATTTAAAAAAAAATAAAAATTATATGATACTTCGTCATATAGATTCAAATCAATGTATATATTTTTTATAATTATCCATCAATTTGAATTAATGAAACAAAGTATCAAATAATCATTAAATTTTTAAAAATTTTGTAAACTTGATCTATATATTAAGAATTTTTAATTTGACAATTGAATTGTTAAAATTTTACATAAAAGTAAAGTAATTCTACAAAAACTTATTCATGGAGTAAGTAGATCCTTTCTCATTATTTATATTATAATATAATTATTAATTTTTTTTTGAAAGGTATATAATTATTAACTTAAAATTTTTAATTTATTTAAAATGCATAAATAATAAAATTATTAAAAAATGTGATGACTTCCTCATGGGTTTACCTAAATCAGATAATTCTCGAATCTAAATTCTAACAGTTTTGTTTTTTATTATCTCCTAAAAGGTTTATTAAATATTAAAGTATATGTGTGTTTTATAAATTATTATTTCTTCTTTTATTTTTACGTTTTTTTTTATGAAGCGAAAACTATATATATATATATATATACGAAAACATGTAATTAATTCATCGCATCATATAGTACATGTATCCGGTTTTACCTAATGGGAAAAACTTTTTTGTTGTTGCAATCATGTAATTGTTTTAATCAAAGTTTATTTATTTATGTCTAAATTAGCTTGTGTATATATAATAATTGTGAACACGAATAATGGTCTCGTGATAGCTTGGTTTGCGGATCATGTGGAGATTGACTACTTCGTGTTTGGTGACAAAATCCAACAGAAAAAGATACATGCGTATTGGCTGTTGAGGCCTATTGATATTAAACTTAAAATACAGGATTTGGTTTCCCTAAAAAAGAGAGAGAGAAATGTATTTTTATGCTTTGTTTAAATAATGAAAGATTTTAACAAGAAAGAAGTGCAATAAAAAGAAGATAATTAGTAGAAAATAAATAAATTTATAAGTTATTTAGATTTAGAAAAATAAGAAGAAAAAAAAACAAATATGTTATAAAGAAATATTTATCTTTAATAATATTTATTTTGAAGAGTCGAGCCTTAACTCAATTCATTAACAATAAGAGAAAAGATACAATTAGATATGTATACAAAATTCATGAGATTAACATAATATTTGGAGGCCTTTGCAAGATTGGCCGTCATCAAATTGGTTGATCTATGGATGAAACTTACATTAAAATTGACACAATAATTTATCTTATTCCTAAAATGATTCATAACGTCACTAAATTCAGTTCTATCCTTCAGGTTGGGATGGAGGAAAAAAATTTCAATTCTACTACTACTAGATTCGAAAAGGATGGGCGTATATTATTTTTCCGAAGCCAAAATGATGTCTTGCATAAGAGCAATAGCATCTCTAAATTTATTCTTAATAACATATTTATATAATAATTGGAAAAATGTCATCAATTGATATATTTATCTAACATACCATATTATATCCTTAAATATGCAAAATTTACCAAAAAAAAGTGTAAATTTCAAATTATTTCTTATAAATAAAATGTAATTTTTATGTTAAAATTTTTTAATCATTATAAATTTGAAATTTTATCTAACTTTTTTTTATATATATAATATAGTATTTTAATTTGTTTATTATACGAGATAATTTTTCTATAATAAAAATAGGGCAATTGATTCCGGTAAAAAAAATTACTTCTGAAGGTCTCTTTTATTTTGTTATTTTATTTTTATTTTTTATTTTCATTATTTATTTATTTCATAAAAATTTATCACCGCCTGTTATTATCAATTTCAAAGTAATTTAAGTTCATCTAAAGTAACTATTATTATTATTATTATTATTATTATTATTATTATTATTATTATTTTATAATAAAAAAATATTTATATAACAAAATTGTATAACATTAATTTTTTTTTCTATCTCTCCATCACATTATTCATTACATTTATTAATAATAAAGAGATAAGTATTAAAAAATATATATTATATAAATTATTGTAAGTATATGATTACTCTTTTTTAAATACCTAAACCTAATCTTTCAGGGCCAACCAAAAATATTACAGGGAATCAAAAAGTTGGACTCTAGATACATTGAAAATAGGCTGATGATAAACACACCTCCACTCTCGTATAAACACATCTTCTTTTTAAAAAAAAATATATAAAATATCTAAATTACCCTTTAAAAAAATGAAATTTCTAAACTTACACCTCTCTTCCCCGCACCCCCTTTCCCCGCACCCCATACTCCACACCCCTCTTCTTCCCAAAGCCTCTTTCCGCTCAATGTCATTAAGCAATATACTTTTATAGTCATTCTGAATAGAAAAAAAGGACTAGCCCCACCATAACCAGCATAAGAAAGGTTCTATTACAGTCATTAGCATTCCGGAAAGTACTTTTACAGTCATTAGCATTCCGGAAAGTACTTTCCGGAATAGTAAAATTATTGTTCATATAATTCCGGAAAGAACTTTCCGTAATAGTAACTTTAATATTATGGAAAGTACTTTCCGGAATTATGTAACAAAACATTTCCAGAAAATACTTTCCGGAATAAGAATTTAATATTATGGAAAGTATTTTCCAGGACATTTTTATATAATTTCGGAAAGAACTTTCCGTAACAGTAAGAAGAAGAAGAAGAGGAGTGCCAGAAAGAGAAAGAAGAGGGGTGTGCGAGGTACGGGAAAAAAAAAAGAAGAAGAGGAGTGCCAGAAAGAGAAAGAAGAGGGGTGCGCAATGTCTTACTTGTTCTATGGAAAGACACACTAGTACAAAAATGACTTTTAAAATCGGAGTTTTAAAATCAGTCATAAGGTAGTCATTTTAAATGTGACGCGGTGGCCCGTACTGAAAGTAGAACGGTCCGTATTGCTTGCAGAACGTCTCGTACTGCTTGCAGAACGGGCCGTACTGCTGCAGAACGGGGAGTTCTGCAATCAGAACGGGCGTTCTTCTTGTAGAACGGCCCGTTCTGGTACCGTTCTGGTGCTTTTCTGTGAGGGGAAGGGGGGTGCGGGGAAGGGAGGTGTAAATTTAGGAATTTCATTTTTTTAAAAGGGTAATTTAGATATTTTATATTTTTTTTTTTAAAAAAAGGGGGTGTGTTTATACGAGAGTGGAGGTGTGTTTATCATCTGCCTTGAAAATAATAGGCACGAGTGGGCTCTGGAGTATATTCTTTGGGCCAAGTTGAAGATAGACCCAAATAAAAGGGTAACTGAAGAAATAAACAATAATCTTAAAACAAGCAATTTTATTAGGATGATGATATATACACCTCCTATTTTTTATAAATACACCTTCAATCTATTTTTTTAAAATAAAATTCTTAAAATATTCTTCTAACTAAATACGATTATATTGATGGAAATATTAATTTTAGCATTCCGGAAAGTATTTTCCGGAATAGTAGAATTATTATTCCGGAAAGCATTTTCCGGAAGTGTGTTTCTTATATAATTCCAGAAAGTTCTTTCCGGAACATTAAATTTAGTATTTTGGAAAATATTTTCCATAATTATGTAACAAGCACACTTCCGGATTTATTATTTTTTTAACATAATTTTTCAGATTCACACCTCCCTTCTCACCGTTCTTCTTTCTTCTTTGTGCACCCCATTTCTTCTTCTTTACTTTTTTTCCGCACCTCCATACCTCCCCTTCTTCCCTTTTCAATTTCTGCATTATCTTCTTCCCTTTTTAGTTTTGCTATAAGTTGTAAGCGGATTCAATATTAAAGGAAAATGTGTCAAATCATATACATTTTTTCTTCCAAGTAATTCTTCTCATTATTTGTTCCGGAAAGTGTTTTCCAGAATAATAAAATTTTTGTTCCGGAAAGCATATTTAGGAATAGTAAATTTTGTATTCTAGAAAATATTTTCCGGAAATGTGCTTGTTACATAATTCTGGAAAGTATTTTCCGGAATACTAAATTAATGTTCCGGAAAGAACTTTCCAAAATTATATGAAAAACATACTTCCGGAAAATGCTTTCTGGAATAATAATTTTACTATTCCAGAAAATAATTTCTAGAATACTAAAATTAACGTTTCCATCAACATAATCATATTTAGTTAGAAAGAGTTTAGAAATTTTATTTTAAAAAAAGAGATTGAAGGTGTATTTATAAAAAGTAGGAGGTGCATATATCATCACCCATTTTATTATGTCCTGACAAAAAGTTATCCCTCGGTTTACTGACACAAACCATATCCAGTAACACTTCTTTTTTCTGTCCCTTCTCTCCGAAAGTGGTTACACAACTATACAAGATTAGTTTTCAAGATAAAAATTATTTTTTTCTAAAATCATTTTTAAAAAGTGAGATTGAATTTCAATCCTATTAAATTAACTTATTAAATAAAAATTATTTTTTATTTATATACATTCTGGTTGATGTGAGGCCACCATTAAAACTTTCATGATTGTGTGCATTGCCTCACAGTTGGATACAACAACGTGCAGATTTGTTTACCCAATACAGATGGCAGAGAATTTGATGCTCAGAAACAGCCTTTTTTGCTGATAACCAGACAGTTGATATGGCACCCTTTTGAAACAAGGTATAATTAGGATAATTCCTTTACATAAACTAGGTAGAATGAATGATAGTATATCACACTCTTCTTGCACTTAGCACGCCAACATCCAGAATAGTATATATTTTGAACTGAGTGTGTATTTTGATCTACCCTTTTATCTTGCAGGAGGTTCAAGCAAGAAGGGAGCCATTATTGGTGTTGGAGCTTGGAGGAGTAGGTTCTGTTGATCCTCTTTGCACTATTTCCCTTGTTTAGACGGTAAGAGAAACCCAAGAAGGTTCCTAGAGGTGAAGTGAGACAATTTGGAAAGTCTTTGAATTGATGATTTCTTACCAAAGCAAATGGTGGCACTGGCACATCTGTTCATGATTCAAACTACCATTTGTGGGAGACTTCTATCTCATCTTTAGAAGACCTTTTTAACCCTGAATTTACATTTTTAAATCCCTTTCGGCATCACAATATTAATAGAGCTTAAAAATGACTTCTATACATTGTTTTACGATGCCAATCAATCAAAAATCATGTTAAAAATGACTTTTAAGATAATTTACTACACATGATAATTTGTGATTACACAACAATGTAAAAAAGCTTTTGATGCATTTAATTGTGGAATGCATAATTTTTTATTTTTTATTTTTGTGGATACATGAATAACTGGATTCATTTATACATTAAGATATTCCAAATTATGTTACCTTATCACTTATCAGGTGGCATATTGGGAGCAACAGAATTGAAAGGTCCCAGCTACATACAGGAATAAGGATTTTAAGACTGCAATAAAAAACTTGAGTGATGAAAATAAACTAGGAGGTTTTGGAGATGTAAACAAGGTAATTTCAACATTTTATTGGAATACATGTTCAAAAACAAGCATGATTGTGAGCAAGTTTATGTTAAGCACAGGAAAATTTTATAACGAGCTTTTCCTCTTCCTCCTTAGACAGAGATAATCACTTTTCAAAATTTAAGAAATTCTTAATCACACGTATGGAGCAGGGCACTTTGAAAAATGGTAATGTAGTTGCAGACAAGAAATTCATTTTTGGACAGCCCAGCAAGATGGATGAACAATTTGAAAGTGAAGTCAAGTTTATATGTAATGTTCATCATAAGAATCTAGTTCAATTTCTTGGATGTTGCATTAAAGGCCAAGGGAGAATCCTAGTTTATGAATACATAAATGGCAAATAACAGCCTGCAAGATTCTTATTTTTCTAATGTAAGTAACTGATCCTTAATTTTTAATGAAGATGAAATTGAAGTACATCACCGTAACCTATTTTTATGTATAGTTACACGCTGTTTGAAGGGTGTTTTTTTGCCTTTGCATTCTTGGAAAATTAAAATACAAGAGGTGAACAAATTTGAACAACTTTATAATGCTGAAATAGAATAGAGAAAATTAAGAGACACACTGTTATTTTTTACTGTACACAGGATGGAATGCCCCCAAGATATTCATGAACAAAAGATGCTTTAGAGTAATTAGATACAAGAAAACTTTATCCTTCTTTCAGGCCTGAAGCCAATATCACCTCCCTCCTATCATGAACTACGTGAAAACTGCTAGAGATGAATGGCAAGTAAAAATTAGCCTTTCACCTGACTTTGGCTAGTGTTTATATATCCTTCAATCCCATACTTGTGATACACTGTGCCTTGATTCTCTTCCCACCATTTTTCAGCTTCTTTCTCTGAGAATCGCTTCCGGCTGCAAACCACACATGCCAGGGTCATTCAGACACCACATTATGCAGGTGAATCCTATATTGTCATCGGCTAAGGAAACTACCATCTCATTAATGAAATAAACTAAAACAACTAATATACATCGCGATAAAAAGGAGTAGCTATAACAAAGCACATGTTTGAACAAACTACAAAGCACTAAATAATCTTTGGCCACTCCCTAAAAGTGGAGCCATAATGAGATTTCATCGAGTGTTCAAAAGAAAGTATGTGCTTGATTCACTTTGAAAAGTTTCAAATTATGATTTGGTAATTTGTCTTATAGTTTTTTCCCAAATTTTAATTTGTTGCACAGACTATTAGATAACACTTTGATCCCACGGTTACTTTTTCACAATGATGCAGGTGAGTCCAACTTGGAATTTGTGATGATAGTGTGTGAAAAAAAATATCACTACTTAGTTTGTTATGGCTAAGCACTAGATCAGAATAATAGACATTACCTAAATCTCACTCGCTTAAGGCCCTTTTTCCCACATGGCAAGGTTGTGAATGTGATGTAAACACCAGGTTCATACTGCTCTACCCATTCAGACTTCAAGCCTTCAGTGGTGTCTTGTTGAGAATCCGCTCTATTTAAGTTAGAATTCTCCATTAATTTATCATTTTTGGGGAACAAACTTCTCCCAAATTTTGATTTTAATGTGTCAGAAAATACTATAGGGGAATTGGATAGACTGTCGATGTTGCCATCTCTTGGACTCTTCATATCTATATGTATGGGTGCCACATTAGGAACAAATTCATGCTGCCCAACTTTTCCTTCCTGTACAGCGTGATCTTTTCCTGATATTGTATGAAGCTGAAATGATGATAGCTAAATTAATTAGTGTACAATAAAATTTAAGGCCAAATCATAAAGACACATAACTCATGTAACATCCCATATCCTGTTCAAATTTCATGTCCTAATTTTAATGTTATTATGTTATATATTGTCAAGTATACAGCAATAGAGGGCATTATTGACTCCACTTTAGACCTACAAAACAGATAGTTCATGCAGAGAAATTTTTTAGAGAGCTTTTAAAGTTCTAATGATGATTTAATTATCACATGCATATTTCAGGAAAGCCATTTTTACTAAGAATCCTTATTAGCAAGATCAGATTCTGATTCTTGAATCTTGTATATGCTAACTTCAATTGTCATATATTTGTTACCTCCCTGCCTTAAGCATAACATACAAATTTAATTACCAAGGAGGTTGAAAATTCTAGCATTCCAGCTTAGACCTAAATTTAAAATTTAAAACAAATTATAATGATAATAAAGAACTTACCCTTAGTGCTAAAGCTTTTATGACCTCTTTGGCTGCCTTGCACTTAGCAGCTTCCTCTCTCGCCACAAACCAACTCTCCTCAATTTTTTGTTGACACTCTTGTATTTTATGGTTCTTGAGCTCACACTGCTCTTCGAGTCTCCTAGCCTGTCCAATGATATGAAATAGTAGCAAATGTAAGTTAACACAATCAATACATATTACAAAGGTAAATGCAAATAGCAAACGAACAGGAAAAGTTTAATTTACAACAGAAGAATGTAGAAAACTCAATGAGAGGAGTGTTGCACCCTGAAAGCTAAAATGTGACAGCAATTATACCAAAGGAAATTAAAAAAAGAAGAAGAAGAAGAAGAAAACTTACTACAGATGCTTAAAATGGAAGAAATTTGAGTAGTTGTTCCTTAAAAAAATGAACATGTAAAGCTTGGAATGAATATAAAAAAGTAGAGTGTCCGAAAGGCATTAAAGATAAGATTCAATAGTTTGGAGGTGAAGCAAAAGGCAAACATTCTTTTCAACTCTACAAGAAAATATTTTCAACTATTGTGCAGTCATGAATGTCGTAGTGTGATACATGTATATATACAGAGAAACTGGTATATAAACAAAAAAAATACTTTACAGTTTTTGAACATACTTTACAGTTCTTGAACATGTATATAAAGGGTATAACATAATTTACAGTTTTTGAACATGCATGAAGAAGTTCTAAAGGGTAGAACACTGCAGCAGAAGCCTGTTAAAACTATAGCAATCTAAAGGGTGCAAAAAAGTGGAGTCACTACCTCAGCTCTAAGCCTCTGAACTTCTTCAAGGAGCACCTTGTCAGACTTTGCTGTATCTGCCTCTGCATGGGAGAAGTTATATGCTGTAGATTCCACATTAAGGGGAGAAACTGTGGCTAGTTTATTTTTGGATGAAGAAACAGGCACAACTGAATTTTCTGCACCATTGATCTTAAACATGTCAGGGCATGGAACTTGCCCCCACTGTGGCATTCCACCAAGCATACAAGAACTATCTTCTACATCCTGCTGGCTTTCTTGTTGGTTTTTCCAATTCTTACGTCCACTAGGCATGCTTTTCCTGTAACATGATTGACCAAGAGACAACAAAGGACCTTGTGTCACAGTTGTCTCCCCCCTATCTTCAGTCACATCCCCAATTTTCTGCTGATGCTTCAGCGTCTGCTGAGTGTTGTAATTTCTAGACTTTGATGCCATCACCGAATGCGTACCTCCTTGCCGTTTATCAAAGCACTGATCGCAAACCCGAAAAGCCTTGCTCTTACTAGGGGCTAGAGGTGCATTTATAATCTTTTTACTACTACAAGCACGGCAGAACAAAAGGCCACAGTTATAACAGTTATGCTTCTTCCTTGTGAAGCCAAATGGCAACCTACAACCACTACAAGTTGACTGATCACTAATAGAAATTGGTTTGTGTAAACAGATTGCAGCTGTGAAGCTTGGACCACAAGTGATAGTATCTACCTTCCTGTCTCTTAGAGCCTCAACAAAACAAGGTGTGTATCTGTCTTCAGTGTCACCTAGCCCCAGTTGGCCATTTTCACCCTTGCCCCATGTGTAGACACTCCCTGCAGAAGTCAAAACAGCAACATGATACGAACCAGCTGATATTACTTTAACAAACTCCTGTTTGAGTTGTCCTTCAACCATGACTGCTTTATCCCTAGCATTTTGATTTCCTAGTTGTCCATATTTGGCACTTCCCATTGCAAAAACCTTGCCCATGTTGGTAAGTGCTACAGTCAACATTCTTCCACATGACACCTGAACAAAATCATAGTCCACAAGCTGTGTAACACATGTTGGCACAAGCTTGCTTCCATTGTCAGCATGACCAAGCCTCCCTTCATCTCCATCACCCCATGTAAATAGCTTACCACTAGCACTGTTGTACCGAAAACGGTCAAACATGACTTCAACAATAGCAGCTGTATGCCATGATCCACAAGCAACAGACCTCACCTTTAGGCCACTAAGAGATTCAACTTCTTTTGGACTAGAACAGCTGCGAAGATCACCATGGCCGAGAATCCCAAACGTGCCATCTCCATATGTAAATAACCTCCCACAGCTAGAGACAATTGCAGTATGCCATTCCCCACAAGCAACACTTGAGATACTGATGCCATCTAAGGGTCCACCAAGTTTTTGTGGTATCCACTGACTTCTAGTTCTACCTTCATTAAACAAATCCGCACAACAAACATCATTCCCCCAAGTATATACTTCACCAGAATCTGTCAAAGCACATGTATGATACTCACCACAGGAAACATGTTTTACATGAATACCATTAAGAGAATCAACTATTTTGGGGGAGCTAATGTCCATATCAATTTTCTGGCCCAGCCTTCCCCACTTCCCTTGACCCCAGCAAAACACTTCCCCTTGTTTTGTAACTAAGGCAGCATGTTTTCCACCTAAAGCTATGTTCTGTACATCTAACATGGCAGTGGATTCTAGTAACTTTGGCACTAAGGAATAAATTCCAGTTTGTACAAATCTTTCATTCACAATCCCTACAAGACTTCCAATCCCTCCACCCCATATCATTACATCCTTCAATACATTGCTTTTCCCTACATGTGGGGAGGTAGGATGCATCAGTGACCTATAGGACAAACTCTTCTTGCGCTCCTTATCAACGCGTGTTGACTCGATGTTGCTGTGAATATCTGGATCAATGTATGGAGAACTTGGCACTGAATTATCTGCTATGCCATGACTGCTGGAGAGGAAAGATGCCGATGAATAAAAGTTATCAGATGTACATGACAAGCCATCAGAAAAGCACCTTTCGGAAAGTGACAAAGTTGGACTTGCACATACACTATGTACCTTCAAAATAATAACAACAAAGTAAGTTACGTTTTATGTCCGTGATAAAATATTGTTTTGATATTTTTCTTTCTTGGAGAGAAAGTGAGATCTAAGTTATTTATATTAACAAAGCAAAAAATTATATGATTGTCCGAGAGTTATATGATTGCATTTTCTCTGACACATCAAGCATACGTATGTAAATTTACCACAAATGATTCACAAGCACCAGAGAAAAAGTAATAATTCAAGAGTCAAATCTCTGACACAAGAAATACGAATCTCTAAGCCCAATAATGCTATAGCAAGAGGACTTTCATTGAGTAATCAGCATATAATGAAATATCTTCTGTCCCGAATAATAATATTACTGAACCTTCAGCATTCTGTGTTTAGCTTAAGTAAAATGTTTTACTATAGTCTAAATCCGTTTACCCCAGAAATAAAAATTAAAATCATTTGAAGAATGACGATGATGTTCATCATCAATTTGATTTTAAAATCAAGAATCTAGACGAAAACAAAGAGGACAATATCAAAGTCTATGCCAATCATGCAAAAACCTATGTGTTGAGCATTGAGAGGTTACCACACACGTACACATGTCACCACATTGGTGAGATATTGTCCGCTTTGGGCCCAAGCCCTCACGATTTTGCTTTTGGACATCATCAATGTGGAGACATGTCATGAGAGAGGTCATGATGGAGCGACGGTGCAAACACTTAGAGTATGAGTGAACTTTGTGGACCACCATTGGATAATACTCGTAGTTTCCGCTACAAGGGAGGGGGTAAACCGTGGTCCTTTATTTGAGGGGAGGGTTGTTGGGAGTTTAATGAATGTCATGGTTTGTACAAGACCAGATTTGGCTCATGCTGTGAGTGTAGTTAGTAAATTTATGAGTAATCTTGGAAAGACTCTGTGAAGTGGATTATGCGATATTTGAAAGGTACTAGTAATATCTGCTTAGTTTATGGTTATAATGATATTGGGTGTAGTCTTATTGGCTATGCGGATTCTGACTATGGTGGAGATCTCATGAAGAGAAGATCTTTAACATGTTATATCTTCACTCTTTATGGTTGTGCGGTAAGTTGGAAAGCAACACTTCAACCTACTCTTGCTTTGTCTACCACTGAAGCGGAATACATGTCATTGACAGAAGGGGTTAAAGAAGGTATATGATTGCAAGGTCTTATTGATAGTTTGGGTTTGAATGTGCAGAGACGTATACTTTATTGTGATAGTCAAAGTGTTTTGTGTTTGGCAAAAAATTCAGTCTATCATGAAAGATCAAAGTATATTGATGTCAGATTGAATTTCATACGAGATGTAATTGAAGACATTGTTCTCCATAGAGAAGATAGTTACCGTAGACAATCCAGCAAATATGTTAACTAAACCTTTTTCTTTTGAAAAGTTTAAGCATAGCTTGGACTTGGTGAATGTTCGCATCGAGACCTTTCGGGAGAATAGGCAGGAGAGTTGTTCTTGGTTACTGGTGACTTGAAAAAATTCAACTCAAGATGGAGAATTGTTGAGATGCCTTGAATTTATATCTTGTCCGTTACTATTTCTATCTTTATTTGGGTTGTAATGAGTCTGTTATATTTTATCCTTGTTATAAGGCTAAAAGGCATCTGTATCAATATCTCTATTCATTCAGAAATAAGAAATTCTTGAACTGCTCGTGGACGTAGGTCACACTGACTGAACCACGTAATTTGTGTGTCGTCTTCTTTCTCTTGATCTCTTTCTTTTACATATTGTCATAACAAGTGGTATCAGAGCCGATAGTCTGATCAGGTGACCGGCTCGATGAGTATGATGACTGGCAGGTGAATCCAAGTTTGGGATCCTTGTGTCAAAAGTCTTCCTAAACAGTGAAAGGTTAGGAGGCGTGTCCCGCTGTCATGAGGGAGGTCATGATGGAGCGGCGGTGCAAGCACTCAGCTTATGAATGAGCTCTATGGGCCACCATCGAATAATACTCGTAGTTTTTCTTGTAGGGGAGGGGGTAAACCGTGGTCCTCATGAATGAACTCTATGGGCCACCATCGAATAATACTCGTAGTTTTCCCTGCAGGAGAGGGGATAAACCGTGGTCCTTTGTTTGAGAGGAGGATTGTTGGGATGCAAGCAAAGTCCTACATCATTCAAACAAGAGGATAGACATGGGTTTATATACACACAGTTGTCTCCATTAATTAAGAGACCTTTTGGATGATGTCCAAAAGCAAAACCGTGAGGACTTGGGCTCAAAGCGGACAATATCTCACCAATGTGAAAATATATGTATGTGTGTGGTAACCCTCCAATTCTGCAGGAATTTGAACACATCAATAGTTACATACATCCTTTTTCCCATTGCTTCTTTTTTCCCTGATGTGCATGGACATGGAACTTAATGAAAAATATTCTAGTCACTAATGACATAATTTTCTTGAATAAAATAGAGCACGTCTCTTTTGAACCTGAATATTCTAAAATGAGATATCTTATTATTTGGCCTTTCCCACCCTTCAGAACAGTGAGGATTTGATAATAACTCATGTTACTAAATCCAATTATAAAGTGGAGGTGAAAGAACATTTTCATTGTTTTAATACACTGAAAACCTTGTAATTTATAGCATATAAACATAACTACAAAAGAAAATGACATAGTTTTACTCAAACAATTGAAAATTAGATTTTACTTTCCTATAAGCCCCTCATATACAAGTGGTATAACTACAAAAGATTTCTCATTAATTATAGTAGATAAATTAATAAAGAAGATGTATGAAACCTGAGTAAACTGAGAGGTATCATCCAGAAGGCCAAGATTTTTCTTTCTTCTTAAGATTCCAGCAGGACTGCTAACACAACTCTGCACCCCTTTACAGCTTCTTAAACTACTAAAAGCCCTGGGATGTTGACACCGAGAAATCACAGCTTTCAAGCCAACAAACCAAGAAGCAGCTTGCGCTTTGTCCTTGCATATCTATAGTTCAATGTAAATAAACAAGTTAAGTCAAGCTTAGACATGGGAAAACTAATATGCTTAGTGTTAATTAAAGTTCACAAATATTACCAGATCAAGAGAACGTTCTCCGTTAGCATAGATTAGTGAAAATGAATGGCACTCCTTTTCGTGTTCATTTTGCCTCTGGGACCTTATCTGAAAATGGTGAGCCATTTATTAGACCAAAACATGATTTTTACTCTTTTCATTTCTCTTTCAAACCTTCACATTCACATAGACAGTGGATCAAGCGAGAACACATGGATGTTTGTTACGTACATTTTCCTGCCCTTGAACAATTTTTGTAACTGCACTCAATCGCAAATGCTTTTCCTGCTGCCCTGAATACCAAATCAAATTTCTCTCATCCTAGAATCAAGGGAAAGAAAGATATATTTTAGTAACTGGACATGATGAAATGAAGAAAATAAGACCAATATATGAAAATACATACCCAGTGATGTTTATCATTTCATGCAACAGAAAACAACAAATCTAATTTTGAATAGTAGGTATTCCATAGAAATCAATATTAAATTTTCCTCCATCAAAGATACTAATATTAAAAACATAAGCACTCCATCAAAGACCAACTTGCTTCTTTTATTTCTGGAGAATTTAATAAAGATGTAAAATAACATTGATAATCCAAGGCTAGAAGTTGAGAAAAACAAGGAAAATGATAGTTTGGAACATCCATGGGTATGGAGCTTCTAAATTTAATATTCATATAAGAAATTTGAAGAACAACATGTACAAAGAAATGTGGTTCATAAGCAAATTTCATATTCAAGGATTGGTCATATGAGCCTCCTAAAATAATATTTCATCTCACTTATGCATACCTGAGAAAGTCTGAAAGGACAGAGCTTTGGCTTTCCTCTACGACCACACTTAAGCAAATATGCACCTTTCTTGATAGATACAATTGCCTGAACAGAAATACAAACCACATTTTGAGTTGTGGAGAAAGGAAAACCGGTTTTCTAAAGAGATAAACAGTAGAAAAGATTGCACAAAGGAAATAGAGAAACTACATCAAAATGTCAGTCACATTGGCTATTTCAAGACAAAGACTGAAAGTCTAGCCTTTGTGCTGATCCACACCATAACAGTAACACCCACATCGATGTGTACATCACCAGTGTAGGAATGTGTGCATATGTAAAAGAAAATAAGTAGAGAGAAAAAAGTAAATAAGATAAGATCATAAGCACATTAATATGTGTCGCAGAAATTCTTTTGGCCTAAGAAAATTACTAAAAGATGATGAATTCCAGCTTAAAAAGTTTTAACATAAAACTGCAGGACCAGGAGTGTTATCATGTACTAACCAAACTTACAACTAGTGACAACTGATCCCTCGTCTCGTCTGGTTTTTGAGAACATTTGAAGGAACAAACAATTCACTCCTGATTTTTTTACCAACGAGAATGCAACAATTAAATATCAACAACACTAGTAATGGGTATTAGGTGCTGTGTCATGTGTGTTGAAAAATTGATAAATTGAAGTAGAACATATACCAATAACAAGGTATTATATATCAGAAATTCAACAGTGTGATTGGCTTAAACAAAATGAATTATTCACAAAGGGGGAGAAAGGGTTCTAAATTTTGAACTAGAACCAGAATTTGGAGCCCCATTACAGTTTATGCGCATTGCTGAGGAAAATACACATTCAACCATAGGGTCAAACAACTAGAAAATCATGCTAGAAAGGAGTCAATGAAACCAAGGATTTCATTTCAAAACCACAGCAAACTGAAACAATGGAAACGAGAAGAAAGCTGAGAACATGTCAACAACACTAGGGAGAGCATGAGTTTGGAGTAGTGGCAAGAGAAGAAGGTGAAGAATTGGAAAGAGAAAAACATAACCTGTTCAACAGCTCTGTCAAATGGGACTGCTGCCAAGGACTCTTCTTCCATTGTCATGTTGCAGTTTCATGGAAGAGAGAATGAATGAATGGCAGACAAGGGACACAGAAAGAGAGTCCTTCCTTGGTTTTCACAACAGGTGGTGGAACCTTATCATTTACAGCAAAATGATTGATGAGGTAAGAATGCAGAAGAAAAATGCTCTTTTCTCTCTCTCTTTTCTCTTTCTCTTTCTCTCTGAAGTGTCTGAATGAACAGAAGAATTAGAACATAACACAAGAAACAGCTCAGACAGAGTGGAAGAGTGGTGTGTTCTCTTCCTTTTTATGGTTTCACTTTAGTTTATTATTAAGTTTTTGTTGTTTGATGAATCTGTTTGTTTCTTTCCTTCTTCCATTCACTTCGTAGGTCGTGCATTTGCAGGGAGTGAGGCCTATAAAAATGAGAACTTAAAAACTCATATGCACGTGTACACCACATCACATGCCATTTCCTCTTTTTGTGACTTGAAAAGCAAACACTATTACCACATGCTCTTATTGTCCTTTCCCTCATTGCCATTTTCTCCTTCACCTTCCTTTTTCACGTATTTATCATAAATATTATTAATTAATACCAATTCAATAATTATTATGCTTAGCACAATAACAAGATGCCATTCCGGATTTTGGACCAAACTAATTCCCACTTGTCTTTCTCATAAAAGGGATCAAACTGTAATTACAGCACCTTACTTTTCTACCACACATGGATACTTAGTATTGCAAATCTCAAATTTTAAATGCATATATCAACACAATTAGTCAATCCCTTAATTATACTAATAAGGGTTTCAATTGACAGATAGTGAATCCCTTAATTCTAGCGATCGGTATTTAATTTTTGGTCATCTACATGTAAAAAAAAAAAATTAAGATAAAGAGGGCTATTTTAATTTCTACATTTTTGGAATTTGAACAATGATTTTGTTCCTAAGCAGCATTTGGTACACAAATTTTTTTAATTTCATAAGAATCTGACGTTAAAAGTAATAGATATTTTTTGTGTTTAATTTGTTATTTAAAAAATAACAATTCCTAATAAACATTGTTTTAACAAAAGATTTTTACATTTGATTCTCACAAAAATTAACCTTCTCGTAGTAAGAATAAAGTTATAATGTAATAAAAATATTATGTTACTTTTATTAACTTTTTTAATGCAATAAAGATTCTTGTTCCGGATAACATTCAAAAATATTTTTAAAAATATTTATTAGCAAATAAACTTTTATAATTTTTAGGAATCATAATTTTCAAGCATGAAAAAATTTATAATAGTCTTATTAAGTTCGAATAATATTATCTTACAAAAGTAATAACTAAGAAATAGTTTAAAGTAAACAAAATAAATGAAATTTTTTGTATGAGAAAATTCTTTTTTTTATATGAACTTAAATTAGAGATGGAATAGGAAAATTATAATCCCATTAAAGTTTTTTAAAGAATTTGATGATTAGTTATAATTTTGCATGGAACTGTATCTCATTCTAATATAAATTTTTATTTAAAAACAAAATACTAGCCAAGATATTTACATCACCGTCAAATTCTTATAATTGTTAAAAATTCAAATTAGCATTGATTCCTTTATTTTTACCAAAACTGAGAGGTGCAAGATGAATGTTCCCAAGTTGGAGTCCAAGCAAGAATTATAACCAGAAATAATAATTATTATTATTATTATTATCATGGGCATATATTTGACCAATCAACAGTGATTTATTCAGTTTTCTAGGGACAAAAAATGTCCTAGCGTTGTCTAGTTTGATTTTCATTAGCATGCCAAATTAGTGTTCAAATGGGGCAGTCTCCCTTGAATTAGAAGATAAATTGAACTTAGGATGCTTGTTAGAATTATTATTGCAATAGGTGATAAGAAGAAGTGTTGATGGTACTTGTGTTTGTACTAGTTCCATTGAAAAAGGGGTAAACGGGGTAGCATAGCATGATCCCCAATGGACAAAAATTGACAGAGAGAAATAGTGTGCAATGGAAATGGTAGATAGCTGAGGAATGGATCTGCATCAGTGGTTTCCATTTGCTTCCAAAGTTAGGTTCACTAAAGTCAGAGTAACTCTGCCATTTTGTCTACCATGTAGGTCCCATGGACAGTTCATCTTGACCTTTTAGATTTTTCTCTTTATTTTCTCTTTTCTGTGTTTTCACATTTGAATCCATGGAACAGGAAATCTTACAATCCAAAAAGGGGGGGCCTCCTATTTTTTCCCTTATTCTCAATTCTTTCTATATACCTTACAAATTCTCTTTATTTCCTAACATGTTTCCTACACATATATCCTTTTTCTCAGTGAATTGTAATTCATTGTCATGTCCTTCAACAGACACTAGGCCTTTCTTCTTTTCATAAACAAATAAATAGTTTTATAATAATATCTATTTTTTTTATTTTTTTTTTATTTTGAGATGCCAATCCTTGTTGCATATGGAATATGAGAATAATTCACTCACTGGGTCAACCTGTCCCTTTCAAACCAAAATGATGTATTACTGTGGTCAGTCAATGCCATAATATGTACTCTACTCATTCCTCACTAATTCATATTTGGACGAAAATGTCGCATTAATACTATTGATTTATAAACCGCCACTTCTTTTCTTAACATTGCACAGTTACCTTTTCATCACTTCACAGGAAAAAAAAATCGACATGTGTTGGTGCGGTCAAAAGAGTTTAGATTAACACAAATGCCACATTTACATGTTGAAAATTATGTTAGGAATGCCTTATAGTTGGATTCATTAATAACTTTTCAACAAAAAAAATATTCTACCATAAAAAATCAATTTAAAATACTGATTATGGTTTGTTGTAAATAAATTGTCGATAGAAATTCTCGCCTTTAACGTTTAATCATATTTTAATTTTTTAGTTTCTCACTTATTAAAAAGAATATTATAAAGATGCATTTGAAACACGACGAAATTTTTAATCATAAATTTCAGCAATTATAATTACTAAAAATCATTAAAAAATAGTTTGATTAATTATAAATGTGACATAAAAATTAAAAAAAATACTGTATTAAATAAATAAATAAAGATAACATAATAAATCAAATACGAAAAGTTAACCTTCCCGACATCAGATTTTCAAAAAAGTAAAAAAAAATCATATAATAATTAAACATCCTATAAAAGATTTACAATACTTACACACATTTTCTATCACAAAATTAGACCTCTTTGTATTTGAATTAATTATATTAGTCAATACCGTCTAAATTCTTTTTAAGTTATTTAGTTATTTTAATTTCTATATTAAAATTATTTCACATTCTAAGCTAACTCCATTGCTAACACACACAAAAAATAGTAGAACAAGTATAAAAGATCAGTTGATTTGTTAGCTTCTCCCTGATTTAATTATTCTTCTACGTTAAACTTCTATGAACAATGAGTTACATTTCTTTAACATTGTCTCGAATTTTTTACACATCATTGTCTCGATTGTTAATTGAAATAATTATGAGTTATTGTTCGAATTGTTTTAGTTATTTAATTATTTGATTAACCCCATTGTGTTGCCTTGTATGTCTATTTTTTAGATGCAAAATACTAAACATGCAACAAACCATTGACCGCGCGTTATCAATCATTGTAAGTTCTTTCCATTTAATTAATAATTTCAAATTTGAGTCTTAAAATATTTAGAAGAATATTTTTTCATAAACATAATCCATATAATATCTCTAAATTGAAGACTAAAAATTAATTTATTCTCATAAAATATGACTTTCATCTGTTAAACATTATTTTAATACTAATAAGAATTGATTTTGAGAACATAAGATTGATTTTATAATATTTAAAAAAATTGTTTTACCACCATAATAATAATCATTTATGAGTTTAACATAATTGCCTCATGTCAAATACATGTGATCTATAAAATAAAAATAAAAATTTTAATAAGTTGCAACAATCCTCTCCATGAGCAAGTAATAAAGGAAAAGAGATGCTTGTGGGTGTATACCAACCCACCATTCTCCTGTTCTCCAATCTCCATGCATGATTCATGTTTTGTTTCCCCCGAAATTCTAGGCACGCTTTTAACATATTGATTGTGCAACCTATGAACCTATTCTACGTAACGAAGGAAGTGGATATGGCTTTGTTAATCTAATTCTCTTGCCATAAGAAAGTTAGAATCTAAGTTGCTTGATGCCTATGCTATCTTCTTCATTCATAGCTAATGTAGGCGGCTAAGGGAAGAGAATATCTTGTTCCTAACCATTGAATTATAATGATTTGTGCATAGTTCAATACTATATAATATATGTCTGTTTTCCTATGTTGTTATAATATGGTTAACCTACATTTCTGCGCATCGTCATTTTCAATCCTCCTTTTCAAAGAAAACGGCGGAATTACTTGATTCTAGTTTTAGTGTTATTGGAATTCATAAAGAATACACTTCTTTTCACTTATGGGGTTTATTTAAATTCATTTATTTCTATGAATTCTACATATTTTATGTCATATATATATCTTGGGATAATATGCTGACTGTAGGATTTCACTATTTGAATTATAGTAGACAATGTGCGAGTAATTGCAATACTTTAGAGTATATTTGGATCGTGGTGGCAATTGTCTCCAAAGTATGAGGTTTCCTTAATTTGTTTTTTGTTTTTTTATAAGTCTTTCATGTTTTTTCTATTTAACTTTCATCACAACCTAATCCTGAAGTTCTAACCTCAATTACGACTAAAACTAATTAACTTGGTAGTTGATGGGTTAAAAACTTTTCTTTAACATTTTTTAATATTGAGATAGACATTATATTATACGTACGTACTTTACATTAAAAATAACCTCTCTTTTTGTTACACAATTTATAGGTAGTTTACTTCATCGCAATGCACTTTAAAAATAATATAGAAACACTTTTTAAATTTGTTGTACTAAGAAGTGATGTAAAAAATAAAATTCTAGAACCATTATTTATCAAATGATTTAGAATATAAACATTCTTTGCAACTTTTGAAATTACTAAAAAGACTTTGTAGATCCATTTTATATAACCCCTTGGACATATAATTTTGACTATTATTTTTAAGGAGATTTTGAGACACTTATTATAAACTTTACAAAATTAATCTTATTATTAATTTTTGTTATTGTTGAAAATGATGCAACACAACTCTATAAAAAAATTATTAATTAAGGGGTATAAATAAAAACTAATTAATAGTATAGTGAAAAACTTAAATAATACTTAATTTGGGACTCGTTTTTCTTTTATGTATATTATATTGTCATCCCCTAAGATTTTTTGAAATTTTACAAAAACTATATTTTTTTACTCTTGCAATAACTTTATTAGTTGTTTGAAAAATATTATACTAATACTCTCTAAGCTTTATATTAATCTCCTTAATTACTTATTAAAAAAAACCCTACAATATGTGACTCTTTAAAAGAGAGGTTGTTATAAATATTAAGAAAACATGAGATGATTTCATAAAACTTCATAAAATATAAGTATAATTTACTCATTTTTTATACAGTATTTATCATAAAACGAAAGGAATATTAATTAAATTATTTCTCATCCATATTTTTTTCACTTACAATGAATAGTTAGATGCTTAATGAAAATATATATATATATATATTTAATATTTTATTATTAATACCGTAAAATGATGATTAATATGGAATAAAATGGAAGGGAGTGATTAACTCACAAGGTGACGATAGAGAAAGTGATCACCTCGTCCTTCGTGGCATTTCTCATTCAACAGATTCCTTATCTCTCAATGATTGAACCCTATTACCTTTTGACTGTTGACGATTGTAATAATTCTAATCCTACGAGGATTCTTCGTTATCATGAAATTTTTGGGCTAATGTCTATAAACTCCTTATCTACCTTTCAAAATTGAAGCTTCAAACATGTCAATTTAATTACCATACATAATTATTGCATGTGTTTAATTGTAAACACTCCCCAAAATGCGAAAGCAAGAACTTATACACATATATAGTTCTTGTTCATTAATCAACGCTAAGCCAAAAGAGATTAATTAGTATCTAAAGAGCGAATTATCCAAAAGCAACTTTAGTTTATGTCTTTTTAAAAGGATGGCTCTTTTAAGAATCTTGCTGACGCCTAAAGTCTAAAATAAAGACAAAATGGTCTTTCTATCTTTCTTTTCAATGCAGAAAAGAACATTATGCGTTGATATTATTCCTTTCATGCTTCTTATTTCTTAAACACTGTTCTTGCCTCTTGCCAACTAATACCATGAATAAATTAATATAAAAAAATATACAATCATCACCAAATCAAATGTAGCCAATCCATCACAACAAATTAAAGTCTCTATTATTAGTTTTTTTTTATTTAATTAAATAGTTACAAAAATGTCCATATTTTAGAATTATTGTTCATAATGTAGTTTTTTTTTTTTTTGGGTATGTGTCTCATAAAAGAGGTCGTGTGTTTTTTCATCTTTTACGTAAAAGGTGAAGACACCATGTTAGAAAGGTGTTACTAGTTTTTGTTAACGTATTAGGGTTTCTCACGTGGAGCCACCAATAACTCTAATGATCACTATTTGGTGTTTCTATGCTAAAGACACAAAACTCATATGACGTATATTAATATATGATTTTGTTTTCTTCCATTCTATTTTTTTTATTATTTTTAATTCCACTACCCCATTCAGATGCTTCCGTACTCCATGGCCAGATCCAAGCTTCATCGACCTTACTATATCTCATTAAAGACGTTTGAGACCACTCATGTTGATGATAAGGTTCATAGAAGAAGACGTTTAAGATATCATTCACGTGAGAAGAAGGGACGTGAAGAATTCATTGAGTTATATATTCACATTGATTATAACCAGAGTTCAGCCGTCATTATTTGAAAGGGATAAAACTTAGGGAGCGCTCGACATCAGTTACTTTCATTCATTATTATTAAATTTGTACTGTTCATTGTTGTTGTTATTGTTATACTGTTTTTATTATCTTGTGGAATGTGTATGCATAAGCATGATACAAGAAGTTAAACGATATATAGAGTTTTTTTTTAATTTCAGTAACTATTGTATTACCACAAAGTTTTTATCGTTAAAAACAGTTATTAATCCTTGTTAGAGATTGTGAAGATACACAAAAAGAGAAGAACATCTACTTGTGATAAAAAAACATGAAATAAAAAATAAGATCAATATTAGTTAACACAAGTGATAGTAATTTATGATCTTTAATTAATCAAGATATTCATAATTTGAATTTTAGTTTTGGATATAAAATAAATTATGTTTGAGAAAGGAATAGTGAATATTTTGTATCAATATCATGGTTACTAAAAATAATAAGTTTAATTATATTTTTTAATTTTTTAATTTGAGTTATGTGCAATTTATGTTTCCTATGTTTTTTTATATAAAGTAATTAGGTCTCTGTATTATTATTATCATTTAATTAAAAGCTTAAAAAAATTGAACACCAAGAATTGAATTTAAGACTTTGTGTATATTACCCTAATCTCCCTACCACTAAGTCAACTCTAGTGGTTTCATCTGGAATTTGTTTTCTTCATTGTTTTAGCCAAAATTTGTAGAGTTCAAATCAATTAAATATTTTTAAATTACTCCATCTATCCCATTTTGTTTGGTGTTTTGATAATAATTGTTTATTTTAATTTGTCATTTTACAATACAATATTAAATATCTTTTTTCTATTATACCCTTAATCATTATTAATACATTCTTTAATTATTAATGAGGAACGAGAATTCAAAAGGTTTAATAGTATATTAGAAAATTACATAATTTATTTTATGAAATCAGAAACAAAATAGAATTGAAGGAGTGTCTCATTCTCAAAACTCACTAATCAAACATCAAATTCTATTTAAAATAAAAGATTTATTCTCCAAAATCTAATATTACATCTTATAAAATTCTTTAAATTTTATCATATTTTTCACAAAATTTTAAACTTCTAAAAATTTTAAGTCGGTACATATCTTAATATTCTCCCCTCCCCTTGAAATCCTATCCTAAAAATTGAACCAAACATAAACATTCTATTAAAATAAAAACTCCTCTTCCCTCCAACCAAACACTATATAAACAAAACACACTAATAATTTGTTTGAAATTGCATTAAACTAAGCATTAAAATTATACATTGAAATTAAGCCAAACACACACTAATAAAAAGCATATTTACTTGCAGGACAAAAAATTCTATTTACTTCTTTGTTTTAAATGGCATTGAACGTATGTCGACCTAATAAATTTTCACTCCACATTCAAGTACCTCTTAGAAAGTGAGAAAGTTTTTAAGAGCCTCTTGCTTGCAAGAAAGGGGAAAGAAACCAAGAAAAACAAGCAACCTAGCAAGAGAAAATAAGAAAGAAAGACAAGTAAGCAAACAAGAAAGAAAACATGCGAGCAAGGAGGGAAAAAAGCAAGAAGAAAGAAAGAAGCATGCAAGAAACAAAGTCATTGAAAAAGATAAGTTAATTTAATGAGATGTCATGGAAACTAGATAAACTCAAGAGTAGGGATGTTAAAACTCATGTTAGAAATACACGTCAACTTAATTAATATAGTCAAAATATAATATTTAAGTAAATTTATAAGTTAACTTTCTTTAATACATTAATATCTTTAAAAATATTTATTTATTTATATTTATTAAAATGTTACTATATGTTAGAATATAATCAATATCTCATATTCTTGGAACATACGGATGAACATAGGTTTATAAATACACAATTATCTCTATTGATAATATGTTATTGTAACAATTTTTTTCTTCAAACAATGTTATTATAGACAAGATAACATACTTTTATGTCAGTATTGTTCTTTCTAATTGTTTACTAAAATTAAATCTCACATCGATTAAAAGAATGACATATAAAAAGTATGTTTTTTCAATATCTAACTGTTTCCCAAAATTAAAGTCTAACATCATATATAACAATGACACATAAAAAACATATATATCCATAGAGTGAAACTTAAAATAAATGAATTTTGATATGTGATATAAATTTAGTAATAACTAACTTACGATATCTTCTCTCGTTAAAAAAAAAATTAAGATATTTTCAATCTTAAAGAACTTGTAGATAAGAGCCATGGAGTTTAAATGATAGTACAATCTATATTAATATTAATTATCATTTTATAAAGTTTATAAAAACTTAATAACATTATTAAAATCTTGCAAAATACTTCTCTGGAAACATTTTTAAAATTGTACTTGATAATATGTAAAAAGTTAAAAGTTTGTAGTAACATTATCTTTTTCTTACATTTGATAAAATATTACAAAAGTATATTAGCAACATTTATTCATAATTTTTTTAATGTTACCAAAATCACGTATTATTTTAGTGTTTGTAAGGTTGAATTGGACATAAAACTACTTTCTTAGGATGATGTCAAAATTAATTTATCCTAATGAATTATTGAATTTATCACGTTGTTCATGATTGAACCATTAATTATCATATTATCTACAAATGTTCATTTTGACAACTTTTTCCCTCAGATATCTAATCTTTGATATGTAGAAATGTGTTGAAGATATTATGTCGACTAATAATGATTAAAATATAGCATATAAATAAAAATAATCTTCATTATACCAATTATTTTTGTAAGGTTAGTTAGACTGGTCTATTTTCTTAAGAGCTAAAATTTTAAGTCGTAAATAATATTAATTTTATAAAATTAAAAGGTTACATATGTAGGGTAAAATACCTAATATATATCTATCATCTACACATGTAGGTTGACTTGACAGAAAGTCGGGAAAATTAATGAAATAAGAGTAAATTTTATTTGGTTTAAATATATTTTTAATCCTTTAAATTTAAGATAATTTTATTTTTGATATTTCAAATTTAAAATTCTTATTTTTAGTCATATAATTTTTGAAAATTTTATTTTAATTTTTCAAGTAACCAATAATATATCTAGAAATGATATATTAAAATAATTATGCATTATTAATTGAGTTTAATGTAATATTTGTACTAACAGAAATGTTAATAGGTAAATTTTATACAAGAATATATGATAAATTTTTAAACAAAATTTAAGTATTAAGATTAAAACAAGATTTTTTTAAATTACAAAAACAAAAAAATAAATGTAAAATTTGAGAGTATGAAAATATATTTAATCCATTTTATTTTGATTCTTATAGGTGATTGGTGAATCAAACCGTTATTTAGCTTTACAAAATAGAGAAATAGAATTAACCAGCTAATAAATTAAAATTATAAAATGTGATTTACCATTTTCTTTTGCTGGGTCTTCTGAAAGTCTATAAACCTTTTTTATTTTTATTTTTATGTTTTGTTTATTCGAAATGATTTGTCTTCACATGGCATGAGGAAGAAACGAGACAAGCGGTGGATGGCAGCGTCTTGCTTTTAAGTTTAAAATGAAAGAACAGTAAATTGCATAATCCCAATGCATTATTAATTACTATGTTAATGCCTTGGCTCCAAACCAACCAAAATATTATTACAACAAAGTAATTGATGAATTGAGAAATAATGTTAAAAGGTAACTTTCCCTTTTGAGGAGTGGTCCATGCAGGACATAAAAGACAACTTTGTCCAAATGCAGCCACCACAACAGCAAAATGTATTACAATTATACAACATAGTGTTTCATGCATAATGCATCTTATTTAGGGAAAGATTACTCTAATTTTCTCTAACATTCTTTTATTAATATTTTTATATTATCAATAAAAAATTATAAATTTTAATAGGTTCATTCATTATGACTTTCTCTGTGTTCAGTACAGTGTTTTTTTAATTCCTAGTAAGAAAAAGGTAGTACCCATACCATAATGTGATATGTAAGTTTAAATATAGTGATGAGGAAGAAAGCACATGTGCGAAGGGATAGTGTCAACTTTCAATACAATGATTAGTCATACACTCAAAGAACATAAAAAATCTAACAAGACAAAATACAAAAGATCAATAATTATTTAATCTTTTGCGTGTAAGAAATCACTGAAAAGTGTACCTATATTATGCTTATTAACTCAGACAAAAGTTTTCTGCTGACCACAAAAATAACTTTCTTATAAGGATTAACTAAAAATCTCATTTATTTTATCACCAATTTATGTTATGTTTGTAGAAATAAACGTTAATTATTGTTGTTTTAACATTAAACTTTTTAAGTTAAAATTGGGTTTTGGGCCGGTGCTTGTGCTTGTGCTTGAACCCTTCAATAAATTATACATCTAAAATCTTTACTTTTATTGTTTCTTTGACAGGAATAATACTTACACATATGCTTCATGCTTCTTTATTTTGTGTTATTATTTGAGTTTGTTTAAACTTAAAATAAAGTATTTTTAAATAAAATAATAATTTAAGAAATGGATAAAAATGATTTTTAAATAAAGCAAAAAACAAATGCTTATTTTAAAAGAAAAAGGTTGACAAACATATAAAAAAAATAAAATACTTTTTAAAGAAAAATAAATCTAAACAAACATATTCCTTATCAGAACCACTAGACTAAGTCATACATTAATTATATAATAAATATTATTCCATAAGTATTGTTAGTTGCGGGTAAGTGGTCTAATGTAAATCTTGGACCATTTGCACAGTTGAGTAGGTGATTGGTAAGGTCAAATATGGGAATCAGTACTTGAAGATAATCAATTTGCACTGTGTCTTTAGGTACTGCTTTCATGCTTTGAGAATTGTCATAGAGAAAATTTATTTTCAAAGTGGGTGGAATTATGGTTGAGATAAACGATTTTTATTTTTATTTTATTTTTCACCTTAAAAAGTTAATTTGGTCTTTCTTTCGACTTTAGAGAATATGATTCTGAATTAATTTTTTTATTAATTTAAGACGTGAAATTTGATTGATTAAATTTATTTATATAAAAATTATAAAATTTGATTGATGTTTAAACTAAAAAAATTGTAAACATAATTAGAATTACATGAAAAATAAATTTCATTAACAATTAGAAAAGAATATGATATTAAATCATTTTCACATGATTTTTTTATCATATTTTATGATTCCTTTTAATTTAAATGTGAGTTGTGTTCAATAATTTTTGTATAGTAAATTTAATGAGACAAATTTTACATCTTGTATTAGTAAAGGAATGGTTTAAAATTGTCCCAAAAATCAAAAATTGTTTTGAATGAATCAAATTGACCAAAATTTAAAAAATAAAGGTCCAAATGAATATTTTGAAAGATAAGAAATCAAAATAAATCGAAAGATAAGATAAACGACTAAATAATAATTTAACATATATACAAAGACAACATACTCTTATTTAGGTTAAATTACTCTTTTAGTTTCTCATTCTATTTTATTTATTCAACTTAATCCCTCTTTTATTAAAAGGTCCAATTTGATCTCTTAAAATAATGCAATGTGATTCTTTTGTCTAATTAACACTAATAATGATTTTGACTTCTTGAACATATAACACAATAAAAAAAATGACATGTATTTTATGTTAACAAAAATTTAATAACATTAATCTCAATTTGACAGAAAAACCACAATACATAATTTTTAAAAATTAAGATATCAAATTAAAATTTTAATAATAGAGAAAGAAAATTTGAACAAATTAAATGAAACTAGCCAAAAAATTGAACCACTATAATCGCTCAAGTAGCGAGAGATTATAATAGTATACATAAAATTTTAAGTTTGAATTTTAGTTTATGACAGATAAAAATAAATAAATATAAAAATCCAACCTTCTCAAATACCAAACAATGTCTAAATTACTTTTAATAAATATATACAATAATTATGTTTAAAGGAGCGCATTACTCCAACATAATTATTTCGTTTCATGGCTATAAAAAAGTATATATATAACATTTCTTGAATAAATAACTTAATTCTCTTGATTTCCAGAATTTGAATTTTATAAATAAAAAATGACATTTAATTTTAAACAAATCATATACTAATAAATTTCTATCAATTTAGCTCGAATTATTTAATGGTGATCTCCAGATATGAAAAACCCAAAAGCTAAAAAGAAAATCCGAACTCATCTAGTAAAATAACACAAAGGAAACAACAGAAGAACAAGACATATTGGTAACTGTATAGATACCTGTATTGAGAATTAGCTGGAACAGACAGTATTTGAGCTGTTAATGGAGCAGCTATAAAATGTTAATGTCTTTCATTTCAAATTCAGTATCCAACACATAGACAAACTCCTATACCCTGCCCTCTTCTTCTTTTTCATAGAATTTGGATTATTTTCAATTATCCCTTCATGTCGAGACCAATTAGCTAGACTTGGTCTACAGCAGCAAATTAGGTGATCCAATGAATCTTATAGTGTGTTTGGATGAGAAATTTATATAGGATAATTCATTTATTTGAAGAATTTCAAATTTTTTGAGATGAAATGCTTTGTTTGGACGAGGAATTTACAAAGAATTTGAAATTCAAGCATTTGTGAAATTCTTTAAAATAGTAGAATTTCAAATTCTCCCAAAAATGGGAGAATTTGAAATTCCTCATATTTGTTTTTCTTATTTCACCTATATATTTTATCTTATCTCTTCATTCTTTTAATTATTGGATATTCAAAAATATTAAATATTATCTTATATTAATTTTAAAAATTATTAAATATTATCTAATATTAATTTTTTAAATTATTAAATATTTAAAAATGGATTAATATTTATTTTTATAAAATTTAATTTAAAAATCTCAACTTATAAATATATTTTTTAAATTAATTTTACTATAATAGAATCAAATTATCATATTCAACTTAACAATTTAAAATTTAAGAAATTTGAATTGACTCATCCAAACAAAATATTTTAAGAATGATAAAAATTGAAATCAAAGTAATTCAAATACCAAGAATTTAAAATTCTTTGAATTTATAAAATTCTTCATCCAAACACATTATTAAGCTATGATATTCTTTTAGAATGCCCAAAATTTATATACAGTTTTTAGATATTAAAATTTAAGAATGGATAACCGAGATCAAATTTCAGTTTTAACCAGATAAGCTAAAATTATTTTGGATTTTGATTTTAATTTATCCTTAGACGATGGACTTGTAAAATAAAAAGATGACTAGACTTTATAAATCATGAAATTTATTTTAGTCCTTGAAAACATGAAATTTTAAAAAAAAATCTTGAAGGTATAAAATTTTATGTTAAATTGTATTTTAGGTCCTCTATTTTTGTCAACTTGCAATTTTAATCCCTTTATTTTAAAATAGAGATATTTAATCTCCGATTTTTAAAATTACAGAATTTTGATTCTACTATTAATTTGATGTTCATTGATCGTCAAATTTTGATGTTGTCCAATGATAATATTTAATGACGTGACATATAAAGATAAATTTTATTTATATATTTTTTTTTATTTATTTTTAAATATTATGTTACTAAATATCATATCACTTAATTATGAATATATATTAAAACTTGAAGATAAGTAGATGTCAATTTGGTGAGAAGACCAAAATTTCATATTTTAACAATTAGAGGGTTTAAATATTTTTGTTAGAATATATGATAATATATTCTGATTTATTATAATATCTGTTAGGCGTATATTTAGTTCCTTATTTATAGCTAATTTGTTTCCCAATTTTAGCCAAATCATACTCTGTATAATGTCCGAATTATACTCTGTATAATGTGTATATAAAAGGATCTGATACCATAAAAGAGAATAATTCCACTCTGTATAATGTGTATATAAAAGGATCTGATACCATAAAAGAGAATAATTCCTTGATCCATTCCATTAGAATTATTTGTTTATATACACATTATACAGAGTATAATTCGGACATTATACAGAGTATGATTTGGCTAAAATTGAGAAACAAATTAACTATAAATAAAGAACTAAATATACGTCTAACAGATATTATAATAAATCAGAATATATTATCATATATTCTAACAATTTCTATTTTAAAATAGAAGAAACAAAATTATATATTAATGAAAATGGAGACCAAAAGTATAATTTAACCAAAATTTTATTTACTTTAATCTAAAATTAAAAAAATGTTATTAACATATTTTTATAAAATAAAATGACAATAAATGATTAAATTCAAAAATTTAAAGAAAACAACCAATTTAAAAAAAATTAAAAAATTCTTATTTTCAAATACTTAAAATGTTAGCAACACATTTTTTTTATAGGCGAAATGTTATTTTACCCTTCTAAACTTTTGCATGATATATTTTTTTAATTAATAATAATAATAGTGTTTATTTTTACATTTATTTATATATTTTTTGTAGTACTATTTTTGCTTGAGTCCATACTCTTTAAGAAAATTTTCAAGTCACGGCAAGACTGACTTGTGAAATGGACAATACTCATTTAATGATTAGACAGGTTTCCCTTCTCAACCTATGCCCTAGGCGGATTAAACCCTGTTTTAACCATTCCCAACCCTCTAATGGCTACCTCTTCAATCTTCATCAATATCTATTCCACACTGCACGCCTACATCACATTTCAAAAGACTATAACTCATGTGTAATAATTTGGTCCTTTTTTTCTTCTATTAATCTCTAATTCAAATAAAAGTTTCACCTCAATAAAGTCCACAACAATAATTGACATTAGAGATTCATATTAGTTGTCAAGTTAAATTTCCAATTTTCTTTTGAACATAACATCAAAATACTTGAGATATATTGTTCCTCTATGTTACAAGTTTTAAGTTGTGCGGTAGTAGTTGTGAAATAGCTGGCAATATAACAGTTGAAATCATTAATATGAATAAGATGTTACTATGTATTTTCTTTGTTTTTCTTCATTTAAAGTTGTGATATAATGAGAAGTGATCTACTGTTAAGTCATTAATTCGAATACAATGATCAACTTACTATTTCTCAAGTTTAAGTCTTATATATATATATAAATATATATATAATTGAAAAAATACAAGTAAAAATAATCAATAAATTTTTTAATAAAAAATTAATTATCAATAAAATAGATAAATATATTTTATATCGATAATAAAATTATAAAAATGAGAAATAGGAAGCTTGCCAAAAAGAGATTGATTAAGAAAATTATAGTTGAGGCCAAATCAGGAGTAACTTTATCATCTACTCAATTAACTCTTGGGCTTTGAGAAAGGTTGTCCAAGTTGGATTTTAGTGACATCAAACGAAATTGTATCTCTGCGTCCACAAGAAGAATGAGAGTTAACTTCTGATTGTTGTATACTTGTGCAAAACCACATTAGGGTAATTCTGAAAACTACAATGTCGAGGTCACAATTACAATTACTACTTATGGATTAGATTGTGCAAGTGGATCCAGCTTGAATCCCATGAAGTGTAGCAATATATATTTTTTTTAGAGAATGTCAAAGTAATGCAGAACGGAGATGGGTCACATTGTCTGAGGGGGACATCATGGAATGGGCTTAAAATTTTGTTAACGTGACCAAATATGTCCATGTAATGTAAGGGATAGGCACGTGCCCTTGTTGTCTTCTTGTCAAGTGTCCTCTTGGGGTGGACTGTTTTATGTGTCTGTGTTGGTAAACATAACAAGCAATTAAAGACATCGCAGTGATTACTTGGATCACGAGCTCCACCATAAATCCAACCTAGGGATCGTTCATGAATTGACATGCCCATTTGCCTGTCACAGATTAAAAATCCTCTACTCGGATTTTGTCGGTCACAAACAACCATCTCACATTGTTTTAGATTGCAGAGGGTGCTTACACCGTGAGGAATTATTAAGTAATTATTCAGTATCACAAAAAAATTCGTGGTTGGAAACAATCACTATATGATATACATTTAATTTTTTCATCTTTAGACCAAAAAAAATCTAATTTTTTCGTCTTTAGACAAAAAAAATTAATTATATTTAACTGTATGTCAAGTAAAGACTAGTTAAATCAAGTACCATGGGATTCAGTACAATGCGGGTATGTATCCTCTTGTTGTACTTGGTATTTCTTTCCTTGTGTTAAGTGATATGTTTAAGCTAATCTAGACCATATGTTATGGACCAGCTGTCATAAAGTATAGAAAACATAAGAGAAAAAATAAGGGGCTAGGGAGGTTTGTGTTTAGGTTTGAGTTTAGTAGCCCCTACATTCAAGACTTTATCCTAATTGTTGATATATACTATAAAACAAGATGAAAGGGTTCAAGTTCAACATCCATTAGTTTCTCACTAATTCAGATGGAGAAGAAAACGACTACAAGCTCAAAATCAATTAGGTGGATGAATAGGAGCTTTCATTAGAGATAAGTTTGGCAGGAGGAAAATTATTTCAAGATCTGAAAGCGAATGGCAACTACCTCGAAATAATTGGAACAATGCAACTATGCATGCAATTGGTTTTGGATATCATTATGCTAATCATTAATGGTACAAGGGAGTGGTTTGACTTGTTAATCGAAAGTGTTTCCTGTGAGGCCAGCATACCCACCAAATTGAATGGATATATATGCACTTGATAAGATATTATGCATGCATTTGTTTTGGCAACTTTAAAAGCGCCTGATCTAAACTTGTTCATGGATTAGTCTTGATTATAACATCTAGTGGATTAACGTCTGTGTTTATCCTTGATAGGATTCAATTAATGGATAACTAATCAAACTTTGACAAGAACGTAACCAATTAGTTTATCTTTCTCAACCTGATGCCTGTGTCTATTACCCCATATGACATGTTACTTCAGTTCGTGGTTGTTGATGATATATATATATGCATATGCTAGAGTAGCATTGACTAGTCACAACAGAAGTTGAAAAATCCTCTATTGTTGTCACTTGTCAGTGATGAAGTGCCGAGAAAAACCAGCCAACACTGCCTAACACAAACAGAAGAAACGTCAAGGGCAATCACACGAATGCTTATTGCTAACCCTGCCATTGTGGTTGCTCTTTTCCAACCTTTCCCTATCTGTTGTTCACACCCTATGAAAATGGTTTCAACAAAAGCCCCTTGAAAGGGATTGAAGGAGGCATTAGAGTTGAGACTAGTTATGAGGAAATTAATTAGTTCACCAAAATTTGAAGCTGATAGGGAGCATGTGAATGGCCTCATTGTTAAGAACATTTGTCGAGAGTGACATGTTGAAATAAGGCACATCTGAGGGCATGTGGATGTGTTTCAATTGAGTGGTCTCAAAGGGTATTTCATTTCATAGATGCATATTGAATACACTGAACACATGTAATGATAATGTATAGGGTAGAGTAGCACATGTCACATGATATTGGAAGATGTTACAAGACATTATAGTGTAAGATAGTGAGGGACATGCTACAAAGGTGCTTATAGGCCTCACCATATGCCTTGTACTTTACTGCATGCAGGGTTATGTGATGGATCCCCTTGTCAGTTCCCAAACAAGTCCTTGGTGGGTTCCATTTCAGTGGACTTGTCTGCTGAAGACAGACATGATATGATTTCAGCCACAGGACCATTTTCTATGCTTTTGGTTGCTTTTCCCTGCACCCACCCTACCTATACCTTCTTTCCTATAAAGCATACAAAATACTATTGCCTTCATTCCATCTTTTCAAATGCAAAAGGCTAACATCCATTCAAATCCCTCATCACTTGCTATTTCCTCAACCCCTTTGCTTCATGTGTTTCCAACTTTAAAGCTAGGCCAATTGGCACCATATGCAAATCCCTCACATAACCTCTAAAATAAAATAAAATAAAATACTGAAGTTTTTTTAAGGTATTAAAATACTATATGTTGATCATTTAGTTAAAGATATGTTGATCTATCGGTTAAAGGACCGTAAATGTAAACCAAATTCAACTCCAAGTCTCCAATATGATATTTTTTTATCGCCTTCCATCCGCATATTTAATGCCGTTCTATCCTCGAGTTAAATTTGAAATCATTAGAATATTCATAATAGTTGGATGCGTATCTTACATGTAAAATAATCTATCTTAATTTTTCTCTGGGAGAAAATTTAGGTGACATAATTTTAAATTTGTATATTATATAATGTCATTAGTTTCTTGTATAATTAAGGAAAATTACTAGAGGTAAAAAAAAAATTTAGATGTTTATACAATTTCACAAAACTTTGAAAGATGGGAGACTGCCTGTATAATTTACTCAAATTTATACCATCAATCAATAAAAAATAACTGTTGATATATATATATAGAGAAAAAATTATTATATACATAACATTATCAATATTAAGATAAAATAAAGTTTCACATAAAAAAAATTAAAAATTTATAAAACACACATAGTATATTGGTTACGGATCTTTTAGGTGATGAACAAAAATAAAATTATTAGAATTTAAGTTCAAAATAAATAATATTTTATTATTGTAAAATTATCTGTGCAAATAACCTAATTAACTACTCCTCTAAAAGTGAAAACATGTCGAGAACTAATTTTTTTAAAATAAATATCTCAAAAGATATAACTCTCTCTTTTCGATAAATATATCTCATCAAATAAATCAATAAAATAACTTTAATAATGATATTAGAACTGAAGATTATTTGAATACAAACAAGATCTTATATCATTAAAATAAAAGAAGAAATAAAAATTTATAAAATATAAATATATTCATTTGATTCGAAACATTTTAAGTAATGATCAAAAATAAAATTATGAGAGTTTAAATTCAAAATAAATAATATACTTTCATTTGTATATACAAATCACCCGATAAAAATAATGAGAAACAGTAACTCTTCTGTTAAAAAATATACAGTCTTAATTAAGATAAACATTATAAATAAGTAAAAACAAAACCTAATGGTGAAGGTTGTAATATATTATTGATTACAAAACATTACAGGTGTTAATGAAAAAAAGAAAAAAAAATCCGTAGAACTGAAAAGAAGTTTTAATTTGAATATGAAGAGCCAGGCCAAATGTTTTCACTGTTCATATTGAATCATAATTTTGGTAGGAACTTAGAAGACGTGTTCTTAAAGTTTTCACTCACAGAGAGCTAATACGTAATACTATTCTATATTATTATTTACTGACCCTTAAAATATTGAAATGGTTCGGTAGAAAGAAGTGTAATCATTTCTACATTCTGATATTACCAAACGTACGTGCATCTGAATGTAGTATACCTACACATAACATTGTTGTTGAATTTTAAGTTTACGCTATTTACACATTACCAAATATATGTTACCTTTTCATTTTGCGTAAATGGTTTGTTTGGACCACCCTAATTTTCACTGAACTAAATTTGTACCACCCCTTAACATTTTTATAGTGTGGTCCAAAGTCTTGGCTCACAAAAAGCTATATTATTTACTTTGGGTAGATGAAAATTATTAATTGTGCATTTAATTTTTTTTTCTACCTACGTTAGTAGATACCTATATTTCAATTTAAATTAATTTGACTTCTACTTGCACACTAAAAATTAGTATCAGAAGCATTTTTTGTTTGAGCTTCCTTGTTGAACCTGGAAAAGTAATACAGTAGAAACTCTTTAAATTAATACTCGGTAAATTAATAAACTCTCTAAAATAATAAATTTGTCCGGTCCCGACTTGGACCAATGTAAAAAATTGAAAAACTTCGATAAAATAATAAGATAATAATTTTCGGGAGATCCCTTTATAATTTTCGGTCCCAAGAAAATCATAAATTAATAATTCATAGAAATTGAAAAAAATATATTACACTCTAACACATTCATGTAATTTATATATGCCAAACTTGCTTAAGAATACATTGAACACATTTGTTCCTCTTGTTTACATTTAGTGTACTTCAAAAATCATTATTGATTTCCAATGCATATGTACTTCAAAAGTCATTACGTATTGATTTTCAATGCATATGTACTTCAAAAGTTACTAATTTACGTTGAGTCTCAATGTTCGTTGCAACGTAATTCTAAAAGACATAGACTAATTTGTCTTTTTATTTGGTATGTACAGTATAATTACTTAAAAACTCTTTAAATTAATAATTATTAATTTATCAATAAATTAATAACTCTCTAAATTAATAAATTTCTCTGGTCCTGACATTATTAATTTAAAGAGTTTCTACTGTATATGAAATTTTTTTTAATCAATAAAAAATATAATAACGACAAAATATCTCAACTCAATATAATAATCAATGATTCAAAGTAATGTAAACTATGTAAAAACGAATGGTATTGTATATATTTAAATGAGTGAATAAATCATCAACTCAATTATAAGGATTACTCTTCTCTCTAGTTGTCTTTAAATTAATAAAATTATGTAATCTTTAAAGTAATATAAAAATTTATCAATTTAATTTCTAAGTTGATATATTTTAATGTTGAGAGATTAATTTGTAAAAAAAATGCTCCAAGGTCAATTATACAAAATCGAATCCAAATTTAACACAATCCAAATTTAACAAATATGGAAATAAAATGAGTGAACACAACTTCTTAGTATAATATATTAACTTTACATTATATAAGGACTCGTCATAATTGCTACACTTACAAATTAATTACTAGACTTAAGATTAACATGTAACAGTTCCTAGAAAACACTAATAATATAAATGTGCATATATACAAATTAAAGCCAACATGAAATAAAAGTTCCTCTATGAAAATACAACATCCCCAATACAAATATATATACACAGGAAGTCAAAACAACTAAAATGTAAACATAGGTTGTCGATCAAATAACATTACAAAACTACACAAAAGTAGGTTTTCAACAACATTGATGTCCAACAGTGTACACGTCAGACTCCTCAAGCCTAACCTTGTCTTACTCTCATGTAAACATAATCATTGCAATTCAACTACTAGAAAAACATGTAAGGATAAGTTAGAGTTCAAAAGAACAATCATACACCAAGTATAGAAATAAACAACTATTCTACAAACACCAACATGCATGCCAAATAGCATATACCTCATGACTTATATCATATCAACACAACATAAACACCGCAACATGGCATTCCACATCTTATAAGTTAGGCAACTTAACAACATATGATAATTCATATTTCATCGCACCAATGTCATTAGACAATCAAACCATACAACATATGAACAACACCAAAATCACCACATCATATGCACCACATCTCAACTACATGTGTTGTCATGCATTTACCTATGAAGATCTCTTACAACAAAGGTGAACAATCTAAACAGTTTGACCCTATCAAATCAACCGATCTTTTTACACTTGTTAGATCAACAACCAATTGTGATATCAATCCCTACAACATAATTTATTTGATGTCGTCATTTAAATTAGGAAAGTCTAGTACCACCGTCAGGTATAACATAGTTTGGGTGTGTGTCGACCATAACATTGACATGTATTAACCAAGTCATTTATGGATTTAACTCGTTAATTATCCTCGTGATATCACACATCTTTCCAGTAATCAATTAAGAGTTTAACCATTAACTTCATACCTTACTAAATATTGACTAAGAACCTAGAGGAGACTCAACAACCCACTCCAAGAAATAATGCCTACTCAAGGAGGGTTTTCCAACAACTAGGCTCAAGAGCATCACACCAATATTCTCACAATGGGATATCCAAATTTTGAAAATACCATTTCCTTTAGTCATGAGCCAATTAACAATCATGCCTAAATGTCTAAAGCACTCTCAACATCAATGTATCAATAGTTCAACAATGTTCGACATATCATGCCTAAAACATTCTTAGCATGACACCTCAACAATTTAATAGTATAAAATCTCAAATTAATATACATAGAAAAAATATCACCTATCAACATACAACATGCAATAGATTCATCCAACCTATCCATGTTCACCATTTAATAAAGCAAGCAACAAGTTTTCACAATGCATTCCACACTCGCTGCCATACACCTTGCACTTGACATCATTGAGACAAAGAGTTTTCTGCCTCATACTCACCAATGTCATTCATCTCATGCCTAACATGAATGATGTAAAAAACCCATATGCTCTCACGTATGATGCGAAAAAACCCACATCTGGCCCCATTTTAGATAGAGTCTCAACCTAATGCACGTATTGATGTCATTCCGTTGGTGCCCAATGTTAATCTAGGTAGAAATGATTCTCTCTCCTCAAGCTCGACGCCATTCAACTTAACATTCAATGTGACTAAGTTAGAGACAATTCTATCTCTTCACACCCAATGTGAAAAAGACGAAGGGCTCCTAGTTTGAGTCATGTTTAGTGCCATGAAGGTGTGCTTGGTGTGATGGTGAATTCTACACTTGTATATTCACAAAAATGGTTCACTCCACCTGATACTCAAAAGATACCAAGCATGTAATGTAATATATCATTTATATACACCATTAGCAACTTATTCTACCCCAAAATAGCAATATACAATAACAACAACCAAGATCAATCATCAAAATTCACCTTCATAAGTTCAAAACACCAAGTTTCAACAATTAACAATCCCCACCTTAGAATCATCCATAAAATCACGCATTCAATGAATTCAAGGTACATGCAACTCAATCATCTAACAAAGACCCAAGTTTTAGCTTTCCTTACCTCAAAATTACATTGGAAAATAGGAAGAAAAGAACTTTGAGCTCCGGGAAGCTTCACACAACACCTCTACTACTTGATTCTCAACTCCAATAGCTTTGAATCACCACTCTACTAATCAACAATGATCTCTTATTCATGCTCGAGAAGCTTAAAAAAAAGATAAAGATTTTCACAATCTCATAGCTCATCTTTCTAGTTTATCTCTCTAGGAATCTTGAGAATGAACTTATGAAAACTCAATTCTCAAAAGAAACCTTATATATTTCTCCCTCATAGTCAAATTGGACATCTTTCCTAAGAAACCCTCTAAAACCTAAAATTAGAGTTGTCAAAATGGACCACCTGGCTTGCTCAACCTAGCCAACCACGAGTTGGCCAATAGGTGGGCCAACCCAATTTGACTCACCTTTTAATGAGCTTACAAAAAATGAATTTGATCCAACCCACCATAGGTTAGTAGGTTAAATAAATGAGTTGACTCACTTAATTTAAAAAAAAATAAAAGAAAATTATTTTTTCTAATGTTTAGCACTCCAATAGTTCCAGCCATAATCTTTTTTTTTAATATTCATTTTGAAAATTTTTGTTTTAAATATACGTCTAGCCAAAAATTCATTTTTTAAAAATAAAAAAATTTGTCCAATCAAATTTGTTTGTGTGTGTGACCTTCGTGGGTTAGGCTCATTGGACTGTGAATTTTTTTTATGTCAATGGGTTGTGGCCTGTAGGTTTGTTTTTATTTTTATTTTTTTGCATTAGTGGGTTGGTGAGTCAGTCACCATGGGTTGAACTCGAATGTGCTAGATTCTTAGTGGGTTAGGATGAACTTTTAGCAGTACTAAAATTTGTATAAAAAAATTAGCCCAAACCTACTCGAACATGTGATGGGTTGGGTTAGCTCCCGAGTTATGACTCATTTTGACAACTCAACCTAAAACTCTTCAAGAATTTCTTAACTTTTAGAGTTCCTCAACACTCAATCCCAAAATTATCACAACATATAATTATTGATAAAAACACCAATAATTAACAAAAAAATACAATGTTACACATTACATGTATTTCAATAAAACATTATATTAGACAAAACATAATTTAGTAATCTAAGAAGTTATATTATTAATACATAATTATTTAATAATTATTAAATATAAGATGTGGATTAAATTGAAATGATCCAAAAGATAAATCGAACTTGCCCTTAAAATACACCAAATCTAATTTGTTAAATGTAAATTCATCGAAAATTCGTTTAAATTAACTGGCTAAATTAGTGAAATGGAATGAATCATGAACACCCCCTATTCAATAGGGGTTACCTTTTCCAAAAATAATTACTTATAATAGATACATGAATATAATAATCAATATAAAAATAAAACAAAATAAAGAGAAGGAGTCACAAATCAATACTTTCCCTAATCAAGATGTTAAATGTACATGATAATATGAAATCAAATCAATCAATCCAATAATTTGTTTGGGAACTAAACTGGTCTATCTTTTAAACCGTTCTTTGCTTAACTTTATTGTCATAATCATTTAAATACATCAATTTTAAAACCTACCACTTTGAGTGATTCAAACTTTGTTTATTGTAAATAGAAAGTTCAAGACAGGTGAAATTCGGAATCGACAAATCCAACTCAAGTGGACTGAGCCCACTTAAGAAGCATGCCTTGTTTTCTTAGAAGAGTTAAATTTAAGATTTTACTTGATTAGATTTAAATTCTTTACCATTCAATCCAAGAGGAATTACAATTTATTTTAAAATGTTATTTATAATATATGAAAATTAAGATACAATTTGTAGTATTATTACATCAACTGCCAAGTCAACTTAAACGTCAATTTCGTGTTCTCAACTCAGCATTTTGCTTAAGTTGTGTTCATACAATTTAACCTTTTAGTTTTTATTTGTTTAAATATTTTAAAGTACGCTTTTAAGAGATTAACAAAAATGAGCTACTTTAAGTAAAATATAAGTTCGGAAAACTATCACACATTTCATATTCTTTTCATCAAAATTTATTCCAAAACACCAATAACGAAATCTGTCTAACATATTAGTTAAGAGAAAAATACAAAAATTGGTACATTCCTTCCATGTGTCTATATCTAATTTCACTAACAAATTTGTGAGAACATATATGTCTGCTTAGCAATGTTAGCATAAAACCATCATTTCGTTAAGCCTGTCTACGTTAGGATTGAGTCAAAAGATAAATTAGACTTTGAAACTACATCAAAAGTTTGAATTCAAACTTTAAAATATAAACTATTATTGAACTTATTACAATGTTGGTTTGTACTATGTTTTATTTGTGATACCCAAGTGGGAGGTTTGGCGTAGTTTTCTCATTCTGTTTCCCTATCTCTTATTGGTATTGTTGTCACCTTTTTCTTGGTAGTTGTCTAATTTGGTCTTCAAGATATTCCTTGTAACCTGACTGAAATCCAACTAAGCCCAACTCTAAGCTCGGCACGAAGCTTGTAGTGAATAAGCCCATCTCTAAGCCTGCCACAAAAGTTTAGGGTTTGAGCCCAAACCTAAGCCTGGGGCTGTAAAAAAAATTGTGTCATAATCCATGGCCTAAACTAAATTGGGGGAAAATATAAGGATGGCAAGTGGCTCAGAACAAACCCACAAAATTATAAATGTTAATAATTACTTTCATACTGTACAATATATATATGTATATATATATATATATATATATATATATATATATATATATATATATATATATATTATCGAGTTTGTAAATCAACTAGCACAAAATGTTTTCATAATAATTTTATCTATCTCAAATAAGTTTGCCTTTTGAAAAGACTTTCATATAGCCTAATATTTGGTTTGCCTTCTCAAATTTTATGAAACAATGTGTTACGAAGAATGTGATAATAAAAAGGAATATTTGTCGGTAAATCCTAAAATTTAAATGGTCAAACTATTATATAATGGTCATGGTTTAACATGTGGATTTTTTAATCAAAGATTTATGTTAGGTCTCTACCTTGGACATGAAGTCGCAATTGGAAATACTACTTTACTCCTATAAGAATAATGAATTATACCTCTTTAACAATATAATCTAATCTAATCGATTAAAAGAAAGACTAATTAATTTAGGTGATTTGATTACTTCCCTTCATTTTTTACATGCTGCAGTAAATCTACTGGGAAGTGCAATGGAGTTGGAGTAAAATCAGAGTTACCGTGATGGGGTTGTGTGATCTATGGCACATGATTCACATCATCAATGACAATAATAGTTTGGGCCATTTGAAGAGAGACCCACTTACCCTGTTGGATATAGGATCACTGAGTTGGAATTGTTGGACCATAGTGATGATGGCATGCTTTATGATAGAGTTGTTTATGGTTGTATATTTTGTTTTTGACCTTATATGTGAGACTTTAATATTTTTTTTAATATACATGTATATTATTTGTTTTACTTTCCAAGTTTTCATATGTATCACGAGGTGGTGATAGAAGCCACTTTTCCATTAAATTTATTAAAGCTAGGAAACACCCCCAAAAGATTTTAGCATATTGAAAGAATAAGTTACATGTGTTTGACAATCCTAATTATCAAAACTTTTTTGGGAGGGGAATGGTCCCTCCAAACAAAATTGATTGGTGACTGAATTAAGACTCAAATTGCTTGCCTTGAAAAGATTGTCCAAAGGTCCAATCCTTGGGAGCAACATTGTAAGATGTAAGAGTTATGCCATCACTAGCAGTAACCTCAAAGGAAAGAGGTTGGTTCTGTAGTAAGGCATTGACATGCCAGTTCTGACCCCAATTCCTACCCATGGGAAGCCAACCAGTTCTTGAACCCTTCACCTTCACACCAACAATGTCTCCCATGCCACCCACATTGCTAATCAGCAGCGAAATGAAGATTCCAGAACCATTAATTGTAAACCGGATCCCCCCTTCCCTTCTACACTTTATCCTGTTCCAAACACCAAATCCACAGCATTCTAATGAAAATACAAATGACCAAGTTTCCAATTTATAATTTTTTATTTTAACAGAAAACAAGATTAGATCAGGATCAAATTTAAAAGCATCTTGAATTTGGCTCCTCTAAAAAGGAAGATCATAATAAGAAAATAAATTGTATTATAGTTATTCATGAAAAATTAATGATTGTTATCATGATAAAATATGTGCACATGTCACTCATTATGATTAAGTCGGTTAATTATATTATACAATAAGCACTTTGCCTTTATCTCAAGGGAATCAAATCAAAGTTCCTTTACTAGCTATTTAGAATGAAACCCATGCAGGCTATACTCGTGAGCCTGCTTGGTATCCATTTTTATAAATGAAAAAAGTATAGAAGTTGACTATCATTCTATCACTAACTTATTTAATTTTTATAGTAAAACTTACCATAAACAAATAATTTTTCTCGTTCTCGTATCTAATGATGTTTAAATATTTAAAAATTGTTGGTGATTTGAAAATCCAAGATCTAATTAATACTTTTTCTACATCATACCCTTATTCCAAATGAAGAAAAATAATGTCGCGTTAATAACAACAGTGCATGAGAAGAAGAGAGAATTAAATTAATTGGGAAAAACCGTAAATATTATTTGTAATTTATGATTTTTAGTTGGAAGAGAAAACCAAATAAAAGTATTCTAATCTGAATAATACATAAATTCTTTATTACAACATTTTATACATCAACCTCAAACATCTTCAAATTATTAACAACTTAATTCTCAAAGTAAAGTGTTGAGAACAGAATAAGAGCCTGTTTATAATGTCCAACAAATTTTATGACTTTTTAAGAGTGTGTACTTTAAAAAGAGTGTATTAGGATTTAGAGAAGGACATTATTAAGTAATGTAGATCATCTTCAAAAATAAAAATGTAGATCATGAAGTAGTAGTCTAGAATCACGAAACTCTTTATCATGAGACAAACAAGAGACAATTTTAATTTAAAAAGAAATAATATCCTTGTGAAAAATTATCACCAAGAATCAGTTTGTTATTTTAGAGAATGTTATAAATGCTTTTGAGATTAAACAAAAATGCTCCTATCAAATCAATTTACCTGCGATACTCCACCGGCATGTTGCCGGTGCCGGCCTTCCAGATTGCGATTTTCTCGAATGTCTCAACGGCCACCACGAAGTGCTGCTTCGGAGGGTTACAGTGTCCGCCAAGACTCTCCGCGTCGGAACCGTAGTTGGGGGCGCAGAAATTGGTGGCCGTCACGGTCACCGACGTGCCGGGGACGCACCACCGCCGGTCGAAGTCCGACTCCTCCTCCCGGCACCGCAGCTCGAAGCAGCCGCCGCAGATCTGGCCGCGCTCGAACAGGGCCTGGCTGAGGGCGGCGGTGGGCAGGCCCTGGTGGAGGTCGCCGTAGCCGCACGCGCCACCTACCGCGTCGGCGGCGGCGGTGTGGGTGGCCTGCGCGTAGAGCCACTGGGCGGGCGGAGGAGGGTCGGAGTCGGAGAAAGAGTAATTGGAAGTGTCGGCTGAAGTGAGGAGTGTGAAGAGATAGAGAAGAATGGTTGGTGTTTGTTGAGACATTGACATTTTATTTTTTGCTGCTGAGTACTGCTGATCTGAGACTCAGACAAAAGCTTTCTATCTTTCTCTCTTTCTCATTCTTCTGCTTTTTTTTTTTACTGCGTTCATCATCTTCTTTTTACTGAGTAATCTACTGCTGCTACTACACTTTTCCATGCACCTACACTTTCGGAATGCCCCTCTCATTGCTGTCAGAGTAACTAAACCCAAACTTGTTTTTGGTTCTTTTCTTAATTTCTTATACATAAAGGAGGGGAAAAGCCAATACACTTTCTTGCTGCCCCTCCCATAAAAGTATCAAGTTTACCAAAATAAATAATGTGTATAATAATCTGGTGCAATCTCAAAAAATCAAAATCGCATTTCTATTATAAAATATATATAAATGATAGAAATCACCCTGAATTTGACCCTGTTTTTTTTTTTTTAATGAAACCTACAACTTTATAACAATTGACTTAAAAGGTCAAGGCCCATTTTATTCCTTGTAGGCTACACTTTGGGTTTGCATTCATTCACGAGTTTCCTTCAGTAGATTTATCTTCTTTTACCTATTTATTAGGTTCTAAATAAGAATCTCATTCATTGTCTATTTATTATTCTCTGACCTAGTTATGGTATATAATATATACGCAGTATGCAGAGACCACCCTAACAATACAATTCTGTTTGGATTGACTTCGTAATAATATAATCAATTAAAGTCTACCTATTTTACCCATGGTATAAGATATTAGCACAAAATATCCATAATTAAAAATTGTTATTATCTTTTTATTTATCAAAAACTGTAATTGCACACAAAATGATTATTCTGAATAACTTGATTAAAATATACAAGTTATTACTTATGTTAATGTTGATACTAAAATCAATCTATTTGAAATTTCATATTCAAAATTCATCGATGTCATCATGAAAAAAAAAAATCTCATATGTTCGTAGCATTTATATTTTATTCTTTTAATGGATTAAATGAAATTTCTTTTTTCCAACCACATTATTTTCATTTGCGGTAAATATTAGAATCAATGAAGCCTATCAACGAGTAGGGTTTATAAATCATAAGCACTGCACAAGTATGTGAATTACACTTTGAAGAATCTTACGGAGCATAAAAATTTGAAAAGGATAAACACTAGATATAATTCACAGTTGAAAGTCAAAAAAATACCAAAGGCAGGTTTATGGATTTCAACAGCTGGAGAATGCGCAATGCAACAGAAATGCCAAAACTTTGAACTCCCCCTTTTCCATCCAGCTCATAATCTCAAAGGGAACAACACTTGATGAAGAAAAACCCCATTGGGGTAGGTAAGCTACAACGAAAGGTCCATGCATTGCTCTTCTCTATCATCATCTGTCACAGATGAAGACCTGTTTTCTCTCCCTGCCATGCACCTCTTATATGGCACAAACCCTTTCCCACATCTTTCAGGTTTCACTCTCACCTTTAGCTGAGATATGGCTGATGTTTCACATGGTGTGCTGTGGCCAACAAGTTCCAATTTTCCATCCCCCTTGTTTATGTTTGGAGGTATTGGTTTGCATGCCTCAATTGTTAGAGAAGAAGGTTTGCAGGTATCCGTTACCGTTAGAGTCATTCCAAAAAGTTTGAAAGTCCGTCTGGAAGATTCTTCCGATGTGTCTTCTTCGATGGACACACTTTCATTTGGAGGAAGCTTGAATTTCTAAACATTGAGATCAAACAATAACATAAGATCGTATGTCATTCTTTTCAAGTTACTCTAGTGATGATATTGTAATCAATACAATGGAAAAAAAATACTACCAACATACCCTTTTAAACACACACTTACTGCTTGGTTGACATTTATTAAAAATCACAAAATGGGTAGGTCTCTCACATTATTTAGTGTGTCTCCTGATTTTGTAATTTTCAATAAATTTTAACCGATAAAAAAGCATGTAGTAAGGGGAGTCTTCTACAATAGAATGGATTGGGAAGTACCATGAGAGGTTTCTGATCATGAGATGAGTCAGTGTTTAGGCCAGCTTCCTCGGACGTTGTTTTGGGTTCAGCCTGGGTAAAACTGCTTGTATGGACGCCGCTAATGGATGACATGGGAGACAAACTTCCATTTGGTGTGTCTGAATCAGAGGAGCCAAGGCTGTCTGAACCAAGTGCAGATAATACTGATTTTGGAGACTGGTTTTCTTGATCAAAATCTGATGACTTTAGAGAACTAGACTTCATAAGTTCTCCTGGGATCAAAATTTCCTTATTAGGAGCCTCAACTAGCTTCCGAGGGTAAGGATGCATCGGCTTTCGCTTCGGTCTTGGAGGCGGAATTTCAATTGATTCCACTGTTTTTGTAGTGTTCCCAGTAGGGTCGCGAAGAACCTGTCATCAAGTTAAGACAAAGGAATTAGAGTGAATTCAATGACAAACAGATGAACCCTTCAATCCCAAAGAAGGTTGCACTTTGGATATACTAGGGTCATCAAAATCTTAACTTAGTTTGACGTATGGTTTATGGTAAGTAGAAAATTTGGCAGCTTATTAAAATTGAGCAGTAAACCTTAGAAAAAAACTTCTGAGCATGACTTCGAATCTGAACAGCAGTCTTTGTGCCGACATGTTCTGTCGTGAAAATAAAGCATCTCAAAATTTAGAAACCAAGCACAAGCACAATCATACTCTTTCATTACTCATTTTCTCATAGCATTCTTGCCTAAGATATGGAGATTCGAAAATAATAATACCTTCAATACGTCGCCAGGCCCGGCCATGCAGCTTTAGAGCTTCAAGGAACTTCTTATGCTCTTCATCGGTCCATCGCTCTCTCTGTTTGGTGATGGTATATGGTTTCCTCACCTATTGAAGAATAAACAAAATTGATCAAAATAATAAACACCAACACTCGAAAAATAGAACAATTAAAGTATGCAAGTGCCAATAAGACTTGAGAATTAAGGGAGAACCTTCAGAGCATAGTCATTCCCGCAAGAAAACTGATCATGAAGTTGAATATGTGTAACAGAATGCACTCCAGAACTCAAAGATACTCCATTTCCTAATGGAGAACCACTTTGTGATATGTTAAATCCATTTTCATCCTTCAAAGAGAAAAGGTATATCATCAAGGGAACCCAAAATTTTCATATATAATGGCCAATCAAACCAGAAATCATTCATCCACTAAGGAATCAGATACTTCTCAAGCGAATCTTTCATTCCACAAGAAGACAAGTAGCAAAAACACCTAAGAAATATTTCAAGGAAAAAGAAAAATAAACACCACAGTGAAACAACTCTTTTGATAAAGACAAGAATAAGTTTCATTTATAATCCCTTAAGAAGGCCCATTCTGCCAATAACTGTTTCCCAAAGTGAAGCATTCAAACTTTTCCCTTTTTTTCTGAAATGTGAAACGCATGCATATTTGGCATTTGAAATAGGCAAACCAAAACGCAATTAAGGTTCTCTCTTTTCCACCTTTTTCAGAAATAGAACTAAACATGTCCCACCCAAAACGAATACAATCAAGTGATCAACACTGAACCACAATCTCAGCCACCATTTAAAAATCAAAGTATAGTATCAAAAATCAATTATCAAACAAATCATATCAAACTCAAAAGGAAAACATAGCAGAAACATATACATCACATACTTGAATCGCCATAGCTGCAGAAACCACTTGTCAAGATCTTCTCCTCCCTTTTGACAGAGCCAAACTTCCTCAACTTTGCCCTCGAATACTACTACCCTCACTCACAACCAGATCGCAACACCCAAGTACTAAAACTCCTCTTGCTCAATACAAATCCCCAAATAACAAAAGTACAACACAACAACAAAATCACATGTCCCACCCTCCCACCTCTCCTTAGAAAGCTAGAAACAGAATCAAACAAATTGTGCACAAAAATGGCCCACCTTGATCCAAAAGTCAATTCATCACACAAACAAGGCCTTGATTGTTCACTTCATCAACCACTAATCCACATCTCCAAATCACAAAACAAAACCCTCTCTATCCACAAGATCCTGTGATCAAGCACCATCAAAGGATGATAACAAAAAACAAATTAACCCCCTCCTCAACCAATAACTGCATGGATAAATATTAAAAATCCCAGAAGAAAAAATCCAACCTTTTCCAAATAGAAAGAGAGGCTTTTTCTTGTACCACTACAATTTAGTAGCAACAAAAACATAAGCAATGAAAAATCAACCAAACAAAACAAGACCCCCCAAGGAAAATGGTTTTTTCTGAGGGAAAAAAAAAGTTTTTTTTTGTTGGGTGTGAAATTTACAGAAAAAGGGAAGAGAAGTGGATAATAAGTTGGAAGTTAGAAGAAGTGAAAGCTCAGACACAGAACAGGGCTTGTGATTGTGAGGGGAAAAAAAAAGAAGGAGCAACGAGGAAGTGACACGTGAGATGTTGAACTTGTATTTTCTCGCAGGAAAATTTGAAAAAGTGTTTTCATTTTTTTTTTCCGACATCGAAATCTCGAGTATTCGAAGGAATCTTGTGGCTGACGTCGCGAGTTGTCTCGGACACGTGGCGCACGGTCGTGGACCCTGTTTCTAAATCTAAATTTTGTGATTAAAAATTCGGTGGGCGAAGAAAAAGCGAGAGTGTAAGCACTTTGTGGATAATTTCGAACACGTCACACTCGCGGGTGAGGGTGAAGCAACACGCTACTCGCGGGTTGGAGAGCGCCACGTGTTCACTTGCACAGTGCACAATTAAAGTGTGGCCCATGTTTTTCCCCCAAAAAACAGAAACAGATAAATGCCATTATTTATTAGCTTCTGTTCTAATATTCTCTCTGTCTTCTATTTGTATTTGTATGGATCTAAAAAATATCTATTTTATCTGTTTCCTATTTATTTACATGAAAATAATAGTCCTCCATAAATTAAGAAATATAATTAATCTTTTTATTAATTTTAATTTATTTATTGTAACTTTTTAAATATTTAGTTAAATTGAAAATAATAAAAAATATGTTCTATTAAATTATTTTCAAAAAGTACTATAATTATAATTAAAAGAACTAAATTATTATATTTACTTTGACTTATTATTTAAAACACTACTTATTGTTAACTTGATTGTTAAAATAGTTTCTTGACAAGTAATTATAAAATTTGTTTTACTTATTACAAAATTATTATTTTCCCTGTGGCTTTTGTTGCCAAAGTTGACTATCTCATTAACATTAAGTTATGGTTACTTTTTCTAAACTAAAAATGAGTTGCTGGAACTAAATCAGAAAAATAGTCTTTTCCCTTTTCAATTATTATAATGTTCGGAATTTTAGAAAACTTGTAAGTTCAACCAATTTATGACACTAAAAAACTCAAAAAGAACCCCAGTATCTAGCTATAATGCTTTATTTTACAACATGTTCAAGAACTTAAAAGGGTAGTACCTAGTAGGATTTAATTGTATTTGACTCGGTAGTTAAATAAGTTGTTGCCTCCCAAAAAGATTTTTAAAATATGAGGCAAATCGAGAGTTTTCTCTTTAAAGCAAAAGGGTTCAAAAAAATCTTATCCCTACCTACGAAACAAGTTAAAAAAATACGTTAAAATAATAATTATTTAACAAAAAAATTAATACCGTATAGCTACTAAAAAATATATTAGTATATATTAACAGAAAAAAAATGAGTTTTTAATTAATTAATATTAAATAATGTTATAAATTAAAATCTTATTCTAAAAGTAATTATAAAATTATAAATTTAAGCTTTGGTCATAAACATTGACATATAATATAAGACAATGAGTGTTTATAGAAAAGGTTAGGATTGTGAGGGAGGAAGAGCAGAAATGATTGACATGGATAGATATTGAAATGAATGATTTAAAATAAAATGGCGGTATATTGTTAAATTAAATTAAATTAAAAAAAAAAAAGAGGATATTTGTGAAGTTAAAATATCTATTAAAGAGGGAGTGAGTGTAGTAGGTGGATAGAAGCATAAATATTAAATAATAAATTAGAGAGTGTGAATGGGACTTTTTGCTTTGCGCTTTTCGCCACGTCAAGCGTCAAGCCCACTCACCGACCCACTTAAGGGAGGACGCCACGTGTACAAACCTGAAAGTGATAGACATCGTTTTTGCACCACCTCTTTTTCTTCTCCTCCTCTTTTTTAAATCAAAAAATTTCTAACCACATCTTTTTTTAGGATTTTGCTTTTTTTTTTAAATCAAAATGATTTAGATGCCCAAACTTAATGTTAGGTGCTTTTATTAATTAGGTTTTATCGCCGCCTTGTCTCAACAATTTGCCAATTTTCCACTCAATTTTTTAATTTCTACATTTTATTATTTGAAGTTTAAAATTTTGTAAATTTTATCATTATGTTAGCTAACCCTTTAATATTATTAGTTTATTACTTACCTAATATATTATCCGTTAATGTAGTATGTTAATCACTAACATATGTTAATAATAAATGTAGTTATGTAAATTAATGTCGTGTTAGGTTCACCTAAATTATTCTAACCTAAACAAAATAATAGATTTTTTGGTCAAATTTGAGAAGTCATGTTGTTGAGGATCGGTATCTAAATTGGTTGTTGATCTAGATGGATTAAAAAGATAAAGTTAATGATTTGATAGAGTCATGTCACTTAAACTACTTGTTTATGTTGTACGAGATCTCCTCGCTGAAATGTGTAACAATATTTATAATTATTGTGTTATGCATATGATGTAGTCATTGAGTTGTGTTGTTCATATGCGATGTTGACTTGTGATGAGATGTGTTGTTGTGTTGCAACTTGAGATATTGATGTTGTGTTGTTCAAGTTGATAATATGTTATATTTGAAAGTGGTAGTTGTTGTTGATATGTGTTGAACAAGTTGAGTCATTATAGGGATAAAGTAGTTGTTGTTTTTTTTTTCCATACTCTCTATGTTGATTATTTCAAACACTAACTTACCTTTTCATATTTTCATGTGGTTGGACTACGATGATCATACGTGGTAAGAGAGCAAAATAAAGATGTTATTAAGATAGAGTTCCTTTTGAGGTTGTCCTTATGTTGGCAGTGTTGATCTTTTAGAGTTACTCTTATATAGAGATATCAGTTGTATTTAGTAGGTTTGACTGAGTATTAATATCATTATTTGTATCTGAATTACTATATATCTTTATGTGCTTGTACAAAATTTTATGTTTCTAGTTGTTACTAAAGTTCTCACATGTATATATTAGTATCTATTTTTCATAATCATTATAGGTATTTAGTTGTGTATGTTGACCGTTGCCAGTTTTGAACCTTTAAGTGTAAGGACTTGGCTAGTCATTATATCAATGGACATAGACTTCAAAATGCATATGCATGTGGCTCCAATAAAAACGCATTGATTTGTTGCTTGCCCAAAGGCATGCAAAAAGTAGTACGAGAGAACATGTTGAATCACACCCTCATTATACTCTACACTATGAGGAGATACATCAGTGGCTCATTGAGACAACTTTGTTGTGCAAGTTCCACCCCATGCACATAAGCAGGCGAAATTGGGGTTCTCATTCCCAATTGTCCCCAAAGTCACGAATCTCCAAGCTTTTACACAATGAAGACCTTCCCTGACAACGTATTCCATATTGTATCCATCAAAAACATTTATGTATATGATGCATATCACACAAGACTCGATGCAATATCATATTATTTCAACACATATTCAATGATTTGTCCATTTGTCATCGCATGATCTTCATAAGATCCACATACATCAATTTGCCAATACCAATTCACATTATTTAATCATACATAACTCACAATCACATAAATACATACTCAACACATATATCTTTTCTTGAATAAAGTAACCAACACATGCATTAATCACCAATCACAATTATCTCACAAGAGTCACATGTTCATAGTTCAAACACACAATGTCCACAATATCATGTGATAACATCTCAATATAGAATCATTATGAAATCTTATAATCACATGTTAATACCTCAACCATATTCACTAAGAAATCAACACCAAACTAAGTGTTTACATTAATAACTTAAGTAGTCTAGCACATTATTGATAACACACATTAATCACTTAGGTATCACTATCACAAAAATATTGCAATTCGTTAACAACAATCTCACTTCATAGCTTATTCATAATTTTTTTCTCTCATAATTTTTCTTTCTTAAACATTGATATAGGTACCTCAAATTATTCATAAGATTAAACAATTCAAAGGTAAAGTCATTTAACATCATCATTCACAAACTACATTTTCATAACTTAGTCTTCTATGACCTCGTGTTGTCCAAACATGATATCTAGAATTGTATACATGTTTTCAAGTTGATCTTAAGTTTTTTTTTAGAAATCTAAGACAATTATATACAACTTCTATGTTGACTTCAAAAGTTAATTTTGTCATCTACCATTTTTAAAAAGTTACAAAACTATAGCATATCAACCTAAATTTGAAATCTTGACCTTCACTCATTAATTTGATCATAATTAAAGTTCTAGACCTCATTTTTAGGTAATTCCAATGGTATTTGAAAGCTAACATCTAGGGTTACAACTTTCATGAAGTCCATAAAAGTAAAATTGACAAGTTACTAGCTTAAGTGAGCTAGCTATTAGCTTAAGCAAGGTCATCTCACTCGAAGCGAGCTAAAAATTCGCTTAGAGTAAGTCTAAGATTGGTTGAGCAAGCTACATCAGTTCAAAACCCAATATTATTCTATTCATAGGTTACTGGCCTTCCCTACACCATTCCTTAACACTTTCAATTCAAATCCAATCAATAAGATGTCAAATTACAATCTATTACTATACAATTTAGTCATAAATTACTCAAATCCACATGCTCATTTCAATTATCCTATATTAACTGAATACATTCATTTTCTAGGATTCTCACAAGAATCCATGAACAATCCAAAATCAACAAGATTAGTAATTACATACAATTAAACACACATATACCAATCACCAACATCAATTAGAAAACTAGAAAATCACATATAACATAGAATTACAAAGTCATGAGTATGAATTATGATTGCTCTCTCGTATAATGCAAACAATAGAGGTCAATTTTACTATCCAACATATATCACATGCTTAAAGTGAGACTACTCACTCTCTCCCTTAAGACACTAGATGCAGGCGTGGATCTCTAGGGTGACTTCCAACGGTTTTTAGTTTTCCCAATTCTTCAAAACATGAAAACATAAAAAGAAAGATAATGAGAAGCATAAAAACATAGACTGACGTAATCCCTCATAAAGTCCCTAATTTGCATTTAACCCATTAGTTAATAAAATAATCCACGGTTATATTTTCCTTCCCTTTAATTAATTAAAGCTTGTAAATAATATACAATATAAACATATTTCTCCCAACACAACTATAAATAAAATAAAATACATAAAACTATTATAATAAAAATAAATATTTTTCTCCAAATACTTCTTATAACAAAATAACTTCACAAATCTTTCTTTATTTGATTAAAAACACTCATAATTATTTTAAAAACCTCTAAATATATGTATAAAACTCATTTAATTAATTAAAATATCCTTTTAATAATTTTAAAAAACTTAAGGTATTACAAATGTGTCATATTAACCGTTGATAAGCCACATCAAAAATTAATTAACATAAAAAATGATTAGCAATATCATACATTTTGGTGTAAAAAAAACAATATCATATAGTCAATTAATTAAATATAAAATATTAAAATTAGATAGAAAAATATATAAATTTAAAAAAACACGTGACAATTTTTTAAATAAAACGTGAGTAAAAAAGATATAATTAAAAATATTAGTAATTAACATCACTATAATGTTAGATTTTTATTTTTATTTACTGTTGTGTAATTACTCGACCATAACAAGGTCAATCTTGGGAGTTGATTCGAATTACAATACTATTATATTATGTTATAAATATTTATATAAAAAAACTCATATTTATCATTTTATCTAGGACTCATAAAATATCAACATCAATACTGTATATGTGTGATGAGTGTAGCAACATGTAATTTGTTAATCTCATTTGGATAGTTTAGGTAAAATAATGAATATCAGTACTTAACTATAATATGAAAATTATTATTAAATAGTTAAATAAAAGATCATAACACCTTATATTATTAGATAAAAATAATTTTGGTGGCACAAAATAAGATAATTAAGGAAAAATTCATATATTCACTTTATTTAAATATTTTTTTAATCCTTTAAATTGATGATACATTTGTTTTTGGGTCCTTTAAATTACCAATAATATATTTGAAAGAAGTAAATAAGATAGTTATGTACATTAAATTTAATGTGATCATTTTACTAACATGAAAATTAATATGTAAATTTTGTAGGATAATATTTGATGGATTTCTTAATAAAATTTAAAATATAAAAGTTAAAATAATAATTTTTGAAATACAAGAATTAAAAAGATTAATCTCAAAATTGTGAAATTAAAAAATTATTTTAAAATTTAAAAACTAAAAATATATTTAAATGACACCATTAAACACATTTACTTTTAATAATGACATAACAATTAATTATATCTTTTAATTGTGTCATGTCACTATAAATATATTTATTTTTAACGTGACATGACATAATTAAAAAATATAATTGATTGTTAGTATGAAAAATTTTTACAATAATAATGTATAGTTGATTAACTTTAAACTTATATAGATAAGGTTCCGCGAGTGGGAGGCATTGGTGCGTCTAAGGGACAGAGACAAGAGGGAGTCTGACTAATAACGATATCGTATCAACTGCATTATTGCTACAAGATTTTTGGATGTTGACTCATGCTACCTCCCCTATATATTTACCAACAATTCTCATCATTTATCTACTTCAATCGTGAATCAATATTAATTTACGTCCTTTTCATTCCATTTTATATGTCCATTTAAATGCTTAACAAACTTTAGTAAACACTTTAGAATAAAGTAGTAAAGTTTAAGGTTTATAAGGTATTTACAATTTATAATTATAAATAGATAAAACTTATGATAAATAAATAATTTAAAGATTTACATATATTTTTAATCTTCATAGAATCAGTGGATTTTGATTTTATTTCAATAAAAAAATTATTATTAATTTTTCATCTTTTTAAAATTTATAAATATTGATTTTAGTTCTTGTGAAATGAATAAATTTTGATTTTGATTTTGTAAAATATTTTTCTTTAATTTTCACTTCTTTAAAATTTAAAGTCACTATTTTTATTGTCTTTAATAGTCATTTCAAAATAATCAAATAATAGATATTTTAAACACTTATACAAATTTTTAAGGATATCAAATATTGATCTTAAATCACTAATAATCGTAAATAACACTTAAGATTATTATTTAATCATTTAATAAACAAAAGTAGTTAAAAATATTTATATAAAATATAAGGACTAAAAATCACAATTCTAATTTTAGAGAGATGAAAAAAATATATAAAAACTATAATCAAAACTAATTAATGTTGTAGGAGTTAAAAATATATTTAAATTTATTTTAATTATAAAAATTAATTATAATTAAGATTTATAATAAATAAATATTTAGAAATGTTAAACATCAAGCGGGTGGACATCAATCCTATCACATACTTAGACTTGATTGATTACAATTCTTGCCAACTAAACATCTTAACAACATTGATAATTAACCATTAGTACATTTTATTAAATTAATGACATTGTCAATTACAATAACTTTTAGTATGTCTAACTAAATTAATGAAAACTTATATCTCACTCACAATAAGTAGAGACAAAAACAATGCATTAGACAAAGTGGAGCTTTGAGACCAACTTTATGCTTAGAATTCAGCGTTGGTAAGAACAATTTATGCATAGAATTCTTTGTTGATATTAAATAATGATGTATGCGTAATAATTTGTATAACATTATTCATTGTGTTTATTTATCCCGATCACATAATTTATTATAGAAAAAATAAAAAATAAAAATGATGTTGTATAACATTTCTCATCGACATTCTAGACAATTCACAACGATCAAATGGAATGTAGCATGCAAGACAAAAGCCATAGACGGAGACTTATGTAAGAAGCACAACCAGTTATCTTTTTGAGCAAGAGATTTCATGTATAACACCAACCATCTGCAAAAGATGATGTCCCACATTGGACAAGTTAAAAGTCATGGTAGTCCATATTTTCATTGACTTTCTCCCTTCTCCATTTGCATCAAACTTTTGCAATCTACAATAGTACATCGTCGTCATATTCAAAATTTTCAATTTCTCACCATTAACTTTTGATTCTCTCAATTAATATAGTTTTGTAGACTTTGGGATTTCAAGGTTTTGGATAACTACAGCAAAAGTTTGGGAAATCAATATTCATGAAGAAGGTCAATCTTCTTACTAAAACTTTGGTATACAAGAAATAAATATTTAATACATCAATGCTAACAAAAATAGTCAAATTAATTAGTTTTAATTAATAATATCATATTTTAAAATTTTATTTCAAATATACTCTTATAATAATAATAATAATTACATAGTGTAAATAGTAATTATATTTATAAAAAAAAAAAAACAAGTAATAAACTATCATCTAATCACAAATCACCAATTGTTACATATCATTCTAATAGCAATATTTAATTAGTTGACGGTCTAAAGTACAAAATATTTTACACTATGGTGTACGACTAGTAAGTTTTATATTTAATAACACTACTCATAAATTAAAGAATACTTATTTTTGTAACCAATTAGTATAATTTATATCGCTAGTAGTCTAATAAATACATTCACGGCAAAGTTGAAGAGAAACATTAGTGCATTACTTGGAGTCTGTTTAGACTTTAGATATAAGTTAAAAGATTTTTTTTAAAAAAGTTCTACTAAAAGAAACTTTTTACTTTTAGTAAAAAAATTCTTAAAAATAATTATATATTTGTATCTATACAAATAATCTTTAAAAGAGAAGTCTTAAAAAGAGAGAGAGAGAGAAGGAATGAACAAAACACGCGAAATGTTAATGTATGTTTTAGGCTTTTAAAGTACAAAATTTCATTGCAAAAAAATAAATTTAATCCAAAACAGATAAAGTATGAATCAAATGTCAAAGTCTATCAGTCAAATTTTATAAACAACTTTAAACTGTAACACTTACAGAGAACAGAAATTTATGAACCACGTCTACTTGTTACAATTAATTACTATAAAAATTTGAGTCCTCATAGGTTATTCGTTATCGGTTGAAATAATGCTACATCAAAGTGGCTTCAACAGCTCATCTAAAATAACAGCAATTTACCATGCACTTCGTGTCTGCAGATCCCTAATATTCTCTACTTATAATCAGCAGAATATGTTTGACAGGATAATGTTGTCAATTCAACTGTGCAAAATAATCCAAGTAATCATTGGTGTAGAAGATAATGAATTGTTCCACCAAAACTTTCCACCATTTCAGCCTAAAGATCTTTAAAGATGGTTGAATGCCAAATGTATGATTTACTTGATAATTAGCAGCAGCTATCATTCAACTGAAACTTCAATCTGGTTCTGGCCAATTGCATCTCGCACATCATATATAACTGTCAAGTGAAAATGTCTTCAGTAATTTAGCAAGGTCATAAGACTTGAAATCTTTTCCATAACATAGGCTTAGATCCAGGGCTGTTTTTCCATCCTGAAATATGACGAACCAACCAATGAAGTTCTAGTGTAAGGGAAAAGAATAAACCCTTGTTGACTACTATGAAAGGAAGCAGTCAACTTCATAAATTTCTGTCTATAGCAATACAAACTTGAAACCAAAGGAAAAAGAGGTAGACACTTTACAACAGTATTTTCAATAGACTAGCAGTATAGCCCAAAAGAATTAAAAATAAATAAATAAATAACGAAAAAAGAATAGGCCATCAAACAATGCTAAGAATAAAAAGGAATGATAATAACAAATGTTCACCCTGATGCATTTAAATCATTTATAACTGCAATGTCTATTGTGGAATGTACAACAAAGTTACCTTATTTTTCCTTGTCTTATCAGCACCATTGACCAACAAAATTTTTGCTATATCTCTATTTCTACTTTGAATGGCAAGGTGCAAGGGGGTCCAACCTTCCTGAAAGATTTTTAAAATTGCAAAAACATAACACAGACAATATGTAAAATTGAAGAACATCTAAACAAATAAACACAAGCTTGTGTTTAAACAAAATGCTAACATTATCTTCAACATTGACATCGGCCTTGTACTTGATCAATAATTTCACAGTCATCTTGGCACCAACTTGAACTGCATAATGAAGTGGAGTAGCTCCATCCTACCATAGGAATATAGATAAAGACATACAAAGCACACTTCAGAATACAGCCAACAATTTATGACAGTTGTATACAGAATGCTTCCTCACCTTATCCTTAACATGAGGACTTGCACCTCTCCGTAAAAGATGGCTAATCACAGCTTCTTTTTTAGCTATAATTGCCTTGTGAAGTGCAGTAAGAGATTCCTGTTTAATCAAAATAATGATATTCAAGTCAAAGCAAATAATATGCATAAATTGACATACTTGTATGCCAAATATAAACAAACTCACCTTATCAGGTAAATCAATATCAATACCATTTTGAAGAAGCTTATCCACACAACTCATCTGCATTGATAGCACAAGAGTGTGCAATGGGCTCCATTTTGCCTAAACATATGAATAGAAGAGCTTAAAAGTAGATAAGAAAGTGGGCACTAGAAGAGACAGATGCAGAGTCACAGACATACAGTTGATATTTTTTCCAAGTTAGGAGTAATATTCTGTCGCAATATTGCTCTTTCTTCAGGTTCCAAAAGCTGTTCAACCTCTGCAATAATGAAATTATCTTCTTATGGTAGTGGATTGTTGTCCAGGGTCAAAAGATATTCTCCAATCTACTTGTGAAACTTCTTTCAGCACATTTCTATATGTTGAACATATTCCACAATCAGGAAGTTGTTCAACCATATCGAAAGTGATAACTACAACCACTAAAGAGGGAGAAAACATAAAGCAATGGTTTAAAAACTGATTTATCATTAAATCAGTAGGGTTAGCAGTTCACAGCCAGAGCAGTTCAACTAATTTAGATGACATTTAGCAGTTAAACTGGATCAAATGAGAAAACATTAAAAATAATTAATACATGCACAAAATGATCCCTGAAAAGCTAAGGTTGTTTTCTCCTTCCTGTGTTGCTATTACCATAAAAAAGAAAGTGTTTCAGTGTGACAAAAAAGAGGAGGAAAAAATCTTTTAAGGAGAAGAAAACAACAGTTAGGATCAGGCATGCCTAAACTGTGGACACTTTTATTTTAGCAAGGACAGAAGGACCTAATGAAGCTTTGAGGTTTAGTTAGCAAATGAACCATAACTTTGGCTTTAAAGTCTCAAACTTTGGCGCTTTTAAAATTTACTGAGCCTGTTCTAATAAACTGGTCATGCTTTTACCCAGTCCAATCTCAAGTCTCACATTTTGGTCAATCCAGTTCAGGTGCTTGGACGGTTGAAACTCCAACTGATTGGCCTGTCCAGGACCAATCTAGTTTTCAAAATCGTGTTATGGTTCCAAAAGTGATAAAGCAACAAGAACAAAAAAATGTACCTTTCTTAATAAGTTCTTCATAGTTGTCCCCTGAAGTTATATTAACATTAGTAACAACTGAAGTCTTCATCCCTTCCTCCTCTAAATCACTTTCAAATCCAATGTTCTCATCTTCAACTTCCTCAAATTCTTCATCATCACACTCACTGTCACTGCCAGTATCTGGTTCTTCCCAAGTTCCTATTTCTTGTTCGGTTTTAAAATAAGATAAATCTTGGCTAAATTTCATAGCACCAGTACTCCTAACTTTATAATTATACCTAGCAAAAGAGAGACCGAGTTTTCTTTTGTTTGTATTTCTGTATATTTTATAAAAACCAGCTCCCAATTTGGAGTCCATGCCAGATTCAGTATTGGTTGTAGACCGTGGAATAAATTGATTAGTCAGAACAGATACTTTAGCCCAAGAACCCATTTCTGTTTCCCTGAAATGGAGACAAGAAGCAGCAACAAAACAAAGCAAACAAGTTACATATAGTTGTAACCAAGGTTGTCAAACTCGAGAGTCTACATAAACTTGTGGAGTTCCATAGACTTGACTCATAAATATTAAAAAAAAAAACTATTAATGACATACACGCATAACATAATACTCTTAAAACATCTATTTGAACCACACAATAAAGCAAAGTAGCAAACTAAAATGGTAAGGATTATGGTATATTAGTACTAAATAAGATTAAAATACATAAATGATCAAATTATATATAAATTCGAAAAACAGAAGTTCCCAAGGTCAAAATACTTCAAAAAAGAGTCGATTTCTTCAAATCATTTGTCATAGTAAAAAACCAACAAATGGGAGGCAAAACTAAATTTTATATATGTTATTTCAGCAAATTTCACTCTGCCAAGGCTGCTTATCTTGTTATTGCAAAGGGTGCATCAAATGCATAAAAAAAAATGTAAAACAACAAGATAAGCAGCCTTTGCAATAACAAGACAAGCAGCCTTGGCAAAGTGAAGTTTGCTGAAATAACAGATATAAAACTTATGCTGAATCATATAAATAAAATATTCATATTACATGGGTAGGCAACACAACACACATCAAGTGTGTACTTCAGCAGTGGAAAAGAACAGAAATCAGTAGAACTCTTGGTAGCAACAGGTAGAAGGGAAGGAGAAAACATCAAATTGGTGTTTTACATACCAACCCTTTGATTTCAGTTACCCTTAATTCTTCAATACCTTTCTCTCTTCTCAATTTCATTTTAAGTGAATCTTGGTAGCATTGTGTTTGTTTAACAGCTCCACATTCTCAATAAACTACCTGCGCTACTCAGTCGAGTGTGGACATTGTTGAGTGGGGACAGATGTGTCGACATATATTAGTGAAATTTTTGCAATTTCTCATCATGGTGCCCTTCCAGGTGATTGTTATCTGTGTGCCCACGCTACATGATGATTGTCAAACTCTTGAGTTAATGATACAAGCCTGAACTAAGGAGGAGTTTCCCACTCGGAAAAGACGCCCCCACTTGACTTAAGGATTACTTATCTTGAGAATTGTCAAGCCAGAAGCCCAATTGACCTTGATGTTATTGTTGCTTAATTTCTTTGTAATTCCATGAAACCTCTGTGCTAGTGGGCTCACTGTCCATTAGGTTTCCTAGGGTTAATAGGTATTTATTGTCCCTGTATGGAACTTTATGGAGGTAATGAAAGATTGCAGTTTTTCTTCATAGATAATATTTCCTATCTTCTTAGGTTAATAGAAGTTTAGCCTTTATCATGTGGCGCCTTTATTGACCCTCATGCCCCCCAAACACAACAAGGATCTGGAAGAGGCTATGGGCCTTGACAGACCATTTGAACAAAATCACCCAGCAACATGAACAACAGTTGGACCAACTTCAAGCTGTGATGGCACATTGCATGATGCCTTCACAGGTACTACCGCCACCCTTATTGACAAGGTTCAAGCCCTTTCCATTCCCACACCACCAGGTGGTCTCCAATTTAACACACCTCCACTGGTGTCCAACTCCACTTTTACAACCCCTGACCAACCTACAAACACTACCCATCTTCCCAGTTTTAGCCCCTTTCCATCACCAACCTGGCCCCTCCCACAACCCGTTCTCATCTCACCCTTTTTTCCCAAGCTCGAAATACAAACCGGGAATGAGTTAATACTATTTTAAACTATTTTATGGATAAACTCTTATAAACTCGGCAGTCAAGATGCGAGTCAATGAGTATGGAATTAAATGTAGTTTTGCCTCCCATTACCCCCATAGCGTTGGTGTTTTACTATGACAAATGATTTGAAGAAATCAACTCTTTTTTGAAATATTTTCAAGGAACTTATGTTTTTTTACGTATTTATATATAATTTGATCATTTATGTAGTTTAATCTTATTTGGTACTAATATACAATAACCCTTATCATTTTAGTTTCCTACTTTGCTTTATTTGTGTAAACTCATATAAGGCAACCAATTGAGCTTTAAGATTCCAACGAGATGAAAACATACATCTTACGGAAATCAAGCCAAATAAGCTATCGTACTACTTCAAAGTCCACACCGCACAGTACATACACATACTTTCTGATCAATCTTTCTAAATAACAACATAAACCACAAGCGGAAGTTCAACCGTTCTTCGATAATAACTTCTAACTGTTTGCTTGCAAACCCAACAAAACATTTCCACTCCCTAATGATTGCTAAAGCTTATAATAATAGAGTCTAATTCGAGGAACGTCACAGCTATGAGTATGGATTAAACGCGAAAAAAATGGGAAAAAGAGGAAGGAGGAGAAGGAAAAAGAACCTGCGGATCGTGGAGAAACGTTGCGAAGTTGGAGTGAGGGTTTTTGAGGCTGAAAATGGGAAATAGGGGATTAGAGTTTTGATATGAAAATGTGGGAAAAGGAAAAGCGGGAACATATACAGTGGGGGTGAGTAACGTTCACTTGCTGCTCTGGTCACGTCTCTTTATCACTACGATTCTCGAACCTTCGGAGGCAAACCTGTCGTTTCGATGTGTAGAGAGAGAGTTGTGTTGTGTTTTGTAACGAATGTGAAACAGGAAAACAGCAACTCTACTAAACATTGTACAAAATTTTTGGAAAATCTACGATATAACTATACATCATATGATTTATGACTGAATTAATAAATTAAAAAAAAAACTTAAATTTTACTTAATTATCTTCACCTTTCCTTCTACTTCTCTATTGTTAGTCCTTTTTCGTATCTCTAACTTCACAATTGCATAAACATCTTCGTTATCCTCATCATCATCACTCTTGTCTTTTTTTATTCATAATTGTTTCTTTTCTAATTCTTTAAGGAACTTCAAAAACTAGCTCTAACAAAAAAAAGTGAAGTTTATTATTAAAATAACAAAACATCTCCTGTAATCTTAAGTCAATTAACACAATTTAAATACATATTTAAATATTCACAATACATATACTTTCAACACTATACTTCATATGATTTAACTGTAGTTAAATAATCGATATATATCATCCTAAATTAATACATAAGAGATTAAAGTCATATAACAACATAAATCATATGAGTAATTCAATCTAAAAATCCCATGTTTAACACTTTAATGATTAACTTTTTTATAATAATTTTCTTATGTAACTTAACAATGTAAATTTCATTTTAATATTTATAATAATATATAAGAAAAATATATCAACAAGTTGTTGGTTTGAATGATATTAGACTCAATTTCTTTAAACAATATCTTGAATTTGAGTTGTGTATAAAGAAAATATGATTGGAGGAAAGATCTCACTAAAGATAAGTAATTAAATTCTTTGATAAAAATTAATGATCAATGAAAATAGTAGATATTCGTATCAATAACATGGTTAAAATATAGGGTTAATCATCCATACACTGTCTGTGTAAAGTTCTATACACCGGTAACCAATCATATCTTTTAAAGTTGCTTATTTTATTATTATTTCATTAAATAAGCAACTGACATGACACTATTAAAAGATATGATTGGTTACCAGTGTAAAAAAACTTTACACTGACAGTGTATAGATGATTAACTCTAATATATATATATATATATATATATATCGTTAATGTTTTTTTTTCAAAGAAAATTATATTTTTATTTTATTTTATTTTTAAAAAAAGTTAATTTATTGTTTTTTACGGAAGCATATAATAGTTTTTAGGTTAAAACCTCTTTTGGTCCCTGATAATACTTTTTTGTTTCAATTTAGTCCCACTTTAATTTTAAGTCTCAATTTGGTCCCCAATAATTTAAATCATTGTAATTTGGGACTTCCGTCCAAATGATTTAAACAGGGTTAACTCCTGCTAACGTGAATGCCAGGTGGATGCCACGTAGATGCATAGGTGGATGCCAAATGTCATGAATACACCTGGAACCAGAACGGCCCGTTCTGCATGCACATGTTATGTGTTAATTTTGCAACTGGAATGGGCCGTTCCAAATGCAAATTTAACACAACATGAGTGCAGCAGAACAGGCCGTTCTGAATCCAGAACGGGCCGTTCTGAATTCAGAACAGTCCGTTCCAGAACGCCAACTTTATGCTTTTTATTATATATTTTTTTTATCATATCTATATTAATAAAAATATAATAAATAAAAATACAATAAATTAATATTCATTTATGAATAAAACTAAAAAAAAAATCAAATAAGATAAGACCTTCTAAAATCCTTCTTTGATTTGAACTTATCCAGTTCAAAATCTTGACTAAAATGCTGCAATGTGATTCAAAAATTAAAAATTAAAATTCATAATATATCATAAATTCAAAGACAGAAACATGGTTCAGAAACTGAAAACAAAAATTCAGAACATAACATATACTAAAAAAGTTCAAAGAAATTATTGAGAAAGGAAATCATCTAGGTAACGCTGAAGGGAAACCCTAAACCACAAAAATTCAGGTTGTACCTCCTTAAGAACAAGTTGTTATTGTTGGGGTACATCGTCAATGACTTCAAGGGAAAACACCGTTTCGTTTCATCCTTGACTGTATAGTGTCAATTTGGTAGTAAGTGGTTCACTCCAGTTTGACTAACAATGAAATAAAACTTGTTATCATTGTCCTTAGTGATACATTGCATCGTCCTTAATGATACACTATATAGCCCAAATGTTTAGCAATTGAAGTTATCAATTCCCATTAACAATATTACCAAATCTAGTGTTTGAAATGCTTTGGACTTTTTTTTGCACGAAATTCTGGAACCAGAACGGCCCGTTCTGGTTACACTGTTGGTGTGTAAATGTTGCATCTGGAACGACCCGTTCCAGGTACAAAATTTACACACCAATAGTGTAACTAGAACGGGCCGTTTTGGTTCCAGGTGTATTCAAGTATTTTGGGATCCACCTACGTGACATCTACCTGACATCCACGTGGTTAACTCTGTTTAAATAATTTAGACGGAAGTCCCAAATTGCAATGATTTAAATTATTAGGGACCAAATTGAGACCTAAAATTAAAGTAGGATTAAATTAAAAAAAAAATATTATAAGAGACAAAAGAAGTATTTATGCTAGTTTTTACTACTGTTTGTATAAAGTAATTTTTTTCCCATGCAATGTGAAAATAGAGCCTGAACAGTCGCGCACGGTTCTCGGGGCGCGGTTGTATATCTCTAGAAAAACAAATCATTTTATTACCATGTCCATGACAACTAATATGGCATTGGCCTAACCGAAAAACCTCCGTATATAAATAAACCGTTGCACACATTGTTGATTGTCCTAAAACTACACTCGGCAAGTTCCACCACCATCACCTTGCTCTCTTTTTCACTTCGTAACTCTCGCACGCTCTTTTTCGCGCCTTTTCGAACCTTCCATCTTCGGCGATGGCCACCACCACGACCCTTAGCCCCGCCGATGCCGACAAGCTCTCCAACCTCAAATCCTCCGTTGCTGCATTGAGCCAAATCAGGTCCTGCTCCTCACTCTTTCTCTTTTCCAATTTCCGCATCACTTATTCGCATTCTCGCACATCAACTGTTCTCGCAAGCTCGAATTTGAATCCGAATCGGTGTTATTATTTGCAGTGAGAACGAGAAGAACGGATTCACCAACCTCGTCACTCGTTACCTCAGGTATGCGAATCGTTAATCACGAAGCTTAACGTTAACGTTCATCACGCCTGTTATATATATATATTATTCTGATTTGGTTGATCCTTTTGAACAGTGGCGAAGCACAGCATGTTGAGTGGAGTAAGATCCAGACGCCTACGGATGAAGTAGTGGTGCCTTATGACAGTTTGGCACCGACTCCTGATGGTGATCTTCGTGTTCTGTTTGTTTGATTGGGTTGATTTGATGATATAACAGTTCCATGTGTGTTCACTACGTGAACTGAAATTGATTAATTGCAGGTTCTTCGGAGGTGAAGAACCTATTGGATAAGCTTGTGGTGTTGAAGCTCAATGGAGGCTTGGGGACAACTATGGGTTGTACTGGCCCAAAGTATGCTGAATCTGATTATTAATTTATTTTTACTTATGACTCGGATGATTGGGATCTTTGTTTGTGTTTCTTGCATGATGCTTATTGGAAAGATCAAAGATTAACTTTCTAAATTTTAATTGTGAAGAATGCGGCACTATGTTTTATAGATTTCATTAAAAACTTTGCCATGCCTTGAGAATTTTCTTCAGCTAGACTATTTACTTTTAAAAGAAGAAATTGAAAAACTGATGTCCTTGTAAATTTGATATCACAAATAAGTTATTAGCCTTGTCATAAAAGTCATGGATAAATACGGTACATGGAGTTTTTTCGATTCAAATCAGTTTGCCTCCTTTATTCATGAGGTAAATCGCAAATTATTTCTCAACCTATTGAAAATACAGATTATGGCGAACAAAAAATAATCCAATGGCATGGATTTGGCGAAATTCATGGGGAAAATTGCAAATTATTTGTCAACATATTGAAAATATAAAACTATGGCGAACATAAAATTAATCCAATGTCATGAATTGGGTGGGGGGTTAGAATCATATATGGAATAAATATTTTAACTTACCTTTTTTGGATGTCTTCATTGGCTTGCATTAAGTCTTAATTTGTTTATATATAAAATGCAGATCTGTCATTGAAGTTCGTGATGGTTTGACATTTCTTGATTTAATTGTCATACAAATTGAGGTTGTTTTCCAGTCCTTGCTTGCATGGCTTTTATTCTGTCTTTGCACTTCATGTGAGCTTTCCACTGATAATTTAAATTGTTGTAGAATCTCAATTCCAAATATGGAAGCAATGTTCCGTTGCTTTTAATGAACTCGTTCAACACTCATGATGACACTCAGGCGGTACAAAAGCTTTACATTGGACCCCATTGCTATTTGCTAGGTAAAATTATGGGCTGAATTTGTCGGAATCTAACAATTTGATTGTTTGTAGATTGTTGAGAAATATAAAAACTCAAATATTGAGATTCATACGTTTAACCAGGTTTGTAACTCTGATTATTGCACTAATATATTGTAAATTTGCTGGACTTCGAGATTTAATTTCTTATTTGATATTTTGTTGCATGGACTCAAATTTATGCAGAGTCAATATCCTCGATTGGTTGTCGATGACTTTTTGCCATTCCCATCCAAGGGGCAGACAGGCAGGGACGGGTGGTATGAGTTCATTTGTATTTTGCCTCTGCTTTATTATAGCACGTAACTAGTATACCGGAACTATAGATGTTACTTATTTACTTTTTGAATTAGCAATTCAGCACTAGATAATTCAATAAACATATCTAAAGGAATTCATGTTAATCTTTTTGAAAATTATTTAGTGGATGACCAAGGACGGAGCCAAGGGGGACCTACGGGTGCCACGGCCCCCCCAACAATTTTAATTTTTTTTTATATACATATATATTACTATATGGCACCCCCTATTTTTAATATAAACTCATATGTATAATTAAATGAATAACCCAAATTTATTTTTTTATTCAACTTTTGGACTTCTGGTACGGCCTGCTATGTGGTATCACTTTGGAATTTTTTTTTTTAAAAAAAATGTAGCGCCTCATTTGATCATTCCAATTCTCGGCCCCCCAGTATTGAAATCCTGGCTCCGTCCCTGTGGATGACATTTACCATTTTCACATTTTGTAAAGCTCCTAATGTAGTTCTGAGTACTTGCATGCATAACCATGCCATTGTGGAAGTGCAATTTCTTCAATGTTGATTTCTTGCAATATATATTGATAAATCACTAGTCCAACTGTTGGATTTGTGCCTCACGTTTGCCCAGTACTCTGGTTATTATTAAAAAGTTTAATTTCTTTTTTGGTTCTTATGATTTCATAAACTTTATCTTTTAATCACTATAATTAATTAGTTTGTTACTATTTTAGTCCTTATACATATTATTTTTATCCTTTTAGTTCATGTAATCAAATAGATTTTCTCTTTTAGTCCCTGTAAATGCATAATTTTTCCTTTTTAGTCCCTATAAAAATAGACAATAGAGATTAAAAGAGAATAAAAATGGTATGTATAGGCACTGAAACGAGATGTTTTTAACTATAAGAACTAAAAGGTAAAGTTTATGAAACTATAAGGAATAAAATAGTAATTAAACCTTATTAAAAAATATGCCTTAACACACTACTATTTGGGATACAAACACATTCATTGTATAACAGTTCTCCAGAGTATAGATATTGTTGAAAGCTCAGGATTAATTTGTGGCAGCGGTTTCTGCCATGAATCAAACTTTCATTCAAATACTTAACCTACATTTACTTTCAAGTTTTATTCAAGTGGTTGAATAGATTTAAACTTAAGCATCCTTTAATAGATTTATATGTTCAATTAAGGTCAAATCCTCTTTATTTGTCTAACCTTTTTGATAAGTAACTTTCTAGGCACTTAAAACTCCCTTCATGGGAAATTACTAAGTGTAACAATGTTCTTCTTTCTCATATGCATATGATTCGTGTCCTGCACTTAAACCCCATGTGTCAGCAATTTTGGCAATAATCAATATCAATGTAATTGAATTTTCTTGCTTGGGGAACAATTTCTGTTTTCATACGTCACTTCGGTATTCCTTAAAATGTTGAGCCCTAGAAGAGACAGACATGTATGTCGTGTGAGGTTTGATTTATGATGGCACACAAACTAGTCACAATGTTTTATTTACAATTTTAGAGGTAATATCTTTCAACTGTGTTTGTGTGTATATAAGAAATTCATTAAGATTAAGAGAAGAATGCAGAGAAAAGGATAATCTTCCTTACAAATAAGAAAAAGAGAACGAGAAAACATCAATGAAGTGAAGCTGCCCAATTTCTTAAAATTTCTATTAGAGAAACACCTTTGTAAAGACCATGGGATATACACCAAGTAGAACGCCAATGCCTAATCTTGTCCCAAAGAAGCTGCTCGTGCAAAAAAAAAAAAAAAAACTAAAAAAATCTCCTTATATATGAGGGATAATGTTCCAATCAACCATGTACTCCAAAGAAAGGCATAGATTATACATTGCCACGAGAAATTGGCTTCTTTTCGTCTCCCAAAACAAGTAAGCTAGAAAGTGCACTATCATATTATGGTTATGCTGGAAAATACGCCTGCTTTGTTGTTTTCTTTTTAACTTGAAATGTGCTGTATATGCTCAGTAGCACTAGTCAGGCAAGCTGAAAGGCAACACCATAACCTTGATAAGTTGGGAGAACTATAACACAAAAGCTAGCCATTATTATTGGAAACCCAAGGCCTAATAAAACCCACACTAGAATCTCATACTGTCAATGTAGGACTTAAGTGTCATTCCTTGCAATTGAATCCTAACAAATCTTGAGCATGTATCTGCCAATAGTAATTGTTATCTTTGTTTGGCTTATGGTTGATTCCCTCATGCATAGGTACCCTCCTGGCCATGGAGATGTCTTCCCATCATTAGTGAACAGTGGAAAGCTTGATGCGCTATTATCACAGGTTGACACCAAAGCTTGATTTATTTATAGTCGGGCTTTGTCTTTGTTTTTTTGGGAGTCATCACCATTACTATTTTTTTTTCTTTTCTTTTTGTTCTCTTACAGGGTAAGGAGTATGTGTTTGTTGCCAATTCAGACAACCTAGGTGCTGTAGTTGACTTGAGTATCCTTATTTTAAGTTTTCATTACTTTTTTTCTCTGGTTATTTTGGTTGTATTGATGGTTATTTATGTGTGAAAGTTTATGTCTAGTGTCACCAGTATCCTTGACTAGTTAATTTAGAAATCTTAAATCATTTGATCCAGCACAAGAATGAATACTGTATGGAGGTAAAGAAAAATATTTGTTGTCAAGCAAATGCATTTTAGCTTTAGACTTGCATAAAATTGATGTTTTGGGTGCTTCATGCTTGTAATGCAGGTCACTCCCAAGACATTGGCTGATGTCAAAGGTGGCACTCTGATTTCTTACGAAGGAAGGGTTCAGGTATGTAACAGTTGCAATTTCATTTCTTCTCAACCAAAATTTTTCTGATTAATTCAGTACGCTGACTGTAGCAAACGTCTAAATGTCTCTTTTTAAACTATATTCAATGTGATAGTTTCCAAAAGAAGGTGAAAAAATGAATAGAGCTTCTTAGAATGTGAGTTATGTATCTAATTCAACTCTACAAAACTGACTTGTAAGGTGAAAGTTGTCTCCCTCCCAATACACACTATTGGACTTGGTATGACTTGTAAGGTGAAGGTTGCCTCCCTCCCAATACACATTATTGGACTTGGTACGTAGATAAATGATGGGTAGCTCTTTTTAATGATTTAGATTAGGTGAGACTTAGGTTTTTTCCAATACACCCCCTCATGCTCATCACTATCGGGCTTGATGCGTGTATAAATGGCAGGTGACCCTTTTAGAGTGAATCTAGTATAACTCTAATACTATCTTAGAATGAGTTATGGGTCTAACTCAACCCTACAAAATCAGCTTATAAGGTAAGGTTTGTCTCCCATTTATAAACTCCTTATTTGACATATCTCTAGTCGATGTGAAACTTGAATTTTTTCCAATTTGAGTTAGGGCTATACTCACTTTCTAAGATGGTATTAGAGCCTATATTCTAATGGTTATTGATTGTTGTTACCTATTGTGTGCCACCGACCACCAACAGGTGTCTAGTCTTACAAACTTCATGCTCAAGATATCTGGTCTTCAGCGTGAGGGGTGTGTATTAAAAATCTCACATCGTCTAGAAATAAGGTCATAATAGTGTATATAAGTGGGGAGAAATCCTTATCTTATAAATAAACCGGTTTTGTAGGATTAAATTAGGTTCATAACCCACTTTCTAAAAGAGCTTGATAATTGTCCTGCCCCCTCCCTTTTTGGTTTCTGACCCTTGAAAGAAAATATAAGTATGATAAGTTAGAATTTTAAGGTATTGTCGGCAAGTGACATTTAGCTTTGGTTGTTTAATGCAGCTCCTGGAAATTGCCCAAGTCCCAGATGAGCATGTAAGCTTCTATATCTGTCTTGTATGCTTTCATGGATCTTTCCCCTTTCCCAAGTGTACCCAAATGTGAGCAATTGTTTTAGTAAATTATGAAGTATCATGATTAACTATGTATGCATTTGACTTAGAAAAAAATGAGTTGCTTGACTTGAATATTATATTTGTGCTGCGATCAAGGACATTTCAGCTGAATTGATGCTATAGGTTGCTGAATACTTGTTTGACTGGAAAGCTCATGGCTATGGATAAACCTTTTTTTATAATAAAAAAATAGGAAAGATTAAAAAACCACGATTATTCACTCATTATCAACAAAAAATCACTCAATATTTCTTCTCTGGAAAATTGTTAAAGCTTGAAAATGATATATACCACAAGGAATTATGGAGCATTATTTATTTACTATGTATTATCAGCTGGTTACTCTGGTGATTGCTTCATTGTTGAGTAAGAGATAAGGAGATTTCTTTATTTCTACGAAATTGCATGATGTTGCTTTTCTCTCATGGCAGTTGATAACCATTGATGATGAACTATAATCATGAACAGTTAACATTCTTATATAAAAATTTATCCAACTTTGACATTCATGGTACAACTATAACATTTACAAGTTTGCTTGATGTTGATTGCTTCATCAGGAATTATGGTGTTTAGCATGATGTCAGAACGAGAACGTGCTTTTGCTATTTTCTATTTTTTTTTATATATTACAACTACCATAAAAGTAATAATGAGATTAAGGTTTACACATTACTGTAGTATTGTAAACAAAAAAGAAGCTATCCCCTCCTCCTTTCTTTTACATCTGAATTCACCTCCAAATTGATGCTCACTTCATAGTAACAGTAAGCAAGACTTTTTTTTTTTTAATCATAATGTGCTCATAATTTATGATGAAGTCGGGAACATGCTTGTATTTAATGATGTTGATAAACATAGCAGTTCTATTAGAATTTATAAATTATCATTCAATGACTGTCTTCATGCAGGTCAGTGAATTTAAGTCAATAGAGAAATTCAAAATTTTCAACACAAATAATTTGTAAGTTATGCCAGTTAGATCCATGACTGTTTTAGATTATATACACATTTGGGCTATTAACAATGTATAATATGCAGGTGGGTAAACTTAAAAGCAGTTAAAAGGCTTGTTGAAGCTGATGCTCTGAAGATGGAAATTATTCCCAATCCAAAGGTGCAAATTGGACATTTTGTATTGATAGGCAAATAGCCTATCTTTTTCTTTTGTTTTTCTTGGATGGGTGTTATATTGTGGTTAGTTGCTGGACTCTGATGATCAGTTAGAATATTGCTGACAAAATTTTTGAATTTTAGGAAGTTGATGGTGTAAAAGTTCTTCAACTGGAAACTGCAGCTGGTGCAGCAATAAGGGTACTGAATGTTTTTTAATATGTTAATTAAATGTTGTTAATGCTGAAACTTCAGTTCTAGTGCTCTTAATGTAAATATCTTCGACAGTTCTTTGACAAAGCTATTGGAATTAATGTGCCTCGATCCCGCTTCCTTCCAGTGAAGGCAACTTCAGACTTGCTTCTTGTCCAGGTTATAAGCTTTTCTGATTCAAGCCATGCGAACTTGCTTGAAAGTTGATATTTGTCTTTTGTTTAACACAATCAGTTGTTTGTTTGCAGTCGGACCTTTACACTTTGCAAGATGGATTTGTTATTAGGAACCAAGCTAGGGCAAATCCTGAAAATCCTTCCATTGAATTGGGGCCAGAATTTAAGAAGGTTAAGATAAATATTATTAATAACTTCGTGTTAGGTATTCAATATGAGATTGACTTTCCGCGTCTCCTTCACAGGTTAGCAACTTCTTGAGCCGGTTCAAGTCAATCCCTAGTATTGTTGAGCTTGACAGTCTAAAAGTGGCAGGGGATGTATGGTTTGGGCTTGGTGTAACTGTTAAGGTTTGGGATATAATCCCTTACTTGTATCTAATTTTTGTTTCATTATTGTTTTGTTTTATTCTTACAAGCAGGAGACAGGATAATTGCATACTATTACTGCTGCGAAGGAAGCCATGCAATTATTTATTGATTTCCAAACTAATCCTGTTCATTTTATAACTAGGCTCCCTGTTTTTTGTTCTCGCTGTTAGTAATTTATTTTGTATTCATGTTTTTTATTAGTCAATAATTTATAAAAGTCTTATTATTTGGGTTCTTGACATCTGTTATCTTTCTGGTGCCTTAACAGGGTAAAGCAAGTATCCTTGCAAAACCTGATGAGAAGCTTGAAATACCTGACTATGCTGTGATTGAAAACCAGGTATTTTTACTTTATATATGGATCTTATTTGTCAGCAGCATGATCTGCTAGAGCTTGTCATTAGGCCTAAAATTTGAATTGTCATTCGCAGGAAATTACTGGCCCTGAGGAAATGCGAGGAAGGTGATGAATTGTGGAATTCATCTGATTGTGTACAATCTTTACAGTCTTCTACTATAATTTGAGTATTGCATCTAGTTTTATAGGGTAAAAAATAAGAAGGCGGTTTTTTCTGAGGATGTCTGAACATTTTGTACATGGACTCAATAAGGATTATATTTTCTTTCCATATCGTATCAATCAACTATAAAGTGTTTACTCCTTTATTTTTATAAAGCAATTTGTGTTCCTCTATTTTTTTGGGTTGTTATCATTAGGTTTCAATTGAGTAAGTTAATTCGTTTTTCTACCGATAACAGTTTATTTATATTTGGGGTTGTGGGGCTACAAATGGAGTTAGTGGCTAGTGCAGTTTCACGAAACAAGAAGCATGTTCTAAACAGATGACTGAGTAAGTAAAGGGTAGCCATTAGCCATGCAGAAGTACAGGTGCTCAAAAATGATAATATTAGGCTACGATTTTTATTTCAAGCATAGTTTACTTTTTAAAATGTTGAGACTCAGCTATCAAAGTTCTGAATTCTCTTATTGGCTTAAAGGTGGCGGGGGGGGGGGTGATTTTTCTACGTAGAATTATTTTAGTAGATAATCATCTCTATTTTTTTAATAATTCTCAAAAATGTGTTGAATTGATGTTTAACTTTACTTCAAATGTTAACATATAATAAATGGGTTAAAATGCTTTTTCATTCTCACATTAATATAAAAGTTGGTTGTTGGTCTCTTATTTTTAAAATATTAACTTTTAGGTATTTCTTTCTTAAAGTTTGTCAAAACTCATCCTTGTTATTAACTTTAATCTAATACACATAAAAATTCGTGAAATAATTTATAAACACAATTGTCTACTTATGAGAAGTGTCATTAACTATTACATTAGAATGATATTTATTCACTAGTCAAGATTATCCATTTTGTTTGTAAATCCTAATCATATGTATCAACATAATTCATTGGAATTTTCGCATTAGGTCTTTAAAACTTTTAAGGTTTTGATTAAATTTATCATGGTCTCTATCATTAATTGTATTTATTCCACCATATTTAATAATTCAAATGTAAAATGATGAATATCTCGTATACATGCACAAATAAATTTCATTAGACTTTTCATAACTTACATGTGAGTTCATTATCACTCCTCATAAACTAAGTTACTCAATATTATAATATCACTTACAATTTTTGCAATCTCACATATTAGATCACTTATATTAATAATATTTAGACTCAACATAATTTCATTCAATATAATTTCATAATCAAATTTTAATTCATATTCATATGAAACAATCATTGATTATAATCAAACACAAATCAAAACATCCACATGCCAACATAAACACAATAGTAGAATATTTAAAGTAACTATACATATTTAATGAACACACGCTTGGCATAACATAATTCATAACTAATGTATTGCATGTATCAAATATAATATTTAGAATTTATTATGCAAATAATAGAATTTCTAAAAGATTGTATACAAGTTTAAGTTATGTTAACCATCCATTTAAATATTTTTTTTTTCCAAACTAATGATGTTTTGAAGGTTAAATACAAGTGTACTAGATAGGTCATTTGGCCATACCATTCGGCACCTAAGACCATACGAAATGCGTGATATCCGGAGACCACTCGGCACCCCCGGTCACTGAAAACAAACATACCAAGAGAGGGCATTTGGGTATGTCCTTGACAATCGATTTTGATGCCATTTGACTATTCGGCCAATCGGCACCATAGAGCTTGACACCTTCAGCAACCGAGGACCGATTGGCACCCTCGACAACTAAAGACCATTCCGTATCCTTGGCCAATAAGAGGACAACCCTTCTAATGGTTATTAATTATCTTTAATCAATGATTAAGAGCTAATCATGGACATAAAGTCAATTACTAGTATATTACCTAATTTCATAATCCTAGTATAGGGCTCATCGAGATTTTGACCCATCAATGTCAATATAAATCATTCACATCTCGAGGTAAAGTCATTATTCATTAATTATTATTGATAATCGTACTTGTTCTGATTTGGACGTTAAAGTGTCTTTTACAGATATCTCCCCGTCAGAATATCTACTCGGAGTTCTTATTTGGCCTTTGTACTATGAAAATATTACTAGTGTACCCTTAGACAGTTACAACAAATTTTCATCCTATGCTTTTATTTATTTATATTTTTAACTTTTTTTTTTACAAAATTATGTGTATCTTCTAAAGAATTAATACGACCATAATAACTTTTATAAATAACGAAAATTTATCCTTTAAATATTTAATCCACTTAGGTACTTAGAATTCAAAATATAATTAAATCAGACAAATATACATCGATTAATCCATTTATAATGTATTTTATTTTGAAATTGAAATAGCAATGACAATAAAAAAAAAAAAAAAAACAAAACAAAACACCCGCCAAAGTTGCGAACCCGACTACAGTGGAAAGCAAATATAATAAAAACCTTGTACAATGTTTAGCAGCTGTTTTTCTCTCTCACATTCATTACAAAACACAACACAACCCTCTATCTACATATCGAAACGACAGCGTTTTTCTCCGAAGGTTCGAGAATCGTAGTGATAAAGAGACGTGACGAAAGCAACAAGTGAACGTCAGTCACCCCCACTGTACATGTTCCCGCTTTTCCTTTTCCCACATTTTCATATCAAAACCCTAATCCCCCTATTTCCCATTTTCAGCCTCAAAAACCCTCACTCCAACTTCGCTACGTTTTTCCACGATCCGCAGGTTCTTTTTGCTACTTCTCCTTCCTCTTTTTTCGCGTTTAATCCATACTCATAGCTATGACGTTCCGCGAATTAGACTCTATTATTACAATAATGTTGAATGAATCTCGTTATATATTGGACTTGTCAAGTATGTTATATTTTTGCCCTTTTTTTTTGGAGGGTGGTATTGTATGTATTTTTGGGTAGTGGAAAGGCTTCTGATTTGTGTGACATAAGCTTTAGCGATCATAAGTGGAGTGGAAAGGTTTTGTCGGGTTTGCGAGCAAATGTTTAGAGGCTATTGGGCGAAGAACGGTTGAACTTCCGCTTGTTGTTTATGTTATTTAGAAAGATTGATTAGAAAGTACCTGTATGTACTGTGCGGTGTGGACTTTGAAGTAGTACGTGTACGATAGTTTGTTTGGCTTGATTTCTGCGAGATTTATGTTTTCATCTCTTAGTATTGAGTTATGTATTGGCAATCTTAAAGCCTAATTGGTTGCCTGATTATCTAGTAGCCTTGGATGAGCTTGGTTGTAATATGTTAGTTTAACTTGAGAAAGTATTTCGTTTTCTTAAAAAGGTTTTATGCAGAAATTAGCGGGTTAGAGTGTGGGATATGAAGAGGAAATATGAGCGTTGGTAGTATATATTTGAAATGGAAGGATTCATAATGGGTAATATAGTTTGATTGTTACATTGGTGGTTGGAATGGTGTGAAATAGTTAGGAAGGCAGAATCTTTTATTGGTAAGCAGTGATTCATGAAAACGTCTCCAGAACTAATTGAATATCATTTGTGAAGTGCAGCAATTCTAACAAAGAAGCATGGAGTTGCGTATAGAAGAAACACCAGCTCTCTAATCATTCAAGATTTCTAGTAACTGTTGTCTCCAATCTCTAGATGTTGTGAAAGTGCATTCTTCTTTTGCTCACACAGAACTGACGTTGTCTGAATACTGTTTGTTGTAAGGTACTGCTACTGTATGCATTATGGGTGCATACATATCTCATTTCCTACCTCTATCAACTTACAAATTATTTTAGGAGCTTTTTTTGGGTGCCTCTTTGATGGTTTTGCCCCCCTTTGTCTGGAGACAAATAAAATATGAATCCACTTCTCATCTTTTGGGTGCTCTAATATTTACGTAATGGAAACTTCACTAGTTTAATTTTGAGGCTCAATCAAATGTGAAGTGAGGAATATGATTTGACTAAATAACCCGATTATTTATTCAATTATATAAAGATTAGTTGATTGGTGAGCCAAATTTGAAAATGTAATAAATTTTAATCCATGGTGTACTGGAATACCTTGTAGCGACTAAACATGAAGCAGGGCTCTTTGTTCCTTTACATGCTCATGGTTTCACTGACCCTTAGAGAGTATAAATGGAGTTTGCATCCATAAATGTTTTTCAGTTTCTTATTTGTGTTTCTATTTCCCTATTATTCCAGAGAGATAGTGGAGCATGGCAGACCATCGGAATGGAAGTGCCCAAGCAGCCAATGGAAAGGCTAGTGCAGTAGGAACTGCCTATTCCATTGATCTCAATGCATTTCAAACCCGATTGAAAACTTTTTATAAGCATTGGGATGAACAGAAAACAGATCTTTGGGGCTCTTCTGATGCAATTGCTGTTGCATGTCCTCCACCTTCAGAAGATCTGCGATACTTGAAATCTACAGCTCTGAATTTATGGCTTCTTGGGTTTGAGTTTCCTGAGACAATTATGGTCTTCACAAAGAAGCAGATCCATATTTTAGGCAGTCAGAAGAAGGCTTCTATTCTTGAATCTGTCAAAAAACCTGCCAGAGAGGCGGTTGATGTAGAGATTGTTTTGCATGTGAAGTATAAAAATGATGATGGAACTGCTCTAATGGATGCTATATTCCGTGCCATCCGTGCTCAGTCAAAGTCTGATGGTCATGATACTCCTACTGTTGGATACATATCAAGAGAAGCTCCTGAAGGGAAACTGCTTGAAACATGGGCTGAAAAGTTAAAAAATACAAAATTTCAGTTGAGTGATGTGGCCAATGGGTTTTCTTCATTGTTTGCTGCAAAGAGTAATGAGGAGCTCACATCAATTAAGAGAGCAGCGTACTTGACAACAAGTGTGATGAAAAACTTTGTTGTTCCAAAGCTTGAGAATGTAATTGATGAAGAGAAGAAAGTTTCTCATTCTACGTTGATGGAAGACACCGAGAAAGTTATCCTGGAACCTTCTAAAGTCAACTGTAAACTTAAGGCAGAGAATGTAGATATTTGTTACCCACCAATTTTTCAGAGTGGTGGAGAGTTTGATCTCAGACCTAGTGCTGTCAGCAATGATGAGTTACTGCATTATGACTCTGCCAGTGTGATCTTATGTGCTGTTGGGGCCCGCTATAAGAGTTACTGCTCAAACATAGCTAGGACCTTCTTGATTGATGCAGACCCTCTTCAAAGTAGGGCCTATGGGGTTCTTCTGAAAGCCCATGAAGCTGTCATTGGATCATTGAAGCCTGGAAACAGGTTGAGTGCTGCATACCAAGCTGCTGTTTCTGTAATTGAAAATGATGCTCCAGACTTGATTTCGTACTTGACAAAGTCTGCTGGAACAGGCCTTGGTATTGAGTTTCGAGAGTCAGGTTTGAATATTAATGCTAAAAATGAGCAGGTAGTAAAAGAAGGCATGGTCTTTAATGTGTCACTTGGATTTCAGAACCTTCAAAGTGAGAGCATCAAGTCTAAGAGCAAGCAGTTCTCTTTGTTGCTTGCTGATACAGTTATCATCAACAAAGATAAAACTGAAGTTGTGACCTCTATGAGCTCAAAGGCGCTAAAAGACATTGCATATTCTTTCAACGAGGATGAGGAAGAGGAAAATCTCAGTGCTAAAGCTGATTCTAATGGTGCTGAGCCCTTGATGTCTAAGACAACACTAAGGTCAGACAATCATGAGGTTTCAAAGGAGGAACTTCGAAGGCAGCATCAGGCAGAGCTTGCTCGTCAGAAAAATGAAGAAACTGCAAGGCGACTTGCTGGTGTTGGAAATGAGACAGGGGACAACCGGTCCTCTGTGAGGACATCCGCAGAGCTGGTGGCCTACAAGAACATAAATGACCTTCCTCCTCCCAGAGAAATGATGATTCAAGTTGATCAGAAGCACGAAGCAGTTCTCTTGCCTATAAATGGGAGCATGGTACCTTTCCATGTCGCTTTCATTCGAACTGTTTCCAGTCAGCAGGACACCAATCGCAATTGCTATATCAGAATTATTTTTAATGTTCCTGGAACCCCTTTCAGTCCGCACGATGCAAACTCAATGAAGTTCCCTGGATCTATATATTTGAAGGAGGCTTCATTCCGCTCCAAGGATTCAAGGCACATAAGTGAGGTTGTGCAGTCCATTAAAACACTCAGGCGACAAGTTGTAGCAAGGGAGTCTGAGAGAGCTGAGAGGGCAACTTTGGTTACTCAGGAGAAACTGCAACTTGCTAATAATAGATTTAAGCCGATAAGATTGTCTGACCTTTGGATCCGTCCTGCTTTTGGTGGGCGTGGAAGGAAGATACCTGGTACACTTGAGGCTCATGTGAATGGGTTTCGATATTCTACTACCAGGCAAGATGAGCGGGTAGACATAATGTTTGGCAACATTAAGCATGCATTTTTTCAGCCAGCAGAGAATGAAATGATTACCCTACTGCACTTCCATCTGCACAACCATATTATGGTTGGAAATAAGAAGACCAAGGATGTTCAATTTTATGTTGAGGTTATGGACATGGTCCAGAATGTTGGGGGTGGTAAGAGGTCAGCCTATGACCCTGACGAGCTTGAAGAAGAACAACGAGAGCGGGACCGGAAGAACAAAATTAATGTAGAATTCCAAACCTTTGTGAATCGGGTGAATGATCTCTGGGGGCAGCCACAATTCAATGGCCTTGACTTGGAGTTTGATCAACCTCTTAGAGAGCTTGGCTTCCCTGGGGTACCTCATAAATCTTCTGTATTTATTGTTCCTACTTCAGCCTGCCTTGTTGAACTGATAGAGACACCTTTCCTTGTGGTCACACTCAGTGAGATTGAGATTGTGAATCTTGAGAGAGTTGGGCTTGGGCAGAAGAACTTTGATATGACAGTAGTGTTTAAAGACTTCAAGCGGGATGTCCTCAGGATTGATTCTATCCCTTCTACATCACTGGATGGCATCAAGGAATGGCTTGACACAACCGACATAAAGTATTATGAGAGCAGGCTGAATCTGAACTGGCGTCAGATCCTGAAGACAATCACAGATGACCCTCAGAGCTTTATTGAAGGTGGTGGTTGGGAGTTTCTGAATTTGGAAGCTACCGATTCAGAATCTGAGAACTCGGAGGAGTCAGACAAAGGTTATGAACCATCTGATGTGGAACCTGAATCTGATTCAGAGGATGATGCTTCTGATAGTGAATCACTTGTTGAGTCTGAGGATGATGATGAGGAGGATTCTGAGGAAGATTCAGAGGAAGAGAAGGGAAAGACATGGGAAGAATTGGAGAGGGAAGCAAGCAATGCAGATAGGGAGAAAGGGAATGAGTCTGACAGCGAAGAAGATAGAAAAAGAAGAAAGGCCAAAAGCTTTGGTAAGTCACGAGGAGCCAATCTAAGTAGTAGCATTACAAAGCGGCCCAAGTTAAGATAGATTTTAGCTTTTGTTCTTACTTGCTTTATGGTTTAGTTCAGTTGCTCTATCTATGTTGTTGCTGCAATAGCCGTATCAACTTTTGTTTGTAGGAGTTGTCCTATCATTGTAACTTTAGCGTTTTTTCTTTCCATAATATAGTTCACCCTCTTGATAGCAATCCTTGAATGTAATGTATGTCCTTAAAATGTTTAAGTGCGCTTATCAATTAATGACTGCTTTTATTGTTTATATTTTTTCCCCCTCCTGTTGGCTGTTTACTTTGGAAGAAAGCAGTGAAAGGATGAAGGGTGAAAATTTCAAGTTAAATTTCATTGCTGGGTTATATATATATTTTTAATGTTTTCAATGTGATTATTATTTTTCTATTTTTATTTTTGTTTTTTTCGCTAGTTTTTAGTGGTTGACCATATTTATTCTTTCAGAACATATGTTTTGGTTTATGAGAAAACTCCAAAATTATGTGGGTCCTATTCCATATTTAATGAGTCTCTATCAGAATTTTGTTGTGTTCAATATATTTTTACTGATAAAAGATTGTGTTAAAAAGTGTTTCCAGCACTAACTCTTTGGGTCATTTGCAAGTTACATTGTATATTTTTTTTATTTTTCTGGTGTGATAAAGAAAAAGACGAAGACTAGAATTCACGTGGAAAGCCACGCTGGATTGGTTACCTAAAATATCTAGACTAATAAAGTTAAGGGCAAAATGGGAAACTGAAAAGGCAAGGACAGATTAAAACTATGTTTAGCCAGGTTAGATCAATTCATGGTTAATTTTAATCTTAATTTGAAGACTTTTTAGAACTGGATGTCATCAAATCAAGATGACCCATGTCTTCTATGAATGAAAATATTCGATTTTGGGGGCTTGCTGCTGTTAATTGCCTTTGGTAGTTTAAAGGGTTTTCTGTAACCTTTTGCATTATGGTTCTATTTTCTTTTTGCAGAAGACATACACAGTACGTAGTTGATGTCTTTTCTGTTTCTCTTTTTCTTCTTAGTATACATACCCTTTTGGTATTTTGCACTCTTCAATTTTGAGTCTTTCAGTGATTATTACCGCATTATCAGTAATGCTAGGTATACACACGGTTGAGGGGATCCTTAGCTGGTCTTAATTTTTTCAAATGTAGTTCACACTTCACTAACCCACTTGTAAGTTTTGTTATTAACAGGGATCTACATTGATATTAGTCACATGTATAAACTGCCCAAAATAAGGATATATTATCTAGTAATATAGGTTCCCTAGTGAGTAGTGGGCACAATAACAAATTAGTTATCACATTTGGAATTTTACTAGACTATATTAATTATTATGTACTGGTCCTTTCTTAAGCTGGATCAACGTTTCCTCTCCTCTTCTGTTCACTGTTCAGCACTTGAGCAGCTTTAATATGTTTATATTTTTCTACGATTTATTATGTTTCCTGATTTTTGTTCATTACGGTGAGAAAACCCATTCCTATCGTTTGGGTTTATATAAATGAAAGTTTTGTTAAATTATGTTTACTTATTTATCAATTCTTTAAAATATGGAAATTCTATTCAATTTTTTAAAACTAAAAATGCAGATAAATTTAACTGAAAAAATATTATGAAATAGTCATAACACGAGCCCTCAAAGGCTTACAGCTTTAGCAATATTGGGATTTCAACGAGGTAGCATATATTACTGCGACAAATACAAGTCATCTTAAACGAATCTAATTTATTTTTGAAACAAAAGAGTCGAACTTGATCAATAACATATGATGACAAGATGCAGTATTGAAATTTTAATAAGCATCAACAACAATAATAATAATGCCTACACAGATAGCTAGCTTTCTTTAAGTATATTAATTAATTAGTGTTCATAAAAAAATTTTAAAAAAAAGTTTGACAGAACTTATTAGGATGGTAAAATTTACTTCGGCAAACTCTTCATCTAAAAAAAGAAAAAAAAAAACTTTCAAAGTCTATATGGGGAAGTTTTTGGTAAAAAAAAAGTATTAATAAATATTAAGGATGATCAAAGTATATCGGTGTAATTTTTACAATAATTACATTAATCAATAATTTTATAATAATGATTTTTCTCAATCAAAATAATGTTTATTAAGTGATCAAGTTATTTATATTACGTTAATTATTATTTTATATTAATAAAGCATCAAATAATTTTAGATTCTCTTAAAAGAAATAATTTAAATTAATATAAAATTTTGTATATATTATCTAGATGAAAGGAATTTTTAATCTAAAGGTGGATTTTGAAAAAATATCACTCAATTAAAAGCATTGATATAATTTAATTTATTTCCTACTATAATTATATAATAATATATGTCATTTATATTTATTTTAATAGATTAATTTGTAAAGTTTAAAATAATTTTTGAATGACCGAAAAATTATTGGTAATCAAATTTTTAAAATATTTTGACGTTATTTATTTAAAAATACTTAACTTATCATACTTAATGTAAGTCAAGTCATGGTCCTTGATAGTTTGTATATTGATGATAAATTCATTCATTAAATTTAAACTCTACACTAATTTTAATAGGTTTTTTTAGGGTTAGGAGAGGTAGACTAGTAGAGTATAAAATAGATGTAAAATATTTTTCTCAGTTTTTTTATATAAATAATAAGATTATATTTAAATAATTTACAAAAAATATTTATATTCATTTCTTAAAATTATATAATCTTGCAAATAAAATTAGTACTCTCTTCAAACCATAATTTTTTTTTAATGTTTTAGACTTTTTTTTTGTTATAATTTTTTAATATTTTATGCATTTTAAGTGATTTTTTTTTCATGTATACACTTATTTGACAATTAATATTCCTATTCTATAATCATAATTATTCTTGTTTTACATATTTCAATATATAGAATGAGATTATTTTAGACTTAACATACTAGTATTAAATGTTTCTAAGGGTGCACAAAAATCTTAAACATGTAAAATTATGGTCCATAAAAAGTAGTAACTAATACATACAATGTATTAAAGTTTATCGGCTAATAATTTAAATTAATAATAAATATTTTATTAAAAAATGTGAAAATTTTATTAGGTCTTAAATAATTGAATTTTGGAAGGAAAAACTTATTTGGATTTTTATCTTACACAACCTTGTTTGAAGGTAATTTTATTAGAGATACGATCGAATATCGAACATTCAATGAATGTTAAAAATTAATTTATCATGTTATGAAATACTAGTTTCTTTCATTAGACTCAACTTATTTTATTTTTAAATTTTTTACATTAATACTAATATACAATATTTTTTTTAAAATGACACAAATATATAATATTATCTCCTATTTATTTATTATTTAATTCAATTTTAACATGGTTTAGTTACTCTTGAGTGACTCATTAATAGAATTTTTTTTCCTAAGATACTAGAACATTTGAAGTCACCATCACAAGTATTGTAAATCTCTTTAATACTTGATTCAATTCACATAAATTAAAAAAATTCATTTTATTGTTTATTGATAAAAAAAAGTATCATTTTATTTATAAAAAAAAACACTTGCTTTATATATTGAAGAAAAGTAATATGAAATAAAAAATAAAAAATGGCTATTATATTACTTTTTTTAACCAAAAATAAATTGAAGAAAAGTAATATAAAATTAACAAAACAAATGGTTATTATATTACTTTTTATATATATATATATAAATTGAAGAAAAGTAATCTAGTGATGAAAATTTGAAGCCGAATATATTGAGTCTTATAGTCGAAATCTAATGTTATCATTATAATTTTGGTAATTTTTTTTTTGGAAAACTACTTAAAAAGTGCAAAGTGAAAATAAATGATTAAGTAATTTATAAAAAAAATGACTTTTAAAGTTCTAAAGATAATTTTGAAAAAATGATAAAATTAAAATAGTGTGAATAGTTATGTCACAATCTCATTAACTATATTTAACTATGAACATATTTAAAATTAGTTTAAATTTAATATGAAGAATGTATATATGTAAAATTGAATACGCCAATTAATTAAAGAAATAAAATCATAGAATGACAAATTTAACATACTCTAAAATATAAAAGAATTGAATATATCAATTAATATAAAATAAATGGTTAAATTAGTTCCTAGAAATGTATACCCCTCTCAATTTAGTTTCTAATTTTAATGAAACTAAAAAAAAAGTTACCAAAAATATAATCTATTATTCATTTAAGTCCTCCTATTAAATAAATTTCATTTTTTAAATGAAAGTATTTAGGTGACACAATAGCATTATATGACATACACATGATACATATGTGAAGTGATACTTGTCATGTAGGTGTGTCATGTAGCATATATATTTCACGTGACATATGATTATAACACAATATTATTTAAATCCTTGAAATGTAACACTGTAACACTGTATCACTTTAGTCCTTGAAATTGTAACTCAATGTTATTTTAATCTCTAAAATTTTAGCTTGATGTTGCTTTAATCTCTAAATATTATCATAATTTTATTTTAATCAAGTAATTATGACTTGAATATTTTTACAAATAGATAATTAAATTAATATCATAAATATAATGATATATATATTCAAATTATATTAAAAATTTGGTATTAATATTGTATCAACCTCTATATATAAAATACAAACAATTATATTGCATGAGAACATTTTTAGGAGTTATTCTAATTAGATGATAGAGTTTTTAGTATTTTTTTTAATTTCATATATAATTTATTTTTTGTTTACCATAAATATTTATAAATTAAATATTAATAATTTTAACATAAATTATAATTAAATAAAAATAATATTGTGCTACAATATAAATTATTTATCATAAATATAAAATATAATTTATATATTTAAAATTAATTATTTATTCAAATTTTATATATTCAAACATAATATTTATTTATATGCATAATTTATTTTAAAATTAAAATATATAATAAATATTTAACATATGCATTGCTTAATTAGAATAATATGTTTTTAAAATTTTAAATATGTTATATCTCTTCTTCTAATTGTCAACTTTCTCCCTCTTTATTCTATTTTATTTTCTAAAATACATAAAAAATATATTTTTTTGGAAATGAAAATAATACATATTTTTCACAATAGAAAAATAATAAATAATTTATATAAGATAATTAATTATGAAAATAAAATATAAAAATGACATTAAGTTAAAATCTTAAATACTAGTTATAATTTTAGAAATTAAAATAATATTATATTATAGTTGTATATCACATAAAACATATAAGTCATGTGACAAACACATGTGTTACTTTACATATGTAACACATATATATCACATTGTATTATTTTTGTGTCATGTAGATAACGAAAAGATTAAATGAGTAATGAATTACAATTTTTGAGACATTTTTTTTTTTTGGAAAGACGCCGACAGCAGTGACTAATCTCTTCGCTACAGGCACCTCAAAGGGTGGGATAACTGACCCTAAGATTTAACGCGGCTGCATACACAAGGCAGGATTCGAACCCCTGACCTTGCTTAAGCGTGGATCAATCCCTACCGCTGAACCACACGCTTGGGGTTTTTCAAGGACTAATTTGACCATTTATCCATTAATACATATCGATAAAAATATATACTAAATAATAAGAATACTAAAATTATACAATAAATATATTTAAATACAAGTTTATAATATTTTTTTAACAGTCTGCGTTTTTCTAAAAAAATTTACTAAAAAATATTATTTATATACTATAGAGAAATTTTTAAAAACTATTTTAAAATATATTCAAACATATTATAAGTTAATTTTTGAATAGTTTATGTGAATGTTATGAGAGTTTTTCATTATAATATTAGGTTACGTCATCGTTATATATCAGTATTAAGAAGTCAAGTGAAAATAAATATATTACGTGATTATTAATTAACGGTTTGAATTAAAATTGTGTAATTCTAAAAATTAAACGTGATTAAAAAAATTAAAATCGTAAATTGAAAATCATAGGAGACTAAAATGCATTTTGAAAGTATTAATCTCACTTTTACATATTTTCATTTGTAGACTGTGCCCAACTCTCCATGATGATAATTGATATAATAATTCATCCCTGATGAACCCTAATTTCCCTCCTTTCAACTTCTTTCTTCTCCTTCATCGTCTCTGGTCGATGCTCCATCTCCCCGCAACGCATCGCACAGACTGTACGTGTGCGTTGAAACTCTCATCTTCCAACCGTACCCAATTTCACTGCCCCCTATTTGGGCTCTTAAATTCCCAAATTGAAGGAAAGAAAAATAAAAAGACGACCTTTCGCTCACCGCAAGGCACACGCATAGTCACCGAAAAGGTTTTGATCTTTCCATTTTTTGTGGATTTAATTTTGATTTTCAATCCTCCAGTGATTTGAGAATCATGAAGCTCTAATTTCATTGTAGAAAGTACAAGCCATTTTTGTGTATTTTTTTTTTCTTTTAAAAAATTGATAATTGGGTTAATGAGTGGAATTTCGTTATTTTTTCATCATACAGTTATGTGAAAGACTCGCCAATTCATTGGGGGGCACTTTTTGTTAATCTCTCTTCGAGTTCTTTTTGTTGGATACAGCGGCTACCGAACTACCCTTCGAATTGCACGTGTGGCTGTAGCAGAGGTAATTTGTTATTCTCTAGCCATGTTCTCTCAGATTCTTAATTAAAAATTCCATGGTGTATACATATATATTTGAGACTATGAAATTGCAGAATACTGAAGTTATGATCTTTGCTTTCTTTCTTGTTCTCTTTTTTAAAGTACGTGTGGACAATGGCATGCAATTTAAATGTTACATCTGAAATTATTTTGATGCATACTACTTTTATTATTCACTAACCTTCTTGATTTAAGGGTTATAATTTCATCTGTCTTAGATGTGAGTTTATGCACATTTGGTGATATTTATATTCAGATTGTTTTTGTGCTCGATTTTCTTGTATGTGAAGGTCAGTAGATTGCCCACTCCTAGATCATTTTCTTAGTGGTTTGTTTTGGATCTTTAGTTTGTGTTGCTTATTTATTGTTTGTATGCTTGTTCTTATTCCTAATTCCTTCCTTTCAAATGACGGATCTACATGGGAGAGAGTGGGGGCAATTGCCCCCACTAACATTTTACACTTTTATAACATATATACTACTATACTATATTACAAATAATATAATGTTTTTAAAAAATAAAAGTTAAATTTCTATAAAATAAACTTGCAAATGACTTAATCAATAGACTTAACTTTTTAAAGTTTTTTTTTATAATATATATATATATATATTATAATACTGTCATATATAATGTAATATATTTAAAAATAATCAAATTTTAATAAAATAAAATTTGCATGCATGTTTTTCTTTTCACTTTCTATTTGTTGCAGACATTGATAAAAGAATCCAAATAGTATAGTGTCAAATTTATGTCCTATTTAAAATTCTTATTGCAAAATATGTCTTTAAATAAGTTATCATTTTTTAATTTTATATTTTTTTTTAGAGAAATCTTTAATTTTATATTGGACATTAAAAACTTGTTTATATTATAAACAAACTAGACTTGATTTTTATAAAAATTTAACATTTATTTTTACATCTTTCTCAATACAAAATTATTACAAAGTAGACTTTTAAATAGGTTTGTAGGTCAGACTGGATTTCTATGTAGGTCAAACCAAACTTTAAAAAAAAAAGCGTATGATACATAAAATCAAGCCATATATTTTCAATGAAGGTCAGGCTCAGACATAGTGAAACTTGGTTTGACCTAGCTTATTTTCACTTATAGTTTACAATGGTTGATATAAAAACTTGTAAAAAATAATTATGATGTATATTTATACTTTTAAAAATGATTGTAATATTTTTAATGCTAAAAATTTATGAATAAATATTGTCTCCACTATCTAAAATTTCTGTATCCATCGCTCTTTAGCTCTCACTTTTCCGCAAATGCTGGGCAGTTCTTAAAGCAACAGTTTCTTTTTTCTGTCCATAAATGTCAGGCAATCATTAGTTTTTCTGATTGTGACTATTGAACATTTCTTGAGTCTCATTATGTGGCTATATATTATATTATTACTTTATTATTTTTCTTTCAAGCTGCATCTGTGGCTGTACTGAAAGGTTGTAAAAACAACCAGGTTATCTTTCCTATGATTGTGATTACATTTTTTTTTTCAAAGATGATATAATTGAAGTTCATTTTGCTCTTTGATTCTGATTTAGATGGATTTCTTCAAGCTTCTTTGTTGCTATCATATTCTGATGTTTTCATATGTTCTTTTGGTATCACGTTCCTTTGTTATAAAGGGTGCATATATTGTCATGTATGTTGTTATTTCCAAAAGTATATACGTTGTGGAAATGATAAAACTTTCTTGTCATGATTTGCTTCTATTCTTACTGATATTTGCCAGTGGCTAGTTTCATTTATGCTGCACTGTTATTTATAGTGATTGCATGATGTTTGTTTCTTTGCTTTGTCGATCTTAACTTTGTGCAAGCAGATGATACTTATAATTAATTATATTACGTTATTCATAGTTCAATGTATAACTAGAGTTCATCATTCCAAATTTATGGTTCATAATTCATATCCTTGGATTTTATAAGTTAGTTGTTTGAGTCTTGAGATGTGGGCAAGGACAGAAATGTAGAGGATCAAGATAGCTAGGTGTCCTTGGTCCTTTATGGACCATTGTTCCAGTGGATAAAAAAGAATTGAAAAGTATTTTGCAATTGCATTAGTAATTGTATGACAACGTTCTTATTAATTTTACTGTGTCTTCTCTTAATTATTTTTTTTCCAGAGTAGTAGCAAACCATGGCAGACCACCGAAATGGGAGTACACAACCTCCCAATGGGAAGGCCAGTGCAGCAGGAAGTGCATATTCTATTGATCTGAATGCATTTCAATTCCGATTGAAAACCTTTTATAAGCATTGGGATGAACACAAAACAGATCTGTGGGCCTCTTCTGATGCAATAGCAATTGCATGTCCACCTCCTTCAGAAGACCTGCGTTACCTGAAATCTACTGCTCTGAACTTATGGCTGCTTGGATTTGAGTTCCCAGAAACAATTATGGTTTTCATGAAGAAACAGATCCATATCTTGTGCAGCCCAAAGAAGGCTTCTATTCTTGAATCTGTCAAAAAACCTGCCAGAGAGGCAGTTGGTGCAGATCTTGTTTTGCATGTCAAACATAAAAATGATGATGGAACTGCTCTAATGGATGCTATATTCCGTGCCATCCGTGCTCAGTCAATGTCTGATGGCCATGATTCTTCCTCTGTTGGATACATATCAAGAGAGGCTCCTGAAGGAAAGCTGCTTGAAGCATGGACTGAAAAATTAAAAAATATAAAATTTCATCTAAGTGATGTTGCCAATGGGTTGTCTTCTTTGTTTGCAGCAAAGAGTAATGAGGAGCTTACATCAATTAAGAGAGCTGCATACCTGACAACCAGCGTGATGAAAAATTTTGTGGTTACAAAACTTGAGAATGTAATCGATGAGGAGAAGAAAGTTTCTCATTCAACGTTGATGGAGGAGACTGAGAAAGTTATACTGGAACCTTCAAAAGTCAATTGTAAGCTGAAGGCTGATAATGTCGATATTTGTTACCCCCCAATTTTTCAGAGTGGTGGAGAGTTTGATCTCAGACCTAGTGCTGTCAGCAATGATGAGTTACTGCATTATGATTCTGCCAGTGTGATTATATGTGCAGTTGGAGCCCGATATAAGAGTTATTGCTCAAACATAGCTAGGACCTTCTTGATTGATGCAGACCCCCTTCAAAGTAGGGCTTACGGGGTTCTTTTGAAAGCCCATGAAGCTGTCATAGGCACTATGAAGCCTGGAAACAAGTTAAGTGCTGCATACCAAGCTGCAGTTTCTGTTGTGGAAAGGGATGCTCCGGATTTGGTTTCATATTTGACAAAATCTGCTGGGACAGGCATTGGCATTGAGTTTCGTGAATCAGGATTGAATCTTAATGCGAAGAATGAACAGATAATTAGAGAAGGCATGGTCTTTAACGTGTCACTTGGTTTTCAGAATTTACAAAGTGAGAACAATAAGTCTAAGAACAAGCAGTTTTCTCTGTTGCTTGCTGACACTGTTATCATCAACAAAGATAAGACAGAAATTGTGACCTCTACGAGTTCAAAAGCTCTAAAAGATGTAGCATACTCTTTCAATGAGGACGAGGAAGAGGAAAGGCCAAGCACAAAAGCTGATGCCAAGGGAGCAGAACCCATTATGTCTAAGACTACTCTAAGGTCAGACAATCATGAGATTTCAAAGGAGGAGCTTCGAAGGCAGCATCAGGCAGAACTTGCTCGTCAGAAAAATGAAGAAACTGCTAGGCGACTTGCTGGTGGTGGAAATGAGGGAGGAGACAACCGGTCCTCTGTGAGGACCACTGCAGAACTGGTGGCCTACAAAAATATAAATGACCTTCCCCCTCCGAAAGAAATGATGATTCAAATTGATCAGAAGAATGAAGCAATCCTGTTGCCTATAAATGGCAGCATGGTACCTTTCCATGTGGCTTTCATTCGAACTGTTTCCAGCCAGCAGGACACCAACCGCAATTGCTATATCAGAATTATTTTTAATGTTCCTGGAACCCCTTTCAGTTCAAACGATGCAAACTCAATGAAGTTCCCTGGATCTATATATTTGAAGGAGGCTTCATTCCGCTCCAAGGATTCAAGGCACATAAGTGAGGTTGTGCAGTCCATTAAAACACTCAGGCGACAAGTTGTAGCAAGGGAGTCTGAGAGAGCTGAGAGGGCAACTTTAGTTACTCAAGAGAAGCTGCAACTTGCTAATAATCGATTTAAGCCGATAAGATTGTCTGATCTTTGGATCCGTCCTGCTTTTGGTGGGCGTGGAAGGAAGATACCCGGTACACTTGAGGCTCATGTGAATGGGTTTCGTTATTCTACTACCAGGCAAGATGAGCGGGTAGACATAATGTTTGGCAACGTTAAGCATGCATTTTTCCAGCCAGCAGAGAATGAGATGATCACTCTCTTGCACTTCCATCTGCACAACCATATTATGGTTGGAAATAAGAAGACCAAGGATGTTCAATTTTATGTTGAGGTTATGGACATGGTCCAGAATGTTGGGGGTGGTAAGAGGTCAGCCTATGACCCTGACGAGCTTGAAGAGGAACAACGAGAGCGAGACCGGAAGAACAAAATTAATGTAGAATTCCAAACCTTTGTGAATCGGGTGAATGATCTCTGGGGGCAGCCACAATTCAATGGCCTTGACTTGGAGTTTGATCAACCTCTTAGAGAGCTTGGCTTCCCCGGTGTACCTCATAAATCTTCTGTATTTATTGTTCCTACTTCAGCCTGCCTTGTTGAACTGATAGAGACACCTTTCCTTGTGGTCACGCTTAGTGAGATTGAGATTGTGAATCTAGAGAGAGTCGGGCTGGGGCAAAAGAACTTTGATATGACAATAGTTTTTAAAGACTTCAAGCGGGATGTCCTCAGGATTGATTCTATCCCTTCTACATCACTGGATGGCATCAAGGAATGGCTCGACACAACTGACATAAAGTATTATGAGAGCAGGCTGAATCTGAACTGGCGTCAGATCCTTAAGACAATCACGGATGACCCTCAGAGCTTTATTGAAGGTGGTGGTTGGGAGTTTCTGAATTTGGAAGCTACCGATTCAGAATCTGAGAACTCGGAGGAGTCAGACAAAGGTTATGAACCATCTGATGTGGAACCTGAATCTGATTCAGAGGATGATGCTTCTGATAGTGAATCACTTGTTGAGTCTGAGGATGATGATGATGATGAGGATTCTGAGGAGGATTCTGAGGAAGAGAAAGGAAAGACATGGGAAGAACTGGAGAGGGAAGCCAGTAATGCAGATAGGGAGAAAGGAAATGAGTCTGACAGTGAAGAAGATAGGAAAAGAAGAAAGGCTAAAAGCTTTGGTAAGTCACGAGGAGCTGGTTTAAGCAGTAGCATGCCTAAGAGGTCTAAGTTAAGATAGATTTTTGCTTTTGTTCTTTAGCCGGTTTATTATGGTTTAGTTCAGTTGTGGCTGCTTGTGTTTGGAGCTGTCCTATCATTGTAACAGGCAACAGAACCATCATGAATGAAACCACTTATCCCTGCCGTAGCTAAGCCTCCAAATGATTCATGTTTTTATACCCCAGCCTTAAATTTTCACCTTTTATGATATATTTTGGTTCAATGAGAAGGATTTTGATCAAGTATATATGCATCACAATTTTAATAAAAAGTAAGAGGAAAATGATTTGATAGTAAAAATTAAAGATGTTATATTACAAGTTTTTTAAGTGTAATTATGTAGGATGAATATTATTACATCATCGAGAACTTAATGAAATTGAAAGCCATTGAGTGTTATTTTAGACTATTGGTGAATTTTAGACTATACATGAGTAAAATTAAGTAGCAAAAATGAGAATGTTAAAATGAATGTATCATCACACAAGAAAGAGAAATAATTATACATATAAAACCTCGTTATTCCACACACCCCGCCCCCCATTTATGCCAGAACCATGGTAGATTCCTCTAAATAATACAATATAATATTGTTTTATAACGCTTTTATTTTTCAAGTATCATATTATGTATTGCTACCATACTCTTTTTTTTTCTCCTTCCAAAAAATGATTTTTATTTTATCATTTTTAAGTAATTAATAAAAGAATAATTTATTACTTTAGGTATTAGTGAATTGATTTTATTCAGTGAATAAATTATTTTCAATTGTATCATTTAATGTACAAGCGTTACAGATAAGATGAAGTACATTCTTCACGTGTAACAGTTTTTTTTCCCCCCCTATTTGATTGTATAACGTACTAATCATTTAGCCATGGTAAAATTTTTATTCCTTTTTTCTGACAAGTAGATCAAGTTGCCCCTATATATTATCCAAGTTCATGAATCCTGCACAGCTTACCGTTTATTTTTGTGTCATTTATTTCATTAATAAAATTTATTATAATTTTTTTTTCAAGTGTGAACTCTAATTCTATTAAAACAATTTAGTACTTAAAATATTATTTTAATTAAAGCTAGTTTTTTTATAAATAATTTATATTTAAGAGATTTCGAAATTAGAAAATATTATTTTAATTAAAGCTAGGTTTTTTTAAGAACTATTATTAAACACCATAACAAATTAAAATATAAAAATTTAAAACACTTAAAAAAATTCTAACATAAAAATATTGTTTATTTCATATTAATAGTTATAAAATAATATTTAAAATGTCACAAAAGATTTATGATATACAACATGTTTGATTTTCAAGGATAAGATAAATACATCCATTCATAGTTGATTCCTTGTTTGAGGGCATTCTTTAATAACTATTGTAATGAACTCAAATAAAGAGAATTGATGATTTTATGGCTTAGGATTTATGGTTCTTCCTCAATCAAATTCAGAGTTTATTAATGAGACATTAGTTTCTCTTCACTCACATGAGGAGAAGAGAATATGAATTGTGATTTGGTATATTAGGGATCATAGTCTTCTTATAGCATGTTAAGTTAGAAGGATTCTCATTATTTAATAATAGGTCAACATTGAGATGTGTTTGGTTAAATTTATTTAATCTAATTTAATAGTATGATGGACTCACTTAATTTATCCATATAAAATAAAGTCCATTAATGATAACTAGTTAATTTAATTGTTTTATAATATTAACCTGCATCAATTATTAAAATATAAAATTACAACAACACATCTATACCAAAAAAAAGATACTATATATAATCCCATGTATCAATACTATATAAAGTTGTGTAACCCATACCTAGTGATGAATTCAAATAATATAACATGCTAATTAAAGTTTACAAGTAATAAAAATCTATTAGAACTTTACAATATTGTTAATTATGTTTCCGATGAAAGCTTTTTATAAATTTTTTCAATTGATTTCTTTTCCTAACATTTTATATTAAACATATTTTATATTTACAAAAAAATTAAACTTTTAAGGGAGGGGGCCAAGGCCCCACTTGCCCCTCTAAATTTGTCCTTGTGCATTCCTTGTACTCTCATCACGCAGTATAGCATATTGTGAATTACATGACGATTCGATAAGAGTATCTTTAATGGAGGGTGTTTAACCAGTTTCTTATTTATAAGCACCGTTTCTAATAAGAAATGCTCATTGGAGTAGGCTTATGTGGCACAAGAAGGAAATTTTTTTTTAGCTCCGTGTCTTGCAGAAGCAACGGTGCTCGCCTGCCTCTGCTGTATTTTTTGTTTTCTTTTTCTTTACTTTCCTTTTCCCATCATTAAAATTTCTGTACATAAATTCTTTTTGAACCAGCTACGCTTGGGAGTTGGAACTATATGTACATCTAAATTACTATTTCATCACAAATTTCACAATATAAATATATATATATATATATATATATATATATATATATATATATATATATATATATATAACATGTGGAAATAGCTGAATACATTTTGATAAGCTGAATACACCTTTAAAATTTTTATAATTTCATTTATTTTATCATTTAGTTTTTATAATTATAAATATATAATTTTAATTTATATATATATATATATATATTAGTTTTTATAATTTGAGATATATATTTTTAATTCATATATTTAAATTTTATTAATTATTTTAATTTTTTTCGTTAATTTTTTTGTAAATTTATTTCCTTTTATGTTGATATGTTAATTTTTTATTATTGTAATTTTTGTTTTTGTTAGTTATTCATATTTATATATTATTTATAATAATTAATTTTATAAAAATTTATCATAAAGTATAGTGTGAGGTGTTAAAAAGTGTAGCATGAGTTGTAAAAAAGTTGGGGAGCTTATAAGCAAATTTCATTGGAGCAAAAATTGTAAAGTATAGTATGAGTTACTTATGAGTGACGTAGCACAGTGGAACCCATTTAAAGTGGTTGGGAGTTGCTTATAAGCAACTCCCATTGTAGATGCTCTAACATAAAGTTCTCACTATGCTTATTAGCAATGATGGAACTAGGTTCAAAAATGACGGAACTAGGTTCATTGCTAGGGGTTATATTTTTTTTTCTTTTCTTTTTACGCTGTATTTGGATTGTGAATTTTAATGGAGTAATTTATTTCTTTTAAGGGAAATTTAAATATTTTGAGATAAAATAATTTATTTGGATGAATTTTTTTTAAATTAAAATTTAAACATTTGTAAATTTTTTTAAAATGGTAGGATTTCCAATTTTCTAAAATAAAAGTAAGTGTTTCAAATTCTCTAAAAAAAAATAAGAATTTAAATTTTTTTTCTATTTTAAAGTCAACATAAAAATAATAATATTTTTAATTGTTGAATACTTTTGTAAAATATTAAATCTTATCTAATATTAATTTTTTAAATTTAAATTAAAATTAGCCAATATTTAACAAATGTGAAATCACTTGTCCAAATAAAACATTTAAAGAATGATAAAATTAAAATTAAAATAATTTAAATTTTAATAATTTTAAATTCTTTAAATTTCTAAAATCACTCATATCTATTTTAATATTAAACATTTTCTCCCTCCAAATTCTAGTCTTGCTTCTTATCTTTTATTTTTTTTTCTTTACAAAAAATAATATATATTTTTTTATAAATATTTTCTGTTGTTTAGTGAAAACACATATATAATAATAAATTCTATTGTATAAGGTGCAACTAATTTCTCACATAATCACACCATTATTCTTAAATTATGCATTTTTTTTTCTTTTACTTCCTTTGATTTTTCTTTCAAATATTCTAATATTTTTCAATTTGAAAATTAGTGTCAAATTTAAGTTTTTGATATATAATTAAATTATATACTCAAAAAAATCTTACAACAAAATTTCTAATAAAAAAAATACTTGTAATCTTTTAAAAAAGAAAAGTTAATTGTTTTTAATTGTTCATATTAATTTTAGCTATAATTGTTTTATTTTATGTTAATTGTTTTATAATTATTTTTTCTTCTCAATTTAATTTAAAATTATTTTTAATTTTCTAGATAAGTTAATATATTTAAGAAAATTTATTTTTAATTATAAATTGTTATTGTACAATGTACTCCTCCCATTTTTTTTCATAATTGATATATTTTTATTTTTATTTCATTGTCACTTTTTTAAAATCAATAACTTATTAATTTTTTTTCTCATTTTTACTCTCGATAATTAATGTATGTTTACTGAATAATGTGTCTATTTATTTCTAATATAATACCTATTTCTTCTCCAACTACCTATGTGAAATTAATATTGCACTTATGAGGATAACATATTTCCAATAACATTATTCATCCATGAATTTTTTTTTTCTTTTCAGAGTATTCATTTAAGAATTAGGATACCCAAAAGACACAATGTACTTAAAAGTGTGATTAAATAGAATAGATTACAGTTCACATGTGTATTCTAGTAATCAATACATTAATTCATGGACTTTTCAAAAAGTACATAACAACAATAAGTATACACAAATTAACAGTCTCAAGACTTAAATATAAAAAAAATAATAATAAAAAAAAAGGTATAAAAAAAATAAATAATAAATATTTTTAAAAATTAAAATATCAATTTTCTTAAATATGATTGAAAATTTTTAAACGATTGTGAAAAAAAAAGAAGAAAAAACTGAGAGAGTATAAACTTTTGTCCCTTCATCAAAATTTTCTAGTACCGTCCCTCCTTACTAGATAATCATTTCCGTTGATTTGTTGCCAACACAACTCCATTGGTAGCCACCAAAACACGCTTTCCAAAGGAATATATTAAGGGAGAAAAGCAAAAGATAAAATTTCTAATGGAATAAATTTTATCAAACGGGTTTAGAGTGTGGTCCAATTAGAATGAGGTTGACCATAAAGTCAACAATAGAAAAAACAGAGATTACTTGAAGGGCAAGGAGAAGAATTCAAGAATAGATCAAGCCAACAGTAATAAGCTTCTGTTCATAGATTCTCTCTCCTTTTTTATTTTTTGTCGTTTTGATTGATTCAATCCCTTATCCGTGTTTTGTTATCCCTGCTTAATGAAATAGAAGTAGTGATCTTCAATCATATGTTTATTTTAGTAATTCCCATGAAATTAAATTCACTGCTCTTCACATTCTAGGCAGAGTCAAGGTATTTTTCTTATATTAGTTAGTTCTATTCAGTTCCTTTTTCATCTGGGGTATTCATTTCCTGTTATATATAATAATTTTCATTTTGTGATCTAAAGTCTTCTCATTTTCGATGTTTCTTCTTTCTTTCTGTCTAGTTTTTCTTTTTTCGTCTAGGTGAGGCATATTGCATGTTTTCTAACGACATGCTCAAACTACAATGATTCCTTTTTTGTTTTTTTGGTCTGTTTTCCTTCTCCTTCTTTTTCTGCTTTCATGGATACATGTCATCACAGTTTGAGTTAAATAAGAAAGTGTTTGTCTTTGGGTTTTTATTTTTATTTTTTATTACTTTTTGTTCCCTACTCCTCTTTTTCCTGGTAATGAATACAAGTGTGAAACCCTTCACATAGAAAACTTCGTTTAATTTGGCATTTCCTGGTAGGAGCTTAATTCTAGAGAGACTTTTTTTCTTGTTTCCGTGTAACTTTTGGGAAAGCTGCTTCCAGGAAAGGCCACAAGAAGTTTCTTTTAAACTTGAGTTATACAAAGTCATTGAGTCAAGGCATGCAATTTGAAAAAATAAAAAATAAAAATGAATGTTACTCCTTCCTAGAAACCATCCTTTTTGGGAAAAAGATTTCCTCTGGCCCAAAATCAAACCCCCACTAATCAAATTCAACTTTTTGTTCACAGGTCTTGATTAAAGTTTTTTTTTTACTTGTCTTGAGAATCAACAATTTGCATCAATGAGCATGGAAAAAAAACAGAATTGTCAAACTGTTAGCACAAGCTCACATGGCACTATTCTTGGTCTTGTTGGCCACTACCTGTTTGAAAATGGTTCATCTCAGTTTGTGTTCATGGATGTTAAAAGTGAGAGTGAAGCTTCCGTTGATCATTCCCTCAGCTTCTCTACTGAAAACTTTGTGCAGACCCTTGCTTTATGCAATGGCCTTATCCTCTTGTCTGGTTTCAGTGGTGACCAACCCTGTTACCATGTGTTCAACCCCCTCACCAAGCAGAGTGTCATGATCCCCCAAACTAGTATCCAAGGGGGTGTTGCTAGAGCTGGATTAGCCTTTGATGGATGCCAAAACCAATTTGAGGTTGTGCTTGTTGAAGCATGTTCTAAAACCAATGGACTAGAACTTCATGTTTTCTCTTCTGACACTGGCAAATGGAGTAGCCACAACCCCACCAACATAACTGTTCCTTCTTTGCCAGAATTTGAGTTCCAAGAGCTTGGAACACTCCCTCTTTACTCAAATGGGGAACTCCATTGGGAAATAGGTGGATACTTGTTGGTGTATAATGTCCGAGGAAGCCATTGTGAACTTTATGAACTGCCAAATTGTTTTGATGATTGGTCTTGGCAATCAACTTTGACTTACCGCCGTTGCTTGTGTGAATCAGGAGGCAGTGTTTACTATTGCTACACTGATTTTGATGGTTTTCACATTTGGAATCTTCTCAATGAGAATCAACATGTTGGACTCTCATATTCTTGTGATCACAAAAAGTTTCCATGGAGACTAGTCCATAGTGTCATCCATGAAGTGTTTATGTCTAAGCTGACTAAGCACCAAAAATTTTGTGGCAGCATTTATGGCTGGGAGCCTTACAAGGTTGCACCTATTGCCTATAGTGAAGAAGCCCAAACCATATATTTGCAGCTTCCAGGAACTGTTATTTCTTACGAATTTGATACAGGAAGTATTGGATCAATCTGCAGCTACTCATATCCAGGCATGAACTTCAATTGCTGCTCATTCTTTTCTTCAACTATTAATGGACCTCATAGTGCACAGAGAGACACTAGTGGAGAAAGTGAGCTAAATCTACCCATAGCAGAAATGGCAAAGTTAGCCCTTTAAATCAACTTTTGATAACAGTCATTATGGTGGTATTCAGTGGTCATTAAACTCCTTATATGCTACTCACATATAGTAATTATGCTAGTAATATTTTTCACCTTTCAATTTCTACATTTGAATGTTGATTAACTCAGACATGATTATCTTCTCTCTCTTCTCTCTTTTTTTTTTATATTTTTTTTTTATAATTTGTATTTTGATCTATGTGACCAACATCAACAAGCACTTTTTTGTTGTTGTAAGTACTAGCTGTATTCATTCTGTGTGTGTATAACGGTGACACAGTGAGTAACTACATACATACTATATTGGTGTAAAAAAAAAAAAACTTCATACATACTATTCAATTCTCTCAACAACAACCAACCGGTGGTTCTTTTACAATATACTTCTTTTTAACATGTTCTTTTTTTCAAATTGAAAAGTCCTACTAAATAATTGAAACTCATTTGATTAGGAATAGTAGTCACATTAATTATAGGGTCGCTAAGATATTAAAGAGTGCGTTAAAGAAAAGTATGTGTGTTAAAGTTGGTATCTTACAAAGTACCCATTAACATATAGTGTCTTCAGATTATTCTTGTAAAAATAAGCTGTTTCCATATGTGGTTAATGGAAAAAAGTCTACTTTCAAAATGAGAAAATAAGTTACAAAAGGGTGACCCATAGATTGATCCACCAGATAAAAAGAAATATATCATCTAAATATAATTAATTCATTAAAATATTCAAATGCTTGAAGCATCAAACATGTTTATCAATAACCTTAAAGGGCCAAAACTAGGTACAATAATATTTTATTTCATTAGCGTCAATAAGTACATAACCACAAATAAATATGCCTAAGTTACAATAAATACAAAAAAAAAAAAGTAATAAAAAAGAGAAGTCATCCTAACGGGTTAATCTTACCCAAACTTTTATCAACATGTTAAAAAGACGAGTTGATTAGATTAATCTCGTTTTAAAAGTTAATTACAAATTCTAAGACCCAAATGGAAAATGATTACAAGTTGGAACATTACTCCTTGTAAAAAAAAAAAAAGTTGGAACATTACTCGGGGTACCATGTAATTGCATTATTTATTTATTTTTGGTTACAAATTGCATTAGGACTTTATAGGAGCAAACAACACAGTTTATATGGTGAAAATATATGTCAGGTAGCCTACACAGTTTGAACGGGCTAATAATGGATCAACCCAGCTTTGTCCAATATATCAGTGGACTAATAAAGTAACACAAAAAGAAAAAAAAAAGATTAAGCTAATTCAAAAAAATAAATCATAAAAATTTAAGATGCATAAATGAATACAGTAAGATTAAAGTTTATTAAACCTCGTTAAATTCAGTAATTTAAAATGTAAGATGCATAAATGAATAAACTCAAATAAAAAGTACAACATAAGCAAAATATATGTTGCAATTGTTTTAATCAAAATGTTTATACAGTGATCGCAGTGATCCACATGTTGTTGGGCCTTGCATTTAAATGGGCTTGTTTATTTATTTTCGGAGGTAACTAGTAGTAATAAGTATTATGTGGCTAACTTAATCAACAAGTTTTAGCATACATAGTTGGGAGATAACTCATTTTCTTAAACATGATATCGATGTTTTTTTTTTGTCATGTTTATAGAGAAAACTTTGTTAAAAGAGATAAAACTAACTATTTTTTAGTCATAAAAATTACAATGGTGATAATAAAGTTTGAATTTAAAATTTCACATATACTACTTTAATATTCACTATTAGGTTGATTTTAGTAATTTTAACAAAACTTACTTTAATAATCTTTATGTTTTAAAGGAAATTAATTTCTGATTTTTGAGAAACATACTTAGAGCATACAAAAATATGGGTAACTCATTGGCTTGTTATCTTTAATTCCTAATGACTTTATTGACGAGCTAAATGGGCTGGAGTGGGCGAAACAAGTATAACAATTGAAACTAAAAACTCTTATTCCATGTAGAACATGATAAAGTATCGAATTTTAATAGTTTTAACTTTAGATATACAAAAAGTTTAATGGTGATGGACGGATAATGTAAAACGTCGATCACAATTTATAATAAATAATAAATTTGTTAATTTTTATAATTATGTCTAAAACTTTTTACAATAACGATGTATTACCATTAAATCATGTATAAAATAGTCATTTATTAAAAAGTTTGACAAGAATAAGTAATTATTTAACTATAATAAGATGAACTTTAGCTTAATTAACTTTAGGCGGTTGGAAAGGAGCAAGCGGAGCAGGAGCAGGCCCTCTCAGTTTTTTCCCATAGAAATTATATATTGAGTTTATTTATTTTTTTATATGAAAAATATAATAGAAGCAACTAGCATCAATGGTTGAATTCTATAAGATTATATTTTTTATAATACTTCATAAAAATAAATTTTATGACTTTAATTGCGTTGAATCGTATGACATCCTTGACGAATATGTATATTAGACATTTGCAGATATATGTAACGGTTATGTATCTTAGACATTTGCAGATATGTAATCAATGATACATGTTTGCTTATAATTTGAATGACATATTATTATACATTATGAAAAAAGTAAAAGGACTTGCATGTTGTATAATCAATGGTTGATAATACTTTAATTTGAGCAACATAATAACAATGAAATTTATTTATGTAATAATATAATAATTATATGCGTCGTCACGTATTTAACTAAGATGTTTCTTATAATATAAATAAGTATTTTAAGTAGCTTGATCATATTGAAATAATTAATTACGTAACTTTTTGGGTTAGTTAGATTAATAACTAATTTAAATAAAAATTTCACAATATCATGATTTTTTAAATTTTGTCAATTAAACCAGGAAGATCGAGTATTTCTATTAGAGTATAACAACTTAAGACTGAATCTACCACGACTTTAGGATGCATAACTAAGCCTCCCATGAGATTAACTTGTCAACTACTTTTCAAATAGTAAACCACTTCCAATACTTAGTTAGGGATTATAGCCCTAACCTTGTACCTTACTTTATTTGGTCGCTTTGTACACATATAACTCGCTTGGCTCCTATACGGATTAACATTTGGTTGCTTTATAATCAATATATCTTGATTTGGTCCTTATATTGTGGCCACTTATAAACAATATAACTTGATCTTACACCTATGTCGCATCAACTAAGGTACTAAAGAAGATTTAACAATCTACTTCAAGAGTCAACTTCTTAAAAAAGGTTTTCAACAACTAGCTTCATAGAGCACCACAACACAATATCCTCATAATAGGATATTCACTTTTTAAAACAACCTCTTCTCTAGTCCTAAGTCAATCAACACAACTTAACATAATGTCTTAAACACTCTCAACAATTACCACCTCAACAACACAACATGTAGCTCAACTTACAACTTTCAACAATTTAATCATCTATATACATCATCCTATATCAATGTATAAAGAACTAACATTATACAAAAAAAATACAACATGTAAGCCCTCTTACTTATTCAAATAGTGTTCAACATTTAATTAGCCAAGAAAAACACATTTTCATTAGACAACCCACACCTGTTGTCATTCTTTTCACGTCCAATGTCATTGAGACAGAGAGATTCTGGCTCGCCCACGCTCAGTGTGAATGAGGTAGAGAACCCCTAGGACAATCATGTTTAGCGTGGTCAAAACCCACATTCGACATCGTTCAAGCAAAGAGTCTCTATCTAACTCACGTCTAGTGTTGCTACATTGGTACTCGGTCTCATCTAAGCAAAGAGCTTCTATCTTGATCACGCTTGACATCACTTAACTTGGGCTCGATGTCACCAAGTTTAAGAGATCTAAAGGTATCCATGTTGTGCACCATTTAACCAACGTCTAGCGTGACCAAGTCATAGAGCTTTTCGCTAACTCATGCTTGATGCTACCAATTTCGTGCTTGGTGTTAGTGAGGCAAAAAGTCTCTAGCCTACATCACACCTAACACCTTGAAGCTATGCTTGACGCAATGATGATTTTGCACATGAGAGAATCACAAAATTGGTTCTCTTCACTTGAAAATCAAGAAACCCAAACATGCAATATAATAAATAACATCTAATCATCATAAACAACTTATTTCCCACCAAAATAGTAACATGGAACCACGATAATCACTAAATTCACATCAACATGCTTCAAAAACACCAAAACTTCACACATAAGAACTTCCTCTCAATCATCAATACAACCACAATTTTAATGAAGTTTAAGAAACATACAACATTATAAAACAACAAAGAATAGAATTCTAGTTTCCTTTACCTCTAACTCCAGGAGAAAAGAGAAAAAGGAAGAAGAAAACAAGTTCCTCTAGAGAAACTTTGCATGACATAACACCCACTCTAATTCTAAACTCCAACAATTGTCTTGAATCACCAACCAACAATAACTCTCAAGGGAAAGATCCTACAAATTAAGCAATTGGGGGTCAATAGAAGAAAAGAAACTCTCACCAACTCTAGAACACTTCTCTCTAAACTATCTCTCTAAGTTTTCTTAAGAATGAACTTATAAAATTCAAGTCTTAAATAAAATCTTATAAACCTTTCCCTATAGGTTAAACTTGACCTTTGATAAGAGTAACTCCTAATAAATAAATCACTACAACACATAATTTAATACATTTAATAACTATTAATAATGCATAGCATTACAAATGCTCCCAATTTGAGAAATTAAGAAAAGTAGTTTTGTTTAAACAAACATTATAAACAAATGATTAGAATGAATTATTTTCGTTTAAGTAGAAGTAAGACAATATATGTATTGTAATTTTAGTAAGAAAAATGTGACATTGAAGTAAAATGAGAGAATACATAACTCACATGCTTTTTTAAATTTAAATATATGAAATCATGCTTATAAAATGACGAAAAAATTAATGAGAATATTGTAAATAGAAATTAGTGAGATGGTTAAAATAAAGAATGGTAATAGGAATTATTTATTCCTAAAATTACTTACTAAACTTCAAGACAAATTTTATTGTCATGTTATGCATCAGTTAGGAGTGATAAAATGAGTCGTAAGCTAGCCAACTAGCTTGCTTGACCCGTCCCACTTAACCTGTCTACTCACTAGGCCAAATGATGAGTTGACTCGCTAGACTGTTTAACTTTTAAATATTATTTTTAATTTATTTTTTAACTTATGATGTTTCTACCAAGGGAGTATCTAATGTTTTTGAAACATAGATGATAATTGTTTTGTACTTTTATCATATTATGGTATTTTAGTTTTGTTTATGTTCAATTCTAAAGGTGTCATAGATTATAATTTTAAATTATAAATAGTTATTTTTCTTTTTTAAATATTGAGATGAGAAAACTCTTTTTTAGGCTAAGTGTAATAGATGATTAATATATTTTAAACCATTTAACTAAATTTGTTTATTTGGGTTAGTGTTAAAATAAAAATCTTGATTTTTTGTAAATGTTTTTGTGTCAGTCCACTAACCCAATCTTAAATGGGGGGAGTTAGGATTTTGATCCCACTATCATCTAGCTAATCAAATCGTTCTACCTCATCTTTTGCAGGCTAATGGAGGTGCGAGTCAAAACGGTATAGACAATTTACTATCCCTAACTAGAGGTGTCAAACGGGTCGAACTAACTTGACCTATACAAGTCAAATATTATTTTATGTTAGGCTCGTATGACCTATATTATTTTCAGACAGTCATTTTTTGGCCCAACCTGACCTATGTATGTTGGGTCATCAAGCTAAATTGACCTAATTAAAAAATATTTTAAAAAATATATTTTTTACAATGAAAAAGAAAAAAAAATTATAACATGATTAATTGATACTATATATTATCCTAAAACACCTAGTTATTTTTGTGCAATCATGAAATACCCTATCACTACAAGTTAATTACAAAAGTTATTCTAGCAAAATTTGCATATAAATTATGTTGACTTCGTTTGTCATTCTTTTCCTTGAAGTTGAAAGCTCAACTTGATTATTTTTTAAAGCATATAGTGTTGTTCACAATTTAATGCTTAAATAACGATACGATAAATAATAAACAAAAGCTACAAGCAAATGTAACACTATCAACAAATATTTCATGCTTTCTCTTAAAATTTTGACCAAACTATCATTTGAAGAGGCTTTATCCAATGTGAGGAAAAATATTTTTCCATCTATCCCCCACTCCTTAAGAGGTCCAAGTAATTTTCTAGATAATTCTAATCCGATATGTGAACTATCCAATTTACAGAACGAAAATAACTTACTATTTAGCCTCCAATTTAAATCAACATAATGAGTAGTCACAATCTTATAATCTTGGATAGCTACAGATGTCCATACATCATAAGTCAAACATATTCTACCCGAAATAGTAGTTAATGCATTCTTTAATTTTTTTTGTTCAATTATAAACACTTTACTACAAACAACTAACTCTAACTTTAAATTTGTAAGCACACACATATACAAAAAAAAATGAAAGACTATTACAATTGTAGTATTATTATATTTTATTCTATTATTTTAAACACATTACATATTGATGTTAATTTAAATTATTTCAATTATTAGTTTAATGGGTCAGCCTGTGAACTTGTGGGTCAACCCAACCTGAGGTCATTTGACCTATCGGGCTTAGCGAGTTAGGCCAAAATGGCCTGATGCGTCACTACAAAAAAAGTTACATACAATGACATACAAAAAGTATCATTATAGGTATAATATATGTGTGTGTGTGTATATATATATATATATATATATATATATATATATATATATATGACATATAATTACATGTACTTTTAGAATTTATTTTAAATGAGATTTAATAATAATTTTGTATGTCACTATAACCTATACCCATACTTTTTAACAATATACCAACATATATTATATTTGTTGTGTGGGTAAAAGTGCTTTTTAATGATAATTTTTGTGTCATTATAGAATATATGTCACTATATGAAAATTTTCTTATAGTGGATCATCCATTTTAAAGCTCAGTCTGACCCTATTTTTAAGCTGACCAGGTTGGTCCATTGAACTAAACCCACAACTCTATCCCTGACATCAACTATACTTTATCACAATAAATGTTAAAATTTGAAAGGACAAGTAGAGAAAAATGTCATAATAGTATAAATGAAATGTTAAAATAAATATGTGAACCTATAAGACAATATAAAATAATTGATTCACTTTATAATTGGTCGAAATTCAACAAAGTCCTATCAAAAGAATTTTATCTCCGACATCAAGAGATCTCCTTGAATGAATATATCTACCAAAATAAAATTTTAATAATTATAAAAAGTGTCGAACTCATCATTAAAAATATAAATTCAAACAAAATCTTAAACTATTTGTAACAACCTAGTATGATATCATGTATTCTACATATGACCGACCATATTGAATGAGAGATAAGACTATTTATTGTTGTATTATAGATATGGTTACTCTAGGTCAAAAAATAGAATTTATTAATAAACATCGTAGTAGACCTTTATAGACGAATAACTAGGTGCATTAACTAAGATTAGTGTGAATATTTGAACAATGGCTACTAAATTTCAAGAGAGAACAACATGAATCACAAGTCACATGCAAGCACAGCGCGTAAAATATCTCAAAAACTTAATTTTGTCAAGGCATCAAGACGTTCATATGCGACATTGTCCGGTGACGATTTGTCATAACGAAATTATTATCCACTAACATCCCTATGACAGTTTTTAACTGATTATATCATCACAGTTTATAATAATTGGAATCCACTATTCAGAAGTTCATACCTCTGATTTGGACATTGAAATTGATCCTTCAATAATTTATTTTTTTGTTTTCAACAACAAATAAAAACAATATCATGGCCCTGGGAACATCATTGAAGTTCTAGTGGCTTATAATTTGTTCAAGACTGTTTGATTGTGTTCTCCACGAGCCCTTTAGACCACAGCTTATGAAATGCTACATCATTAGCAACAGTGAAATAGAAGCGACACCTCCTTGGATTAATATAAAATTTTGTATATATGATCTAAGAATGAAAAACTTTTAATCTAATAGTTAGATTTACAAAATTCACATTTAATTTAAAGTTATTAAGCGGTGTAACACTTAATAAAAATTACACTAATGTCGTTTGAATCTTCCTCTATATATTATATTTATAAATAAAAAAATTAGGTTAAAAACCTATTTTGGTCCCTTATAATCCTTTTTTGTTTCAATTTAGTCCCTCATTAATTTTTGGTCTCAATTTGGTCACAAACTAATTAATTGATTTAAATTTAGTCCCAAATTAATTAATTAGTTTCAATGTGGGACTTTCCGCCCAAATTGCTTTAACGGTGTTAACTTTTGGTCACGTGGACGCCACGCAGATGCATACGTGGATGCCACGTGGATGAGAATTTTTTTAAAAATACCTGGACCTAGAACGGCCCGTTCTGAAACTGGAACGAGCCGTTCTGGGTGCACTTTTGGTGTGTTAATTTTGCATCCGGAACGGCCCGTTCCAGGTGCAAAATTAACACACCGAAAATGCAACCAGAACGGCCCGTTCCGGTTTTATTTTATTTTTTATATATAAAAAATATTAATAATTTTATAAAATATATATTATTAATTATATTTTAATTATGTTATTATATCTAATAAAATAAATATATTAATATTTTTTATATTTTATTTTATTATGTTTATCTTATTAATTTTTATCATTTTATTCTTTTAATCTTAAATAAGTTGCAAAAAATTATAAAGTGATATTTAAATATTTTTTTAAACAGAAAGAGAAAAAGAAAAAATTATTACTCTATTTATAAGACAATTATATTTTATAAAAATAAGTATTTTTAAAATTTTTACCATAAAAAAATATTTTTCAAAATTATTATATTTTTTAATAAAATTAATCAAGAATATTGGTTTAATTGCATTTTTTATCTCTCAAGTATTACAATTGTGCAGTTTTGTGATCTCCAAGATTTTAATTGCATAATTTTAGTCCTTAAAGAATTACAATTGCGCGATTTTGGTCCTTCAATTTTTAATTGAACAATTTTAGTCCCTCGAATATCATAATAGTATGATTTTTGTTTCTCCCATTAAAAATTAATAATTTTAATATATATATATATATAATGTTTTAAAATTAAATAATTATTTATCTATTCAAATTAACGTATATTATAATTTTCGATATTATATCAATAATATTATTAATATATTTATAAATAAACTAATAATTTGATAAATATAACTTGTTATATATTAATATACTTTTACAAAAATATAAGTATATTAATTAGAAATATATATCTGATCTTATATATTTATATTTTTGTAAAAGTATATTAATATATATTAAGTTATATTTATCAAATTATTAGTTTATTTATAAATATAGTAAAAATATTATTGATATTAATTTATCAGTAATATTAAAATACTAATAATATATAAATTTTATTTATTTAGTAATAATAAATATATATCATTTGATACATTAAAAAAAATATATACGTTAATTTAAATAAATAAAAAATTATATAGTTTTAAAACATTATATATATATATATTAAAATTTTAAAATTAATAAATTTTTAATGAGAAAGACTAAAATTGCACAACTATGATATTTGAGAGATTAAAATTGTTCAATTAAAAATTGTGAGACTAAAATTACACAACTATAATCTTTTAAGGACTGAAATTACTCAATTAAAACCTTAAAGATTAAAATTGCATAATTATAGTATCAAAAACACAATTAAGTAAAAAATATTTTATTCACAGTTTTGGAACGGGTCGTTCTTAAAGCAGAACGGGCCTTTCTGGTTTCAGAACGTCCCATTCTGCTTCATTGTTGGTGTTTTAATTTTGCAACCAGAACGGCCCGTTCCGGTTTCAGAATAGGCCGTTCCGGGTCCAGGTGTTTTCAAAAAAATTCTCATCCACGTAGATGCCACGTATGCATCTACGTGGCATCCACGTGGCCAAAAATTAACTCCGTTTAAATAATTTGGACGAAAGTCCCACATTAAAACTAATTAATTAATTTGGGACTAAATTAAAACCAAATAATTAGTTTGGGATCAAATTGAAGCCAAAAATTAATGAGGGACTAAATTAAAACAAAAAAAGATTATAAGGGACCAAAATAAATTTTTAGCCAAAAAATTATTAAATCACAATGTAAATTAAGGTAACAAAATATTATTTAATGTCATAAATTAAAATCAGAATATGGTTACTGTACTAAAAGAAAATCAGAATATGGTTAAAATATACTCCCAATAGTTGTGGGAAATTGGAAGTTGACACATAGAAAAGCTAACATCTATGGTATTGTCAATCATCAAATCTTGACCCCATGACTAGATATATGTTTTCCTTGTATTGTCCAATCGAGGCCACAAAATAAAAAATTGTGTACAAAATAATTAAAAGTTTTAATTAACCATAATAAGGTACTTGACTACGGTCCAAATTGAAGTTTGTTAAGAAATATTTATTTAATCCTCTATCCACCAATTCATCGCTTTGTGCGTGCAGAGCATGTCAGCGTGGTCCTAAGATGAACAGTGTGAACTAATGTGAAGAAAATTTTCCAGAGACAAAACTTGTTTTTTAAAATAATTATATTGTTAAGGGAAAAAAAATCAAGAATATCTTTTTCTTCTGCAGATCGAGCTAGATTCTTTCTGCCAGCCAAACTTACTAATAATGGTTGAATGATATAAAAATATCATAAAAATTATTTCGTATAAAATAAATTAAAACTCTAATTTAGTCCTGGAACGTCTCGCTCGTAGGTCGATTGGTATTGCCGACTCGGCCGATTGGTATCGCCGAATATAAGGGCTACTATGCGTGTGAGGCCGACTATAAACCTGTGCATTGCCTAGGCCGATTCACGACCTGATCTCACCCGAATGTAACCTTGGCCGACTCACCCGACTGTAACCTTGGCCGACTCACCCGACTGTAACCTTGGCCGACTCTCCCTTTCAGAGCCAGGAGCCAGATACCGATCGACTCCCACCCATAAAGGCTTACTCGGTCATTATCCGATTGGACACCTAGTAAATGGCGAGGTCCCACCTTCACTCACCAAGTATTTTCCAGATTGTAACGGCTAAAGAGATCCCAATATTCACGGGGCCCATAAGGCCCGTGAACAAGAAACTATAAAATCCAAAACCCTAGAGTTAAGAAGACAGATTACACTTTTGAATGCTCTAGCTCTAAGGCACGATCTAGGAAAAAACCCTAGTCCACCCTTTGGCCGGAACATTTTGGCGCCCACCGTGGGGCTACGGTGAAACTTTTCCTACGCCCCAAGTAACACAGAAGAATCCTCACTTTACCATGGCAAGAGGCGGCACATCCAACAGCGACTCGCAACACCCTACCATGGAGGAGATGATGGCATTGATCAACATTTTGAGGGAGGAGAATGCGCGATCCAGGGAGAGAGAGGAGGCTATTCAACAAGAAAACGAGGAGATTATGAGGCGGGCAGACGAGATGCAAGCTATGATAACGGCCAACGCCAGGACGGTGGAGGAAGATGTCATGATGGAAGTCCCCAGAGATTTTCGACCTTTTTCGGAGGCCATAGAGGCCGAGACCATCCTAAGGGATCATCGGATTCCCCAAGTCGAACCTTTTGATGGAACTCAGGATCCCAGTCAGCACTTGACGGATTTCCGAGCTCAAATGTTAATTTGTGGAGGAAGTATGGAAGTCCGCTGCAAACTATTCATGGGTACACTCAAAAAAGCAGCACTGGATTGGTTTAGTGGTCTCCCTGACCGATCAATCACTGACTTTGATGTCTTTAGTCGGCTCTTCATGGCACAGTTTGCTGCTAACAAGAAGAAACCACCGATCACGTCGGACTTGTTCGACCTCAAACAGAAGCGGGAGGAGTCGTTGAAGGACTTTCTGCAAAGGTTCAATGAGGTCGCCTGGAGGATAGCGTCCTTGGATGAAAGGATGACAGTCATCGCGTTCCAGAAGGGCTTAAGGTCTGGAGCTTTCGACATCGCGCTGGAGAAAGCGAATTGTCAAACGATGTCGGAGGTGAGAGTTTTCGCCCTGAGTCACCTCAAGACGGAGAAGGGACAAATCAACAAAAGGGTAGCTGAAAGCCGAGAAGCTGGGGTCGTCCCAAGAGATTTTTATTCCATATAAAAATGTGAAAAGGTTTTTGCCGAGAAGGTTTTTAACGAGGCACCACTAACCAATAATTCCAATTTTATTAAATACCATCTCTTTTATCTTTCCATGATCGACAGGTGTGTTATTTAAAGGCAGCAAACTCGTGATTGTCGGCAAAAGTCCGGCTGGGCAAGTATAAATAACTCGAAGACCAAACTCGTGATTGATCGGTAAAAATCTGATTGGACGAGTATAAATAACTCGAAGACCAAACTCGTGATTGTCGGCAAAAGTCTGATTGGGCGAGTATAAATAACTCGAAGACCAAACTCGTGATTGTCGGCAAAAGTCCGGCTGGGCGAGTATAAATAACTCGAAGACCAAACTCGTGATTGTCGGCAAAAGTCCGGCTGGGCGAGTATAAATAACTCGAAGACCAAACTCGTGATTGATCGGTAAAAATCTGACTGGACGAGTATAAATAACTCGAAGACCAAACTCGTGATTGATCGGTAAAAATTCGACTGGGCGAGTATAAATAACTCGAAGACCAAACTCGTGATTGATTGGTAAAAATTCGAATGGGCGAGTATAAATAACTCGAAGACCAAACTCGTGATTGATCGGTAAAAATCCGACTAGGAAAGTATAAATAACTCGAAGACCAAACTCGTGATTGATCGGTAAAAATCCGACTGGGCGAGTATAAATAACTCGAAAACTAAACTCGTGATTGATCGGTAAAAATCTGACTGGGCGAGTATAAATAACTCATTAGACATTGTAACTTGGTCATTTTCATCACCAAAAAGAGTCAGAACTTGGGCGATCATCCCATGTGATATTGAATTCTTAACTTGGATTATTTTTCAATGGTAATGCAGATCGGCATATGGACGACTGCCTTTTCAAATAATAACAGGAATTTTTCATTCACTTTTTGAGGTCGGCGTATGAGATCGGCATGTGCGATCGACGTATGGGCGATTGCCTTTTCAGATAATAACACTTAAGAATTTTGTCACTCATTTTTTAAGGTCGGCGTATGTAATCGACGTGTAGGTGACTGCCTTTTCAAAATACAAGTTTTAACTAGAAAATTTTTCATTCATTGTTTTAATCGGAGTTTGGGCGATTGGTTTGCAAAAATTCAAGTTTTTCCACATGATGACTCATATAATATCTCGGTTTATTTCCGACTTAGATCTAAGGAGTACTTGCTTAAGCCCTTTCGCCTCGTAGGCTAAAGGCTGGAAGGCAAGTGGACCGTCTCGGCCGTAGGCCGATTGGTGTCGCCGACTCGCCTGTAGGCCGATTGGTGTCGCCGACTCGCCTGTAGGCCGATTGGTATCGCCGACTCTGTCGTAGGCCGATTGGTGTCACCGACTCGGTCGTAGGCCGATTGGTATCGCCGACTGGGCCGTAGGCCGATTGGTATCTCGAACTATAAGGACTACACCTTAAGCCTTTTCTCCTTATAGGCTACGGGCTGGAAGGCAAGTGGATCGTCTCGGCCGTAGGCCGATTGGTATCACCGACTCGCCTATAGGCCGATTGGTATCGCCGACTCTGTCGTAGGCCGATTGGTGTCACCGACTCGGCCGTAGGCCGATTGGTATCGTCGACTGGGTCGTAGGCCGATTGGTATCTCAGACTATAAGGACTACACCTTAAGCCTTTTCTCCTTATAGGCTCAAGGCTGGAAGGCAAGTGGACCGCCTCGCCTGTAGGCCGATTGGTATCGCCGACTCTATCGTAGGCCGATTGGTGTCACTGACTCGATCGTAGGCCGATTGGTATCTCGGACTATAAGGACTACACCTTAAGCCTTTTCTCCTTATAGGCTAAGGGCTGGAAGGCAAATGGACCGTCTTGGCCGTAGGCCGATTGGTATCGCCGACTCTCCTGTAGGCCGATTGGTATCGCCGACTCTGTCGTAGGCCGATTGGTGTCACTGACTCGGCCGTAGGCCGATTGGTATCGCCGACTGGGCCGTAGGCCGATTGGTATCTCGGACTATAAGGACTACACCTTAAGCCTTTTCTCCTTATAGGCTCAAGGCTGGAAGGCAAGTGGACCGTCTCGCCCGTAGGCCGATTGGTATCGCCGACTCGGCCGTAGGCTGATTGGTATTACCGAATATAAGGGCTACTATGCGTGTGAGGCCGACTATAAACCTGTGCACTACCTAGGCCGATTCACGACCTGATCTCACCCGAATGTAACCTTGGCCGACTCACCCGACTGTAACCTTGGCCGACTCACCCAACTGTAACCTTGGCCGACTCACTCGACTGTAACCTTGGCCGACTCACCCGACTGTAACCTTCACCGACTCTCCCTCTCAGAGCCAGATACCGATCGACTCCCACACATAAAGGCTTACTCGGTCATTATCCGATTGGACACCCAGTAAATGGCGAGGTCCCACCTTCACTCACCAAGTATTTTCCAGATTATAACGGCTAAAGAGATCCCCATATTCACGGGGCCCATAAGGCCTGTGAACAAGAAACTATAAAATCCAAAACCCTAGAGTTAAGAAGACAGATTACACTTTTGAATGCTCTGGCTCTAAGGCACGATCTAGGAAAAAACCCTAGTCCACCCTTTGGCCGGAACAAGTCCCTTATAATATTAAAAAATTTTAATTTAAATTTGGTTTCACTTTAATTTTTTGTTTCAATTTAGTCCTAATTTATTAAAAATATTTCAATGTGGGGTTTTAGTCCAAATTTCACAGATGACATTAAAGGTCCGTAAGAATCACGCCTGTGATTCCAAATCACGACTGTGATGCTCACGCCTAGTGTTAAATCACACGTCAGAGTGGCTAGGCGCGACCACGCCGCACTGCGCCACCTCATTTTCACCATCACTCGCCTCGCCAGGCCCGACGAGGTCAACACCGAGGCGGAATCGCTCGCAGCGGAGCTCATGGACGCCATCTCTGCCGAGACTCTCATGTGCACCGGTGCAGATTGGAGCCTCCAGAACGACAACGGGTGGAGCACGCTCCAAGAAGTCGTGTGCAAGAGAGAGGAAGCCATCGTCGTCATTATTGTGCGCTACTACCAACCTCTTGCTTGGGCCAAGGGGTGTCAAAGGCTCCCCCACATTGTCGCTTTCGCTGCACGAATCCACAACTTCTACATGGAGATATCCTTCCATTTTGAAAGCTCTGTCATTCCCTTCTAACTTTCTTCGTCACAAAGGGGTTGCTGCGGTGGTCCACGGCGACGTCGTTTGCCGCGTCGACGTCTTCGGATGGGAGAGGAAGAGGCGACAATTTCACCGAAGAGATGATAACTGGGCAGAGGGAGATATACGACAAGGTGGGGGTGAACGTGTGGCGATTTTTGACGTCGGTGGTGATCGGAGAACGAAGAACAAGAACAAGAACGAAGAAAACCCTCTCCTACCAAGATTTAACACTAAGCATGAGAATCACGGTCGTGATTTGGAATCATGGGCGTGGTTCTCATGGACCTTTGACGCCGTTTGTGAAATTCGGACGGAAGTCTCACATTGAAGTATTTTAAATAAATTGAAACCTAAAATTAAAGTGGGACCAAATTAAATTTTTTTAATATTATAAGAGACCAAATTAGGATTTTAACCTACGAAATAATAAGACTTAAATATAATTTTTATTTTCATAAATTATTATTTTTTTAAAAAATTTAATCTCTATAAATTTCTTTTATTATTTCATTCCTTATCTTTAATAATGTTATAAAAATAATTTTTACGTTAAATTTTATTAAAAAAACTTACATGACAAATAAAATGTATATAGTTATTTTATTTTACTTCATCATTGTCATGTTGGTAAACTAATTTTAGTTTTTTTAGACAAAATTTTAAAATATATTTTACTACACCTAAACTTGCATTCTCATCCTTGCAGTCATGCTTTTCCTCTCCTATCATAATTTGACATTTAAAGCTCTAAACCTTCCAATCCAAACCTCAATCGCCCTATAGAAAAGCAGTTTGCCACAATCTGTGATCTCAAAAACGATATCGATTTTGTCTTCAATGACCAACACTTTTGTGAGGTCACCATCTACCCCCACCTCATCATAGACGAATTAGATCTCATGCACGATACTCTCCCGTCGTACAGGAGTTCATGAGTCACTAGAACCACCATTATGTTAACACCATTATTAATATCGCCTCCTCCTAAGAAGCATTGCACCATTTGGCTAAGGACATTAAAACTGTTGTCACCTACCATGACCGTTACCACAAAACAAATGGGACACCTTATTGAAGAAAAGAGACTAGTGGTCTAGCTACGCCATCAAAAACAATCAGGATACGACATATTCAACGACTTGAAAGGGGTGAGTGTGAAGAATATGATAAAGTGACATTGTCTAAAAAAATTAAAATCAATTTAACTACATGACAATGATGAAGTGGAATATAACAAATATAATATGTATTTCATTTGTCACATAATTTTTTTTTAACAAAAATCGATAACAATAACTATTTTTAAAATGTTATAAAAGGTTAGTGTAAAACAACAATAACAACAAAATTTATAAGGACCAAAAGTGAAAAGGAAATAAATTACATGAACATAAAATTATATTTAAGCCAAATAATAATGGACAAATTATTTATTTATTAATTACTTAACTGAATAAACTAAGTTTCTACAAAATTGAATTTAAAAAATATATTTGCTAGAAAGAAAACAAAAGCATTTGAAACAAGAACAAGAGCATTGCAAAAAAAATATGAATTGTTTAGAATTATATCACTTTTAAGATTTTCGAATCAAATTTATAGTGAGTAAAAAAAATTAAATTTTGCCAAATTTAAGATTTCGGATACATAAAACTAGTTGATAAACTGCGGAAAGATAAAAATTCAAGTATGTGTTTGGTTTAAGAAACAAATTATCTTCATTTTCTATACTTATTTTTAAATTTTGAAAGTTTTAAAATTATGCTTGTCTTTAGTTTTTTTGGTCTTCCAAATGGTTGATGAAGGAGAAGAGGCATTGTAGCTTGAAAAAAGGAAAACCACATGATCTTACTCATAATTGGTGAAGGATATGAGACATCACACGTTTAAATGTGGTAAAAACAAAAAGGAAAAAGGAGGAAAAGACATGGGACATAAAGGAGTTGTAGGGAAGGCGAAGCAAAGAGATTCTTCATTTTTATTTTTTGTGAAATAAGAGATTCTTCATAGTACTTTCTAATATGTTAAATTAAATATAAATTTATTAAAAATTACAAATTTTAGAGTCAAAGTGTGTCATTTAATGAGTCCATTATAATTTAATGATGTAATGAACTAATAATGGAGCGTTAGAAAGTATTGTTACTAATATTTTTCGGTGAAAACATTGTAGAGAAGAAAAATAAGCATCCCGCCATCAAAGTGTTGTCGGCTAATAGTAAAAATGTTGGAGTTGTTGACATTAACGTCATGTTTTAACAGGTTAGAATTTCAAAAATATGGAAATTTTGAAATTATTTTTTTATTTGAATGACTTTCATTTTCTAATTAAATATCCTATTTGAATAGAGTAATTTAAATTTCTTCTAATTCAACTTTTTGTTTGGATAAAATAATTCAATTTTTATTTAAGTAGAACTTCATTTTAAAATTGAAATTTGATAAATTAGGTAATTGAATTATAAGTTTAATTAATTGTCGAAGGGTTTTATAAGATATATATTAGATTAAAATTTAAAAAGATTTTTAATTATTATTTTAGAGCTCACAACTTTTTAAAATATTATTTTCATTCATATAAACTAAAACTAATTAAGATCGATTAAAATCTAAAAACTAGTTATATTCTTTTTTATATACTCTATCAAGATTTAAAATCTAAATTTAAATAATAAAATTTGAAATTAAATGATATTGTAAATATAAAAATATTTAAAATAGAAAATGTTACGTAATTTAATGAAAAGTATAATTTAACAATATTTGTATTTAAAAATAAAAGTGAAATTTAAAATAAGAAGGTGAAATTTCATTTCAATATAATTAAACATATTTCGCATCATTTTGTAAATATATGAAAAAGAAAATGTGGCTAAAAAAATTCTACTAAAAATAATTTAATCAAAACTTTGAATAAAAATTAATCATTGACAAAAATATCAACATATAATATCTATAATATGATTTTTAAAATTTTTTAATGAATATAAAAAATCAAATACTAAATGTGATGGTTTAATTTAACTGTATGACAATTATTTTATCATGATGCTATGTTTTTTTTTTGTCTTATTCAAATTATAAAGAATATTTTTTTCTAAAAACAAAAAGGCACTGCGCACAATATAAAAAAAGTGATGATAATCTTTGAAGTGAAGAACCGGGCCCTGCACGTGCATTGCTTCTTAGCCATGCCTTTTATATCTTCATGCACACTGCTCAACTTAGAAAACATAAATGTTACAGTTGTACGTTTTAATAATTGTTGTTAACTTTATTAAATATGTGTGGTGATATTTTTGAGTGTTGGTAATTGATAAACTTTGATAATTTAGAAATTTTCTTGAATTTATGTACTCAAAAGTGTTTTTTTTAATAGATATATAGTTTGACTTTAAAGATATATATATATATATATATATATATATATATATATATATATATATATATATATATATAAATTTGAGACTTAATCTAATAAATGTATTTTTAAAAAAAAACTTTTAGAGAGATAGTATTGAGAGGTGTTCTCGAGTTTTGGAATTAAATTCATTGTTATTATTTAGAGGGGTGATCTAAAATCTCAATTGAGGATTTATCACTATAGTTGTTGTTTCATTGCATGGTTAGTTTAGAGGTATATCTTTTCTTCTTCTTCTTCCTTAGTTCACTTTGATCTCAAGGTAAGGAAAATTAAAACTAGTTGTTTATTGATTCTTGAGTTGTGGGGGAATGAAATGATTGTTGAATGATGACAATTGTGTTGTTGAATTATATGAATTTCAAAGTTGGTTGATAAGCATTCAAATTCTTGATTTTTCAATGAGGAAAATTTGGTGATTTTAAGAATATGATGTTGCATGTTATAGTTCTGGTTGGATTTGAGTTGCTTAAGGTGCCTTTATATGAATTGTAGTGTTGCATGCTTAGTATCTTCTGATTTTCAGGAGGATTGAGCTATTTTCGTGAATATGCATGTGTAGAATTCACCATCACACTAGACACGTCTTCATGATGTTGAGTGTGACTCAAATAAGGGATCCTTTGTCTTGCTTACGTCGGTTACATGATTGGTGGTGTCAGGCATGAAAAGAAAGAATTGTATTTGACTTATCACGTCGAACGTTAAGTTGAATGACGTTGAGCGTGAATGAAATGGTATCAAACATGAGTTAAGTAGAGGTTTTCTGCATAAAATTGGGTTGTGCATGGACTTTGTCACGCTAGGCGTGAGTGTCCAGGGGTTCCTCACCTTATCCATGTTGGGTGTGGTTTAAATGGCATTGGGCGTGGACGAAATAGGGAGTTCTTGTCTTAATGGTGTCAAGTCTAAGATGAATGGTGTCAATGTGGACTTTCTTATGAATACTTGTTATCTAAATGGTTAAGCGGTGAACGCAAATAGGTCAATTGAATCTATTATATGTTGTATGTTGATGTATGAAGTTGAACCTTTATACCTTGATCTTATATGATGGAATAAATGATTAAATAGTTGAAAGTTGACTTGAGTTGAATGTTGACAATTTGAGTAGTCAAGTTAAAAATGCTTAAGGCACGATGTTGGAGTTGTGTTGATCAACCTAAGACTAGAGGAGAAGTTGTTTTTAAAGTTGCATATCCCACTATGAGGATATTGTGTTGTGATGCTCTAGAGCCCAATTTGTTGAACATCCTTCTTGGGAAGTTGACCCTTGAAGTGGATAGTTGAGTGTCCTTTAGAATCTTAATTGATGTAGTATGTTGGGCAAGTCGAGATATATTGACTACAAGCGACCATTGTTGATCTATATGTGGGCAAGATTGAAACATATATGTATAAAGTCATCAAACTAGAGTAAGGTATAAGGTTAGGGGTCAAAATCTTTAACTAAGTATTGGAAGAGTGTAATAATTGGAGGGTAGTTGGTGGGATGAACCCATAGGTGGATTAATTATGCTAGCTAATGTCGTGGTAGACTCACATCCAAGTTGTTCTACCCTGACAAGAATATTAAATTTCCTAGTTTAAGAGACGAAAACTGATAAACCATGTTTTGTTGTGGATTATTATCCAAAAATTGGTTGTTGATCTAACTTGTTTGAAAATATAAGATTATTGGTTCGGTAGAATTAAATCATTTAGATTACTCACATATATTGTAGGTGATCTCTTAGCTTAAATGTGTGAAGACGCATATAACTGATTCATCGTGTATATGTAGTTGTATGTTGAGTTGTGTGATACATATGCCATGATAAGATGTTCGAGTTGAATAGGGTGTTGAGCTTGTGTGTTAAAGTTCATGTTGTTCACATAGTATATTGGACTATGTTGAGTTATTGCATTGTGCTATGCTATTTGATTATCATGTTATATTATGTTGATAAGTTATAATATATGTTATGTTAAAGTATATTAAGTAGTGTATGTTGATACTATAGTAATTCCACTTTTATGTTAATATTATTCATTATTTTAAATAATAGTTTATTCTTGTATGTTTTCATATGATTGGATTATGAAAGTCTTATTTGATATGAGAGAAAAATAAGAATACACTACTGATAAAGACTTTTGAGGCCATGCGGGCATGGATAGTTCTTAATCTTTCTAGAACTACCTTGTATAGTTGTACCGATTCATTTATAAGATTATTATTTTGTATATGGAATATTATATATCTTTATGTACTTGTATAAAGTTGAAATTCTTACATATATACTATAATATCTATTTTCTAGATATAACTTAAATAATAATTCTAAATATTTAATTTTATATATATATATATATATATATATATATATATATATATATATATTAATTATGAACCATTGTAAAGCCTTAGAGTTACGGTTTGAGAAATAATTATGGATTTGCTTGGTCAAAAATTGTGGATCCCGTGAACCTTTTGATGATATTTGGTGAGTGATACTATTCACTTGGGTGCCTTAGGTCATCCCCTTACCCTGCATCTGTTCTTATCAGAGCATCATCATTGGACCGTCTTTTTACATAAGTTTACAGAGCACTATACTAAAAATATTTAAAATAAGAAAACGGCTATTATTCACTCTATGTCCGTGTATACTTTTTTTATAAAACAACTAGCTTCTGTGAAACAAATGTTCAGGTAAATTAAGTGTGAAGAAATAATATTTATTAATATTTTAATAATTAAAGTTAAAAGCTAAAATAATAATAATAAATAGTTTATATAATATTTATTATTATTTTAATTTTTTTTAGCAATTTTAAAGTTGTTAATATATTAAATAATAGTTTATAGTACCTAATTTATTAAAAAATAATTAAAAATGGCTATTGAGTAGAATGTGATAATATTTGATAAAGTATAATACTAATTACATTTAAAAATAAGAAATGATATCTAAATTCTACAACATAAAACTATAATTTTTTTTATATAAAAAATTAGTTTTTGCAATGTTAATTTCAATTTTGTAAAAAGAATGTACCCTACTATGATCTAAAGTTAAAATTAGATTATAGAAAATTTTGAATAATTTTTTTGTCTCATCATTACTCTATCTATAGTTGGAAAAAAAAATCAAAACTAAGTGGCAAATTCCCTTAATATTCACATTTGTTATATATATATATATATATATATATATATTAGATTATTATTAAGGTTAGCCTAGTAATTGGATGGGGAAGGATTGGAGTAGTTAGAAATATGAGAACTTAGGTTCAATTCTCATTGTGACCATCTTTGTAATATTTCCTATCTTTACCAAAAAAAATATATATATGTTAGAAACAAATTTCACAACCCAAAAAGCAAAAAAAATTAAAAAAAATGAGGTAAAAGATAAAACAACTATATATTAACTTTTAATTGGTTTTATATTAAAATAAAATAGTTGAAAAAATAATTAAAACAAAATAATATATTTAATATAATATACAATAGGTGATAAAATTGAGCAATTATAATGCATAATTATTTAATCAATATATCAAAATTATTGTATACTTTTTATCAATAAAATTATTAAAACAATATTAAAAGAGATTAATGATACTTTCAAACTTGTTGTAAGAATTTTATGGACAAAATTTTATTAAAATTTTGTGTGATTAAGCATGATTATATTTCAACCATTTGTGCAACAAAATATGATTATATTTCAAATTTTTTATTAACAAAATTATTAAAATAATGCTAATTGATATTATTAATATTGCAGGGTTTGTAACAACTTAATCAACAAAAATTCATTAAAAATTAAATAATTATAATGAAAATAGATCACATTTTGTATAATTATTCTTTAATTAATTAGACAACCTAATTTCATCTTGTCATTTCTCAAGTATCATCCTAACATTGATTACAATTTCAATATTTGCATTTATGAACTTGCAAGAAAAATGATAATACCACATCATTAATCATGTCAAATGAATCATAATTTACTACGTCATGAATAACAAATCATATTAACAACTTTAAATATATAAGATAATATATGAAAAGATTTCACAAAATCCTTGTCGTTTAGATTTTGAACTCAAATGTAATGTGGTTGAAGATACTGTAGTCACTTCAATGTCATCACACAGTAAATAATATTATTTTAAATTGAATGCGTATGGATCGTTAGGAACTGGTTGAGGCTGCAAAGCCTTCTTCTTTTGCTGTATCTGTTCTTCCAGTTGGAAGAGTTGAGCTTTTAGACTCCTGCACCTATGTCTCATTCTCTGTTCAAACCATCATCCGTCTCTTGGTCTAAACCTGAAAGACCACATTACAATTTACCCACCGCCTCTGCAAATTGGCAATGGCGAAAGACGGAATCTAGTTCGCGAAAAATCTCCAAATCAATAGAAGATGACTCTAAATCTTCTACCCCTGCTTCATCCCCAAAAAGGCATGATTCTGGAAAAGGCCATTACTTCCAGGATTCTCAAGACCCTTACTCTCAGATGCCTATTAGCCAATACTTTGGTACTGACAAAAGGGATGAACATTACGCCACTTCAGAATCATCTGAAGACACCAGATCTGAAGATGATCTTCTCACAGATATATCTGTTGAAAATTCCATTACTAGAGCTTCATCAGAAGCACAGTTAGCAGATCTCTCTATTTTAATGGCATCATCTACCGGACAAGATCCTATTTATGAATCCCCTGACGAAAGTCCCAGACAAAACATTAGAAATGGGAGTGGAACTGCCAAACCAACTAGGGGCCCTTGGTTCACTCTTGATGATGTTGATCCAAGCCAATGGAGATCTCGACTGATTGAATTTGGAGCTTGGCTAGATACCCGATTCATGAAAGGAGATACTAAGTCATACAAGATCATTGAAGAATTCGGATGTAGGATGACTGGAATCCTAAAGGAATGGTACGCCAACTTGGGACCAGTTGGCCAGAATACATTTCATGAACTAGGAAATACATCTGCAGTCCTAGGTGCGCTCCATGAAGAATTCATAGGAGATGGAGCCCTTACAGACAGAAAGATCAGACAAGAATTCTTTGAGATGAAGTGTTGCTCACTTAAAATGAAAGATCTTGATAAGCATTATCTCAGAATGCTTAAAAGATTCTATCTTCTTAATGGTCTTAATGATCCAAGTCTGAAGAGCACTTATGTCAGTTCACTTCCTGTAGAAATTCAGCCAGAATTAGCCAGAATGGCTGCTGCCATGAACAAAGACTTTATAGGATTAACAATGGGTCGAATTCACCAGATGACCCAAGAAGCCGTAGACAAACTTTGTCGACAACATGAATACTTCTCAAACATGCTGAAAGATAAAGGGAAGTATGCTAAAGCTTGTAGAAAACCCTTTTTAGAGATTAAATGCAAAGACAAGGATAGGTGCCATTGTCCAAAGAAAACATTCAAGGGCAAGAAGTCTAAATCTCACTACAAGAAGAAGAAGTATAAAAAACCTTATAGGTTTTTTAAGAAGAAAGAGACTCGTGGGAAAACTCCAGGTCAAAGATGCTACATCTGTGGCAAAAAAGGACATTTTGCTAAGAACTGCCCAAACAAAGCTCAAAAGGCCATAAAGATGATGACGTCGTTACATCTAAATGACCAAGATGATGTAGAGTCTCTTTACTCAGAACAGAGTTCTGCAGATGAAGATACTGCATTTGCCCTACAAGATTCTTTCTCAGATGACTCTAGCAATGATACATATGACTATAGTCAAGAGGAAGGACCAGTTCCTATCTTCGCTGTCGAACAATCCGATAGTATGACAACCGTTGTTCCTTCACACCCCAATGTGGAAATTGAAATCCTACCATCTAAGTATGAGAAGCCTATCAAAGTCATAGGTTTCTTTGACACAGGGGCCTCGAAGACTATGATGAATCCAGAAATCTTGCCACCTCATTTCTGGAGGAAGGAAGATACCTTCTTCATAGCAGCTGACGGAAAAACCTTCAGAACAGAAGTCATTTCACGAGCACCAATAAGCATTCGTCTCTTTAAAGACTGCATAATTTGGTCTAAAGTCGTTGGAACTCAGTTGCCTAACAAAGATATCTTAATTGGAATGGATGTTTTCACTCAAGCACACAGATTACTCATTCATCCAAGTGGACTCAGATTCAAAGGAGAATTTAAGCCTTTCGTGCCAACCAGTAAGCTATATTCCCTTTCTGAAGCTCCACCAGAATTGGAAGAAATCAAGATACAATTGAGGTCTTTATGTTCTGATAATCATAAAGACTTCACTCATCCAAAACCTCTTTGGAAGAATCCTGATTTCTTTATTCTTTTCATTTATTGCTGCACCAAAAGGAGTGTTCCTTATTTCATTTTCTAGTCTGGAAATGTCAGCAGTCAATTGCTGGTAATATTTCTTCATCTTTGATGAGAGATAGTCCAGCTTATCTTCTGATTTTTTCATACTGCTTGACATTTTTGTAACCTTGTCATCAATCTTCTTCAGCAGGGAGTTCTGTGCTTGAGCATTTTCTGTTTGCCAATTGAGAACTTCTTCTACCTGACTGAGTACCTTCGGTTTTCCGTCAGTACCAATCTCGGAAGGAATGATGGTGGGTTTGGTGGAGTACCGCGTGTTGGGATTTATTTTCCTCTCCAAAGGAGAAAATTCTACATCTTTGTTTGCTTACCATGCTGAAAGAAGATCTGCTTTGTTGATTGGGCTGTCTGTTGAAAGAAGGCTTGTTTTGTGAATCTGGCCTCCTGTTAGGTGGAGGTGGTGACTTACAAGGTGTATTCCACTCCTCATCGTCACTGTAGTCACTGTCTGATTCACTATCTTCTTCTTCACTGGTGTCTCCTGAGTGCATCCAGCAATCGCACATTTCTGGGGCAACATCCCAGATGAAGTGACCGTTGATTCGGTCGGTATAGATCTCTCTCCCATCTGCATGTACCGCAAAGATGGGAATTCTTTTTTCCTTGACGAAGGGTTCTAACATCATTGTTTGAAAAATTGGACCTGAGGCATTCTCAGGTTGTTGAAAGATTGTTCTGACCGTTCCGTCGACGGATCTTTTGAAAGTTGCTTGATCCGTTTGGATTGGCTTGCCATGGTGCTTATGGAGATTCTCATAATTTGTCACCCATTGTAATGGGATGAGCTCCTTCAGCTGTTCCCTGGAGATATTCCTGGGAACCTGGACGATCGATGGACTTTCTTCTGCCTAGTTTGCAAGAACAAACAAGGCACTATCATTGCTGCTGGGTAAGGCCAAATTGACTGCATGGGTCTGTAGCCTATATATGATTTGGTAGTGGAGAGTAGCACAACCAGCATCAGCGGTCTGGGCAGCTCCGGTTATCTGGACTTGGACCTTTAGTCTTTCTGGTACAGTGGGGTCTCTTAAGCTAACATTGTAATTGGGGAACAATGTCAGGACGACACTTCCGGCGTGAAGTGTAGTCAAGACCGTACCAATTACAACATTCTCGTAGTGCAGATAGCTAGTATCCAGCAGGGAGATCATTGAGGAGACAGGAAGTCCTCGTCTCCCATGGAGGGTGAGCATCAACCTGATGGCCCCGTAGTGAAGGTGGGTGTATCCATCGGTTCTCCAGTGTCGGATGAGTTCCCTTGGGATCTCAATAGTAACATACTGCTCTTCAGAAGTGGCCATCAAAGAACACTGTTCCATTTTATAAGATTGAACGTATTCTTTTTCATGTGGACGAGAGGTTCTGACCAACTGTCTAATAGATCTAAGAGTAGATCTTTGGCGTTTGAATATATTATATGGACTTAGAAGGGGGGCAGTGCTCTCAGAGATCTGAGCATCTTCAGGGACATATGAAAATTCAACTAGGTTTTCAATCTTTGGTGCTAGAGTTCTAGAGACATGGTTAGGTAGAGATAAAGAGGTATTTAGGAAGGCGGGTTGAGTTTCTGAGGTAGGGTTTTCCATGGTAGTAAAGTCTCTCTTCTACTCACTCTATCCTCTAAAATAGTATTATGGCCTCAGTTTTCCGAGATTGTTAGGCTCTGATACCAATATGGCTGAGAGCCTTAGAGACTTATGACTCATTTATCAAAATATAAGAACTTGCTTACTTATTCGGCATCCTTCGCCGAGGTCATTTCAGCCTCTGTCTTATATTTAACAAATTAATCATAAATCCTAAGGATCGAAAAATACTGGATCAATGGTTCATAGCGTTCTGTTGTACAAGATCTTCTTAAAGAGGCGAGCATACTTGCTCAAACATGTACTACTGAGAGCATAATACTATAATAGGAAAAAGAGTTTTCGAAAGAGAGGAAGAGAGGTTTAGCAATCCATGAGTAATAAACACACAAGAGAATTTTATTGTAAACTCGACTTGGTTACAAACTGAAAGAGAACCTCCTTATATAGACTCGGAGGGGATCTCATGAGGCTTACAAACAACAAGCATTTTACACATGGGCCAATCCTGATTGGCTCACTAAAAGCTAAATACAGTAAAGGACCCTCGTGGGGTGTGACTCATACAACTAGACAAACTATTATGACTCAGACGATAAGAACGGGTACAAACAGAGGACCTACATGGTCATGACTCATATAAAATACAAGCTGTCATACACACTTATTACTGATGGCAGACATGAGGGCAGACAGTATGAAAAGTAGATTCTCATTATTAGTCCCTTTTGATAATGGGCTCGTGACTAGGAGAGAGATTCGGATCTGATGCATCTGAATCGGAACAGTTGTCTATCATCAATTCAGCATAGTAATCATCTTCGTTGTTTTCTCCTAGATCATTAGTTGTCTGAAATTGTTCATCGGGCACGTAATACTCAGTTCTTCTCATGAAAGTATTGATACCCTGATGGCTTGACTGGGTAGGAATGAACCGACTTTGTGATGAGCTGGCTTCTCCTTGGCTTTTTTGTTGGATTTTTGCTTCCTTGAGTTGGTTGATCAACTGTGTCCTGTAACTCTGATCTGGTGGATATGTCTCAAAGGTTCCCCAGAAATAAGCTTCATTCTTAGACCACAGTTGTCCTGTTGGTTTTTGGAAATAAGGGCGACTGATGATGGCTATAGAAGTCAAAGACTCACATTGTTTTTTGCTTTTCCCCATTTGATTCTTTTGAAAATCAAGAACCTTTTTTAACTCACTTCTCCACCATGGGAGAGGTGAAAACCATTTTAATAAAGTCCAGAATAAAAATTCTGCCTTGTCTGGATTTATCAGAATGTTGTAAGCTGATTGCGTCTTCAGGGCAATTGCAATTGGATGTTGGACAGTTTTACACCATAAGGCCCAGAGAGTTGGTTCACACAAATCCCAACCAATTTCACAGAATAATTCAAAAATTCCATGATGGTCTTCTGTTGGATCAAACATGGATGGAGGGACGATTTTAAACTTTAAAGTCTTATGAAGATAATAAAAATAATGAGCTTTAGCGAAGTGGATAATTTCTTTAGGACTATTAGGTTTAAAACCAGGAGGATATAGCTTTCTTGTTTTTGCAGTATCAGGTAATGGTTTTACCATGAAGATTAATGGAAAGCTTAGGTGGATGATATGTTTATGACTGGTTTTGAGGTCTCGACAGGAAATCAGGAATGAGGTTGTGTTTTCCTTTGATATGTTTAACAGTGAAGTCATACCTGGAAAACCAATCTTTCAGTCTTAGGATCTGAGGTTCAGGTGGCAATTTGCTTTTGAAATCCAGAATTTTGGGGAAAGAGGAATTATCCATTTGAACTTCAAAATGATATCCTCGCAAGTGGAAATCAAACTTCTTGATTCCATTTTTTACAGCCAGTGCTTCCTTGTAGGTGGTGTGATAATGCTTTTCTGCTTCTTTGAATTGTCCACTAGCATGTCCACAATAGAATTTCCTTCCTTGGACTTCTTCAATGAAGACGGCACCCCAGTAATGATCACTTGCATCTGTCTGGAGAATTCTTTTTCCGTCTCCTAGGATCTTCAATGCCGGAGGATTTTGTGCAATCTTTTTTATTTCCTGGACAGCCTTGGTTTGTTCAGATCCCCATGGAGGGGGATATTTTTTCAACATTTTTGAGAGAGGACTTGTATATCTTGCAATCTTGGGAATGAAATCTCTGATGTAGTTTATGATTCCAAGGAATTGTTGAATCTGTTTGACAGATAGATTTTCTTCAGGAAAGTTGAGCAACTCTTCAGCAATATGAGGTTGAGGTTGATAAGTTCCTTGAGAGAACTTCATCCCTAGGAAGTAAATTTCCTGTTGGGCTAACTGTATCTTCTTTTCTGAAAACATGATACCATACAAGTTTTCTCTTTCCAGGAATTGGCTTAAAAGCTTTTTGTGACTCTCCATGTCTTTGGAGAATAAGAGAATATCATCTATGTAGATGATAGCATTATCTAAGAGCGGTTCAAGTATCTTTGTTATTGATTTCTGGAATAGTGATGGTGCTACCTTCAAGCCGAAAGGTAGGACAGTCCATTGATACTGTGCATTGGGTATGCAGAAAGCTGTCTTGTGCCTTTCACTGGGATCAACTCCTAACTGCCAGAATCCGAATTTGAGATCAAATTTAGAGAAGATTTTTGATTCTTTTAGCAAGATAGGCAGAGTAGATGTCTTGGGTAGTGGAAACTTGTCATCTTTCAAGAAATGGTTGAGAGGCTTGTAGTCAACGACTAATCTTTTCTTTCCTCTGAGTCTTTCTGATCTTTTTTCTACGTAGAAAGCTGGGCACGCCCAATTTGATGTCATATGTTCAATGAGACCTTATTTGAGCAGTTCTTGACATTCTTGTTTGGCAAGCTTAAGATCAGATGGAGACATGCCTGGATGGGATGCTTTTGTGGGATTTATGTCCTCATTTAGCTTGAATGGCAATTGAATAAAGAAATCAGGATTCTTCAAAAGAGGTTTTGGATGAGTGAAGTCTTTATGATTGATTATCAGAACATAAAGACCTCAATTGTATAATTTTATTTAAGAAATTAATTAAATTTTATTTTATTAAATATTATTTTAATAGATTAATTAGTTTTTATTTAAAATTAAATAAAAAATTCCTTTTAAAAATACGAATAATCTTACAGAAAGTAGAAAATTTTACATGAATAATATTTTTTAAAAGAAAAAATACAAAAATAACACCTGTGCAAGTTTATTTACCAGAGTAGAACGGTTTACTGTTCATGGTCAGAATTCGGTTTCCCGGGCAAATTTTGAGTAGAACCGAATTCTGAGTTGTTTTTATTTTTTTTTTTTTGCGCGTTTGGGTCCAGAGTGGGCAAATTTTGTAAGTGGAATGGCCCGTTCCGAAAGCAGAACGGGCCGTTCTGCGTAAAGACATAGTTATTTTTTTTAAACGAAAACGGGCTAAAAACGAGCCGTTCCCGAATAGAACTTTTAACATTTTTTTGAATCTGGAACGGCCTTGAAACGACCCGTTCCATAACACATCTTTAGGAATTAAAAATTGGTTTGGAACGGGCCGTTCTGGTTTTGGAATGGCCCGTTCTAGGTAAACAGTAAAAAGTGGCGCCACCAATTAAAAAAACAAAATACATAGGGAAAAAAAATAAAAAAATTATAAAGAAAATATAGAAAAGATAAATATTATATATACATTTATATAAAATTCAGAAAATTAATTAAAAAATGGAAAAAATAAATTAAGTTAATAATTAAAAGTGACGTTATAGATCATAACGCCACTTATTTAAAAATTAAAATACAAATAAAGAAAATTATATATATAACAAAGAAAATGTAGCTATAGGATAGATCAGCACACTTGATGGACTAACAAAAATAATGCAGCCTATAACAACACTGTGTAAGAAAAAAATAAAAATAAACGAAAAATAATAGAAATGTAAAATAAAAATAATAAACTGAATTAATTTTAAAAATAATTTTTTATATTATAAATTAAAAATTAATTTCTATTTATAAACTTATTTTTTCTGTAATTTGTTTACTTTATTTTTTTTTTCCTTTAAATATTTATATTATGAAGTAAATATGTATTTAAATATTTATAACAGTGGCACTTAGGGATGGCAACGGGGCGAGGCAGGTACGGGTTTCATGATACCCGTCCCCGTCCCCGCAAGTTAAACTCATCCCCATCCCCGTCCGCATGCCCGTCGGGTATAAATTTTCATCCTCATCCCCGTCCCCGTCGGGTATCGGGTATACCCGTACTCGTACCTGTACCCGTACCTGTACCCGTCAATTTTTTATTTTTTATTTTTTGTAAAAAAAATTATATTTTTAAATTATATTTTTTATTATATTTAATTATAATTAGATTATTTCTTTATCTCATATTATAATAAATAATTACACATAAAAAAATATTAATTTTTTTAATATAATTAAATTGAAAGTGAATATTAAATTAAAAATAAGAACGGGGGCGGGTATGGGTACGGGTACGGGACGGGTAAGTACATATTCGTACCCGTACCCGTACCCGATTTAATATATCGGGTTTTACCCATACCCGTACCCGTACCCGGTCAAACTGGGTATTCCCCATCAAAGTTGGGACGGGTTCGGGTATATTTGCCATCCCTAGTGGCGCTATAGCTTATAACAACATAGTGTCGCTATAGGCCATAGTGCCACCATTTTTTACCTTTTTTTTAAAAAAATTATTTACTTAATTTCTTTTTTCCAGATTTTAATTTATTTTATTAAGTTCTTATAATTTATATTTATTTATTTATCTTTTCTGTATTTTCTTTATGTTATATATATATTTTTTCTTTATTTGTATTTTAATTTTTAAATAAGTGGCGTTATGGTCTATAACGTCACTTTTAATTATTAACTTAATTTATTTTTTCCATTTTTTAATTAATTTTATGAATTTTATATAAATGTATATATAATATTTATCTTTTTTGTATTTTCTTTTATTTTTTTTATTTTTTTCCCTATGTATTTTATTTTTTTAATTGGTGGCGCCACTTTTTACTGTTTACCCAGAACGGGCCATTCCAAAACCAGAACGGCCCGTTCCAAACCAATTTTTAATTTCTAAAGACGTGTTCTGGAACGGGCCGTTCCAGATTCAAAAAAACGTTAAAAGTTCTATTCGGGAACGGCTCGTTCTTAGCGCGTTTTCATTTCAAAAAAATAACTCTATGTCTTTACGCAGAACGACCCGTTCTGCTTTCGGAACGGGCCGTTCCACTTACAAAATTTGCCTACTCTGGACCCAAACGCGCAAAAAAAATATATATATATATATAAAAACAACTCAGAATTCGGTTCCCCGGGAACCGAATTCTGAGAAGAAAAAAAAGAAGAAAAAAAAATATTGAAGGTCAAAATTCGGTCACAAGATAAGATTCAAACTCCTAGTCTTATTTAAACATGGATCAACCTCTACAGCTTAGAATTTTCTTTTGTATGTCCTTAATAATTCTTCTTATTTCTTTTGATACCTTTAATATTTTCTATACATGTCACGTTCCTTAGTTTTCGTTTAGCCATTTTACTCAGATTTTATAGGTACATGCAAAAAAATATCTTTAATGAGTAAAATAAATACTCACTAAGAATGAACATGATGGTAGATATTTTCCGACAATGAACCTGAATAATGTAAGGTACTAACCTATATATCTCGGTGAAGTCTCTGAACAATGAACCTGAATAATGTAAGGTACTAACCTATATATATATTAAATTTACTTTCTTTCTCTCTCATGCACATATCAAGCTTATTTTCTCAATTTATATTAATTATCAATTTTGATTAACTTTATATAGTATTTAGTTTTACTAATAAAAATAATTTATTTTATATAAATATTGGGATCTAAATTACACTACTACAAAAATATTATTCAATATCATCACATCTATATTAGTTTAAGTAAAAACGATGTAAAAAAAGACCACAATGACATTTATGTAATTAGATAGAAAATATAGGCATGTTTATATCGGTTTTGTAAAAAAATGATGTAAATATGAAGAATTTTACATCAATTTTGATAATAACCAATATAGAATTCAAATCCGAAAAGTATACTACATTATTTATATTTTTATTGGTGATCGATGTAGAAGCGATTCACCACATTTACACCCAAAAATATTAATATATAATATTTGTGTTGGTGACGAACAATTTCATTAATATAGACATTACTATATATTATCATTATATTAATTAGTATTAGTATATGATATATTATTGTGTTAATCAGTATATAAACATACAATATTTGTATTAACAGTTTCATTTTTACTAGGTAAAGAGCAATACTGATTAAATTACTAATATAGACTATTTAACATCTAATAGTTAGGGAATCTTTGATACACAATTTTTTTTATGTTTAGAAATCATATATAATTTCTGAAAATTATAAATCTTGAAAATTATAATTTCTAAAAATCATGAAAAATTGTTTGATTGACCATAAATATTTTTAAGAATATTTTTAAATGTTATCTAAAAATTAAACATTTTTTCTACATTAAATAAATAAATAAAAGTAACATAACATTTTTATTATATTAAAATTTTATTTTTACTTCAAAAAATTAGTTTCTCACCTCTTAATGAAAAATAATTTTGTGAGAAATTTATGCAAAAATTATTTTCAGAAAATAATATTTTCTAAGAATGTTATTTTTTAAATAACAAATCAAATGTAAAAAAAAATTAACATTTTTTTAATCAAATTTTTAAGAAAGTAAAAACTTTTTGTGCTAAAAATTCCTTCTTTTTTTTTTTTTTTTAAAGATAAGAAATATTACAAAGATGATCGCAATGAGAATTGAACCTAGGTCCTGATGTTTCTAACTATCTAAACCCCTCCTCACCTAACTATTAGACTAATCCTAGTGGTCTAAAAATTCCTTTTTTAAGTTAAGATATATTTTGTTGCGTAGGGATAGAAAATTAGGATACTTATTTTTAAGTTAAGATATATTTTGTTGCGTAGGGATAGAAAATTAGGATACTTGATATGTCTTACCTAACACTATCCGTGAAAAATGTGAGGGAAAAATGTTTAATGCATAATGTAGTATAGTAAATAAGTTAATGACGGGACGCAGTTTCTTCATAGAATTTTCTCCCATCACTATCGCAAGTATCACAATTAGGTCAAACTTGATGGAAAAAGTAAAAAAGTTCGCCACCAGAGCATTTCTTAAATCCATTCAATTGAAACTAATACATTCGTTATATATGTTATTGAATATTAATAATGTGTCGTGCGTACGTGATGAATAATCTGTTAAGTTTACTTCAAGGAAATATTCTACATGATGATCTATTTAAAGTTGCCGTGATCACGCAAATAAAATTCCCAAAACTCTTCTGAAGTGATTAAATAAGAACATACAAGTTTGGATGTCTTTGGAAATTTTGATGAATTTTGTTTATTAATGGATTTTCATCTCATTAAAATTTGAAATTGTCTTTTTTATTCTCTAAAAAATGAGCAAATTCTGAATTTAGGCTATATAAAATATTTTTCTTTCATTCTTACATTTTAAAACCTAAAATCACTAGCTTTGTCTCTAATGTTCATTTTAAGGTAAATAAAAAAATATATATTTTCATGATTTATTAAAAAAAATAGAAGTGTTACATACTAAATAATGGTATCAAATATGTTGTAAGTGTTACTAGAGATGATCTTATAATTATACGATAAATATAAAAGTAGGTAACAAAAATCACATAATACTTAGAAATTAAAAATAATAATTTTAATTTTAAAGAGATAAAAATAAAGAAAAATTTATAAATGCCAAAATAAAAACTAACTCACTTTATAAGATTAAAAATATATTTAATTCTTTAAAAATTAACTATTCATACTGTATATATGAATGTACAAGAAATCTGTATGTTAAAATCTTGATGCTTTTCTCAAAATATTACTTTATTTTTGTTGAGAAATCATATAAAAGAAGCTTACATTTATGGTACGTCGATTGTAAACTCTTTCCACTTAGTGTTCTAATCTTATATTTGCATTTTGAACTATGTTTGTACAATGAAAGTGACACTGATTAAAGATTGAAAAGTATATATAAAAATATGTTACCGTTAACTTGTAAGTCGTAAGTTGACACACAAAATATCCTAATAAATAGTGCAAACATAACTCAATGTTTATTTAATTTGAAGTGCGCCCGGATATCAAATCATGTATAAGTTTTTTCCTTTTTTCCCCTCAATAACATCTTATCATGGTTCATGACTCAAAACATACCATATTTTGTTGCTTCTTTTAGTCTTGTCATTTATATCATTTAACAATAATTTAAACTAGCATATTTTAGGGTAAATATATATTTTTATATAACTAAAATTTATAATAATTAAATAATTTTAAATACATAAATTATATAATAATAAAACAATCTAAAAGATGCTCTTCTGATTCGCTTGATACATTTTCATTTAAAAATAATTATCTACCATCATCTTATTATAAATGATAAAAAAAAATAGTAATACATTTGGTTTAAAATTAAAAAATCAAATTCAATTTTCATTTGAAGGTATATTTTTTTCTAATAACTATCACACATGATAGTCATTATCACAACCACTATTACTATTATTATCATTATTACTTTGTAACAACAATATTGAAAGTGGTGATAATGATTGTGGCAACAACAACTATCATTATTCTCATCAATACCATTATCATTATTATTATAACTATCATTATCACTATCGTTATTATCATTGTAATTACTCTCACCAAATGGTGGTTTTGTTGCTTAAAATAATAACTTTGACTATAGAAGTTAAATTTTCTTCCAAAATAATTATCTCTAATTAAGTTGGTGTCATTTCTAAAAGCAATTATAACATTATAGATTAAAAACTTCTCCAAATTAGGTGTCCCTAAGTTAGAGTTGATTCACATAAGCAACTTTCTAACTTTAGAGGTTAAAGTCCCCTCTAGCACAAGTGCTTCCAAATAGAAGTAACTTCAACTTTAGAGGTTGAAAAGACTACTTTAAAATAATTGTCCTCAAGTTAGAATTTTTTCCATAAAAAAAAATAATAATTACGACTTTAGAAATTAAAGACTGCTCTATAATAGTTTTCTCTTTGTCAATGTTACTTCATAGAAGCAACTCCAATTTTAGAGGTTAAAGGCTTCTCTGGAATAATTATTCCTATATCATTGATATTTCATTGAAGTGACTCCAACTTTAGATGTTAAAGGCTCTTCTTAAATAGTTGTCCTATGTTGGTGTTGCTTCACATGAGCAACTTGGACTTTAGTGATTAGAGGCTCCTCCAAAATAGTTGTTCCAAGTTGAAGTTGTTTTAGAGAGACAACCCCGACTTTAGAAGTTAAAGGATCCTTTAGAATAGTAGTCTCCAAGTCAATGTTGTTTTATAGAAGCAACTTCAACTTAAGTTAAAGACTCTCCTAGAATAAGTATATAAAAGAAAAAAATTATATATGAATATTTAAATACCAATTAATACTTAAATAGAAAATGAGAGAAGGAGAACTATAAGTATGGTAGGTTGATATGATATATAAGGAAGAGAGGAATAGAAAATAAAAAATTATAAATATTAATTAGTATAGTACATTATTTAAATATTTAATATAGAAAACTATAAATAAATGACAAGATAAATGTTATGTATCAAATATTGGATAAGATTTAAACTTGTTTTGCTTTCATCCTATTGTGTTTTTATCATTATTGTATCCTATTGTGATCCTATTGTATTTTCATTATTATCTTATCACTTACACAAACACATGACCGGATGGCTTAAGTTCACCCCATGGAAGGCTTGTCCTTTAGAGTTAAGTTTTATTGTTTTGCTTTACTTGATATTATAGATGCAATTTCTGTTAGACCTTAGTTTATCTTGTACTTTTCTCAATAATCAAATACACACACACCTAAATCCTAAATCCTAAACCCTATACTAATATATAAAGGGGACACCTTTTTTAGTAACCACCTTGGTCTCCACTTTTTTTGACCATTATACCTTTTTATTTTAAAAAATTAGAAAAAATATTTTTAATCAAATTTAAGAACTTGAAACTAATGAATCTAAACTAATACTAATATATAAAGGGGATACCACTTTCAATAACTACTTTTGGTTTTCATTTTTAATAGACCATTTTATCTTTTATTTATTTTTCAACAACTACCTTTTTCATGAGTAACTTCTCATTTTTTCCTTTTTATTTTTTTTTCTTTTAATACAATGCAAGCACGAAGTGCCTTTTTCCTGATAGTATATATAATGAGAATGACATTTTATATGATACATAGAATGCACAATCTCAATCCTTAAATTGAAATAAACAACTAAGATTAAAATATTACAAATAAAGTTATTATATATTGTCACTGTCATAATTACATATATCATTATTGTTGTCACTATCATCATTAAAATTATTGTTTCTACTATTGTTGTCACCATTATTATAGAATCTTATTGGTTCTGTAACGACCCGCCAGGTCTCACATTGTCTATAGCGTCCAGATACAAACATAACATAAAATATCACTACTAAACAATTATATATACAATGAGAATATACAACTAAAAAGTCCCATAATATATATAACTTAAATTAGGGAATAATAACCTATACAATAACTAGGTAGTCAAATGCTACCAATCAACTAAATAAAACGTCAGCCCTCCTCCTAAGTCTCAACCAAAAAGAAGCTCACCCAATCCAGTAGAGCACCTAATCTTGATCTGCTCGTATACCAAGGTATGGTCATCGCAGTCCCAACCACAAGAGAAAACATGCTAGGGTAAGCTCACAATAATAATCATAAAAAAATGGCATCAACATATAATAAACAACAATAGAATTCTACTTTCAACTTGCAACTTAAAGCAACACAACACATACAACAATAGATATACAACATTATCTAATAGCCATAACATTTTCAACACATCATACTTTACTCAAATTGGCCGCTTGTAATCGGTATAGCTCGGCCTGACCTCTATACCGTGGTCGCTTCATACACATGTGCCTCGACCTTGCCCACACACGGGACCAACTAAGTCCTAGAGGAGAACAACACATCATCCACTCCAAGGGACAACTTTCCAAGAAGGGTTTTTAAACAAATTAAGCTCTTAGTGTACCACAACTATCTCAATCTGCACAATGGGATGAGCAACTTCAAAAGCTTCTCCTCTAGTCTTAGTGATCAACAACTCATCATCACAACACAACCACATAGTTTTTAACACAATAACTCAACTATCAGCTCATTCATATAACATTATATGCAACTTGAATGTAACAACACATGCAACATCCACTAATGCGTCGTCAAGCATATATAACTAGGAGATCTCCAACAACTGAGGTTGAGCAATCTAGGTGACATAAACTCTATCGAATCCAACGTTTGACTTATCTTGACCAGGTCAGGAATAGGGCATCGTTAAGAACTCCGAAGAGAATTAGGTATAGACAATAATAGGCGATTGCTTAGGTGTGTCACTTAGACTCAAAGGTCCAGTACTACTATCAAGAGAGAAGGGTTTGGGTATGAGCCTACCACGGCCTTGGCTAGCATCACCAATCTACATATGGAATTAGCCCACCCACTGTCCTCCAAGTACTATGCACCCTCTAGTACCTAGTTAAAGAATATATCTCTAACTAGATACCTTACTCAAATTGGTCATTCAACCATGACATGGATTGGCTACTTCCATGTCGCCCACACAGTACTAAGGGATTCTACTTTAAAACAACTTTCAACTTATCATCTTAGTACTATGTATCTCAACATAGGACATATATCTTCACCATATGTCCCCAACTTTACAACTTTACAACAATAGACATCTTTATACAACTTTACAATAATAGGCATCCTTATACAACTTTGCAACAATAGGCATCTTAATATCAACTTTACAATAATAGGCATCTTAATATCAACTTTACAACAATAGGCATCTTTATACAACTTTATAACAATAGACATCTTTATACAACTTTACAACAATAGGCATCTTAATATCAATTTTACAACAATAAGCATCTTAATATCAACTTTACAACAATATGCATCTTTATACAACTTTACAACAATAGACATCTTAATATCAACTTTACAACAATAGGCATCTTTATACAACTTTACAACAATAAGCAACATAATAACATCTTGAGTAAACAATTTAAGCAACTATATAGTCATCAAAATCTCAACTTTAACAACTTTAAACAACTAAACAACTTTAAGGCAACTTACAACTTAAAAGTAGCTTTCAACAATAGACATTGCATATTAACTTGACAACTTTCTATACAACTATACAACTTTAACAACATAGCAACTTTTCCACATACATCCCAATACAACTTTACAACTTATAATCGACTTCAATAAACAACTTTAAAATAACTAAAAATCAACTTACAACATATAATCAACTTGAATTTACAACTTGAACAATTTTAATATACATATTAGCCTTTTAAAAAAAGAATTCTTGAAGAAAATCATCAAACAGAGTCAATCACACCCATGACTCGTTCTGTCTTAGCAATGTGAAACCCAAGGAGATCACAGCCGTGACTCACTAGTCACAGCCGTGGCTCGCCAATCACACCCGTGACTGACTAGAAACTTCAAAAAGAAAACTCCTCTTCAATTTTTCCTTCAAAACCTGAAACTTTTCCACAATCCAACATTTCCAGCAACATAAAGCATTTAAAAACCACTTGAAGCATCACATGCACCCTAACCCAAAATCAAACCAATAATTTTTCTCCTCTTTACAAAAAAAAAACCCCAATCAACCAAGAACTACAACATGCAACAAAGAGTTCGCTCAAAATCATCCCATTTCTACTTCTCTTCAAAACCCATTTCAAATAAGACAAGAAAATGGAGCTTCCCTAACCTTGAATCTGCAAACTCCAAGGTTCTGGGCTATACAAGAACTTTGGGGAAGAACTCCAAGCTACCACGGAATGAACGAGGAAGAAGAATGAGCTTCGACTCCACAACCCTAGCTCCACCACGTCCGAGAAAGAAGAAGTTTGCGGAGAAGAAGAGAAATTGGAAAAAATGAGAATGTTCCAACCTTGGGAACTTGGGACCTCCTTGAACCCAAAATGCTCAGCCTTTTACGAAATGCAAAAAATGAGAAAAGTGAGAATGAAGGAGTAGAGTGAGTGGAAGAGAGGAAAAGATAAGAGAAGAGAGGCTCGAGTCTCACAGGTACATTCTTATTACAAGGCTAATACGTATACTTAATTGATAAACATGCAAAATTTTATCCTATAATTTAGTTTCTAATGATAATTAAATTCAAGATAATTTCATAATCCAAAATGAATATTTGATTATGTTCCGTAAGAATTAAATATTGAAGGTATCAGAGTTAATTTTTTATTTATTTATAGTAATTATAAAAATAATGTCGGAGTTTGTACTTAAAATCTTACACATATTATTCTAACTTTATTATTAGAGTCAATTTAATAGTTTAAAGACAAGTAAGAAAGAGTTACCACACCTAAACTTATCAAGATGTCGCCTATTTATCTAATAAAACTGACACTATCTAGTATCAACAGTGATAATTAAGTACAAGGAGATAAAATACATGAAATTAATCTATAAATAAATTAAAATTTCTAATTGACTATTTAATTTGGTGCTGTTTTTTATTCACATGTTTCCAAAATCTCAATTAAGTTTAAAGAATAAAAATCATTAAGTTATTAAATCAAAGAGATTTATTTAATTTGTTTCTGATGATAAATCATCGTAACCTCTTATTTATTTATAAACAAATAATGTTTATCAGTACACTTCTTTTAAATTTGTGCGTCCTAGATTGCATTGACATTTTAAACTTTAATTTTTTTTCTTAGGGTTTTTCACATCCTTTGGATGTGAAATCAATCAATTCCAACTTAAATATTTCATGGTATCTCTCTCATCACATGAGATTCAAACTTCTGCAACTGCCACCAAACGAATAAAAACAAGTTTAGGTGAATGAACTAAATTAATTAAAAGAGTGAAAGGGTAGTGGAAAAGGGGAGAAAAACATTATAGGAAAAGTAAAGAAAAGAAACAATACAAAGAAAACAAAAGAAAAGAAAAGACTAAACATTATAATTTCCATGGAAAAATTTGCCCCTTCTAGATTTTGGAAATTACGAACAATTTTCCTCAACCTAGATTAACCACCATTACTTGAAATTCCACCCAAATATTTTTAAAATGCTTGACATATAACTTTCCTAATATTTTTTTCCATATGGTCGTTCTAAGATGCTGTCCATTAAGCAGAACAAGACGAAGAGAATTTCCATCTATTAACGGGTTTTGCCTAGAATTGTCACGATAGTCATAGTCGAAATTCAACAAGATTAGGGCAAAAGTTAAAGAATTGATAACTTTTCATGAGGGCCACTCGCTGTTCTGCATTTGCAATCACGACAATTTCCTAGAAATGTTTTCGTATGAACTTTGGAATTCAATTTATTTTAGTTGAATTGTGGAATGGGATAATATTCAACAAGACTAGACCAAGACACTGAAAGACTTAAGGTTGGAACGACGACTACAAAAGGCAAAGTTTGAAGCTTCACTTAGGTGGAAACTTATATAATGCTTTCTTCGATTTAATTTGTTTTTTTTTTTGTTTTTACAATAATGACAACTAAATTAAAATTTAAAATCTTGTCTTTACTACCTAAAAATTCCCAACATTAAACAGATTCTGGTGGATTAGTTTTCATTGTTAACAACGAAGTTGTTGTAGCCATACCCAGAAAGATTTGTGGGAAAAAAAAAAAAAAAGATATGTTGAAACCTAGAGGAAAATTTAAAAAGAAATAGAGGAAAATATGAAAAATTTCATTGATGTTGTTTAAGTGTACACTGTTTAAGACATTAAGACATGTAGCTTCGGTATACTAAGATTATATTTAATTTAGTTTTTATGCCAAAAAGTTACTTAAAAATTAATAACACTCAAAATAAAACTTTAAATTTAAAGCATAATTTTTTTTAATTTATAACTTGTATTTATTGACTTAAACGAAATGAACTAAAATAAAATAAAGAAAAAAAGTGGATAAAGTGAATAAAGTACGGAGAAAAAATATGGGTGTTCTCATGTTGAGATAATACGTGTTTAATACTTTTGAACACACACATGATGTGTTGTTTGTTAGGAGAGTTGTTGCCTAGAGTGGTTGTTGCATATTGATTTGTTGAAATGTAGTATAATTAGTTAATTCTTCTAAATTTGTTTGATACACACACGTTAGTAGCTGTATAAAAACATGTTAGACTAGCTGTATAAAAACATGTTAGAATAGCAGTATAAAAACATGTTAGACTGTTACAATATTCTTTTGTCATAATTATAAAAAAATAAAAATTCATTTTCAAATACATTAATTACACACTTTTTATTCTTTTAATAACTGTGAAGTCTACTAATGAGATACTCATTCATTTCCTATGCAAGTGAAAGGTAAAAAAATATATTTTAATTATACACATAATGATATTAAATTATCAGTATTGAACCATTTAAAAATATAAATATTTTAGATTAAAAATTAAATTTATAATATTACTATTAATTAAAATTAACGAATTTTGCCATTTGTTTATCACACTACCTTAACTATTTTTTATTGGTTTTAAAGAATTATTTATTTATTTTATATATATAAGACCATAGGTGATATAAAAGAAAAAAAGAAACTAGAAGGATAAAATGACTTTGGATTATTATATATACACTATATTAACATATACAATTTATCTTTATCTGTTTTTTTTCTTAAGTATCAACTACTATGATATTTTATGTATATCGATTTGTAACAATTATTTTAATAAATATTAGGATATAAAGTTATTTTATAGTATTTTAAATATATTTGGGGGGTCCATAACCCTCCAAGTTCCCTTCCCACTGCCCCGGTCCAAATTAACAACCATACCTTTGCACGTATGTATAGAAAGATAAAAAAAATCAACAAATATATGGCTGACATCTTTTTCAGTACTGTCTTTAGTGTTCAAACAAGAAATCAAGCATTTTTTTTCTTCTCATCATTAATTAAAAAACTCCCAACTTTGTTAAACCTTTTACATCCAAACATCAAATAAATTTTGTTTTAAAAATATCCCATAGTATATATTAGATATCCTATTATTTTTCTTTGCCTAATTCAAATAATTTATAATGGTCTGAATTACAGATAAGGGGACGACACTCCAGAAATGCCTACAGTCTGGTTATTTCTGGATCAATTTTCAGAAAATAATTGAAGGGTTCAGAATTATACAATATTAAATATCTCTATGTAGCCGGTATAACAGGAATATTTTGAATATTGAGCAGGAAACATTAAGAGGAAAATATAGTAGTTAGATTTTCCTAAAGGAAAAGCTTATGAAAGTGACTTAAGAATTTGAAAGTATGACTATTAATAGTTAAGTGGCATATTGCAATAAATTAGTTGCTAGAAGAGGGAAAGTAGCATTTATCTAGTGGGTTGTTCAATAATAATAATAATATTATTATTATTATTATTATTTTCGTTAATGAATCACGCTGAGCTTTCATGTTAAGCGTGGCAGGTTCATGTGACACTAACTAATTAGTGTGTGGGGTACTCTGGAGGCTCAATATTCAGTGTGAAACTATCATTTTACAAATATAAACACCAGCAAGCATGGTATTCAAGAATGGGGTCAATTGTCAACAATTTCGTGTTCATACTCCCAGGATAACTATTTCGATTTTTTTTAAAACAAAGTATATATAGAATTGGAGTATTTTAATTAGATGCAATAAAGAAAAAAACATAGTTAAAAAGAACATTTTTATTAAAGATAATTGTTAGACTAAAAGTGTGAATATGAAGTTTCACGTTAAATACATAAGGAAGGACAAATTGAGCGATAAATAATGAAAAATTCTTGCAAACCTAATACTTAAAATATATTTAGAGATAAGAAAGACCGGAAAAATAAGGAGTTGAAAGAATACACATCTATCAAGAATTTTTCTCTCCTTTGGCGAACAAGAAAAAAAGGAAGGAAAGAAGACAAAATGTAGGACCCATTCAAAAATGCTTTCCTTTCAATTTGGAGAGAAAAAGATAAGGCAAAACTTATATATGGAGATAAATAAAAATACCATTATTTGTTATAGAACTTCTTACCTTATTGGAAATATTTAAATCACTTTATATACACAATTCTTTTCTTGTTTTTTCTTTTCTAGCACTTTTTTACATAATCACACAATTTTAAAAAAAATCATCTTATTTTCTATTATCTTTCTTTTACACTACAATAAATATTAATATAGTAATATATAAAAAGTGGCGCTATAAATATAAATATATATCTATTTAACATATAATTACACATAATTTTAGTATTGATTTTGAATGAGATTTAACAACATATTTTATGTGTCACTATAGTTTATACTCATACTTTTTAACAATATACTAACGTATATATTAATTATTATGTAAGTAAAAGTAATTTTTAGTAACACTTATTGTATCACTATAGAATGTGTGTCACTATACGATAATTTTTTTTCTCTAAATCAACCAAAGCATTTAGCTTGCTTTGTAGCTCATTATCAATGGTTTTTTTAATTAAAGGAGACTTATTATTAATTTTCTTCCTAATATTTGACTCATGTTTTTAACGAGTGGTATGAGAGCTGATCTAAAATACAAATGTGAATATAAAAGTACAAACTAACCTATACAAACTTAATAATTAATGTTTTGGGCTGTATCAGAAACAATAAATAACTAAAATTTAAAGAAAAAGTTAATCATGGACAAAAACTATAACAAACATTAACAACCAATGAAAAGCAAAAAGGATTCACACTATTGGGGAGTATCAAAGCAACTTCGCCTCCATATTAAGTTCCACAGCCAAGCTTCACTGCATCTTCTTCTTCTACTTACTGACGATGTGGGCCCCACGCCCTTCCCAAAAAAACGTGGGCTTCAACAAACGTTCCCGTCCCATCCCATCCCAAAGCATATTCACTTTTGCTATATAAAGGAACCAAATCAACCCTCACTCTCATAATTCTTATACTCAACACAAGCTTTTCCCTCTCCCTCTCTATATTATTACCAGGTGAGAGTCATATCTATCCACTTAGATTAGATTCTCTAACATGGATAACCTTCCAAAGTGCCAAGCAAACTACACCGCACTCACCCCTCTAACGTTTCTGCTGAGAGCTGCTGCATGCTATGCAAACAGAACCTCAGTCATCCATGAAGGAACCCGTTTCACTTGGTCTCAAACTTATGACCGTTGTCTTCGCCTTGCCAACTCCCTCCGCTCCCTCAACCTTGCCACAAATAATGTTGTAAGTCCAACAACTTTTTTCATCTAAATAAACTTCACATACTTCAAAATTCCTCAATTTAGATAAAATTAACTTATGTATAAAATCATTTTAATCTATAAAAAAAACTTATTTTAACTTAATAAAATACTTCTTTACATTAGCGTTATTTAAACATTAAAGTAAACACCATTTGACAACTCTTAGTATTATTTAAACATTAAACTACAACACCATGTGACAGTCTTCAGTTACTTCTGTTTCACTCGCTTTCCATCCTTTTCACAAGATCAACCGACACTACAAAACTTATTTTATTTATTTGAGTAAATAAAAGAGTTTTCACCTTTTCTTTTTATCCTCTCGTCCCAATTCAGCATACGAGGGGCTAATTATGCTTAGTTGCAGTACTGTGTTGGCACAAAGTCATGCATGCATATAAGATATGCAGGATTAATTAGTGGTGCATACTAATAATTGGATTACTTTTCTTGCTTTACACAACAGGTATCAGTGCTGGCCCCTAACATCCCAGCAATGTATGAGATGCATTTTGCAGTTCCCATGGCAGGAGCAGTTCTGAACACCATAAACACCCGTCTTGATGCCAAGAATATCGCCACAATCCTTCGCCACTCCGAAGCCAAAATCTTCTTCGTGGACTACGAGTTTGTCCCCAAGGCACGTGACGCCCTCAGGTTACTCATGGACAACAACAAGAACAACCCAACAAATCAACAACACAATACATTTTCTCATTCTCTCCCTCTAGTGATTGTCATAGATGACATAAACTCCCCCACAGGGATCCGTCTAGGGGAGCTAGAATACGAGCAAATGATCCATCATGGTAACCCAAATTACGTTCCTGAAACAATCCAAGACGAGTGGTCCCCAATTGCACTAAACTACACTTCAGGAACAACCTCAGAGCCAAAGGGTGTGGTGTATAGCCACAGAGGAGCATACCTGAGCACCCTGAGCCTAATTCTAGGTTGGGAAATGGGTGGTGAACCCGTTTATCTTTGGACACTCCCCATGTTCCACTGTAACGGGTGGACGTTCACGTGGGGCGTGGCCGCACGTGGCGGGACAAACGTGTGCCTCCGCAGCACTTTGGCATGTGACATATACAGGAACATAGCACTCCACAAGGTGACACACATGTGTTGTGCACCAATTGTCTTCAACATAGTTTTAGAGGCAAAGGCTAGTGAGAGGCGTGAGCTGAAACACACGGTTGAGATTCTCACTGGGGGAGCACCACCTCCAGCTTCTTTGCTTGAACAAATTGAGTCACTAGGGTTTCATGTGACACATGCATATGGGCTCACCGAGGCCACAGGCCCGGCCCTAGTGTGTGAGTGGCAGAAGATGTGGAACGGACTTCCTAAGAAGGAGCAGGCCCAGTTGAAGGCCCGCCAGGGGGTGAGTGTGGTGACGATGGCTGATGTTGATGTGAAGAATCTTGACACAATGGAGAGTGTGCCAAGGGATGGGAAGACCATGGGGGAGATTGTGTTGAAGGGAAGTGGGATCATGATGGGGTATTTTAAGGACCCTGTGGGAACTAGTAGGGCTTTTGGGAATGGTTGGTTTAAAACTGGGGATGTTGGTGTTGTGCACCCTGATGGGTATTTGGAGATTAAGGACAGGTCAAAGGATGTGATAATTTCAGGAGGGGAGAACATAAGCAGTGTGGAGATTGAGTCTCTTTTGTACAGGCATCCAAGGGTGTTGGAGGCTGCTGTGGTGGCAATGCCTCACCCTAGGTGGGGGGAGAGTCCTTGTGTTTTTGTTTCATTGAAGAAAAACAACCTCAACCACAGCTTAAAAAATGATGTCACTGAGGCTCAGATCATTGCCTATTGTAGGAAGAATTTGCCTCACTTTATGGTGCCTAAGATGGTCAAGTTCATGGAGGAGCTGCCAAAGACTTCAACTGGGAAGATTCAGAAGTTTGAATTGAGGGTCATGGCTAAGGCTTTTGTGGTCTCAGAAAATAATAGTAACAACAAGTCTAGCCAAGTGAGTCAGAATAATAACATTGGGGTTGGGGGGTATAATAATAGTGAGCAAATTTTGGCTGTGTCTCGTCTTTGAATTCAGTTCCTGGTCTTTGTATTTTGAAAAAATGGATAAAGAATGAATATTGTGCGTACATATATGCTGCTGCGACTTGTGTCTGAATGAATTCCAGTATTCGAGGCATTAATGTAGTTGAGTTTGAAGTGAAGTACTTTAACTTGTTTTGGGGCAGAGTGCCAGATATATATAAAATTATAAATACTAGCTTCGTTCACCTTGTTACCGTTTTGTTTATGTCTCGTTATTCTTTTGGTGCCGCGCGTGTTTCATCTTTGGCAACTTTTGGTTTAGGCTCTGTTTAATTAAGAAAAAGAAATAAAGAGAAAATAAATAAGAAAGAAAGAGAAAAAATAAAGTCAAAAAGATTTTTTTTTCCATGAAAGTAAAAAAATATGTGATGTTTGGATCGATATAAATAAGGAAGAGAAATATTGAAAAAGGAACCAGGAATTCAATTTTGACTCTTGTGAATATAAAAATTTGAAGATAATAAAAAATGTCTACCTATTTAAGTATTTGTTAACCGAGAGAGAAAGATTATTCAAATACTTCTTAATAATAAAAAATAAATTCTTTTCATTTATTTGGATGGATGAAAATAAATAATTTATTTAAAATATATTTATATATTAACAAAGAATATTTATTATTATTTTAATTTTTAATATTATAAAATTATTTTTTAAACAATACCATGTGAGCACTTTCCTTCCAAAATCATGACTAAAGTGGAACAAAATAGAATAGGGTGGCATCCACGAATATTTGTAATTTTTTTTTCTTAATTTCCCTCCAAACCATAGTTTTAAAAACCGGACCGGTCATCGAACCGGTTAAGGTACTGGGTCAGTGGATCAAAGGTTGAACCGGTGGGTCACTAGTTGAATCGCATGACTCGATTTTTATTAAAAAATATTTATATTAAATATATTTTATACTTATAAATTTTAATAAATTCATATCTTATTTTAAATTTTAATTTTTCTATCTTATTTAAAATTATTTTTATTTTTATTTTGTAAAAAAATACATAAAAAAATTACATGTTAAACGGTATATTAATACAAATTAAAAATATAAATAATATGTACATATATAATATGCTTGCAATTAATATCACAAAACAATATATGTAATATTTACATAGATATTGCATTATTAAATATAAATTTAAAATTAATAATATACTATAAAAGTTATTTAAGTTGTATATATTGCAAACAAATATATTAGAACAAGTAGTCATTGTTATATTTAATAAGACTCCTTGCTTTTTCATTAAGAGATTCAATTTTCATTATTATTTTTGTGATTTATGGTCTCTTAAAAAAATTTAAAAAAAATTTAAAAAAAAAAAAAGTGGTTGAACCGGTTTGACCCACCGGTTCACCGGTTGAACCGGAAAATTGACCGGTTCAATCCGGTTTGAAACAGGTCGATTGCATAACCAATCCAACTTCAAATTCGAACCGGCTGGACCACCGGTTCCCGGTCCAACCGGTCCGACCGGCCGGGTCGGTTCAGGTTTTAAAACACTGCTCCAAACAACTTGTACGGGTACTCTGGTGGAAGTGGAGTGTAGTAAATCGGACTGAGAAGCGTGTGGTTGAGCGGTAGGGGTTGATTCACATTTAAGTTAAGTCAGGGGTTCGAATTCTGTCTTGTGTATGCAGTCTCATTAAATCTTGGGGCCAGTTATCTTACCCTTTGAGGTGCTTCTCTCGTAGCGAGGAGATTAGTCACTACTACCGACGACGATAGATACTTCAGGAAAAAAAAAAATGGGACCGGCAATTTGCTAAAGTGATCGCAAAATCTGATCGGTAATCAGCCGCGGGTGTATGTGTTTGATAAGAAGAACAAAAAGTTAGGGTACATGAAAACAGAAAAACAAAAAATAAAGTGAATAAATATTATGTAAGAATTAAAGAAAAAAATGTTTAATTTATAATAAATAAATAAAATGTGGAAAAATATATAAATAATTACTATTCATTTCCATCCATTTGATAATAAATTAAAAAGATGCCACATTCATATCTTTTTACTTTTATCCTTCTCATTTCCACCGTATCAAATATCTTCTATTTCTTATTTCTATTTTTTCTTCCTCCTTGCTATTTTCTTTCTATTTCAATAAGACCAAACAAAGGGTAAAATTTACACTTTTCATTTCATTTTTACTTACTTTTTTTATCGTTGTACCTATCACATTTATTATATACCATTAAGTATGTCAAATTTAATAGTAACCAATTATGCTGGGTACATCCTGTGCTAGTGATAGAGGAAAAAATTCATTGGCCAATTATATTTAAGAAAACAAGTAACATGAATATACTATTTTATTAAAAATTAGAACATATAATTTATGTACCAAAAATATATATAATTTAGAGAACGAAATTATCAATTTTCCTACTCTTTCAAATAAAAAATCTCGATATTTTTTTTTCTTCTTTCTACTTCGAATGTGCATTTCACATATTACTTCATAATTAGCCAAAAAAAAAATCCCTTAACATGTCAGACTACTCTCCTATTTGTATACTTAATTTTTTACGAATATCTTCACAACTTTCGATCTGTCACCTTTTAATACAATCTTATAATCTTAACAATCTTATATTAGTATTTAAATTATTCATTGTAAATATAAAATATAATTTATTTATTGAAATATTATAAATTTTAATTACATAAATATACATTTATTTTGTAAAATGTACATACAAAATACTAGTTCATATTAAAATGCTTTTCCGTTTCAATTCATTCAAAATTAATTTAAATAGTTTATGAATATATTTGATTACAATATAGATGCTTGGTAAAGAAGTTACTAACGTGTAATATTTTTTTACTTGGCACTTGAAATAGTGTGTGAACAGAAACAAAGTGACAAACCACTGGCATTTCTCTTTTGACAATGTAAAAAAAAGGTGTGAACAATAACAAACAACTCAGATTATTAGGGGAGAATGCAAAGAATCACTAATCATCTTGTCAAGAAACATACTAATGAAACTTAAGATTCATGCCTATTCACCTCAAATCATGGGACACATGCAAGGGATATATTTTGCAGCATCAAGTTGTGTTTCGTAAAGTTGCAGCCCACATAACAGTGACATCAAAGCGTGTAGTACATACAAACCACAGAAAACATGATTTAATTAAAAAGGGTGCAAATAAAGCTCAAATATTTATGAACAACATGATGCAGCCCTAGTTCCTTCGGCGGGTCTATCCACAAGAACCATCCCTGCTGGGTTCTGAGCTGGCTGTGCCCTCGGTAGCCTCTTGGCTGTTCACAAAAACCAAATGTGAATGTCAACAACATTCAGCAGTTTATAGCACAATAGACACTGTTTAAAAGCAATGAAAGGTAATTCAATCATAGAAACCGAAGATATGCTAGCAACACCCTCCCGACATATTCTTTTGAACTTTATCTCAAATAGGTTAAAATTTATAAAAAAAAAAATTATAAAGTTTTGTAGGATTCACTTCTTATTTAACGAGTTTCACTCATGATTATATCATTTACAATATATTTAACCAATGGTAAATAAGATTTGTTGCTAGTACTCCTCTAAAAACAGTGCATGCTTCCTCAACATGAGGTTTAACAGAAACTCAGAAATTAGAGTAACCGAGTAAGTATACAAGATTTCACGTGCCACGAAAAATGAAAGTGGACACCAGCAGGGACGGAAGAAAAATAGTCCAAAAATGATGCAATGAAGTGTAATAATGACATGGTTAGGAGAAAGGAAAAGGGCCAAAAATGTTCCATCATGTAGCCCATAGAGGGAACACACGTTTCATGAGTTGGATGTCAGCAATCAGTAGTGAATATGATAAAAACTTAGCCAGTAAAGTGGGGGCAGATATTTTCTCAATTCTTCCTCCTTCTTTGGACTAATCATGTCCCAATTATCTTTATTTTAAGCGATTCAATTAAAAGATGTAAAAAAACAAAATACTCATTAAGCAGAGCCTAAAACATAATAAAATAGGAATGGACTCGCACCTATTTCATAGAATACATCATTAACGTTGGTTGCAGATTTGGCAGAGGTCTCCATGAAAAATAAACCATTTTCTTCAGCATATACGCGTGCTTCCTGTAATATCAATAAGTTAAATCTAATATACAGGTAGGAGCAAGAGATGTCCTTATAGTACCGGCTATATAAAAAATGAAAATAAACAAAACATATGAAAGCTACCAAACATAACAGAAGAATCCAAATATGTTGCGATGGTAAATTACACACTATAGCACTTTTCTATCATAATTTAAATTTTAAGACAACGGAAAATTAGCATAGCCTGCAAAACAAAACTAAAATCACCATAGTTAAACCGTTCAAAAGCACATACATTTATCCAATTTGCACTTCGCAAAGAGGCACTGACATTAAAAATGCTTTTCGCAAACAAGTTTAAAACCCAGAATTTTATCCCCCACCTAGTTTTATAAAGTTCATTTTCCTCTAGAAATATTTGAATATTCAAAAAAACACTACAACCATTAATCAGTTAGCAAAATCTGACGATGGATCTGCATATTGATAAATTTCTTTGCCAAATGCACACATGCATATCAGTTCAGATCTACATTTTCTGTTGTTTAGGACCAGAATTCATAACTCCTTCCATAGCTCTTTTTTCTATAATTTATGCATTTAATACACATTATATTGTTATTATAATACTCCATATTGATAAATTTCTTTGCCAAATGCACACATGCATATCAGTTCAGATCTACATTTTCTGTTGTTTAGGACCAGAATTCATAACTCCTTCCATAGCTCTTTTTCTTATAATTTATGCATTTAATACACATTATATTGTTATTATAATACTCCATAACTAACATGATATTAAAAGGAATATTGGAAAACAATAATACTTACTTCAGCTGTCACTTTCCTCTTATCTTCCAAATCAGCTTTGTTACCAGCAAGAGCCATGACCATATTAGGATTTCCTGTAACAAAAAAAGAAGAAGAGAAGAAGAACCTGAGTGCATAATTCGAGAATCTACTCAATCTAGATAATTTATGCAACTACCACTACTACAAAGTATTATTTGAGGCAAACCAAAGTAGCTGAATTTTAATTTAATAATGTAGAGAAAACCCTCAAACCAAGCACTATTTATCAACAAAAGCATTGCCTATATTATCTACCTGTTGATCTAGAACATACATCATTGATAGACGAGTCCTAGTGATATTTATGGAAAAATATAAATAAACATTTATTTTAACCATTAAATATCATAGGTAACTCGTTAAACAAACTAGAAGTTCAATCTATGTCTATGGCCCACAGCAAATGGAATCTTGAACATCCCTAATTGTTCACAATCTTCTCATGCACATATTAATTTTCAAACCAAGCATTATTTTTAATATAATAATGCAGAGAAAACCCTCAAACCAAGCATTATTTTTCAACAAAAGCATTGCCTATATTATCTATTTGTTGATCCAGAATGTACACCGTTGATAGATGAATCCTAGTAATATTTATGGAAATATATAAATATTTATTTCAACCATTAAATATCATAGGTAACTTGTTAAACAAACTAAAAGTTCAATATATGTCTCTGGCTCACAGCAGGTGGAATCTTGAATATCACTAGATGTTCTTCACAAGTTTCTCGTGCACACATTCTCACACCATATAATGAATAACTCATCCACATCTCTGCCATTCCATTATAAAACATGAATATAATTTTCTTAAATGATTAGTATAAACCAATCAGACCTTAAATACAAAATAATGACAAGGAATATTAAAAATTGGGGCCAAATTAGTTTACAAATAGGTCACATCCATAAGTTTGTAAACAGTTAATAAATAGTTTAATATCCTTTTGCAATCACTTCAGGAAAAAAAAACACACACACACACACATAAGAAAACTTCAAAACCATTCAGCTAATACCTTGCTTTTGAAGCTCTTGGACCCACTTCTTAGCTCGGGTAAAGGAGTCCTGTAGAGGGAAGATAGAATTAAGCATATTAAAGCACATTAAATAGACAATAACATTAAAAGAATAGCTTCATCCCCACCAAAAGACAAGAATATACCAATCAATCGATAGAACCTTGCAATGAGATTTGATCTACTCTTTTTGCAAAGAGTATGATTTCTTAATGAAGATTCATAATACAATGTTGATCCATTATACTCATTTTTCAATAGTTTATACTTCAAGCCCAGAGAGGGCTTTTGCACAGCAGGTGTATTTAGGTATAAAGACATTCGCAAGCTTTTGATTTTGAGAGTTTAACTTTTAGGGAAGTTGGTCAATAACAAATTCTTTTAAATGAACTTATTCCTCACATTTATTAGTTTCAAGAAATGATAGCATTGATTAGAATAAGTAGACCCAATGCAAGAATTCTCTGGAAATTTTTGTGCAAAGTTTTTGGTTAAAAAGGACCAACCAGATATCCCCTGATGAGGAGAGCATATAATGTCTTAAAAGTATGACTCAAACAGGGTTCCATAATAAGGACCTTCAGGACACCACTCACAATTCAAATAAATATGATTGACTTTTGGTCATGAATTTGGAACTTTCAGGCCCTGAACTTGTCAACTTTTGGAACTGATTTCTGTTTCCCTTCATTCCATTTTAAGGTATAATTCACATATACATACATTCCACTTGGCCAGAACATTTTCAATGTATTAATTTTTTTCCAAGAAACACACGGATTTATTAAATTTGGCAAATCATTTAAGACATTTTAACATCAGTCCAGAAATACTTTTACTAGACCAATGAAATGCAGAAAAAGAGGCACTTGCTTATGCACATAACTCAACAGAACAATTCTACACCTCAACAACATAAGATTTACCATTCACATTATGATTTTGAGACTTATAAGCCTGAACAAACAGGCTGCAATTTTTTTCCATGGCCCGTAATAGCTAATCATAATTTTTCATGTTTTAGATAATGTAAACTTACAAGAAAGAAATAGAAGCATCAAATTATACGTCAAAAACAGTCAATGTCATAGTTTTCAATCTCGTTAACGGCATGCAGTGGCCAACTCTGAAAACGCTATAGCAAGACGTGGGATGACTGCTATTTTAAATATTATCTAGTACAAACTAAATAGTTTATGCTACACACGTAAATACTCAAAAGAAAACAGAGAGAGAGAGAGAGAGAGACAGACAGAAATCATGATAAATAATAGATCACAATTTACATTCACAATTACCACCATTAATCTAGGAACAATAACAACATAGTAATGAAGTCAAAATCCAAAACATGATGGTGAAAAATGAGTTGAAAAAGAAAATAACAATTTAGACTAAAATTGGCAGAATGTGAACTAGGAAGGAGAATGAACAGAAAACAATAAAAAAAAAATGGTCCTGTAAAATGTGAAGGAATAGAGGTCAAAACAAAGGTAACAAGTTTAGTGGAATAATTTAACCCCAAAAAAAAACCTAAACAACATTTCAGGGCAAATTTTACGTTTTTGAAGCTGATATCATCATGATTGCCAAACTCAAGAGAATCTACACATACTCATGGAGCTTTCATAGACTCAACTCATAGGCTTGCCTATTTAAAAAAATATTATTAAAAATGCCTATTAATGGCATATTTGCATGACATAATACTCTTAACACAACAATAATTCAATATTTCACCTCCATAATAAAGAAAAGAAGCAAACTCAAATAATAAGGTGTTATACTACATTAGTACTAAATAAAATTAAACTACATAAATGATCAATACATAAATTCGTAAAAAACATAAGTTCCTACAATGAAAACATTTCAAAAATGATTTTATTTCTTCAAATCATTTGAGTAACAGTAAAACACTAACATTATGGGGTTAATGGGAGGCAAAAGTTACATTTGATTTCAAGCTTTCTAACTCATTTTTTGACTCAGTTTTACGAGTTTAAAAAGTTCATCCGAGTTCATCTAGAAAGTGTTTAACAGAGTTAACACATTTTCTCTACCAAGAATTGTAAACTCATAAGAGTTTATTGGTTAACTCGAGTTTGACAACATTGGATATCATGGTAACACCACTATAGCGCATGAAAAGCCAGTATTGCGACTCCTTATTGAAAACCACTCTGCTATTTGAATCCCATAGAGGTCCAGGGTCGCTCTGCTTTGCTATAGCATGCTATCTACTACTACGGTCAATGTACACCAAATATTGCCAATTTAAATAGGTATTCATAAATATCAAAAGGCAAAGGTATCATACTGAGCTAGTGATGTCATAGACAATGATAGCAGCAGCAGCGCCTCTGTAGTACATGGGAGCCAAGCTGTGGTACCTCTCCTGTCCTGCTGTGTCCCAAATCTCAAACTTCACAGTTGCGTCATTTACAGCAAGTGTCTGGGAAAAGAACGCTGCACCTATCGTTGATTCCTGTCACCACAAAAGATGGCATAAATTCAGCAACCCAATCACCACGTTCCCCTAACTTGACTAATGAGGCACAAAACAACACCTCTAGAAGTCAAAACCTAAAACCATAACGCACAACTATAAACGGAAGGAAAATACTATCTCCCCCACAACGCCATACCACACCACAACTATATAGACATCATTCAAAACTCCAAAGCTATAACATTCAACACTCATTAATCACTACCTTCATAACCTCCATGATCAAATCAAGCTATACCCTTTTGTGACCAACCGAAATTCCTCACATTCTCTATCACAGTTTTTATGAAAATTTCATTCAATCATCTGAAACAACATAACCCTATTTTTGATCGGTCAATTTTCCGGCCGAATTAACATAAATTAGATAAAGTCAAGACAAGCCCGTGATGATAAACGCGAATATTTTCAGTATTTTCATTACACACAACAAACCCAACAAAAAAAACTCAAACAAATAAACCAAGGAGACCCTTTAAACAGGAATAATTCCTAACCAAAACGAAGAAATCAATAAATAAAAAAGGGTTGGAAAAAAACCTGAAATTCGAGAAATTGACCCTTGACAAAGCGCAAAACGAGGCTGGATTTCCCGGCACCCATGTCCCCGAGGAGAACCTGATGAAAATAACAGAGTCAAGGCATAATCGGAATAGAAAAGTTTGAGAAACAGAGAGATAGAGAAAGAGTGGACCCACCAATTTGGCATTGAGATTGTTGTGTCCGATCGTAGCCATGGGAAGAGAATTGGATCGATCGGAAACGGGAACCCAATACGCGAAAGATTGGAATTTTGCACTTTGCGAGTATATAGAAAGAATTGATTTGGAGATTGAAATGATCAAATCAAAGAGACAGAAGAAGAGTCTCTCTCTTTCTCTCTCTCTCTCAATTCTATTGCTTTTCGCTTACGGTGGCTTTATTGTATTTCGCTCTTATAAAATGAGCCGTGTAATTTTGAGATAAAGTCACACATTAAAAAAAATTAACGATTTAAAATTAATTATAATATTAATTATTATTTTTAATTAATAGTTAAATTTAAATATGTATTTAGTTGTTTAAATTTAAGATAAATTTATTTTTTATTTTAGATATTTAAAATTAATTTTTTTAGTCTTTAATTTTTAAAAAACTTATTTTAATTTTTAAATTAAATTCTTTAAGAAAATTTATTAAATACTATCACAATAAATTTATTTGACAGTGTATTTGTTAACGAAAACATAATATTAACTGTTTTAATTTATTATTTTTATATATATTATTAATAATTTAAGAAATTAAAATAAATTTTTAAATTTGAGGAACTGAAATAAAAATCATATTTAAGTTTAATAATTATTATTATTATATTTTTTTAAAGTACAATTACTTATTTTAGTAGAGCCAAATTCGAGTTTATTTGCTGCCGTCTGCGTCCAAACGCATTCGTTTTATTTGTTTTAGGTGTCGTTTTTGTCTTTTCTTTTGCTTTCTTTATTTTATATATATATATATATATGTGGTTATTGGTGGCTTGACTTTGACATGCAAATGGAAAATTGCTTTTGCTTACAACAAAGGCAAGTCCAAGAAAACACGTTGCCTCAAATTTGATTCCTCTATGCTGGGAAAACCCGTAACACCCATTGTTCTTATCTCTCAAGGATTCCATAATGGATTCTCTAACTCTTTCAGTGTTTTTTTTTATGGGGTTTATTTCATACTCAGATTATGATTTTACTTTAGTGATTTTTTTTATAATTACGTCGTTGATAAAAAGTATTTATAGTAAAATAATAATAATTAATCTTTTTTAAAAATAGTTTTACTTTAGTAGTTGATGTCATGGTGGAAGAATATCTTTATTTTAAGTGTGATATTTAAAACTCAAACATTCATCCTTTTATATTAGACATATACAATTATATTATGATATGGTATTTACAATGATCCGACAAATCATTATACTTACTATAGTTTAATCACTATGCAATGAAAAAAATAAATAAAAGATAACTAATCTAGGGTTACCAAGTAACAGTATCTGATTTTGTGCACATGGATATATGTATAGGATAAGAAAAACTCAAAATGGTTCATGTACATATATACAATCTACACAAAATACAATCGTCCACAAAATAAATCATATTCATCGGTCAAGTATCTAAACATGACCTAAACTGCATATGAGCAGTGTCATCACAAAATAAATCATCTCTAGCATCATCTTCCACTCTTTACACAAATCAGTCATACCCCACTCTTATACCAAATATGATTATTGCAATTTCAACGACAAGGAAAAGAAGTGTAAGCTTGTGAATAAAATCAACATACATAACAACAATAAAGGTACTAACTTAATAACAACTTAAAGCAACAATATTCATCAACCAAACAACTTCACTTATCATCAATTACTACGTAAACAACTTATAACATAATACAACTTATCAACTTCAACTCAATAACATGTTCAATATAAGCAACAATAAACAATAAATGTATCGTCACACATATCAACTATGGAACTTTACTACAATAGAGATGAAGAACTTAAGTGACTAAACCTTACCGAATTATAGCATTTGACCTATCGCAACTAAGTCAAGTATAGATAATTTTAGGCTTCTTAAAGAACCTGTTTAACAATTTAATTTGATTTTTTAGGTGTCGTCACTTAAATTAGGAAACCTAGTACTATTGTTAGGATATAACAATTTGGATATGAGTCTATCACAACATTAACTTGCAACATTAAGTCTCATGTGGTACTAGCCCACCGACTACCCTCCAGATACTACACTTTTCTAATATCCAGTTTGAAAACAAAGTTCTCGACCGTGTACCTTACTCAGTTGCTTGCTTATACACTTATGTCTCAACCTTGCCCATATACAGATACCGTGTAAAACCTATAAGATACTATTTAAAGTAACTACTTATTTAGAAGTTAACTTACTTATTAAAGGGTTTTAACTCGAGCTCACAAAGCACTACAACTTATATTCACACAATGAGATATGTTAATTTTTACAATGTTTACTCTCCTGTAGTTTTTATATATCTAAATAAAGATATATATTTATAGCACATGCCTATAATATAACAATTTACTTAACTATAGCAATATACAACTTCACAACTTAATCATCTATCAACTTACATCTTAACAAGATAAACATCATCATATAGTATATCAACTTAAAACAAAATGGACTATCATCATATCATTTTCATCATACAACTTAATCATCATCTTTTAATTATAAAACAACTTAAACAACACATTAGAATCATACAACTCACACTTTGCACCATCTCTTGGTCGCCCGATGCCATCAAGGCAAGGGAGCTTCCTGTCTTGCCTACACCCAATGTTACTTGCGTCCAACATGGTTGAAACATAGAGTATCTCACTCTCTCGTGCTTGGTGTGGAAAAAGCCTACGTCCAACTCCAATCAAGTAAAGGGCCTCGACTTGATCCATGTCTAATGCCACTCCTTTGATGCTCAGTGGAATTTCAACCTGAGACAATTCTTTCTCTTCACATCTGAACCATTCAAATCATGCACAAAGTAATTTCAACCTAAGAGATTCTCTCTCCTCACATCAAGTTTCACCAATCCTACATCCAGCGTGAGCAAGACATAACCCATTGGTTGAAGTCACGCTCAGTGCCTTGAAGTCGCATCCAACGTGACATTAATTTTTGCACTTACGCAGAAATTGAATTTGCCCAATCCACCTTAAGAACAACAACTTGCCAATATGCATTACATAATACAACTTATAAACAACATGTAAATCCTAATTTTAACATCAAACAATATATGCAATCATTATCTTTCAAGAATCATCATATCTAACTCATGCACCACTTCAAGAAAACCAAAAATCCAACAAGTCATCAGCTCATCTTCATTCAATCAAGGAATCAATAGATGAAACCCAACAACAATAGTCCACATGAATTTTCAACAAATAACACAAAGCTTATTTTACTTCTTGTCAATCCAAACTGAAGAGAGGAGAAGAGAAGGAAGAACAATATGAACCCAACTTAAGATTCTTAACTCCACAAGTTTCAAATCTCTAACTCAACCAAGTAATTTAGTTAATAAGAAGATGAAGGGAAAGATTTTCAAAAAAGGAAGAAGAAGAAGGTTATGAATTTTATTTTTTTTTGATAAGCAAACAAGATTTAAATTATTGGGAGTACAAGGGGTACTCCAACCCGTTACAATAGAGTTCAAAACCAAAACAAAAATTATGAGATACACAAACCCGGATTATAATACCAACTAATGTAACTAAAAGAACAACCAGGGACAGAACTAGTAATCCACTTCCATGAACGTAGTTTAATGCTGTCCAACACTTCCTTGCAATCCATAACACCTTGCTGAAAGATAATAACATTCCGATGAAGCCACAGTGACCAAATTACAGACACCCAAACCACTTGAAAACACTGAGAGCGTTTTTTATATATACCAAGATTCATCCAATATTGGTAGAGAGAAGTTAAAGAATTTGGAAGGACCACCGCAACCTCCAACTAATTAGCAACAGCTAACCAAATATTAAAAGTCATTGGACACATTAGAAAGAGATGAAGAGGGTCTTCGACAAACAGAGAGCAAAGAGAGCATAAATTGTTATCCAACTCCACACCACGAACTTGTAACAATGATTTGCATAGGAATGCATTCATGAACACCTGCCAACAGAACATCAAGCACTTGATCGGAGCCTTGCATTTCCAAAGAAGGTTATGAATTTTAGAGAGTCTCTCTCTAACTTCTTTGTAAAATTCTTAAAACATGAACATGTGAGATTCACATCTTATATTTATGTCTTCTGCCACTAGAATTATTGAGCTATAAAGTGAAATGACCTACCGAATATCTATATAATTTAAAACTATTTTATAATAAAATATATTAAATAGATTAATTTTAAAGTATTTATTATATATTTATAAAAATATAAATTCTTAGGATCTAACTCTTCTATAAATATAAGAGTTAAGATAGCAATTAGAAAATGAAGGCGCAGTAATGCAAGTAGAAATAATATAAATAAATGCATAATAATGATAATAATATTTAAAAATTTAAATAAAAAAATGAACACCCCGTCGTTATAAAACTTTTCCAATGGGATTTTTTTTTCCAACAATTATGACATGTGGCATGATAAGATATTATTTCTTTATAGCAAGATAAGATGTTATCTTGTTATATAGCAAATGAAAGATTGATAAATATGGAGAAGAAGTTGTGTGAATTGTTGTATCTTGTCTTTCCGTTCTAATCGAGAGAGATAAACAATAACTTCTGATGGCAACACATTAACCAAAAGACATTTAATGTGTGAACAAACTAAGCAGAAGTTAACTATGTTCAAATAATTTGAACTGCCCAAAAGTTGAAATCAAAACTACTCTTTTTATAATGAAGGGGTCAAGCGTCTTACACATTGAGAAGAGAAAAAATTAGAATAGAGAGAGGAATAAATGTGAGACTCTTAAAAAAAACATCTCTTTCTCACTTTGAGAAAACTGACAAAAGTGAAGGAGTATTAACTGAATAGTGAAATTATAAGACATGGAAATGTAATCCGATTCGATTCTGAGAAAATTTACGATAATTCACATTGACTTAATTGAGTTAGACTCTTAATATGCTTTATATAAATGTCTACGTATATTACTTAGCCTACCAGCTAATTTATCATGCTTTGTATAAATGTCTAAATAATATTATGTTATACTTAATACTTAGCCTACCAGCTAATTCACACTTTTTTTTATAATATTATATATATCGATAAAAAAAATTCATATTTAAAATGAATCAAATATAGTACAATTTAATTTTGCATAGAACACACAAAGTATAATTGTTTTTTATACGATAATATTTTTTTTTGGCTGTCTAAGAACACACAAAATTTATTTTTTTTTCTGCTCCACTTTTTTATTAACTTAAATAAACATTATCATACCTATCTTGTTATCATCCAACGTGTTAGTGACGAAAGAAACAGTGCCAAGTAAACCACAGCCCCGAGGGGGAAAAACAAATCCTCGTGTAACTATTTTTAAGAAAAAAAAATATAAATTTCATTTCCGCATTCAATACGAAAATAATTTTGAAGACAATATTGATATTGATTAAAATCACATTCAAACATTTATTTAATTAGCTGCGTTAATTAATATAAAATACGGGGTTTAACCAATGTTAATTGTGTTTAGAAACTATATTAGAAACCTGGTTATACGTGGCTAATTTAGTGTGCCTCTTATTTTTGGTCTTTTATGATGCTCCCACACCCTCACCCTTCCTGTGCTGTGCTTCCCCTGTACCGAAAGTAATTTAATTTTGTACAATTAAAAAGGAAGGGAAATGATTTCTGGTCCTTTTTGGGCTTAATGCAAAAGGCACAATAAACATAAAGAACAAGATATAGACAGGACTAACAAACAAACTAGCTTAAGGAAAGAAAGCACATTGTCTGCCAAGATGTTGATTAAGGAAAACGTTGAGAAGCTACCTACAAGTAGTACACACCCACATTGTGGGGATCAACCACGATAACATAGCTACATACATCTTAATAAGCCAAGCTAAAAAACAAAAAAAAAAACTGTTCAACTCCAGTGAGGATAATAAGAGGAAATGGGGTTTGGTTACTTAAAGAACAGATACAATTCGTTATATCGAATGGCTAATTTGGCCATTGCGTTATGCAGATTCATTGTCTGAAATCACATTCTGGAGATCTGAAGAGGTATAAGAGTCGCAAGCATTTCATGCCTAACAGAAACTAGAGGCTGCTTTTCAGCGTGGCCTTGATTCTCTGAAAGATATGTCTGAACATTATCAGCAGCCATAAGCCCAGCAGAGTAGGCTCCATGCACAGATCCCTGGTTGTCCAAGCTTACAGCTTCCCCTCCAAAGAATAGATTGCCCACTGGTGCACGAAGCTTGTCGTACACGTCATTTGGTTTTCCAACTAAATCATATGAGTAACAACCGAGAGAGTTTGGATCTGTTCCCCATCGAGACACAAGATACTGAACCTGCAAAAGTCCAAACACAATAAGTAGGATGCAGACACGAGGATAAAGCAAAGTAAACTTCTAATAGAGGTGAACTTACTGGCTCAGAAGCATTTGGAAACATCTTCCTGAGCTGTTTCATTACAAATTTTGCGGCTGCCTCGTCAGATAGCTTCTCGATGTCATAAGCAAACCTTCCAGCTACCATATAGACAAGAACAGGATGGCCTGTTGCTTTGTGTAGATTAAGAAAATAACCACAGGCATAAGAAGTCGGAGCAACCATGCCCAAGAGTTCTACGTTAGGCCAAAATACTTTGTCAAATCTTAGGGCAACCTTATTTTCATTACCCACACCAAGATCTGATATTGCAGAAACCTTCCAATCAGGAAGTTTTGGTTCAAATTGAATTAAATTGGCTTTTAGGATTCCAATAGGAACAGTTATGATAGCAGCATCAGCAACAAAGTCCCTGCCATCCTCCACCGTGACCATTACCTTGTTGTAACCACTGGATATCTTTTTCACCCTACATGATGAGGTATCACAAAAGGATCAAAATTGGGTTACAGTAAAATTAGGGAACTATTCTTATTTTAAAGTAAAATACAATTAAATGTATCCACCTACTCAAGTTACAGCAAAAGGAGTTTAGCGTAAAATAAAGTTGAAACTAATTGCGGAACAATGTCATTGATGGTAAATCAATCAGTGAAGTACCAAGTCCCATCAAATGTTTATTCAATCAATTAAGCCATCTAAACATAGGCCAGGGGCGTATCTTTAAAAATAACTAGAAAAAAGACTACCGGTGTAGGTTTTGAAATCAACATACTTTTAATTAACAGAAAATCAACTTTAAAAACCAAAAAATAATTTCCAGTGTTTATTATTCTCTGGGATCCAAACATACTTTTCTCTTTTGTTTCTCCATTTATTACATGTTCAGTCATGAAAAATGACATGTAGGTAAGTCATACACTAGATCTTACCTGTGATTCAACCGTATGTCAATATCTTTTGCAAGAGCTTTTATAACAGGATCATATCCTTGCACCATGAGTCCATGACCACCAGAGAGCACATGTTCCTATAATCAGGAACCTCAACAATGTAAGCATTAATTTGGGTTATTAAATAATGATGAGTTGATTTTCCACATATAAATAGAATACAACAATAAAATTTGAATATGAAAAACCTTCATCTCATTTTGTCAACTTAAACTAGATAAATAACCCAAGGTCAAAAAGAAAAAGGCAACAAAAGCCTTCCACCTTAACCTATGACATAAGCGAAAAAAATTTATCATGGGAAGCTCATATGTCAAATGAAGACTGTCAAGTAGCTTATCTCGAGAAATGCAAATTATTAGTAGATTAATTAACAATAATTGATTATTTATCTACTATATTCCCTATTTTTTGAATAAGTTTTAAATATGATAAGTATATAATAATCCAAATAAAACAATACTTCGAACTTTTTATATAAATTAGCTATTTTTAGATTTCTGCTTAAGTGCTTATAATACTCATCCCAAGTTTTCATCATTTATATAAACAATAACCCAAGAAAATGATAGCAGATTAAGGGATATGAATGAAATCATGTATAAAATACATAAGTATTTGTTGAACAGTAGAGGCAAAAGAATATCTTATATCTTTCAAATTAGATTGGCACTTGCCTGATCCCAGGTTTTTAGTGAAATCATATCTGCATCAGCAGCAAACCAAGCTTCCATTCTACATATAAACCATTGCAGCACTTCATGGGCAAGTCCTTTTTGCCTGCAGAAAATTTTGTCAATTACAGCAATAGAGTGGAACTCAAAGCCTCAATGTTTGCACATAATATTGTCTTCACAATCAAATACCTTAGTTTTGGATGCTTATCTAGCACAACTGAAATAGCTTCGGAAACTGAGATGTCATCCGGACATTCCTCCCTCACTTTCCCTGTCTGTAGTCACCAGATCATTAGATTCAAGATTAGGATAATCAGAACTGCATTTACGATTGAAAAATACCATGTCATATGCTGTAAAGTGAAAAGGTCTTACCTCTTCCAGAATTTTCTTAAAGGTGTCTCCTACTTCAACGACCAATTGTTGTGGAACTTGATTACCATCAATGTTAAATAGCATATAACTGAAAAAAAAAACATAAAAATACATTTACTATGTAATAAACTAGTAGTAGAATTGCAAAAGTCCCAAATATATTATTCTTTTGAACACAACAGTAAATCATATATGTATGCTTCGTTTTCAATTGAGACAAACTTTGTCATGGACTATGAATTTGGAAGACATACAGCAGAAAAAATAAAAAATAATAGGAGCAGGAAGGCAAAAGGGGGAATTGAGGAGTGAGATAGTTACACACATTTGTAATTCCTTTTAGAGAGGGAGAAGAAGGGGGGAGTCAGTTTTATTTCAGTTAGTAGTGGGTTAGGAGATTTGTTCTGCAGGCATGGCAGATTTCATCTTTGCAATACATTCATCTATTTTTTTCAATAATACATTACTTTTCTCCTATTTCTGTTTTGGTCTCTATATTGGTGATTCATAAGCATTCAATACATTAAGGCCCATTGCTAGGACTTAAAAGCACATGAGGAGAGTCCAACACAAAAGATTAGTCCATTATGTGGAAGAGCCTCAAGGTTTAAGTACCACATTGAGCTTCAATTTTTACTCAATGTGGGACTCCTAACATTGCATCTTAAAACTTCAAATGCATCAATCTCAGTGGAATTGCAGAAATGAAGGATTATTACCTTTCCAAATCATGGTCATACAAGACAGAGTTGTCACCACTGGTACGATATAATGAAAGCCCCAGGCCACGGATCAATGGAGCCAATGGATTCTCATTACAGACTCCATGTAACCTGAAAATTTCATCAATGTCTCATTCCATTGACTGTTTCTTATACGTAAATTATAGTGTATAAAGGCTAATATAACAAAATGATCATATTTCAGTTATCAGGGCAAAAACAGTGTATCTCACTACAGTCACAAACATCATACTTCCATGTAGTATCTTTCAATATAAGCAATATGTATGTATGTATTAGAAAACTCTCTTCCAGCTTACGAAGAACAGCTAAATCCTTAGAAGGAGAATAGAAAGTTAAAAATAAATATTTAATCCAAAAGGTCAATAAATGAAAGTGGTAATGAGCATAATACATTTCTAACAACGTACTGAATCACAAGCCTCAATAGTGAGAAAAGAAAAAAGAGAAAAGCCATTAGGTTTCAAGAACTGAGTGAATCAATCTAAAACTGCAATTTGTGTAACATCCAAAACTGAAGACGACAGTTAACTTTAAAAAGTTGAAAGAAATGGCAAATGTTCCGGTATGCTTAAAAGTCTCACATCGCTTAGGAGTCGAGGCTAAGGATAGTTTATAAACACCATCCCTCCTTAACCCACCGAGGCGCCTTTTAAAGGACAAAACCGTGACAGCCCAACAAGAGCCAAAACGGACAATACCTCAGATGCGGTGACCCTAATGATGACAGCGGACTTACGGTAGGAACATTTGGCGCTAGAAGGAGGGTCTAGGCCACTCTTGCCCCTTAGCATCGATTAGGGGACTTGTTCCAGTAAGCCTAAAAGTCTCACATCGTTTCGGAGTCGAGGCTAAGGGTAGTTTATAAACACCCTCCCTCCTTAACCCATTGAGGCGCCTTTTAAAGGACAAAACCGTGACGGCCCAACGAGTGCCAAAGCGGACAATACCTCGGATGCACTTACGGCAGGAACATTTGGCGCTAGAAGGAGGGTCTAGGCTACTCTTGCCCCTTAACATCGACTGAGGGACTTGTTCCGGTAAACCTAAAAGTCCCACATCGCTTCGGAGTCGAGGCTAAGAGTAGTTTATAAACACCGTCCCTCCTTAACCCACCGAGGCGCCTTTTAAAGGACAAAACTGTGTCAGCCCAACGAGTGCCAAAGCGGACAATACCTCGGATGCAGTGACCCTAACGATGACAGCGGACTTACGATAGGAACAACAAGAATTTGACAAAATTGAAAGAATTGAGCAAATAAAAAACAAGATATATAAAAAAGCACAAGTGACATAAAGGGAGCCATCTTTTGGAAACCAGTATTCTATCAACAAATAAAGTCCCTTGTTCTCATAAGCTATTGATAACTTTTATTTGAGCAACATGGGCTAAGCTGGATATGGTGGTCTAGTTCTAGTAGACATGTGCCAACAATATGTGAGCAGAGCTTTGTACTATGAGAAATGATTAATTTTAGCACAAAATTCAATTAACCAAGTTCAAAATCCTTGTGCTCTACCTAACTATTGAGGCTATGTCCTTGTTTCAATTGATACCAAACCCAGAAGTAGGGTATAAAACAAAGCAACCAAATTAGGCAAGTTTAAACCTCATAAAAAGACAATGCACCAATTTTATTTACCTTTCATCTACAAAACCATGTCGCAACAAATACACTTTCAGAAGAACAAATGAACTTACCATGAGGCTCCCATGTCAACTGGACAACCAAATGAGTGGTCAGTATTAATTCGACCCCCAAGCCTATCTCGTGACTCCAGTACAGTCACCTAGCCAAATGATGAAGATAAGCCAAGGCATAAGGCATGGAAAAAGTCTTTAAGCTCACCTAATTAAACAAAATTGAAAAAATAAAGAGGAAGTCTGATCGTAATGATATGACACCTTAAAAGATGCATCATAGAGTCTTCGAGCTGCAGCAATTCCAGATATTCCTGCACCAATCACAATAACGGAAGGGGGTGGTCTGTTTTTGCCCTCAATGAGTGAGGCAATTTTACCTGATCATTGCGAAAATCAGAAGGGGTGAAATCCTAATTCATAATGAGAATGAACTAAAAAACCACATAAAACAATATCTCACGTCAACTTTTCAATATACAACATTTCAAACATGAAAATAAACTAAACATACTACATTGCTTGCCTTATAGTTGCATAGTATACATACCTACATGCAAGATATTGAAAATACCCAAAAGTTACAAATTTCGCTAATAACTTTATTACTCCCAACACAGGAATCAAACCGTTCACATACACTTAAACCAGACAAAAGCATTTATGGCATAAAATTATGAAAGTGCTCCAAAGATCCATATAGTGTGTTTGGGTGAGCATTTGCAAAATTGATTTTAAATGAAATTAATTGTGGTTAATATTGATTTTGAAGTTATGAGATTCATGTTTCGATGTTTTCATTCCAAAAACTAATCTAAAAAAAAATTATCTAACGCAAAAGCTACATAAAGTTATTTCAATTCAAATAAATTCCCAACATAAAAACAAAATGAACATCCACGTAAAATCACGGTATTCGGTATTTCACATGATACTGGATCTTCTAACATAAATCCAGCTCAATTAAGTGCTGTTTGGTTAAAATTTAAAAACGCGTCAAGTCAGGTCCGACCCAAAGCTACGCTTTGTAGCTCACAAATTTTACGTAAAAAACGCAAGTATGAGATATAAAACGCAGAACAAAATATCCTCTAATCACAAATAAACTACTCATGCAGACACTATCTACTTTATAGCAAGATCTACCTTATGCATGAGATTATAAAAATAAAAAGAAAATTAAAAAAAGTACATTATTCATACACAACACCACAGATCTTTCTTACAAGATAAACAAACTAGCAATTCCTTGAACATCAACAGAAAAATCCAAAACATAACAATATACTACATCTATTCATAAAGTTGAAAATTAAAAAAAAAAATAGAGAAAAACAAAATCCGGCATGCAAGATTGCGAACCGAAGAAGGTGAAAACACTAACCATCGACGAAACGCTCGGGGAAGATGTGATTAGGGTCCATGTTGGGCGAGGGAATCGAAAGCGAGAGAGAGGGAGGGAATCGAATAGGAATGAAGGAACGATTATGGAATCAAATGAAATGAAATCGAATCGAATTGGAGAGGGTTGTTCAAGGCTGTATAGGAATGGGGAAATTGGATACTAACTGAAACGAATTGCAAAAAATTAACAGCAAAATGCCGGCAATGAAGCGGCTGAGATGGGGAGAGAAACGCAACTTCTCAAAATATATCATAATCCTATTGTTTCGATCAAAATCCAAACGGAGAACCTTCCTTGCATAAGAACGATGCTAAACCCCTATTCCAATTCGATCGCACGCACCCTCTCTCTCTCTCTCTCTAATGGAATTGCACAAGATGATTATTGCAAACTCTCTCAACAAACACTCTATTTATACTTCACGGGAACGCTTTTCGCCTTCTTTTAGGAAATTCTCATTACTATTTAATTCCAACTATTTTATTTTAAGCAAATGGGGACTATTTATAAAACGTTTTCGTTGCGTCGGGGAATACTCATCAAATGTTAGGTATTCTACAAAATTTACTATTTTCATTTTCATCCTCATAATTATTCAATTATTTTTTTAAAAATTATTAATTGATGGCTATCTTAATTAAATAGTTATTTTTGTTCATTACAGGGAAGTTGAAAGACTTGCATTTATTTTATCACGTTTTAAAGATTTTTCATTTATTTCTTTCATTTTTTTTTCGATACAAAAGATTACAACAACAGCAAAAAAAAATTCAAATATCTTTTTATTTATTAATATTTTTAATTTGAATTTTAACGTTTATTTTGTGATGTCTTATTATTATTCATATTCTAATTATTTTATTATTATTTTTACTGAAAATTTATATATATAATAGTACACCTTTATCTATAACTATTATAAAAACAATATATTTTATTAATCATCCTTTTAGTCTCTATTTCTATTTTTTAATAGATATTTATACCCTTAAATATAAAAAAAAAAATTCTTATATCAATTTTTAATATTTATTTATATATAATTATTAGAGGCACGTGCCTCAACATCTCTAGTATTAATAAAAGTAATAAATTTATATGTGTTAGATAAATTTTTGAATAAATAATTATAAGAGAAGAAAAATAGGAAAAAATAAACACAGATTCGGATACTTAATGAAGGAGACCATTTTTCTTCCTCTTATAATTATTTAATTATTTAATAAATAATTATAAGAGAAGAAAAATAAGAAAAAATAAACACAGATCCGGATACTTAACGAAGGAGAACATTTTCTTCCTCTTATAATTATTTAATTATTTAATAAAGTTTACAAGTAATAAATATGTTAAAACTTTACAATATTATTTATTATGTATTTATCGAAAGGTTTTCATTAATCTTTTTTATTAAATTTATTTTAGATAATTTTATAAAAAAATAAAATCTGTAAAATTAACTTTTTAAGAGAGGAGGAAGCCCGCAAACCTACGTATAGTTGAGAGGGTGCATTTGCATCATTTGACTTTATTGATTAAATCTATAAATTAAAAAAATAATTTATTAAATAAATTTAAATTAATATATAAAATATTTTTATAATAATTTATTAATTTAAATTAATAAAATAAAATATTAAATAATTTTAAATTTGTATAATTTTTTGAAAAAAATTATAGCATGATATTAATAAGAATGTCTTTTGATTTTGTTAAAACTAATATTTCTTATCATCTTGATTATATTAAGATTATTTTTTTAATATTATTTTTTTAATGAAATTTAAGATTTAAATTCGATACTTTGAGAATTAACTGTAATACCACCAGAACTAACGAAACAAAAATAACTCTTTGCAATTGAATGCATGTATAAAAAGGGGTTAGTTTTAATAATAAAAAAAGAATTATAATTCCGTAAAAATATATATCGACCTTCTTTACATGAATATTATTGTTATTATTATTATTTATTTTACAAGGGATTTTTGTCGATTATGACAATGAGTGAGACAATAACCTAACAAAACCGGCACTTTCTGTTGTCACTTGCCTGCTAGGCTGCTACATGGTAGGGTGGGGACAGATTCAAATTTAGAGAAAGGAATATTCTCTTTTTTTTCCTTTTATGGGTACCAACTATCAAGTCGGTAAAAAAAAGTAGAAAATTGGTATGCTTTATTGATCCAAATAATTCACAAAACCATTGTAATAAAAAAAATAGATATATATAAAGAATAATAATACGTATGATTAGTTCGATCAAATTTCACTATCAAATCCAAGTTATTAAACGGAATAAATTTAGATAAATTTATTTTTGAAATAAACGAATTATTCCTCTTTATATATATTAAGGATAGTAACGAGACAGATCGGATACGGATTTCATGATATTCGTCCTCATTCCCACAACTCAAACTCATCATCATCCCTGTACCTTTACTCGTTAGGTATGAGATTTTTATCTCATCCTTGTCTCCATTGGATATTAGATATGCACAGACTTATATCTGTCAAAAATTAATTAATTTTTTTTAAAGAAATATACAATATTTTTAGTTTATTTTTCCATTATATTAAAATTATAATTAAGTTGTTTGTTTATCTCATATTTTAATCAAGAGACTTCTTAATAATTAAACAACTACAAATGTTTTACATCATAATAAACAATCACACATAATTAAATATTAAATTTTTTTAAAATAATCAAATTGGGGTGAATATTAAACCAGAGATGGGGACGGGGACGGGGACGGGGACGGGGACAGGGACATGGATGGGGCGAGTAAGTATATACATGTACTCGATTTAATATATCAGGTTTTACTTGTATCCGGTCAAACCGGACACTCCCTAAAGTCGTCAAAATAAATGAAAACAAGTTGGCCCGTGAACTAACCAGACCCACCTTGAAAACAGGTCGGGCTGGGCCAAAATAAATGAAAATTTTATAGTAAGTGAGTATATTTAAACTCGACTCACTTTCACTCGACCCACCTAGGTTGAACGCGTGGTAGGTCAGGCGGCCCACCAGCCCACTCTTTTTTTATAATAGAAATTTGATTATGGTTTATAGTTAATTATGTATGATAGGACATTGAAATTTTTTATTTTGGACTTTTATCATGGTTTGTATTTAATTTTGTATGATGAGTTATAATTTATGACTATTAATGATGTTAATTTTATGGCTATTATGTTAATTTATAATTAATTTAAAATTTTGAATTTTGTTGATAATTCTTTTTTAATTTTTTTGTGGGTTGGTGGGCTGACTTATATAACCCACCAACCCATTGTGGGCCGAGCTGGGCCAGGAAAATTCTGAGAAAATCAAAAGTGGGTCAAGTTGAGTTGGCCCATTTTTAAAGTGGGTCAAGGTGGGTCGGCCCACATGGATCGGACTAGCCCATTTTGACAGCTTTAGTATTTCTCGTCAAAGTCGAGACAGGTTTAGATATTATCCACGAATACAAGTTTATTTGTCATCCCTTATATATATATATATATATATATAACTCCTAAAATATTATAAAAATATGCTAGAGAGTAGAAAGATTAATAAAAAAAACACTCAATTTAGAGTGTGAGACTTGTATTTTCTTTATTAGTATTTTAGCATATATAATGTACATATTAAATATTAATTATATATAATTAAAAATTATAATAAATTATATATACAACTAAATATTACGTCTGAATATATAAATTATATTTTAGAATTATGATAAATAATTTGGATTATGGATTAAGATTACTTTTTATTTATTGATAATTGATTTAAAAAATATTAAATACAATTCGTAAATAATTATGATAAATAAAAAATCAAATAAGATGAAAAATTAAAAGAATCTCTAGAAAAAATATTCGTTTAAGAAAACTTTCTAAAAACATTATCACCATAGATAGTTGTTCATGTTTAGCATTAAGAGTTGATTATTGCAATTAGGTATTCTCATAATTAAATCCTATATATTAAACATGAACGACTATCCTATACAAAAGCATTTTTAGAAACAATTCTTTGAAAGAAGCATTTTTAGATATTTTTATAACTTTTCTTCCACTTCATTCTTTTATTTACAATATTTTTTATGAATAAATTTTAATGTTTTGAAATATATTTTTAATAATAAAAAATAATATTGTCTCACAATATAAATTATTTATCTGACGTTTAAAATATAATTTATATATTTAAAAATATTTATTTATACATATGTTAAATATAATTTTTTATATATAATTTAGTTATATGTAATAAATATTTTGTGTGTGGAATCATATGTTAAAATACTAATTAATTATCATCTCCTTCTAATTTGCATTTTAAATACAACCACGTATCTAGTCAAAAAAAATTTATTCATGTTAAATGACTCTTCTTTTTATATTTACGTGTAATACTATTACATTGTGAAAATGTTATAATTATTCCTAATCATTTTATGTTATTAGGTTGAGTTGTTAATCACTATTGATAGGTTACGGAATTTGAGGATCCCTTAGGAGTTTCAATTGTAGTGATGAGGGATTTCTAACTAGAGATCTGGTTTGACGCTAAAGGGAATATTATATAAGGTTCCTGTTTTGAATAGAGCCCCGTAAACGTTTTTCCTTTGAAGTATAGAGAAAAGATTCCATTGATATAAGCTCTGGTCCGTAACTTCTTTCTCCTTCGAATTTTCCCTTTCAATGAGATTCTTGTTCTCCTTAATTGATCATAAGTTGTTATGTTGTGATTCAGGTAGTGGAAATCTTGAATCAAGTTATTGATCTCGTGTGAGGTTCCATTTTTTTCTTCTCCATCAGTTCCAAGCTACTTGAGGTAAGGGAAGTTAGAATTTTGCTCTTGAATGGAGTTGTTAAGTTGTTGATTGATGCATGAGTGGTATATTGCATGAATTTTCTCTTAAATTTTGAAATGGTGTGGTTAAAAATGAAGTATTGTGTGTTGAAAGTTGGGGTTATGTTCATGATGATGAAGGTGGTGATTTGAGATGATTTGTGATTGCATGTCGAAGCTAAGTGATATATGAGTTAGTTGTGATGTATATGATAGCTATTTTATGTTGCATATGTTAGAACATTGCTAGATTTCAAGTTATGGCTCATAATCGGATTTTGCATATGTAGGATTATGATATACGTCAAGTGCACCTTCGTGGCACCAGGTGTCATTCTAAGTTGAGGTGTTCTCCCTCGATCATATCAAGTGTAGGATCGGTGGCGTCGAGCATAAGGAGAGAAACTCGTCTAAGGTTGGCACAGTGCTAACCATGGTTTGAATGGCAGTGAGCATGAGAACTTTGGGAGGTCTCTGACTTAGCGACTCAGACCCAAAAACGAGTAGCATCCAGCATAGCCAAGCTAGAGCTCTTTGTTTGGATAACATCGAGTGCTAGTATGGCGACACCAGACGTGAGTTGGGTAGAGACTCTTTACTTGAGATGGGGTTGGGTGTGGTGTTTTACCATGCCAAGCGCGAGATCTTAGGGACCTTTGCCTTAGCCACGTTGGACGCGAGTTGTGTAGTGTTAGGCGTGGACGAGGTAGTAAGCTCCCTACTTAGATGGCAACAAGCACTAGGCATGTGACACTGGGCGCTAATGGCTAAAAGAAGATGTGTTGTTTAATTTAATGAATTGTTGCATATTGTTGATTGAGTTGTTATTTAAAAGTTGAGAAGAGTAGTAGGTTGTGTAGTTTTGTAGTTGTGTTGGGATTTTTATATGCATGATGTTGATGTGCTATTGAGATGTATGATGACTAAAAAGTTGAATATGAATAGTGATGATTGAGTTGTAAGATGTAAAGTTGTATGTTTATTTTGCTATTGCGTTGAATATGTAAAAAAGTGTTGTGTTGTTGAGTTGTGACGACCACTTAGGACTAGAGGAGATATTTTCAAAAGTTACATATCTTATTATGTGGATATTATGTTATGGTGTTTCAAGAACCCAATTTGTTGAAAATCTTTCTTAGAAAGTTAACTCTTTAAGTGGACAGTTGTGTTGAGTCTCCTCTAAGATTAGTTGGTATCGTGTGTGGGAAAGGTCGAGGCACACATGTATAAAACGATCACAGTATATGGGTCAGATTAAGTTATGTTGATTATAAGTGAATCGAGTAAAATATGAAGTTAAGAACTTAGTTTCTAACCAAGTATCGGAAGGAAGTAGTATTTGGATGGTAATTGACGAGTTAACCCATAAGAGACTTAGTTAAAATAACTAATGTGGTGGCAGGGCCATACCCAACTATTTTACCCTGATAGTAGTACTATACTTCCTTATTTAAGTAATGAAAGCTGAGAAACCAAGTTGTTGTGTTGTACATTTATATCCAATTTGTTATTGATCTAGCAAGCCCAAAAAAGATCACTTTGTGTTGTCGGTTCGGTAAGGTCAAACCATTTAAACTATTCGTTTTGTATTTTAGGATATTTCCTAATTAAAATGCATGGTGACGTATGTAGTTGTTGTGTTGAAAATATTGTGTTGTCGTCATGATACATTTGTGCTGAGAATGCTGTGAAGCTGAGTTGATATTATGTTGTGGTAAACTGAGTTGCTATGCTGACATGTGTTGTATATTGTGATGTTTTGCATTGTCAATGTCGGAGATGATGATGAGATGATGTATTTAAAGTTTTTGATATTTTGCGTTATATATGTTGATCTTTAAACTTTAGATTACCCTTGCGTATTTCTATGTAGTTTAGACTACGATGATCATACATGATATAGTAGTAATGTAAGGATAAGTTGGAGTGATGCAATGGTGCTGGAGCTAGATGTCTTTTGATGGCTACCTTTAGTGGTGATTTTGTATAGTTTTGTAGAGGTTGTTTGACTAACAACTTATGTAGTAGTTTACATTGGCAGGAGTGTTATATTTATATTGCACATATTGATGTAGTTGTTTATCTTTATATGTATGCAATATAGTACATATTATTGTATTTGTATATCTATAATCTTAAGTTAGTTATTTTTTCACTATGAGTAATTATATCATTTAGTATAAGAACAATGACGAGTTGTTACATCAATATATTTAGCCATTTTTACTATTTATATCTTTTATTTTATCTTCTTTTATCATTATTTTTAAATTAAATTTTAACAAGTTTTTAACAAAAATAATAATAATTAAAAATGTATGTGTTTAAATATATTTATTTACCAGTATTTTTGCATGTATAATGTAAAAATAAAAGAAGAAATATCATTTTTATAATAGGAATTATAATAATTATTTTTAAACATATAAAATTATATTTAAAATTTAAAGTTTATATTGTCACACAATTTATATTATTTCTATATAACATTATTTACTTTAAATTTAAATTCTCATAAATTTATTTTTTATTATACCCAAATGACCTTTATCTAGTGGAATATATATGTATATTTTTTAAAATATTATTTATTCTCAAATTATAACAATAAGAGAGTTAATTTGTATTCCAAGTATAAGCCAAGCATCCGTGATGAGTGTTCACATTTTGATGAATACACTCAGTATTGGTTCACGCTTCCGAAGAATCATTCGAAGTTTTGGCATTCTTAACAAATAAAAACTTGATGACGTGAACATCTTAAAAACGAATTTAGAGCCCCTTATTTAAAAAATAAATAAATAAAAACCATCATTCATTGTACAGTATATGGTTTCGTTGGATATACCTGGATTCCATTCGTTAGTGTACAGCTTGGTCCACTGGGGAGTGATCAAATTCAAAGGGCAACCAAAGTAACATGGTCGAATATAAAAAAAAAATTAAATTAATATAAATTTATCTATAATCGATTTAATTTATATTAAAAAATTTAATTCATTTTAATAAAAATATTCAAATAGATTTATTTTATAAAATAAATTAATTGGATTGGACATGAACATTATCTTCCAACAACAACGTCATCCTTTGCATCATCTTAAGGTTAAAAATAAAAATGCTGCTAGTCAAAACGAACCTCACAACTAATAAGTCATCAAAATGAATCCATACATCATATCAATAATCAATAATATAGATAAAGAAACGAAACTCACAAGAAACTCACTATATTAATATTAGTAGATTCTCATGCATCATACTAATTGTCCAATTCTGTTAATAATACTTTGACTGACTTTCTTTTTGTTCTTATTCTCGTCATCCCACAACTACTAGTAGCCGACTTAGCAAAATAATAATAATATAATAATTCCATAATGACATGTAAACATCTTCGTCTTTGATGCATTTTATCCCTCACGTGACTTCAACTATAGCCGCTAACGTAAGGAATTCATTCTTCAGTATATCTCCAACTATTTTTTAAATTCAAATTAACGTAATACATCACTTAAAATTTACAAATAATGCAAACATATTAAAACTTTATATTCTTTAATGAAAATTAATTAATCACTAGTTAAATCGTTAAATATTTTATATCAATAATATAATAAAAAAACATATCATATTATTATCAATATTTGATAAATATTTTATACTAATAATATAATATATAAAAAATCTATCATAGTACTATCGATGTCTTTTTTTTTTATAATTTAAATATATTTTAAATTTTTTAAATTTAGGATAAATTTATTTTTTGTATCTCAAATTTAAAATTATTGTTTTTAGTTTCTGTAATTTCAAAAAATCTTATTTTAGTCTTTATATTCAAATTTTGTTAAGAAATTTATCAAATATTATTGTATAAAATCTACTTATTGATATTCCTGTTAGTGAAAATATCACATTAAATCTAATTGATATTGTATAACCATCTTAATTTGTCACTTTCAAATATGTTATTGGTGATCTAAGGTGTAACGTAGTAAGTTGGTTCAAGGTTAGTGGATGATAAAGGGAAAAGTATTTAAGGCTTTTTTTTTAGAACAATGCCTCATAAGCTCATTCTCAAAGAAACCTAGAGAGAGGTTTTAGAGAGCAAGATTCTAGTCCTTAAGCTCCTTTCTCTCCCAGATTTCTCTGTTTAATTCTTCTTCTTCTCTAGATCACTAATTCCTTATATCTTTTCTTGAAATTCTGGCTAGGAAGCTTATTGTGGAAGATTGAAGTCCGTGGGTTGAGCTTCGGGGGAAAATCTTCTTCTTCTTCCTATTCTTGGCCATTTTGAGCTAGTCTTTAGGTGAGGGAAGCTAGAATGTAAATTGTTGGATTGCATGTGAGTTTAGGAACTCCATTGGTGTAAGAATTTTGAGAAGAAATAGTCAAATTGGATGATTCCTCATTTTTGGGGTTTCGGGGAACAATGGGGCTTTTGGGTGATTTTGATGCATTGAGTGGTTGCATGTTGAAGATGAGCTTATTTTTGAGTTGTATAGAGCCTATGTACTTCATTTCATGGATTGCATGTGGTTGGATTTGCTGATTTTCAGGTTTTGAAAGAATTTTTGACGTTTTTGGAGGTCTTTGCTTGAATTTGATTGGGCGCGCGTCGGGCATGCATTCATCAGAGACCACCATTTCCAGATCACGCCGGGCGTAAATTTGATCACGCCGGACGTGATTTGAAATGAGAGTCTCTTAATGAGTCACGTCGGGCGTGATGAGAATCACGCCGAACGTGATATCAAATAGTGGCCCTAAAGTTGGTTTACTGATGTGGCGTTGGGCCCAGGGTGGGTAGGCCGGCGTGGGGACCCTCTTGAGGTCTTTGTCTGAGTTGGCATCGGACGTGGAGGCTCCTGGAGGTCTCTTCCTAGAAGGACGCCGGGCGTGATAATTATGCGTCGGGAGTGGGAGAGCTTTAGAGCTCTCGGGTTGGGTTCAGGTCGGGCGCGAGTTTACTTGCATCGAGCGTGAATATGTTGGTTTTATGATTGAAAAATGATGAAGATTGTAGTATGATGAATTGAAAATTAAGTTGATAACTGTGTTGTGGAGTTGTATAATTATATCTAGAATATTATATGAATAGTGATGATTAAGTTGTGAGATGTTGAGAGGTATGTTGAATATAGTGTTGTAGATAAGTTGCGAAGTTAAGTAGCTGTATAGAGATGATATATGAGTTGAAAAGTTGTGTGTTGTCTGAGTTGTTAAGCTGAACTGAGTTGTTGTGTTGCTATTTCGAGTTGTTATTGAGCTGAATTGTGTTGTTGAGCTATGCGTTGATTGTGTTGTGATGATGAGTTGTTGATCACTAGAACTAGAGGAGATGTTTTTGAAGTTGCTCATCCTATTGTGTGGATTAAGATAGTTATGGTGCTCTAAGAGCCCAATTTGTTGAAAAATCCTCCTTGGGAAGTTGCCCATTGGAGTTGATGATATGTTGTTCTCCTCTAGGACTTAGTTGGTCCCGTGTGTGGGCAAGGTCGAGACACATGTGTATGAAGCGACCATGGTATAGGGATCAGGTCGAGCTATATCGATTACAAGCAACCAATTCGAGTAAAGTATGAAGTCGGGAACTTAGTTCCTAACCGAGAATCGGAAGGTTGTAGTATTTGGAGGATAGTCAGTAGACTAATCCCATAGGTGGCTTAATTAAGCTAGCTAATGTCGTGGTAGGCCTAAACCCAGTTGTCCTGTCCTGATATAGTACTATACTTCCTTGTTTAAGTGACAAAGTTTGAGAAATCATTATCGTGTTGTGGATTGTTATCCAAATTGTTGTTTACCTAGCAAGCCCAAAAAGGTTTTGTGTTGTCAATTCGGTAGGACCTAGCCACTTAGACTGCTCACCCACGTTGTAGAAGATCTCCGAGTTGAAATGCGTGACAATGCATAAGTTAATGAGTTGATTCTGTGTTGAAGCAAGTTGAATATATGTTGTTGAGTTGTGAAGTTGTGATTGAGTTGTGTGTTGTTATGTGTTGTATATCGAACTATTAAAGATGATGTTTCTGTTGTTGTGATGTAAGTTGTTTATATATATATATATATATATATATATATATATATATATATATATATATATATATATATATATATATATATATATGTTGATTATTTTCATTAGCTTACCCTTCTGTTTTCATGTGGTGTGGACTGCGATGATCATACTATATATGAGAGCAGAGCAGGGATAGGCTAGAGACTAACAGTAGAGCCACAAGTGGTGCTCGGAGTTGAATTTTATTTTGTAGCCTACTGGCTGTTGGTAGATACTTTTGAGTAGATATTTGTATATTGTTGCTGGACAAGCAACATAGTTGTACATGTTCATGAGAAGTAGAATGCTTATATTATACTACTGCTTTAGTATATGTATATTGCACAACTAGTCGTGTGTTGTGTAGTATAACGGCCATGACGGGTCGTTACATAAGGGACTAAAACAAAATTTTTAAAAATTATATAAACTAAAAATAACCATTTTAAATTTGAGGGATAAAAAAATAAATTTATCTTAAATTTAAGAAACTAAAAGTATATTTAAGTCTATTTTTATTTATCTCTTTGCTATCATATATTATATCTAATTTTTTTCTCCCTCTCCAAATGTTATTTAGATATTGGTTGAGACGAATCTTTTGTGATAATAATCTTAGGGACGCGCCTTCTTGTGAGCCACTTTTCGCTTTTTGGTGTGTTTTTTCTATGACATCCTCCTTTGTTGAACAACTTGTGTATTCCACCCTGGACGTGGCTGGTGGTCCAGAAAAATAATTGTGTTCTTTCACTATAGTAAGTGTTGTGATCCCTCCACCGCCACCAGCTGGTCCACCTCCAACCTGCTTTTCATTTTGCTTCCCCTTTCCTACAATTTGCTTTCTTTATTAATCAAGATTCGTTCATACATAATCTTTCTTTTGTTTGACCAAATAATGTCATAATGTTTCATTACGTACAAAATTATCCTTCTAATGACAATTTCGTTTTGTTCATGTAAGTGGCACTTTGCATCTTTTATTGTTTACCCTTCGAAGAGCCATTTTTTTAATCTAATATAAACTTTCATATTTCGATTTCGTTTTTGTCTCTTACAATAAAAATAAAAATAAATAAAAAAAAGTTGATGATTATAGGTGGGATGACGATTTTAGTGACCAACGTATGTTGTGATCCACATTTTAGTCTTTATAGGCGTACAAATTTTACATTTTAATGTTTATATTTATACAATTTTTACATTTTAATCCCTAATCTATAAAAAAAAAATTCTTTTAATTTTTATGTGTACATTCTTTTTATTTTATGTTTTAGTCTCATTAATATATCTTTTCTTTCTTCTTTCTTTTCATTCTTATTATAATAATTCCTAGTAATCATTATAATTAAGAGGCGTTTGACATGCTAAATATTTTTTATTTTTAAATTTTAAATCAAGAATTTTGATTTTATATGTTTGATAGTTATTTAAAAAAATCTAGAAAGATAATTTTTTATAAACCTTTTTTATTCTACTTTTCCACTAAAACACTTACATGAAAGAGGTAAAAATTCAACTTTCGTTAATTAAGAAAAAACTTTTATGCATGTAAAAAAATTACAATATCCTTTTTCTAAAACAAAAAATATATTTTTTTTTCTCATTTTATTTATCTTTTTCTTATTTTTCTTACGCCGACTCTTACTCTCCTTTTCTTTTCCACTCTCCCTCGCCCTCTCTTTGTCTCTCTCTTTCTCTCCTTCTCCATTTTCTTCTTTTATTATCTTTCTCCCTTTGTGTCTCTCTAACTCTTACTCTCCCCTCTCTCCCTCCCTCTCTCCCCCTCCCATCTTTCTCCCTCTTATATATCTATTTCTCTTTCTCTTTTTTATATTTAATTATTTTTTGGCCTTTTCAATTTTAATAATATTATTAAAATTTATTTTATTTATACATTTTAATGATATTTATTAATACTTATTTATTTTTTATTTTTTATTTAATGAAATGAAATAATATATTTTTATTCTTCTTAGTTATAATGTAGCATTTTTCTTTTTTTTTAATCTTTTTTGTTGAATTTTGTATTTGAATAATTTTAATAAATTTTTAACTTTTTAAAATAGTTTAATATCATATTTATAATAAGATTTGAGTAAATAAATATATTTAATGAGATTATTCTTGTAAAAAATATTATATTTTCATAAATATACTATTTTAATCAAAAATGAAAAATTTTAATTTTTGATATTGTGACGTAGCAAGTTGGTGTTTTAGTAGTCTAGAACGGGCCGTTCCCAATCTGGAACGGGCCGTTCCAAGCTATTAAAATGACCAGTAAATCGTAGCTGAAAACGGGCCGTTCTGAAGGGAGAACGGGCCGTTCTGGAAGGGAGAACAGGTCGTTCTGGTTGAAGATCGGGTCGTTCTGGATGAGTTCCAGAAAGGGCCGTTCTGATTTTAGAACGGGTCGTTCTGCATGTAATTTTTGTACGTGTTGAGGAGGTGCAGAACAGGCCGTTCCGGTTTTGGTACAGGCCGTTCTGGTCATTCCAGAATGTCTATAAATAGGGGTTGTGGGCATTTGAGAGAAGGAGGTTTTTTTTTAAGAGAGAAGTTCTAGAGAGAAGGGCTTTGGACTGGAAAGCTGACTTTTGAGGGATTGAAGTTCCGGGCTGAGCTTCGGAAAGGGGATTCCGCTTCTTGGCTATCCTGATCCAATCTTCAGGTAAGGGAAGTTAGTTGAAGTTAAGTTGATAAGTTGCTATAGGTGTGGACATGTTTATGTTGTAAAGTGGTTGATTATGCTGATTAATATTATTAATGTTGTATGATGAAAAGTCGAGTTGTGAAGTATGTTGTTTATGTTGTTAATGATGTAACGCTGAGCCGTACTGTATGATGCTAATACTGAATTTCGTTGTTAAGCTGATTAATGATGAGTTGTGTTGTGGTATGTTCATGCTGAATCATGATATTTAAGTCGTCTTGTATAATTTGAGTTGTTTTGATGAAAATGGGTTTTCGGGGTTTCCGGGGTTTTGATGAAAATCTTGAGGTTTTCTTGATTATGGCTACATGTGGGTAAAGCTGGGATTTTTGGGATGGTTGATGAAAATGGGAACTCTTGGCTGGGTTGCATGCTGGTTTTCTGGCTGTTTTTGCAGTATTTGGTGAAGTTTTCCGAAAATAGAGTGTTGCTGCTGAGCTTCACGCTGGGCGTTGTTCTTCGCGTCGGGCGCGTGGCCACTAGGAGGCTCTATTTAGGCAAGCCGCCGGGCGCAAAGGTATGTGCGTCGGGCGAGCTTGAGAATGGGAGTCTCTGGTTGGCCCCCGTCGGGCGTGACTTGAGCTGCGCCGGGCGCGATATTAATGGTGATCTGTTTTTGGGTGTTCTAGTGCCGCGTTAGGCGCGCGTTTGGACTCGCTGGGCGCGAAGGCTCCTTTGGAGTCTCTGCCAAGAGGGCGCTGAGCGCAATGCGAATTGCGTCGGGCGCGAGACCTTGGTAGGTCTCTGCCTTCCCCACGCTAGGCACAGGTTAGGCCACGCCAGGCGCGTGAGACTCCTTGGAGTCTCTGCCTGGTATGCGCTGGGCGCAATCTGAATTGTGCCAGGCGCGTGAGAGCCTTGGGCTCTCTGGCTGAGGCACGCCGGGCGCGGGAACTCTTGCGCCGGGTGCGTTGGCCCCTGGTGCTCTCTGGTTGAGTCGCGCTGGGCGCGACCATGGGTGCGCCAGGCGCGTAGGAGGATGTTGACTTGATGTGCTATTAGTTGTTAAACTTTGCTGAAATTGCTAAGAGAGGTTGTTTTATGCTGAGCTGAGCTGTAGTTGTTAAATATTGTTGTGCTAACTAGTTGATAACGCTGAATTATGCTGTTGAGCTGAAACTGATGAATATATCGTGCTGTTAGATGTTATTGCTGATTAAGGATGTTTAGGCTGTGCTGTAAGTAGTTTAGCTGAGCTGTAAGCTGCTAATTGCTGTATGCTGATATTGTTGTGCTGTAAGTTGTTTAGCTGTGCTGGATGCTGATATTGCTGTGCTAAGCTGGGCTATTATTGATGATTTTAAATGCTAAAATTATATTATTGTTGTGCTCTAGAATGATGAGTTGAGTTGTGAGTAGTAAGCTGTGTTGAATACTACTTAGCCGTGCTGTATGCTGATTTGTTGTGTTGTGTTGTGAGCTGTTTGGTTGTGTTGTGTTAGCTGAGCTGTATGTTGTGTATGACCACTATTATGGTGATGTTCTAGCTGCTATGTCGGTGTTGTTATTAGCCACTATTGGGATGCTATTCTAGCCGCTATGTCGGTGCTATTATTAGCCACTATTGTGGTGTTGTTCTAGCCGCTATGTCGGTGCTGTTATTAGCCACTATTGTGGTGCTGTTATAGCCGCTAAGGCGGTGCTGTTATTGCCGTTATGCGGTGCTGTTATAGCCACTAGAATGGTGTTGAAATTGCTGCTATGTAGTGCTGATATTGTCGCTTTGCAGTGCTGATATTGTTGAATGTTGTGGTGTGGTATAACTTGTGTTGGTGTGCTGATAGCTGTAGTTGTTTACTGTCATATTGCTATATATGTATGTTGTTTCTTTACACTAGTTTACCCTTTGTTGTCTCCATGATGTTTGGACTGCGATGATCATACTACGTATGAGAGCATAGCAGGGATATGTAGGTGGCTGATGGTGAGTCTGCAGCTAGCAGATGGAGTGGATCTTCTAGGATCTTTTGATGTTTAGCTACTTAGTGTAGTAGCTTTTGATGTATTCTGTACACTTTAACTCTATCCAGATTTGGATCATGTATATGTATATATTCTAAACCCTATATGTATATACCTGTTTCTTTCTGTGTGGTGTTTCTAGTGTGATGTGCAGTATGTAGTGACCAGGCGGGTCGTTACAGATATCTTATATAAATATTCTAGAAATTTTTATGAATAATCAAACAAATTTTGGCTATTTTTTAGGAATTATGATTCTTAAAATTCGTTATTTCAAAAAATCATAATTTTTGGGTATGAAAAAATTTCTTCCCTACCAAATATCTTCTTAGTGAAATCACCGTTTATTAGCAACAAAAGTATAATTACTGCTTAGGATACTCCCATTATCAAAATGGAGTGATGAATTTTAATAATTCCAAGTCTCTCACTTAAAATATATATATATATATAACTTTTTTTTTATATCTTTATATAATTATTTTAGAAAAAATTATTAAAATGGAGTGACAAAAAATTGAGTCATGCAAACTAGGCGTGAGCAGAAATTTCGGTCCCGACCGAATTCGAAGTGCACGCAGGTAAGTTTCTTAGTGCGGCCGGTTTATTGCGGTTTTTTCGGGTTTTCGGGTTGGTAAAGTCGGTTTGTTATGGGTTTTGGTGGTCGGGTTCGGATTAAAAATTTGAACCCGTAGATATCCATACCCGACCGACCCAAAACACTTAAAAGGTGTGATATTTATTCTTTTAAAGGTAGCAGTCACGAGACGAGAGGAAACCTAAACCCTAAGCGCCGCTGCTCGTGAAACCTTCTCTTGTGCTCAGAAACCCTAACCGCCGCCGCTCACGCAAACTATGAATCCTTCCACCGCGAGAGGAGTCATGTGAACCCTAGCACGGTTCATTCATCTCCTTCTGCCACTGGATAATTGTTTTCTCCTCTCTGTCTACTGCCAATCTGCTTGTCTCCTTCTAACATCGCGAAGAACAGGTTTGTTCGTTTTCTTCCTCTCCTGTATCATTATTAAATCTTCAATAGTTCATACGGTATTTTTGTTTGCACTGATATTTTATTTTGTAACTGACCAATCTGAAGACGCGCTGCTGCTCGCGAAACCTTCTCTTGTGCTCAGAAACCCTAACCGCCGCCGCTCACGCAAACTACGAATCCTAACGCCGCGAGAGGAGTCATGTAATCATTTAAGTGGTTATGTTCCATTGAGCTTCCGCAGCCTTGGGAGTTTGACATACCTGTATGTTGTCTCAAACTATTGTGTATATAAAATGGCTTCTTAATGTTTATGAGGGATTCCTTCTAATATTTAAGATTGTTTTATCTCCAGAAATCTCTCTTCGAACAACTTCAAGGGGAACATACCCGTTGTGTTGGGGCATATAATCAATCTTGATACGTTGTAAGTTTATACAGAAGAAAATATTTAACCTGTGGAATTTAATGTATGTTGAATGCTAATTGTTTTAAATACTATTTTTCAGGGATCTATCTAGCAACAATTTTTCAGGGCGTGTGCCAGCATCTGTTGGGTATCTTGAGCATCTCCTGACCCTGTAAGTTGGGAATTGTAGTGAACATATGTCATTATTATCATTGGCTTTCTTGTTTCTACTGTCTTGAAATTAATTTGTGCATTGTAAATGTAGGAATTTGAGTCATAATCACCTTGATGGTCTCCTGCCGGCTGAATTTGGGAATCTCAGAAGCATTCAGATTCTGTAAGTTCTATAAACTTTTATGGGAGAGTAAAATTTATTTTCGTTGTAAGTTTTACACATTCATGATTATATGGATGCTTATTGTTTTAATCTGGCTCTAGTGATTTGTCATTCAACAATCTGTCTAGTAGCATTCCTCCAGAAGTTGGACAGCTGCAAAACCTTATTTCTCTGTAAGTATAACTCTGAAGTGTTCTGTGCTTAATCTTTTGTCTTGATCAATTGCGAGATAATATTAATTTTTCAACTTAAACTATGATAGTATTATGAACAACAATGATCTGCGTGGGAAGATTCCTGATCAGCTGGCAAATTGTTTTAGTCTTACCTCGTTGTGAGTATGACTGATAGCCAACTTGTTCCTTTTACATCTGTACCCCCTCTCCCTTGCTTCCACCAAACTTTTTATGAGCCTGTATCTTGTTTGTGTTTTAGAAATTTGTCTTATAATAACCTCTCTGTAGTTATTCCTTCTGTGAAGAACTTCTCACGGTTTTCAGCTGATAGGTATAGCTCGGAATCTTGCTGGTTTCCTTTTCTTTATTCTCCTGCGTATCATTGACACCGTGTGACATTTTCCAGCTTCATTGGAAATCCTTTGTTATGTGGAAAATGGTTTGGATCAATCTGTGGTCCTTCTGTGCCAAAATCAAGAGGTTTGGTACCTGTATTGATTTTGAACGCCTTTATACAACTGAGTTCTTTTAACTTTGAATACAATGAGATAACAGTTTGTATTTTTTTTCAGAGATTTTTTCAAGAGTTGTTGTTGTATGTCTCACACTGGGGATCATGATGTTGTTGGCCATGGTAATTGTTGCATTTTATCGATCCAGCCAATCAAAACAATTGATGAAAGGATCTAGCCGAACTGGCCAAGGCACGTTGAATGGTAGAACTTTGTGTTACCAATTAGTGACTATGTCACAGACTTGAAATCAGTATTAGATCAGAGTATACGCATAATTCAGATTGATATATGTGCAAATAGTGGTTGGCTTTCAAGCTCAATTACTTGTATGATTGATATATGTGCAAATAGTTTCCATGTTGCTTTGCCTGGTTGATGGAAAGGCTGATGTGTACTCACTTTTCATGTCCTTTCAATGATTTTGATTTATAATGTAATTTGTATCACATGATCCATATATCATATAATTTTAAAGTTACTGATTATTTCCTTGCCGCTTTACTTAGAACTAAGTGCAACATAACTTTTTTCATGATTTAGATTGGGATGGACAAGGACTCTTCCTTATGGATGCTGCCATGCATGAATACAGATCTGATAAGTTCACTTAGCAAAAGGGAATCTTCAATGTACAAGAATTACTAGACATTCCCAAAGCAGCATTGCAGACTGTAACTGCAAATTTTCCATTTGCAAATTTTCCATCTTCAAGATTGTATCAGCTTGTTGGATTTATTAGTTTATGGATTTATGGTTTGCTTTATTTTTGTCCTCTGTTCCTACTATAGTTTTCGTTGATTCTGTCCATATGTTTTTGGAAATCATCACTATCATTTCTCTTATTAAGGATTTGAATTCAATCTAAACTATTTAATGTTTAATTTGACTTTTAAAACATGAAATGGAAATATTTTTAATGTTAATAGTTGTAGTCAATTTGTTCTCTTCTGTACTTTTAGAACTAGTTGAGCACTCTTGTTTCAATTGACTATTTGAAACTGAAAAAACAAAAACCTGAAAAAAGATTATAACAAAAATAAGGCCCAACTCTACTGGTTTAAATAGTTGAGAAAAAAAGAAAAAAAATGTAGGTCCAGCTCAAATTAATTAAATAGTTGTTTAGATTTTAAAAAAAATAACAAATAAAACTATTGGGCCCAATATGGCCCAATCCGACTAGCCCGATCCAATTAACCCGCGGCTCGAAAACCCGAACCCAACAAACTCGAAACACTGTTCATGGTCGAAAATGAGCTGTTTTTTTTATCGATTTAGATTGGACTTAATATTTTCAACCGAATCCGTCCAAACCCGGCCGGTGCAGGCCTAACAAACAAATCAAATGTCCATCTATCTTAAAGTCATGATGTCATAACTACGTTAAATGGACGTCCAATCAAATAAAATAATTAGACATTCACGAATTCGCTTGTACAATCTTCTGAACTAAAGTATTTCTCTTTAATAATATCAGTTTAGTTAATTAAACCTTGTTTTTGAGAAATTGTTCGAAAGTTTTAATTAAAACCTTAGACAGTTCAAGTGTTTGGAATTGAGAGATCTCTGGGAACGTAAAATAGACTCTATGTTGAAGTAAAAATAAGAATAAAAAGTAGAAAATTAAAATTTTTATGTGAAAAAATTTCTCAATATGAGCAAAGAAAAATTATGAGACTTAATCTAATAAAAAATCTTCACCATAAAATTAGGATTTTAAATTATCTTGGATCAATTAAAGAATCTCGTCATTATTATATGATTATCTTTCAATTCTTATTAAATGTGGTAGAAATAATCTCTTATTTTTACAAAGAGAAATACAATGAGTTTTATACTCTATTTCTCTCTTTCTTTCAAAGAGGATTTTAGAATAGATTGAATCATAGTTTTAAAAATTAGACTAGTCATCAAATTGAATAAAGTATGAGTTAATAGATTAAAGGTTGATTCGATGGGTCACTAATTGAACTGCATGACCCAGTTTTTATTAATTTAAAAAAATATTCATATTAAATATATTTTATACTTATAAGTTTCAATAAATTTATATCATATCTTAAATTTTAATTCTCACCTTATTTAAAATTATCTTTATTTTTATTTTATATAAAAAAAATACATGAAAAAATGTTAAACTATATATTAATATAAATTTAAAATATAAATAATATGTATATATATAATATACTTATAATTGATATCACAAAATAATATATGTAATATATATATATTATTAAATATATAATTAAAATTAATAATATATTATAAAGGTTATTTAAGTTGCAAATATTACAAACAAATATATTAGAATAAGTGATCATTATTATAATGTTTGATAAAACTCTTCACTCTCCTACGAGTAAGAGGTTTAATTCCCATGCTATGCTTTCCTTTAAATTTATTTTTAAGTGACAAAAAAATATTTTTATGATTAAACTGGTTTGACCCTCGATTTATTAGTTGAACCGAAAAATTGATCTTCACTCTATTTTGTACCGAGTTAAGTACACAATCGATCTAACTTAAGGATGGTTAAACTTTATTACTACTTTCCAAGTCTCCCTATTTATAAAGGATAAAACTTTCATTCATGATCCTTCATTCACCACTCTTTATTCATGATCTTTCATTATGAGTCTTTTATTTATAATTCTTCTTAGATATAATTCTTTATTTATAACTCTTAATGAGATATAATTTTTCATGAAACATGTTTCATCAATTAATGGTAGAATTTTTCTTCACCATTCTTAAATATTTGTTTCAGAAAAGCTTTTAAACTTATTTAAACTTTTATAAATACAATTCAACTATGTTTTCTTATACATCTTTCATAACAAATATATTATTATATGTGTGTGGTCATTAGTTAATGAATCTTGCAACTTTTTCGAGTAGAGAATGAGGATTAGAATTTGTTACCATTCCATGAAAGTATTAATAAATATCACTGTTAAAGAATTGGGAGGGATATATATATATATATATATATATATATATATATATATATATATATATATATATATATATAAAGTCTAAATAAGTTTTACTTAAAGACTTGATTTATTATTTTATTTATATAAAAAAAACTCTAGGGATAACCAAAATGTTTTTCAAAAATGAACTGATAATTGAGTTGATTCTAAATTAATTATGTTGAAAATGTAACAATTTGATATCTAAATGAACTAATATAAGATTGATTCCAATTAAACACAAAGGTGACCTAACTCTCTCTCTATATATATAATTATGTATATGACCTAATTAGTTAAGGTTGATGCACGACTACCCTTAGAACGTGGGGCTAATTGATCATGATAATTATTTTGTTTTATAGTAATGATTGCAAAGTTATTATATTGCTGTATGAAAGTCGGTTTAGCATATCTATCTCACCATCGCCAACTAAAAATAAGTGAGGCATGTGCAAGAATTAGGTTACCAGACTATGTTCTTTTAAGTTGGATCCCATTCACTATCCACCACAAACTAAAAAATACTAGAGATAAACTTAGACCATCGCTTACTCATTCAACTATCATTCACCAATCCCACACTAACCCTAAAAGTTAAGACCATGTAAATGAACTATTTATATTAATTTAAGGATATCACTTCCCTTTTCTTTTAAAGCTATGCATGTACTTTTAATAAAAATGTTAATTGATGAATGTTTTTCAAATACTAGTTAAAAAAATGCAAGTTAAATTATTTAACGAAAAGCAATTGTTCATTACATTAAAAAGACATAAAATTAATTAGTTAAAAAAAATAGTATCATAGGCTTCGATGTTTGAATCAATTAATTTTGTATTCTACATAAAATTATTTGGAGGGTAAGTAAAAAAGTTTTCACTTGTTATCAATTGATTATTTTTCACACACAAACGAACATATTACATAGCATATCTAGTGAGAGGTTATTTTTATGCAGTAGTGAAGGGTAAATTTGACTTAAACAATTATATAAGAATTGTCAATATTTAACGTGACGTTATCACTTAAAAAAATATATTTAAAAATTCACATAACTTGTCTATTATTTTTATTCATCACAAAATATATGAACCCTATATACAAAAAGGAGTCATGTCTATTATCTAGTAAGAAGTCTTTTTTATACGAGGGTGAAAGAGTAAATTCGTACCATACATATTATTCATTGATGATTGAGTTAATCTCGTATGATATTTTTTTATAAAAAGAAAACTTGTGATTTCAATGTTTTAATTTTAATTATTCATAATTGGTGTAAAAAAATTAATAATTTAATTTTCAACATTTATTTAGCTCACATATTTTTTTCATTTTATATATACTCTCTATATGAAGATATAAAGAAATAATAATATATTTCTTTTATCCTATAATAAATGTCATCTTAAATTATTTGACACCTATTCAGAAAAAATAATAAATAGTTGAAATAGAATGTGACTAATTTATTTTATTATAAATGATACAACACAACAATATTTTTTAATTAATTGTTAAAGTATAAATAAAAAAAGTTAACAACTTGACATTTATTTTAAGATTTATTTTTTTCTAATAAGATACTTATTGAAAAATAAATGAAATATATATTACGTGATATACATAATAAATTGAAGTATATTTTTAGTTAGATTTAAAAATAAAAAATAAAAAACTTTTCAAAATATGTAATAAATTTTGTATTGTCGTATTTTCAACTTGAAACAACCATAATGAACTTCTTTGACACTTGGAGTCCACAAAGAGTAGATTTGTTTGTCATGGCATGGCCCAATTGGAACCCAATCCATTTTGGGCTGAGCAAAAGAAAAAGTTGGTCACTCAAGACCTCTTAAATAGAGAAACACAATATATAATTCAAAAACAACTAATTAAAAACTAAATATTATCTGTAATCTTTATGTGACAGACAAATCTCACCTCTTTTAAACTAACTTATGAGATTCAGTTTAGTCTAAACTCATATAGAGTTTTTAGTTGAATTAGATTGTTTATTAGACTGATTTGAAAATCATAATTATCTATATTTTTTTAGATTAATTTATGTATATTTATATTTAATTCAATAAATTTATACAGTTATTTATTTTTTACAGAAGCTATTTATTTAAATTTAAACTGGACTTTATTAAAACTTATGTAATAATATATTAACTAAGAGTAAGTCTAACTAATTTGTTCATATATTAATATTATATATAATTAGATTGTAAAATTAAATAAAGATATAACTATAATTAAAGTATATTTTATAAATATATTTTAAGTTGAATATTATGATATTTTAAATATTAGCCATTGAGTAAAAAAATATTCTTAATATATAATTATTTAAAAATTTATACTTTTCAAAAGAATATCAATACTAAACCGGATTATAACATTGAAATACAACTCAAACGGAGCTTAATTTGTCTATCTTTGTATAAAATAAAAGAAAGAAAGAAATATAACTCTTTCAAGCGCTAACTTTTAAAATTCTTATCCATCATAATTAACTTTAAATCATACTAAAACAGGAAAAACCATAAACATTGATAATTAGAGATAAAAATAGATTAGATTACTCTTTTATAGTCCAAAGCCTAAATTGATCTAGCTAAATTAGTAAAAAAAATGACTTTTTGGGCTTTTAGAAAATATTTTTTAATTAAATTAGGCTATTTTATAAATAATATTATTTAATAAAAAAACAATTATAATATATAATATTATAATTGTAATAACAAAAATATTATACTTCTTTTTTGAGATAATTTTAATATCTGCGAAATGTAATATACTTATGTGATTTTAACAAATTTTAGTATACTAAACCTACTAATTTATAGGTCTTTCCTCCTCCTCCTCCTTCTTTTTTTTTTTTTTTTTTTTTTTCTGGAGGAATCAAACTCAAAAGTTACAATAATTCACAAGTTTTGCTCAATCAATTGAGTTAAATTTTTACAACAATCTATTAATTTGTTTAATAATAAATTTGATAGCTTATAAATTTATTAATATGTTTAGTTAGATACTTATTGGTTCATAATTTTTTTTCCTATACAACATATATTTTTTATACAAATAATTATATTTAGAGTAGATAGATCAACTATAGAACATTCAATATTCAAAATTCTTAATATAAAGTGCTTTTATCTTATTCTAACTAACAAATGATACTAATTTTTTATAAGTTAAAATAATTATCTAATATTTTTAAGAACAATTTTTTAATAAATTTTATTCATCAAAAATAATTTAAGGGACTTTTCATAACTCTTACATCTTTTAATTTATCATTGTCATCTATATTTTTTAAATTTTAAATTTTATATTTAAAAATATTTATAAATAAAATAATTTTATATTATAATATAATTTATTTATCAATATTTAAAAATATTTATTAATCATAAATTTTGATTATATAAAACAAACATTCATTATATCCATTATACATACTAAAATATTTATATAAAAGTTAAATCAAGTATGTTAGATGTTAGATTTAGGATGCAAAATTATAAAATAAATCAGACTAAATTTGCGCCTGACAAGACTTAATGAGGAATGACATTTGAGGTGATTTTGAATTTTTAATGAGATCTACATCCTCTTATAACATTTTGGTCAAAGTTGAAAAAAGAAAAGAAACAAATAATCATTTGGGTTAAAATTGGAACTCAAAATTTCACATGTGATTTAAAAATAAAATAAAAAATTGATATTGGGTGTAGGCATGGTACTCTTTCTGCTCCTCAAATGAAACTACATAATCTACATCACATGATGTCCCTCAAAAGTGAAAACAAAAACACAAAAAGAACACGACACAACCCCTTTCAAGCAAACAACACAGTTTGATTAGGGATTGTGTTGGTGCTGGTAGATCTATGAGGAGGAATTGGTGGCCTCAAGTTAGTGGCACTGTCCCTTCTTGCATTCAATGAAGAACATGAACCCCTTGAACTTGAACCTGTTGATTGCATTTTAGAAACACCCTTTGACATGGAACTAGGAATATTGCACACTCCTACATAGCTCTTGTAAGACTTCAACCTCTTGTTGTAAGGGTTCTCTGCCTTTGCAAGATCCTCCAAACTCCTCACATTTTTTAGTGAAGTGAAAGATTGTGACTTCCCCTGGTAGAATCTTGAAAGCCCCCTCCTACATCATTGTCAAAAGCCACAAACTTTAACAAATTCACCAACAAAAACACCCAGATTGAAAGAAGAAAAAAAAAAGTGACTTATGTTTGAAACTATGAACTATTTTGGATTTTAAAAAAAAAAACGCTATAAAAGAGCAGACTCCTAAAAACAATCAATTGAGTTTTTCAGAAAAGTTTGTCATCAATAAACTTCATTCTTCAAAAAGTTGAAGTTCAGAATCTGTGATAACTAAATACTAATTTGTGAGTTTATGATAATAAAAAAATTAAAGAAGAAACAAAGTTTGATGGGAAGTTAAGAAACTTACTTGATGGGAAGTTGTTGAAAGAGAGAAGACATATCACTCAATGGATCAGCTACAACCACAAGTTGATCATCACCCGATGATGAAGAAGATGTTACTTCTTCAAAAGAATCAGATTCCAATGATAACGAACCACTTGAAATTTCAGATGTTGAAGAAGAAGAAGAAAAAGAATCAACAAGATCATGGTACTCATGAATTGGTCCTTTCATATGGGCTTCAACAGTTGAATTTTTCTCCATCTCTAATGCCTTGTTCTTGAGATACCCCTTTGTGCGTGTGTTGCGTTTTTGATGAACAACACGCAAACAATTTATATTTGACCAACACTTTTATTTATGACTAGGAAACACAAACGTTATCCTTTTTTTTTTTTCTTTTCTTTTTCTGATAACTATATATGGAATGGAAGGTTTGAAAGATCTTAGGATGATTTATAAGGAAAGTGCTAAGGTGGCGGATAAGATTAAAGGATCTTTTGGCCTTTATCCTATTGTTTATTATTTTATTGTTCCTCTTTGGAAAGAAATAGTAAGATTCGGCTTTATCCGATTATGATTTCTCTTGTTCCCTCTACACACCCACCCTATCATCGTCTATCATAGCATTTCCTTTATGTCTTTCGTCCACTCTAAATTCAACATATCTCCCTCTCCTTAGCGCGTTGCTTATTTGGATTCCTATATTTTATATTGAGAACACAAAATTGTCTAAATGCATGTTTTCGAAAGAGTCAAACCTATAGGTGAGATGATAAAATCATTAAAAAAAATACTTTTATGTTTTGATAATTTTTATTGTTTAACGGAATATTGGTCAAATTTTTACGTATTTTTTTATTTAATAATAAAGTGTGTTTTATTAGTATTTTTTTTTCCATATTATTAAAATTCAAATCGTAGTATTAATGGACTTTTTTATGTTTTAGAATTTTAGTTTTAAAATTTGAGAAAAGTTTGTAGGACCAAGTGTGTAAATGACTTTTCCATTATTCTATTTATACATGCAAATTAAACTCATAAAATTTTACACTACTTCAAATATTGTATACAAATCTTTTCAAACAAGACAATAATAAGAACTAAAAACTTTTGTAACAATCACTTCTAAGATTATATAGCACTATTATCTTTTAAAAACATTGAAATAATCTTTCTTTAATTTATTTTAAAAATTACTTATTTTAATAATTAATATGTAAAAGGATATTTTAGAGGTGATTTTTTCTTTCTATAATATTTATATCATTAAAAATTAATTTTAAATTATTACTGCCGATGATGCTAGAACATTAAAAAAATAAAATGAAGTCTAAGTGTGAGAGATGGAAGTAAAAGCGCGTGAAGAGTGAGGTTTCCGATGAGTTTGGATAAGGTCGAAGGTGATGACATGGCAACGTTGCAATTGCATTGTGACTGAACTCAAAGGAGCGGTGTGGGATAATGAACGAAATGCGCGGCGCCCACTGAGTTGAAACAATTTCAAACAAAAAAAGAGAGTCATTGTTTTGTTTGCGTGTCTTTTTAGAACAACAAGGTCCCAATTTCATACCTTTCTGTCTGTCCTGCTTTTCTCTTACACCAGACACGCATTCTTCTCCTTGGGAACTTAATTATGTCCAAATATCTCCACAAAACACACATATTAGAGCACCTCCAGCGGAGGGTGCTTGTGCTGTTTCTTAAAATTAAGCAACAGAGCTTATAAGCATTTGTCATTGGAGTGATCCTACGTGGCAAGAAAAAGTTGAAAATTTTTAGAACCGTTCCTTCCTGAAGCTCCGGTGCTTAGGATTGTGAAATGCCAAATGGAGGGTTCTTATTGGTTCATCTGTCCAAGCTGGCCGCTTCAACATCTCCATGCCCAAAGCCACGAACCGTCGCACATAAGACCTCCCCGTGAGCTAGCAACACCGCCGGAGATTCACTCGCACCAGCACCAGCCACTGCGGAGCTCCTCTGGTCGTCGTCCCCGTGGCCACCGTCGCCGGACCAGCACCGTCACACTAGCACCTGGCCACTACAAAGTCGCACCAAAGTTGTCGTCCCCGCACCAGTTCCGTCGCACCAGCACCAGCCACTGCGGAGCTCCTCTGGTCGTCGTCCCCGTGGCCACCGTCGCCGGACCAGCACCGTCACACTAGCACCTGGCCACCGTCGTCGCACCAAAGTTGTCGTCCCCGCACCAGTTCTGTCGCACCAGCACCAGCCACTGCGGAGCTCCTCTGGTCGTCGTCCCCGTGGCCACCGTCGCCGGACCAGCACCATCACACTAGCACCTGGCCACCGTCGTCGCACCAAAGTTGTCGTCTCCGCACCAGTTCCGTCGCACCAGGACCAGCCCTCCTCTCGCCGTTGTCCCCGCACCAGTGTCGTCGTCCCTGTGGCTTATAATAATTTCTCTTTATTATGTAATTTTTTTTATTATTGTAATTTTTTGTATTTCTTTTTATCAATAAATTTATTTTTATTATTATAATTTTTAATTTGTTAATTATTCATATTTATATATTATTCATAATAATTAATTTTATAAAAGTTTATCATAGTGTAGTGTGAAGTGTCAAAAAAGTGTAGTATGAGTTGTAAAAAGTAAGAGTGCTTATAAGCAATTCCCATTGGAGCAAAAATTGTAAAAATGTAGTATGAGTTGCTTATGAGTGACGTGGCACAATGGGACCCATTTAAAGTGGTTGGGAGTTGCTTATAAGCAACTCCCATTGTAGATGCTCTTAGTCTCATTTGCATGTTATTAAATGCATTTTTCTTTAATGCTTATATATTATCTTATCATCACCATTCTCAATATAATCTTATCATAACTTTTAATATATACAAATTTTATTTATTTATTGATCCATCAACTAAGATCATAGTTACAAATCTTATTGTATCTTAAAATAAGAAAAGCAAACTCAGTTGATTGAGTTAGGTACTTGAGTGTTATATATATATATAAGTATCTATAAAAATTTTATAGATAAAAAAAAAACTTCCATAAAATAAATATATATTCAAAATTTAAATTCAAACTCATCAATAAATTAGAATGAAATTATATAAGTTTATTTACATATAATAAAAAAGAGAGAAAAGAAAAAAATTGTTTACAAATTAATTAATTTTATTTCTATTTAATTTAATATCCCATTTTTTTATGTTATTTGAAATTTTTAATCTACACAATAACTTATTGATTTATATTAAAGTTTAATAATTTTAAAAGATAATAATAAATTAATTAATTTTACTAATTTTTACAAAATTTAAAAATAATATAATACTACACTATATAGATTCAAATTAACATATAACATACTTTTAAGAATATACATTGATTTTAATTAATATAACAAAGTATCAACTAATTTTTAATGATTGTGTTTTTAAATTAATTGTAGACCATGAAACTCTAGTAGTTGTATATTTGTCAATTTTTTTCTTTCATCTTTATTATTGGTTATTTAAAATATTTTAAATAAAATATAAGCAAGTTTAATTTTTTTAATATAAGATTATTTTCTTTTATCATAATTCATGCATAAGTGTACATTAATGTACATGAGTATGTATGAGTTGTCTCTCTTAAATTAGTTTTTATTTATTTTTAATTTTAATTTTTAATAATAAAAAATAAATTATTTTTTATCATGCAAATTAAAAAAAAAAACTCATGTACATATTTAAAAACAAATTTGTTAGTCTGTTTGAAATTAAATTTATTGTCCTATTTAACATTGTTAACTTGTAATTATAAAATAAACTTTTAAATGGGCTAATAGCTTATGTCAGACTTTTAAAATGATAAGGTCAAACTTATAAAAATCCTATAATAAATAATAGTCTACATTTAAACTTTAATTTTATAGAATCAACACAATCTATATATTTAAAGTTTGAATTATTTTTATCTTGTAACGACCTGTCTAATCGTTACACTTACTATGGTCCAACAACAACTAAGGAAAAACACAAACATCAAACATTTGCTTAAAATATCATGCAACAAGTGGGTAAATCTCATGCAAGTACTCATATATGTAATAAATAAAATAATTGTTCCTGAACACACACACACATATATATATATAGACTTCATACAAAAAGTTACTACTATATACTTAATGAACATAATTGTCAGTCAAACATTTATTCAATACTTAATTACCTTGGGATAACAACATCCAAAAAAAGAGTCATTTATAGCATGAATTACCACATAATAGTACACTTAGCTTATTAATCCTATTTTATTCTCATATCAAGTATGATCATAACAATCTCAAATCAAAAAGGAAACACAAGATAAAATTGTGAAACAGAAACAATGTCATACAAACAACAATTCAACATAAACAACTTAAATAACATCCTTTAATACACCTTATAATAATTCTATGACACAACTTAAAGCACTTGAACAACTCGTACAATTAAACATGTTTCTTAAACAATTTTGAGATGAGTAAATTTTGAGATAAGTGAGTTTTTAAAATTTTTTCTTACTAACTAGTGCGGGAGTAAAAGTATTAATTTGTGCATATAATCTTTAATTCTAAAAATATTATTCACTCCTCTAACACAAATATAACATTATAGTCACCACAATCCATGCATCCAGGTCATATGATATGTAAATAGGTAGTTTGCATAACATGATGAAAGCACACTAAAAAAGTATTTTGTTTGAGTGGAGTTTGACAACAAAAGGTAAGTTTTTAATTAGAATATCTTTAGATATAAATTATAATTTTTTTTAGAGCTTTTCAATATCTTTTTAATGAAAAATCTCTTAAAAATATTATTGAATTTGTGCACTTAAAAAGATTTTTTATTTTTATCTTTATTATTTTTCTCGCACTACTACAAAAAAGATCTTTAACAGTATTTAAATAAGGTCTTTAATAACATTTTTGTGAGCTGTTAATGCCCATGCTATTAAAGGGGGTCAACCTTTAACAACACACTAAAAGTGCTATTATAGGACATAAATAGATAACGTTTGTAATAAACAAGTGCTATTGTACGACCTTTTTAGATAACACTTATTTTACAAAAGTACTATCATAATCCCTTTTAAAACAACACTTGTTTTAAATAAATGTTGTTGTAGGATACGTTTAGATAGCACTTGTAATAAATAAATGTCATAGAATTCTTTATTGGTCAGAACTTTCTAAGAGTAGCCCTTTCTAAGATGTCCATCCACTTTTAGAATCAACCGTTGACCCCACAAATTAACACAAGACTTTTTAGCATGCTTTGTCCTCACTCACACACTTTTTTGAAAACTTTCCAGAAGGTCACCTATCCCTAAATTACTCTAAATCAAGCACGCTTAACTATTAAGTTCTTATGAAATAAGCTACTAAAAAGTAGATACATTTTGTTGATATAGGTAGATACTTGTACAATCTCTAGATAAATATTTTTAATTAACTTTTTTCTAATATATTTATCTTATTTATTATATTTTGTATTTATAAAAATATATTAATATATAACTAATTATATTTATGAAATATTTAATTTATCTATAAATATATTAATAATAATATTGATATTAATTTATGGATAACATATGCCTATAACAATAATAATATGTATAAATTTTATTTATTTAGTAATGAAAGTGATATATCATTTGACATGAATGAAAATTATTATATATGTAATATAAATATGTCAACAATTAAATAATTTTAAAATATTATATATAATAATAATAATAATAATAATTTTCAAATTATCAGAATTTTAATGGAAGTTAGAGACTTAAATCTTATAATTTCAATATTTGATGGATAAAATTTTTTGATTGAAATTTAAGGAATCCAAATCACAATACTTGAAGAACTAAAATTGCTCAATTAAAACTTTAGTCATTAAAATTGAATAATTACAATATTTAAGGAAACAAAAATGTAATTAAACTTTTTGAAAATTGGACACTAATTAAAAATAATATAAAAGACTCATACTATATCACCACTTTTTTATTATATCACCACTTTTTTATTGATGTTTATTATTATTTAAAAAAAAAGGTGGACAACTTGTTATTAAAAGTATTATCAAATATCAGTTTTATAATATCACTTTTTATTGAAAATGCTGCCTATTATTATTTTTAAAAAGTGAACATCACTTGTTTTTAAAAGTATTATCAATGACTCATTCTATAGCACTATTTTTTTTTTATTAAAAGTATTGTCTATTATTATTTTAAAAAATTAAACAACACTTATTTTAAAAAGTGTTATTAAAGACTCATTTTATAATACCACTTTTTATTGAAGACCGTGTCTATTATTATTTTTGAAAAATAGACAACACTTATTTTTAAAAGTGTTATCAAAAACCTATTCTATAACACTACTTCATAATTGAAATATTATTAAATATAATTCAAATCATAATAATAACATTTATTTTTATCTTAATAGTACTATCTAATGTATGTTGAGCAGTGTCATTTTATTATTTTTTGGTCCAATACCCATTTTCATTGAGAGGATATTTATGTTACCAGTTAGTGGGAAACTTTTACATATATTCATAGGGTTTAACTAAGTAGAATTTGTTATCATTCTAATAAAAACATCTATTAATATAAAGTCAGTCTCATAAGTGTATATAAGTATTTCAACAAATTAGTTATTGACTTCCAAACCAGATGATTAAAAAAAAAAAAGGAAAATTGTAATATCTCATTTTCAATCTTCTTTATTCTTAACTTGTTTTCATTGAAAATATTCAATAATAAAGTTTGGTAAACAATTAAGTGATTTTGAGAATTTATGCTTATAGTATTATAAGTTAAACGAAATTTGTTTAATTATGTTTTTATCTTTGTAAATTTTTTTTTTTTATATTTTAACTTTGTAAAAAATTTATTTATTTACATTTTTTAATTTAAAATTATTATTTTTAGCATTTACTTAATATTTTTAACTACTTATATATATTTGTTACAAAATTAATTGATTATCTTAAATAATACTTACAATTATTTAATTATGACACCTTCTCAGTGTGTTATGTCTCTAATATTTTTTATATAAAATTTTAAATAAATGTTATATTTATACTTTAAAATGATCTTTAAGAATAAGTTTAATAATTTTAAATTTTAGATAAATATATATATATATATATAGTATTTTACAGGGACCAAAAATTACATTTTTTTATTTTACAAGAATAAAAAAAATGTTTATAAATTTTAGAAGGAAGAAAAATAGAATTCTTTTATAAAGATCAAAACCAAATCTGTTCAAAATCAAAATAGAATTTGGATAATAACTTATATTTTATTTTTCTAAAAGATAAGTTGTTTTTTAGAATATGAAATCTTTGAAATTTAATGATTATTTATCAACATTTTATCTTTTTTCTTTAGAAGTGAATTTATTACATAAAATCTGATTTTTGTTGTATTCAAACAAAATTAAATATTTTAAAATTATTTTTTAACAAACTTACACATTTTTAATTTTAATTATATTCAATAATAATAACTAATTATTTATATAATTAATAATTATTAAAATGATTTAATTTTCACTATTTCTCTAAACACATGGGCATCTATGTAACTTGTTGAGAATGGAACATGCCTAAATTGTGGAAGCAAATAAATGTCATGGTTGAATATCTGAGTGTGATTCCATCCCAATTCCCAAGCATAGGTAGAACAAGTCAGCATTTAGGATCCAGCTATATCCACTGTGTTTTGGGACTCATTTCCATCCACACAACAGATAAGGAAATAAAGACATTGAAGTCTAGGGTTGAGGTGGGAACGGATCCAGATTCTCTGACTTTGGGAAAATAAAGTTATGGTAACTTAATACATCTCAATCATTAAATGTATAAAAATAAATCAGATTGTGACACGTGTACAATATATATTTTAATTTAAATGTACACGTGTCACAATCTGATCATTTATTACAAATCTAACGATTAAAATGTATTAAATTACCCTAACTTTCCCTCCACAAAGTCAAGTCAGGGGATCTATTTAAGGTGGGAACATGGTGGACGGCATGGATGCTGCAGAAATAATGCATGTTTCATTTTTTTGGAACATTATTTGTGCGTGTTACGTGGACTGGTTATTTAAGATTAGTCACTTTCGTAGAAACACGACATGACCTAATAACACCGTTTTTCAATTTTCATAGTTCAATAAAGTATTCCGGGATTCATGGTGTTAGTAATACTTAAAGATTCAGGATTATCTTCAATTATTACAAAATTATCGGTCTTTTTATTTTTATTTCTACCAATATATATACTTGGAGAAGACGTGTGGACTATATATGTTCAACGTTTATTCCAAAGTTTGGGGTGATACCATTTATAGGTTTAGAAAAGAAAGATATAGGGAAAAAAAAATAAGCATACACGTAACAGTTAACGATAATAATAATAGAAAAAATTATCATGGTTACTGTAGATAATAATTTTATTTATAATATTTTAATTAAAATAATACATTTTTATTTAAAAATTATTATTATTTGTTTTTATATTTTTATAATAATAAATATTCTCATTTCAAACACTATATATATAAATAAACAAATAAATAATATATATGATCTACTTATTTTAAAAATAAGTATCAGTAGGTTTATTTTACTCAATAAATAATATTTTACATTAAATTTAATAATTCAAACATTAAATTAAAAGTTCTTAATATATAGATCAAATTTATAAATTAAAAAATAATAAATAAAAATTATTTAATATTTTATTTCATTAATTCAAATTGATGTATAATCATAAAAATATTATATATATATATATATATATATTAAGTTTAATTTATATAATGAAATATCATGAGTTTTATAATTTTTTTAAAAGAAATTGTAGGCCTGCTCTACACATTAAAATTTTTTAATTTAACAGTTAAATAATTGAAATTTAATGTAGAACACAAATTATTGAGTAAAGTAAGTCTTAGAGTAAGTGGATTCTTCCACAGTATATGTGTGTGATAATTGCGTAATATTTCAACATTGTAATCCAATACATCTTATGTTTCAAAATCTTGTTTAAGGCACAAATACATAATTAAAGTTAATTTTATTTTTAAAGAATGATATTGTTAAATTACAAATATTTTTAATAGTTTTTTCTTTGTTAAGTTTTGAGAAATAGGGAGAAGAGAAATTGAAGTTAAAAGAAATCAACTAACACAAAGACTACTCCTAGAAACATATGATAGTTTGTCTACACGAATAATTGCTCTCTTTGAGCAAGCCAACAAACGAAGAATTTGCTTAAAGTGACTAAAAAAAGTGTTTTAAGCGAGACAAGACACATGCAATCTCAATGAGAATTTGATGTGAGCCATTTGAACGTTCTAAGTGAGCATGGATACAGTTAAAAACTCATTTAAGTTATTATAAATTAGAGTTTAATGAGAAGTTTTGGATCCCTATCTTTACAATAAAAAAATTTAGAGATTAGAGAGATTTTTTTGTGAGATATTGTAATCATGAATCACTTGAAGATTTTTTTTTCTTTTTTCTTTCTTGTGTGTAATCTTTAGTTATGAGTGACAAAGTCTCTATTCTTGAAAATTGACACAGTTACTATACTTATATAATTCTCCTTGTTCTCATTCAAAATAATTGTCTTTATCAGGTTAATTATTTTTATTTTATTTAATATTTTTTGTGACTTAATCAACCATTGCATGATTTTATAATTGTATTTAAGGTTAAAAAACTCTTTTAGAATTACGATCTAAATAAAACATTGATAACACTTATTACTAAGATTAAGATAAGTCTTATCAGTTAATTTTTTAGATCCTTAGCCTTAATGCAAATTGTTTTATAAAATTTATCAAATAATTGAGATTTTTCTTAAGTAATTTAGAATTTATCGTCTAAATAATTAGGATTTAAATATATTTTAAGGCCATTGAATTAAATATATAATTTATGGCATAGAATGAAAGTTTGGAAAGATTTATATGAGAAAGGTCAGTGAAATCAATTTATTTTTGTCTTTGTTATCTAAATTTAAATTCTTCATTATTCTATTGCATGTTTCTTAACTTTCATAATCTATAAATTTATAAGCATTACATTAGACGATTTTAAATTTTTTTAAGTCACCTATTTAGTACCAAAATTGAATTATTACACAAGTCCTTATAAATTTAATAACTTAAATTTTTGTTCAATTTATTATTCATGATAATTATATACTTTTGTCAAATGCCTAACACACACATGCATGCATGTGTGAAGGGTCAAGTCAACAAATTAAAAATTCTTATCAAATAAATTAAGTATACAAATTTTTAAAAAATTTAAAAATTATATTTTATTATATAAATTCAAATTAACATATAAAATATTTTTATAATTATTCATTAATTTAAATTAATGAAGTAAAATATTAAATATTTTCTTAATTTTAAAAAAAAATTAGTACACTTGATATATATATATATATATATATATATATATATATATATTATTTTTTACTAAAATTTTATTTTTTCTCCTGCTTGTCAAATACTTCAATTTTCAATGCGTTTTTATCTGACTGGCGCGCCAAGCAGGGTTCATCCCTTTGTGGGTCTCCTACGTGTTCATTCTCGAATTTTTAACATAAATAATATTTTTTTAAAAAAAAAATTATAAAAGTAACATCTGTGCAACTTTATTTATTCAACTAGAACTAATCACTGTTCATGCTCAGAATTCGGTTCTCCGGAAACCGAATTCTGAGTTTCAAAATTTTATTTTTTTTTGTGTTCAGAATTCGGTTTGCGGGGAACCGAATTCTGAGTTGTTTTTAATCTTTTTTTGCGTTTGTGGCCCAGTTTGGACGAATCTGGAAAGTGGAACGGGCCGTTCTAGAAACAGAACGGCCCGTTCTGCTTAAACGAATAGAGTGTTATTTTTGAAATTGGAACGGCTCGTTCTGCTATCGTTCCAATTTCAAAAATAACACTCTATGTGTTTAAGCAGAACGGGCTGTTCTGCTTCCGAAACGGCCCGTTCCACTTCCCATATTAGCCCAAATTGGACCACAAACGCAAAAAAAAAAAAAAAATTAAAACAACTCAGAATTCGGTTACCCGAGAACCGAATTTTGAGCACAAAAAAAAAAAGTTTTGAATCTCGATTTTTAAAAAAAAAAATATTATTTATGTAAAAAATTCGTTCCTCCTCCTTGTTGAAGTTTCATTTTCATATGCTTGTTGACCACCCACACTTTCTTTCCTAGTTTTTTCTTTTTATTTGTTTTCCCCCTCATTTTTCTTCCTATATATATTGAAAAAAATTCGAGATGTGGTGTTAGACAACGCGCGATTCATTCTTTTGACCCACTTACATGTTTTTTCATGAATCACGATGTTTTTCTTTTTAATGATTGATTAATGGATTTTATAAGTTAACTACCAATATAGACAATTGTTTTAATTTATAGGAAAATAATTTCATAGTGCATATATGCCAAACTTATATATATATATATATATATATATATATATATATATATATATATATATATATATATATATATATATATATATATACACGTCGGATTACAATACACGATTGAAAATAAGAAATATATTACTATTTTACTATTTTTCATTTATTAGTTTTCTAAAGAAAAATATTATTAATTTATTTATTATTTTAAAATTTTAAGATAGTATTAGTTACTAGTTTTCCACTTATACTTTTATAATAAGAAGGAAAAGTAACCACGTATGAAATGCCAATAACAATAATTAATAAAACAGATAAAGGACATGTTAAGAAATTACGCACAAACAAATTTTAACATCTTGATCAATAATTATTGTATCATAAACGAAGAGATTACTCATGATTAAGCTCCATCGATTAAAAGTTGAAGATTGCTTTTGCTAAGAGAGAGTTCTTCTTACCGGAAGGAGTTTATCTATTTGATTTTCCTCTATTTTGGGCTCATTTTCTTTTCTTTGCAGATAATTTTGTTTTCTTTCATAGTTTTTAGTCTGTACTTTTAGCCCCCTCAATGAATAAAAAAGAAAGAAAAAACTTCATCAAATAATTAAGTTAATTACCTTTAATGAAGTCTTCTAATCTCATGCTTGACCTTACTTAAAAAAATCAAAGTTAGACGTGGCCTAAACTAATGTAATGTTGGTTAAACACAACTTATTAAGTGTTTGTTTTTTAAAATAATTTCAAATGTTTAATAAAATATACTATTTAATACTTTTACATTATATATCTAGGAATATATGAAAAAAAAATCTCAATAAAGTTTTAGGAGGATAAAAATTATTTTATTTCACGATAGAAAAAATAATAATTCAAACAGTACCTACAAACGATTCAAAGTTTAATTCCCCAAAAAAAAAGTGAGTTTAGTTATATAGATTTTGATATTAGTTAACTGCGAGACAATAAAATGAGAGTTTATAATTTCCTAGACTCAGCGACTTATTAATTCCAAACTACTCATTTTTTATATTAATTTTATTTTTCTATGTACTATTACAATTGTCTAATCAAACCTTTTCATCTAATGATTGTAATTTATAAGATCTGTTCTATAATGAAAGTTGATGTGGTATTTAATGCTTAATCAAGAAAAGTCATATCTTATAAACAAATTAATTTTTAGTTGTAAATTTTGATACACTATATACGAGAACTATGTCTTAGTAGTTTTTTAAAGGTTGCTTCCCCAGTTTCCTTTCGTGTTCAACTAGTAAATCGATTATCGATCCACAATTGGAAGTTATAGATCACATTAGGTCGTTGATAACAAATCAAAAGGACTATTTAGTCTTTACAAAGATAGACCGTTTGATTTAATTTATTATGTTATTATTTGTACAGACAAGTACTGCATCTCCATTTATTATCTCTTTTATAACATACTGCTTCGACTCACACAATTATGTGGTATTGTGTGAAAAAGTGAATTACTACTAGTAGTACATTGTTTTTTTTTTTCAACCAAGGATATGTTTGGCTAAAATTCTATTTTGGTCTCTTATAATCTTTTTTTTGTTTTAATGTAGTTCCACTTTTATTTTTTGTCTCAATTTGGTCCCAAACTAATTAATTGGATTCAATTTAGTCCCAAATTAATTAATTGGTTTCAATGTGGGACTTCAAAATTATTTAAACGGAGTTAACTTTTGGGCACGTGGATGCCACGTAGATGCATACGTGGATGCCACGTGGATGACAATTTTTTTGAAAACACCTGGACCCAAAACGGCCCGTTCTGAAACCAGAACGAGCTGTTCTGGTTGCACTTTTCGTGTGTTAATTTTGCAACTGAAACGGGCCATTCTAGATGCGAAAATTAACACACCACCAATGCAGCAGAACGGGTCGTTCTGAAAACAGAACGGGCCATTCTGGTTTCAGAACGGGCCGTTCTGGATTCAGAACGGCCCGTTCCAAAACTGAGAATAAAATATTCTTTGCTTAATTGTGTTTTTGATCGCTCAAGTATTATAATTATGCAATTTTGATCCCTAAGATTTTAATTGAGTAATTTCAGTCCTTAAAAGATTTTAGTTGTGTAATTTTAGTCTCACAAATTTTAATTGAACAATTTTAATCTCTCAAATATCATAATTGTGCAATTTTAGTCTTTCTCATTAAAAATTTAATAATTTTAAAATTTTAATATATATATATATATATATATATATAATATATGTTTTAAAACTATATAATTGTTTGCTTATTTAAATTACCGTATATTATAATTTTTTTTAATGTATCAAATGATATATATTTATTATTAATTTTTAATGGGAGAAACTAAAATCGTACTATTATGATATTCGAGGGACTAAAATTGTTCAATTAAAAATTGAAGGACCAAAATCGCGAATTGCAATTCTCTAAGGACTAAAATTATCCAATTAAAATCTTGTGGATCAAAACTGCACACTTGTAATACTTGAGGGATAAAAAATGCAGTTAAACCAATATTCTTTATTAATTTTATTAAAAAATATAATAATTTTGAAAAATATTTTTTTATAGTAAAAATTTTAAAATTACTTATTTTTATAAAATACAATTGTCTTATAAATAGAGTAGTAATTTTTTCTTTTTCTCTTTCTGTTTGAAGAAATATTTAAGTATCACTTTATAATTTTTTACAACTTATTTAAAATTAGAGGAATAAAATGATAAAAATTAATAAGATAAACATAATAAAATAAAAAATATAAAAAAATATTAATATATTTATTTTATTAGATATAACAACATAATTAAAATATAATTAATAATATATATTTTATAAAATTATTAATATTTTATATATAAAAAAAATGAAATCGGAACGGCCGGTTCTGAAATCGGAACGAGCCTTTCTGGTTGCACTTTTGGTGTGTTAATTTTGCACCTGGAACGGGCCGTTCCGGATGCAAAATTAACACACTAAAAGTGCAACCAGAACGGCCCGTTCCGGTTTTAGAACGGGCCGTTCTGGGTCCAAGTGTTTTAAAAAAAATTGTCATTCACGTGGCATCTACGTATGCATCTACGTGGCATCCACGTGCCTAAAAGTTAACTCCGTTTAAATAATTTGGACGGAAGTCCCACATTGAAATCAATTAATTAATTTGGGACTAAATTGAATCCAATTAATTAGTTTGAGACCAAATTGATACAAAAAATAAAAGTGAGACTACATTGAAACAAAAAAAATTATAAGGGACCAAAATAAGTATTTAACCTATCAGTTTTCCATCAAAAGTTGGAAACTAATTTGTTTTAAGCAAATAGATTATTAAAGTACATAAAGTGAGTTTTATCTTTCTCAATAAATCCTATCTCATATATACATAATATAACAAGGAAATCAACCGTTTGTTAATGTTTTGTTAAAATAAAATACACACATAAAAATATTTCCCACTTTATAATGTTTGAATTTACAAAACAATTAATAATATAATCAAAATATAATATATAAAGTTATAAATAAAATTAATCATCATTTTACAAATTAAACTTATAAGATTAAATTAGACACAAATTCATTTTTTTAAAGTCATAAAAATTTATCTTCACAATTATTATTAGTATATTAAACTATTTATTATCGGATAATTATTGAATATATAATACGAAAAAATGTGTTGAAGATTTAATATTAATTAATATTATAATATAGACAAAATATAATAAAAAAGTAATTTAAATTATTAAAAAATTGACTAATTTAATTAAAATGAGAAGCAAAATAAGTTAGAAAAATGCTCCTGTTACAAAATGAGGTTTGTTACCTCGGTGTACTAAAGTTGTGGTAACGGTTGGTTTAATGAATGAGCTAGGGAGAAGAGAAAGAGAAAAAGAAAGGCTTACTCATGAGTTAACTTAGCCTTGGGAATCATAATGGCATTCAATGCAGTTTCAGTCACCACACCTGCCTCTCCACTCTTCTCTTTAATGTTCCACATGTGCCTACCCTAAACCTGGCCTCCATCACTGCTTGGTAATTGGTATGTTGTATATATATGAAAGGTTAATACTATATTAAAACACAATCACTCAGCTCCATACTACACTCATCAAAACCTAGCAAGAAATTAGATTAGAGGTGACCACACATAAACAAATATGGAGAAAGGAAGTGCAGTTGAAGGTGCAAGATCTCCCATGCAGATGCAGATGAAGATGGAAGATGAACTAGAAGGCAACAGCAGCACCCTACGCACTGCTGAGACCCTTCTGCGCTTGCTTCCTGTTGGCCTATGCGTTTCTGCCCTTGTTCTCATGCTCAAGAACTCTCAGCAAAATCAATATGGCTCTGTTGATTACACCGACCTTGGAGCTTTCAGGTATGTTTCTATATATCCCTCATCCCACATCGATTAATAATATAATCAAGATATAATATATAAGTGAAACAGTTTTTTACAGTTAAGTTAGATTTAATTAGTAATGCATTAAGATGAACTCCAACAGTGTAATACTTATGAAACATTTTTTTGTCTCTATGCTAGCTGCTGCCTCTTTCTATCAGTAAATGTTGTATAATGGGACAAAGAAAGCACTGTTAATTAGATACTGAAACAGAATTTGGGGCATTATTATGTAAATGGTGAAATAATTTGTTTTGGATCTGAATCCGAATATATATGAAAATGGAGAAATTGAATTTTATATTATGGTTTATGGGTTTTGGATTTTTGCAGGTACTTGGTGCATGCCAATGGCATTTGTGCAGGTTACTCCCTATTTTCAGCAGTCATTGCTGCTATGCCTCGTCCATCCACCATGCCTCGTGCTTGGACTTTCTTTTTGCTCGACCAGGTTATTAATTATTTTACTAATTCTTAAATTTTCATTTTCTGCTGCAATAAGTTTTTTCACTTTCAGACTTGAATGAATAAAATTAATGAAGGATATAAGCTTTCATAATTTATTTTTTTCTATCAGCAAATTAAACAGATTTTTATTAATATGTAAAGAGTACCAGCAATGCTTGATGATCTACAATTTTAATATCATTCTCCTCACGGTTCTAATTTTCATATTTAAATTAAAACCCAGGAGTGTTAAAGAAAAACTAAGGTCGTGTATTTATATATAAATACTCTTTTATCAATATTCATGCACTCAATGTTTCAATGTTTCATTTCCCATGGGATGAGAGCAGTAGGGATCTAAGAACTTGGGTCAATGGGGCAGTTTATTAAAATAATATATATATATATATATAAATAAATAAATAAATAAATATTTCAAAACACTTTTTAAGAAAGAAATTAAAGTGGACAAAAAAAGAGACTAAAATATAAGAAATAAATTAGTTAATACAAGACAAAAATTATCAAGAATTGAGAAATTAAGCACAATGAATTTAAAGTAGAAATTTAGAGGGAATAAAAAACTTTAATTTAAAATACATACATTTGTTATTCTTAAAATTAGGAATTAGGAGATGCAAAGGCACCTTCAATTGTATGTATGTCTGCCACTATATGGAAGCTTTCCTAATTGAGGTGTTTGTATTGAATCAAATTATTCCAATAATGTGATTACAAAACATTAATGATAAGAGTAAATTTATGTGCTTTTGCCCTTCTGTACTAATTTTTAACAAATTAAAATTTTACTTTGATAATTAAAGTCGTTATTTAATACACAGATTACTAAGTGCAACTATAATTTTGATTAAATATTAATATTAATTTACCTAAGTTTATTTACCTTTATATTTTACTCTCAATATATTGTTTTCTCGTCTTGGCACTTTCTCTTTCAATCTTGATATTTTTATATATATTTTTTTTAAATATAATTTTTTACTATTTTTTTTTATCACATAACCTTTTTTTTTTTATAATAAATATTACTTGTCTTTTTTTGTCCCCCCATTAAGTATATACACCCATTATGATATGAAAACATCATTTGTTTCTCTTTTAGCTAGCCGAGATAGCCGTTAGCTAATTTCAACACACACATATATATATATATATATATATATATATATATATATATAAATTTATTAATTTGTAGTTATAACCTTTATATACGCGTTTTAGGGTAAATTAATTGTTGGAATTTATTTAAATTCATATTTTAATTATATTCAATATAGTTTAACTTGTACAATTTTATCTAACTTGCAAACAAATGATACAAAGAAAATTTGGTAAATAAGTTTGGATGATCGTTATGGTCAATTTAAATGGTGTTACATACTTTACGCATCTTACACCTAACTTAACAGATTATAAATGCTCCAAAAAGTACAATTACATGGAATTGCCTCTGCCACACGACAATAGCAAAGGATTTTAATGGTCCAAGTGGCTTTATCAATGTTGTCGTGTGGATTAGTTGTAAGTTGTTGTTTTCCAAGGTTTTCAATAATAGAATACTACTATCATAGAAATAATTTTCTATATTCAGGAATAACGCATACTTTTTCCTATAACGAGACTCATCCAAAATCTTATACTTTTAGTTTTTGTATTTTTTTACTCTTTCTTAGTCTTTATTCGTTTTCGATGGTTAGGTTTGATTTTAATGTTAGGTAGGAAATGATGTTTCACAGTTAAAGTCACTACTCTTATGAAATAATATATAGTAGTTATATTCCATCAAAATTAGTATATAGGCAAACATAATTAATTTTACTTGAATTAAAAAAATTGTTAAATGTATTTAATTTTCACAATTTTACATGAAATATACATTACATTTTCTAAAATATTTTAATCACATTCATGATAAATAATACTCTCATTTATTAATATAAGGATATTTTTAGAGTAAGAATATTAAATAGAATTGACGCTTACATTTTAGTCTAAATTTTTTAAGTAATTTTCGTTTATATATATGTGCCGAGGGATTACTTAGAAACTATTCTACTTTAATTCATTTATAATGTAGCCCCTTAATTATTTATTGATTTATTCTATTTGTCCAAAATCTTTAGTCTTTAAGTTATTTTTTCTAAAATAATCATTCTTTTAGATTTCAAAGTCAAATTAATATTTTTTTTCTAAATTATAATCCTATTTAATATGCACTTTCTTCATCAACTATCACTTATTTTTTTTTAAAAAAAAACAAATAATGAAGTTGAGATACTAAATATTTCTTAATATATATTATAATCTTAAAGGACCAATGATTTGAAATGAAGGAAGTATTTATTAGTCTCTAATAAGTCAGGTATTTCTCACTCGGGACATTAAATTTGTCTTTCATTAAGTGATTATCTATGTGATTGCTTCCACATTCAAATGTCTCAAAACATGAGTCAAAGAAGTTACTAGGACTAACTTTTGCCTTGAAGGTGAAAAATGAATGCTATTATTACTTGGTGTATAAGAATTAAAATGAGATATTTTTAATTATATGTTAAAAAGGCAAGTTGATGAAATTATAGGAAGCATACACTCATATTTACCCGATCAGATAACACCATATCTGTATGACTTTGACATTGTTTATCATAAAAGGTAATAACTTACTATAAATAATAGTTTGTGATTAGATGATATATGGTGTATTTTATATTGTGCATCACCTTGATTTCTATTATTTATATAAGATTTTATGTTAATGATAGCAGTAGACTGACTATATATATGTACTGACAAGTTTTGGTGCAAATTGTTGGTATAGGTGTTAACGTACATAATTTTAGCTGCTGGAGCTGTGTCAACCGAGGTGCTGTACCTGGCTGAGAATGGAGACTCTGCAACAACGTGGAGTGCAGCATGCAAGTCTTTTGGTGGATTCTGTCACAAGGGAACAGCATCAATAGGCATCACATTTGTGGCAGTGTTTTGCTATGTCTTGCTTTCTCTCATTTCCTCCTACAAGCTATTCAGCAAGTATGATGCACCAGCATGCAGACCCACAGCAGCCATTGAGGTTGCTGCTTTCCCTGGCTAGCTACCTCATCTCACCCTTAATTACCCTTATATATGTAATGTCAAATAATTAACTTCATGCATGCTTCATAGTTCATATATATGTTGGATGTGTTTGTTACATTTAATAATGTACTGTTGTGTTATAATTAGGACTTAGGACAGACATGCATAATATTAATGAACATTAAGTATGAGTTTATAATATATAAATATATATAACCCTGACCTCCTTTGTTGTTTAACATCGGCAACTTCTTGAATGGCTTTATAGTTTAGCTTCTGCTACAATGCCGATTCTTATTTGGAAAAAATTTAAACATAATTTCACGTTTACGAGAAAGAAGGCTAAATTTTATCTTATACAAACTGTGATTCTCTTAGGTGTAATTATATCAACACTAATATTCCAGATCTCATCAAAAGTCACAGATAAACGTATTTGAATGAAAGTAATACTACAATGAATATATATAGTCTATTGAAAAGTACTCGTATTGTACCTATTTAAAAGAGAAAAAAAAAATCACTAGAACCGATATAGTAGATTTGGTTGAAGAATTGAAATAATAATAAAAAATTAGTTTGAATTTGTAAATCCGAGCCCACATAATCTAAATTCAAATATTACTTTTTGGTTTTTGTTGTTATTTTGGTAGAACCTGAATGAACCTCTCTAGTAATGAGCGTTTTTATTTTTTTTTTTGAACTTTTGATTACTCAATCCATTTATGCGGCATTCTATTTTTAAGTCATAATTTATATATTTTGTTACTTAAATTGTACCTCAAAATTAAAAAAATAAAATGGCAAAACATAAAGCACATGCATTCCTCTCAACATTTTTTTTATTAAAAGGTAAAATTATTTAATTGATCTTTTTTCTTACTAAAATTAAGTTGTGTGCTTCCAAACTTTTATGAGAAGTTTAGTATCTTTCCTCTCTTCTTTATAAGCTCTAAAATCCTTTGTACATACGTAATGACATTTCAACATAATGCATGTAAGTAGTATAAAAATATAATATGACACATTGTGATTAGGTCTCTTTTTTACATACTAAAAAGATGTTCATTAAAACTCATAACAAAGGCATTATTTCTTATTAATAAAAATAATGAATCATATAATATGACATTATGTTCTATCAAAGTCATTTTGAAAGCGTTATTCATTATTAATGACAATAATAAATTGTATAAGATGTTTTGTTCTATGGTTTTTACTGTTGTATGAGTATTCATTAACAATAATAAACATGTGTCTAATCATTTAAGATATTTGATTTTATCCAATAGTACTCATGTGAACAATTTGTCTCGTTTCCAAAGTACCCATGTAGGGCATTGTTCTTTCCGATACAATCTTTAAACTATTTTTTTAATTGAATTCTTGGAATGTAACTTTATTTTTGGTTGAGTCTTTGAGCGTCTTATTACTATGTATGCAAACATGTATTTGACTAAACTCGAGTTACAATAGTTTTTAATTTAAATTTAAAACACTTTTACAATTATTTTTAAAATAAATAAAAAATGTGAAATCAGTTTTTATTTTTAAAAAATATACTCTTACTATATTTAATAATATTCTTTCTATTATTGTTATTATCATAATTATATTATCACTATCATTACGATTTTTGCTACTACATGTTTCCACTACAATATTGATATAGCTAATAGGAGTGTCATACTACTCCAAAAAATTTATAAAAGTAGAACCTCGTAGGCTAATAAGGGTGTACAAGAGAAGAGAAGACTTTGAACAAATTTATCCTTTTTCAATAATTTGATTGGGTTATTAAGTGAACCCAACCCTAACCTATTAAAACCATAAATATATGGGACAAGATTGAATCAAGTTGATGTTTTAACATAATATACCTTATTAACTTAAAATAAACATATTTTATAACATATATTTCTAGATAAACAATGTCATTATAAATATAATATTATGCTGTAAAAAATATTTTTATTGAAAATTATTATTAAAATATAATTATTTAATAAAAAAATATACTTTTTAAATTTGAATTCATTCAAATAAATTATAGGCTATGTTGGATCATGATCTTTGTTTTGTTTGTCGAAAAAGTTGAAGATACAATTATGCCAACACTTGTGTGACGACAATAGTTTATTGTCACCACTCAGACTACAAAATTACAGGTATCATTTCACTACGTAAAAAATCTTATTTCTCTCTATGATATATTCTTTTTACTCAATTGTTCAAATATATTTACTATCTAATAAGTTTTTTTTGTCATGATATTTTTCTATCTCATTTTTCCTATAAGTCAAGTCAACTTAATCTAAAATAACATTTAATGCATGTAAATTAGATTGAGTTAAAATAATTTATTCTGTTTACCGTCTCTATGAATCGATAGACAATTGAAGTCTTATTTACCTTTACAACTTAAGTCATGTTTATAAGAGAGATAAATCCAGTCTTCTTTAAATGATAAATATAACAATAAATTATTAGTTAAATTATTATAATTAACTCTATATTTTTTTCATTGATGTCAACCTAATATTAATAATCACTACCAAACAATTTATATATAATAAAAAAAGTGATATTATAATTTTCGATCCATTTATTTCATGTACACTAAGTTTGACGTTTGACAAAAAGCCAAGATCATCTTACAAGAATATCATGTTATAAGATCTTGCACAAGTTATATCACAGGACTAACATGAAGAAACTTAATCATATTAATATTAGTGCTATTGTTGGTTGAAGGAGATAAAACAACACATTAATAATAGAGTTAGTCATCCTTACATTGTCAGTGTAAATTTTTTTACACTGCAACCAATTATATCTTTTAAAGTTGTTTATTTTATTATTATTTCATTAAATAAGTAACTAACATGTATTAAAAGATATGATTAGTTGACAGTGTAAGTGATTAATTCTTAATAATAATGCCATCGTTAGGATAATAAAAACAACACACATTAAGCTCACTCAATTTAAAAATTTCAACCCATATACATTCATACAATAGTTAGGTTATCATGAATTGACATAAAATAGTTTAAGATTCAATTTAAACTTGTGTTTTTTATATCATGAGTTTGATATTTATAACTCTTTTTATAAGATTTTTTTTTTCATCTCTGATCATCACATTCATATTGACATAATATTGATAAAATTTGGAAAAAAAAATAAGGATAAAATTAAAATAAAAAATAACAAAAATAAAATGGAATTAAGCAAAAAAGAAATTGTTGAGAGCCATATTTATATAACTTTATAAAATGAAAGTAATAGATATTTATTAATAACGATAACATTTTATGAAAATATTAAATAAAAAATTATATATTTAATACATACTAATAATTATTATTCAATTTCTATATATTAAACATAAACCTACTCCTTGTTCGATATCGTTCTTATGGATTTTTCTTTTAGAACAACATTTTTAAAGATTTTCTTATCTTTTTATTTATTTTTTGACACCTTTAATCTGATTTTTTTTATCATAATTATTTATAAATGAATTTTTAATATTTTAAAATAAATAATCAATAAAATAAAATAATTTTATATTATAATATAAATTATTTATCATAAATATAAAATATAATTTATATATTTAAAAAATATATATTTATACAAAATTTAAATATAACTTATATATTAAATACAATATTTATTCACAAATATAATTTATTATAAATTTTAGTTATATAATAATTATTTAACCCGTGCATTACATATATTAAAACAATAGTAAAAGAAAATATCAATGAATAAAAAATTATAAAAAATTTAAATATTTTTAGAGTTTAATTTAAAAAAAGTGAGGGATTATTTTTCTTACGAGTTAATCACCTATACACTGTTAGTGTAAAAAAAATTTTCACTGGCAACCAATTATATTTTTTAATTGTGTCATGTCAAGTAAATGTGTTTACAGTAACATGACACAATTAAAAGATATAATTGGTTGCCAGTATAAAAAATTTATACACGGACAGTATATAGGTGATTAACTATTTTTTTACACCATTAGTTACAAATTATTTTTAAAAAATTGTTGTAGAATAAAATAAATTATTTTTAAAATCATTTTTATTAAAATAATTATTACGAAAGTAAACAAAATTTTCGTTCTATGGTTAATTACAAATTTACAATTGAATAATAAGTTAAGTATTTACATTTATTGTTATTTATTACTAAACGATAAAGTAAAAAAGATTTAGGACATTTTCAGTTAGCCGAACTGATTTAATTTTGAATTTCCGTTTAAAATGATAAAAATTGTTTCCTGATTTCTGGGCGTCCAATTCATATTTCACATATAACATATTCACTGTGTCCCACCAAAATCCGACTCAGGTCCTTTCTTCGTTTTGCGTGCCCATTTCCCGTCCGTGCGTGCGTTTCTTTTCTTCACAGTGAGTGACTCACTCTCACACACCATGCATCTTCTCTTCTCCTCTCAAACCAACATTCATCACAATGTCGTTTCTCTCTCCTTCTTAATTCATTTTCATCTTTCTTAAAGTTCTAAACTTTTGTCAACTTGCTGATTGTTCTCCTGTTCAATTTCCCTCTCACAATTTTATTTATTTATTTTCTGAGGTTTTAGTTTACTGCATTCTCTGAGTTCTCCCTTTTAGTTCTATTTCTTTCCTCTGATTTTGACTTATTCCTACTACATTTTGCAGGAACTGTTGAGGGACATTGGGGATTTTTTTGTTTGTTTTTGCTTTTTCTGAAACAGGATGGTGAGGAAGGACAAGAGAAGGAAGGAAGAGATTGCTGAGGACTGGTGTTTTGTGTGCAAGGATGGAGGGTTATTAATGGTCTGTGATTATAGGTAAGTTTCACCATGCTATCTTACTATATTAAAAAAAATGTGGATCAGTAATTGTAATTCTGCACTTTTTTAATCTGCTCATGGTTTCAATTGAAGAGGTTTACCAACTTTAGCTATGCGTATTTCTGTGCTTAATATAACTAGGAACTTAAAGTTGGGTAGAAGAAAATGCGGTTATCATGCATCGAGCCTATTAGTGTTGGACACGAGGGAGTGTCTCGGAAAAAAAATCAAAATCCTACATTGACTAGAGATAAAACAAACAAAAAGGTTATAAGTGGAGACCAATCTTTACTTACAATTTGGATTTGTAAGGTTGAGTTAGACTCAGACCTACTTTCTTAAGACTTGTGTCATTTATTAACCTTGCAAACTTGTTTTCATGGTGATCATAATGATGTTTGCTGTTGCATACACAATATGGAGGGATGATACCCGAGGGTATTAGCTTTAGTGTTTATTATATATATAAGTTCAAGTGGAATCAGCTTCTTATAATAGAAGAGGCTATTTGTTTTCAGGACAATGTCGAAATGAATGGGATATGGAATCCTATAAATCTTTTATATGCTAAACTGAGCTTCTTTTTTCCTTGCTAGTGACAGGTGAATCTGTAATAAAAGGAATATCTAATTATTTAATTTGTTTTTAAATATATAAGCTTTGGAATTTCTATGTACTACATTATACTGTGACTTTTCACTAATGTGTGTTTTATTGTCTGAGCATGTATTATTGTGAAAAAGATGAGTTATGTGCATAAATTTTGGCCTGTGCTAGTCTGCTGATTTTATAAATGGTAGCAGTCATTTTATGCTTGTTTCCTATTTTATACTATATGCTTGGCCTTGCAGCAAAAATGGGAAATTGTTAGGTAGCTTTAACAAAGAAGTTGTTCGAACTTTAGGCTCTGTTATTTTACATTTTGTTGATAGAATTGTTGTTTACTAAGAATTTTTTCCGAGTTTCTTCAATCCGCTGTTAGATTAATGATGTGTCTCAATTTGGATCATTTTTTAAAGACATAATTGTCTTGGAAGTGACTTTCTTTTTGACTGTTATTAATTCATGTTGCTTGAAGGGATTGCCTTAAAGCTTATCACCCTCATTGCGTGGATAAAGATGATTCGATTTTGGAGAATGGAAGTAAATGGACTTGTGGTAAGCTGCTTTAAACTATCACTCAACCTTTATTGGAGGACAGTCAAATACATTTCCTTTATGCAATTGATTCCACCATGAGATCTAACTGCTCATCTTATATATATATATGTGTGTGTGAATTATGCGCAATTATATATATCTGTGAATTATGCGCAAATATATTTTTGGAGCACTATTTATTGTCTGAACTTGCATACCTTGATTATCTCAAAAATAAAAACTCAGGGTTTTATCTAGTTCAACTCCAAAGAAACTTCACATATGGCCTATTTCTTTTTTTCTTGTCAAAGTGATAAAACACCATGCTGAAATTTGCAGCCTCAATGCTTCATAGAAAATTTAGAACATATTGGCTGTCATGATTAAATATGTTTCCCCCCGTTTGCTCTCTCTGTTCATGTTTAAGAGATTATGTCAAGAATCAAGATGCCTTTTAATCCCTTTGTTACTGAAAGACTTGAATAATTTATTTTTTCAGATTTGCATTTTTGTGCCCTTTGCCATAAAGCATCTAAGTTTAAGTGCTTTTGCTGCCCAAAAGCTGTTTGTGGGAATTGCCTTTATGATGCTGAATTTGCTACTGTCAAACCGAACAAAGGATTTTGCCGTCACTGCTCAAAACTTGCCCTTCTAATTGAAGAAAATGCCGATGTTGATTCTGACGGGGTAAGATTGTTTTTGATCACATTTTATATGCAGCAAGAGAAAAAATTGAAATCCTAAATTTAAAATCGAAAAGGCAAATTGCTATTTGTTTGTCATTTATTTATATCTACAAATTGACTTTTTTTTTAAAATGAATTACCAAAGTTCGTGGGAAAAATTGCCAATGAAAACAACACAGGATTGTTATTCTGGGGCAATAATAATAACAGAGGCACTTGTTCTGTGTTTTTACCTGTTCTTAAAAAATCTAACTTTTTAATGTGTTGAAAAGACAAAAATGTTATTTGAAGGAAAACCCAGAAACACATTCTCAAACTCGTATAGCATTTTCTCATCAAACATAAGCAATGTTTTATTTCATTTTTTCTTGGTGGGAAACATTGAATTTAGTATGAAACATTTATCTGTCTCTGGGACTTGTAAAACAAATTTCTTTTTTATATCACTTTATTCTTTCATGCTGTTTTATTAACAGGAAAAGGTAGACTTCAAAGATAAAGATACATATGAATGCTTATTTTCTGAATATTATGAAATCATCAAAGAAGAAGAAGGGCTGAATTCTCAACATGTATACTCTGCCCATAGATTTTTTAAGAACGGCAAAAATAAACGTGACTTGGATCCAGATGAAATAGGTGAAGGGGAAGATGATACTAGTGATTCTGGAGACATGAGTAACTTTATAGTTTCTGATTCTGATGACCTGAATGACACAGCAAGATCAAAATCAGCAAGGAAAAAGAAGGGCATGAAAAAGCTAAAATCAATGAATGGAAAGGTGAAAGATAAGAAAAAGGAGTTTATTGGATGGGGTTCAAGAAGTCTCATAGAATTTCTTAAGTATATTGGTAAAGACACGAGCGAAGAATTTTCTGAACATGATGTTACTTCAATCATTATTGAGTATTGCAGAGAAAACAACCTTTTTGACCCTAAGAAAAAGAGAAAGATACATTGTGATGCACAACTTAGGTCTTTACTAGGGAGGAAATCATTAAATAGAAACAGCATACAAAATCTTCTGGAAACACACTTTGCTGAGAATTTTGAAGACATGGATATCAGTAGTGGTTCTGAAGATAAAGATTATATCGAACCATTCAATTTTTCGAGAAAGAGAAAATCAATTTCAAGTATAAAATCTCATCATCCGAACCTAGCTTCTGAAGAGCGTCAAAGCTGTTTTGCAGCCATTGTTGGTTCAAACCTCAAGCTTGTCTATTTGAAGAGGAGTTTAGTGGATGAGATTTCAAAGCAACCAGAAACTTTTGATGGCAAAGTGCTAGGAAGTTATGTAAGAGTCAAATCTGACCCATATGACTATTTACAGAAGAATTCCCATCTGCTCGTACAAGTTGTAGGTAATTGTCTTTGTGATGGCTTCAAACTGCCATCATAAAATATAAAATTTTATGGCTTTCGAATATACTACTGATGTTTCATTGTTTGATCATCTTATTTCTGAAATTCTGTCTGATGTTCTATACAAACATTAGATTTCTTGATATGCAATTTGAATAAAATTGCATTTATGTTACACAATGAAGAGATGCACCTGCATGTTGCAGCTTTTAGTAAAATATCCTTGTTTTATACCGTACGCATTGTAGTATGATATGTGAGTGAAAGAATTAAAACTGCAAATTTAAAGAACTGTAGCTATACAGACTATTTTTGTAATAAAGTAAAATTATCAAAGATATTGTAGAAACATTCTGGCTAAACATATAATTTAGTCCTTATATATGTTGCATATTCTCAATTTGGTCCCTATATGTAAAAACTTATCAAATCAGTTGTTATACGTGTAAACATTATTGGTTTGGTCCTTGTCACTATTAACTCCTTCCCACATTCTTAATTTGGTCACTATACATTTAAAACATTCTTAATTATGTTTCTACACATATAATGCATTCTTAATTTGGTCTCTATATACAAGGACTAAATTAAGAATATATTACATGTGTAGAGATCAAATTAAAAATGCACTACATTTATAAGGACTAAATTAACAATGTATGTGTAAGGAAGTTAATAGTCAACATACAACAATAGGGATCAAACCGGCAATATTTGCATGTAAGGAATTTAACCGTCAACATATAACAATAGGGGTCAATCTGGTAATATTTGCATACATAGCAATCAATTTAATAAGTTTTTACATATAAGAACCAAATTAAGAATCCACAATACGTAGAGTGACTAAATTATAGGTTTAACAAACATTCTGTATTATGTCAAATTACATATATTGTCTGCCTTTCATTTTCTTTTACTTAGAAAACTACTGCCTTTTTATTCTGATTGAATAATAGTTTTTATGATGGGACATTTAAATATTAAAACATTAAATTGCTTAAGCTCATCACAACTCTATCATGAGCTTCATTGTTTTTATTTTTTTTTAAAAGAATTAGTAGATCATGCATGTAATTTTGACAGCAATTTGATTCAACTGGAAGAAAAAGCTGCTGTGTCGTAAATTGTATCCAAAGCACATCTAGAAGGAAAAAAATGAAGTATAAAATCTTTAGCATTATGTACTGTGTTCTTTAGGTGCATAGTATATTATTGTAGAAGGTCAAGATGACCGATGGTTTACTGCCTACCGTTCTTTTTAACATGCGTAGCTGACATTCTATATCTGCATCAATACAGGAATAAACAGATCTTTAAAGAATGATGAAATCAACAAGGAAATTATGCTTCAACTTTCTAATTTGCCAAAAGATGTACCTATCTGCAAAATTTCAGATGATGACTTTTCTGAGGTATGAATACTGTTGTAATAGAATTTTGTCCTGCAATTTCTCCTGTTTCTGGAGATATTGGAGCAAAATAAGCCATATTTTCCAAGTAGAATTCGCTGTTATATCTAATATTAGATCTGTATATCCATATTGTTTTCAGAAACCATGCCTATCAGGATTTAGCTGCAAAGTTACATTGATCCTAGTTGTTTGTTTATATATTTTCCGTGGATTCACAATTACAAGTTTATAATATTTGGTGTTATCTGCAGGAAGAATGTCAAGATTTGTATCAGAGAATGAGAAATGGTCTGCTGAAACAGCCTACTATAGTAAGTTTGCTGTGTATGACTTGTGAGTGATTTAGTTTGTACCATAAAAAGCTTTATGCTCATTGATCTGATCAAATATGAGTACTTTCCCTGTCAGTCTTTTGTGAGTTTAATAATAAACTTTATCATTATGTGGTGCAAAACTATGATGGTTATGTTTGAAAATTTCTGCAAATAAAAATAAAGGCGAAGCAAGTTTAATTATAGAATAACAGTAGCACTGCATCTATGGAAGCCTCTTTGCAGTACATCAGGTATCTAGTTGATACCACGGGATCAGAACACAGAAAGAGAAACAACATTTATTGACAAATAATGAATATGAATTTTCCTCTCAGGATTCCAAGAGCTTAAGATCTCTCCCTCTCAAAGTATCTTTCACTCTTCTCCGAATCTTTTTGGTCTATTTCTGCCTATCTGTTAGAGTTCTAACTAAACCATCATTTACCAATTCTAACTCCTTCACTATAGGCAACCAGTCCATTGGGCTTTACCTAACTGCAACTTTAGGAGAATAAAGATATTTTTTATTATTGATTGATCAGAATTACACGAGTTATATTGGCAGATCTGACTATAAGAGATCCTATCCGCCTTATTACAAAAGAAATACAAGGATAAGATAGGGAGAGTTAGATCAGATCAGATCTTGATCTTAACTACCTAAATCTTACTAGAATACTTACGTGAAATTTAAAATAGAAGCACATCCAGCTAACATTAACACTACAGAACCAAGTTTGAGAAGCTACCATTTGTTAAGTATGTAGTTATCTACTAAACCAATTTCTTTAAAAGTTATCTAATGTTATCCACTTGTGTTAGGAAATCTTTTGCTGGACATATAAGTGCAGCAGATCCTTGTCATAATAGCTAGATAATCTCGTATTCGCTACTTCTATTTGTAAACTCAAATCTTGGGTTAGAAACCAAAACAAGTTGATTTGTGAGCATTGAAGACAGAGTTAATTTCATCAATTGTAAAAAGCAATGAAAGCTTATCTTGTGTGAATAACATAATTTATTGGCATAGCTGAATAATGTGAACGACAGATTACACTACCTCTTTATGTTTGACAGGTGGAGCTTGAGCAGAAAGCCAGAAGTCTACGTGAAGATATAATAAAGCATGTATGTACATATCAATTTTATTTTTTCTAAATCCCTTTTGCTATTATAAAGATCAAATTCAATTCAAAATGATATTTTTTGTTGCCTACCAATTAAACATGGTCTATGCATCATAAAATTCCACAAGGGCAAAATCTAACGAACTAATTACTAATTTTCAAAATTCAATGGTTAAAACTCATCATACAAGCATAGAGTAGAATCTTATAACTATGAGACTCACTTAAGCACTTTCCAGCAAACACAAAATATGTCAGGCAAAGTGAATTTTGGAATCTGCCCTTAAATTGTTACTTTAATCTTTTTTATCTAATGCTTTGTTTGTCTAATGCTTGTTAACATTATTGAACACTCCCGATTCTTTTATATTATAAGAGAACACCACACCTATCATATTTATTTTAGTTTTACGATATTTTTCTTCATGTTTTGCTTTATGTTGCAGTGGATCCCGAGGGAGTTAGTATTGTTACAAAACCGTATTGATCAGGCCAATGAAAAGGGATGGAGGAGAGAATATCCTTTCATGATGTACATTTCAGATTGTTGCCTCAGATTAGTAGCTAAAGGCCAAAGTGTTATGAATTGTTACCCAATTTACTGCTTGATCAAGCATATCAATATTTTGATCACTTAAATTTGGGAGAGTTGTGAACTAATCTGAAAGCTGTTGTTACTGTTTTGATTTTTTTTTAATATATTTTGCATTATTTTCTGTAAGAAGTTTTATAATAGCTGTGAGTTTTGTGTTTGGGCCTTGACCATATTCTATACACTTTCTGAGTACATGGACCAAAAACTGAAGCTTGAGACACCATTGGAGCAATCACGGTTACTAAATGACATTCCAAAAGTAATTCCTGATGTAGTTCATATCAATCTATCCCCAGCAGGTTCCCCAAGAGAAGATAAGCTTGTGCAAAATGGCTTGTCAGTATTAGCCAGTGGAAAGACTTGTAACTCAGTTGGATGCTATTCCAAACACAGTGGATTTGCTCATTGTCTGAATAATAGAACAGATGTTGCAGGTTTGCTAGGTTTTCATGTCTGTACTTCCTGTTTGTTTTTACATACATAGCGTCCTAATAACTTCTACTTTTGCTTTTTTTTGTTTGCAAATTTCTATATATAAAATCCTTGATAATGCCTGTCTCCTGCATTATCTTTGCATTCTTGTTCATGCTACTCTTGGCTTGTTTTACCTTACTTGAATATGAATAATTTCTTATTGATAAATCTGAATGAGTACAATAAAATAAATAGGCATAAAATATAATCAATCCCTAAAGTTTAGGGATTTAGATAAAACTGACTAAGGAAACTAAACTAGAACTTAGGAGAAGATAAACTAGTATATCTAAACAAAATTATCTTAACACTCCCCCTCAAGCTGGAGCATATATATCATATACATCTAGCTTGTTACATATATATGTTATCCTAGGACCTCGTAAAGATTTAGTAAAGATATCTGCAAGTTGATCCTTGGAGCAAACTGAGGAGGTCTTGATGATATCGGAGAGAATCTTTTCTCTGATGAAATGGCAGTCAACCTTTATATGCTTTGTTCTCTCATGAAAAACTGGATTAGAGGAGAGGTATAAAGCTGACTGGTTATCACAAACTAGTTCCATATGACCAACCTTGCAAAACTGCAACTCTTGAATTAAGAATTTTAGCCACAAGAGCTCACATGTGGTGTGAGCCATAGCATGATATTCTGCTTCTGTACTTAATCGTGCAACAACACTTTGCTTTTTACTCTTCCATGAGACAAGATTACCACCCATGAAGACACAATAGCCTGATGTTGACCGCCTATCACTTGCATCACCTGCCCAATCTGCATCTGAATATCCAACAATGTTTGTATGTCCTCTATCATTGTAAACAAGTCCTTTTCCTGGTGATCTTTTGATGTATCTAAGGATTCGAACAACTGCAAGCCAATGACTCTCACAGGGAGAGTTAAGAAACTGACTTACAACACTGACAGGAAAAGATATATCAGGTCTGGTCATGGTGAGATAATTCAATTTTCCCACTAATCTCCGATATCTCCCTGGGTCAGAATAAGGCTCCCCCTGATTAGGCATAAGCTTCACATTAGGATCCATGGGAGTGTCAACTGGCTTACAATCTGTAAGTCCGGTCTCTTCTAGAATATCAAGGGCATATTTTCTCTGAGAAATAGCAATACCGGACTTTGACTGAGCGACCTCAATCCCGAGAAAATAACGTAGGGGACCTAAATCCTTAGTGTTAAAGTGTTTAAATAAGTGTTGCTTCAGAGCCTTGATGCCTTCCTGATCATCACCTGTAATCACAATATCATCTACATAAACAACAAGATAGATAAATCTATGTGTCGATGAGCGTCTAAAGAAGACAGAGTGGTCTGTCTCGCAGCGAATCATTCCAAATTCCTGTATAACTTTGCTAAACCGACCAAACCAAGCACGAGGTGATTGTTTGAGGCCATACAAGGACTTTTGTAATTTACATACAAAACCAGACCTCCCTTGAGCAACAAACCCAGGAGGTTGATCCATATAAATCTCCTCCAAATCACCATGTAAGAAGACATTTTTGATGTCTAATTGAAACAAAGGCCAATGCCTCATAGCAGCCATAGCTAGGAAGAGACGAACTGAGGCCATCTTCGCAACTGGAGAGAAGGTGTCGCTGTAATCCAAACCATATACTTGCGTGTATCCGTTAGCCACAAGACGAGCTTTCAATCTATTCACCTGTCCATCAGGACCCACTTTAACATTAAATACCCACTGACATCCAACAACAGATTTTTCAAGCGGAGGTGGGACAAGTACCCAAGTGTGGTTGGAGTCTAAAGCTGTCATCTCATCAATCATTGCTTGTCGCCATCCTGGATGGGTTAAGGCCTCCTGTACTGTCTTGGGAATGGTAATAGAAGAAATAGCAGAGACAAAAGCATAATAGGTAGGAGACAAACGATGATATGAAAGAAAGTTATAAATAGGATGAGGATTACAAGTAGAACGACTACCTTTACGAAGAGCAATGGGCAAGTCAACTGAGGTAGGTGGGGCCGGAGTAGGTGAGGAGACTGAAGCAGGAGTAGAATCACATGGCTCAATTGAAGAATCATTGGGAGGAACAACAGTATGTGATCGACGCTCATAGGTTATCCCAAATCGGTGTAGAGGATGGTCAGACCCTGGTAGTGCGGGAGGATCTGGTGCCTCTAAAGTAGCAGGTGTGGTAGGAGGCACACTATGATCAAAATGAGGAATAGGCAATACCCGAGAGAAGAGATCTGAGTCAACCGGAGAGACATCTGTGGCAATAAAATATGGTGTATCTTCAAAGAAAGTGACATCTGCACTGGTGTAAAATCGATGCGTAGCAGGAGAGTAACAACGGTACCCCTTTTGGACACGGGAGTATCCTAAGAACACACATTTGATGGCCCGAGCAGACAACTTAGCACTTCCTGAGAAAAGATCATGGACAAAACAAGTACAGCCAAAGACACGAGGATGAACAGAATAAAGGGGATCCAATGGGTATAATAGGGAATGAGGTACTTGATCATTCAAGACAGACGATGACATTCGATTTATTAAATACCCTGCAGTGAGGACAACATCGCCCCACAACTTTGGGGGTGCATTGGCATTCAATAAAAGAGTACGAGCAGTGTCCACAATATGTTTATGTTTTCACTCAGCTACACCATTTTGTTGAGGTGTATGAGGGCAACTAGATTGATGTAGAATGCCATGGGAAGCCATAAATGATTTGAAGCAATCTGAAAAATATTCTTTAGCATTATCACTTCGTAAAATCCGAATTACTTTGTCAAATTGAGTTTTGATCTCCGAATAGAAACTTAGGAAAATATTGAATAACTCAGAACGATTTTTCATTAAAAATATCCAAGTACATCTAGAAAAATCATCAATAAAGGTGACGTAATACCTATGTCCTAAAAGAGAAGGAATGCGACTAGGACCCCGAACATCATAATGAATAACATCAAAAGGAGACATAGCTCGACTATTAATACTATTAGGAAAAGAAGCTCTAACATGCTTCCCTAATTGACACGACTCACACTCTAAGGACACCAACCGTGAGAGATGAGGTACCATTTTCTTTAATTTATTCAAGCTTGGATGACCCAGGCGACGATGAATTAAACCAGGAGACTCAATAGATGCACATATGGTAGAGGTAGAAGGCTGAAGGTAGTAGAGACCATGTGATTCAGATCCAGCTCCAATCGTCTGTCCCGTACTCCGGTCCTGTATCAAGAAAGAATCAGAAGTGAAGGTTATGACACAGTTTAGTGACCGAGTCAACTTACTTATAGAAATCAAATTAAAGGGACATCCAGGAACTAGTAAAACAGATTTTAATGGTAGTGATGGGAGAGGTGATATTTGGCCAATACCAGTGGCTTGAACTTTTGACCCATCTACAAGAGTGATATGATGTGGAGTTTTAGGTGATGATAGGTTAGGGAAAAGGGAGACATTACCAGTTAGGTGATCAGAAGCACCGGAGTCCAAAATCCAAGGTCCAATAGAAGTAGAATGAGAGAGACAAACTGTAGAATTACCAGTATGAGCAACAGTGATGGAAGAGGAGGCCTGTTTAGTTGCCTTCAATTGAAGATACTCTTGGTAATCATCGGTAGATAATGTGATTGGATGATTGCCCTCCGGTTCAATCTTGAGCTCTGGAGTTGAAGTTGGAGATTGAACCACATTAGCTGTCTTGCTCGGAAAGCCATGCAAGGAATAACACCTGTCTCGTGTATGTCCATCTCTCTGACAGTAGGTACAATGGAGGTTTCCTCTACCCCCTTTACCTCGACCACGCCCTCGACTTCCACGGTCAGCTGTACTAGAGATAAAAGCAGAGGAGTCAGATTCTGTGTGAGGATCTGCCTCTGGTGAAGGGACCCGAATCAGTCGATCTATGAGTTCTTCTACTGTAGGAATGACAGGATTTGTCAAGATTTGATCTCGAACAGATCCGTAATCTTTGTGGAGTCCTTGAAGGATAAACACCATAAACATATTATCAAGTTTGTTTAATATTTGTTGAGGATCATCACTAACCAACATTAGCTTGAGCTCATCAATAGTGGATTGAGCACGATTCAAATACGTTGGCAAATCATTATCAACCATACGAAGAGTTGCCAGACCATGAACAGACTCGTATATTCTTTGGATATCATTGGCATAGACATTTCGAGCCTTCTTCCAAATATCATAGCATGTCTTGTATGGACAAAAATGCACCATTAATTTAGGCTTAATGGACTGCCACAATAGAGATACAAGTTGATAATCTGCCCGTTGCCATTCATCTCTCACCTCTTTATCAATTTCGGACGCCCTTTTAGTAAGATGATCATAGAGACCCTGACCTAAAAACCACATTTCAACCGCAGTGGATCAATCCAAATAATTTTTACCATTAAGTTTTTCAGATGTAATAGTAGGTGATCCAGAAAAGGCAAAGGAGACCAGCCCCCTTTTGGAAGATTCAATTTTTGGATTCTCCTTAGGAATCTCTGCCATGAAGAGAAAAAGAAGAAAAACAGCAAACAATCAGTCACGAAACTCCGAGGTAGCAACCAATCAACCACGGAACTCCGAGGTAGCAACCAAACCACCACAGAACCCCGAGACAGCAACCAAACAGCCACGGAACTCCGAGACAGCAACCAAACAACCACAAAACTTCGAGGCAGCAACCAAACGACCACAAAACTCCGAGGCCGCAACCAAACGACCACCAACAGACCACCTAGAGTGTGACCCACAACCTGAAAAGGGTCAAAACGGGAAGAGGGAGGGCCGACGAGTCCAACGGAGTGAACCGCGTCGCAAACGGAGGCTGGGAGGGCGGCGCGTGAAGCCCACGCGCCGGCGAGCTTCCTCAACAATAATCGCGCGTGAGAGCGCGTGAGACGGCGGCTGACGGTGGCTCGCGACGGAGAGGCCGATCGGCGACCTCTGAGTGTGCAGGCAGTGTCAACTCCGACAACCGCGGACAAAACTCGAAAACCCTAGAAACCCTAGATGTTGGCTGCTGGATTAGGGTTCTTGGACCAGAGTGCTCTGGTACCAACTTGAATATGAATAATTTCTTATTGATAAATCTGAATGAGTACAATAAAATAAATAGGCATAAAATATAATCAATCCCTAAAGTTTAGGGATTTAGATAAAACTGACTAAGGAAACTAAACTAGAACTTAGGAGAAGATAAACTAGTATATCTAAACAGAATTATCTTAACAACCTTTATCCCCAAGATGTAACGAATTCTACCAAGATCTTTTGTTTGAAAATAATGACACAGGTGTTGCTTTAATTGGGTGATGCCATGATCACTACCTATAATAACAATGTTGTCAACATAAAGAACCAAGTAGATACATCCTATGGTGGAATGGTGGTAGAAGACTGAGTGGATAGCCACACTTTGAGAGTTATGTCATATTCTTTAGCTAGGGTACTAAATCTACCAAACCATGCCCTGATTGACTGACTGTTTAAGGCCAGATAGAGAATTGTGTGGACAACTTACTGATCTTGAAGACTCTCCTTAAGCAACAAGTTAGGAGGTTGCTCCATATAACCTTCTTCAAAGAGATCACCATGGAGAAAAGCATTATTAACATCAATAAAGGGCAATGTTGAATAGTAACTATGGAGCAGACAACTTGGCAGAAGACATTTTAAGCCACTGGACAAAAAAATTCTGAGAAATACAATTTGAATACATGTCTATAATCTTTGGCTACCAAAAAGGCCTTGAGGCAGTCATTGTGTCATTGGAGACAACTTTTACGGTGGAGACCTATTCACAACCCACTAGGGATTTTTTCAGAGGAAGGAGAATGAGGTCCCAAGTATGATTTCTTTGAAGTGCACACATCTCATCAAACATCACTTGCTTCCAACCAAGGTGATTTGAAGTTTCACTTGTAGTCTTAGGATTGGACACAAAAGACAATGCAGAAAGTCAAATATATTGGGAAAGAGAGAAATAGTGATAGCTCAAAGTGACATAATAGTGGTGTGGTGTATCAAGTAGAGAAAACACCTATTTGAAGAGCAATGGGAAGATTAATCTCTAGTGAGAGGGTCTTTGGAGATAGATGAATTAGAGCTTGAGGAGAGTTAGAAGTGTTCCAACTTCAAGTGGTGGTGCAAAAGGATTTGTTAGAAGTGTTCCCAACATTAAGTGGTGGTGCAAAAGGATGGAGTCAATAGTGATCATACACTTGTAGAGGTGATGGTTCATGTGGACTAGTAAATATCTTTGGTGGGTTATAGATGACCAAAATAAGATGAGGAAGTAGTAAAGCAGAAACAAACTTAGAATCAGACATGGATTCAAAGAAAGGAGCAAATAAAAGATGGTAACATTTGTTGAGACTAGATAACAACATAGTGAAGGAGAATAACATTTATAACCTTTTTGAGAATGAGTAGAAAGTTTATAAAGACCGGAATTAAGATTTTGAACAAAGATTTTTTATCCAAAGGCATGAGGAAGAGGTGAATGATTGTTAAAGGAATGTAGTAGAGTCACTAGAGTGAGGAACTTGATTATTGAGCACATACCAAGGTGTTCAAAAGTCACACATTGTCTACCTCAATTCTTTGAGTTCGGCTTATATATCTATTGGGTAACTTTACATAATGTTAATTGATTTTAGGATGGAAGCTAACATGATAGCAAAGTATATAGTCCATCTTTGTGGTTGCCTGTTATGGTAGACATCTATGAAAGGGGGTGTTGGGAAGTCCTACATTATCTGCCTCAATTCTTGGGGAATGGCTTATATATTTGTTGGACTACCTTACTTAATGCCAGTTTTTTTTAAGATGGAATTTAACATAGGGTATGTGATTAAATGAGATAACAAATAGTAAGGACATCACCCTGGAAACAATGAGGAACATTACCATGAAGCAAAGTAGTCAAGGTGGTTTCAATTAAGTGTTTATTTTTACATTCATTGATGCCATTTTGTTGACTAGTATAGGCACAAGATGTTTGATGCAAAATGCCATTTGAGGCCATAAAGGACTTAAATTGTGGAGATAGGTACTATTTAGCATAACCACTACTACACAGTGCGAATTGGAATGTCAAATTGATTTTTGATTTCATGGTAAAAGCGTTGTAAAAATAGAAAACAACTTCAAATAGATTTTTTATTAAACGAAGACCTATAAATATCCGGATTACCTTATGTAGACCCAACAAAAAACTAAAGATATAGTGTCTATGAGTATCTAACAATCAATACAATACAAAATCAGTTTTATATTTGTTATACAAGTGTTGAGTTGGGTTTATTTTGTGTATGATAACTCTAATGTGGCAAAATTATTTTAATATTTTCAAAATGGGTGAAAACCATTTTTATCCAAAAATAAGTATTCTTCACTCTGACAATGAAACTAAATTTTTTAATACTTGGTATTTTTAAACTAAAAAGGAATTCTGCATCAATCTATATATCAAAACACCCTTCAATAGAATGGTTTCTTCGAAAGAAAGAGTAGACATTTACTTGAACTTGTTCAATGTATCATATTTGCTATGCATGTTCCTAGATATTTGTGAGGTGTCTTAATTGCATCATATTTAATACATAAAATGCCTACTGTGTTCTGATTTTCCTGACACTTTTAGACAGCTTCAAATCTCTGTATCCAACTTTAGAACGTTGCTAACTGGCCTAAAATAAAATATTTGATTATACTTTGTTAATGAACACAATAATTCTAGGTCTAAACTTAATCCCTGTGGTGAAAAATGTGTTTTCATTGGTTATATTTTTAATCAAAAAGGATATAACAGTTTTAGCTCTACAAGAGAATAAACTCTATGGCAGTATCAGTATGTATGTTACCCTTTTGGAGAACCTTTATTTCATGAAAATTCTCTTCCAGGGGAGATAAAGACTAATGAAGTTTCTTTTCTGCGTGAGTCTTTACCTTATCCTATCTTGTATTCTATTTATCCAGTTGAAACAATTGCTCAAGATATTGAAAATGATAAAGGAGTGCCAATATTAGATAATTATCAGACAGTGGGAGTAAAAACACAGTCAAATAAGGAGCTGCTTGTTTATACTCGAAGGAATTTACAACAGAAGAAAGTTCAGCCTATCATTCTGACACTGGAACAAAAAGATTCCCTAGAAACCTCTCCTGAAAATGTTCCAGGTAATCCTAAGCACCCTTATTCTAATTCAAATTATAATACCCCTATAGTCTTTGCCCTTTAGGAGAACTTGCAGCAGAAATCACCCTATTTCTTGGTTCATCTCCTATCTTGGACACAATTTCAAACATAAAGCTTTCCCTTCTAAAATTATCGTTCTGTTTGTTTAAAGAAACATTGAAGAAGCTCTAGATAATCCAAATTAAAATTTAGTAGTTATGGAAAAAATGAACGCTCTTAAAAGGAATGAGACTTGTGACATTGTTTATTTCCCAAATGGCAAAAGGGTTTACTCAAACCTATGGAGTTGATTGAAGTATAGGCAAGATTAGTGCCATAAGGGTTTACTCAAACCTAAGAAGTTGATTGTCAAGAAACTTTTGTTAGTGTTTAAAATTAACTCTGTTGTCCCTTGCATTAAATTTCAATTGTCCTTAGAATTTAGGCTTAGGACTTACCTCAACCCCCACAAAATTAGCTTGTGAGGCAAGAATTCCCCAAGCTTCATAAGTGTAGGAGAATATTATTTCTCTCTTTTTTAGTTTTTATAATATTGTCTATAACAATTTTATTTCAGTTGTATTTTCTTTCTTAGTTTGTTGTAACTGACCTACAGTTAGTTACAACTTACAACTAAGTTGGGAAATAGGCCTATGTACAATATTTCATTAGTTTTTCAAATTTAGCCATCAATAACATCATATTTACTCTCTCTCTCTCTTCCAATATGGTATCAAGAGCGAAAGAATCCTAGGATTTTTATTTCTCATGATTCTGAATTCTTCTACACCACCACTGTCCCTGCCACACTCCATCATCATTCCTCCTTTCACTCCACTCACTTTCTTGCATTCTCAGTACTGATCAGATACAGATAGGCAATGGGCAAGGCTTAAGTATCAAAACATCTGGTTCCACTATTTTTTCTTCACCATTGTGTCCTAATGTTCCTTTCATTCTCAAAAATTTACTTCATGTTCCTCAAATCACTAAAAATTTACTTAGTGTAAGTAGATTTGTCGAGGATAATTCTGTATATTCGGAGTTTCATCCAGATATTTGTCTTGTCAAATCTCAGGCCAATCATAAAGTGCTGTTGTGTGGCCGAGTTTGAGCTGATGGCTTCTATGAATTTCCAAATTTACTCAATCAATCTCTATATTCTAACTGTACTAGTGTTCCTGCAATGAACACTATTTCATTTTCAGATGTAAATGCCTCGAAAAGTGATGTTTCCTTTTTAATTTGACATAACAATTTAGGACATCCTAGTTGAAGTGGGACTGAACACCACCCTCGAGGCTGCATTTAGGCCAATCCCCATTGCTTCTAGTAAAGATACCACGTTTCTATCAATTGGTATAACAGCTCCGATATTTGGAGCTGATCCAAATGGAGAAGTAATTTCTTGAAGAATCCCAGAAAGAATGCATAGAGATATCAACATTTGAAGGAGAAGCCTAATGATGGCAGATCAACACAATGTGTCATTGCAGCATTTTGAGATGCCGGGAGCACTTGAGGAAAAAAAGACACAAAGGGCTGTGAAGTCTCTGCTCTGCAGGGACATGCTTTCATGTGGTAGTTCATGTGGAAGGGGAACAATCCCAATGCATCATGATGAGACTTCATGAAGGATTTACTCAAGCAATTCCAACCAGAATTTGCTCAGATATCCTAACCTATGTTCAAAATGAGGAAGCAGAGAATTTAAACTTAATTTTAAGTTTTTCTGTTTTAAACAACCAAAACCATGTTTTACTTGTACGAAGGTCACTTAGATTAATTAGAATTTAATGTGTATTTTGTGGATCTTTTATTATTACATTCCTATTTTATTTGGTGCATTTTGTATGCCTTTAAAAGGTGACTTTTGCTTGCTTTTATTAAGCCAGGAACAATTTATGTAGACAAAGTATTTGTGAAATATGACTATGCACTTTGTTAATTTTCATGGCTTAGGTCCAAAATCTCCAGTAAAGGAAAACCAAGATGGTACGGCCTTTCCTGATGCTTCTGTGGAGCAATTGTCTGTCAACACTGCTTCCCAAGATAAAGCCACTTCTCAAATAAAGCTGCCTCAATCTACCTCAAAAGCAAGGCAAAATGATCCCGAGGCTACACTCTTTGAAGAATTTAGCAATACGGCGAAGTATGGCTTGTTTCAAACAAGGATCACTGAATCTGGTTCTGTTATGATAAATGGCAGAAATCTGAGTGCTGCTGGGCATGTTAAACAAACAATGATGAAAAAGCAAAGCATTTCATTTGCAAGTGTCAGTGGCAAACAGGATACAAGTATCTCAGCTATTCCAGTGGAAGAACAGGAATCTAGCATTTCAACTAAAAATGTCATTGTGTTAAGTGACGATGATGAACCGGCCAATGTTGCAGACATTGTGGTCGGAAGAAAGGCGGTGGAGAATCCTGACATTTCTGTTTGGCATTTTGTTGGTCCTTTTGGTAAAAAGGAGGACCCTATTCAATGTATGCACTCAAACGTTGGAGTGAAAGTGCCTCATATCCCTTAGAATTCAAGGTCTGGAAGAAAGGTCAGAGTGAAACAGAGGCAATACCTCTCGCGGATGCGCTGAACCAATTTTTCTGAAGCGTGTAGGGAAATGGAGGGAAATCACTTAATTTTAAGTACATCAACATTGTAAATATAGTATTAAATACAGCGTGGAGTGCTTGCAAGTTAAAAGTACTTTATATGATTTTGTTTTCTTTTGGTTGTAGATTTCACCAATACAATTACAAATCGAAGTTTTTTATGCCTTGTGCCTCTAACATGATTTTTTCCTCTCGTTCCTTCTGTGATAGAATTTGAGCACAGAATAGGAGCTCAACTCAGTGAAGCTTTTAAAGTTTCGAATTTTCTTATCGAATCCCAACTTTTATTCTTTGTGCCTTATGTCTCGCAACACAACTTTTGATTAAAGTTCTTAACAAGAAGGGATACGTGAAAGCACAATCCGTTTTTTTTTTGTTCAGCAATTTTTTTACATTCAACTTATATCCTCGTTTATATTAAAATAAATATTCATTTCATTTTAATGGATTTAGATACTGTAAGTTGCTTTAAAAAGTTCCCTATATTGATTCATTTGTATTTTGTTCATTTTTTCAGTGACTATACATTAGCCAGACTTATTTATGGATGTGTCTAAGCTAGTTACAGCACGAAAGAAATTAAAATGTTATAATGCTCAACTATGTTTTATTCAGGACTATGTGAATGATAGCTAGCACATTTATTGTAAAGAAATCAGATTTACACTGGCTAGCATCATTGTTGGTGTTCAGGAAAGAAAGATCACCCATGCAAGCCAAACATATTTAAAGTACATATAAAATGGCGCGAGTGTACATTTTTTTATACTCCTTTTTGGTTGTGACCTAAATCAAAGAAATAAACTACAATCTAAAAAATCTAAGGAACATGTACCCAATACTGTAGACTGTAGAAAGGTAAAAAAAAAAAAAAAAAAAAGAGGACCTTTGAAAACAAAGTTACACCAAGTGCCGGTGTGTCCTTAGAAAAAGAAAGCATGGTTCTGATGTAGAGGAGGCTTCGCCACACAAGTAAATAGATAGAGCTATATATACACATTAAGGGTAACAGTGAATAGTAGCAGCCATCATGATTCCAAAATTGATTTGTCTTTTTGATAAGATCTCTGATGGCAAGTAATCTTCAAGCTCAGTTGTCATACATACCATGTGCATCATGCAAAGATTGGTATTGAAACATGCTAACTCATTATCTGAAATGGAATTTGTACAAGTTGTGCTCATGGTTGAAGTTACAGCAGAAAGGTGGATGCTGAGAAGCGATATATTTTTTATATGTAGGTATTTTATATTTCCTGATTCCAAGTTTAAATCCCAACTAATTTCTGCTTTCAGAATTATGCTCTCATCATCTATAAAATAACGAGTCACTAAGTCAGTGAGCAGCATACACATTGATTCATCAAATCATTAAGCGAGCAGCATAAAGACAGAGAGCACTGAAGGCAAGAGCATCAGATACACTTCAAACAACATTCATATATATAATATCCCTCTTTTTAAGGCAGCAAAAAGAATTTCTTATCGAGCACTTGTATAAAATTATGGATTTCATTGTACTTTGCAGAACAATTTAGCATTTTCATATTTCTAAAAATTCTTCTATGGACTGCTGCTTGCAGCATTTTCTTTCCTCAAAGCTCGCAACTGTTCCTTTATCTTTTTGCTCTCTTCAAAGTTAGCCTTCCGCTTCACAGCTTTCTGTTGCAAACAAAACAAAGAGACCCTTAAAACAAATAAGAAAAGAAAGAAATAAAAAAAAAAAGGAAAGAAAAAAAAAACTCACCTCTTCTCTGAAACAGCGGTCCAATTTTATTTTCAAATCAGTACATTCACCAAAGAATTTTGCAATAGGGTGTTCTATATGACACTTTTGAAACTGCTCAATAATCTGCATAAAAGCACAGTATAAATTAAAGAGAGCTATAATATAGACTACTTCACGTTTGCAAGACCAATTATGATAACTTTCAAGACCAAAGGAAAAATTAGTGATCTGAAATCCTAAATTTGAGACGTGATTCCTAAGTTTACTGTGGACTGGGAAGGTAAGGAAAAAAAAAAAAACCTGAAACTCTTTGTAATCAAAGCTCCATTCCGTTTTTCCAACATAAGGCTCCATACAAATTTACATAGCCCAGACTCTTTAATTTATAGGAATAGGACCAACTATCCCATGACCATAGACATCAAATTCATAAATAAATAAAAAAATGCTAGTTACACTCTCTAACATTCTGTTTCTAACACTCTTTATCATTGGTCTGAAAATCACAAATTTTGTGGATCTCCCGTTTCATTTAAGAGTCTCTTGATTTAGTGGTAAGAACTATAAAAGTTTGTGATTTTCAACCAGTAATAAAAAGAGTGTACTAGAAAGATATTGTTAGAGTGAGTTTTGCTAACATTCTTCAATTAATAATAGGCAACAAGTAAACGAACGGCACAACACAATATCCAAAAACAATAATAATAACAGTAAATGATTTTATTTTATTTTTAAAAATAGGATGATCAAACAAACTCACTTCAGCACACATTGGATGTTTGTGCAAAGTTAAAGGAGGGTGCATCTTCTTACAACCAAATCAATCTGCAACACCTGCAGTACAACCACACAACTATTATGTTCCTTTACGGTATCAAACGAGAGCTATAAACAAAAAATTGAAGTCGACCCAGAAGATATTCATTGCAAAAGATCACAACTTTGAAACCTAGCATAGCCAAAGATCACATATAGGAAGAACTTAAGTAATGGAGTGACCAAATTGAAATCGAATTAGGAAAAAAATAAAAACAACGTAACTTTGAAATTTAGTAATTGTAAAGACTAAAAAATGAGAAGCGAAACGAAAATGAACTTACGTATCAAAATTTGAGATCGAATGCTCAAATCAGAGTTTGGAAGCGCAGTGGCGTGAAGTTTTGGAAGAACATGGAAGACAGACCAAAAATGTCAATATTTTCACATTTTGTGTTTTGATAAATGATTCATGTTTTCGGGCTTAACCCAAACTTTTTATTTTCAGCCCAAGGAGATACAGAAAATTATATATGTGGGTTTTGCTGTATCCACCGTGTATTTATTAAGCACACCCCTTCGTTTTATTTTTTTAAGTATATAATTTCACTTTAATATTTTCTTTTTCCAAATACTCTACGTTCCATCGAATCCCCTTGCCTCTGCATCTACTATTCTAAAAAGGTTGTGTTTATAAAAATTCATTTTTATTTTTACTTTCAAATAATTTTTCATTCCTTTTCATCACATATTCATAATTTAAATAAAAGAAAATATTAAGAGATAAATAAGATAATTGGCATTCTAAAAGTCATATAAAGTAGTAAAAAATAAATCAAAAATAACTACTCCTTCTATTTCTTTTTATTTGTTAAATTTTTAGTAAAATTTTGTTTTTATTTACTTATTATTTTTAAATTTTAAGGTGGCATTAATTGTTATGTTATCAATTATACTTTTCATATCACCTAACTTTTTAATTAATTTAATCATGACAACTAATATGTATTTATTGTGAAACAAAAATAAAACAAGGTATAATACAAGACATCAAAATTATTTTATGAAAAATAGGAAAGTTTATTATGTTTCTTGATTTGTGTAAAACAACCGTAAATGACTATGATAAAAAAAATAGTACTATCTAAGACAATGGTCAAAATAAAACCATACAGTTGATCTTATTGAAAAAAATATATTTAAAAAAACAACAAAAAAAAATGAGGTATAAGTCTCTCTTCTAAAATTATTATCCAACTCAACTTTATTTGTAAAATACATTTAACCTAAACACAAACAATAAAATATACTAACATTACTTCATGTTTTTGATGTGGAAATGAAGACTAGGCAACAAAATATACTACTTTTGTTTCTATTTATAAAACCCAACTTTGAACTATTGTTTACTTTTTTATATAAGACGCAATTCATATTATCTCGTATATTAATTATTTTAGACTAAAATTCCTCTAATTAAAGTGTATTTTATTAATTTAGTAAAATGCATTAATTATAAATTCTTTAAAAAAACATACACTCTAATTAATTACAAGAAGGATGAGTATTAATTAGGAAAAAGAAGTGGCATAAGTGTAGTTCTAGAAGAAGAAGAAAAAAGATAAATAGGACAAATTTATTGTTATCAACTATATTAACTAATTTTCTTAATCTTGGTGAATTGGATAATTAGGTCTTATATATAAGAACAAGGGTAGGACATAACAAGACAATTATTCATAATGTAATGCTCATATAAATTTTAATGCACATATAAATGTGGTAGCAACAAGTCTCCATTATCATATAAGAGTAGCTTAAGAATACAATATATGTAGTCAACAAAATCCTTCATTGTGAACTTTCAACACTAACACTTTCAACTAAGATGATATCTCCTAGCAACTCATTTGGGTTACTAAACCTTACAAGGGTACTTTGACTTCACGAGATTAGCATGAGCCATTGGAGATCCCCAACTAAGTATACCCCAAGGCTAGGATTTGAAGACCTTTACTGACCTCCCTAGTTAGACTTATATGATAACTCTTAAAACTCATTTTTCATGTTTATGGTTCATTGCTCATACAAATTCATAAAGTTTTATATGCAACACATGTATAACTCATAGTGTATCCTATCCTATCCTATCTTACAATAGGCCCTCTCATATCTCATGTCTCATTTCTCATATCTCATGGTTCATCATATAAAGTATAAAGGTTCAATTAAAAAATATAGTGTTAAAACACACAATAGATTTCCTTAGGATCCACATTTAGTATAAGATAATGAGGTGCCTCTTGCTAAATGTGAAAGGGTAAGAGAGCAAGGGTTTCTCTTTGGCACTCTCTCTCGCTCAACATTGAAAGAAAAGAGAACAAGGTTGTTTTATGGAACTCTCAAGCTTAGCATGCACAAACTCACTCTTAGCGTCCAAGATACTAGTACTCCTTGTGGATCTCGTGCTTAACAAGAACATGGTCCCACTTAGTGTTGAATCTTATTGTGCTTTTTGTGGCTTTCTCTTTTAAACGAGAACATAGTTTCACTTAGTGTCAACTTAAGGGTCACTCTTTGCGACTCTTATGCTTATCATAGGGACTCTTACACTTAGCGTCAAAATTCCTAATGTTCTTTGTGGCTATTGCGTTTAACGATAGTTTGGTCTTACTTAGAGTTTAATCCATACCCAAGAGTGAGATAACTCACTTGATCTCCTAACTTAGAAGAATGTTTTTATGAAGGAAAATGTGCAACAATGATTCGCTTCTCAAACATCTTTCTCCTTTTTTTTTCTGTGGTTCTAATGCATTACATGAGAGTTTCTAAGTGGCAAAATGTGATCATTAAGGAAAAACCAAATCTTAAAAATCTTAATAGCTTTAAGGATGAGTTTGGCTCACATAGACCAAAGCCTAAACTTTTGTTTTTTAGAAAACATATCACTCTTAGGACTATTGCTCCTTACACCCTTTCAATCATCTCATACACACATCATATTTTAAAAATTCTTAAATTACTTATCACAATTCATTAATTCTTAAATTACCTTTCACTCTCCCTTCACTTATAGCCTCTAAAAAACATATTTAGTTTGTGTTTATAGCTCTTCAGAATAGGTATTTCAAACTATTAAATATGCACTTAACCTAAATCATTGCTTTTCCGAACAACCAATCTAGATCATTACTTTTTCGAAACTACTTATTCGGAATGGTGTTGATCCAAGCAATGTTAATCCATAATGAGTCTTTGAAAAAAAAACATTGTTTAGATTAAGTGTTTTGGATAAACATTTTTTTGAAATGGGAGGTTCCAAATTGTGTGTTTTGGAAAGAATTTGTTTTTGAAACATGTGTTCTAAAATTACATAATTCCATATTAAGTGTTTCAAAATGTAACCTCCAAATTAGATTTTCTGGAAAAGACTCTCAAAGTAAAGGTAATTCAAAAGTTTATAAAAATGACAAGTACAATGCTAAAAATAGTTGAGTATATGAAGAAATTTCCCATTCTTAACTTTCTAAAACTCATTAAATTTTCACCCATTAATTACAAAATATCTTATAATCTATTATTTAATCAAAATTATTAAATTAAAATATTTAATAAGTACTATCATTATACATAATTTTGATATATCATTTTTCATCTTTATTAAAAATAATTTTATATTATAGTATAAATTATTCATAATAAAACTAAAATATAATGTATATATTCAAAAATATTTATTTATTACAAAATTTAATTATAATATAATTGTTTTGGGATAATCATGTTAATGATGTTAAATATCCATTGATATTTATTGGATTAGAAATAAGAATGACAAGTAAATTTGTATTCATGAATAATATTTAAACTTTTTCGACTTTGATGAAAAATACCTACTTTGATCGAGTATAAGTATGAATACTATATAATTTATTAAATTAGATATGGAGACAAGATTAATATAAATTTACTCATCTCATACTCGTACTCGCTTTAAATTTTTAAAAACTTAATTTTTAAAATTACTTAACATTTATATAATTTTTATTCTATTTTAAATTTATGTTAAATGAAACTTAATTAATATAATTTTATAATAATTATTTTATATTAAAATTTTTGCTTTTTATATTTTTTAAAAATATTTAATTAATTTCTTTTATAAATATGAAACGAATATAAATATGTCTAATATTTATATGAATACAAATTTCATATCTATCAAATACAAAAATAAAAATAGAGACCCGAATGTGATCCCTAACTAAATCAAATATAAAAAATTGAAAATTGTAGAAGGAGGAAAATCATATCTTACCCTTTATTCCATATTTAATGGTTAAAAAGATATTGTTTAACCCCTCTTTTCTTTCGCACCAAAAAAAATGACATCCGTGCTTAACTAAAGTAGCCAATATTCCAATATACCCAATTGCCGCTCTCAGGTACGGACTCAAATTCTACTTATTTTCTGTGTTTTCTTCGATACCATTTTGTTTTTCATCACTGGTGAATTTAAAAGTTCATTCCTTGATCATCTGATTGAATTTTCTAGGAAACCCAAGTGATGGAAAAGAGTGAAGGCTTCCTGAGATTGATATTTTCTTGGTCTCTTGATGATATACTCAATAATGATCTTTATAAAGACAAGGTCAGGTTACTCATGCCCAACCCCCATTCATTCCCCCTTGAAAACACTACTACTAGTTTTATTTTGTACTATAAAATTCTCACTTTAAAACTTCCAAGTTCGAATTTGGTTCAATGTATGTGTGTTTTGTTTTTACAATGTTTACTGTCCAATTAGGCTAGTAGGCTTACAACAACTTGCTAACTGCTGTCCATTGTTGTAGAGTTTCTTTTGGTCTTTACATTGTTCCTTAGTGTTGGTGTAATTCAGTTTGCCCTCTTTGCATTGTTCCCAAGTGTTGTGTTATTCAGTTTGCTTGACAACATAGGCATTTTTTTTGTTTGGTTACTCTTTTGGTTCATGTAGTTTCATGATCTTTACCTTTTAGTCCCTATAATTAAAATTATTTCCATTTTAGTCTGTTTATATACTATTTTTTGTTTCTTTTTAGTCCCTATAGTTGCATAAATTTTATCTTCTAGTCTCTATAAAAATAGACTAAAATGGAACAAAAATGATATGCATATGAACTAAAATGAGGCATTTTTAATTATATGGACTAAAAGGTAAAATTTATGAAACTACAAAGACCAAACGGATAATTAAACCCATTTTTTATATTGATGTTTTTATGGTGTAATGAATTGTGTAAAACAAACGATTTTCTACAGGTAGTTGTGCCACTGAGTACCGAGCATTTACACTTTGCTAAAAGTTTGTTGAATACTTCGTCTGTTCCACTACTGTTTAAGATTTTTACACGCAAATTAAAGATAATAATAAATGTATCACTTTTTGATGTAATTTTATTAAAATAACCCACTCTCTCAATAAATGTATTACATTTAATTGTGGTATTTGAATAATTTTTGAAGGGATAAATTAGGGAAAAAACAATTAATATTACATTGAAAAGTGAGAACATAATTTATTTTGAGATATTTTTCAAATACTAAAATTGTAGTCATTGTAGGATAGAGGAAGTGTTTGATTATACAGTCAACATTCATTTCATACCGGAAGTTCCTTGTTTTTTTGCATGTAATTGACTTCTAAATAAAACTACCATTTTTGTGTTTTTTTAATAGGTGAAGCAAATTCCGACGACATTCTTATCAGTACATTACTATCTAAACTCATTTATTTTACCACTCATTGAGGAAACTCGCACAGATTTATGCTCAAGCATGAGAATGGTGTCAGAAGCTCCAGCATGTGAAATAACAGACATAGCTTTTTCTGAAAATCACAACTCTCCACATGATTTGTTATACAAGATAGAAATGAATACAACAGCAGATAGTGATAGAAAAGGGGATATTTACGAGCCTGAGGTTGGACAGCTCGTTGCTTTGACTGGTAGGAGGCCAACAGGCTTTGACGATTTGAACAAGCCTGGAAATTCCTATATTATTGCTTTAATTAAGACGGTAAAGAAAAAAGACAATGAAGATGTTTATGATGCTCAAATACTAGCCTCAAAGCCCATTAAATTGGAAATGTACTTGCAAGAAGATGACAGATATATATACGGTATATATGGTTTTGCTGTCTATCTTATTAATGTGACAACAAATATGCGTATATGGAATACACTGAACTCTGATCCAGATGGTCCAGGCATCCATGTCATCAAGCAACTGCTCCAACCTGATTCTTCTGTAAGACAATTAGTTTATTCTGTCTTTTTATTTTATATATATATATATATATATATATATATACCTTGCAATATCACAGTCCATGGTATGGCTGTACAACTGACTGACAGATGAAGCTAGATTATTTGTAATTGTATTATTCCCCATGCTTATACCATACCTTGTCAAGCTAACCTTATTGATTGGATAAATGTTTTAAGTACCTTATTGATTAGATAGATGTTTTAATTTGCAATTGTTGTTGCATCTTCTGACAGGTTGGAGAAAACTGTGCTCAATGTTTCTCTGGTGAAAGGTACACTATTGATGTTTCAAATCTTGGTGCTGCTATTCGCTCATTTGATTTGAACGAAGCTCAAGAAGAAAGTGTTTTAAGTTGTTTAGCTGCAAGGGAATGCTGTCACAAAAGTACTGTAAAATTGATTTGGGGCCCTCCAGGGACAGGGAAAACAAAAACAGTTGGCTCATTACTATTTGCCCTCCTCAAACGAAAATGTAGAACACTTGCTTGTGCCCCAACTAATGTGGCCGTACTGGAAATGACATCTAGGTTTCTTAGGCTAGTGATGGATTCCATTGATTATCACACTTATGGTTTTGGAGACATAGTATTATTTGGCAACAGAAAGCGGATGAGTATTGACAATCGTGATGATCTTATTGATATCTTTCTTGATTACCGTGTAAATATACTTGCCAGGTGCTTTGCACCCTTGTCTGGTTGGAAACATCATTTAGAACTAGTGATATGGTTACTTGAAAACCCTGAAAAGCAGTATAATGAATATTTAGAGTGCGAGGAAAAAAAGGATTATGAGATAGATGATGACAATTTCTTGAAAGAAGAGAATGAACTACTTGCAATTTCAAATCAACAAACAAATCAAGAGAGAAAGAATGCGTCCAAGGATCCAAAAATTTGTAAGCAAAATGAGTGGATGAAAATAATTAATAAAACTTTAAGGGAAAACAGGTTGTGTTTTAAGGAGGGAAACAAAAGTAATGATAAGCAGGAGAAGAAGGATTTTCTTTTCCGTGAGAACAAAATAAAAATATTGACATTTCTCGAGTTTGTCAAGAAAAAATTGAATTATATCAGGAGGCAGATGAGAACATTTGCTGTGGATATGTGTACTCACTTGCCAACTTCTTTTATCTCATTAAGAGTGGTGAAAATTTTATTTGAATGTCTTGATTGTCTTAAAGTCCTTGCAACGGTGCTATCGGACAATTCCATTACTGATCAAGAATTTATACATGCCCTTGCTATATCTTATGTTGATGAAAGTAGTCTTAGTTGCTGTACTTGGCAGGCTAAGTTTTGTATGACCAGGAAAGAATGCCTTAAAATGCTTAAATCACTTCAAAATTTGTTGATTCTTCCTGATTTTTTTGATGAAAATTCAATCAGAAACTTTTGTCTCAGAAGATCTCGCATGATTTTTTGTACTGTTTCAAGCTCTGCTAGATTGCATGTAGTAGGACTTGATAGACTAGAAATGTTAGTTATAGATGAAGCCGCTCAACTCAAAGAATGTGAATCAAATATACCTTTACAACTTCCTGGTATTCGTCATGTTGTACTTATTGGAGACGAGAAACAGTTGCCAGCCCTAGTCAAAAGTGAGGTGTGTTCCAGTCTTGTTAATTCCTGACTTCCTGTCTATGCAAGCATGTTTGTTATTATGTTTCACATTTTTTGTTCTTTTATGAAAATCATGGAGAAAATATTTCAACATCTAGAAATTTGTGAATATGCAGATTTCTGGCAAAGCAGGATTCGGGAGAAGTTTGTTTGAAAGGCTGGTTCTTTTGGGTCATGAAAAACACCTTCTCAATGTTCAATATAGAATGCATCCATCCATTAGCTTGTTTCCAAATATGGAATTCTATGACAAACAGATTTTGGATTCTCCAAGTGTCAAAGGGAGGAGCTATGAGAAGCATTTTCTACATGGAGACATGTTTAAGTTCTACTCTTTCATAAATGTTGCTTATGGACAAGATGAATTTGGTGAAGGGAATAGCCGAAAAAATATGGTGGAAGTAGCTGTGGTATCTGAGATTGTTCTCAACCTTTATAAAGGTAATTTATAATGTGATCTAATATATGATTATAAGTAACTGACTGAACTATAAATGTATGGTACGAGTTTCTTTTTCCATATAATTTATGAATATCTTTTATCCTAATTGTGGGCTCGTTATTATAATCTATGAACTCTTTACAGAATCAGCTTCTAGAAAACAGACTGTTAGTGTCGGTGTTATATCACCATATAAAGCTCAAGTTGTTGCCATACAAGAGGCTCTTGGAAAAAGGTTTGGTGGTGATGTTGATAATGACTTTTCTGTGAAGGTTTCCACTGTTGATGGTTTCCAAGGTGGCGAAGAGGATGTGATAATAATATCCACTGTAAGATATAATAACATGGGATCTGTGGGATTTGTTTCTAATTTTCAAAGAACTAATGTTGCTTTAACAAGAGCAAGGTATGATATGTACCCGATATGGTTCACACTGTTTGCTCTACATATATTCTAATCATGGATGTACTTTTCCTTATCTGTACAGGTATTGCCTTTGGATAGTAGGTAATGGTGCAACTTTGATGAATAGTTGTTCCGTTTGGGAGAGACTCATCCTTGATGCTAAGGCTCGAAGCTGTTATTATAATGCTGATGCGGATGAGAGGTTATCTCATGTGATTACAACTGCCATGATTGAGCTTGGTCAAGTTGGTGATCTATTGAATTTGAATTCTATGCTCTTTAGGAAAGCAAGGTGGAAGGTATGATGCTTGAAATTGGTTTTTTCCTTTTTATTATTATTATTATTAAAACATGTCATAGTAATTTGTTATATCCCCCCAAAGCATACACATAACAAGGGATAGAGAGAATTTCCAACTAAAACCCAAATATTTCTCACATTATAAAAGCATGACAGATCAATGTTTTATCTCATGCACAAAATTGCACTAAAATTAAAATTCTCTCCTTAGGAGAAGGTATTGATGAATTTTAGCTGCTATTTAACCCTTACAAAAGATGCAGTAGATGAAACCAAGTCTTCTGACAATTCTTAAATAGCTTAACCATTTTCATGTATTCTTAATCTTTCCTGTGACAATCTATCTTTATTATAGGTATGCTTCAATCAAAGTTTTCTGATCTCTATGGCAAGAATTAAGAGCATTGAGATTTGCAAGAAAATATGTTCTATGCTGGTGCAACTTTCAAGTGGTTGGCGTCAGCCTCACCGGGAGATAAATATTGGATTTGTGGATGATACTTCTACCCAACTGTTGGAGCTGTATAAGGTCAATGAGTCACTTTATCTTGCATGGACCATAGATGTTCTTGAGGAGAACTCAAATTATGTTCAAGTTTTAAAGATTTGGGATGTTTTGCCATTGTCTGAGGTATCTAATTTGGCAAGGGATATCAACATCTCATACAGGAGTTATTCTGTTGATATTCTTAGATGCTGCAAAATCAGATGTTCTGAAGGGTATAAATCTAATATTAATTATATGATTTGCTTCACATAGTTAAGAATTGTGGAAATTTTATTTCAAATGAAAGTGCTAACATAGTCGGTTACTGCAGGAAATTTGACATTCCAATGACATGGTTTTCTAATATGAATCATGTAACCAGTTATAATCTTCCACAAGCTGATCCCATGCAGTTTCTGTGCAACCAATTTGCTTTGCTTAGACTGAGGGACGGTTAAATTAGAATTGATAGTATATTACTCTCACCTCCCTTGAATTTTGTTTCTGTTGCACAAACCTCTCTCCTCTGTTTTGAAAATATATGTACATATCAGTTTCAACCAGTCAGAAGTTTTTGGTAAGTTTTTCTTTTTTGCTCATTTGGGACCTCAATGTCATGGCCATGCCCTATTTTAGATTTTATTTTTTGTTGTGGTAATTCTAAATTCTAAAGTAGGCCCTTCCTTTTGCTAATGTAAATGAGATATTGATCTTGGTTTCTCAATTCTCACTTGGTATGTCCATCTTAAAAACTTAATAAGAAATCAGCATTAGGGTCTCTTACACTTTCCAAAGTAAGAATAATTTGTTTCTGAGCTTTCATTTCCAATTTGGTCTCTTCACGAGCTTTCTCATGGTTTATTTCATTTTCGTTTTCTTCCTTTATTGATGCTGAGGCAAATGATGATTCTTTCTTTTTCATTTTTCAGAAACTTGGATTTTGGAATACCATACCTTGCAGCTTTGGTTTGGAGAGAAATACTGAATTTTAAGTTTAGGAAAACGTATGCTTTAACCTCAAGGTCAATAGCAATTGTGTATACGTATAGAAGAGTATACATACCCTCTATGCATACAACCATATGTTTAGTAAAAGATAATGCCTTTTTTGCGTTTGCCTTGGCTATATTTCTGATATGACAAGGAAGAAGCAGTATGGTGCGTGAAACCTGTATTTGCTTTGGTGCTTTTGGGGTATCTTCTCAGTATCATATCTTATGCAAATTTAGTTCCTTCTTTCCACCCCCACTTTTCTGAAATTGTCAGCAGTTACACTCATGAAGACGAGTAATATTTTTCTACAAGGATTTGACTTGAAGTTTTACTTTAAAGAGTAAAGTATAAAACTTCTAACATTGATCAAAAGATTAACAGTTGATATTACATTGACATGCCCAACAAACCATACATTTGTTAAAATCTATCCTCGTAATTTTCTCAAGAGGAGGAAAAAATGTTAGAGATTGACTCTATTCTTCATTAGACAAATCCTTTCTATAAATATTGTTAACTCTATTTTTTATACATTCACTTATAATTAACATTAAATACAATAATCACATAAAATAATAGATATTTTTGGAGCAAAATTAAAATTTATGATAGAATTAATTAAAAAATAATTTAATTATTTTTCTTAGTCTCAATAATTTATTCTATGTTGCTTATAATTAAAATTAGAAGTAGTATTATTTAACACTACTGCCTTCAGATTTTCATTGTTCTTTAATCTAAGTATCTTTTTTTACTTTCCTTTTTTATATTTTGATCTGTGGTGAAAAAAGATTAATTTCTTCATTTTTATTCAAATTATTTACAATTTCTTAATATGTTTTTTATCCCTCTCGTTTATTGTTTAGATTTTTGTATTTTACATACAATTGTTTCTCCCTCTTCCTTTATAAGAGTACAATTAAAAAAATTGTAATTATTAATATCATCTTAAAATTTTCAAAAGATAGATAAACAAAAATATTTTTCTTCAAATATATTCGATAGAAAGAAACGAAAGTAATAATAATAGTGATACTTTCAAGAAGAAAAAAAGAAGAAGAAGTAATGTTATGTTAGCTAAACACGCAAACATTTATTCAGCCATAGTTAATACTTAAAAGTAGGTTTATTATATGCCTATATGGATGTGTTTTGTTACCTATTTAAAAGCATTGAAATATGTGTTTTTGAAAAAAAAAAATTAAAATGCCAAAACAACAAGACTATTATTTTAAAATAAAAGTGAGTTAAATTAAACTCAACTTTTATTCAAACACACTCTACATAATTTACCACATTCAAATTTGGTCCTTACCTGCCCCATCATGAAAATGAAAATTGACCAAAGAATAACCAAAAGTCACCCTATAGTCTTCCCTAAATTAAGCCATTCTTTGTTCATAAATCAGGGTTTATTTTTCCACTTCAATCATATTTTTCTTAAAATGTTTATTTTATAAATACCATTAATCAAGTTATTCTTCTTTTAATTTGTGGAGAATGTTAGTTAGTACCTTAATTAAAATTAGGAAATATATTAAGTGTTATCAGCGTGCATACTTTACCATAATTATCAATGCAATTACACCTATAGTTTGACATTTTTTTTTTAAACTTTAATCGGTCATATACTCTCATTTGAGGGGGGAAAATATGATTTTTGAAAAATTTCAATGATTTTAAATATTTAAGTATTTGTTATGGGTCTTATGTAATTTGATATCAATAACTTGGTTATTTATTACTATTTTTTTTATTGCGGTTACTTGTTAACGATATAATAAATCTGTTGTATAAAATACTTATCTAATTTTTCTTTGTTTTATCTAATTACTTATCTAAAGAGATATTACAAATTTTTCTGTTCTTAAAGTCACACTGATGTGGAAAAAAAAAGTCATACTAAAAACTATTTCTGATTTAATTTATTGATGGTATAATTTATTTTCTATATTAATAGTACAAATGATGATTAAACTGATTATTTATATTTAGCTCTTAATTTTCTCAATTTTACAGGAGCTTATACATTAAGTAACATAGTAGAAGTCCTTATCAAATAACATTTTTTGATATCAATAATTTGGTTATCTTTTACTAACTTTTTGATTAGCAATTCTTAATATTTTTCTTCAAAAGTGAACAAACTAGTACAACATTGAATGTGCTAGAAAAATTCAACTAAGTTAGGCAAAAATATAATAATTTATGAATATATCATCTCAAACAAAGTCTTAAATTTTGAATTTTGTGGATGAAAAAAAATGGAATTAAAAGAGAAAATCTCCCATTTTTAAAATGAACTGTTAAATTTCTTAAAAAATATAAGTTATTATCGAGTTAATGCATATTTCGTACCAATAATATAATTATAAAGTATAATAATTTAAGTCTTCTTCATATCCTTGAGGTTGCTTCATTTCACATTCCACAAAAATTGGTATGCAAGTAACCAATGGGGCCATAAAGTAAAACCGAGTAGCCGACCTCTTTTACATGCTCCAATGGAATGACTTGTAGTTGACCTGGCGTCAATGCCATTTGTTTCATAGTCACTCACTTTTGGTTTTCCTTAGGTTGTGACGTAACATGTATGCATACGTGAAGTTGCTTTTGATGACCACAAACAAAGGTCCATTAACCATGAGAATCTCCTTTTCCCATTTGATGACCACAACTGTGACTGTGGTTTACCTTGCTAGAGAAGTTTTCTGCAAACTATTTATTTCCTTTAGGTGTAAGGGATTCTTTATATCTCGTGTCGTTTGTTTTGCGTTGCATATGATATTATATGATATCATTCTTCTAGAGATTACCTTGTTGAGAAAGAAGTGGTTAGGAGAAAGAAAATGGAGAGAAGTTATAGCGCCAAAGAGGAAGGTCTTGATTTGGTAGAGAGAGTATTTTCTTGGACTATCAAGGATGTTCTCAACGACAACCTCTGCAAAGACAAGGTTGTTCCCCCCCATTAAAAGATGTCAGAAACTCATCAAACCATTTTTTCGTTATTTTGATTTTGCTGCTTTGGTTAAATACAATGGATGGAAAAACATGAAATTTGTTTTTCATTTGATCCCCCCGTACCTTATATTTTCTTACACCTTAGTTGTCCTTTGTTTTTCCAATTTAAAATAGATAATTTATATTAGAACCTTAGCACTCTTAGCAAGCCATGTGCTAAATAAATCATATATTTTATCTCCTGGACTTTTTTATATTAACTTGATCGTTTTATGTCCTTAATGCTTTCTGCTTTTTCTTAAGGTCCCATTTTTTTTAATGAATTTTTAATTACATCTAAATTAAAAAAAAAATTATAATCTAGTTTTCCTATAAATTTTGTTATTAGAACCGATAGAAAAATAACAATTTGTGAAGGTTTTACTAATTTCAGAGACCCAGTTACAAAAATTATAGAAAATCAAGTATTCAATCACAAATTTTTAGTTTAACAACTTAATTAAGAATTCTAAAAAATTCAAGGACCTACAGAGATACTAATGTTTTTATATGGTTTGGCATATGTGCTACTAACTTTATGTGCATAAAATATCAGGAATGTTTTTATCATCTATTAGGAGAATCCACATGCCTTAACATATTAGCAAGTTATGGTATCCCCCTAAAGATAATAATCAAAATATGCAAAGCATGAAGCATTGTTTTATCTCAGGTACAGAAGATCCCAGATACATTCTTGTCAACAACAGATTACTTGAACTGCTTCATTCCTCCACTGATTGAGGAGACTCACAGCGACCTTTCTTCAAGCTTGAAAGGCGTGTCACGGGCTCCCTTTTGTGAAATCTCGAGCGTTGAACTTGAAAGGTCAAGAAGCTCCATACCTACCAAGAACTTGTTCTACCAGATTTCAGTGAAGAGAACCAACAATGATGCGAATGGAAAATATGAGCCTGAGGTTGGAGATCTCATTGCCTTCACAGATATCAAACCGAAAACGGTAGATGACTTGGACAGGCCCAAAAGAGAGTACCATATTGGTTATGTTCATGCAATAAAAGAAAGTACTGACAAGATCTCAATACTTTCATCCAAAAGCTTTAACATGGACATTCAGTTTGCCTTGAGGAGCAACAATGCACCAAGCCTTTTTGCCTTGAGGAGAGACAATGCACCAAAGCTTTATGCCTTCTATCTTTTGAACCTAACAACAAATGTTCGAATTTGGAAAGCCTTGAACTTTCAGCTGGAGGGTGCAAGCATGACCATGATTAAGAAAGTGCATCAAGCTGATTCAAATGTAAGAACCAAGTCAATTCATAACGAGATTTTTTATTACTTGATAACATACTACTTGAGCATTTTTACTTATTTATGTTGCATTGGGAATGGATACTAATTTTTAAATGTTCACACTAATTTTTAAATGTCCGTGCATTTGTGGCACAAATTACATATTAGTCTAAATTCATGTTTAGAATGATTTTAAAGAAATTTTCTATTAGAAATAAAGAGTTTTTTTTTTTAATAAATACACTCTAAAAAACTCTTCTAAATTTATTTCCAAAACATGTTCATAGTAGGATTCTCTACGCAGTTATCAAGGAACATGTTTGCCTTAATAACTAATGACAGGCATGTACTATTAGTGCAAGTGTTTTAGGCATCAACCAATCAAAAAATCATCCTTGATATTATTTTTAAAGCAGTTATAATTAAAGTAAAGAAACTTACCATACATGACAAACTCAATTTGTGATCAGATGATAATGTAAAAAAACCTTTTAACTCTCTCTCTCACTCACTCTCTCTCTCTCTCTCTCTCTCTCTCTCTATATATATATATATATATATATATATATAATTATATATTATTTATTTATAACTAATTCTTGCTTTATATTTTACAGAGTGGAGAGAACTGCCAACTTTGCTTTTCTGGGGAAAACCATAGTGTGGCTTGTTCTAGTGTACAAAACATAATCATGTCTCAGAATCTGAATGAATCTCAGAAAGATGCAGTTTTAAGCTGTGTTACTTCAAGCGAATGTCATCATAATGACACTATTAAACTTATTTGGGGTCCACCAGGGACTGGCAAAACAAAGACAGTGGCTTCCTTGTTATTTTCTCTGCTCAAGTTAAAAACCAGAACACTGGCATGTGCTCCGACTAATACTGCAGTGTTGGAAGTGGCTGCTCGCTTGCAGTATTTAGTTAAGGAGTCACTTGGGCATGATACATATGGCTTTGGTGACATAGTGGTATTTGGCAATAAATCTCGAATGAAAGTTGACGGTTATCAGGGTCTCCATGATGTCTTTCTTGACTATCGTGTAGATAATCTTTTTAAGTGTTCTGGATGGAAACAATCCTTGGAATCAATGATCAAGTTGCTTGAGAACCCCAAAGAGCAATATGGCTTGTATAAGCGTGAGGAAGAAAATAGTATTTGGTCATTGGAAGAATATGCTAAGCAAAAGTACGGTCATGAGGAGAATGATGATCCTCTGACTCTGACATTAGAGCAATTTTTGAAGAAGAAATACACTTCCATTGAAGAGCAATATCTTTTGTACAAGGATGAAAAAAAGAAAAGTATCAAGACACTGGATCAATTTTTTATGCATAGATTCTGTTCCAATAGAGAGGAACTCGAGGTATACATGCGAACCTTGCATAAAAACCTACCAACTTCTTTAATTCCGTTTGAGGAGATAAAGAAAATGTATGAAGCTCAAGATTTGCTAAGATCTCTTAAAGCATCTTTGCTTAAAGCCAAGTTGAAGCAAACTTCTGATGGCTGTGAGGATGAAAATAGCCTTCTTGACAGCTTTGGAAGTTTAAGCATAGAGAAGAAGGAAGAGTGCCTCCTCAAACTACGATCACTTTCTCAGACGATTTCACTTCCGAACATCACTGACAAATATGAAATGGCAAAATTTTGCTTGAAGAATGCACGCCTGATTTTCTGTACTGCAGCAACTTCTACTAAATTGTTCGCAGAAGGAATGACACCAATAGAATTTTTAGTTATTGATGAAGCAGCTCAGTTAAAGGAATGTGAATCAACCATTCCATTGCAGCTGCCAGGCCTCCACCATGTAATTCTCATTGGTGATGAGAAACAACTTCCTGCGGTAGTCAAAAGCCAGGTACTCGCTTTTTTTGGTCATTCTTCGTGATTTGGATTGTGTGCACCATTGAGGATCAGTTTCGAATATGATTATAATGATCAAAATTCAGGTTTCTGAAGAGGCTGGATATGGAAGAAGTTTGTTTGAGAGGCTGGTATCGTTGGGATACAAAAGGCATCTGCTTAATGTTCAGTATAGAATGCACCCATCCATCAGCTTATTCCCAAATAAGGAGTTCTACGAGGAGAAACTTTCTGATGCCCCTTTTGTCAGAGAAGTGAGCTATAATAGGCGTTTCCTTGAAGGAAAAATGTATGCTTCATATTCATTTATAAACATAGCTAAGGGTAAAGAACAGAAACCTGATCGTGGATACGGTTGGAAGAACATGGCTGAGGCTGCTGCTGTTTCCAAGATTATTGAAAGCCTTGAAAATGGTTAGTTACTTTTTCCTCCCTCCTCTAGTGTCCAAGTTTGTGTTTGTGAATCGTTAGTTGAATTAATCTCAAAAAAGAAAACTTCTGTTGGATACAATAGTATACCTGGTACCTGACACCTTCCCTTTGCTACAGAATTTCTGGGTACAGGTAAGAAAGTTAGCATAGGAATCATATCTCCATATAATGCTCAGGTGTATGAAATCCAGGAAAGAATTAAGCAGCAAAATTTGGTTTCTGATCCAAACTTCTCTGTTAGTGTTCGTTCTGTTGATGGCTTTCAAGGTAGTGAAGAAGATATAATAATAATCTCCACTGTGAGATCTAATGGGAATGCAAACATAAGTTTTATTTTCAATCGCCAAAGAGCAAATGTGGCACTGACTCGGGCTAGGTATGTTATTTATACATGATACTCACTCATATACTGCATTGCTGCCGTCATTCTGAAAACAGACACAAGTTGATTAAAATCGGGTTTAACTTGTGCAGACATTGCTTATGGATATTAGGGAATGAAAATGCTTTAAGCAGTGGTGACTCTATATGGAGAAATCTAGTCCTTAACGCAAAGGAAAGAGACTGCTTCCATAGTGCCGATGATGACAAGAAACTGTCAAAGGCCATTGAGGAAGCCTTGCTTATTGAACTACTTGACGAATCCCCGTTTAAGAAACTCAGTCTAGGGAGCACGTCACGAACAACTGGAACCACCTTCAGGTAAGTGGATATTAACCTAGTCATCAACTTTCATTTAACTCATTAATAACCAAATAGGCAATTGAAAAATTAAGTAATATTAGTATAACAAGTACGCAAAAGCATAATGTTCACATTAGATTAGCGTAATTGCTAATTGAAGAACTAATCATTTATCTATATACCAGAGGTTCTTTCAGGGGCAGGGCAAGGTCGCCAAGGTGGTAAGGGTTGAGATTATATATAGATTGCATCGGGAACTGTACGAGTTGTAATAGTTTGCCTGAAGATGGTGTCAGATGTGTCATTTTAGATTACGAAGATCTTAGGGGTAAATCCAGGGCTTTGTAACAGTTTGCTGCCGTAACATAAAATCTCGAGTATCTGCAGATTGCACTGTTGAAAAGTGTAGAGTGAAGAAGGTCATGGTGTGCCAATTCTTAGACTTTAAATCGACGAGGGAGTTAATATATTGTAAGTTTGTGTATAAGGATCAAAATAAAGCACAAATAACTTTAGTAAAATAATGTTATAATAAATACGAATTACGTTTTCCAACTTCAAAGCATTCTTCCACGATCAAATTTCACGGTTGATTACTAACAATTATAAGGCCATGGAAACATTTGTTTGCGCTGCTTCTTATGTTTTGTCACTGAAAGCCCACTATCGCGCCAGTCAGATCACGTGATCAAAAAATAACTCGCATCCCGTGGGCCGTAGGTATTGTACATTTGGCATTATTCTTTCTAGTGTATATTTTCCTCTTAGAAATGCATTTGTGTGTTTCATCATCATCATCATCTTATTATTATGAACAAAAGAATGTAACCAAACCGGTTAGGTTCCCTAGCGGAACCAACAATAGTTGGTTGTAGGCAAAGTATATTATAACCCCAGACAAATCTACCTACAATGTTAAAATGTTATATTAACGACTGCAAGGAAAAAGTTAACTACCTTTATTAATGTGGAGGCTAATTTCAAGTTATACCTATGAAAATACATAGTAAAAGACTAAAGTTTTTCCTTATTGGAGTGAAATTGCTTCATATAGGAGCAAAATTTAAGACACCCACCAAGGGGGAAAAATAATATCCATTATACTACATAAAGTAGTGTGAAAAAAAACGCTACATGGCTATGATCTCAACAACATTTGCAGATCGGATTACCCTGACTAATCTATTCCTCTTTTACATGCAGTTAAATGAATAACTTCAATCACTTCCACTGAAGTTTGTAATTCTTACATTAACTATAGTGCCGATATGAACTTCTGAATTTTTGTCTGTGCTCTTTCCTTCTCTTCTGGCCCATCAAGGTCACCAATATTGTCATGATACTCCTGAAACACCAAAAGAAGAAATTCCAATATATTTGAGCCTCTGCTGTTTCTTTATTATATTACTAGGTTTCTAGGAGTGATGCACTGAATCACTCAAACACACAAGTGGGGAAACTAAGCATGGCCAGAAAAGGGAATACAATTAAATTACCAAGATTAAAGTAAAAGGTTCAAAAGGTTGCAACCTTAAGCACAGGCACACTTCAGTCAATGCACTTCTCAGGGATAATCATGTTCACAGATGATTATTTTGAAACTTCATTTTGGGGGCGGGGGGAATGATAAGGGAGTAAAATATTATTCTTTACTAAATCATGAGATTGCTGGTGCCTTGAAATATGGCAAATTGATATTTTTAAGTTGAGCATCAGACTTCATCAACGCATCCTCCACACAGAAACCAACATTAAAGATAATATGTATATCATTGAGGACATATACCTGAAGTATATCCTCGATATGCTTCTTACTAAGTTTGTTCTGCTTGAGAAGTAGCTCAATTCTCCCTCTCATTTGTGGATGCCTGACCACACAAAATTTAATTAACACTAGTCAGGTGAAAACATCTATATCAAAGCTCTTGACATTAACAATATATACTGATACAAATACTTACTCTGAGCACCATATATGACCCAAAATGACAGCAATCAACTGCAGAACCATATATAAATTATCAGTGCACAAGAACAACTGGTTTTTACTAAAATTCTTCCTAAATGCAATTTGAGATGGAAAGAAACTAAACCTGTATAAAATCCATTGGGTAAAACAGTTGATTATGTACAAAGAACATATGTTTCCCAAACCACAAGAAAACATAAAAAGAAATTACTTTTATAAAGTAATTACAGATGAGTTCATAAAACAGCAAAAAACTACTGCTATGTCATTCTCAGCAACAGTTAGTGTATTAAAATAAAATAAAATCTTACCTGAAGAGTATAAAGTCCAGATTCTAGTTTACGGTTGTATTTTTCATCATCATCCATCTAAAAATTACAGAAATGTTAGATTGAATTTTTTTTGGTTATTTCAATGAGATGTAGAATCATAATAAGTCAACTACCTCAAAGTCATCAAGCTCAACTTGATTCAACCGTTCAGTTTCTGCTTTGACTCTATCTGAATATCTGGTGAAGGACAACTCAGTATGTTCAAATGATAATACAAGCTTTAAATCAAGAGCTTACTACCATAAATTTTACAGTTCTATACAGGCAAGGATGTAGACAATCTTTAAGCTTGATAAATAGCAGCTTGAAACAAAATAAAATAAGTTAATTGGGTCCTGTTAACAAGTGTGCTAAGTGTACCAGTTAAGAAATCAATAAATAGAAGTTTTTATTTGAAATCACAGTAGAGGTGCATTGGTAACATTAAATGCTACACTTCCCTATGAAATCTTTCTACTTCTAATTCCTTAACCAATGTCAGTAGGGCACTAATTAACATTCTCCATGTTCCATAATCATGAACTTCACAAAGAGAAGAAAACAAGTGCACCCTACCTGATGTATAGTTCCATTAGCCTGTCTATCTTCTCGCACTCATTTTCAACAAATTTACTTAATAATCTTTCTCTCCTAGAACCCCTCAAGATTCCACCTGGTAAAAATATAGAGCACTGAAGTTCAAAATCGGGATTCAAACCATGAATAGAAATGCCTATTTTCTGAATTGCAAATTGAACTGTACAGTGATTCATAAGATTCATGATTAATAAAAAAAATAACATATACAACAAACAAAGAGATAGAAGTACAAATTCATGATCAATAACTAAAACATAAATATAGAAATAACTTAAAATAAAGAAACACATCAAAAGTCAAAAACATATATATAGTGTGGAAAGAGGAATACACATGCAGTGGCAGACAATGACCAGAACCTGCAGTAAAATAGTGTGGAAAGAGAATCATGCAAAGCACAGTGGGGGAGAGGCAAAGAAAACAAGAAATAAGCAAAAGAGATGCACATGAAGAATGGGCCACCCCGGGTCTGACTGGAGGGAAAGAAATGGCTGATTCCCTCTCTTCTCAACTATTTTTTTGGGGCAAAAAATTTCCAAGGGTTTTCAGAACTGTGCACGGCCTGATCCAGTTAGATGTGTGACCAAGCTGTAGTAGAATCATGTGATTCAGCCTCAATCACAATTTCTGTGATTCAACATTAACTCAAGTGATTCATGATGCAATTCAAGCGCCAAAACATGTTAGCATTCAATTCGCATTGCCAGTCACTAGAATTCTATATTAGGAATCATATCATATCACATGAATCATACGATACTGATAACAATGGTATACACATTCGTCACTGAAATGCACATTTCAATTTCATGATTGGATACACTTAATGTCACTTTGAACAATTAAAAAATTTGGCATCATTTTCATATATAAATAACATGTAATAGACACCAACAACATTTTAATCCATAAGGGCATGTACTACATTGCAGACATTGGCAACAATGCCAGAGTAAGACACCTTTACAGACAACAACCTGGCCTTATCCCCCTAAGCGAGATTGGCTAAATGGAGTGATGCAATTGGGCTCTATCACAAACCAAAATTTTCAGCAACCCATTTAAAGCAAAAACTCTTTCACGTTTGAGACTGACCATGCCCAGTCAAATGCAGGACGCACTGCATATTTGCAGAGCAACTGCAACTTAACCATAATAAATTTTAAAAAAATTACTAATTATGCATACAATCTAGAAACATTGGTCTCTTGTCAAACAAGACATCCTGAGACAAAACTCAAAGAAACCTCACATGCCTGCTTACCAAATAATGATGCAATCAGTGACACAAGACGCTCCTCCATTTCCTCTTGGTACCTTTCTTTCTTGTTCTTCTTACTTACAGGAATCTACACATCAAAATACACAATGTCATTAGAATAATCCATTTGCGACATGTCTACAAAATCACAATTCGCAAACTGACGAAATTCAAACAGACTGAAAGTAACAATACAGCATAACCCATCACAAAAACCAACAATTCAAAATCAAGCAACGCTTTAACTCTCAACAATTCTGCAGTGGGGGCATCAGAGTAAAGTTGTAGTAACACTTGCCTTACCCATGAAAGCTGCAAACGCTGTCTTCAACCCCAAAACATCCACAAAACGTTCACAAGCCGGCGGGTACTTCGTCATCGCAAAATCAAGCGCCCTAATAGCCGACCCATAAGCCAACTTCTTCTGCTTCATGATAATTATCATCAACTCCACCCCTTCAGCCTTCACAAACCGTTCCTTATTCTCCAAAGGCATCAACAAACAACACAAGCAATCAAACAAATTCTCCAACATCTCCTCCTCATCGGAGCTCTTGGGATCCTTAGACTTATACATCGCCACAGCCTGAAGCACCACATCAACCCCATTCATCTGCCCCAACTTCTTCTGATTCACAGTGCTACTCTGCAGCAAAATCGCCAAAATCTCCGAAGCATACTGCTTATTACTATCGAACTCCCTCACCTTGATCTTCCCGAGCAGCCACTTCAAAAGCTTCGTCCTCTCGCACACAATTTCCGCCACCGCGGGCTTCACCTCAATCAAATTCTCCACCGTCGCGAGCGTGCTGTACACGGCGGCGTTCTCGTCGGGGTCGGAATCATTCAGCCGGTGAAGATTCTGAACGAGAAGCTCCAGCGCGCTGTTGTCAACCAGAGCATCGACCAAAACCCTAGCGGAATCGTCGTTGTCGTCGAGAACATCCTCGTCGGTGAGGTCTTGAAGAAGCTGAACGACGTCGATGGCGATGTCGGTGTTGTCGTGGTTGAGGAGGTCGACGATGGACGGAACCACGTTGAGGTTGACGAGGTCCGGATAGAGCTCCGGCGCGCCGGCGAGGACCTTGAGCTTTTGAAGCTCTTCGTGGAGCTCGAGTTCGGAATCGGCGAATCGGTCCGGTTGGTTAGGGTATTTGAGGCGCGCTTCAATGTTCTCCTTCAAGCGACGCTCGAAGGAGAGAACGTGCTTCTTTAGGGCGCGGAGATCGAGGACTTCAACGGCGTTCTGCGATTTCTCGATGGCTTCGAGAAGGGAGAGATCGACGGTGTTCGCCTCCGTGGCGACGCCGTTGGAAACGGCGTCGTCGAATTTTCGCTTGGTGGCGGGGTTCCGAGCGTTCGCAACCTCCATTGTCGCCGGAGAAGGAAAACCCTAAGGCAATGTTGTTTTGAGTTTTCTTTTTGTTTGCAGAAGCGTTTAGTTAGCGAGATGAACGACGCGATGTTGTCGTCGTTTAGGAGTGAAAATCAGTGCACTGGAAGAAAACAAAATGTTACTGATGACTGCTAGGTAGTGAATCTAGTGATATGAACGAAGAATGAAAATTTCTATAAATGATTTTTTTTTTACAAAGTGGACCTACTTTTTTTTATATAGGGTAAAACATCAATATAAAATTATTTTTTATTAAATTATAATAATGTTGTTTTCTTTTTAGATTAATATTATCATATTTTTCCTATCAACACAATATGTATTAATATTAGATATAATATCAAGTTCCTTTAAAAAAATAATGGAGTTTATCTTTAAAAAAAATTATAATTTTAGTTCTTTCCACAATTTTGGATCATGTATTTTAAAATAAAGACATTTAATTCTTTTATTTTAAAAATATAAAATTTTAATTATTTTATTAATTTGATGTTTATTAATAATTAATTTTTATCTTTTAGATAATTTATAATCATTTAAATAATATAATATTTAATAATATGATATTTTAGAATAAAAAATTTAAAATAACATACAAAATATTTTATTTTGATATATTTTTACAAATAATTAATATTTATCTTATTAATAAATTTTATTTGTATATTTTTGAACTTTTAAATACTGTTATTAAATATCATACCACTTAAGTATATATAAATTTTAAAATTTGATGATTGATGAATATTAATTTAACGAAAACACAAATTTTATATTTTAAAATTAGAGAATTAAATATCTTCATAATTATAGATTGATAAAAATAAAAAAATAATTGAACCTATTTTTTAATACGGAAGTCTAACTCGATTTAATTTAATTAGAGCTCTTAATAATTATTAATATATATATATATATATATATATATATATATATATATAGACTAACCTACTAAAACATTAAACAACTCATTTCAGGTCGTCATTATGTTAAACTAAAATATAAAAATAAATTTGAACATTCAAAATATGAATATATAAACATTTACATAGTAGTAGTTGGTAATCATGTGAAGGAAAGAATAAAAGAAACCAATAAGTTCAGAAGTTATTATTCATTTTGTTTTGTATCATCTAAGAGAAAAGACAAAATATATGTAAATAAGTTAAGTTATTATATTACTTCTCATTTTCTTATAAAAAAAATAGTAAATAAGGTATCATTATGCCCGTAGTTAAAATTATAGTTATTTTAGTTAATGATTTTGAATCCAAATCATATGCAAGAAAATATATCAAATATATTATTTCTAAGGTATTGACGAATACATTACATGGTATTTTTTCATTAATTATCTTAGAGAATCAGTATGTTTTTATTCTTGGTAGACATATGTTGAATATTGTTCTAGTTGTTGTCAAGGCTATTGATTATGCTCAAAAATATAAGAAGCCAATTTTTGTTATGAAGATTGATTATGAGAAGGCATATGACTCTGTGAAATGGGACTATTTGTTGTTCATGCTTCGGGGATGCGGTGGATGGAAGGTTGTGTATGTGGGGGTAGTCTATCAGCCCTTGTGAATGGGAGTCCTACGGCAGAAGTATCTATTGGTAGGGGATTAAAGCAGGGGGATTCGTTAGCACCATCTCTATTCCTGATTGATGTGGAAGGTCTTAGATTGTTGATGACTAGGGCTTTAGATATGAACCTGTTTATGAGATTACACTTGGGTGGTGAAGGTTCGATGATTTCTCTTTTACAGTTCGTGGATGATACTTTGATTATTAGAGAAGCTACTAGGCAAAATTTGTGGTGTTTAAAGACCATCTTGCACTGTTTTGAGTTAATTTTAGGCATGAAAATCAATTTTCACAAGAGTTGGGTGGTTGGTATCCATTTAGGGGCAGATTTTATTGATTTGGCAGCTGCTTTTTTACATTGTAAGGTGGGTCAACTACCGTTTAAGCATTTGGGCATACCTCTTGGTGCAAATCCTAGGAAGTTGTCTACTTGGAAACCAATACTTGATGGCTTACGTAAGCGTTTATCCTCTTGGAAGCATAGGCATTTGTCCGTTGGGGGGAGGGTGACCTTAATTAATTCGGTTTTGAATGCTATGCCCATCCATTTTCTTTCATTTTTTTAAAACATCGAACTCAGTGATTAAGGAAATTGTGGTCATCCAACGTGATTTCTTGTGGAGAGCTGTCAAGGATGGCTCAAAGATTCCTTGGGTAAGATGGGAAATGGTGTATAAGTTTAAGGTTGAGGGTGGACTAGGAATCAAGGATGTAAGATTGTTCAATTGGGCACGACTAGGGAAATGGGTGTGGAGGTGCATGCTTTCCCCGGGTATGTTGTGGGCTAAAGTTCTTCATGGTAGGTATGGGCGCATTGAGTCCTTTTCTAATTGCTCTAATGTGGATAAGAGGGCTTCTTGGTGGTAGAAGGATATAGTGTGTGTGCTACAACAAGGAAATTTTTGGTTAGATGAAAAAATTGATTGTTGTATTGGTGATGGCACTAGGACCCGATTTTGGGAGGGTAAGTGGATAGGGGGTTTGTGCTTGTTGGATGTCTTCCCTGTTTGTACTCCTTTGCCATTGATCCTTTGTCAGTGATGGCACATAATGGAACTTGGGAAGGATCTACGTGGGTGTGGCAGATTAAGTGGAGAAGAGAACCTTTTGTCCATGAAGTTAGTAGTGTGAATACCTTGTTGGATATGCTTTAAGGCTTGCAGATTTTCCCTTCTAAACAAGATTATTGGAGATGGATTTGTGACAATGATGGTGTATTCTTAGTGAAAAGTGCATACCTTTGGCTGCAGTGCTTGGTGGGTGGAGAACCTAGATATTTTTCAGATTTTCAACAAATTATAAAGTCTTTGGAAAAGCAAGGCTCCAATCAAGTGTTTGGTGTTTTGTTGGCAGGTGTTTTTGAATGCGTTTCCGTGCAAATCATTGTTACAAGTTCGTGGTGTGGTGTTGGATAACAATTTATGTTCTTTTTGCTCTCTATTTGCTGAAGACCCTCTTCATCTCTTTCTAATGTGCCCTATGACTTTTAATACTTGGTCAGCTGTGGTTAATTGGTTGGAGGTTGCGGTGGTCCTTCCTAATTCTTTAATTTCTCTTTATTTATATTAGACGAATATTGGTATTTATAAAAAACGTTCTCAGTGTTTTCTGGTGGTTAGGGTTTCTGTTATTTGGTCACTATGGCTTCATCGGAATGTGATTACCTTTCAGCAAGGTGTTAAGGATTGCAAGGAAGTGTTGGACAACATTAAATTGCGTTCATGGAAGTGGATAACTAATTCTGTCCCTGGATGTTCTTTTAGTTACATTAACTGGTATTATAACCCGAGTTTATGTTTCTCATAGTTTCTGTTTTGGTTCTGATTTCTAATTATGTCTCTGTGTTTCTTATAATGGGTTGGAGTACTCCTTGTACTTTTTTTTAATTTAAATTTTTTTTGCTTATAAAAAAAATATTACTAACCCTAAACCCTAAACCCTAAACCCTAAACCCTAAGCACCAAATAGGTTCCATCAAATTTAGCCAAAATCTTTATTTGAACCAAATTGATTGTAATTATTCTTTTTATATTAACTTTGATAATGTAACTAATTGGCTCACATGCTTGTTGATTAACCAAATCGATATAAACGGTTTAATACTAGCAAGTCGACAGTTAAAACAAGCATATAAGAGTTTTTCTTGTTGCTTCTTAATAATACATCTGATGAGAGCAACTTGTTGCAATATATTAATCATTAAAATGGGACAAACAACCATTAGGCGAAGGTGAGAGAACAAAGTTTAGGTTTCTTGATACAAATAAGAAAATTTAATGCTTTTCATAAGTAACTTGACTTCACTCGGGGAACATTAGAAAAAACAAATTCTCTGGTGATGAAGATGGAAAAGCCAATTTCATTGATGACATTGACTAGAATCAAAATCTAAATTTCTAAATGTTGAAGAATAGGTGTCTCGATGACTAACTTGAAAAGACTTTTGAAATAATGTGTAAAAAAAGTGACCAAACGAGAGAAAGAGCACATAAATAAAGATTTTAAATTAGCTCGACTGAATTTTTTTAAAAGAGGATTTCACTATTATAGTACAAATATTACCGGTAGGTAATTTCTTTAATATAACATAGATGTAATGATTTTTAAAATTTGATGGGGGTGATTAAACATTTAATATGATACTTTATGAGATGACTTTGTAAAATGTGAAGTCATTTTGTATGCATATGGATTGACCTAGATGGATTCTGGTACAAGGTCGTCATAGAATTTAACGGCTAAAGTTGTTCAATTTTTTTTAAACACATACTTATTAGGTGTGAATTTTGGTTTTTTTTTTTTTTTTCTTCAACCCACCTCCAATGTTACTTCACTAATAGTTTCTCTTCATCGACCTGAAGCGTGATTTCACCAAGTCGAGAAATACTTTTTAGATTGGTTAATATGGGTTGTGGTTAAGTTATAATTTTTTTTTTATCAACTTAGCTTGACTAAAAAAGAATTGTTTTCTTATAAGAAAATACTTATGATCACTTAAAAAATAAGATAAATAAAGTAGATAGAACCTTAACAATATAAAGGTGAAAATTAATTGAGTTTTAGTACTTTAAAGTAATTTTTTTTATTATTTAAGAAGAATGATTTTATTAAAGAGCACATAATATATTATAACTAGAACAAAAGTTCCATGAGACAAAAGCAGCTAAAAGTCTAAGCTCTATTCATAAACAAACAAACAAGTTTAAAATTGAATTCAAGTCTCATGTAATCAAACATTAATATTTTAGCTCCAACAATTTAAATTCAATTGCTTGAAAATGGAAAGGTGCAAAGAGTGAGTATTGAAAGAGCATTTCATAATCAAGCTAAAGGTGGATTATAGTGATTTTTGTTTTGGTCGTCTCTAGGTCAAGTTCATGTATTTTAATATTCCCTGTTATTACTGACTTTATATTTTAATATTTAATAATCCTAGAACTAAGTAAGAATGGGCAAGTAAGAATGGGCAAGTGTTTGGCCGAAAATAAAAATGAACAATTATAAAACTGACTTTGTATGTTGATAGAGTGATTTAACATGTTTAGAATTTGGTCCTTTGAAGATAGAGATAAGCATTCACATGGATAGGAAGTAAAATAAGAAGAAAAAAAAAATAGAAACATAAAAATTAGAATGAAATTTTTTTTTTGTTTGGATTGATGAAATTAAGAAAGAAAGGAATAAAGCAAAATTGAGATTTATTATTGGTTTATATATATATATATATATTTTTTTTTCTATTATAAAGGCTTGTATTTTCATTTCTTTTACAAATTATTATTTAATCATGTCAGGTTAACTTCAAAATTGAGATTTATTTGGTTTTTGCTACAGGTAAAAGGCTCATGGATATGAAAGATTAATTTCAACAATACATTATTTATCGAATTGTTACTCATAATATTAGTCTTTTTTTTTAAGTTAAATTTGCTTTTCAATCATAATATTAGTTTATAAAATTGTTATTTAAATTTGTTTTTAAATCATAATATTAAGGTATTTTTTAGTTATTTATCAGTCAACTTTAAAGTCACATATTTATTTTGACGTGACAAGTAAAATCACAATTTAATTATGCTTATCGTTCCTTTATAATCTTTTATTTGAGAATTGGTCTTCATTTGTTTAATTATGTTATTTTATATTATTTTAGTTTTCAAATTTTAAATTTAAATAATTTTAATCTATATGATAAAATTAATAAAGCTGATATAGGAATCCACCACTCTTCCTATTTTTAAAAATCGAAAGTCTATAAATTATTTGAATTGATTAATACATTATACAATCACTATATTATAATTATACAATTGTATAAAAAGAAATATATCTTATAATAATTTTTATTTTCATTTTTATATGAATATCTTTACTCCTTGATTTTCACATGACATATATTTTATTTATTTTATTTTTAATTTAAAAATAAATATAAAAACACTAATACTAATACTGTAGCATGTCACACACATACGGGAGTACACACACATATATATATATATATATATATATATATATATTTTTTTTTTTTTTAAAGTAAAAATAAAATAAAACAAATATTATACTATAAAAAAGAAGGTACTTTATGCTTACATTAAAAAAATATTTATTATTTTTATAAATAGCTACTTATAAATAATTATAGAGTAAAATAAAAAAATAAAATAAAGGACAAAAACTGCATGTAAATATAAAAATAAACAGTAATTTAAAGGAGTATTTTCAATATACAATTCTTCTAAAAAAACAAAAATTCTTTCCATGATGATATAAATAACACTAATAACACTATTAGTTAATTTCATTTTTATTCCACAGCATTATACAAATTTAATTTTATATTGTCTTGATTTAAAAAAAAATTAAAAGCAATTATTTTATTAAAATCCCTTAGATGTAGGACAAAGGATGAAAAAAGAGCCAAAATGGATGAAAAAGAGAAAACAATTTCGTGAACGGCAGGATTCGAACCTGCGCGGGCAGAGCCCACATGATTTCTAGTCATGCCCGATAACCACTCCGGCACGTCCACTTTGATGTCAAGGTTGCAAAACTTTTAGAATAAAATAGTTTTATTTTAATTATTGTTTTGAAATATAAATTATGGTGACACATTAAGGTCCTCGTAAAACGTAACGTGAAGAAGTTTGGCATGGTTTGGAATGGTTCATGAAATGTACAATACTTTTATTTTTTATTTTTTACAAAACTTAATTACAGTTTTATAAATCCAATTTTTTTGTTATTTAATTAAAATTAAAATTTTATTTTGATAATATACATAAATAAATATCAATAAAATTTACATTAAATCTAATTATATAATACTAAATTAAAACTCTAATTTTAATTAAAATAACACAATTATATTTTAAAAAATTGTATATAAATTCTGTCTCGGTTACAAATGCTGGCATGAAAAATTTGGCAAATGGTTCGAAGCATACAGTTCCTGCTTATTTACTTGTTATTATTATTATTATTATTATTATTTTAAAATAATTTAAAATTCCTGCTACCCATCACTCTGAAAATTAGTTGCCTAATAAGAAATAGTTCATCCTCTGAAAATTACCAACCAAAAAAATACTCGAAAGGTTTAAAATTTTAAAATATTAAAATTATGTAAATATTTTATCTGAAGTTATTGACACTTCTAAGTCATTGAGTGATTCGAAGGATGAGTCAGAGGAATTTTTTTTTTGTTTTGAAAAATATAGCATTCCTCGTTCCGAATAGAATATAATCCAGCTTTTATATTTAGTTAATATAATTCTTAATTTTGATGTAGTAAAATATATTGGTTACATTAGTTAAATAATTTAAATAAATTTTACCTCATAAATATAGAATAACAAATTAAACTATGAAGAAATTAAACACAAATGATTTTCATCTCCATAAAATCAACCTCACATCCATAGCTTTAAGTGATTTTAAATTAGTATCTAAATTTACACACAATATTTGACTGGAGGAATGGAAAAAAGGTTTATTTATAATTTTTTTCTTTAATTTTTAGGAAGGGGTAAAGTGAATAGAAAACAAAATTCTTTCTAATATAATTTTAGTTCTTCTTCAATTTGGAGGGTGATAAGATTTTCAAACATTTGTAGTATAATGTTCAAAAAAAAATTTATTTATATTTTAAATTTAAAAGATTTAAAGGTAAATTAATTTTTTTTAAATCTCTATTATCTTCTTGTAAACTAAAAAAAATAAAAAATTAACCAAACAAAATTTCAGTTCCTTTCTTCCCTCTTCTCTCATCCATAAAAAATTACCTCTCTATTCCTTTGAACTAAATAGAACTTTAAATTGTTATTTACAAAAAAGAAGAAAATAATTACAATAAAATTAAATTATTTTATAATATTTTTTTGTTAAAAGTCTCATATTGAATAAAAAATAAAATTCAATATGGTACTTAAATCTTGAGTCTCTCCCACAAAATAAATTAGTCTTTTGAGTTCCGTTCTCCTCATATGCTTAAGTTCTAACGATTGATCTTTTTCATTAAGAGTTGAGCTATAGAAAGGGTTACTTATAAACTAGATTAAGATATAAACTGAATACTAATGTGTGAATGAAGTAGCTAAAGAGAAAATGACTACCATCCAGCTAATGTCGATAAAGTGATGGCCCTACCATCGAGTTAATGTCGATTAAATGATGTCTTTACACTTCAATCAATATCCAATGTGAAGCTATATATTACCTTTCGTGATTATGCAAATGTGAATAGACATAGGCTACCTTTGGTGATTAAATCTATAATTTTATTTTTATTTTTCTCATCAAATTAATAAATAAATAATGATAATTCATTTTTCCATTGGATGATCACATAACAAATACCAAATAAATTGAATCAGACATATATATAACAAATAATTATCAAAACAAAATTATTAACATATGTAACTAATTAAAACAACAAGTAATTTTTAAATAGCCTTTTAATTACATATTAGATATTATTATTTTTTTTATCATATTTTATTCCCATAAACATTTTGTAAATTATTTGACACTAAAATCAGATAACAAATTTGATATATAATTAAATAGAATATGTCATATTTGTATTTTTGGCAATTTTTAATTAATTTAATTCTATTATCTCATTATTTTCTTAAACAAATTATTATTTTATCTTTAAAGTATTGTCGATCTCAAGTTAATAAAAAAGTATTTACAATATTTATATTCGTCCTTTATTGTCGATTTCATCAAAAAGTTCAAATTTTGATACATTAAACAAATTAATTTTATAAACAACAAACTCATTAAAATAATACAGTAAAAAAAAAAAATAATTTAATTTCAGATTATTAAAAAATATTAGTAAAAAAGAATGAAAGACAATAGACAATATTGTGTTATGACAAAAATTACTATAGAAAAACAATAATTAACACTCTTAAAACTCACTTTCCTTATATAATATAAAAGAAACTAGTGTATTAAAAAATAATGAAAAATACTTTTAATATTAACAATTAATATCTCAATGATAATATTAAAATAATTAACTTTTATAAATATTTTTTTTTGTACTTGAGTTATAAGGCTCTCCTATAATCTTTTGAGTTGGAGTCTTTAGTCTTTACCATCTTTTAAAGCGGTCAAAACTTTAAATAAGATCTTATAATTTTAAGTGTTTTTCTTGAAGATAATTTTAAAAAATCTAATGCGGTCAAAAACTTTGAACAGGGTCTTATAATGTTAATTTTAATTTTTGACAGTTCATTCACTTTTTTTTAATTTTTATTAAATAAATAAGTGAGTGATGATTAATATGCGTTGGCGAAGATTGGCATTGCCGCATAATCTCATCTTCCAGTGTATTCGATTCTCAGAGAGAGTGTTTGTAGTAGCATGGCTCCGAAAAGGGTTCTTATCCTCTGCGGGGACTTCATGGAAGACCTCGAAGTAACTATCTTCACACTCTTCTCAATTCAATTCAATTCAATTCAATCAATTCAATCATTCCTCGTGTTTCGTGTTTTCTTGCAGGCCATGGTTCCATTTCAGGCATTGCAAGCCTTCGGTGTCACCGTCGACGCCGTCTGCCCCGGCAAGAAAGCCGGCGATGTCTGCCGCACCGCCATCCACGAGCTTGCCGGCGCCCAGGTTTCACTCATCTTCTTTTCTGCCTTGCAGCATCATGCTTAAATATGAGACTTCAATTGATTTGAAGAGAATAAGGTTTTAATTCATTTGCAAAATACGAGGCTTCAATTGATTACTCTTGCTTAAAATAGGTGTAAACATTAATTTGTGCATGTATGCTGCTTCATATCAAATCTAATATAATTTTATGATTTTAGGCAAAAAAAAAATTAAAAAAAAATTATTTGAGACTTGAGAGTTTGGTTTGAGAATTTCATTTTCTAATTTCACTTTCATTAAAAAAGGATTAAATATGAATATTTGTCAATTTTCACTTGTAGTCCCTCAATAAATTTTATTTAGATTTAGTCCTTTTAAGTTTGCTTCTATTAACAAAAATCTTGATGCTAGAGACCAAAATTTAAATGGGAGGAAATATTCACAGAATAAAAATGAATGTCGACAAAAGTTCAGAGATTAAAATTAGTAAAAAGAAATTATTCAACCCAAAGAGTGAAAATCGATAGACACTCAATGATTAAAAATATATTTAATCTTAAAAGAATGACACTTTATGTTCACTCTATTTTCTATTTTCAAAAGTTTATATAGGCAATAGTAAAAATAAGGAGTTTAATTTCTACATGTTCTTAGTGTAAAAGGTTTTATCAAAAATCATGTTAGGTATGCCTTTGAAAGTAATTATTGTAAAAGTCACTAAACTTACCATCCAAATCGAAAATGACAATGTAAAATTCTTTTATGCATACAAAACTTACTCAAAATAAAAACTTAAAATGGAAAACAACAAAAAAGTTGATTTGTTTCCCGTAAGAACTTTTCAAAATAGGAAACAAAGAAAAACGAAGTGTCGTTTTTGTAACTAGAAGTAAGAGAGAACATTTTCTTAAACCAGATGACCCTTGATCTATTTCCAGAATTGTGGTTCCAAGAATAGAGCGAACTTTGTAATTTGTATGGTGAAGTTTTAATATTGGATAATGCATTTTGGCTGCTTTCAGACTTATACTGAGACGGTTGGTCACAATTTTGCACTCAATGCAACGTTTGATGAAGTTGATGCTGCAAGCTATGATGGGTTGTGGTTGCCAGGTGGGAGGGCGCCAGAGTATCTTGCTCATATTCCCAGTGTTGTGGAACTGGTGACCAAGTTTGCCAGTTCGGGAAAACAAATTGCTTGCATTTGTCACGCACATTTGATTCTGGCGGCTGCTGGGGTGGTTAAAGGTCTCAAGTGCACAGCTTATCCTGCTGTTAAATCAGTATTGGTTGCTGCTGGTGCTCATTGGGTTGAACCTGACTCCTTGGCAACAACCATGGTGGATGGTAATCTCTTTACTGCATCTACTTATGAAGGGAACCCAGAGCTTATTTGCCATTATGTGAAAGCATTAGGAGGCAAAATAAGTGGCTACAATAAAAGGATCCTCTTTATCTGCGGGGTAGGTTCATTTGTTATTTCCTGAGATACTGCTCAGTGCTCACCTTACTTCTCTTGCATGACTAGTTGTAGGAGTAGAATTTCAGGCATAGAGTTGAGACTACTTGTTTGAGAGGTTCCTAGCCACACAAGGTGTAAGACTATCTTATTACACTGTACCATTGAGTAATTTCACCTAGATTTTGTAGGCCATTTGCCTCAGTTATTTCACCTAGTGTACCCAATAATGTTTTTGTTTTCGGGTTTCATTCATAAAACTTTTCACTTTTATTGTAATGATAATTGATGAAGATGAGTTTTGACAACTTTAATCGTAGGATTACATGGAAGATTATGAGGTCAAGGTGCCTTTTCAGTCTCTTCAGGCTTTAGGATGCCATGTTGATGCAGTTTGCCCCTCAAAGAAGGCTGGTGACACTTGCCTAACTGCTGTGCATGATTTTGAAGGAGATCAAACATACAGTGAGAAGCCAGGACATAAATTTGCTTTAACAGCAACCTTTGATGATGTGGATCCTTCGAACTATGACGCACTTGTCATTCCCGGAGGTCGGGCACCTGAATATTTGGCATTGAATGAGTCGGTCATTGCCTTGGTGAAGCATTTCATGGAAAACAAGAAGCCAGTGGCCTCTATCTGTCATGGCCAACAGATTTTATCGGCTGCTGGTGTTCTCAAGGTATTATTACTGTAAACTCATTACAAACTGTGTCTGTTATTGTTATGTTTCACACATGCAATCAACCTGCATTTGAGTTGAGCGACTATTGATATTGTTTGACTAAAGAAAAAACATGAATTGCATATCTGGAGGTAATCTTGAACTTCAGGTATTTTACTACTGTTTTCTTTGAACTCTTGTTCATTCTACACTAGTTTCTATCCGTCTTCTTTTGGTCGAGTGCTTCTAATTAACTATCCATTATGAATTGATTAAATCTTTGGTCATGGGTTCATCCTTGTTTACTAGAATAATAAGTAATACCTTGTCAGGTTTGATTAATTCTGTCGCCTCTTGAAACTTGAAAGGCTTGATGGATTATTGAATTCTATTGTGGCTTTAGAGATGCTATGATTAGTTATGAGCTTATATAATCCACTCAATGATGTCTTGTCTGTTGCTTATACTTTTCTTAATTTCCTACACGTTTTTCATTGGTGAAAGTGGGTAGAAAAACACAAATGATTATCATTGAATATTATGAATAGGAAAAGAAGATATTTCTGTCATCCCCTTATTTCATTTTATCATCTATTGCTACAGAACTACAATTTTTGGGCTTTGCTTTTGTTATGAGATAATTGATATGCAATGGATAGTAAAATGAAGTCTTAATGCTGCCATGACATACATTTTTGCTGTAACAGGGAAGGAAATGCACTGCCTATCCTGCTGTGAAGCTTAATGTGGTTCTGGCAGGAGCAACATGGCTGGAACCTGAACCCATAAGCCGTTGCTTCACTGATGGAAATCTGGTTACTGGAGCTGCATGGCCAGGGCACCCTGAGTTCATTTCTCAGTTGATGGCACTACTTGGTATTCGAGTATCTTTCTAGTTCTAGCTGCATTTTGTGATGTACCTAATAACAAATGAATAAAGCTTGGCAGTTTCCATATATTATAAATATGAGGATGTGTTTTACTGTACTGTATTTTGTGGTCCTATAATGTGCAAGGCATGGATGCACTTGTTACTTTGAGCATAAGGACTTTTTGGTGGTTGAGTTCAGTTCCTCTGTAATAAAACCATGCAGTATTTGGAGCAGTTAAACGTTATTGGCGCATATAGTAAAGTAAATGATAATGCATTTTACTACACCAAATTTGACATTGTGCTGTATTTGGTTGGTGTAGTGATAAGTAAAGTAAATTTCATGAGAGTTGGATATAGCGTGATATGGTGCCTGGTTATGTACTACGTATGGAATGATTTTATTACACGGGAGTCGAATTCTGCTAGTTTGCAACTTTCTTTTTTCTATGAAATTATTATTTTTCCCAATTTTCACTAGTTGGTCCCTTCGAAGATAGGCAGTACTGTTGATATATATTAATTCAAATAACTTATTTTTAACTCCTAAATTTATTCTTATTAAATAAAATAAAATAAATATTTTAACTTGAACAATGTAAATGTTAAATATTTATTATTTATAATTAAAAATTATAATAAATTGTATATATATATATATATAAATACTATATTTTAATATATAAATTATATTTAAAATTTGTATAAATAGATATTTTTACACAAATTATATTTTAGATTTATGATAAATAATATATATTGTAGTATAAAATTATTTTTATTTAATGATAATTTATTTTAAAATATTAAAATTTATTAATAATTAATCATGATACATAAATATTAAATTATATAAATAGTTAAAAAATTCCTAAAAATCTTTATGTCAAAGAAAAACTTTTGACATTATATTAGACTACAACCTTATCCTAATTCATCCCGATTCCAACCTTTTAATTAATTTGAGCCTAAGTTTAGGGATTTTATGTATTTTAATAATTAGTTAAAAAAAATTACCAGGCTATGTTATATGTAATGGTATTTATGGGTCAAATTTTGAAAAATTTAAATTGAACTAAACCGATTCATTTTATAAAAATAAATAAATAAATTAATTTTTTTATATTTCTTTTATAAAATGAACTAGTTCAGTTTTAAAAATAATATAGATCAAATTTTTTAGCATGGATTAGTTCGATACGATTATTCTCTTTATACTCATATTAATTGATTTTTCTAAAAAATTAAATTGAATTAAATCGATCTACTTTATAAAAATGGAGCGAGTAACTGAATTAATTTTACAAAATGAACTGGTTCATTTTTTTTCTCTAACTAGATCAAATATTTCAATCTAGATTGGATTAGTTATGGATCAATTTGAATTTTTACCCACTTTATTTATATTTATAAGTGGAAATTGAGAAACATATCTAAAAGTAATAAAATTCATATACTTTTCACCTATACATAGACACAAGATTTAAACTTTTTTGAACAGGGAACTATTAAACTAGAAATTATATAGCTTTAAAAATTGACAAAACATTCTTGATTCTATATGGTACTTATAATTCAACACCAACAGAATAGTCCTTACTTCTCAAGACCCATTATCGCATTGATCCATAATCATCTGGCTGATAGAACAGAAATGGAAGCAGTAGCATTAGATGAAGAACCAGCTGTTGAGCTAGAATTGCCTTCCTTTGTCTTTATATTCGTTTCAACAAAAACAGGCATAGTTGGTCGCAAATGCTCTAATAAACTTTTGCTTTTGAGTAGGACTACTACTTCAGACATTGTTGGCCTTGTTGCTGGTGATGCTTGAGTGCACAACAAAGCAATTTCTATTATTTTTCTCACATCTTCTGCATCATACTCATTAGGGTCTACGTCCTTGTCTACTAGCTCCAAGTGCATGCCTTTCTCGTACAACTTCCATGTCTGTTAAGTGAAAACCAAAGGTCTTATACTCATAAGGTAAAATGTCATGAGAAAACCAACAATTCCTAGTTATAGAAATTTGCTTACTCGTTGAAGAAGGTATTCACGACTTTCCTCATCACCTTTCACATCTGTACTCTTTTGCCCACTTATAATTTCTAAGACTACAATACCATAACTATAGGTATCAGCCTTCTCAGATAATTGACCATGCATTGCATATTCAGGTGCTGTGTATCCCCTAACAAATGCATAATATATAGTCCATAATTAATAAGAGAACACTCACACATAACATGTTATCTTTTGCTACAACTTGAGACACATACTCAAATAAATGTGAAGAAATTCAAGCTAATGCAATTGTGTTGACTTACAATGTTCCTGCAAATCTTGTGCTAAGATGAGAACGATCCTCTGGCAAAAGCCTTGCTAACCCAAAATCAGCAATTTTTGGTTGAAGATCATCGTCCAGAAGGATATTAGAAGTCTTTATATCTCTATGTATGATGGACACATGGAATTCCTCATGTAGATATGCTAGTCCCCTTGCCGTGCCTAAAATTATATCATATCGTTGTTTCCAATTGAGAGAACCTTTTTTGTCACCTGTTTTCCATGTTCATACACTTAAGTTTATGGAAAAGATCGAGAAGAAACATAATAAATATTCAAAAATATGATTCAATTGAAGGTTGATGTGAGTTACCAAATAAAAATTTGTCAAGGCTACTATTTGCCATGTATTCATAAACTAAGATTCTCTCTTGGCCTTTGCTGCAACAACCCAGAAGTCTAACAAGATTACGATGATGAACATTACTTATAAGCTTCACTTCGCCTTCAAAATCATCTTCCATCTTACTTGATTTTCCCAATACTAGTTTCTTGACGGCAACAACTTTTCCATTTTTAAGAATACCCTGTTTAATAGTATGGCTCACAGATGAGTTTTTTTTTTTTTTTTGCCTTGCTAATTTGCTATATATGTAGCTTTAACTACATCTATATGATTTTTAAAATCATAACATGTATTTAAATTGGATGAAAATATAAAAGATAGAGATGAATAAAAAATATCAAACTTTTATTATTTGTTTGAAAGGAAGAAAGAGAGAGAACACATTCATGTGAGGTCTAATATACAGAGAAACACTTTCCTCTTAAACTGACATAAAATGAGATGCAAAGGACATACTAATTCTTCATTTCTTTAAGTTGTTTTGATCTCTTAAAATATTAATATTTGATATAAATATATTTAAGTAATAAACAATTTTAAATTAAGAAGGAAAAGTAATGGAGTACAAAATTGGCTATTTTTTTTTAAATAGTATAAACGTTTTTTTTTTTATATATTATTTATTTATTATACTAATCCAAATAAGCCAAGAGGTATTCCTCTCATCCTTTTCTTTTTTATTAATATAAGCGCACATATTTTTTATTTTGCTTTTCTTTTATTTGTATCATTATTCTTATTTCTTTTCTATGTATTTCATTCCTAATTCAAACAAAGCGTAAGAGTTAGTTTTATTTGGTAAATAAATTTTATTTTTCTTTTTATTTACAAAAATGTTATTTTATTTTCACTTTATTTCATATTTTTTAAAATTTGTACCAAAAATTTGGAAAAAAAAATGTTATTTTTTGTTATTTTTAATGTAAATAGAAAATAAAGTAATATTTTTGCAACTATTTATAAAAATAAAACAATTTATCAAATAAAAAATATATTAATTGAAAAATTAAAATAAATCACACAATTATCATTGTCTTCTTCCATGCTTTCCATTAAAATATATTACATTGTTTTATTTTATTCACTCTAATATAAAAAAGCATAACTCTTGTTCTCAAGTTGATTTAGTTAGCGATTATATATAGGTTTGGTTTAGATAGTTTTATTTAAATCATTTTAACAATCAAAAGTAATACATTTTCAAATCATGGGAACAATGTAATTTTTTTAAAGACTAAAAAAATTATTTTTTAAAAAAGATAAAAAAAATCTTATCCTATTAAAAAATACAGCATAAATATATACCTTGTATACATCACCAAAACCTCCTTCTCCAAGTTTATTTTCAGCCTTAAAATTTTTTGTTGCAGCTTTCAAATCTTTATACTTGTAGTTAACTGGACCTTTCAACTCAGTTGCTCCCAATATGTTACCTGCCAAGGAACACCCGAGTTTTGACTTTGCAATAAATAAATGAGAGGTGACTTCAAGATTAGCTTAATTTGTAATTAAAACAATTTATAATAGAAAATATTAAGAAAGCTTTTGCAAAAATAATCAAAAAACCAATCATGAAGGAAATTAGGAAACAAAATAAAGAAATTATAATGGCTTTGAACAAATTAATCTTCTTCGTACTGCTTATCATTTTATCTTTTCTTCTATTTGAAAAGCATCAAAAGTGAAAAGCATGAACTAATTAATATTTAATCACAAACACATTATTACATTTGAAGTGTTTTCCACATTTACTAATTACCTCTGGGAACCCTCTTTGGTTTTGTAAACCATCGCCAAGCAAACAAGGCAAGGATGAGAACAACACCTCCTGCAACACCACCTATAATGGCCCACTTCTTGCTTGAACCTCCTGTAGTACATGAAGGAAATTTTCTTCACTTCCAAAATTAAATATACATTCAGGATTTCTTTTATATATTTTATTTCGTTTTTTTAAAAAAATATATTGAAAAGACGATAAAAACAAGAAAATAGAGTAAAGTCCATAAAAATAAAAATTCTTTTTCATTGACTTAGATATAAAGATGCCAAAAAATAGTCAGTCTGACCCTAAATAGAATTGGACCAGACAAGTCAGTACGTAATTTTATTTTAAATCATATTTTTTTATGATTATTTATAAAAATAGAAAATGCTTTAAGAAGCTATATATAGAATTTGTTGTAATTGTACCTTGTTTTAAATAGGGTGTGATATCAATGGTTTGATTATCAGCAAAGAAGCGTGTGGTAGAGTATCTCATGAAACAACCAGCATCATAAGCTCTACCCTCTGTGTTGGGAAGACAACTTTGTAAGTTGTTGTATCCAACTTGCATGCAACTGAGACATTTAGCCTCAGTGGTAGTTTCAACACACTGTGCAATGGCATAGATTGCAGCACCACCAACAACCACCTGTGTCTTAGTAGCTGCATAAAACCCTTTGATTTTTGGTGTTGCAGTTTGGAGATTGGTCAGCACTTGTTGTCCAACTGATTTTAAACCAGTGACATTTGAACTTATGTTTCCACATGATACGCCACTGCCAAGTTCATTCGTCTGATCGTAGAACCTCTCGCTCTCATACCTGCTCACGTTAATTTTCTATATTAACATAAACTGTATTATTATTTATACATGAGGACTGAATCATGAGCAAACTGTATAGTATTTTTTATTTCCAACAAATAATCATTATTTTAAGTTTGATTATTAATTGCGTGGTTTTAGTTTGGCTTAAAACATGTTTGATTGCTACATTTTATTATTGTGATTGTTACATGTAAACGATATTTTTTTTTATATGAATATAAAATTATTTAATACTCCATCCATGTATATTAAATTAGCATATATATGTAATTTATAATTTTATTGGCTTTCTTATTATTTAATTTCAACAAAATTTAATAGAAAAATATAACATAATATATAATTATATAATTCAATTATTGAATCAATAAAAATCATATTCTATATATTATTGACTGTATAATAATTAATGTAACTTATACCATATAATTTCATCAATACATTATGTAAGTAAGAGGACCTTATAAGAATTTAGAGACAAAAGAATGAGACGATCTGATTGTGTAATTATATAGCTAAGATCATATAGACATAAAAAAAATGTAATATTTTCCATTAAATGATATAGTTTATATATATATATATATATATATATATAATTAATTAATTAATTAAAATTAAGTCCTTGAACTCTTGGATGCTGAATATGATTTTTATGAGTTTATTTGGATAAATTTATCTATAAAATTTATTAATTTATAAAACAATTAAAAGATGATTTTTTAAATTAAAATTAACCTGTTTGGATAAATTTACCTATAAAATTTATTAATCAGATAAAACAATAAAAAGGTGAAATAATTTTCTTTTTAAAAATAAAATAAACCTATTAAACAATTTGCAAGTTTATAATTGAGGACTTGAAGGTTGAGAATTCAACTCCAAAACTAACAGCTCCCATCAAACCTGTAATTTATAATTTAATTTGCAGACTTTTTTTTAATAACGTTCTCTACTCTTTTTTTAAACTTATTATGTATAAGTTAATTTTAGTTTACAAAAATAATTATCATTTTTATTTTTTATTTTAAATAAAAATATTTTTAATTTTTTTTTTAATTTTACTTACTTTATTTTTTAGTTTCTATATTTAAAATATTTTTAATCTTTTTAGTTTCTATCATTATTTTTTTTCAACATTATTTGTTTTGTATTAACATATTAGAGATTTCTAATTTTGTGAGATTAAATTTTTTTTTCAACAATAGATGTTGGTAATAAGGATACGAAAGAAACATGAAAACTCAAGAACATAATTTAAAGTAACTTTAACATAATAAATTCAACATCAAATATATAAATTTAAAATAATATCATTGTCACGTCACATGAAATAGCCAACGTTACAAGAGAGCAAAAACATTAAAAGAATTTTAAATAGAGATTAAAATGATTTATCTTAAATCATAAACACTAAAAATGATTAAAAAAATAAGTACAGAAATTAAAAATATCTAATTTAAATTATAGAGATTAAAAAATAAAGTAAATGAAGTTATAAAAATAAAAAAAAAAAATAATTTAATTTTATTTTATAAGTGTTTATAAAGAAATTGATCTGATGAGACTGTGTACCTGAGGAAGCAGCCATCATAGATGACTCTTGCACCGTTGGCGGAGGAGCAGTTGCGGATTTGGGTGGAAGCTGTGTCAAAGCAAGCAAGACAGTCATTTTTGGAGAGATAGTTTCTGCATTGAAGCATCGCATACGTCACAACATCTCCTCTCGCTTCCTGTGCCGTCGCAAAGTGCGTGCTCTCATTCTTCACCTCTCCTCTCAACTCTGCAAACGTTCCATTGATATTCGCATAGAAGCTTCGCACGTTGGAAGCGTTGTATGTGCTGCACCCTGGGTTTATCAGATTCGTCTGTGGGTCTGCAACTGCATCTTCAACTATACTACTGCTCCACCACATCAAAGTCATTAAGGCCACAAGATTAAGTTGAAACATCTTTTAGGAGTTTGTGTTTGGTGGAGATGGAATTAATGAAGTGTATTGCTATATATCACGAACTTGGACTTGGCTTTCCTTGTCTTTATAGTCTTCGTGTTTAAATTAGTCACAGAATAACCCTAGAGTACGTCCAAGGGCTCCACGACAAACATTTTTGTTATTTTATGTATAGATCATAATCATAATTAATCAAGGTTACATTACCCTTTTTAGTATTTTTTTCGATTTAGTTGGGTAATTTATCTTTTAAAATTTCAATTTAATCTTTTATGTGTTGATTGTTTATAAAAGAGAAAAATGAGTTGATTGTTAAAGGTATTGACATTTTTTTTTATTATAAATGACTTATATGGGGGTCAAATTGAAATTTATTGAAAGCATAAATGACCAAGTTAAATCTATTTTATAGAACGAGGATCAAATTGAATCTAAGTTAATAAAAGAATTTCAATCTATATTTTCCTATTATTAGCTATGTTTCATGTTTTTACATATGTATTGATTTTTTTTTGTTAGTTTGAAAGTTCAACAGTTGGGCTTAGGTTTCTAAACCATAAGTTAGGTGTCATGGTTAGGTTTAGGAAGCTTCTTTGTGTCTTGTTAGCTACAAATAGCAAAATAAATAAATAAATAACAAGGGAATTTAAATGGAGGCATTTGTTCTTTTAGCTAATTGGTTTGTTGGGGTGGATCTTAATATAGAATTATATAGGTAATTAACATATACAATACCTTATAAAGATTTGCATTATGTATTGACAAGCGAAGCTTCAAATATGTTTTTTTTTTTTTTTTTTTTATGATTAGTTTGAGTTAGTTATTAGGATATAAAATCCTTGTCCAACTTTTTTATGGACTAATTTTAGCTACATATTGAGATGTGCAGTTCTTTTTACAAGTCTAATGTAGCTATATATTTTTTTCAATGATTATACCAAATGAAACTTCATATGTTTTGTAATGTAGTGTGCTATCACTTAAAACTTTAATTTTGTAAACTTATTATGTGGATACATTTATTTTCGTACTTAATAATTGATTTAAATTTGTTCAATTGGTTATGTTTGAACACAGTTTATATTCATCATACCCAATTTGTTTCAATAATTGGTCTTTCATGCTTTTAAATAAGTTCAAGTGGATCATTTTTTATTTATAAATATTTTGAATAAAGTTCAATGTAGTCCTTCACATAATTCATATATTAAAACTATATGACAATGTGTAATTAACGGATCAACTTGATTTTTTTTTTTTTTAACATTAACCGTCAGGATTGTCACAGAAAGAACACTTTGAAATCACTCTAAACATAAAAGACTAAATTAATTTCTTTTAGGAGATAAAGACAAAATTAACCAAATTTAAAATATAAAATAATGTCTAAAAATATAATTTTTTCATTCATTAACAATATAAGGAGCAAGGAGTTTACAAGTCTTCATCACAAAAAACAATGACTTATGAATTTTGAAAGAAGGAGATGCGATGGCGTTGAGTGGACTATTTAATGAGCAATGACTGTAGAAATTAAGCGTAGTCATGACGGATAAGGTGCTTTGAAAATTCGGCGTTTACTTAATATGTGAATTATTTTCTTAAGGTGCGCAAAACTACACGTCTCTCATACTCATTAATTTGTACATAAATTATGTAGGCGACATTTTTATGTCACTTTATTTTAAAAGATATATAAAATTAAAATAAATACGAACGTCGTCTGAAATACGTCAGAATTTAAGCATTTTAATTAATCTTTTCCTTTGTCAGACGATCTAGTTTATGAAATCAACTGGGTTTAATTAAGTACCACATACATGACAAGGCTTTTTAACGTATTATTAATGAGATATTGAAGAGACGAAACTTGTGTTGTTTAATTAAGTATTAGGATTTGATTCTTGATATGAGTAGGATGCTACAATCGAAGGTTTTTTTTTTTTTTTTTTTTTGAAATTATATTTACAATTACACATTCAAAATCAGGGTATTGTATATATCGCTTTATTTTTGTAGGTCCATCTAATGAAAAAAAAATATATTTTTATATTAAAAAAAGTGACGCATCACTAGTAAGAAAACATGAAATAAATATATACATCTTTGCTAACTAGTTATGCTCTCTAGTTTTTTTATTTTTATTTTTTGGACGAAAAAAAAAAGATTTCATTAAATGAGAGGATAAAGGATATATACTAGGGATATTCAATCTATATAATTTTTATTTACACAAGTAAATATTTCTCATGTAATCTTCTTTCTCTAAGTATCCATCCGTATTACAAACAAAAATCGTCTCAAAGTACTTACAACTAAAATGGACAACTTACATCTATAATTGATTTTACACAAAAAAAAAACCTATTAAATCCTCTATTTCTACAATCTACACCTATACCTTGTCAACAATAAATGCCCTTCCTCAATTGATGGCATAAGATATGCAAGTCTCAAGACTTACCATCCATTGAGTCAAAGCTAAAATTAAAATGTTTATTATTATTTTTTTTATTGAATCTTAACCAAACAAATGATGTGAACATTATGTCTTTGTAACAGTTTTAATCTATCAAAATTCCTTCATTTAAATACACAAAATTTTCTATGTCCCCATAAATTCCAAATAACTACGTACCACACAACTTTCCATCTATATGTTGAAAGAGGAAGTGATAATTATAATATATATATATATATATATATATATATATATATATATTATTCAATTTAGGTAATTATTGAAATATTCTATGCTTATAAATTTTGTTTTTGACCACAAAACAATAAGTGAAGAGTTAATTTCAATTTTAGAATTTAATTATTTAAACATTAGGTATTTTTAATATTTTCTTTGTTGAGATGTAACACATAGAAAAATAATTTTGAAGTTACAAATTTCAAAGGAGAATTATAGTTTTTAGCTACATAGAATACTATTTTAAGCTAGTAAAATTCGCTCAAAGTAACCAAATCACCGCTTGAAGCAAGTAAAGTCAGAAAGTACCCCTAGAAGTACGTACATGCTTGCTCAAAGCAAGCTACATAAGTGCTTTGAGTGAGAAGACATTACAAGCCCAATTGAGAAAAAAACCCATTAAAAATATTATAAAAATAAGATTTTAAGACGTCTCAATATTCATTCTTACTTTTCTTAACACAATTTTAAAGAGATTAGAAAGGGTTTTTGTGAGATCATTCTTATAATTATGGGTCGCTTAAAGGTCCTTTTCTTCTTGTGTAAACCTTAGTCATGAGTGACTGACTAAGTCCTCTTCTGTTGGAGATTGATGTAGCTGTTGTACTAATGTAATCTTCTTTGTTCTCATTCAATATATTGATTTTATTTAGTTAATCATTTTACTCTTATGCTTAATACATGTTTTGCGCAATGCATGATTTTATAATTTTAACTAAGGTTGAAAAACTCTTTTAGAATTACGATCTAGAATAAAACACTGATAACATTTATTATCAAAGAATTAGAATAAATCTTATGAGTCGATTTTTGATCATTGACATTAACAAACTTCGTTATGGAATTGAGATTTTTGCTTTATGCTCCTTTTAAAAATATTTTATATTAATATTTATATAATTTTTTCAAAGTTCCATAATTTAAAAATATTTTTGACATTTTCAAAATTCACTTAATATAAATATAATTATTTTTTTCAACATCTATTTCTAATATTTTTTTTATTTGAAATATTATTATTAATTTAAAAAATCTCATTTTAAAATTTATTTTAAATTCAATAATATGTTGACCAGATATATTATTCTACATCTAACCATAACACATGGTGTGAACGTGACCCAAATTATTCATCATTATGTATATATATGTTTGGAGGCTTGTGTGATTTATAATTTTATAATTTGTCCTTAATCCTACTGGTTATATATATACAATGTGTACAAGTGAGATTTCTAACATGAAATGTGTTGTTAAATATAATTAAGATATTAAAACTTGATAGTGATCAATACGACATGGTCAATGGTATATGGTAATCTTACATTCAAACATGTTGGATTAGATTGGTTGAAGAGTCTAAGCCACGTTGTGGATGGTCTCAATTCTACGTAGCTGATAGTGACCACTTCAATCGGTCAATGTCACATATAACTAATATTTTGGGTTAAACGTCATCGACAAAATCATTGATCGACCCATATAAAAATTCTTAAGGGAAAGTTTCAGCCTTCATTTAATAATTAATTAACTAACGGACTCCTTCATTCATCATCAGCTTGTTAACGAGTAGTTCATAGTTCAATTAAATACAGATTCAACATCACGCATTTGCAACTTAACCTTATATAACTATCCACACACACATATATAGTATACACAAAAAATTCGAATTTTAGTGTTTTTTTAATAGATAAAAAATAAAATATATTTTTATTTTTAAATATAAAGAAAATTTAACTATTTTTATTTTATTTAATAATATTATTTTTAAAATATTTTTTCTTCGATGTATAATTATTTGATGTCACTACTTTTTAAACATTTGTAACAAGAGTAGCATTATAAAGGTATTATTGGATTAGTAAATATTAATTTAATTAACTAATTTTTTATTATGTGTGAAACCATTTTTTAATTATAAAAGAGAATGAAAGGTGTATGCTATAATTATTTATTTTTAGTACAAATATATATTATAAAATTAATTTTAATAGAAATATACTGCTTCCATTTCAAAATTAATAAGTGTCATCTTAAGTTATTTTACATAAATCAAGAGAAGCAAATAAATAAATGAAAGAGAATAACGATTTTACAAAAAATTAATTTTCTTTGCTAGAAATGATGCAACACAATAACCATTTTCTAAATAATATTATGAGAGGTACTTTGTATGTTCTTTATTATAAGTAAATTAGTTATTAACATTAAATTTTGTTGTTTCCATAAGATTATTTCTAAATTGTCCTTATTATAAATACAAAAAAAAAAAAAGTACAACTAAAAAGATCATATATTAAAAGAGAGATATTTTAGAAAAAAATATTATTAAATGATGTAAAAGTAGTTAAATTTGCTTAAATTTATGAATAAAAATGTATTTTTACTTATAATAGAGAACAAAGAAAGTATAATTAATGAAAAAAATTAATTAATATTATACTGAAAATCTAACAAAACACTTATTTTAAAATTTATTTTATTTTTAAACACGATACAGAAGAAGTATATTTTAAAATTATTTATTTTTAGTTTTATTTTATTTTATTTTTTATTTAAAATTTTACAAATATTCACATATATTCATAAATACTAATAAATATATATAAAATTGATAAATATCTATTAAATGAATAATCACAATAAATTAGATTAGATAAGTGACAAAATTTACTATCCAACTTATCCCATCGTCACCCTGGTGACTTTTTGGATTGTCGACAAATGCCCCTAGAAACTTTATTATAGGCTTATGAACCATATTTTGACATTTTGTTGATAAATATGTGGTTGTCTATTTCGATATATAGCATGTTACTTGATGACCACCTAGGGCACATTAGGAATGTGGTTGAAGTATTTAGGAAAGAAAACTCTTGTATGCTAATAGGGACAAGTTTACAATTTCAACCAGACAAAGAACATGGATTAAGCACTTTTAAACTAAGTAAAAGCAAGGTAAATAAGTAATCTTCTTCGTTTACGATAAAATCAACCAACAAAGAGCGAGGAATCAAATTGGACTCAGAGTTGCATGATTTTGAACGAGATAAATAGAAAACATATAATATCTCACGTGGGCAAAAACATTCTGAATTCTATACTCTACCAAATAAATATCAACAGCACTACAGCCACTATTTGACAACGTACGTTCTACTTGTACCATTGATTAACAACTGAAATGAAAAACAATCTTAATATATTTGAATAAGCATCTCTAAAAAATATTTTTAGAAAAAAATAAGAAAAAAATTAAAACAGACTATTTCATAAGTTAAAATTAGCTTATGTAAGAGTTAAAAATAAAAATTTTGAGAAATTAATTAAATAGAATTTTTACAAATTAACATATGCATAAATTAATTTTAATTTATAAAGAAATTATTTAATTTTTTCTTCCAATTTCTCTTTCCTATAAGTGTTTATGGATAAGTTTACTCAAACATATCCTGTATCTAATTTATTTTATTATTTTATTGGTTGAAGTGATGAATAACCTTTGCAACATCTCATAATTAATCATCGAGCTGATACAACAGAAATGGAGGTTGTTGCATTAGATGAACTAGTGTCGCTTTCCCGAGGTGCAATATTTGTTTCAACAAACACAGGCATACTTGGTCGCAGGTGCTCCAATAAGCTCTTGCTTTTGAGTAGGGATACTACTTCAGACATTGTTGGTCTCGTTGCAGCTGATGCTTGAGTGCATAATAAAGCAATTTCTATGATTTTCTTCACTTCTTCTACATCATATTCATTAGGGTCTATTGCCTTGTCCACAAGCTCCAAGTGCAAGCCTCTTTCATGCAGTTTCCATGACTATTAAGTGAAAAATCAAAGGTCTCATAATCATAGAACTAAACATCTTAAGAAAATCAACAATTTCTAGTTATATAACAACTTGCTTACTCTTCGAAGAAGGTATTCATCAACCTCATCATTCTTCACATCAGTACTCTTTTGACCACTGATGATTTCCAAGACTACAATACCATAGCTGTAGGTATCAGCCTTCTCTGATAATTGACCATGCATTGCATACTCGGGTGCTGTGTATCCTCTGGCAAGTGCATGATGTTAGTTCATTGTTAATAAAATAACATTTTACACATAGTATGTCGCATTTTTCCCTCATAAGTTTTTAATATGCTACAACTTGATGCTAAAACAAATTTCAAGAAATTCAAGTGAATGCAATCATTTTTCCTTACAATGTTCCTGCAAATTTTGTGCTAAGATGAGAACGATCTCCTGGTAGAAGCCTTGCTAACCCAAAATCTGCAATTTTGGGCTGAAGATCATCATCTAAGAGGATATTAGCAGTCTTTATATCTCTATGTATGATGGATACATGGAATTCCTCATGTAGATATGCTAGTCCCCTTGCCGTGCCTAAAATTATGTGATAGCGTTGTTTCCAGTTGAGGGAACCTCTTCTGCTACCTATTTTCGAAGAAAGATTATTGACGAAGAAATGAAAATAATAAATAATTTTAAAACTATTTGTTGTTGACAAGATTTACCAAATATGAATTTATCAAGACTGCTATTTGCCATGTATTCATAAACTAGGATTCTTTCTCGGCCTTTGATGCAACAACCAAGGAGTCTGACGAGGTTTCGATGATGAACATTACTTATAAGTTTCACTTCGCCTTCAAAATCGTCCTCCATCTTGCTTGATTTCCCCATCACTAGTTTCTTCACGGCAACAACTTTGCCATTTTTCAGAGTACCCTATTTAATAGTATGCATGATTAGGAATGAAGACAAGCTAAACTGTGAAAGACTTAATGAAAAATCATACATGTACAATAAAATTGTAGAACAATTTGTACAATACTAATATTATTTTTTGTATTTATCTCTTTCTATTACATCATTTATTAAATTTATTGATAATGGAAAGATATAGACACAAAAATTAATATTACATATATAAATTATTGTATGAACTTTTATACATTTATCATTACTTTTACTTAATTAAATTTGGCCTATTTAAAAAAATTATGGAATAAGCATAACTTGTTATATGTTATAACTTTTTTATTTTTTTATTTTTTTAAAGATTTGATCTAAATCTTTTAAAATCTAACTTGTCCTACTAACTTATTCAAGAAATTATTTCATATTATATATATATATATATATATATATATATATATATATATATATATATATATATATATATATCAATAAAGAAAGACTTTTTATAAAACAAACCATAAATTTTTAAACTAAAAATTATTATTGCTCAAAAAAGGGTTATTAGTGGAAATAGTTAGCATAGACTTATAAGAGTTGAGTTATCCAATATAAATATGTTTTTAAAGTCTAATTGATCTTGATGATAACTTATTTAAACAAATATCTTATCATAAGAACTTAAAAAGGCATAAATTTCCCCTTTAATAAGTTAATTATAGATTTTTTTTAATGAATGTTAACATAGTTAATATTTAAAAAGGGTAAATATATACCCCTCTGATTTTAAATATAACTAAAAAAATTATTCACATTAATTAAGAAAGTTTTTTTCCCATTATTTATTTTTGTTAAACCCATAAAAATTATCTTATTTTCCTAAATTATATCCTTTCTAAGATCTTGATATCAAGAATAAAAAAAAATATTGAAAATATAATCTTAATTAAATGAATGAATATTTTAAGGATGGTAATATTAAATAAAGTGAAATTAGTTGATATTTACTTATATTTTATATCAATAAACATGATATTTAATTTTCTTATATTCACAACCGAAAAAGTATAATTTTAACCAATGTTTTTAAAATTTGACCAATTACTCAACGTGTCAAGACACTTATTTAAGAGTAATAGTTCAACAATAAATGAATTGTGGTCAAATTCATATTAATAAAATAAAATAATAATAATTAAATGATATAAAATAATATTAAATAAATATAATATCATGATTTCATAACACTAAAAATAAAATAAATCTTTAATATTCAAAATAAACTTAAAAATATAAATATAGTATTTAAGTTTAAATTTAATAAAATATAAGTGCATTAATAATAATAAATTTACATTTAGAATAAAAAATGTGAAATTAATGTACAATAAAATTGAAATCGTCAAGATATAAAAACTGTAAATTAATATAATTGACTAAATTATTCTTTGTGAGAAAATTATTAAAAATGATAAAGATAATTTATTTTAATTTATAATCTTTATCAAATATGTTTTTGTTTATTATAAAATATTTTGAATGCATTTTTAAATTTTAAAAATAAAAATTTCAAAAATAAAAAGAAACTAAAAAATTTATTTTTAAACATGATGAGTTCAACCCAATTTTCTACACTGAATTTGGACCAGTTTAAATATAGTTCCTGACCAATTAGAAAATTTACTAATTTTTTTAAGTTAACAGATCGGTCACCCAATTAATTTCCAACCAGACCGATTGAATCATCACTCATCAGTCTCATCGTGTTTTGACTACTATAATTTTAAAATATTATAATTTTTTTTAATATAATAATCATACTAACAAAAATATTATTTATGTTTTCTTAAATAGATTGATTTGTCAAGATTAAAAGGCTTTTTGAATTACCTACGTCCTGAGTATTTTAAACAAACAAATTTTTATAGAAGACTCAACCTAGTTCGTTTCTTAAAAATGTCTGGTTTTGCTTGAAATAGATACAATAATTTGTAGGCTCTCTTATTAGGCGGCTAAACTATTTCCAATTCTACACTTTTTTTTATAAATATTTTTAAAAATAATTACAAAATATAAATTTATTTCAAATTTTAAAGATTTGTAAAGGAAATTAGGAAAATATTTTTATTTTTATTTTTAATGTAAATACAAAATAAAGTAAAATAAAATAATATTTTTTAGGGGTGGACATATCGGTTTTAGTCGGATTCAAGGCAACAAGCCCAATCCAATAGATGAAAGTTGGATTTTTTTCTTTTAAGAATATAACATAAATTTACCATTATAACATTGAAAAATACAACATAAATTTACCTTGTATACAGCACCAAAACCTCCTTCTCCAAGTTTATATTCAGTACTGAAATTTTTTGTTGCAGTTTTCAAGTCATTATACTTGTAGTTAACTGGACCTTTCAACTCAGTTGCTCCCAATATGTCACCTGCTAATTAAGGAACACACGAGTTTTCATTTTGTAATAAAAATGAGAGATGACTTTTAGATTTGCTTATTTTTTAAATAAAATTATTTATAATAGAATATTTATTATAAAGAGAGCTTTCAAAAAAAAATTATTATCCACACAAAAATCAAAACCAATCATGAACTGAATCAGGAGACTCTAAAAAAATGAAGGAAATTAGGAAACAAAATGAAGAAATTATAAACGGAGTTAATTCAGGATAAAAAACAGAAGTTGATGACGAACAAAAGTACTTATCATTATACATGTATATATTTATTTGAAAAGCATCTGAAAGTGCAAATTAGCATGAAGTAATTAATACCAAACATTGCATTGAAGACTTTCCACATTTACTTACCTCTGGGAACACCCTTTGATTTTCTAGACCATCTCCAAGCAAACAATGCAAGAAGGGCAACAACACCTCCCACAACACCACCTATAATAATAGCCCATTTCTTGCTAGAACCTCCTACATACAGCAAAGAAATTCACATCAATTCCAAACCAGGCCTGCAGTTGGCATACAAAAATTAAAGACATCTTTTTATTAGGCACTTTATTTTTATTTTAAACCCTATTTTTATAATTATTTTTAAAAGGGTGAGAGTGATATTACACTAAGAATAATTTTAAATATAGATACTTCACTTAATAATTCACAATATATTTACATTTTAATGATTCAACTATATTAAAAAAATTTATTGAATAGATAAGACTATGATTTTTTTTGTAAAATTTAAAAAATATTTATACTTCATCATATAAATTCAAATTAACATATATATTATATATTTTTTTCATATCACAAGTATTTTCCACTTATAACAATCATGTTCAAGCTAGGTACATATAATTACTATATATATGACAAAATTCTCCCTTAATATGAGTATTTAACATATTTTATACCCAAAACTCGACTTCAAGATCATTAATCAAGTTAGAATAAATCTTATTAGTTGATTCACATACTCATTAATAAGTTAGTGTATAATATATTTCTACATGTAAATGTTAATTTAAGTTTATATAATAAAGTATCATATAGTTTTTAAATTTTGTAAAAATTTATAATCTTGATTTATTCAATCAAAATTTTTAATTTAATAGTTACATTGTTGAAATTTAATATATATGGTGAGTTAAGTGAAATAACTATATTAAGAACTACTTGTGAAGTAACTTGATCTCCACTTTTTTTTTTTTTTTTTTTTTTTTCTTTTTAAAGTAGAAAATATTTTAAAAATTTATATTCCCAACCACTTTTATCTAAATAGCATCAACTAAAGGAGAATTATTGTACCATGTTTAAAAAAGGGCGTGATATCAATGGTCTGGTTATCAGCAAAGAAGGGTGTTGTGGAGTATCTCATGAAACAACCAGCATCATATGCTCTACCCTCTGCGCTGGGAAGGCAACTTTGTAAGTTGTTGTATCCAATTTGCAAGCATGTCAGACAATTAGCCTCTGTGGCAGTTTCAACACACTGTGCAATAGCATAAATTGCACTGCCACCAGCCACCTCTGTCTTAGTAGCTGCATAAAAGCCACTGATTTTTGGTGTTGCAATTTGGAGATCCATTAGGGCTTGTTTTCCAGTTACTGCAAAATCAGTCACACTTGAAGTCGTGTTCCCACATAATACCCCACTGCCTAGTTCAGCTGTCTGATCGTAGAACCTTGCGCTCTCATACCTCATCACATTTCAGAATATATAAACAAACATCAAACACAGGCTCTAATTCTCAATAGCCTCTTAATGTGAATATATTCAACAGCTGAGTAAAAACTCAACTCAAAAGAGTTATATATATACAATAAATGCTCAATATCTAGCCACTTAATTGATTAGGTAAAAATATTAAGATCACGTTAATTTTTTTGTGTTATAACAAATAAATCTAGCCGCTGTAAAAAAAATAAATTTCTAGGCACAATGGTTAATATGTTATCTTTTACGGGACTCTATTCGATTACACGAGTCCAATTTAATCAATAAAAATTACAGTAAAGACAACAAATTTAAATTTAGAACTTTGTATTATAACTCTTAAATTCTCTACTATTAAGTCGACTTTAACTATATGAAACTATTGCTACTGGTTATTTTAGCTGTGATGGTCATGGCTTCAAGATTATCGTTGATAAAGTTGACATTAATGTGTTTGTAGCGGCACCTATGATTATTAACGAAGACACTCCTCTTGTTAAAATGTCTGAATATATATTAAAAAAAAATTGCCGTAATAAAAAATGTCATCCATATAACTACATCTCTCATCTCCCATTCTTAAACCATTATGTCGTGATTAAGGATTACAATGAGATGATTATGAGTTTCTGTATCTTTATTCCTGTTGCTATCTCCTCATTATATACTCATTCATGACCACATCCCTGTTGAGTATAAAATTTGCATTTTCATTCCTATTGATTATCAAATGTATTCAAAATTATTTCATATTTACTCAAAAATTAATTACTTTTTTTTTTAAAAAAAAAATAGTTTAACATAAAATAAAAATTATAAAGTTATATTAATTAAATTATAAAGTTAGCCTAGTGGTTAAGTAAGGAGGGGTTGGGATAGTTAAAAGCATGAGGATCTAGGTTTAATCTTCACTGCGACTATCTTTGTAATCTTTCTTATTTTTACTAAAAAAAAAGTTAAAATTTTACTTAAAATAAAACACGAATTATATAAATATCAAATTAATTTTTTAAAAAATAAATTAAGTTTGTAAAAATTTAAAACTAATATAAGTACGAAAGGAATACATATACATTCATTTCTATCTCTATACATATTTAATAAATTAAATATTATTCATATATATATTTTATCAAACTAAATATTCTGTATCAAAGTTGAGATAAATTTATTTGTGATAGTACCGATCCATTATTGTTGCAAGTCACCTTTCCGAGCCACTGTGAGGTACCGTAGAAAAACTACTAACGCGCCCAATGAAGAATAGAAACAAAAAAATTAGAGAAGAGTGAAGAGGAAAAAGAGAGGATGGAAGATGAAAAAGGGAAAAACATGCAACCATCACCGCTGGCCGCTTGTTGTTAAAGGAGAAAGAGAGAGAGAGAGTAGGCAATAGGCATGAGAAAGAGAGGGTCACTCATGAAAAACAAAAAGGGATCTTAAACGATTGCAGTCATCACTTTCTAAATCATCAATCTTTCGAAATGTGGCAAGCGAAGAGGATCTTAAACGATTACATAAATGTTTAACATGTTGATAAATATGTGATCAGTCTAAAAATTCATTTCGGACAATTCAATTTTCTCAAATTGTTTCTATTATTTTTAAATAAGAAGTCTCTAATTAACATTAATAGCGCACTTGAACTAATTAGATACATATCTTGATTGTGAATGTCCAACACGTTGAAGAACTTTTCCTTCTCTTTCTTTAATGGTCTATGAATCCTATATATGGATTGTTTAAAGAGATTTTAAGACAAAAATATGAGATAATTATTTATAATGTTAACTTAATATGGAAGTCAAAAGAAATATTTCTGTGTAAAGTGGGACTATGCCAAACAAAACCGGCCGCCAGATGAATTATGCACGCTCTTCTGGCAACATATGTATTATATTGTTGGAAAATAGTCGCTGAAGAAAACAGAAGGGATAAGAATTGTGTGCAAACTAGTTGAACTATTTACTAAAAGAAAATGAACAAGAAGTTATGTTTGTTATAAGCTAATTATTTATGTAAAAGTTTGGTTAAATATGTAAAAGAGGTTCGGATAAAATTTCTTTTGGTTGAAAAAAAAAAAAAAGATGTGACATTGACAATCAATATAATCCTAATAATATATATAAGTAATGATAACTTTCGCATTACTAAATATATTTGGTATAACTAGTTTATAAAATGTATATGAGTATACATAAAACTTGAAGTAACATTTAATTAATTCACTACTTGTGTGTAGCACAAATTTTTTATTGTATTATTATTATTATTATTATTATTATTATTATTATTATTATTATTATTAGGTATTCATATTATTAATATGAAATATTAATATTTACTGTCATTATCGTCGAATAATATGTTTAATTATACTTTAATATTTAAGAAAGATTTGTAAAACTGAAACTGATGAGTAATTGCAACTAAAGTTTATGAGTTTTTCTTAATTTGTTACCAATTAAATTTCAATTTAATATAAATCTATTTCTTAAATGAAATTGAAAATAGTCTTCTAAATTTATGTTCTAATCTTTTTATGGTTTATATTTATCTGTATACTTTTTCTTTCATTTCAATTTTTTTTTCAACAAAAGAAAGGGTGCTAAAATATAAAGATTGACCATTGATATATAAAGAGGCCATTTTTTCAACGATTATTCTTTTTATTACAAAAATGACCAGAAATAAATCTACCGTTAAGACTTATTCTTTAAGAAATTATTAAATATTAGTTTGTTCGAATTTACCATACAAATTTTTTGAAATGATAAAAAAATAATTCCCTATACTGATACGAAACATCTCTCATTTGATTCTTGAATAATTCTTTTTTCCATGGTAATCTTGTTATATGTATGAAAGAGATAAACTTTAAAGATTAATTAAAAGAAATAAAAGTTTAAGGATATATCAAATGAAACTAATGTTTTAGATGTGTATATACAACAAATACAAATTAAATCATCTATTCACTTTTTTCTTGTATTTCACTTTCATCTTATTTTTCCTTTATTATTTCTTTTATCACTATCATATATCATATTTGTCACTTTTTCTTTTCATTTCCTTTTTTTTTTTCCTTCTCTATCTCTCCTCTATCCACCTCAATTCACCTGACTTAAGGTGAATGTCGGTCACTAATCATATACAAAAGTGACAAAATTCAGAGAGGTTGAACAATATTTTCCCATTATTTAAATATATTAAACTCAAGTACTCAACAATATTCTGATTATGTAATTATAACAGATAGTCAAGAATCAAGATCATACTTAAGTAAACATTTTTTTACCATCTACCCCATGATTGTGTATAAACACAGTGAAATTTGTGTGCATGAATATATTATACATACCTGAGGAAGCAGCCATCGTAGATGATTCTGGCGCCGTTGCCGGCGGAGCAGTTGCGGATTTTGGTGGTGGCGGTGTTGAGGCAAGAAAGACAGTCATTTTTGGACTGATAGTTTCTGCATTGAAACATAGCATATGTGACCACATCTCCTCTCGCTTGCTCCGTTGTCACAAAGTGCTTGCTTCCATTCACAATCTCTTCTCTCATGTGCGAAAATGATCCATTCAGATTCGCAAAGAAGTTACGCAAGTTTGAAGCGTTGTACGAGCTGCACCCCATGTTTAATAGATTTGTATCTGCTGCTGCATCTGCATCTTCAACACTACTGCTCCACCATATCAGAATAATTACTGCCAATACCTTAAGTTGCACCATAATTTGTGTTTGCTTTCAGATCGAGAGAAGTGTAATAATTGGCATTTATGAGGAACCGGGAATTGCCTTATATATATAAATATAAATATTATATAGTCACTGAGGAGAAAGAGAAGAAGGATAATATATATTTTTGTTATTTTAATTATAAACCATAGTCTGCCATGTATTCAGACGTTGCAATGGCGTTTACTTCATGGAATGATTATAGTATTATACTATATATGATGTTTAGGGCTCTACACGCCTCTAATACTAATATTTGTACATGAAATCTGTTTGCACATCATTCTTATGCCACTTTCTTTTAAATGATATATTAAATAAATACATTTTAAGATTGTTCATATATTAATAAATAAAAGAGAGATGGTCATAAGATAAAAAAAATTGAAATAGGTCTTAGCCTTATTATATCTCTGTGTTTACCTTCAACAACCTTATACTTATTTACTTATATACCTACATTTGTAACATTACCGAGCTAGTCACACACGAGGGGAACTAACTTTATTGATTAATTAATAGAAAGTCAATGTACTCTTTTTTTTTTTTTTTTTTTTTTTTTTTTTTTTTTTTTTGGTTTCGACTCTGTTTGAGTAATATGAGTTAAATTCCGTAAAATTCATATTTTAATTGATAATTAATCGGTTCCTTCTACACACATACACCATATATATTAGAGGAATGCCTCTGCCTTCACCTCAAATTAGAATGTGTAATTTCATCCATGATTCATTTTTTCTCTTATTAATCCTTATGCAATAATAATTAAGACTTTGTGGAGTTAAGATATAATCCACCGATAGAAACAACTTTATTTTGTGGCAATTAATTTGGCGCTACTTAGCAACCAAAAATTACTTTGTTGCTGCTTGGAATTTTTTTTTTGTGACTCCATCTAGCAATCAATTACAGATTAGTTGCTAAATTAAATGTGCATTTTTCGTATTTTCAAGAACATTCTCTACATGGTTAATGAGGATGAACTTCAAAAAGTGGTCGTCATTTAGCGACAAACCTAGCAATTGATTGTTTGCGACTATATGCAATTTTATAGTGATTAATTTAGTTCGACCTCTAACAAAGTATGAATAAAAATAGGCGGCTGTTTGAGATTTGACTTATAATATTTATCAACTAACTAATTGTTGAACAAAAAATAGTATATGTAAGTCTAATTTTTCAAGAACCAATTTAATAAAGCCAGACTTTATTGAAAAGAAAAATCATTAATTTGCTTTTTGAGCTTATCTGTTCATGATATCAACTAGCTTAGTTTTGATAGTACCAGGTCTTTAACAATGCAATAATCATATTAGTGACACAAATAGCAGGGAGAACATGAAATAATTGTGTAGATATATGTTTCCATCCAGAGAGTAGTACGTGGTTTTATTGTGATGAAAGGAAAATAAAATAGATTATTTTAGAAATCTTATATGTATATATATATATATGATTAATTTGGAGGCTTTGTGTGATTTAAGCATGTTTATAATTTATTATTGCGGCGTGCCGGCGATACTGGCCATACCATGTGCAAAAGTTTATAATATCATGAAATGTGTTGAAAATAATATAGAAAAATTATGATATTTTGTTTAAAAAATACATGCCACACAATTGGAATTGTTGGCAGTGAATATGATACAAAGTCAATGGTGTATTATAATCTGTTTACATTCTAGAATTTAGGTTTTGTACAAATTAAATTACTATGAAGATATCTGGAATAATTAGATTGGTTAAGTGAACAGCCTAAGCCAGGTTATGGACAGAACTAGAAACTATTGAGGGGCACGTCAATGTCATATATATATATAACCTAGTATTTTGGGGATTGAACGTGATCGAGATAACCTTGTTCCATAAAAAATTCTTAGAAAAAGTTTCAGGGGTTGATTAAATAACTAACGACACGTCTGAATAATAAATGTACAACATAATTTATGTATTATAATGTCTTTTGATATATTTTAGTGTATTAGCTTTGATGACGTGAAAATGAATTCCCTAATTGTATGTGTTTTCATCATGTTTTGAGATGGTTAAATAGATCGATCATAATCAGTATTTTTTTTTTTTTTGAGTTTTTAATGCAGGACAAATGTATAAAAAAGGAAGAATTAAGAGAAACATTAAATTATGAAGTCGTGACTTTGAACCCAGTAATACGATTGAAGTATTCTTGATCTCTATCAAGTGTATGTTAACAAATATTTACACTTTTCATGATCACGAAGTGATATTATGATCAAATTAGGTAAAGTTAATGTTTTTTTTTCTTCTAGATAGTCTAATAGGTGCAGTATTTTGAACATAATCTGAATTGTAGGAAATTAGAAAATGAGATTAATGTCAAAATTTGGGCATTTTTTTTGGACTTATTAATGAAAGCAAAACAAAGGAGGCTTTTGTAAACCATTTTTCCTCTTATAGATTTATTTTCTTTTTTCCTTTCTTTGTTTTTTATTCTCTTAGGATTATTCATTTTAAACCATTAATATTTGTAATTGAATTTCTTTATAAATTCCATTTCATTTCATGTAATTTGAGTCTTTAGATATATGCATCTTAATGATTGACCACCTTAAGATTGTTTTGTAATTTGAAATGTATTATAATATAATTTAGATAATTAAATCATGATATAATTTGTATATATATAAAAGAAAAACTCAAAGTCAATGCATATGATATTACAGTGACATGCAAATATCTTGATTAGATTGGTTGAATAGTAATTCCAAGCATGTGGTTCAGCACTAGGGGTTGATCCACGCTTAAGGGTTCGAATTTTATCTTGTGTATGCCTCTATCCAAAAAAAAAAGAAAAAATTGGTTGAACCATGTAAAATGGACATGGTAGAAAGTGCTGTGGGAATGGCCCCTATTCTGTTTAGAGTCTGTCTTGAGGGGTACGTCAAATTGTTATTGTCTTAACCTAATTAATTAATTTATTTTTTTCTGAGTGAACGTACATCAAGTGGTTTCCTTCACTAACAAACTGCTTCATTGCCTTTATAACATGTCACCACTGCCACCATTAACACGTTCGCCATCTCCCAGTACGGTTCATAGGTTTCTCCCATAAGCAACTGAAATGAGCTACTTCTAGCTTATAAAAAAAAATTAATTCAACCTACTTTCTTATTTTCTTTTAAGTAGTTATTACAAAATTTATTTAGATCAGATCTTAATCAAATTTATTCCGATAATTTATTGGTTCAAGCGATAAAACCCTATGTCACATCTCATAATCAATATGGAGTCGTTAAACAATTAATTTTATTGATTTTTTTTTATAAATATTATGATGTACTTCTCTATTTTATTTGACATTTTAATTTTTTTATCTACTTTAATTTGAATGTCATTTTTAATATTAATATTACATTAAATATGTTTTTCTTATTACATCTTTACTCATTATTATTAATTTATGTATTCTTTAATTACTAGGGAAATTCAAAATGTTTAAGGGAACTAGGAAATCAAATAATTTATTTTATGAAATATAACATATTAATTGTATTTCTTAAGTTTCATGTAAAAATTTTAAATGTGAAATGAAATGGAGTAGACAAAGTATTAATTTTACTCTTATTACTTGTCATTAAATTGTTATGAGAGAGATAAATGTATAGATATTACTTTTACCAAAGTTTATGTACCAACACCAATAATAATAGACTTTATTGTTAGGTTGAACCACTCATAATGACATGTAAATTTATTGATAAATGACAATTGAAAAGTTTAAGAAATGAAAAATAATAAAATATTCATTTAACAAATTCTCTTTTCATTATCTTTAATAGGAGCAAATAATGAAAAAAAAAATTACTAATTTATAAGAATTATAAAATATTTTATAAAAGACTACAATTTTCTTATAAATCATGCCTTATAATAAGAACTAGAGATATTATAAAAGAACACAAAGTCAATGCTCCATGATATTTTTTTTTTTTTGTTGTAACCAATATATTATTGATACAAAATATCCCTTGAAAATAAAGATTAATATTCACCGAAGATTGTATTCAAACATAATATGAATATTTATCTCCAACATAACTTATTTTATACATAGGGCCATGATTCAAATTATAGATAACTTAGTTAAGAAATAAAAGTCGCGATACCATTTGTATCAATCAATAATGTTGATATATGATATACGACTTAAGAACACATGCAAATATCTTGATTATTAGATTGGTTAAAAAATGTAAACCATATTATTGATAGAAGTAGAAAACAATTTTTAAAACTCAGACCAGTGATCGACTTGATTAAGATACTTGGTTAGTGGGTGAATTTATATATAATTAATCGTATATCTATTTAATTACACTACAAGAATGTTTCAATTTAGAGTTGGCCAAAAACCGACTCTAAATCATAAAAGCCGACGCAATATTGTCGGTTATTCGTCGGTTTTTGGCCGACGCTAAATAAGTCGACACAATTTTTTTTGTGTCGGCTAAGCTCTCACTAACAAATTTATTTATTTTAATTTTTTATTGTCGGTTAAGTCGACACTATGTTGACACAAATTTTATTTTATTTTTTTCTTTATCTTTTTTTTAACGCTTATCATTTATTCGTTCGTATTTTTAACATTCCTGGGACTCGATCCCTGAACCTTGAGGTCTTAAGTGAACTTGATAACCAAGTGTACTAGAACACATTATGCGTATATAACATTGGAAAAATTATTTTTATCTTTCTGAAAGCACGTATATTATTTAAATATAGTGTCGACTTTTCCGACGCTAAACTTAAAATAAATTTAATTTAAATTTATTTTAAGTTTAGCGTCGGAAAAGCCGACGCTATTCTTTAAATATAGCGTCGGCTTTTCCGACACTAACTATATTTAAATTTAAATTAAATTAGTGTCGGAAAAGCCGACGCTATATTTAAAGAATAGCGTCGGCTTTTCCGACGCTAAACTTAAAATAAATTTAAATTAAATATTTTAAGTTTAGCGTCAAAAAAGCCGACGCTATATTTAAATAATAGCGTCGGCTTTTTCGACGCTAAACTTAAAATATTTAATTTAAATTTATTTTAAGTTTAGCGTCGGAAAAGCCGACGCTAAATCTTAAAAAAGCCGACACTATTTTCGTCAGCTATTAGCCGACGCTTATTTTTCGCCGCTTATTCAGCGTTTTCTTGTAGTGTTAGATAAGTTTCTCCATGAAGCACTTCAAGGAGAAAAATCAAAATAAGAAGGAAAACTACATATTATGGTTTATTGTAATATTGTTTTTGATAACTATTTATAAGGAAGAAAGTAAAAAAAAATTCCAAAAGTTAAAATTAGTTTTCATAATCTATTTTATGAAAATTCTCTCATAATTAGCTTTTTCAAAATATGTGCTTCAGGTTATGAAATTAGCTAATTTTTGTTTTAAAAAAATCGTTATTTTTTCTTATTTTCTCTCTTAAAAGTACTTTTGAAAAAATTGAAAAAAACTTATTAAACACATGCACTAAAACTAAAAATAGAAGGTATCAAGACAAAGTTAAAGGCACAATCTATGGTTTATTGCACCAAAAATTAGGTTGTGATCCTTTGATTAGAGTCTTATATATAGAAGAAAAACAAATAAAGTTAGAATCTTAAAAATAGTTAATTAAATTTTCTGACAAAAAATAGTTGTTAATAAAATCAGTAAACATTTCACACTAATTTTTATTTAAAAAAAAAAAAAAAAAGTTGCCGCAAATTATATGTGGGAAATTATGGAAATCACACATGCACTCTTCAACCATACATAATTATCACGGATTTACAGGAGAATTAAATAAGTAAATTAAATCTTATAAGCTGACGAAAAAAATCAACTAACAAAGAGGAAGCAAATTAAATCCGCATTACATTGCAAGACAAAGCTAGAAAATATATAACATTACACGTGGATTGATAAATAACTGAAATGAACTAATTTTAATTTATAAAAAAACCTTAATTCATCTTATTTTCTTTGAAGATATCAAAAAGTTTATTCAAACAAGATGTTAATATAATTTTATTCTAATGATAATTCATTAATTCAAGTGATGAAGAGCCTTTGTGATATCCTATAATCACCGGGCTGATAAAACCGAAATGGAGACAGTAGCATTAGAAGAACCAACAGAATTGCCTTCTCGATTCACCATATTTGTTTCAACAAACACTGGCATAGTTGGTCGTAGGTACTCCATTAAGCTCTTGCTTTTGAGTAGGACTACTACTTCAGACATTGTTGGTCTTGTAGCAGCAGATGCTTGAGTACACAACAAAGCAATTTCTATGATTTTCTTCATTTCTTCTGCACTATAGTCATTAGGGTCTATCCCCTCATCCACAAGCTCCAACTGCATGCCTCTCTCATATAGTTTCCATGCCTGTAATGTGAAAATGAAATGTCTCATCTCTCATAGTATGGTAAAATGTCATGAGAAAATCAATAAATTCTAGTTATAATAGCAACTTAATTGCTTACTCGTTGAAGAAGGTATTCATGACTATTCTCCTCATTCTTCACATCAGTACTCTTTTGACCACTTATGATTTCTAGAACTACAATACCATAACTATAGGTGTCAGCCTTTTCTGATAATTGACCATGCATTGCATACTCTGGTGCTGTGTATCCCCTGACAAGTGCATGATATTATACCATAGTTAATATAATAACACTCATAACGCACATTTTTCCCACATAAGATTTTAATTTTTCTCTTGTGCTACAAGCCTACAACTTTATGCTCAAATAAATGTCAAGAAATTCAAGTAATTGTAATTGTTTTGCCTTACAATGTTCCTGCAAATTTTGTGCTAAGATGAGTACGATCCCCTGGGAGAAGCCTTGCTAAACCAAAATCAGCAATTTTGGGTTGAAGATCATCATCTAGAAGGATATTACCGGTCTTTATATCTCTATGTATGATGGACACATGAAATTCTTCATGTAAATATGCTAGTCCCCTTGCAGTGCCCAAAATTATATCATATCGTTGTTTCCAATTAAGGGAACCTTTGTTACCTGTTTGCAAAATTTATATTACATACTCAAGATGGAGAGTAAAAAATATTTTTAAAAAATTGGTATTTCTATCAAAGGTTGGCATGAGTTACCAAATAAGAATCTGTCAAGACTACTATTTGCCATGTATTCATACACCAAGATTCTCTCTTCCCCTTTACTGCAGCAACCAAGAAGTCTAACAAGATTTCGATGATGAACATTACTTATAAGCTTCACTTCACCTTCAAAGTCATCCTCCATCTTGCTGGATTTTCCCAACACTAGTTTTTTTATGGCAACAATTTTTCCATTTTTCAGAGTACCCTGTTCAATAATTCCCTCTTAGGTTTTTGAAATCATAGGGCCTTTTTATTATTGAAAATTAATTTGTTTTTTATTTTGTATTTTGTTTTAAAATATTTACAAAAATCTTACTTTATTTTAAGTTTATTTCATATTTAATTTTTTTTTATTATTTTAATGTAAATAGGAAATAAAGTAAATTAAGATATTATTTTTGTAATTATTTATAAATATAAAAACTCAAATGAAATAAAAACAAAACTCACATATTAATCATCATTGTCTTCGAAAATGTTTTCTATTGTATTATTGAAAAATACAACATAAATTTACCTTGTATACAGCACCAAAACCTCCTTCTCCAAGTTTATTTTCAGCACTAAAATTTTTTGTTGCAGCTTTCAAATCACTATACTTGTAGTTAACCGGACCTTTCAACTCTGTTGCTCCCAGTATGTCACCTGCTAAGGAACACACCAGTTTTGACTTTGTAATAAATAAATGAGAGATGACTTTAAGATTAAATTAGATTGAATTTGCTACTAAACTAATTTATAATAGAAAACAACATATTAATTAAAAGGGCTTTTGAAAATCAATTATTATCTATAAAATAATTAAAACCAACCATCATAGAAATTAGGAAATAAAATAAAGAAATAGATGACAGAGTTAATAGTGTGTGTTTGGTAACAATCTAATGTCACTCGATGGGATCTGTAGAAATAACTATCAATTGTTTTTCTATCAAAATTAATATGATTCGCCTGGATATATATATATGTGTGTATATCCAAACATACTTTTGTTAGATAAAAACAAAAAACTGTAGATGTTGAAGAACAATTTAAACAAATATTTTTCTTACTACTTATCATTATATTTGTTTTTTCGATTTGAAAAGCATTAACCATGAGCCATTTAATACCAAGAATTGCATTGAAGATTTTAATATATATCCATATTTACTTACCTCTGTGAACCTTCTTTGTTTTTCTAGACCATTGACAGGCAAACAACACAAGGAGGAGAACAACACCTCCAACAACACCACCAATAATAGCCCACTTCTTGCTTGAACCTCCTGCAACACAGTAAACAAATTGACATCAGATCTAAACCAAGGTCTGCAGATTGGCATAAAAAAAAATTAAAAACATGTTTTTCTTTTTTATCAGCTACTGCTACTTTATTTTAATTCTAAATTTATATTAAAGATTGATAAAAGCAATAAAAAGGTCTAAAATCTTTAAAATTACAAACAATCTATATTTTTTTTTTATATTTAATGTATTTATTTGTACGTCCATGCAAATATGATAATTTTCAGTTTAATCTTTCAAGTGTTTTTCTTTTGTTAGTTTTAATTTTTATAAATTAAAAAATATTCTTATTACCGATGGGGTGACATGCATATAATTAAACATTCATGTCATAATCAAAGAGATCTACTACAATTTGTTGAGCAAATATATGAGTTGCTCTTGGTACTCATCAGTTCAATTATGATAGAAAAATATCATGTCATATGGCATATAAGAGTAATGGTAGACTTGATACACGTAGATGTATGCTACATCATATTAAAAAATGTGTAAAAAATAAATTTTTGCACTGTTCAACATTATTTTTTTTATAAAAGAACTAAAATTAAAAATTGCAATATTTACAGAATCTAAAAACTTATTATAACCATATTATATATAGTTATAAAACCGTGTTTTATATAATTATAATATAAAATGCTTTAAAAACTTCATAAATTATAACTCTCTTTTTTCTTCTTCTAAATATACATCAACTAGAGGGGATCATTATTGCAATGGTACCTTGTTTTAAATAGGGTCCAATGTCAATGGTTTGATTATCAGCAAAGAAGGGTGTTTCAGAGTATCTCATAAAACAGCCAGCATCATATGCTGTACCATCTGTGTTGGGAAGGCAACTTTGTAAGTTTTTGTATGCGACTTGCATACAATTCAGACAGTTAATCTCAGTGGCAGTTTCAACACACTGTGCAATGGCATAAAATGCACTGCCACCAGCCACCTTTGACTTAGTAGCTGCATAAAACCCTTTGGTTTTTGGTGTTGCAGTTTGGAGATCCGTTAGCACTTTTTGCCCAACTGTCCTAAAATCAACAGTGGCATTTGAAGTCTTGTTCCCACATGTTACCCCACTGCCAAGTTCATTGGTCTGTTGGTAGAACCTCTCGCTCTCGTACCTTGTCACATTTTCAGAATATCCAACATCAAAATATTCAAAGATAAGTACACATGACAATTAATAATTAACTTTTGTTAATAAAAAAATCAAATAAATATGAACACACATGTACCGTTTTCAATAACCACTGAACAACTAGAATCAATAAAATAATAAGAGTTTGAGTAATATGTATAAAATTTTAATTAATTTCAAATTTTATTACTTTTATTGTAATTTTGACCTATGAAAAAAAGTGCCGGTGAAAATTGCATAACAGCTCAACAGTAATACACAAGAAATGCTCAATAACAGCTATTTAAGATATTGAAATATCTTGACAGCTTATGTGAGCTTGTTCGCGTTGATCTTTTGAATTATAATAGGCACAATAGATAATACCTTATCTTTTATGATTCTATTCTTCATTCGACCCATTCGATGATATGGCTACGTGCTTAATTTATTCAGATAATTAATAATTGTTAAAATAAATGGGATGACAAATATAATATTTTTTTACGGATTAAAATCATGTTTATTCCACCTGATATATTCTTTTGGATTTCATATCTCTAAAATAAAATAAAAAGAAATGAAAGTGTGTTTACTCTTCATTTTTTTTTATAGGATATTTACCATTATATATGTTTGATTTAGTTTGTTTTGTAATTTTTTTATGTTGTAATTAGAAAACCCTTCATGTTCACTAACGTGTGTTGATTCTTCGTGCCCAATACTCCATACTCCAAATAACCACTTTATTTCATTTTTTTTATAAATAAATTCTTCACAATTGTTTTCTTAATGTTCTACATAATTTTTCCATTCACAAAAAGAAAAAAAATATCTTATATAAAAACTTACCAATACTGATGACCTAATTATAATAAATCAACATCATACTTAAATTTTTTTACCGTCTATACAGGACTATATAACCAAAATCAACATTCTCTCTAGATAGGATAAAAAAATAAAATCAGCAACCTAATTTCTAAAAAAAAAAACTAGATAATATATAAAACTTCTATAAAAGTTAAGTGAATGAACATAAACATGCATACCTGAGGAAGCAGTCATTGTAGATGACTCTAGCACCGTTGGCTCTGGAACAGTTGCGGATTTGGGTGGTGGCAGTGTTGAAGCAAGAAAGACAGTCATTTTTGGAGAGATAGTTTCTGCATTGAAACATGGTATACGTGAGAACCCCTCCTCTTGATTTCTGCGATGTGCCAAAGTGCTTGCTCTGGTTTCTAATTTCTCCTCTCATGTCTGAAAATGTTTCATTCACGTTCGCAAAGAAGCTTCGCGCGTTCGAAGCGTTGAATGGGCTGCACCCTGTGTTTATCAGACGCCTCTGTTGGCCTGCAACTGTTGCATGCTCGACGCCACTGCTCCACCATATCAGAATTAATGCCACCACCTTAAGTTGCAGCATTGTTTTAGCTGTGTTTCGTCTGAGAGACAAGTGTTTGATGGTGTAAAACGGGAAATGAGATGTGCCTTATATATAGAAAACAAAATGTTAACGTTTGGAGTGCATGGTGAAAGAAAAAGATAAAGATAAAATCATATATTAAAAAGAAAAAAAAGAAAAAAAAAGGGAAGAGAAACTACTCTTACATATGTAGATCATGCAATAACTCAATATTATAAAATTATCTTTTTAAGTTGAGAATTATTTTGTAGCTTATATATATTTTATTTTTATCATATTAATATGTTAGTGGTTAAAATTATAGACTTAATAACAACTATTATAATATACTTTTATATTATTTTAGAAATTGAATTTAAATCTACAACATTATTAACTTCTAAAGTGGATTTAATCGCATAATTAATTATGTGAGATCTCTAATAATTAATAATTATGATAATTGATAGAAAAAAAATAGCAGTGAGATAGGAAAATATAAACATTAAAATTAATAGAGATTATCTAACTTAATAATTTAAATTAAAAATAAGATTAAATAACACAATTGTAAATTATAGGTGTAATTTTTTCTTATTATTGAGAAAAAAATTGGTGTAATTTTTATGTACTTAAAATGCTTGATATAATTTTTAATTGCAATAATAATTTATAATTGGATTATATAATCCATTGTTTGTTTTTACTTAGAATGAGTTTGAAACCTAGAATATATAATAACCCTATAAATTAGACACTTAAGAAAAAGAGGCGAAGAGTACGGTTTAGGGCGATGTTTTTGTCGTTTTATAGACCATAAGGAGGAGGATGGAGTCTATTTTTCTACCTACGTTGAAAAGAATTTACATCTGAGTTCTGATGTAGAACTTACGATGACATTGCGTGGACCATTTAATAAGCAATGACTCCATAAATTAAGCCTAATCAACATCCATAAAGGTTCTTAGAAGCGTTTACTTTATAATAAGCCAATATTTTCCTATATGATGTGTACATAAAATAAAACTACTCGCCACTCTCCTCTCATACTGATATTTGTGCATAAAATATGCTACACCATTTTTATGTCACTTCCTTTCAAATGACATATTAAATAAATACATTTTAATTAATCAATTATAAGATATTATTTAAATAGGAAAATAATTTTAATCAAATAATTTTCAAATGAAAAATTCTATAAGTTGAAAACTTTGGATGAGGATGAAATGAAAAAGGAAATAGTATATTAATCTTGATTTATTTTTAAAACTGAAGATAATGCAAGAAGTGTATACAAAAATAAACTTATATTCCACTAAAAGTATTGCATCATATCAAAATATTATATTCTTTTTTCAAGTGCATGCCTCTAAAATATTTTTCATAACTATTTGTTATTATTGAAAAATAGTTTTTTCAAAGTTGAAATTAGTCAAATCTTATACAAAATTATTTATGTCAAAGAAATATTTAATTATATAAAACTTTGATAAATAATTTCGTAGTTAACAAGAAAAATAAAAATAAAGATGACAATTGACAGATTCTATTAAATTAAGATCAGTATGTAAATTTCGCTTTAAGTATTATAGCTCTAGCTAGGCACAGCACTGATTAACAGTTTAACTTTTTAAAACAAAGTATATTAACGAAAGCAATCTTTAAATACTTGATAATTTTTGTTGTTAGTACATAACAATTATATAGTGACTAATTTAGTTTGATCTCCAACACAGTATCAATAAAAATAGGCGGCTATAACCTGTTTAAGATTTGACTCACTATAAACTAATTAACATTGTTGAATAAAAAAGTAAGGGGAACTATACAAGAAAAAAGCCATTTAATAACGTCAGACTTTTGGTGCTTTAAAAAGTTTCAATTTATTTTTTAAGGCAAATAGAATATTTATTCATAATATGAGAGCCAGCTCCCAGGCCATCAGCAAAACATTTACTTGCTTTGTGAGCTGATCTGTTTATGATATCCACTAGTTTTAAGAGTAACATATAGATGACAAGCTTTCTAGCTTTGTAATCATCTTAGTAGTACATGTATGGTTGCACATCATTGTTGGTCAATAATTTTATCTTTGAAGTATATAATTAAGAGTTCGATTTTTACATTGATAAAAAAATATATTTATTAAAGAGCTTAACTTTTAACTAAGCAATACCTAATTCATAAATTAATCCTTAATTTTTAACCAAACAATACCTAATTCATAAAAAAAAAAGTATTATTAGAAAGTTGGTTAATTTAGTTGATACATTTTTCTTAATTAAACTTATATTTTTTTTCTACACTATTCCTAATTAATATTAATGAGACTTTTATTCTATCAACTACTCGTTGAATTAAGAGAAATTTATCCATTAAGTATATTTTATAAAAAATAATATACAAAACACATTAGATAAGTTGTTATAAATATGAAACAAAACAACATTATAAATATACCAGAAGGAGTATGATATATATAATAAGAACATCAGTTTAGCGACAGCATGACCGTTGCTAATTATTTGTCGCTATTTGCTGTTTTGTTGCAGTTGAGAAAAAGGAAAATAATAACAAGTTCATTATATAAATCATTTTCATCTATCTGTGACGCATATTAATTTTTTTTTTAGAAAATAAAATCGTTTATATATGGTGTATATATCACCCAATATGTTAAAACAAATGGTGTATGACCCAAACCCACAAATTGATCTCTTGTATATGTATTCTTGGTTGGATGAATTAAGCAAAGAATATAATTTATCGTTGTCCTTGGTACGTGCCGGCGGCGCCGGGGGTCATACTTTGGACAAATTTAGAATAAGATGCAATGTGTTAAATATAATTTTGGATAATTAAATTGTGATATTTTGTTTAAAAAACACAAGCCAGCCAAGGTACAAAGTCAATACTGTATTATTTATATTCTCTTTGCATGCAATAATTTAGGTTATGTGCAAATTAAATTACTATGCAAATATCTGGATCGATTAATTTGGTTGAAACAGCCTAAGCCACGTTATGGACAGAAAGTAGAAACTGCCTCCAGGATATATGCATGGCCTCTATTATACTTTAGTTTAAAGTATTATGTTAGCAACCTACACCAAAATTTTAGGACAAAAAAACACTCATTTCTTTTATTTGGTTAATTCGTAGAAAGGATATTATAGTAATTTAATTTAATTTTAAATAAAAATAAAATATTTTCTCTCTCTTATTAATTTCATTCTCCAATTCATTTATTTTTTTTATTAATTAATTTTTATTTGTTTAGAGAGAGAGGGGGGAGACATCATGAGAGATGAGAGAGAAATGAGTTAAAAAAAATTTAATAGGAGAGAGATAAATAAGTTAGAGAAAGAATTTAATAGGAAAGATAAATGAGTTGGAAAAAGAATTTAATAGGAGAGATAAATGACTTAGATAATGAAATTAATAAGAGAAAAAAAATATTTTATTTTCATTTAAAATTAAATTAAATTACTATAATATTCTTTATACAAATTAACCAAATCAAAAGAAATGAGTGATTTTTTTGTCTTAAAATTTTGGTATAGGTTGCTAATACACTCTCACTAAAAAATAGGTGGGAGTATATTAGCATTCCCCATATATATATCAAACTTAAATGACCATCTTATATAAGAATGTTTTTAAAGATCATTTTTAAGTGAGAGAGTTTGTACAGATTCTTTTATTCTCTTATCTATTTCAATTTCTTTTATTTATTTATCATATTTATTTATGAATTAAATCAACCTTAAATCTTTAAATATTAAATACGAACAACTGTATTTTTAGGAGTTATTTTTATATTTTTTTAAACTTCTTATATAATTCAATTTTTTTATTTGTCACATTTATTAATAAATTAAATTTTAATATTTTAAAATAAATTATCAATAATTAAAAATAATCTTGTATCACAATATAAATTATTTATCTTATATTTAAATTATAATCTATAAATTTAAAAATATTTATTTATATAAATTTTAAATATAATTTATTATAAATTTTAGTTATATAATAAGCATTTAGCATGTGAAATACACATGCTAAAATACTGTGTGTGTTAATAAATAAAAAATGAAAAATTATCTACTAATTACTCAAAGAGTAAACAATTATTGTTAAATTTATTCCACTCATTCACGATACACATTGAATTTAAAATATTTAACTATTAAATTAAAATTTTTTATTAAATAGATTAAATTTACAATTTTTTTTGTAAAGTTTTAAAGTTTTATAATACATTATATATTAATTTAAATTTATGTAAAAAAATATTAAATAATTTTCAAAATAATTTTTAATTTAATGTTTAAATTAATTTAACTTATTTAAAATAATTTTTAATTTAATATTTAAATTATTAAAATTTAATGTATATCATGAATTATCGAGTGAAATACATCATCAGCGATAATATATATTATCACTTGCGATAATATATTTTAAACGCATTGAATATATAGTATCATATGCGATAATATATTTTATCATAATTACAATATATTTTATGATTTGAGGCTTGTGTGATTTAAGCAAAATTGTCCTTACTGCATGTCATACCATGTTTACAAATTTAGAATAACAAGGAATGTGTTTAATATATTTAATTTGGATCTATTATGATATTTTGTCTAAAAAAACACTAGTCACTCGAACGGAAATGAATATGATACAAACTACAAAGTCAATGCTATATGATAATCTTTTTTTCTATTCATTAATTGCAGAATTTTTTGAATTCATAATGCTACATATGATAATCTGTTTGCATACAAATATCTTGATTAATTAGATTGGTTAGTCGATCGAATAAGCCACGTTATGGACAGAAGTAGAAAGTGCTTTGTGAATGGTCTCCATTCTATCTACTAATGAGGGCTTCTCAATGTCATAACCTGGTAAATTCATTAAAAATCTAACGGAATCCTTCATTCTGATTCATTATTAGTCGATCAATTTATCAACAAATAACTAATGGATTCATTATCAAGTTACATATACAGAATGTCACACAACATCATAATTAACGTAATGTAAAACCAAACTCAAAATTAACATCACAACTCATATTAACATATGTTAAGATAGCTCAAACATTTAAATGAATGAAAACAAAACATAAGTAGAATATAATAAAATAAACTTTTAGTGATATTTAATAAATAACTTTACATGCTGCATCTTATGAATGAGTGGAATAACTCTAACAATAATTATATAAAATCTAAATTCTTTAACTTATATACTTTTTAATTATATATAACTCAACCCATCTTAAAATAGTGAGTTATGAACATAACTCAACATAACAAAATTAACTTATAAGGTAAGGGTTGTCATCTACTTATATATTCTTTAATTATCATATTTCTAGTCGATATATAACTTAAGTTTTTCCTAACAAAATAAATTAAAAGTTATTCTTACTTTTTACATAAATATATTTTTAATGACTATTATTTATTAGTCATTAATATTTTTATTAAATAATAAAACATATACACACTAATGGAAAAAAGACTTTTAAGATCAATTATTTTTTACTTTTAAAAATGAATTATAGAATCGATCTTAAAAGTGATGATATTAAAAGTTATACTTTTAAGATTGGTTATCAAATAACTGATCTTAAAATATCAGCTATTAAATATCGTAGCGGGTGCAACAACGACAAAGTTGTGGGGGCTTCTCAAAGAGCTTGCGGATGTCGAAGTAGCAGTAGCTGGGGCCACGATCGTCTGGGTTGGGGATGCCAACAATGTTGTCATTGAGGTTGGTCATCTTGGCAGAATGCTTGGAGAGGTTGGGCTCGTTGAGGTCGAGGGTGCGGCTCACTCCCAATGGGACTTCTTGCGAATGAGTTTGTTGATCTTGTCGTTGAGGTCGTGAAGGCAGTGCTCCCTATGACCCTCGTTTTGGATCTCCACTACTATGTGCTCGATCTTGCGCATGATTTGTTAACATCACCAGTCGGCTTCTTCATCTCTGCCTTCATCGTGATGAAACAATTTAGCATCAATTGCACCTTCTCCTCGTTACGAGCCATCTTCTTCGAGAATGGAACCTAGTGGAATCAGGTTTTTGATTTTATCTTGATATTAAAACTCATAGACAAAACATTTCATCTGTAAGACATATGCTCTTAACTTATATCATTTATGATGTCTGGTAATAAAATCATTTTTATTCAAATGATTCTTTAACGGGTCGAATTGATTAAGCTTCATTGATACTTACAATTCACTAAAGGAAATAAGCTTTTTGTTAGAAAAAAGACTAGCATATCCCACAGAATGAAAATTTGTAGAAAAAGCTATTTCAGATTGATACACGTATGGATGAAAAGTAAACCTGTACGCGTAAGTTATGTTCGAATTTGTCCCGACTTTGATGGAGAATATCTAATTTGAACAAATACGGGTACAAGTATAGGTAATACCCAATTCATTAAACTAGGTACGAGGACGAGGATTGATATATACATACCTGCCTCGTATCTGTACCCGCTTAAAATTTATAAATATTTAATTTTTTTTTTAGAATTTACTTAAATTTTTTGTAATTTCTTAATCTATTTTTAATTTATGTCAAATAAAGTTTAATTAATGTGATTTTGCAATTATTATTTTATGTTGAAATTCTTATTTTTAATATTTTTTTTGTAAAACATAATATTTAATTAATTTTTGAACAAATGCAAGACGGGTACGAGTATAATGGATACTTGACGAGTATATATGAGGATAAAGACACAAATTTCATACTCGTTAGGTACGAGGACGGGGATAAATATATCATACGAAAATGAGGACAGGGACGGGTATAGAGAAACATGTACTCGCCCCGCCACGCCATGTTGTCACCCTTACACACACATGGTTCCTCTCTTTTGATACTTAAAAGGTGATAAGTAACTTGATTAAATAAGAAGTGACAATTTGGTGAAATGCATTTAATGTAAGCATTTAATACACCAACAAACACTTTTCTCTACAAGAAATGAAGATAATAATGGATGAAGTAAACCTGTAAGAGACACTCAAGAATTTGTAACAATCATTATAAAGAAACTAAAGATTTAGAAAAAAAGATAAATTTACGAGAACACATTTTCATTGTAAAAATATATTCATTCTCTCTGTAAGAAATATTGTACTTAATAAACTTAACTTAATGTTATTACTTTGAGCTTAGAGAGACTTAACTATAAAAGAATACTTAATTACTTTGAGCTTGCTTGACTGTAAACAAATAATTGATTGCTTGAAGTTGAAGAGACTTTGTTTTAAAAGAATACTTTGATAGTTATTTAAAGACACAAATTAAAGAATATTTAAATTGAGTCAAAACTCATAAGTGACTAGTAAAAAAATACTTATAATTGTTAGAATAGTGGATTAAGCCTAACTCAACCCTACAAAACCGGCTTGTAAGGTGAGGGTTGCTTTCCACTTATATATTATTCAATTGCCTAATCTCTAGTTGATGTGGGACTTGGGTTTTTGCCAATACACCCCCTCACGTCCAGCACTATTGGGCTTGGTACGTGGATAAATGGTGGGTGACCCTTTTTAATGATCTAGGGTTGGCGGGACTTGGGTTTTTCCCAATACACCCCCTCATGCCTATGAGGCATGCATCAATGGTGGGTGGCCCATTTTTAAAGTGGATCTAAATGGCTCTGATACCATGTTAGAATAGTGGATTAAGTCTAACTCAACCCTACAAAACCGGCTTGTAAGGTGAGGGTTGCTTTCCACTTATATATTATTCAATTGCCTAATCTCTAGTCGATGTGGGACTTGGGTTTTTCTCAATACACCCCCTCACGTCCAGAACTATTGGGCTTGGTACGTGGATAAATGGTGGGTGACCCTTTTTAATGATCTAGGATTAGCGGGACTTGGATTTTTCCCAATAATAATTTTATAAAAGACAGTGAAACTTGATCGAATTGATCAAGAAATAGACATAATCTCAATGATTGAGATAAATCAATATAAAAATACTACATGTTCTTTTTACTTATCTCTTCATTTACTCTCTTACAATTTTGTTACTATACTGTTTTAAAAAAATGTTGAATTTTTTTATAAACATTATTGAACCTCTATTCTATCAATAGTTCCTCATTCGAAATCCTATACAAACCACCACTCTACCTTTTCGCGCTTTACAAACAGATCTAGAGATTTTACGTCGATTCTTTTAGATCTAATTTTAAAAGTTTGGGACTTATTACGATGCCTTCAATAATTTACGTCCTTTTAACAACTAACATATATAAAATAGTCATTTCTAATAAATGTAAATAACATGTTATGCAATAGTGGTTCAGTGCTCTTTTCCAAATATATTGTACTTGCATTTCCTAAAGTTTCATCAAACCCTGACCAATATATCTCCCTTGTATACCGACCATCTTTAATTATTTGAAAAAAAAACACTCTTTACACATTACACCTACACCTTTTGTTATTCAAAATATACATAATATCTTAAATTTCTACAAGGTGTTGCTCTAAATCTTACCAAAGCAAAGGGTCATGTGAAATATCAAGAAAACTTACAGAGCATAAGTGCAAATTACTCTTTAAAATAGGTAAGATTTATTACACATAATTGTACTCATCATCATACAATTAATCATCGAGCAGGTACTATAGAATTGGAGGTAGTAACATTAGATGTAGAGGAACCAGTTGAGATAGGGATATCTCTATGGGGCCTTAAATTTGACTCAATAAAGAGAGGCATTGAAGGTCTCATATGATCAAGTAAGTCATTGCTACTAAGTAGGAGTACTACTTCAGACATAGCTGGCCGCATTGCAGCCGATGCTTGTGTGCACAACAATGCAATGCCTATGACTTTCTTAACTTCTTCTGCATCATAGGTATTAGGGTCTAAGCTTTTGTCCACCAGCTCCAACTGCATGCCTTTCTCATATAACTTCCATGCCTATTAATCATAGTCAAAACCAAGGGTCATATAGAAAGATCGTTATAAGAAAAAAAAAAAAAACAATTTTTGGTATATTTTTATGGGAAATTTCTTACCCGTCTTAGTAAGTATTCATCATCATCACAATCATTCACATCAGTACACTTTTGACCACTAATAATTTCCAGAACTACAATTCCATAGCTATATGTATCGGCCTTTCCTGATAATTGACCATGGAGTACATATTCGGGTGCTGTGTATCCCCTGACATGTGCACAAAATTTATGCCATATATATAATATTAAGAAATTATGAAACTGTTATGCATAGCATATGAAAGCATTTTTACCCTTTAAAATTTTCAAACTAATTTTTATTTACTTACAATGTTCCTGCAACTCTTGTGCTAAGATGAGATTGATCCTCAGGTAAGAGTCTCACCAATCCAAAATCGGAAATTTTGGGTTGAAGTTCTTCATCCAAAAGAATATTTCCACTCTTAATATCCCTATGTATGATAGAAACATAAAATTCTTCATGCAGATAAGTCAATCCCCTTGCTGTGCCCAAAATTATATCATAGCGTTGTTTCCAGTTGAGGGAGCATTCTCTTTTACCTGTTGATCTCATGTTTATATGCTCAAAGCTTTTAGAATAAAAAAGAAGTTAAAGAATCGAAAACTAACTTAAAATGCTTTTATTCAAAGTTGATATGTCAGTTACCAAATAAGAATTTGTCAAGGCTGTTGTTTGCCATGTATTCGTAAACAAGGATTCTTTCTTGGCCTTTACTGCAACAACCAAGAAGCCGAACCAGATTTCTATGATGAACATTACTTATAAGTGTTACCTCACTTTCAAACTCATCATCTATCTTGTTAGATTTTCTTGAAATTAATTTTTTGACCGCAACAATTTTTCCATTTTTCATGGTCCCCTGTTCATTCAATAGCATCATAATTAAAAAAAATTCGTTATATGTGTAGCTTATAATTAATATTTCCTTCTTACATTATGGAGATCAATTCGTTTACATTAAAAAAAGAAAAATAAAATCTCTCACAGAATACACAATTGATATGTAATGAATAACTTACAACTCAGTTTTACCTTGTAAACCGCGCCAAAACCTCCTTCTCCTAGTTTATTTTTTTCGCTAAAATTTTTTGTTGCAGCTTTCAAGTCGCTATACTTATACTTGGTTGCATTTTTCAATTCAGTTGCTCCCAATATGTTACCTGCTAAGTAAAATATGAGTTTGAGTTTTATTTGAACATACATTTAGTCATGGATTCATAACAAGGAATTTTTAAAGAAAAAAAGACATGATAATTATTGTGTAATAGTTGGATGAAAAACATCACATAAAAACTTTTCAATTAGTCTTACTTCTGGGAACTCTCTTGGGACTTTGGGATCTTCTATGCCTGGGAAATAATGAAATAAGGATCACAACAAGGAGTGCACCTCCAACACCACCACCAATAACGATCCACTTCTTGTTTAAATGTCCTCCTCCTTCAAGGCAGAAAATTACTTGCCCTCAATTCCAAATGATATGTCCGATCAAGATCGAAATAGTGTAAAAGGAATCCTAGCAATCACTTTCTAAAGCAATTTTCTAAATATACATTCTAGTATTGGTTAAAATTTATGAAATCATGAATGAGATTTATTGAACAAAATAAGGCGCTAATCCCTCAGCTCTAAAATCTTTGAAATTTTATTTTATTCCTTCAATTATTTTCTTAAACTATTTTGATCATTCTAATTTGAAAAGGTACTACTTTTAGTCTTTATAATGGTTTAAATAATACTTAAAAATGGTTATAAAGGGTTATTTAAACTATTTTATTGGACTAAACATAGTACTTTTTATAAATTAGATATATTAAAATAGAGCAAAACTTTTTTGAACGACTAAAACTGAATTTATGGATTTTTATTAGATGAGTCAAAAACATACTTTATCGTAAAAAAATTTATATAAAGAGACTCTAGCTAAATGCAACCGTGGCTTTTCTATACCTTGTTTCAAGAATGGATTGATATCAATGGTTTGATTATCGGCAAAGAAGGGTGTCTCTGAATATCTCATAAAGCAACCAGGATCGAATGCCCTACCATTTGTATTGGGAAGACAACCTTGTATGGTGCTTTGTTCAATTGATAAGCAATCCTTACAAGTGTCTTGTGTGAGAGTTTCAGCACATTGTGCAATGGCATAGATTGCACCACCAGACACCTGTGTCTTGGTAGCTGCATAGAAGCCACTAATTTTTGGTGTTGCAATTTGTAGATCCATCAGCACTTGTTGTCCAACTGCACTGAAATCACTGCTTTCATCCACAGTCTGATTTCCACAGAGTATGCTGCTGCGAGACATGATCTGGTTGAAGAATTCATTGCTCTCGTACCTCATTTGAAAGCACAATATCAAACATAAAAGTCAATTATGACTAAATTTCATGAACTGCCAACCCATGTGTTCTTGTGAGGAAAACATATCTAAAAATTTAATTCACACGGTCAAAGCCACACTATATTTAACAATACTCAAATAAATAAAGAGTTAATACAGAGAGAAATAAATGTGTGAAAGTGATACAGATGATAAAAAGAAAAAAAAAACTAATAAAAGAGAAGATAGATGCAAATAAAATATTTAAAATGATATTCATACATTATTTTTTCTTCTTCTGTTTTTTAACTTGTCACAAGTCACAACACATTTTATTAGATTGTATATTTAAATTGATTTATTTCAATCTTATAAAATTAATTTATAAGATGAGAGTTATTTTTTATTTATATATATTAATTTGATTATATTTTTAGATATGATATCTCTAAAACATTTCTGATACCAAGGAAAGAATATATCTAACATAAAGTTTATACTAACTTGTTAGGATAGACTGATTTCATGTAATATGAAATTTGTAAGATAAGATATATGTAAGTGATTTAATAACAACTTATTATAAAGGGATTGATAGAACTAACAATATAGTTAGAATAAAATAATTGTAGAAAAATTAAGAGAGACGAGGTAATACTAATGTTGTGGGTGAACGTAGCAACTCATTGTGTTTTTTATTAAATAAGAGATGGCCTTTAAATAGCCATTTTACAACATACTGAACTAACAAGAAGATAATAAAATATCTTATCAAATCAAAACTTATCAAAAAAATATCTTATCTAATCTGAAACAAAATAACTCAAAAGATAAATCAAATAATTCCAGATAACTTAAATCGGATATCTCGGATATCTCGGAATCTCTAGAAATTTAAGATTTTCCAACAAAACTCCCCCATAATCTTAAATTTCTCCTTCTTCTTTCATTCCGAGTAACTTTCTTAACTTCTGAAATGTTGTTGTCGGCAATGGTTTTGTAAAGATATCGGCTACCTGCTCTTTACTTCCTACGTGTTCGAGCTCCACGCTTCCTTCTTTCACCTTTTCCCTGATGAAATGAAATCGGACGTCGATGTGCTTGCTTCTTTCGTGATTGATTGGATTCTTGGCTAGCTCGATTGCCGACCTGTTGTCTACTCGGATCAACACTTTCTCAGCTTTCATAATTTTCAGTTTGCTTAGCAAGTTTCTAAGCCAAACTGCATGTTGGACACTCCAAGATGCTGCTACATACTCGGCTTCACACGTTGATAGAGCTACGATTGGTTGTTTCTTTGATAGCCAAGTGAAAGCCGAGTTTCCCATGAAGAATCCCAGCTGTGCTTTTCCGATCATCCACATCTCCACACCAATCACTGTCCGAGTACCCAATAAGTCGGTAGTCGTCCGACTTAGTGAAACACAGTCCAAGTGACATCGTCCCCTTCACATACCTTAGTATCCTCTTTAATGCTTTCCAATGAGAATACCTCGGATCCTCCATAAAGCGGCTTGCAATTCCCACACTTAGCATCAGGTCGGGTCTTGTACTTGTCAGATACCTTAGACTTCCGATTAGGCTTCGGTACCTGCTTGCATCAACTCTTTCAGCCTCTCCATTTTTAAATAACTTCGTTCCAGGTTCCATGGGAGTAGAAACTGGATTGCAATTCAGCATCTTTTCCTTGCTCAAAATCTCCTCGGCATACCTCTTTTGGGACACAAAAATACCTGTTGCTCTTTGGTCCACCTCTAAACCCAGAAAGTACTTCATGATGCCCAACTCGGTCATCTCAAACTCCCTCTTCATCACTTCTTTAAACTCCTCAACTAGCTCAGCTTTGCTTCCCATGAATATCAAGTCATCCATGTATAGAGCAACGAACAATATATCTCCTTTGCACTTCTTTAAATAGAGAGCATGTTCATACGGACATTGTTCATAACCATTTCTCTTGAAGTAGGTGTCTATTCTCCCGTTCCATGCTCGAGGAGCTTGCTTCAAACCGTACAAAGCCTTTTTGAGCTTCAGCACTTTCTTCTCTTCACCTCTCCTCATGTACCCTAGAGGTTGCTCCACGTAGACTTCTTCCTCCAACACCCCATTCAAGAATGCTGACTTCACGTTCATTTGTTGTATCTTCCATCCATGCTGAGCTGCTAAGGACAGTAGTAATCGAATCGTTTCCATCCTTGTCACGGGTGCAAAAACTTCATCATAATCAATGCCTTTCTGCTGTTTATAACCCCTCGCCACAAGACGAGCTTTGTAGCGCTCCACTTCGCCATTTGCATTTGTCTTCCTTTTGTATACCCACTTCAAACCAATTGGCCGAGCTCCTGTGGGTAAATCTGTCAGCTTCCACGTCTCACTCTTCTCAATTGATCCGATCTCCTCATCCATTGCTTTCTTCCATCTCTCATCAAGTACCGCCTCTTCAAACTTTATATCTTCTGTTCCTGTCAATAGACACACTACATGTAACTCGTCAGTGGAGTTGTAGATGTCTTGCTCCTTTGCTTTGTACTCGGACGAGCTCGGAAAACTTGTTCTTGAATGCTTTCCGAGTACACACGCTTCACAAAACTTCTTGTCAAACTCATCACCACGCAGTCCGTGCACCAACTCCTTCCTTGATAGCTCGACCAAACCTCCAAAGTTTAAATGCCCAAGACGAGAATGCCTCATTATTGCTTCATCCTTCACGTCCAGCTTTAAACACTTATTTTGAATGATGTTCAGCTTCAGTTTATACATCCGATTCTTTTTCATCTCCACTCGGGCTATTAAACGATCATGCTTGTCCTTCAAATAAAGCACTCGATCCTTCATCAGAACCGAGTTGCCTTTCTCCATCATCTGCCCCATGCTTAAGATGTTGCTCTTAAGTTTGGGAATGTAGTAGACATTTCTTATTTCTCCAACTCGTCCATCCTTCTGTATAAACTTGATGGTTCCATGCCCTTTTACCGCAACCTTGGAATCATCTCCAAATGACACGAATCCAGTCTTCACCTTGATGAGTTCGTTGAAGAAACTCTCTTCTCCACACATATGATTGCTCGCCCCAGTGTCCAAATACCAGACCGAGTTGTTTAAGCAACTCGAATCAAGCTCGGCTTCTGACTTCTCATCTGAGCTTGGAAGCTCAACTACTGATCTCTCCACGCAACTCAAGTTTAGCTCATCCTCGGAGGCACAACTCGGACGTAGCTTGGTCTCCGAGCTCTGCGTCATCATCAAAATTCCTGCTTCCTCGTCCTCTTCTTCTGTGAGAAGATTCTTCTCTTTCTCTTCACTTCGGCTTTTAGCTCGGCAATACTTTGCTATGTGACCGTATTTGCCACAGTTGTAGCAATTTGTCGATCTGCATTCTTTTGCGTAGTGGCCGAGTTTTCCACACTTATAACATTCCACCTCGGACCTCGGCTGACTTCCTTGGCTACGATCACCTCGTCCTTGTCCACCTCCATGATCACCTCGTCCTCTACCTCGTCCTTGATCACCTCGTCCTTTGCCTCGTCCTTGATCACCTGATCTTCGGCCCTGGGTGTTCCGAGTTTCATTCAAATCAAGTTGCGCCTGTAATGCTTGATCAAGAGTACCCTTCATCTTCCTCCTCCTTTGTTCGTGGGCTTCTAGTGACCCAGCGAGCTCTTTCACTGAGAGAACTGACAAGTCCTTTGACTCCTCAATTACGCATGCAATACTCTCGAAATCATCTGTTAATGATCTCAAGATTTTCTCCACAATTCTACTTGCTGGCATTGGCTCCCCATTCCTTCCGAGTTGGTTAGCCAACTTCTCCACCCGAGTTATGTACTCGGATACTTGTTCCTTATCCTCCATCTTCAAACACTCAAACTCTCCTCGGAGAGTTTGAAGTCGGATCTGTCTGACACGGTGGTTACCTCTGTGCGCAACCTCCAAGATCTTCCATGCTTCCTTTGAAGATGCAGCGTTTGCAATCTTCTCGAAGCCTGACTCATCCACAACATTGTACAAAAAATACAAAGCCGATTTGTCCTTCACTCGTGTCTTTTCCAATGCGGCAATCTGAGCCACAGATTGGTCTTCGTCCTCCTCGGGTTCTTGAAACCCCTTCTCCACTATATCCCATAGACTTTGGGAACCCAACAGGGTCTTCATCTGTAAACACCAATTATCATAATTGGTTTTCTTTGACAGTTGTGGTACGGTCATTCCATTAACAACCTTCGCTATTACTCTCTCTTTCTTCTTTCCTCCCCTTCACAGGCGCACACTATTTTCCTCTCACACTCGGCACTCAGAGCATAAAGCTCTGATACCAATTTGTAGAAAAATTAAGAGAGACGAGGTAATACTAATGTTGTGGGTGAACGTAGCAACTCACTGTGTTTTTTATTGAATAAGAGATGACCTTTAAATAGTCATTTTACAACGTACTAAACTAACAAGAAGATAATAAAATATCTTATCAAATCAAAACTTATCAAAAAACTATCTTATCTAATCTGAAACAAAATAACTCAAAAGATAAATCAAATAATTCCAGATAACTTAAATCGGATATCTCGGATATCTCGGAATCTCTAGAAATTTAAGATTTTCCAACAATAATACCATTTAGAATGTGTTTAAGTTAAACTCAAACTTATAAAATCTCAATAAACATTGTCCTACACTTAGTTATATATACTATTTTGATGTTATCACATGTGGACATGAGAGCTTTTAACACACATCAACATCATAAACATGAAATTTGAAAAACTTTTAACATTTGTGAGTAGTGTAATCAGGACCCGTTAACAAAATACCACATGAAGATATCCAACACAGTAAACTTCACGCACGCTCAAGATGTTCTTTAATCCACATTCTATCTTTCTTACCTCTAAATCTAATAAAAAGGTGCACAGCAGCCAAAAATCATTTTAGAATTATTAGGCATAACGAATAGATGATAGAAGAAATAATAGATGGAGATGTACCTGAGGAAGCAGCCATCGTAGATGACACGGGCACCGTTGGATCCGGCGGAGCAGTTGCGGATTTGGGCGGTGGCGGCGGCCAAGCAGGTGGCGCAGTCAGTGATGGAGAGGTAGTTCCTGCATTGAAACATAGCATAGACAGGATCTGTCCCGCTGGTTGCTTGAGCCGTGGCAAAGTACTTGCTTTGGTTCCTCACATGTGCTCTCAGATCTGCCAAACTCGCGTTTAGGTTTTGGTTGAAGTTCGACAAGTTGGGTACCGTGAAACCGCTGCAATCCCATTTCAGTAGAAAGATTTGAGGGTCTCCTACTACACCCTCAAAGCTCCACCAACACCATGACCACAACACCACCAAGGCCAAGGCTACAAGGTTATGTTGCACCTGCATGTTCTTGTGATTCTCAAACTAGATCGGTTTAACCCTACTTAAAGAAAAAACTCTATAGCAAGTTGTTGTTAACATGCATGTTAGCTTATATATTAATGTACTATAAGAGAGAGTTTAATATTTTACTGAGTACTGCCAAAAAAAATGTGTGGTTTTAAACTTTTTCAATTTTGAGAAAAGGATTTAATTATGATGACATCGAAGTGCTTCATCGTGCAACTATGAGGCGTAGTCAACGCGGATAATAAGCTGCTAAGCAACCTTTGTATTTGAATAATTAAGATGCATGCACAGCACTGACAGACAGCAAAATGATATTTAATGCATTTCAACTCCATGCATGATTGGATATATCTAAGATTAGAAATTGGTTAATAAAGTATCTTATGCGCCTTATGTGGCTGTTGGCTATAATTACTACTTTTATCATACACTAATCTCTTGCACAACTTGTGCTTAACCTTGGCATGATCTTGGGATTATCAATAAAGTTCTTTTTACTTATAATAAAAAAATAAAATATTTTACGCCAAATTATATGATCACTTTCTTTCAAGTAATAAAATAAAAATATACATTTTAATCAATTAGATTGTTTCTACATCATTAAAAAGAAAAACGTTTTAAAAATGAGTTTCTTAAAAATTAATAATTCTAAAACTTAATGACTTATTTTACATTAAATTAACAATGAAACCCCATGATGCAACTATTGTGATAACAGCTGAAGGACATTATTAGTTCAATTCCTAATTAACAAAGGATAAAGAGAATATGGCAAGCGATCATTCATCAAACAGCAACACTTACGCCTCGTGTGTTTTAACCTTAACCCGTTTAGGAAAATGCTAAATCAAGACTTTTTAAAATTTTATTTAATAAAATAAAGTAGGTCAGGCTTATCCTATGAAAAGTCTTTCAGACCTTATTATGGGCTCTGTTTTGTCATATTAACTACTTTTAATTATAAGAGTTTAGTGAAAAGAGGCACAACACATATTGAAAATGATTATATTATATATTTAGTATATATGGTTTGTGTGGGTATTTAGTCTCAAAGTCAATTTGATCACTCTTTTGTATACTTATGTTTGGAGTATATATATAGCTGGCATGGCCAAGTGGTGTGTATATATGAGAATACTCCCTTCCAGAAAATGCAGGGATAAATTATTTTTGTTGTTTGTATCTTAAATTCCGTTTTCTTTGATCCCATTCTTCAGAAAGCTCCTTTTTTCTACTGAGAAAAACTTGTACACTTGTCACAAAAGCAGATTTGTAAAACACTCCAAGAAAGTTTGGCCACTTGTACTTAGTTTAAACAAGATTACCTCAAATAAAGAAAATACCTGTATAGACAAAAAAAAAATTGGGAAAAATTGCAATTGTTAATTATAAATTCTTAACTGATTATTGAATATTTGAATTTCCTAAGTCTCATGTTACAAGTTGTTGGAGATCTAACATCAATCAATCGGTGATCAGACCAATAAAGTATATATAAGTAGAGAATAATTTTTGTCTTATAAATTAATTTTGTAAGATTGAATTACATTCCATATATAATTCACTTTCTTGATACAAGTTCTCATTGACTCTCGAGGCCACTGTACTAGAGAAAGATACCAGGCATTGCAAGGACCAAGAAGATCATGGCAGTGCCTTATATTTGGTATGCTTCCATAAATATTGTTAGTGGGCTTGCAGTTTTGAGCTGAAAGCGCAACATTGAGTCTACGCCTCATTTTTTATTGTGTTTATATTCATTAATTGTGCTACAAACGATTGTGTTTATATGAAATTTGATTATATTCTTCATGTAATAACTCTTAAATCTACAGATGTTTTTATTTACATATTCTCTTATGATCCACGAGATTCTTACAGTTTTCAAGTTTGGAGGATTTACACTTGTGATGAACTCAACTGATCTATTTTGAAGTTTTGGGTTTCATACACAACCAGTGCTATTGGTCTCTTCATATTTTAGGTATAGTTATGGGTTTAGCTTTGTGGTCATTAATGCCTCTGCCAGCCAAAACTAATTAAGAGGTCTCTAACCAACTCTAATTTCACAAGTCATTGTAGCTTGTATGGATGAAGATGATCCTCAAAAGTGTTTGCTTTTTCCACCATGTAACTGGACACAACATTTTCGCAACTTCCATTGTCAATGATGACATCATGCACATATCTTCCCTTGGGCTATGCATTAGCAAACATGGATATTTTGTAGCTACTGTGTGTAGATCATGTCTGATCACCAGAATTTCCCCATGCTTTGTTAGAACTGGCTCTTCATCAAACATTGGGGGACCATTAAACTCATAAAGATCACTGATATATACTCCTTATTAGTTTTAAATACATCAGTGATATCTTCTATGCTTTACACTAACATCCGTTGTTACTTCAGAAACATTTTACACTGGTTAGTGTGAACCTTGTAAGGGTTGCTATAAATTTTAAAAAGTGATGGGACATTTTCAATCTCAATAAAACTCAGGAAATATCAGTGTAATTTGTTCTTTGAAATAAGTAAGATTTACCTATAATTGTACTCATGATGAATAATGAACTGGACATGAATTTTCTTTTGCATCACATATAATTGATCATCAAACAGGTACTATAGAATTGGAAGAAGCAGCATTAGATTCAGAGGAACCAATTGAAGCAAAGATATCTCTGTGGGGCCTTAATTTTGACTCAACAAAGATAGGCATTGAAGGTCTCATATGCTCAACAAATTCATTGCTACTGAGTAAGACTACTACTTCAGACATGGCTGGCCTTACTACAGTCGATGCTTGAGTGCACAACAAAGCAATATCTATGACTTTCTTAACTTCTTCTGGATCATAGGTATTAGGATCTAAGCTTTTGTCCACCAACTCCAAGTGCATGCCTCTCTCATACAACTTCCATGCCTGTTATAGTCAAAACCAAGGGTCATTGTCAATAGTAAAATGTTGCAAGAAGACAAATAGACTTTGGTATATATTTATGGATAATTCCTTACTCGTCGGAGAAGGTATTCATCATCATTGTCATCATCAACGATGTTCACATCAGTACTCTTTTGGCCACTTATGATTTCTAAGACTACAATTCCGAAGCTATATGTATCAGCTTTTTCTGATAATTGACCATGGAGTGCATACTCAGGTGCTGTGTATCCCCTGACAAGTGCATGACATTTGTACCACATATATAATGTTAGAAATAATAATACTATATTATGCACTAGATATTGGGAAATACATTAATTTTATCCTTTAAAATTTGCAAGTTGAGTCATTGGTATTTTATTTTAACTTACATTGTTCCTGCAAATTTTGTGCTAAGATGAGATTGGTCCCCAGGTAGGAGCCTTATCAACCCAAAATCAGAAATTTTGGGTTGAAATTCATCGTCCAAGAGGATATTTCCACTCTTAATGTCTCTATGTATGATAGAAACATGAAATTCCTCATGTAGATAGGCCAATCCCCTTGCTATGCCCAAAATTATATCATATCGTTGTTTCCAGTTGAGAGTACCTTTTTTGTTACCTGTCTCCCAAAGTTTATATGCTCAAAACTTTAGAGGAGAAATGAAAAGGGAAAGGAAAGGAAAACTTACAAAAAGTATCTGGATCTACTGGAAATTGACGTAGGAATTACCAAATAAGCTTTTGTCAAGACTGTTGTTTGCCATGTATTCATAAACAAGAATTCTGTCTTCGCCTTTACTGCAACAACCGAGAAGCCGAACTAGATTTCTGTGATGAACATTACTTATAAGCGTTACTTCACTTTCAAAATCATCATCTATCTTGCTGGATTTTCCTGTAATTAATTTTTTGACTGCAACAACTTTCCCATTTTTCAAAGTTCCCTATGATCAATAGCATCAGAATTAAAATTATGCATAAAAGTGATTTATCTCTTATCACTGGATTGTAGCTTATAAGAAATATTGCCTTCTTAGCTTATGGAGATCTTAATTGAAAGCTTTACATTAAAAAAGAATCTTAGAGTCACGATTGGAATGTGTGGAACAACTCATTTTTACCTTGTATACAGCACCAAAGCCACCTTCTCCTAGTTTATTCTTCTCACTAAAATTTTTTGTTGCAGCTTTCAAGTCACTATACTTATACTTGGTTGGAGGTTTCAACTCAGACGCTTCCAATATGATACCTGCCATGTAAAATGAGTTTGATTTTTCTTTTACCTATATATAAATGAAGTCATGAATTCATAATAATATTAATAAAAAGAATGACAAGATACTTGTGTAATAGTTGGTTGCAATTGCGAAGCATCACATAAAATCTTTCCAACTACTCTTACCTCTAGGAACTCTCTTGGGACTTTGGGATCTTCTATGCAAGGGAAATAATAAAAGAAGGATCACAACAAAGACTACACCCCCAACAACAGCACCAATAATGACCCACTTCTTGCTTGAACTTCCTCCTTCAAGACAAAAAAGGAACTTGATCTCAATCAGAATTTGTTGATATAAAGCTTGTCCGCACACAAATTTAGAAGAGTTTTTCAGAGTTTCTCTGATATATACTCCTTATTATTATTTAAATACAAGTTTAAAATAACTTTTCAGAGTTTTTTTACTAAATTTTTAATAGAAAAGTTCTGAAAAACTCTTCTTAACTTATATTTTAAATAAATTCATAGTGATACAAATAGAAGTGACATTCACTTGCCCATTTTTATTCATTCAACATCTATTAAATGGAGTTGTGGCTTTTCTCTACCTTGTTTTAAGAAGGGAGTGATATCAGTGGTTTGGTTATCAGCAAAGAAGGGTGTCTCGGAGTATCTCGTAAAGCAACCAGCATCGAATGCCCTACCATTTGTCTTGGGAAGACAACCTTTTATGCTGCTATGTTCAACTGACAAGCATTCCATACAAGTATCTTGTGCAAGAGATTCAGCACATTGTGCAATAGCATAGATTGCACCGCCAGAAAATTGTGTCTTGGTAGCTGCATAGAAGCCATTGATTTTTGGTGTTGCTACTTGTAGATCCATCAGCACTTGCTGTCCAGCTGCAGCAAAATCAGTGCTTTCTTCTGCAGTCTGATTTCCACAAAGTATGCTGTTGCGAGGCATGATCTGGCTAAAGAAGTCATTGCTCTCGAACCTCAACAGTCAAAACATTTTAAAGTATCAAACATCCAAGTCAATGCTGACTTAATCTCATGAACTGTCAACCCACATGTTCTTGTGATCAAAACATATCTAAAAGACTTTTCCCACAGTCTCGGTAATCTATGTGTTAATGTAACCTTCAATTTTCTTAGACAAAGTCAATTGTGCCGGCATACAGTATCATTGGGCCAAGTAAAAACGTCTAAATCACTTTATATTCTTCAACTCGCTGACAACCATCTTAATGAATTCAATAAATAATAATATTAAGACATGGGACTACTATATTTTAATTCTTTAATAATATATTTTTTCTTATATTTATTAAAATAGATAAAATAATATTTTTTATTTTAATATTATTTTTTTAATTATTTTCAAAATTAAGGTCTCATATCAAATAAGAAAATGTCACAAGTTATTTTTCAGCATTTTTTTGAAAAATGTTATTGCATATAAGCAACATTTTTTTATCTCAAAATTATTTTTTAAATTATTTTTAAAATCAAAGTTTTATCGAGTAAAAAATATATATATTTCTCTCATCTCTAATTGTTATTCATAATTAAAGTTCAATATCAAATAAATAAATGACTTACAAAGAATATATATAATCATATAATTATACTTAAGATAAATAAACTTTAATATTTGATATATAATTAGCAGTGACTAATTAAGAATGTATTCAACCTTCTCTTAAAGAACTCCTAGAAAATTAGGAAATATAAAAATATAATAATTAATAACAATATTTAAATTAAAACTAATTATATTTTATAAAGTCAACAAAAATTTAGTAACATCATTAAAATGTTATAAAAAATATCACTTTAATCATATTTAAAAAATATTATCTAATTATGTAAAAATATTATTAAAAAATTTTAACGACATGAACTATATATAACATTTGATAATATATTATAAAAGTAAATTAACAATATTTATATACAATTAGGTAATATTTTTTAAATATTGCAAAAAATTCTTTATTTGTAGTGTGTATTGATAATATAAATCAACAAAAATAATTTTTAATATCACTTTCAAAGCAATTATTACAACAACAAAAAAAATTTAACGAACATATCTTTGGAACTTAGTTACCATCTGTAACTCATTGATATAGAGTAAACTTGTAAACTTGTAAACTTGTAGACTTTTTTTTTTGTGACAAAAACTTGTAGGCTTTGTAGATATTACATATGTTTGGTTGAATAAACTTCTATAATAAACAGTTATAGAAAAAGAAAATATGAAAAAAATAAATAAATAACTTTTTTTATAAAGTAAAATTAACTTATACATATGTTAATTTATAAAAATTTTTAAGATTAATTTCTTTAAAAAAATTGTTTTTAACTTGTGTATATGCCGATTTAAATTTATTGAAAAAAAAAATTTATTTTTATCTTTCTATTTTCTTCTCTCCTTAAGGAAAATTTTATTCACAACAAACTCAAAACCTTTGTCTCTTCTCTCTTCCTATTGTTTCATCACTTGTCACTCTCTCTTTTCCTATATCATCAAAGTGTACACGCCAAGAGTGACGAAAAAGTCATAACTTTTGAATTAATATGCACAAACAAATTATAGATTATATTGAACAAATGAGTTGTACCTGAGGAAGCAGCCGTCGTAAATGACACGAGCACCGTTGACTCCGGCGGAGCAGTTGCGGATTTGGGCGATGGCGGTGGCTAAGCAGGTGGCGCAGTCGGTGATGGAGAGGTAGTTCCTGCATTGAAACATGGCGTAGACAGGGTTTGCTCCGGTGGTTGCTTGAGCCGTGACAAAGTGCTTGCTTTGGTTGGTAACCTGTGATCTCAGGTCTGCCAAACTTGCGTTAAGATTTTGGTTGAAGTTGGACAAGTCGGGAGCTATGTATCCGCTGCAATCCTGTTTGAGTAATAGGGTTTGAGGGTCTCCTACTGCACCCTCAAACCTCCACCATGACAACAACAATAACATCAACAAGGTTGTTAGGGTTACAACCTTCAGTTGCACCATTTTCTTGTGATCCTCAAACTAGAATTGGCTTAGGACTAAAGAGAAAAGTCTAGTTCTTGGTTTTGTCCATGGGGTGGACTAGGATAATATCAAAGTCTTGGAGATGGATGAAAATGTGTTGTTGTGCTTTCACTAAAAGGGATATATAAAGGGGATAATTATTAGGAAAAACCCAAGTCCCACATCGACTAGAGATTAGGCAATTGAATAATATATAAGTGCAAAGCAACCCTCACCTTACAAGCCGGTTTTGTAGGGTTGAGTTAGGCTTCAATCCACTATTCTAAGATGGTATCAGAGCCATTTAGATCCACTTTAAAAATGGGCCACCCACCATTGATGCATGTCTCATAGGCATGAGGGGGTGTATTGGGAAAAACTCAAGTCCCGCCAATCCTAGATCATTAAAAAGGGCCACCCACCATTTATCCACGTACCAAGCCCAATAGTGCTGGACGTGAGGGGGTGTATTGGGAAAAACCCAAGTCCCACATCGACTAGAGATTAGGCAATTGAATAATATATAAGTGGAAAGCAACCCTTACCTTACAAGTTAGGCTTCAATCTACTATTCTAACAATAATATCAAATTTTTTTCTTTAAATATCTAAACATAATTGCAAACCATAATAGGTCAAACTTGAAATTGCTGGTTTAATTAATAGGAGAGAAAGTAATGTATGAGATATGAAAGAAGAGTAAGGGTTGAAAAAAGTGTAGTCAGGATAGAAGATTACACTAAGGTAGTCATCCAACAAGAATTAATCGTAAATTAACAAAGTTGATGAGTATATATGTTGCATTTATAGCCTGCTTATAAAAAAAAAAAAAAAATGTGACATTTGCGACGACTTTAACATTTTAATATTGCCAAACAAATGTGTGGTTTGAAACTTTCAATTTTGACTGAAGATTTAATATGATGATGACACCAAGTGTGGGGTGTGTGCGTGTTTGAATTTTCATTGAGTTTCATCCAATTGTAATCCTTTATGATCAGGTCATTCACATTGAACCTGCATTTACAAACACGCACACAGTCAACACAGATAAGCTTCTTTGTCTCAACTTTTTTGTAATTTTGTGTCTCTTTAATGATTCTAGACAAGCTTATTGGTTTTATTAATAATTAAAAATCGTTTGTCTATACGAAGAAAAAAAGGGACAAGCTGCAAAGCACGTATGAGACGTTGCATTAATAACAGGATGATCTGTTACATAATTGGAATTGGAATACATTTCAACTCCGTGATTGAATATCTAAGATTAGAAATGTTCTGTTAATATTATAAAATGTCGTACGCCTTGTGTGACTGTTTGTTTAATTATTACTACTTTATTAGTCAATTACTCAATTTTTATACAAAGTCTGTATCAAAGTAATTAATAATGTGCAAATATTAAGGTTACGTACTAATTAATTAGATTTTTTTGACACGTTAGGGACGGAAATAGAAGCTGCTTTGTGAATCGTCTCTATTTGTCTTTGCTAAGTTTCTAACATTCAATACAAACACCAATAGCCATATTATATAATAAACCCTTATACTATTTTTTTTTTTTAAACAACAAAATTCAATTAATATTACCGTGCATATGCATGGCCGAAAAGCTATTTATATGTTATAACGACTCTTGTTCTACCTATTCGGTGGCCTGAATTGAATTTTCTTTTTAATTGGGTACTTAATTCTTGGTTAGGATTTACTAAACCTTAAATTATGAATCGCGTCTAGTTATGTTCTCGATCTCATTTTATTATGTGTAAATAGAGATATCAAAATGGACAAGATTTATTACAAAATTAATTTTGTAGTCATCCATCAAGTCAAGTCAAATTGACTTTTTTTTTTTATTATTTAAAATTTACAAAGAAAAATAAAAAATAATATTGGATCGAATAACAAGTCTTTTAGTGTTTTGGGTATTGAAATTAATGATCTGGCCTAGCACTGTTGACTCATTAGGCCAAGCTAAATTGGCCGAATTCTTTTGAGGGTTTTTTTTTTTTTTGCAGCTCGACCCAATTATTAGGCCATTTTTTACACCTTTACGAATAAATAGCTAATTTCTTCTGCTTTATTTTATTTTAAGTTCTAATTTTATAGCAGTATTTCTTTTATTGTTGTAAATAACAAATTTAAACAAAAAAAATAAGATTCTTTTTGACAGGTATCCTCTTATGAAATTAACATTATTTGAGACATGGTTGGACATTAAATTCGGGTACCTCTCTTAACAAATAACTGGCATACCAATGTCAATTGTAAGCAGTGATGAGTAATGAGTGTATAAGTTGTCTCCATAAGAACATGCTTGATAAATGATTGATTCACAATTATATTAGCTAAGTAATTAATTCCACTTACAATTAAATACACAAAAAGATCATTTGTTCAATGCAACAATACTTTAATGTTTATAAAGACAAAGTTCATAAACCAAATCAAAATCAAACTTGAAAGAATGCAATAATACAGAGCTTCGGATTGGATATTTCACCTACTTCACTCCCTTGTAACCTTGATAAACATGCACATGATAATTCTTCTCCTATAATATTAACTAAGATTAAAAAAAAATTATATTAATTTCTTAGTAAAGAGATCTTAAATTTTCTTCCTTAAATAATGTCAATATTTTTCTTAATTTAAGAGAAAGAACTTGCACTAACAACTTCACCAACAACAACAAAAAAACTAATGATTTTAGCTTTATTACTAACAATTCAAAACATATAAAAGCATAAAAAAAAGGTAAATGAATTATTAATAAGAAAAAGAGATCACATCATTTCCATGAGAGTGTATTTATATTAGTATATCAAAGTGTAATACATTACATTCAATTTCTAAAGAAAAAGTTAGTTACTTATTTTCATGAAAGTCAATTCACAAATTACAAGAGCATTGAAGAATCAAGTTGAGATCATTGTTTTTACATCCCTAAAATAGTAAAATCTTTCAAGTTTCCAAACTAGTAAAAATATTTTTTCCAAAGTCAGTCTACTTCTTGATAAGAAAAAAAATGTGACACCGACTCTAGTTAATTTTAAGTGGCAAAAAGGATAAGAACTATCTACTAAATTTAGAACTCTCCTTCTAATTAAGTTTTTAAGAGTGGATAATTTATTATAAATGGTCATCCATATTAAAAATGTTGCCTTAGGTGGAACTTTGATTTTCCAAACCTGTGAGAAAATGATATTGTTTTGTCCTTGTTGGTTCTCTGAGCAAGCGCACCCAAGTCTCTGTAATATAGTAAAAGGTTGTCGATTCTCGGGGACTTGTAAAATAGATCTTGATTTCTATTATACTAATTGTTACTTGTAATTTCAAAGTTTGAGTATTCACACATGTTAAATATTTGATATGAGTAGTGATTTAAACTTAAGTAACCAAAGTAAGATTAAATTTAAGAAAACAGATATGATATGAACAGTTGGGATTAAATTTCATCAATCTCCCTCCTATGTATCCTATTGATTTTGGTAAATGATTCCATTACTCATTGCTATTGAGTTCTCTATATTCGTTCAGACTCAATTCCTTGGCATAAGAAATTCTAAGATATTTAACTCAATGAATGATTCCTCACTTCATTTAGTTAAATGTCTTGCATTAAGAATCAGAACTTGTTGCAACTATTAATTTCAAACCATCCCTGGCTTTCAAAACTAATAGGTGATTTGTTTCAAATCTAGATTCAGAAAACGTTTTCCAACCAACTTCTAAATCCAAGATCAAAGATAAATGGTCAGTTTATCAAAGCATTAAGAACAGAATACAAATCACTAACACTGAGTAATAGATGTAATATATATATGAATCAAAAAGGAATACAAAGGAGTTCGATGATTACATTAATCCCAACCCTAAAACTTTAGCTCTCCATAGAAGAGAAATCACAAAAGTGTAATAAGAAAGCTAGAAGAAAGAGATCCTCCTAAGAATCACGTTCCCACGAGCTCTAAGGTGCTATGTTTCCTTCCTTTGTCTTTGTTCTTCTCTCGTGTCCAATCTCTCCTTTTTTCTCTCTCCTCTGCCCTTTTATAGTTGCTGGAATTTAAACAGAGTAGGCAAGAAAGAGAAGGAACTGCTCAGCGCCTCAAAACGGCTGAGCAGTTTGGAGAATTCTTCAACATGAAGTAATCTGAAGGGCTGGGCCCTTGAAATCCGCTGAGCGCTTGAGACAATTCTTCACCATTAAGCAAGTAAAAGGGCTGAGCGCTTCAAAACCGATGAGTGCTTAGGAGGCAGAGAGTACTCATTCTTCCAGGGCCAAAATCGCTCAGCACTTGGGAATGGTTGAGCGCCTCTCATCTGTTGCACTTGTTAAGTTCTCTGGCTTGAAAGCGCTCGGCCCTTTAGAAGGGCTGAACCGTTTACCTCCAGATTTCAAAAGCTACAAAGTAAGAGGAAAGTCTAATCAAAAAAATTCATCACTCCCTGTAATAACTTAAATTAAGAGCCCCTCTTTGATTCCATGTGTATTTGCCAAAATTATAACAGGTATATACAAAAATTGTGCTAGATAAGTGTCTCAAATTGATATTTCATCAGACTAATTATACACTTATCAATCCTCCAAATTTTATGGTATATAGAGCTCTATAAGTCTTATTGATAGCGAACTCCCCTTTATGCATTTTTACATTTGATAACAATTGTTGAAACCCACCTTTTATCCTCCCATATTCCCATGTTTGTTATCAATCCATGTCGTTGTTCCAAATTCAAGAATAACCTAGGATGAGTCTAAGCTAAACACTTTTCCCCTATTAAATTATTGTTAAGTCTCAATTTTACCTCTTTTTGGATGAGGCTTATTGAACAAATTCCACTCATCCTTTGAACCATTGCAATATAATTGTTCTCTTTTTGGTTCATTTTGTGTGCAGATATAACTAACCCAAATTCATCTAACAATACCTTAATCCACCTCATTTTTTGTGCAGGTATTGAGGAAGAGTGGAAAGTTGAAGACTCTTAGGATTGGAAACCTAAGAAGCTAAGGAGCAGAGAAGAGGTTCTGCGCCGGGCTCAATATAACCTGCGCTGGGCGTGACAAAAACAGAGTATTTCATCTCTGCCAGTTATATTAAGCCGGGCGCAAAAGGAATTAAGCCGGGCGCAAAAAGAATTAAGCCGGGCGTAAAAGGAATTGCGCCGGGCTTGTGTTGAGACAGAGAGTGCTTGACTTCTCTGGAAGAACTTGCGCCGGGCGCGAAGAATTGTGCGCCGGGCGCGGAACCCTAATCTGATCTCCCAGGCTCGTATTTGAAGCCATTTTCGGGGATCTTTCTCTCCATTCACACATTGGACGCGTTTTGGGAGCTGTGGAAGGGATTCCCGGAGCTTGGAGCCGTTCGTGTGTGGGTCTTTCCTTCGGTTCTTCATCCTCCCTTCATCTCTATTTTGTATTTACCCTCTTTGTTGAGTGGTTTCACCCATTTTTGTGGGGTTAGATGTAACCAACGAATTCTATTGTAATCCTTACGGTTTTTATGATATATATACATGTTGTTTCATTCATTGTTGTTTATGTTTCTATTCTTAATGCTTGCTTTGGATTTAATCTCATTGCATGATATAGGTTCCATTGGGTATTGGAAAATAACCCTTGAAACTAGCTCTGAAACAAATGCCTAGTGGGAAATGTATCTAGGAATGGAGCTTAGCCCATTAGTAGTCTTAAACCCTAGCCCGTAATGCGGATGTAGATATTGGGTACTCAAGGGATTGATATTCAATATCCACATCTAGGCTCTTGCTCTAAGGGATTAGGTTTGAGTAAACTATTGGGTTGACTAAGCAATGAATTTAACAAGAGATTAAGGATTCATTAGTTTGACGTTTGGTGAAATCTGACCCCACAATCTCACAAAACCATAAAATCATTTCTACCTTTTCCACTCACAAACCAATATTTATTTACAGCTTTCATTCCAATAGTCTTAACCTTGAATTCACATGACAAATTATGAAATTGGAATTATTTTTTAGTCACGAATAGTCAATAAATGCTTATTTTACCTTCTAATCCCTGTGGATACGATATTTTTACTACTTGAACGGCCGGTATACTTGCCGTGTTTGAGACCGTTGATAGAATTAAACTAAATTTCAATTATAACAAAAGTACTTCAACGGAAATCTCAACAATTATCTAACCAAAATCTTGTTTGACACTTTTCCCCCAATTTCCACTCTTTCATCTTATCAAACCAATTCAATTGTCTATAACATTAAAAAAAATTGTAAAAAAAACTAATCAAAGCAAAGAGTCGTCTTCATCCATATCCTCATTACCATTATCATCCTCTCCTTGAGATTCAAATGATGAAAATCTTGAAATTATCATCAAGCATGAGCCTTCAAACTTCCGCACTTTCATATTGCTCCACTTTTTGTTGCCAAATATCCTTGCCATTGCAACTTGAGCCAAGGACAGAGACTAAAAAGCCTTGAAAATGGAAAGTAAGTATTAGTAAGAATGTTGATGAGTTATAAAAGGACAACTAATTGATTGCGCTAACACGTTCAATCGATCAACTAACAACAATGAAAGTTAGAAACAGTCAAAGACAATCACCACCACTTTGACACAAAAGATAAACCATGTAAGAAACATTAGGATCACCCCGTAATTGGGGTTAGGATTTCATATATTATGAAGTCCAACACGCAATTAGCCATTCAGAACTAAAATATAAAGCATTATAAATATTAAAAATATAAACCAATTGAGGTGAGCAAAAATGAAAACAGTAACATCCATGTTCGTGTTTGACACCATATTGAAACTAACCAATATTATAGCAGCAGCTACGATCGGTGCAAGAATGAAACCCCAAGCCATGGATCTGGCCGTTACACCACTCCCTTGCACAACAGTTCCCCGTGTAGAACCTATAAACAAATCATGGAAACCATACATTTTATGCTTGACTAATTAACTTGATATGAAAGGAAAAATGGAAAAGATTTTTTCCTTGTACATGTTTTTATTGCAAAACTAAACATTGCATGCTTGGGTATGTAATATATTTTGAAATTCTTTGATTTTTATAATAATTATTTTTAAAATCACATGAAAGATGATTTTAATCAATTGATATAAGCTTTTACATTACATAATTATTAAAATACTCTTTCTTTTATCTAGTTTTTATTAATGGGAATACATCACATTTTTCAAACAAAAAAAAAATACATTCTTTCATCCAAAATCAAGGAAAGGATCAACCAATCATTAGTCCTTAATATTGAATTCGATCTCCTTAAAATTTGGATTTGTGAAAGAAAACACGATTGAAAGAAAATCTTATCAAAAATCAATCAAATTTTTTGATAAATATTAATTATCGATAAAATTAGTGAATATTTTATCTAACCGAAATAGTTAACAAATTCTAGGGGGAGAGAATTATATTGTAATAATACCTTGATTTAAATAGGGTGTGATATCAATGGTTTGGTTATCAGCAAAGAAAGATGTGGTGCAATTTATGCTGTTGCACAATGTGTTGAAACTGCCACAGAGAGTGATTGTTTCAATTGCACCACCGTTGGACACAACAAGTTACAAAGTTGTGTTTCCAACACAGAGGGTAGAGAGCATATGGTGTTGGTTGTTTTATAAGATACTATCCCTTAGCACTTGTTGTGTTGCAGCTTTAAAAGCAGCACTCTTTGAAGTCGTGTTCCCACATATACGCCATTCCCAGCTTCGGTTGTTTGATCATAGAACTGTTTGCTCTCTCGCACTTCGCCATCACACCCAAAATCAATATATATTTATAAGAAGACCTTAAACGAATAGTTGCAGCACAAAAGAAACCTTTATTATAAAACATGAAATTAATTAAGATAATTATTGAATTGGAAAATCTTAGTCAAACATTTTTTTTTTTGTAAAAACCTCTTAAATTTTTTATAAGAATAGGAAAGATTACAAAAATGGTACAATAAAGATTTAACCTAAATTTTCATACTTTTAATTAGGACAACCCTTTCAATCTAACTACTAGCCTAACCCTAGTGGTTAAAAGTCTTTTAAATTAAAATTATAAGCAACTTATTTTTGTAAAACAAAACTTGAAGAAAAAAAAAGTAATAAGATAGGGGCTTTTTTTACAACATGCATGTCGTTCCCTCTTCAAACTCCAACTCAACCTAAAATACAATTTATTTGATTTTTCACTAATTCCTTTAGTTAAGAGCTTCACCGCCTTCTCTATTATCAATTTCATAATCTGAAAAAAAAATTAATTAAATAGTGTCAGTGGAAAAAAATTGACACGTAAATTTATCATGTCAATGTCCGAGTGTGTTGATAAAAAAAATATATAAATCATATATTATAGATTTAATTATCCTTTTGGTCAAAATAATTTTTAAAATTTTACATTTTAATCTTTATATAGTTAAAATTGTTTCATTTTAAATTTTTTACATACTATTTTAGTTTTCTTTTAATTCCTGTTGTTTATTTTTATAAATTAAAGAATAAAATGTGAAGTTTATATAATTATAAAGATTAAAAAGAATAAAATAATGTATATGTATAAAAACAAAAATAAAATATTTTTAATTATAAAATTAAAAGATAAGATTTATGAAACTATAAGCATTTAAAAAAAAAAAAAAAAGTAATTAATACAAAGACGACCGAGATGAAAATGAGTGTAACATGTATGCGTGTGTAATATGTATGTATAAACCTGAGGAAACATCCATCGTATATGATTATGGCACCGTTCCCAGCAGAGCAGTTACTGATTTGGGTGGTGGCAGTGTTGAAGCAAGCAAGACAATCAGTTTTGGAGAGATAGTTTCAGCATTGAAACATAGTATATGTGATCACATCTTCCCTGGCTTCATCTGCTGTGGCAAAGTGATTGATCTCATTGCTAACTTCATCTCTTATTTTTGAAAATGTTGCATTGCTATTTGCAAAGAAGCTACTCAACTTTGATGCATTGTATGTGCTGCAGCCCTCGTTTAGTAGATGTGTCTGTGGAGTTCCAACTGCACCATATGCATGAAATATGTTATTACTGCACCACCATATCAAGGTTAAGGCTAGAAGATTAGGTTTCAGCATCCTAGCTAGCTTTTAGCTTTGTACAAGAATGTAACATATAAGTGATTTTGATTTAGCTACTCACCTCTGGTGAGTGGAATAGAGATATGGAGGAAGATAAATGATGAAATCGTAGTGCATGAAAGTGTGGTCAACATTGATGAGAAGCTAGTGCTTAGAAAATTTGGCTGAAGTCTATATATTATGTAAAGCTACTCACCTCTCATATATAGTGGCACACTGGCAACAGAATTTAAACAACTTGAAATATATTTCCATATCCATGATCAATAATATAATAGTATAACCAAGAGAAGATTCCTTTAAACAATAAATATCTCATATTCAAGTGTTATAAATTAAAAATATATATAATTAAAAGAGGAAACTGCATTATTAGATTTTTGGATGAAATTTAATCATTGACAAAATTGATTGATCTTTCACATCAATAACATAGTCATACAAAAATTGTATTTAATAGTAAAAATGATGTTTGTGCATAAAATATCCATCCTTTGCCCTTTTTTACAGCACTCTGTTCAATAATAAAATAAGAAAATTAATATACTTTTATCAGTAAAAAATTTCATTTACCGTCAATAATATAAAAAAATTTACGCTTTTGGCTGATTAGAAATATTCAAAATATTATCTGTTAGTGTAATTATCATAAAAGCAAACACTCATAGGATAATCTATCATTAGATATTAGTTATAAAAAAAAACTTTATACTGTGACTGTGTATTTAAATTAAATTCTAATATTATGCGTCATTTTTCAAAAAAACTCTGTAAAGTGAACAAGTAATATTCATATTCAATCAAGAATAGATCCATTCAAAGTTGAAAAAAAAAAAAAAAAAAAAAACAGTTCGAAGGTTTGTATACATATTTCGGTTTCGGGTAAGGTTTGTACCCAAAAGTTTCGTATTATTCAAAGGTGCCAAAAAAAATATTTCACGATAAAAAAAATAGAGAAATAACTTTATAATAGGCGAAAATAAAAAAGAAATAATGAGAGGACAAAATTTTAGGGGGGATTTAAAGTATTTTGTATTGTGCAATATCTATTTTACAAATCTTTTTATTATCACCCAATACAATCATCACACTTGTGGAAGATTTTGTGTAGATTTTGAAAGTTCTATCCCCTTCACATGCTAAGAAAATATCCCATCAACAGGCAAAATGGGAACACATGTTAGTGAAAGACCTTTCTCTCAAGTCTCTAAGCCAGTTCCAATGTTTAGTAAAGTGCTTCACTATCAACAAAGTGACTATTTCATCAGCAATACATCAACCACTATCTCACAATATATATACTTAGTATTTTTATAGAACTAATTAATGTACTGTATTTAAGAATTCTGTAAGAAAACCCCCCTTCTTTTTACACATTGTTTCCCTCGTTATTAGCTCAAAACTTCAAGTTCCTTTTTAAGATATTCATCTAGCTGAGAGCATGGAAACAGTAGCAGTAGCATTAGATATAGAGGAACCAGTTGAGGTAGATGTTTCTACCTTGGTCCTAAAGTTAGACTGAACTAAGACAGGCATAGAAGGCCTCATTTGCCCCAGTGAATTCTTGTTTTTGAGTAGGAGTACTAACTCAGACATTGTTGGCCTTGCAGCAGCTGATGCTTGAGTGCAAAGCAAAGCAATCTCTGTAATCTTCTCCACTTCTTCTGCATCATAGTCCTCAGGGTCCAATGTCTCGTCAACCAACTCCAAAAGCATATTTTCCTCATATAGTTTCCATGCCTGTTAAAGTAAAACCAAAGTTCGTATGACCAAATGCTAATTGAAAGAGTTTAACTTCTATCCACTATCAGTACAAAAGCTTTCCGCTGTCAACCAAACAGAATTTATTTAAACTTAAAGCACCATCTGAATCCTTAAACATGCATGTGGTTGGCACTTTAATCTTTGAAAATAAAGAAATTATGATCAAGTCTTTGAAAGTTCTAATTGTTTCGTTAAAGTATTTAAAAGTAACCACTTATTATGACTTTAATCTCTAAATATACGCTAATATTAGTATTCAAGTCATTTTTTTTTTAATCTAGACTAAATTGAGTAATATTTTACATTTTTATATTAGACTCTTTTTTGAATTTTTATACTTTCAAGTACTAAAGTGTCTTAGACATCCACTTTCAAGGACCCGAATGACATTTACCGATTTATTTAGGTATGACTTTTAACTTTTTAAGTAGTTAACATAAAAGTTTATAAATTTATCATAGATGACAATTGTGATAGAATGATAGTGTTGAATCTCATTTCTATACCAGTGCATAGACTATTTACTCTAAAATAAAATTCGTAATTTTCATATGCAGTTATGTGAAATTGCTTACCCTTTGAAGGAGGAATTCACCTTCAGCATCTGCCCTAAATTCGTTACTCTTTTGGCCACTTATGATTTCTAGGACCACAACGCCAAAGCTGTATGTATCAGCCTTTTCTGATAACTGACCATTGATTGCATATTCAGGTGCTGTATATCCCCTAACATGTTTAAAATTTTTATAGCATAGTTAATGAAAGAACATTTATACATATATAGCATGGAATAATAATAATAATAATAATAATAATAATAATAATAATAATAATAATAATAGGTGTCTCCTTTATTACAGCTGCCTCTCTAGTAGAAATAAAGGTTTAGACTTACAATGTTCCTGCAAATCTTGTACTAAGATGAGTTTGGTCTTCCGGTAGAAGTCTTGCCAACCCAAAATCAGCAATTTTTGGCTGCATATCTTCATCTAATAGGATATTGCTGGTTTTTATATCCCTATGTATGATGCAAATGTGGAAATCCTCATGTAGATAGGCCAAACCCTTTGCTGTGCCTAAAATTATATCATATCTTTGTTTCCAATTGAGAGAACCCTTCTTTTGACCTATTTTAAAAATTTAAATAGATAGATGGAGTGTAGGGCAGGAAGAGAGAAAAACATTTAAAAAAAAGAGATTCACAAAATGCTTCAATTAGGAGATTCATGAGTTTTACCAAATAAGAATCTGTCTAAGCTGTTATTTGCCATGTATTCATAAACAAGAATTCTCTCTTGGCCATTAATGCAACATCCAAGAAGTCGAACTAGATTTTTATGATGAACATTACTTATAAGCTTGACCTCACTTTCAAATTGTTCATCGATCTTCCTGGAATGGCCTAAAATTAATTTCTTCACTGCAACTACTTTCCCATTTTTCAAAGTGCCCTGTTCCACAAAATGGTGATGAAGAATTTGCTAATTCTGAAAAGCAATTTATCTTTGTCTCCAGATGAATAGCTCATAATAAATTTTGCCTAATCTTAACATAAACTTTCTCAGAATCACGCTTGTTTTTGAACATGTACAATAATGCTGAAATTACCTTGTATACATCTCCAAAACCTCCTTCTCCTAGTTTATTTTCATCACTGAAATTTTTTGTTGCAGACTTCAAGCCCTTATACCTGTAGGTTTCTGGACCTTTCAATTCAGTTGCTCCCAATATGTCACCTGATAAGGAAACATAACTTGGAATATCTTAATGAATAAACAAATCCAGTCATTCATCTATCTATATTCAAAAGAAAAAAACAAAAAACATAGAAACAAGGAAATTATTCATTCAACAGTAATTGATTCCTTGGAATAAAGAATAAATGGTTTATTAGTACGAGTTAATTAGTATGAATTTAACTTGAATACACCCGCTAAAAGGTTTTATTACTGTCATGCAATCATATAAGTTTGTTAATTTTTATGATAACTTTTTAAATTTTTACTCAAAATAATTTCTTATTAGCTAATGCGGTAAAAAGACTATTATAAAAGTGCATAAAAATTAAACTTTACTAGTATTATGACTTCGAGAGGGACTTAAAAATGCAAATTGAGGATTTAAAAAGTCTTGTAATTGAGATAAAAGAAATCTCCTGAAAATGGTAGTTTGAAGCATGCAACTGATGTGCCACTGTATTTTCTTTGGTAAGAAATCAATTCAAAGACTTTCCAAATTGTCTCACCTCTTGGAGCCTTCTTGGGTTTCTTGTACCGTCTAAGCAAGGCAAATAGTGCAAGGAGGATCACAACAAGACCTACTCCTCCAACAACACCACCAATGATGACTCCTTTCTTGCTTGAACCTCCTGCAAGATAAAAAGACAGTTCCACATATACCATCAGTCCAAAATATATACTATTGATGTAGGTGTGCTATGTGCAAGAAGGGTGTGATATACCATCCTAATTTAAATGTGTTTTTAGTTTCTCAAAATTAAAGTAAATTTATTTTTATGTCTTAAATTTAAAATTAATATTTTTAATTTATGTAATTTTAAAAAATCTTATTTTAATCTCTCATGATTATCAATAACATAATAAATATTAATAAATTGAGATAATTATATAATAACAGTTGAATTTAATATAATGATACTAGTAGTTAAATTTTGTTCAACAGATTCAGTAGTTGAGTTTTATTTGACAAACTCACAAATGACATCTATGCAAAGAACTAAAATTATATTTTTTTTCAAATTACGTAACTAAAAAAATCAATTTTAAATTTGAGAAATCAAAAGTAAATTTACTTAGTTAAAAACATATTTAACTCTTACATCATTTATTCTACCTTGTTTCATAATCAATGTAAAGGAATTATCCTGAATCTACCTTTTTTCAAGGGTGTGATATCGATGGTCTGCTTATCAGCAAAAAAGGCTGTCTCTGAGTATCTCATAAAACAGCCAGCATCAAATGCTATACCATTTTTATTGGGTAAACAAAGGTTTATGTTTTTGTATCCAACTGTGAGGCATTCCAGACAACCACTCTCTGAGACAGTTTCAGCACATTGTGCAATGGCATAGATTGCACCACCGGCCACTTTTGTCTTGGTAGCTGCATAGTAACCCGTGATTTTGGGTGTTGCAATTTGAAGATCCTTCAGCACTTGCTGTGCAGTTGCATTAAAACCATTGGCTTCAGCTGCTTTCTCATTTCCACAAATTATACTGTCGCCAGGCATAGTGGTCTGCTCAAAGAAGCCATAGCTCTCATACCTCAACAACACATTTAAAAGTATCAATAATCTTGTCATGAAAACATATTTTGACAGTCTTAGAAAAACTAATACACAGTCTCAATCATCTATAGACATCTTATTGGTTATTTATGTTAATGTAACCTCAACTTGCTTAATGGAGAAAAAGAAGTACTAACTCTTCTTTTTTAGTTCATCAGAAGGAAAAATTAAAACAACGAGAATAAAAGTTAAGTCTGCATGTATCCATCTCAACCTCTAAATTCTTGGTCAACTCTAGTGATAATAGAACAAGGAGTAATATGTACACACAAAGTGATAAAACATAATTGATCATTATATAGAACTTGTATAAACCTCAAAATCCTTTCAAAATAAACAGCATGCATTGGACAGTTTTTCAAGATTTGATTAGCAATGTAACTTACGTGAGTTGAATATATTTTAAATTACATCTTAACAATAAGTCTAGGTAGTGAATAGCATAAAATCAATTTTTCTATCAAATATAGAAGAAATCACATACTCTGTATGACTTGTAAAGATAATTGTGACATACATTAATTGTACTAGTTCATTACATGTACATCACTTGGTGATTGTCAACTCACTAATAACATCGTAGTAAATACAGTGTACTTGTATTATATATTTTTTTTTTTTCATGATATAGTTTTAGAAAATGGGTCACCCTTTTCATTAAATTAAATAAATAAATAAATAAAATCGCGCTAGGGTCAACTTAAAGATCTGCTGACCACTAGATAATATTGTATATTAAATGCCTATTGGTTCAGAGAACTACTAATGTGCTGAGATACAAATAAATTGTGTTTGCAACAACATTATGATACCAAAACATGGCTTGAATAAACTTAAAAATTATCTTTAATTATATACCAGCAGATTTAAGCCAATTAAAAATGAATATATAATTATCTATTTATATATATTCCATTTACATATAGTTTATGTTATTTTAGTTTGAGTGTTGCAGAAATTGTCTAGGTTCAGACCCTGTAGTTCACTGTCCTCTTGTACGTAATCATCTGTTTCTTCTCTTGTCAAATTCAGCGTAAACATCTCTCAAGAATTCTAAACCACGATTCTTCACTAAAGCAGAATGAAAATTCTTAGCTGCTGAAATTTATTTATGGTCTGTTTGGACAAAGGATTTGAGAAGGAGAAAGTAATTTAATCAAGGAATTCAATTTGTTGATCCAAATAAAAAAATTCAAAAATGTAAGAATTTCAAATTGAAGCAATTGAAATTCAAAAAAATTTTAAAGTTCTTTATTTTTTATACAGCAGAATAATAAAGCTGACAATGATATTTTTATACATCATATCATATCGTATGTTTTTATTATACAGCAGAATAATAAATACTCTCTGTTGCATACCCCACTATAAAGGAATGCATAACTGGGCAATGAGCCGGCGTAATAACAAAATGAAAAGAAAGAAAATTTAAAAAAAAAATTATAGCATGAAGGGATAAACCCTGACAAACATACTCCACAATGATGAAATATTATCCGTTTTGTGTCTTACCTTGCACAGTTTTGCTTTTAGTCATTATCCAAAAGGCCTTTCTTTTATTAAAGTATATTTTGTGTTATATAAGTTATTATTTCTTATCTTATTTTATCGATGTGGGACTTGTCTATATCCTAACACACACCACCTCTCAAAAAGTCCAACCACTGCAACTCCACGTTGAACACGACATCCATTAAATTATTTTTCCCTTTTCTCATATGCAAATATCAATAGAATTTGGCATGTTATTTGCAATTTTGCTTACTATCATGACATAATATAATTTTTAAAAATTTAATGTCCATAATCTTTTTACACATGCAACTAATTATAAGAACTATCAATGGTATCAATGGTATAAAGTTTAAATCATGTTGTTATGAAATAGTTATTTATAAATTATTATTATTAGTTAGGCACAAGGAATAGTCATAGATAGAAAACAATATGAACAAATAATACTAGTATAGGTGGAGGCATACCTAAGGAAGCAGCCATCATAAATGACCCGGGCACCGTTGGCTCCGGTGGAGCAATTGCGGACTTGGGCGGCGGCGGCGGCGAAGCAGGCGGCGCAGTCAGCCGTAGAGAGGTAGTTCCTACATTGAAACATGCCATAGACAGGGTCTGCTCCTCTGGCTTCTTGAGCCATGGCAAAGTGCTTTCTTTGCTTCCTAACCTGTGCTATAAGGTTATCCAAAGTTGCGTTCAGATTTTCGTAGAAATTGCTCAAATTGGTTGCGTTGTATTGGCTACACCCCTTGTTCAGCAAACTAATTTGAGGGTCTCCTAATGCACCCTCAACCCTCAACCATAACAACAAGGTTAAGGCTAGGAGCTTGAGTTGCATCACCATGTTCTTGTTAAGGGAGGAAAGTGAAGAACCTAATAGCCAAAAGTTGTAGTAAAATTTCTTGTAGCATAAATACTACATGTATATATATTATGTGAGCTATGTAACGTGAAAGAAAGGGTGTTTATTAAAAGATTCAAAGAAAAAGGTTCTAGGTGTTAATTGGGTACGTGGGGGATAATGTACCTGTATTCAAATAGTGTTGCATAATTGATAAAATCATGTTTGGATAAAGAATAATGTGGGAGTGAAGAAAAAAGGTTTTAACTAGTAAGGTGGTTGACTCGAGTGTGTCTGATTTGTGAAGGACAATAGGAGGGCCAATACAAATTAGTACAAGAACAAGACAATCATAGGAGAAGTCAATGTGGTATTTGTTCTCTCACGCAGGTTGTTAGCAAATCTTTGTTGAAAAATGAAATCTCAGTTCATCAATAAGCTTGAAACCTGTGAAGTTTATGATGGAAACTGACCAAGATAAAGCAATTATAGTGGCGGAACAAACTGAAACTGAAACTGAAACTGAAGAATATGTACTCTAAAGTCCCAAGGAATTAATTTGTTAGCTAATATACTATTGTTTGGACATTTATAGAAGAAATAAATAAATCTTAATTTTTTAGACTTTTTCATTATTATAATCATTTAAAGAAAAATATTTATATAAGTACTAATTCCCTCAAAATATTTACCTAGATACTCTTTTTCTTATATACCCACAGAAATATCTTCGTTTGAAAACCAGATTTGCGAACGTAGTTTTTCCATTTGCTTGTATGTACAAAGGGAGATGTGCACTTCTAAACAAGATTTCCCAACGCTATTTTTTCATTTAAATAGTTAAATTATTAATTTAAGTTTATTTGAATAACTAATTTATATAAGAAATTTAAATTAGGACAACCTTATAAATCTGGATGCATTTCTGAATTATGTTGCAATATATCTTTATCATAATTTGGCCAATAGCGTGTGTAAGTGGGTTGAGATCAACTTACATGTTCAATATAATCGATTTAAATACATTTTAACGGATTGAATTGAGTAATGATTGAGTTTTTAACTCAATTCAACTTAAAATTAATATTAATAATAAAAATTTAATTAGGTATTTGATCATAATTAGAGGTAATAATGGAGTGAGCGAGTGACCAGAGGTATATTCATACATTTTATACATATATACATGTATCTATGGATATCATATTTGTAACAATGTAAAAATTTAAATAAAAGGAAAATAAAACTAAAAATAAAATAATTTTAAAACAAATATTTATATTAAAAAAAATAGTGTTGTAGCATTTATTTAAAAAAAATTATAACATATGTATATAATAAAAATAAATTAGACTAAATTACTTTATATATAAATAAAATATTTTTTTAATAATTTCAAAATACGAGAATATCTTACTATTCATCTTCATTCCGTTAATAATTTGATATTCATTTAATTATCCATTTTCGGTTCATAGAGAGTATTTATGAATATTATTTTTTTGCCACCCCTATTATTGAAACATGTATTCACTAATCATATAATTTATATCAGTGTTGTTTGGGACATTTGGAATATGTATTAATTGGATTAGATGGAACATTTTCTACTCATTAATCTTAATATATAAAACTATTAATATTTTGAGTAATTTTTCCTAAAAAATTTCGTCCATATAAAGAATATTATGATATAGAGTTGTTAACGTTTTGAATAATTTATTCTCTTAACACTATTAAAATTTCTCTTATTACATACAACTTTTTCTACGAATTTTGTATTAAAATCCGCAACAAACATTATTCCTACAAATTTTTCTGCAAAGTTTTATCCGCAAATAATACCTTCTTGTGAAATTTCTTGTGAAAAAAATTCGTAAAAAAATTTTTTGCAAAAAAAAATTCGCAAGAAAGTTTCATGCAAATTTTTTAGCAAGATATTCTGCAGGAATATCTTTTGTAAAAAAAATTAAAAAATTACTACAAATTTTATTAATAATTCTTCAACTTTCAAATGCTCACATTGAATTCATCCAAAGCATTTGTTTTCACGCCTCCAACATGTGATACATAATCTTTTAAACCCTAAGATTGTAAATTATAAGCTTAACACTCAACCATACAAACCAACTTGTTAGGTAAGTAATGTCTCAACTTATATATTCTTTTAATTATTTTATTTTCAATCGATGTGGGACTTGAAGTTTTTTTAAAATATTAAATTTATAAATTTAAATATTTTTTTTTATTTTTCTTGTGGATTAAAATTGCCAGGAAATTCTGCAAAAAAAGTTACCTGCGAAATTTTTCTATCATTTAGTAAATATTACTTGCAAATTTATTTTTGCAAGAAAGAAAATAAAATTCTTACAATATTTTTTGCAAATTTCTACCATGGACAAAAATTTCTATGATCATTAAAATTGTAGCAAAATTTGTAAAAAATTTCTTGTAGATTATTTTTCATAAAAAAACTTGTAAGAAATATCTGTAAATTATTTTTTGTAAATAAATTCGTAAAAAATTTTGTGAAATTATTATTGCAAGAAAATTCACAAACAACTTCTGAGAATATTTTTTTGTAGGAAAATTCGCAGAAAAATGATATTTTTCTAGTAGTGTAAAAAATTTGTTCAAATAGCGAATAATTAAGAAAAAAAAATATCTTATTATATACAATTGTTAACATTTTGAGTAGTTTTTTTTTCCTAAAAAAATCTATCAAATAGGAAATAATATTAAGGAAAACATTTGGTTGAAAATATGAATTATCTTATTATCTTATCTTATTATAATTATATATATATATATATATATATATATAAAGTTGTTAATATTTAAAGTAGTTTTTCTTCTAAAAATATTTTGTAAAATTTCATGAAATAGAAAATAATTATAAAAATTTTGTTGACTCAAAATAAGGATTAAAATAAAGATTATCTTATTATATAAAGTTTTTAACATTTCGAATAGTTTTCCCCTTCCCCCACCCAAAAAAATTATCTTAGAAAATTTTATCTTATTATATAAAGTTGTTAACATTTGAAATAGTTTTTCCCCGAAAGAATTTCGTGAAATTTTGTGAAATAGAAAATAATTAAGGAAATTTCTGTTGGCTCAAAATAAGAATTAGAATAAGAGTTATCTTATTATATAAAGTTATTAACATTTGAAGTATTTTTCCTCGAAAAAAAATTCATTAAATTTTGTGAAATATATAGTAATTAAGAAGAAAAAAAATTGTTGGCTCAAAATAAAAATTAAAAAAAGAGTTATCTTATTATATAAATTTATTAATATTTAGAGTAGTACTTTTCTCCAATTTCATCCATGTAGGAAATCTTATTATATAAAGTTGTAAGCATTTGGAGTAGTTTTTTTCCCCAAAAATTTTGTCCAAATAGGGAATAAATAAGGAAAATTTTCATCTTATTTTATCTTATTATATAAAGTTGTTAACATTTGAAATAATTTTTTTTTAAAAAAAATTGTGAAATTTTGTGAAATAGGAAATAATTTTAAAAAAAATCATTGGTTCAAAATAAAGATTATTTTATTATATAAAGTTGTTAACATTCAAAGTAGTTTTTTTCTCAAAGAAAAATTCATGAAATTTCACCAAAACAATTTGTCCATATAGGGAATATTATCTTATTATATAAATTTGTTAAATTTTGAAGTAGTTTTCCCCCCAAAAAAAAATTTAAAATAGAAAATAATTAAGAAAATTTTTGTTGGCTCAAAATAAAGATTATCTTCTTACATTATAAAGTTGTTAACATTTTAAGTAGTTTGTTTTCAAAAAAATAATTTGTGAAATAGGAAATAATGATGGAAATTGTTGTTGGCTCAAAATAAGGATTAAAATAATAATTATTTTCATGTGTAAAGTTTTAAATTTAGAGAAGTTTTTTCCCCTCAAAAAAATTTTCGTCCATATAAGATATCTTATGGACAAAAGTTGTTAACATTTTAAATAATTTTTTTCTTCAACTAAGCAATAATTAAATAAAATATTCATTTGCTCAAAATAAAATATTTTTTAAAAAAATATATATTAAAAAAACAAATATAATTTTCTTCTTTAAAAAAGCAAGAAGTGCTTATTTTAAAAATACATGGTTTAGACAAACACACTGAAAAACATAAAACTACTTATTCTGTTAAATAAAATATATTTTTTAAAAGGAATGAATCTTAATTTGTCTGAACATCTCCAAAAGAAAATTGTTAATATTAAATAAAACAAATTTTAGTTTATATAAAGTTGATAACATTTGAATCAGTTATTGTCTCCAAAAAAAATTTTGTCAAATAGAAAATTATTAAACAAAATTTTTTGACTCAAAATAAGAGTTAAAATTTGATTATTAATAAGATTAATTTCATTCTTAAATTAATTAAGATTAATGATTTATATATAACATCTTATTATATAAAATTGTTAACATTTAGAGTAGTTTTTCATCCAAATTAATTCCATCAAAAAAAATTATATCTTATTATATAACATTGTTAACATTTGAATAATTTTTTTTCCAAAAAAATTTCGTCAAATAGGAAATTATTAAGAAAATTTTGTTAGTTCAAAATAAGGATTAAAAATTGACTATTAATAAAAATATTTTTTTAAATTAATCGTATTATATAAAGTATAGTACAGAAATTTTTTAAAATTTTTATTTATTATAATTATTTATGTAACGACTCGTTATGATCTCTACACTATGTGAAATCACCTTACTAAATAGTTTAACTAAGAGAGAGATTATTTATTGAAAATAACAATATAAACATACATCTGAATAATTAAAAAAAAAAACCCACATTTATATGAATAAATATAAATATGATGTATATACAGTCATCCAAAAGGAATAATATTCTCCTAGTATTGGTCAAACACATCCTACCAGTTACCCGAAATGGTAACTCTAATACTAGGACAAAAATTCCAGCATCCAGTAGCAGCCCGCTCCATTTTAACCCTAACTTACTCTCATACACAGTATGATCATTGCAATTCATCCACATGGAAACAAAAGGGTAAGTTAGAGTTTTATAAATCACCATACAAACATAAGAATAAGCATCTATGATATACCATCATCAAAATCATCAATCATTTTCATAAAGTCAAAAAAATGCACTCTATCATACAACAATCATGCAAAAAATGCAACTCATGAAAGATATCAATATACATATCAATCATCAAATGCGTCGTCACGTATTTACATAGGAGATCTCCCTAACAACAAAGCAATATAAATGACATCTCATCCTATTGAAATCACCCTGACCGCTTTAACGCCTGAAGCGCCCTGCTGGATCAACAACAAACTGGGATATCAAATCTCCCTAAGTGTTTACTTGGATAGTGTCATTTACATAATTGGAAGTCTGGTTCCACCGTTAGGTATAGCACAACTAGGTACAGTTTTACCATGACCTTGGAATGCATTACCAAGTCACTTGTAGAGTTCGCTCATCAACTATCTGCAATGAACCACGCACCTTCCCCAGTACATCATACATCATTCATAGTCAATCCATCATCATGATCAATATCATCCACATAGGAACATACATACATCTCAATTCATGTTTTAAAACATTCATACATATCTGTCTAAGCATACATATGAATCATACATCACCACTCATCATATACTATACATATATGAACCAACATTAAACACCAACACATGCAAAAACATTACAACTCAATCACAACAACAAAAGACAATTCACGCTCGACACAACTCAGCTTGTGCCCGACCTAAGCTCAACTCGAGAACTCCAGGACTCTTCCACGCTTGACATTAGAATACCACGCCCGACATTAGTCTGGCAGAGACTATTTTAAAAGAATTATGCTTGGCATAATTCACTTTGTGCCCGGCCTCACAAAGTCAGAGACTTCAGGGCTTCCACACCCGACGAAATCATTCTTACGCCTAGTGCCATATCATTAAGATTCCACTCATGCTATTGCTTAATATCATGTTCGGCGTGACTTCATCCACTCCTGACATAGTTCATCTAGAGACTCTAATTTACATTTACGCCCAGCGAGACTAACCTCATGGCTGACGTGAATCAAAAATGGTTATCCTTTATGAATACTTGCACGGTGTCATGAACACATGCCCGACGCATATTCAACCAGCAACATTCCAAACTCAAAAATTCGCCCAAAACCTGCAAACTCAAGCAATCTAACAACATGCAAACCATCCAAGACAACGACCAAACTCCATACAATCCAAAAACATGCTTAGATTCAACATGCACCTACCCGATGCATCAAAATCACAAAAAATCCCATTTTGGCCCGAAACCTCGAAAATGAGAAAAAATCTCTCAATTCAACAGTTATATTCCCAAACTCATACACCAATAGGGTTTTTAAACTCACATGCAATCCAACAACCTACATTCTAGCTCCCCTCACTTGAATATGGCTCAAAACAATCAAGAAGAGGAAGAAGGAGAAGAAACTCTAATTAAGGTCGGTCCGACAACTTCAATCTCTAAAAATCTCAACTTTCTAGCATGAATTTCAAGAAATGACAAAGAGATTAGTTATCTATGGAAAGAAAAGAATCAGACAGAGAAGTTTGGAAAAAAAAAGGAGTTCACAGTTACAGAATCCTTCTCTCTAAAACTTCTCACTAGATTTCTTTGGAGAAAAAACTTATGAGACTTTGTTCTCTAAAGAAACCTTATATACCTTTCCCCTAAGAGTAACTAAACTCTACACAACTTACCTAGCACTATGTTACAATTTATAAATTAAATTAATATTTTAAAATAAATTATTAATAAATAAAAATTATTATAATATAATTTATTTATTATAAAATTAAAATATAATTTATATTTTTAAAAATATTTATGTATACTAATTTTAAATATAATTTATATATTTAAATATAATATTTATTTATATAATTTATTATAAATTTTAGTTATATATAATAAATATGTATGTAGATTAGACAGACTAAAATATTAGTTATATTTAAGTTAATACTAACCTTTCCTATTTTTTTTTTGTTTATTATATATCTTATACTATCTTACCCTCAAAATAATAATACTTTTTTGCTTTTATAAAAAATACTAAACTTTCTTATATGTTGTTCCCCTTGTGAAAGTTATACCACTTCTCTAATAGGAATTCACTATGTTCCCGTGTGAAACTACATACAATGTAGCTAACCTAAATAAAAGGTAATGATTTAATATATTTTAAGCTTGAAGTAGGATTTGTAATTTTAATATAGGATAGATCAATATTAATTTTGTTGGGCTATTTATAAATATAAAATGTTAATCAAGATATTGTTTTGTTGTCTTAAACTATAAATAAATACAATAAAATAATATATAAATTAACTACTTAAATAAATCTAAATTAATTTAACTATTTAAATTATATATAAAAAAAAATTTTAAAAAGAGTAACGTTGGGAAATCTGCTTTTGATCCTGTTACCAAAAAATAACTATCTGCTTTTGAAATGCGTGTATTTCCCTTTGTGTAAAAAAAAAGAAAAAAGAAAATATACGTTAGAAAATCTGTTTTCCAAACGAAGAATCCCAATGCATACAAAAAAAAAAGCATATTAGAATTCGGGTAAATATTTTGATAGAATGAATATCTTGGTAAATATTTTGTATTTATGATTATAATAGATAAAAAAAAGCCAGTTCTATCCTAATTATTAAAAATATAAATTTATATTTTAAATGTATTAATTATTAATCAACATGTCATTATTAATCAATTGAATTCTGATGTTTTATATAATATTTCATGTTCGAAGTTTTATAAATAGAAAAAATAAATAAAAGTCATTAAAAATGACTAATCAAATTTTCCTACATAGACCAACCAAGAAAGTATATAAGTTATTATATTTTATAACTCTTAATTAATTTTAAAATATAAATGAGACACTCATTCATTTTATAATATAAATCACATTCATTATTGTAAAACATTATCTTTTAAATTTCGAATAATGTTATTAAATATAATCATTTTTTTAAATTATTTAGTTTTACAAATATTTTAAAATAAAATTTAAATTTAGAATATTATTATTTTATAAACAGAATCTATATCATGGACATTGAGGACTTGAAGTCATACATTATACGATTATAAATCATCTTCAAAAGTTAAAAAATAAATTAAAAAAAATTCCGTTGCCGGGACTTGAACCCGGGTCTCTCGGGTGAGAGCCGAGTATCCTAACCAACTAGACTACAACGGAGTCACTGCTTCGGGTATTTTCAATTATATATTTCACAATATAGACCTTATGAAAATGGTCACAAATAATTTTGGCCAAACAAACAATGTGATAATTAATATATTTTTATTTGTTAATTTCTTAATTGGTATCTTTAAACTATTTGTTAGCAAAATTATTATATTAACAATACTATTGATATTTATACTAACCAAAAGGTTGTTATAACCCTATGGGAAATTACAAATCATGTTGCTATTTACAGAAGGAAACAATGAAGTTCTCTCCCCCCCATGTAAAAACCAGATGTAATTGTGCAAAAAAAAAAAAATTAAATACAAGGTGACAAATGACATAAGCACAGACAATATTGAAGTTTTAACTCACGAAAGTAAAATTTGATAATGGCACATTTGTTTTCACGGAATGACTCAACATGAAGGAAAGTAAACAGAAGACACATTTTGATTTATCATTTGTTTGTTCCTTCTTAACATTACTTTTCTTTTTTCCCTAGCCATCATTCTTAATAATTTTCGTATAAAAAATTTCATACCAAAAATTTGCAATATGTCACATTAGAACTAGATATTAAGAATAAAAAAGTCATTACAATTTAGATATTAAGAATAAATTACCCTTCATTAGAACTAGATATTAAAAAAACATTAGAATTTAGAAATATAATCTAAATTAAATGAAGAGGTATTTTGAAATTATATTATTAAATAAAATAAAATTAGTAAGAATTTCCTTATATTTAGATCAACATATATGATTTTTTATATATATTTGATAGCAGAGGGAGTAATTGTATATTGATCAAAATAGGTGGCTAACAACAAAAATGGTTATTTAAATCGAGCAATGACGAATATTACTCAACCCTGCACACATTACAAACATTGGAGTAGCTTTTAAGAGACATCACAAAATGGTATATAGTAGGACTAAATATGCATGCAAATTGAAATTAAATAAAAGATTACATTAATATAATTAAGCATTTATTCATGCAATTTTCACTTTTATAACAATAAATAACTTTTAATTTTATGAATAAATAAATGAAAAAGACTAGTTAAGAGATGTAAGATCAAATTCTATTATACTATTTGTTTGTTTCTTTTAATTGTCATCAGTTCTTTTAATGCTCCTTACACTTTTCTATCTTTAAGAATATAGACCCAGGTATTTGGTTTCAAATTGTGTCACCTGGAATGAAAGATTTTAATAGAGGAGATTCCACTTGAGCAAAAGGGAGAGAAAAAGCAACATATATATTCTCCCAGGTATCACTTCCCACTCTTTATTATCCTTTATGTGTCAGCTCTTTTTTTTTTTTTTTTTTTTATCCTTATATGATTGAAAGTTGAAAATCCTAGATTTCCTTCTTTTTTAACAATCTTTTGCTTTTCCAGCTCAACTTCCAATTCTTTGATAAAGTTCACAAATCAATTATCTCCATAATCTATTTGAAGACTATCAACTCCACTTCCACAGTTCCACTAATTAAGCACCAATCAATTACTTCATTTTTTATCCACACCAACTCAAATTAACATGGACAAGTGTGAAGTCAACAAATATGAATAATATTTAGTAACCAAAACACATAATAATTAATACCTTATGTGGAAATAGTTTAATCACGATGACAATCTCAAAGTTGGAGCTAGAACAGATCAAAAAATTTCTTAGATTTCTGAGTACCAAAAATTGATATGCCTACATGTGTTCTTTTTTTAGCACCTAATCAGTGATGATGCCAGAGGCTGAGTATCATTTTGCTTTCAAATATAATTAAACATTCAAGATTCTTATCTAACTCTTCATGATCAAACTCATGGCTATAATTCTATATAACAGGGTCCTTTCTTTGTTTAGCTACTTTTGAGTTCATATTCTCCACTACTTCACTTCTTGCAACAAGCAATTTTGGCAGTTGTTGGCATGAAGTTATCACAAACAGTTCAATCTCCCATTATCAAAAGGCTACAGAGATCATTATATTCTGGATAGAATGTCGTTGACAGCCACAACAATGTTCTCATAACACTGCCAAACTTGTGGTGCATCTTTATCCCTTGCTGCATAATCTAGCTGCATTGTTTTACACCACATGAATAATTGTCAATTAATAACCATTTACACAGCAACAAAAATAAATATTCAGTGGCAAAGTTGTTTGTCAAAGTTAATCAGAAATCCAATTTGAATATCAAGTAACAATTCAACAAATAGATTCTAATAAGCATCTGCCATTATTCTATTCATACATTTGATAAAAGATCATGCACAAGCACAAATCAGTTCCCCCCATCAATAACATGTAATTCATATGGTAGGTCATCTCTCTGTAAGTATCTAAATAGAAAATGTAAAATTATCTATTTGACTCTACAAAATGAAGAGCTTCTTCACTCAGGTTAATCCCTCCATTGCCCTCGTTTCCCGTTTTTCCTATGATTGTACTTCCTTTTCAATTTTCATAATAAAATTTACTTTGTTTTAATCTTAACTATATAGTCATACATAGATGCTCAACATTAAAATTGAACAAAATCAAACTTGGCCATCTATGTATGAATCCCGGGTAAAGATAAGTTTGTAAAACCACTATACATTTAATAATTGATGGAATGGAGGTATACAAATGGGTCAAAATCAAAGCAGATTACATAGCATATACTCCTTCCATCACATATCTTTGGGCAATGTTCGGTGGAGGTGATTTAATGGGAGAATGGACTAGAGTAGAGTGGATTTGAAAAAAAATATTTGTGTGTGGTGTCATTTTTTATATCCTCTCTATTGAAGAAATTCTTGTGAATTTTGAAAAATGTGTAAAATTATATAAAGTAAAAAATATTAATTTTTATTATAGTATAAAGTGAGGGTAAAATAGTAATTGTAACTATTAAAATCACTCTATTTTTTACTTAATTTCACTCTACTAAACAACTACAAATTTCATTTTATTTTACTCAATTTCTTACCTAATTCCTATCAAATCAATTCTCACTTATTCCTTTTTATTCTCTTCTATTCTTTTCTCTCCTCCAAACAAAACCTTAATCATTGAAAGTTAATACACACAATTTTTTTAAAAAAAATAATAGATGTAAATTTGGATTAAACAACCCATATTTAATATCCCGTTATCTCAATTCTATTAACTCGTTTTTGTAAAAGACAAGTGAACAATTGATGGAGAAAACATCTATTAAATAGTGGTATAATTGAGAAAAAAAAATATTAATTAGACTAGGAGATTCTAAAATGACAATTGTTTGAGAATAAAAAAAATATTTTTTTTGTTTCGTCCCGAAGTATCTACTATCGATAACAGTGACTAATCTCCTCGTTACGTTAGAAGCACCTCAAAGGATGGGATAACTGGTTCCAAGATTTAAGAAAAAATAGACCAGGTAATGAATACATGTGTGAACCATTTATGACTGAGATTGAAAATGCACCTTCCACATGTTGCAGCACTTACTCTAGTTACATTGTTGAAGAGAGTAAAATAGAGCTTCCTTAGTTGGGGCCTCTCAACACCAGGCTTGCTTTGGATTATGGTATAGATATCCTTCTTCAGAAGTGTTGAGCTCTGTCTCAGTGTCTTTTGTGCTGCTTTCCATGACCCTAACTCTAACAAATCTCTAACTAGTAACAAATCTTGTGCATGACCCCTCACTCCACTCAATGCCTCTTCAATTGTCATATCAGGGGCCACAAATTTAAACTCAAATGCATTTGCACTTTGTGTCCGAAATATGCCTTCACCCCCCAAAATCAAGGACACCCTTCTACTGATTTTCACCGAGAATAATTCCTTCTGCTGAAAAGGGGGTTTGACACAGCATGTGAATGTTGGAAACAAGTGTGTCAAGTTGGGTTGCAAAATCAATGGCCTTAATTCCATGTTACTGGGAACTAACTCCAAACAACATCAAACATATTAGTAATTACTTCACATGAATTGTTGTTCCTAAATTTGACAAAAGAATAAAAAAGACAGCTTTAATGTGATTGGGCACGATGTTTTATGATGAAAACAGCATGGTAGCGAAAAGGAAATTAGATCGACCCATAACAAATTGAATGCAAAGTTGGTTCCTTTTGCGATTGAAATCTTGAACAGAAAATTAGGATGGCAGAAGAGTAAAAGAAAATGAATGGGTTGGAATAGAAAGTAGAAGCAGGTAAAGAACGAACCTTACCTTATCTGGATCAAAGATGAAGCCATATTGTATGGACGCCAAATTTGCTTTATTATCGTGGCATTCCCGTTGATTATAATAAAATTAGTTAAATTTCAATTACTCAATGTAATTAAGATTTGTATCTAGATTAATTTTAATCACAGATTTCATGTTAGAACGTGTGATTTTTATTTTTTCGGTGAAAAGGCTAGAACGTGTGATAGAATAAGAATAGTTGAATTTTGAATTTTATTAAAGAGTTCTGCAACAGTATTTCACTAGTGGAAATATGTAATTTTAATATTTCAATTAATTTCCTTTTTAAATTGTTGTGAAAAAATTTAATCAAGTTTCTATTTGAAATTTTTAAAAAATCCAAATTTTTTCCTTTAGTTTAAAAAAGTGAAACACACGACCCTAATGTTACTATGCACAGTAGTGGTCTTGAGGATAGGCTAGAAGGGTGATATATAGGCATGTAGCCCCATTTTCGGAGAGAAACCAAAACAAATATTATTTAATTTATATATTATTGGTAGAAAAAGGCATTACGTTTTTTCGTTAAAAAAGAGAAAGGAAAAAAAACAAATTTATTCTAATAATTTGTAAAATTGTTGGAAGTTGTATATAATTATTAAGGATAAAAGTGAGTACTAAATAAGATAATTTATTATTATTAGTATGGATAAAAATAAAATGGCTTAAATATGTTTTTAGTCCCTCAAATTTAGGGTAAATTTGTTTTTAGTCCCTCAAATTTAAAATTGTTATTTTTAGTCCCTGTAATTTTAAAAAATCTTATTTTAGTCCTTATATTCAAATTTTATGAAGAAATTTATGAAACATTATTGCATAAAATCTATCTATTAGTATTCTTATTAGTGAAAATATCACATTAAATCTGGTTGATATTGCATATCTGTCTTAATTAGTCACTTTCAAATATGTTATTGGTGACCTAAGGGACTAAGACAAAAATTTTGAAAATTACAGGGACCAAAAACAACAGTTTTAAATTTGAGGGACCAAAAATAAATTTATCTTAAATTTGAAGGACTAAAAACATTTTTAAGCCAAATAAAATTGATAAAAAAAACTGAATCAACATAATTATATTAGTGTTGATGAATAATCTCAAAATTTATAATTATAAAACTTATAGAATTACATAATATAAAAATTATTTTCTCAAATAGTATAAGTTCATATTTAAGTTGGTTTAGGTTCTACCTGATCAAATCTTATACTCAAAGCAATGTCATTGAATTTGTAATTTTAAAATTTAAATTAAACCAATAATTTAAATCAGCTCGAATTTATTTTCTTTAATTTAATTTAGGTTAATCAAGTCATTGGATCGGGTTTCTATCCACTCCTAGTATAACATATCTTAACTTTAAATCTTATAATTCTTTATTATTTCATAATTTTTTTTTACTAATATTTATTCTAAACTTCTAATTTCCAGTAAAAAAAAATATATAAATAGTGATTTTACATAAAGAGGAAGTAAATTTTTTTTTACTACAATAGCGCCAAAGAAGATTTAGTATCGAATAAAGATTTTTTTAAGAATTAATCTATTTTTAATGAATCACATTACTTCTTTAATATTGATCATTTAAATTTAATTTTTATTTATAATATTTTCATTTCATTCAAATGATATTTCGTAATTATATTTATTTAAAATAATTAATAATTTAAAATTAATCTTTTTACTAAACAAATAACTTGTAATGTTATAACGAGTTTAAAATTAAATTTTGATGCATTATTAGTGTAGAAGTGAATTAGTTAAAATTATCTCACATGTGACTTTTAATGTGACTATAACAAAAGTTAATATTTTAATTACATACGAATCCAGATTGTGAGTGAATTTCGTTATTTATATAGTTAAATATTAATAGATTATGTATCAATTTTCATACTTTGCAACTGTATGGACATCAATGTAGGGTTGGAAGGTTTTATCCCCATAGCCTATAGGACGTTGGTTCTTTTGTCTTGTAATTCAGTAATTGGACTTGATAATATTATACTAATATATTTATTCATGTGGGTCTAAGTCTTCTAGAAATGTTCAAACACTAATAATTACAAAAGTTTTTATCCTGTTAATATGTTTTAATTAAATTCAATATAGTTTTAATCAATTAATTAAATTTAGTTACAACAAGTTTTTATTAGTAATTTCCATCTAACACAAACTTTATATAATTTAATTTATACAAGTACTTTTTTTTTTAATCATTTCTTTGAAACGTTAGGTAGTAAATTCATGGTTGGCCTCTCCCTTTCAAACCTATATACTATATAGTGCTGTTTGGTGAGAAAGAATGAAATTGGTGGTTAGGTTATCAAAAGATGTAAACGAGCATTCTAACGACATTAAGAATGATATTTCCCTCACAAAAATGACAGAATTATTATTCAATTTTTCCAACGTAAATGTGAAAAAAATTGGCATAACTCATTTAATATTTTCATATTTTTCCTAAAAAAAATGCCCTTTTTTTTTACATTTTGTTATGATAAACTTTCCCATAATTATTTCTAGGACAAATGAAATTAGCTTCAAAATAACTTATACATAAATCAAAAATCACATTTTTAGAGACATTAAAATAAAAGAGGTTCTTTGAATTAGTCTATGTAAAAGTTAATTTTTATAATAATAAAAATTATTTATTACTTTCTAAAAAAAACTTATGAAGAAATTTATCTAAGGAAATTCATAAACAACGACCTACTTAGACCAACTTGAGTCCGGCTGCTTCAAATATTTTAATCCAATCGTGGAGCCAAACTTATTTAATGCAAATAAATTAAATTTAATGTACTATGTTAATCATATATGGTATGCTAAACAAAATTATAATGAAATCAGGTCCAAGTTTTATCCTAAAAAAATTTGGGAAGTTGGGTATCATTCCATTCCCTGTTTAATTTCGCCATCATTTTTGACCTTTTTATGCGTGATGAAGATCAAACGAAGAATAAAATTATTAATCATAGTTTGAGGCTTTCAAAAAATCTTCAACCTCACTTCCCATTTTTTTTTCTCTAATTATTTTTTCCTTGTTATGGGAAGTAAGGAATTGAAGCCATGTTGACGTTACGTAATTATTGCTTTCCCTTTTGATTTACTTTTTTTGCCCTTATTAAAATATTGAGCATTAAAAAAAGTGAAATAGAAGTTTCATTGAACATGCCTTTAACTCTTATTAACTATCATTGATCTAAAACCCCACAAAAACGCCACTTATTTGGATGATGTGAATTAACTTGGATGTTTCCTTATTAGTAAGAAAAAACTAGCAATGTCTCCTATCAACAATACCTTTGTCAATGTGAAAAGATTGATAGAAACAATGGGGGAGATTATAAAAGTACAAACCTCAATTATTCGTGTTAATGTCACAGAAACAACATCAAAACCAAATAGTAAATACAAAAGATCACACTAATTTATAAGCCAACAAAATCAACTTATTCATGTCTCACACAGTCACGACAACTTTCTTCTTAGCCATGCTTGGTCTTACAATTTTCACACTTCATGGGATCTCAAAATTGACTGTTTATGTGCACACTTTGGAAGGGATTTTCAACATCTTTGACGTTTTTATATTCTTTTTATTAAAAAAATTTAACAAACATAGCACTAATATATATGCTTCCTTGGATTAAATGACAGTTGGAAGGGTTTGGCATGAGTGACCCACAAGACAAAGATGCATGTGAACACCAATCTTGCATTTGACTTCTTTTCACCACATACCCTCTTTGTTTTTGTTCATGCATAGTAAGATTTTTTTTTTCAATTTACAATGCTACTAAATACTAATTAATAAAAGTACTGTTTATTTGGTTGCCTTTTTTAATTTTAAGAAATAATTAAAGCTGGCATATTTTCTGAGACAACTTGAAGAAAGGAATATTCATATATACTATTCTAAATATGCCACCAGCTAGCAATGAAAACAAATTAAAGGGAGAAATAATTGTTACAATTACTATATAAGGAAGAGGATCTTTCGATATCTTACTCTCTTAGCCTCAAAATAACGGGAATTTGAGATTTTTATATATAAATTAAGGATAATAATAAGTATATTTTTTTTTATACAATCTTATTAAAATAGTTTCACTCGTAATAAATATATTATTTTTAGTTATAGTAATTGAATAATTTATGAAAAAATACTAAATTAATGAAAAATAATTAATATTGCATAAAAAAGTTAAAAAAAAATTAATCATTTTGAGACATTTTTAAATACTAAAAAAATAATTTAAAGGAGAGAAGTAATAATTAATAAAAAAAATATATTACCTTATAAAAAAAACAAATTAAGTCACTGAATTTTACATAAATAATAATGAATGATCTATTATGATTATTCTGTGATTTTATCTTATATAATATATGAGAGTTGAGAACTTGAGAGGATTTAAATTCTTACTTTTGTATATATAATTGATATATCTAGTTTTTTTTTTTTTGTGATGATTGGTATATTATATAGAACTAGTTACAGGAACCTTTAAACATTTTTTTTTTCCAAAAGGTTGTGCAGCTAATATATTGTTGTGTTGCATTCTGGTGCAACCCCACCGGATAAAAAAACATTGAATAATAAACATATGCTCATTGTATAAATAAATAAATAAAAATATCCATATTACTTTCTTTTAAAGTGTTTAATTATATACTATTCTTACCGGAGATCGGTCGTAGGGGACGATCTGCTGGGCAAGATTGGTGAGCCTCCTTCACTGGGTACGCTTGCTGTTCCAAGGCGGGGGTGGTACCTGCAAAAGAGACTCCGATGCTAAAGTTAGTGTTTGTGGATGTATGAGTCTCGTATAAGTAATGCACGTACCTTAGTGTAAATTAGGGTTTTGTTGGGCCTTGGGCCCGAGGTCAGTTGTGACCTGTTTGGATAGCGGTCCTTGTCTTGACCGACGTCGCCTAGCGCGTGTCCGAGGTGGAGGGGCTTTCAGCCAAAAGGTAGAGGCGTTTCCATGATGCCGTCCACAAAGGGATGGCGACGAATGCTCGCCCGATTTCCAGGGGCCTGGGCAGGAGCATTGCTGACTTCATGGGCCGACCTATTCGTTGGTGCGTGCGACCGATGTGTGGCAGGTCGGGGAGTCGGTGCCCTAGGTGCAGTTGGGAGTTGAGAGACCTAGGAGCCTTTAAAAGGCGTCTCGATGGGTTAAGGAGGAAGGGTGTCGTTAGGGTCATTGCATCCGAGGTATTGTCCGCTTTGACTCGTTGGGCCATCACGGTTTTATCCTTTAAAAGGCACCTCGGTGGGTTAAGGAGGAGAGGTGTTTATAAACTACCCTTAACCTCGAATCCTAAGCAATGTGGGACTTTTAGGCATACCAGAACAAGCCTCGTTCCTACGGTAAGTCTGCTGTCATCGTTAGGGTCACCGCATCCGAGGTATTGTCCGCTTTAGCACTCGTTGGGCCTTCACGGTTTTGTCCTTGAAAAGGCGTCTCGGTGAGTTAAAGAGGAAGAGTGTTTATAAATTACCCTTAGCCTCGTCTCCTAAGCGATGTGAGACCTTTAGGCATACCAGAACATATACATTGCTCATGCTTGTGGACTAGTGGTGTATATGTTCATAAAGTTATGTAATAATGTTCAACTATTTTTTCAATATGAGTTTTAAGATTTTGCAATCAATAACGTTCTATATACGTACCGTAAAATCTTATACAAATAAAGTATTATGTTATTCTTTTAGTGGAATTCATGGTATAATTATCATTACTGTTAAATTCCTTTATAGTTTATACCATGCATCATTGTCATTGAGTTTGTCAAAATTCAAGTTAAATGCTCATTTTAAGGTTGCAAGACAAAATGATACGAATATAGTATCTTTTTCTTCTCTTCACACTGTATTCATCATCTATAGTTTTGTTTTTACGCGGAATGATTTATTAATTACATATTTGGCCATACAAATTACTTTTGAGATATGATTATTTTTTGTTTTTTCAAAAAATAGAAAAAAAATAATTTATCAAAATAAGTTTGTTGAAACATGCATTAATTTACGTGTACGGTTTGAATTTGATTTTAATACAGTATTCATATGTAGCAATATATATAATTCAAATCGTATTGAAATTTTATTTGATTAATTTGAATGTGTTTACACATGCATGAAATATTATATTTTTTATGCCTTAATTTGAACAAGAAGAGAAGGAAAAAAAAATAAAGAAGGGATGAAAATAAAGAAAAATTAATAGAATAAAAATGTTATTTTAATTTGCTTGAGATAAACAAAATGAAAAAGAAAGAAATATAATCACGATGAATAAAATACTCAACCATCAATTTAGTCCTTATATAAAAATTATAACAATTGATTATATTGATCCCTAAAATTAACAAATGATAAAATGGTAATTGAAAATTATTAACATCTTAGTTCTTGAAATTGCAAGATGATTAGTCAAGTTGGTCTGAAATATTAAAAAAAATATGAGTGATTTAATTTTGTAGGTAGAAGTAGTTTTTAGTTATAAATATTATATAAAAATATATATCATTATATAATATATTTTTTTTAGTAAAAATGTCTTTTCGTATACTACTATTGTTCTTGGAGGTTGACGGACTTGAAGGAGGAACTATCTACATAGAAGAAAAGAAGTATCTGACTTTGCATGTACATACGTCATTAGGATTGTTTAATTTCTTTTTTAAACAATAAACTCTACTCTAACCGTATCTTTAGTGAATGTAATGTGAGATTTAATCAGTAATTTTATAATACACTCACTACCTAGTGGTCCATGTTGTACATATTTATTTAATTTATATTAATTATAATTCATTATATCATTATTATAAAAAAAATTATCATATAATAACATATATCATATAATAATATAATATGTGTTATTAAAATTTTTTTTTATTTATATAATTAATATAATATATGTTGATATATTATTCAAAAGTATGAATATAAATTATAATTATATATAAAATATGTTAAATATAATTTAAAATTAATATTAAAATTATGTATAATTATATATCAAATATATGTATAATAAATTTTTGTATTAATATAATATTTATTATAGTGTGTAATAAGAAAAAATAACTATAATATTAGATGAAAGGATACTTAAGTGCTACAACTTAGAAAGTGAGCAATTCGGGAGAAAAGCATCATTATTCTAACATTGTGTACCAAAATAATTAAATACTGAAACCAACAAATTAGTCAATTAAAGTGTAACTTTATTTTCACAGTGAAATTAGTAAAATCCAATAACATTGTATTATGAATATTTTTCAGTTCAAAATTAGACTAATTTCTTTTAAAACATGGGAATTGTTGAATAATATAACCCAGAAGCTGAACAACTTCAAAAAATTGTATTATTACGATTGATTAATGTTAGATATGTATAAGGATGACAATGGGGCTCCTGAGGACAGGTAATAGTAAATCTGTCTCCGTCCTGCTGAATGAAAATTGGTCCTATACCCATTTCATATTTGTGCAGGTATCCATTAAATAAGTATTCATGAATTTCTTAAATACCCACGAATATTCATGGATATTTATAAATTTTTTAAGAAATTAAAAAAATTATATTATAAATAATTTTAAGTTTATATTTAATGTCATTGAAATATTAAAAATAAAAATTCAGTGTTAATTTTGAACTTGTATTTAATATTAATTTTGTTGAAATAATAATAAAAATGCAAGATAATCAATAACTTAAAATACATTAATCTCACAAGTAAGTTAGAGTTTCACCACAAAGCTACAATAATTCAATCTCATAATTCCAAACAAAAGTAAACAACTTAAAATACATAAATCTTATTGGTCCAATCAAAGCTAGAAAATTAATCAAATTACATCCAACATAATTCTATAACATGCTTAACACATGTTGACAACTTCATCAACCTCACTTTTGTAAGAAAATAAGATGAGAAAGTGTAGTTTTAGGGTTATGTGATACAAAGATAATTAGAATATTTAAGAAATATTATTAAACGGGTACCTGCGGGTATGAATATCATAATACCTGCCCCGTCCCGTTTATAAACGGGTAAAAAATTATCCGTTCTCATTATCCGCGAGTATCCAATTAGCCTATCTATTTATTATCCATAACATATTTTACTCGCAAATATTCGCAAGTGCGAATATTTTTGACATCCATATGTATGTACACACCCAAGCAAGTTATTATTCTATAAACTGTATGAGTTTTTAGTTGCAGAATAAAACATATATATTTCTTGTAATAGAAGATTTCAGTTTCACAATTATATAATATTCTTATAATAACAATCAATTCGTTTAGCCATATTCAATTTGCATGGAACTTACATATAGAATTAGAAGAAAAAACATTCTTAATTCATGTATAAACTGTATGAGTTTTTGAATGTCTTTCATCATATATTAATTTGAAGAGTTTATAAACTTATTTAATTTACTTATAAGCTAGTTTAATTAAAATAAATTATTTAGTGGGATAATATCTTTTAAAAAATTACAATTTATTTATAAGTTAATTAGAGTATTTAGTAAAATTAATTTATAAGTTAGTTGGTTGAATTATAAGTGTTTGATAAAATTAATTGATAATTTAATTGATAAATGAAAAATGACAATATAATTTTTTATAATGAGTGAGAGAATAACACAGAAAACAAAAGGGCTTATATATATATATATATATATATATATATATATATATATATATATATATATATATATATATATAAGTAAATCAATGATAATAAAAAAAAAGTTCATAAATAATAAACTACTTCAATTAGCTTATGAAGACAGAGTATTTTTGACAATAAATTTGAAGAGTTTATAATTTTTTTATTAATTTATAAATTAGTTTAATTAAGATAAGCTTGTATAAGAACTTATTTTTAAGAAATTATAGTTTATTTTTATAAGTTAACTGAAGTATTTTAAAGCTTATAAGTTCTATCATTTTTCTCTTTTTTTATCATCATTAATTTACTTGAAATCCTTTTTACTATTTTAAATTTTGAAATCATTTTATCTACATATTATTTTCTTACTCTCACTATTAAATAAAGAAATATGTCTTATTACATTAATCAATTAGTTTATCAGTTAATTTTATAAAATACTTTTAATTAAACCATATAAGTATAACTTATAAGTTTTTAGTTTTTTAGATCATAACATATAGGATGTATTTGGCAAAGGCATTAATTTAAGGAACTTATAAGTTCCTTTAACCAACTTATAAACTTTTTTAACAAAAATAAGTTTGTTTGATATGCGAGCTTATTTTAAAAGCTTGCCACTTGTTTTCATAAACTAATTAAAATAACTTAAGGCTTATAAGCTCGTAACTTTTCTTTTTTCCTTTTTTTTATCACCATTAATTTACTTAAAATCTTTTTTTTATCCTTTTTAATTTAGAAGCTATTTTATCTAGATGTTACTCTTTTACTCTCCTTATTAAATAAATAAATATGCTATTTTATCTACATGTTACTCTCTTTCTCTTCTATGATAAATTAGACACATACTTAGAAAAGACACTTAAGAATCTTCTAATTAAAAGGATGTTACTTAGTTCACTCATACTCTCAAGTTTTCAGGGAGAAAAGATTATATATATTTAAACATTTTTTTTAAAACTTATTCACTCGGTTGATAATCATTTTGTTAAGACAGATCAATCAGACATGATTGAAAAATAACTAGTTCTTAATAAGAGTTATGTCTATTTGACTATGAAATAATAAATCAAATAAACTAAAAAAAATATAAACACTTTTTAGAGAGCATTATAAATAGATATGAGAATTAAAAACAAGATTACTAGCCGAAGTCTCAATAGTTGAATAAAAATTTAGAAAATAAATAAATAATTAAATTTTAACAAACAAACACGTAACATGAAGGAATAAGTTATACGTAAATCAAAAAGTACAACTAAATAATTTTTTTATTTATTACAAAACAGTTAATTTAAATCTTGTCATCTAATATTTCAGTTCAATATCACAATTCTAAAATAGTCTTTCATTAATTATCATATAAGTGTCAACTATCACTATTCAATTAATAGAGATACTATTAAAAATGACAAATAAATAGATTAATCTTATTATAACAAAGTTAATAAAAATTTTATATTAATATTAGTTATAAAAAAAATCAACATCCTCATTCAATTAAAACTCTATTTAAAACAAGATTTTTAAATTTGAATTTACCCTTACAACATGGATTTTAGGCATAACTTAACTCTATAATTTCAATTTATAATGAAGATTTTGTAGAATCTTTTGTAATAACATGAAACAAATCGAGGATAGTAACTTTAAGCTAGTGTGCCCTAATAATATATGTTATTTAGCCACATTATTGATGAATATAGAATCTCCAACTGTTACTAAAATTTCAACTGTCATTATAACAACACACTTTAGCCTTGTTAAAAAAAAAAATCTTTAAAAATGTTTAATTTTATTAAAACTTGTTAAAAAAAATGCTGGTGTTATTTTTAAACAAACTAAATTAAAGACGAACTAAGAAAAAAACAAAAAGGTAAAATAATATATATATTTATTCATCTGTTCCATTCTTCATGCGTTGTAGCAAATTGGAGAAAAGTGGTTAAGGAATACATAGCTTTGAATGATGATAATCTCTTTGCTTTTAACTTTTTCTTCTACTTATTACCCTTCACATCCATTTGCGTAGCACGCGCTTACCTTCTCTCTCTTTTCTCACAGATATTTTATTTTTCGAAAAATATTTAATAATAATAATAATAACAAACAATTATTTTATGGTACTAATATTTTTCTCTCAATACTCCGTACTTCTGACAGCGACCGGTGAAGGATGGTGGCACATGCCTGCTGTCACATCACTCCAAATCAACGCTCCAGATTTTCAAGTACGGAAGATCCAACGGCTGAGATTGCTTCATCAGCCCATAACCCTCTAACATGGATTTTCTCTCTCCTACGCTTTCTCTCTCTACTGCACCATGTCCAGCTCGGTCGGGACCCCCTTATATATGGCAAAGACCCTTCTTTTATTTTTCTCTCTCTGTCACTTTCTCTCTCCTCTCTCATCACTCACACACTCACACTCTCTCTCTCTCTCTCTCTAAGCATTGGTTCAAAGCCAAAAATCCTGACTTGGGTCTCAATCGAAAGTGATAGGCCACAAAAGAGAGCCTTTAGTTTCAACACCACACTTCATTCTCAGCTTTCATGGCGATCTCGGAGAACGTGCCACCGTTGCAGCAGGTTAACTACAATTGGGTTTGCTTTCTGCTTTGAAATTTGCCAAAAAAAGGAGTGGGAAAAAAAAAAAAACAAATTTTTGCTTCTTGTTGGAAGTGTGGAGGGCTGTTTTGTTTCTGGGGTGCTTGTGAGTTTGTTGGGATGTTGTGGTGTTTGGATTTGGGTTTTGTTTGATTTTCTTAAGGTTGCTGTGTTTCTGGGTGTGGACTATGGAGTGAGTGCATTGGCATCATGGTGGAGGAGGATGTTGGGGAATGCTTATGCAATGGCTTGAAGCAAATTGAGGGTAGTGGCTTTGAGCTAGGGTTTTATGTGTTTATGTGATTGGTTGATATATATGCTAGTGTGTCTTTGTGTAAAGGAGAAAAACAAAAGAAGGTAAAGCTTGATGATATGAAGCTCTCAACATCAGGGTTGGGGCAGCAGGGACATGAAGGTATCCATTATATTCTAATTATCTCTTTTTACCTTTTTATTTTTGTTAAATTGAGCTAACATTCAGTGCTCTTAGTTTGGCTTCTTGTCATACATGTATATAAATGTTAGGTGTCCCTTTCATGCCCCTTTTGTGTTGCTTGAACATGCTAGTAAGTTTTTTGTTTTCTTTTTCTCTTTTTTATAATTTGATGTGTGAGTAATGATGATAGGAGGGGAGAAGAAGTGTCTGAATTCTGAGCTATGGCATGCATGCGCGGGGCCCTTAGTGTCCCTACCAACTGCTGGGACTCGTGTGGTTTACTTCCCTCAGGGTCATAGTGAGCAGGTTTTTGTTTTTTGTTAACTACTTACTCTACTTTTGATTGTGTCAATTTGCATAATACAGAAGATACAGAATGTTATTAAAAACTTGAGGTTCAAGCCAATTCACTAGATTCTATAAATGTAAATTGAGATGAATGTGCTGAATGTGGATTCCAGGTTGCTGCCACAACTAATAGAGAAATTGATGGACACATTCCCAATTATCCTAGCCTGCCACCCCAGTTGATTTGCCAACTTCATAATGTCACAATGCATGTGGGTATATTATGTTTTTTCTATTAGTCATATATGATGGTTGAGGTATAGTAGAGGAAACTCAGTGAACTGGAGCATGTGTTAATTTTCAGGCAGATATTGAAACAGATGAAGTATATGCTCAAATGACATTGCAGCCGTTGACCCCGGTATCATGTTGTTCTTTGATCAGCTTGATTTGTGGGTTGTGACCCTCTCTTTAATCTTTATGATTCTGGAACTAACGTTTCTTTTTTAACTTTTGATATAGCAAGAGCAGAAGGATACATTTCTTCCTATGGAATTGGGGATTCCAAGTAAGCAGCCATCAAACTATTTTTGCAAGACATTAACAGCCAGTGACACCAGCACACATGGGGGATTCTCTGTTCCTCGTCGTGCAGCTGAGAAAGTTTTCCCTCCGCTGGTAGGGTTCATATTTTGCCTGTGTTTGACACTGGTTGGGTATAGATGCATTTATCTTATATCTGTGCTATACAGGATTTCTCACAGCAACCACCGGCACAGGAGCTTATTGCTAGGGATCTCCATGATGTTGAGTGGAAATTTCGACATATTTTTCGGGGTAGGATTCTAGTTTCTTGTGGATTTAAGTCTAATGATTTGTCAGTTGTTAGTTTATTATGTGAATTAGGGACTTTTGCTTAAGATTTTGAGGCAAGACACTTTATTAGTCAGCACTGTCTAGTATATCTTAAATTAGTTCTTTTAGGTTAAAAACTATAAGTAGGTCCTTAGTTTTAAAAATGTTTTCAATGTGGTCCCTGAATCTAGATTATTGTCAGGTCCCTACAGGACTCAATTAAAAATGATTGAAATTAGGCACCTTTATAATTTTTAAACTATGGGGGGGGGACCTATTTAAAAACTTTGAAAGAGTGCAGGGGATTGCAGTTTAATGTCACCTATCTTAAATCACTATGATCTAGGAAGCCTCCTGTTTGTACTTGTGTCAGATATGTCTTGATAACTACTACTCGCTAGATTTTCCTTCTGTAGTTTTCATGAATTTAACTGATGTGTATGCAAATCCATCAGCTTCAAGATTAGATTCTATATTCTAATATCAACTTTCAGAAACTCAATTAGCTGACCTCGACTATTTTAAATGATTCCTTTCATTTCCTTGTTTTAAATTAAGCCATGAATTTGCCTAATTATTTTTTTTATTTCAAAGTCATTCATTCTACTAGAACAGAAGCATTAAACAAATCTTTTAAGTTTAAGTGCACAATTGTTAAGTTAGAGATGTGTGCTTGTGTTATGAATAATTGTTCTACCTTATACATGATCACAAACTATTAGCTCAATGGTATTTTTTCTACTTACTGGTGTGCCTGCTGCATTCTTTTTATTTCAGGACAGCCAAAACGGCATCTTCTTACTACAGGCTGGAGTATATTTGTTAGTGCCAAGAGACTTGTTGCTGGAGATTCTGTGCTTTTCATATGGTACTTTTACCTCTTTAAGCAACCTTTTCTTACCCCCTGAATGCTGCAGATTGATTCTTTTAATGTTTTTCCTATGTACATTTACTTCTAGGAATGAGAAGAATCAGCTTCTTCTAGGAATACGTCGTGCCAATCGACCACAAACTGTAATGCCATCATCAGTTCTATCCAGTGATAGCATGCACATTGGACTTCTTGCAGCCGCTGCCCATGCTGCAGCAACTAATAGCTGTTTTACTGTGTTCTACAATCCAAGGTTGTGAATGTTGTCAAACTTTCTACTTATGATACTTCTCCATAGGAAATTAGAATGCTTATTTTAACAGTTACATCATCGGCAGGGCTAGTCCATCTGAGTTTGTCATACCACTCTCGAAATATATCAAAGCTGTGTACCATACACGTATTTCTGTTGGTATGCGTTTCAGGATGCTTTTTGAAACTGAAGAGTCAAGTGTCCGCAGGTATTGGCACACATCAGTTATTTTTTTCCTTAAGCAACTGTAATATTTTTGTTCTTGAATATCTAGAGATATTTAATCCAACCCTTAGACCAGTTAAGATAGTCATGCTTATGAGACTCTGTGCCTTTAAGAAACATCAAGATAGAAATAGCTTGCCTTTGCTTGTAAAATGGTTGAAATGTCATGTGCATTTATTATTATTTTTTATTTTTGTAAATGAGACAAAAAATGGAAGGTTTGCAAATTGCCATCTGAAGACAGTGGAGAGTGGAGACTTAGTGGAAAGATATTATTCTTTTTTTCCTTTTCTTATCATTGTGTCATCTTTGTTTTTGCAGGTATATGGGTACAATAACTGGCATAAGTGATTTGGATTCTGTTCGATGGCCGAATTCTCATTGGCGTTCTGTCAAGGTAAGGAAACACATTGTAATGTATTCAAAAGACTATATGGCAGCATATAGAGTACCTTTAGTTATTGTGTAAAATTTAATGCCACTTTGCAATTACACATCTTGTTATATAGACTGTGCATATGGATGTAGTCATTTTAGATAACTGACCATGTTTGAAGAATGCGCTTCTCCATACTAATCATAATATCTAATCGTGTTTCATATAATTTATTTGGTATTTCTTTCTTCTCATTAAGCCATGAGATTTCCCCTTGTACTCCCTTTTTAATATTATTCACTTTTGCCTAGCAAAAAAAAAATTAAGCCATGAGATTTATTGCAGTGTGTCTGAGTAGTGAGTACTGCATCTTTTCTGTAGTCTTAGTTGCCTTTATTATTCAGCTATTAGTTGAAATACCCTACGATGCATTGGAGCTTGTCAAATTTTGAATATTCAATCATTAAAATGAAAAACATTTTATACTATCAATCAAGGGCTTATGTACTGCCTTATTAAATGAACATTAAATTGAGAGAAGTGTTGTTTGAACTTTGAATGCTATGAACAATTTTATTTATTTATTTTTGAAAAGCCATTTCAATTTATTGTTATTTGTCTCATGCACAGGGAACTATAGATGCATATTTAGGTTATTTCGCATTTCTTCTTATCATGATTCATGTGTTAACTTGTTTTACTGATTTCTGATTATTGTTATTGTTATCGTTGTTGTTGTTGTTATTATTATTATTATATAAATAAGGAATGTTAGGCATAACACTATGCTCCTTTGTGATTGTCCCAGAAGACTGATCTACAGTGACAGCATTTTAAGATTTCAGGGTTTGATTTCATTAGATGTTTTAAAAGAATTGCTATTGCTTAATCCTTTATTCTGTTGTGGATAGGTTGGTTGGGATGAATCAACAGCTGGAGAGAGACAACCCCGAGTGTCTCTATGGGAAATTGAGCCATTAACAACATTCCCGATGTATCCATCATTATTTCCCCTCAGACTGAAACGTCCATGGCATCCTGGCACCTCATCTTTGCATGGTATTTTTTTTTTCTCCGTGCTTACTTTTTTTTTATTATAGATTTCATTCTAATTAACAATAAGTTAGTAATATACAACATAATTTTTTTTTAATAAAAGGAGATTTTCTCCCAAATAGGAGGATCTCTAGGTTTGAGAATATGTATCCTCCCGAAACAGTTAAGAGTTTTTTTTTTGGGGATTTGGATGGGGCAATGAATTGCCTTTTGAGAAATGCTAGCAACTCAGTTCTATGAAACACTCTTGAACACAATTTTTATTGTTTGTTGAAATTTATTGGAAATCACATTATTTTATGTGTTCCACTTTATATTTATGAGCCTCATTTATGATTTTGTAGTTTCCAACAAATTTTTAAGCAATAGTAGAAGTATGTTAGAAGGAGTGTGTTGCTACCCAAAGATTTTCATTTTATTGTTATGTTCTCATTAAAAATAGATGAAAAATGCTAGCAAAGCACTCTTTTAAACACATTCTAATTGGTTGAAGTTTATTGAAAAACACAAAATTTAATGGATTCCACATCCTATTTAAAGACTCTATCCTAATTTTGTAGTTTTCAATAAATTTTAACCAATAAGGAGTGTGTTAAGACAAATGTATTGCTAGCATTCCTCAAAATAGATATAACTTTACACATTGCTTGTTTCATAAGTTAACCACAAGCATTGTTTCTTAAATAGAAATTACCTTATAAATTAAATATATATTTTACTTGCTTATAAAACATGCAAAAGCAGCCAAATCACCCATGTGGAGGCACGTGTATCGTACTGGTTAAGTAACTAATTGTTTAAATTTTAGTAAAAAAATGAAATTATTCCTAGTGAGATCTAGGCAGCAAGTATCCTAAATATCAGCATTTTGGCTTGTGTATCTAATATCTAGTATGCTTATCTGTATTGTGTTACATATCCAAGACATATCCTATTCCTATCCTTTTTTGGATCTTTTCTATTCAAAACTTTAGACTGGACTGGACCATTGAATGCTTAAACTTACTGAGACAGCCTTAAATATCCTTAGTCAAATCCTTCTTTCTCTATCTTAAATATCTAGGTTTGGAGTGATTTTTTTTTGATAAATATTGATATTTTAAGTTTATATTTACGTTTCTCCTTTTCTCCACTCATTAGAGGGAAAGTTTTACATTTTCTATAGTCTCTTCCTTCTACCAAACATAATATGATTTATTTTTGATATTTTTGTGACAAAATGTATGTGTATGTTACAAATGTTCAGATTATTATGTTTTCTCACAATCAACCTCTATATATTAAACATGAATGACTGTATTGTATGAGAGCACTTTTAGGGACTTCTCTTTAATAAGAGTGTTTTTAGACATTTTTTTAATGAAAGGGTTTTGTAGAGATTTTTTTAAACTTTTTTTATCTAATTTATTATTTATTTATCATGTTTATTTATAAATTATAATATTTTTAAAATAAATTATCAATAATTAAAAATAATCTTATGTCATAATATAAATTATTTATCATAAATTTAAAATATAATTAATATGGTTAAAAATGTCTTTTTATTCAAATTTTAAATATAATTTATATATTCAGATATAATTTTTATTTGTATATTTAATTTATCATAAATTTTAGTTATACATAATAAATAACATTTAGCTTATGCATTGCACAGTCTAAAATACTAGTTTATTATAAATGGAAATCAAGTTAGCCATATTAGTTTTCTAGTTTTCATATTTCTTCAATTTATGTACATAACACGGATTAGATTTAGATTTGCTTGTTAATCCACATTTAGGTGGTGTTGTGTCATTCATCCCTTCTCTTTCCAAGCGAATGATATGGTTGTTTTTAGCGTTTTCTTCTGCCTCCTTTCTTCACTAATGATCTTGTTACAGATGGTAGAGATGAAGCAGCTAATGGACTAATGTGGCTGAGAGGTGGACATGTAGACCAAGGTCTCAACTCTCTGAATTTTCAAGGAGCTGGTATGTTGCCCTGGATGCAGCAGAGACTGGATCCATCTTTACTTGGAAACGATCAGAATCAACAGTACCAAGCTATGTTGGCAGCTGGCTTGCAGAACCTAGGTAGTGGATATCTCATGAAGCAACAAATGATGAACTTTCAACAGCCTTTCCACTACCTTCAACAATCAGGAAACAACAATGCTTCTCCTTTGCAACTTCAGCAGCAACAAACAATTCAACAATCGGCGTCTTCCAACTTGCTGCAGCCACAAGCCAATATGATGACTGAGAACCTTTCTCAGCACCTCCTTCAGAAACCACACAACAATCAAGAAGTCCAAGTGCAACAGCAGCAACATACTTTTCAAGACACGCTTTTAATTCCAGGTGATCAGCTCCATCAGAGACAACACTCTGGTGTTCCTTCACCATCGTATTCGAAACCGGATTTCTTGGATGCGAGCATGAAGTTCCCGGCTTCGGTTTCCCCAGGACAAAACATGCTTAGTTCACTTTGTCCTGAAGGAAGTGGCAGTCTCTTGAACTTATCAAGGAGCGGACAGTCCTTGCTGACCGAACAATTACCCCAACAACAGTGGACCCAAAAGTATGCACCTGGTCAGGTCAATGCTTATGGAAGCACTATGTCACATGCACAATATTCTGGAAAAGATTCTGCAATGGTGCTACCACATTGTAATTCAGATGCCCAAAATCCTACACTCTTTGGCGTCAATATTGATTCATCTGGCCTTCTCCTTCCCACCACGGTCCCTGGTTACACCACCTCGTCTGCTGACACTAATTCATCAACAATGCCATTAGGGGAGTCTGGCTTTCAGGGCTCTCTATATGGATGCATGCAAGATACATCTGAGTTGTTGCAAAGTGTAGGGCACGTTGACCCACAAAACCAGTCTCAAACCTTTGTCAAGGTATGCTTTTTAAGTATTCTGCAGCTTTTTCTGCCCCATATTTTCACTTAATCGTGTTGCTGAATTGTCATTCCACAGGTTTACAAATCAGGGTCAGTTGGGCGCTCACTTAACATATCCCGGTTCAGCAGCTATCATGAACTTCGCGAGGAGTTGGGTCAGATGTTTGGAATTGAGGGGAAGTTAGAAGACCCTCTTAGATCAGGCTGGCAGCTTGTGTTCGTTGACAGGGAGAATGATGTTCTTCTCCTTGGAGACGATCCGTGGGAGTAAGTACTATTACTAGTTTTTTGCTCAATGAACTTGCTTTGTGATTGAAATATTCCATTCTTGATTTTTTAATGCTTAATATATCATTTGGTCCCTGAATTTTTTAGCAAACTTTAAATTAGGTTTTTAAACTAATTTTTTTTTTGTAATTAAGTCCTTATGTTTTATATTTATGTAATGTAGTCCTTAGGGTTAAGCAATCATTTACAATTTGTGAAATTTCACAAAATATTCTTTATGTCATCATCTATGAACAACCATATCAGATTTGTATTCCATATCATCATCTATATATATCATGTTTTAATCTCAACCTGTAAAAATTCTTTACTATTCCAAAATTTTATGATTAGGGAGGTTATAAGGGAATTTTAGCCAGTAGGGATTAAAACTTGATGCACGTGATGAATGATAATATGGAATGCCAATTTAATGTGGTTGTTCAAGTAAGAAGATATAAATAATATTTTGTGAAATTTCATGCATTGCAAATGAATTCCTTACTCCAAAACTAAATTACAAAAATATAGAAAGAGGACAGATTTAAGTACAATTATTTTTAGTTTAGGGACTAATTGAAATTTTCCAAAAATTTCAGGAACCAAATAATGTATTAAATCATTTTTTAATTAAAAAGCATGCTACACTCGGTTCATGTTTGTTGACATTTTCTTCATTGGTGTGTTTTACATCTTGTAGATCATTTGTCAATAATGTTTGGTATATCAAAATACTTTCACCTGAAGACATTCAGAAAATGGGGGAACAAGCAGTAGAATCCCTTGCACTAAGTTCAGGACAAAGGCTAAATGGTGCTGAATCTCAGGACATTGTTTCTGGACCACCATCTATTGGCTCACTTGAGTACTGAGATTATTGAAACATGTATTTCTACACGTTTATTACTAAGGTTGGAACATGTTGTGTATGATCAGTTACCCCTTTTCGCCATCTTTATTATTTCTATCAGCATTGAAGAAAGTATACATTTAATCATTTATGATATAAAAAAAAAGAAACTTAGGACATGCTTCTGTGCCAATTTGAACTTGGGGCACTGCAGGCTAGAGTTAGTGTTACAGCTATTTTAGAGTATGTGATTAAACTTTTGCATGAACTAATGTACTCTAAATAGGAAACTAGAGGAGGCTGTTTATGCTTGAGCTGTCTTTGTATTCTACAATGCAATTACTTCTTTTTTCCCAGCTAAGTGGTCGAACTTTTAATTCAATTGGATGAGTTGTATTTTTATATTTTCATTGAAACCATTCTGAAATGTCTCTTAGATGCTACTCTGCTGTTTGTAATTTGTGCAGGGTTGAGCATTATTCGTCAATGCTCTATAAAAAATTACTGTTTTGTTGGTGTTGAACTTTGTACTAATACTCCCTCTTCTAGCAAATAAGTAAAGTAAAAATAAAAGTTAATGTTGGTCTTAATGATGTCATTTTCAAAATATTTCCTAATTTAATTGATATTGTATTTCTAATGAGTCTTGTTTTTATTTATTTATTTAATTTATTTAGTTCTAATGACGGGTTTAGGTAAATGGGTTGCTTTTGTAAAATTAAATAATGCTAACTAATTTTTTAGTTACCATGTTTTTTTTTGTTTGAGAAAGTCTTTTTTTTTTTCTTTAATACAAGTCTCTAAACTTTTTTAAAAAATCTAATTAAGTTTTATAACTTGATATTCATAATTGGTTCTTAATCTTCTATATATTTTCTACTTGTAAATGAGTTCTTAAGAGTTAATAATAAATTATAGTGACTTAACCTTCACAAAAGTAACAATTTGTGGTGTTTTTATTAATTTCAGTGATCAAATTACATAGAATTGTAAAAGATCAGGGTCCAATTACATTTTTTTAATTTATGGATCAAATAAAAAATTCCCAAAGGTTTAGAGATATACTAACGTATTTTTTCCAATAGATCCTCACTACTCAAAAATTGTTGGCTATGTATTATTGTTGGATTATGGCATATCACAAATTTTTGGTATGAAGGATTTTATACGAAAATTGTTATGAATGACGGCTAATAAGAAAATATGTTAGAAGAAAAAATAAACGTTAAGAAGGAAACCAAAAGATGATAAAAAAGAATGTTTTCTGTTTACTTTCCTTTATGTTGAGTCTTCCCATAAAAATGCTTCATTTATCATTTTTTACTTTCACGAGTTCAGTCTTCAATATGGTTTGTGCTTATTTTATCTGGCCTTTTATTTTTAGCACAATTACATCTGGTTTTTACATTGGGGGTGGGGGAGAATTTCATCGTTTCTTTTTGTAAATAGCAAAATAATGTGTAATTTCCAGTAGGGTTATTAATATAACATTCAGTTTAGTATAATTAGCAATAGTATTATTAATATAAGAATCTCGTTAAAATAATATAAACATACCAATTATGAAATTAATAAATATAAATATTAAATAATATAAATATATTAAATTTAAATGTTTTTGATTTCTTTAATATAACAATTATGCAATATTTAAGGAATTAAAATTGTTCATTTAAAATCTAGAGACCAAAATTACAGAATTGTATTATGAAAGTAATAACAATGCAATTAAGCCAATATATCAATTATTGCATTTTCACAAATAAAAAAAATAGTTTTAGTTTATAACTGGGCTATATTGTTTGTTTCTGGCTCGTCTCAAATAGACAGCATTATGAAACTTTTTTTTAACAGTTCTAATAAAAAATTGCTAAAGATTATTTTAAAAGCATGACAGTCAGCAAGTCCGTTGTAGTCTAGTTGGTTGGGATACTCGGCTCTCACCCGAGAGACCCGGGTTCAAGTCCCGGCAACGGAATCCTAAGTTTTTATTAATAAAAAAAGTTGTTTAGTTGTGTTATTCAAGTATATAGTTTTATGATAACTTACTTGTAAAAATGCATTTTTTATACCATGTCTGATATTAATTGTCCACCCAAATGTCTCTTGAAAGAATGTCTGCCGCACTCCAATTCGGTCTTTATTATAAGACAATTTTTAGAAAAATAATAGCTCTTTGTAAAATTCCATCTACATTTATTAATTTTATTGGTATTGGTGCATAAATTTTGTAGTGTAAAATTTCAACTCTAATAATAATTTTATAAGTATATTCACCCAAAAAAATATTTAATAATAAGTACAATATAATTTAATAATAAGAAAGGTAAAATTAGTATTATGTTTTATAAAAGTAATAAAATCAGCTAAATTACTTATTAGTCCGTATAATTCTGTTATAGGTAGAGAGTAAAACATAAATATAGAAAAGTTACTAAGTCAATAATCGCATGGGTAAATTAAGAAGATAATTCATAAGGCTTGATGAAATCACACGAACATGTCCAGTTTTCATACTCGTATTTATGTATTTTTCGGACACAATATCAGTATAATTTGAAGTGGTCAATGTCAATAATTTCTAGAGCACCAACCATGACGCATAAAAATAGTTTCATATTGGAAAATTTCCCCTTGTTTTAGAAAATAAAATTAAATCAGAAAAACACTCGATCATCCCTTCCTATTATTATAACAACAAAGTAGTACCAACTAAATTGAATTGAGGTTTTTATGAAATGTAACGAAGGCATTATTTTCCGCTATTCACATTATTATTATGCTGTTTATAAAATAATAAAATCTAACAGGAAACGAGTATTATATGTTTGATGTTGATGATTTATTTTGCTTCTACAGAAGAACTGAAAATCAAAGGTTAGCACGTTTAGCTTTAACAAAAAATCACAAAGTTGATTAGTATTTTTTCCACTCAGTAGAGCCTTGCTGGAAAGATACTAGTGCTACCATGCAGGTTTTTTTCGCTACATTGCTGTAGTATTCTACAGCATGAATTGATCGATCCTCGTAATAATGTTCCAAAAATCCGAACATCAACATATAGCTCCTATTTCATTCTTGTATTATATTTTACTGACTTAAAAAGGCTGCACATGAATTAAAAAGGAGGGCCTTCAACATAAAATCATAACCTCAACAAACCCCTATTATACTAAATACACCATTATGTTTAACAACAATTCCATCATGTACTACGGTCTATTCGTTGTTTTAGAGGCCAATGACCTAGTATACATGCTACAATTAGACTTCACATTCACAATACTTACGTTTTCATAACAGTTACTCGCCAGTCACCACTTCTCTAACTAATTTTTTTTAAAATTTTTATAATTCCAGTTATTAATTCAAAATCTGGCAGAAAACCAGATAGCATCTGCAAACACCTCTCGAACCCAATACTTTCACAAGTTACATAGCAAAAGCAGAAATTCAGTGAATTGAATCGAAAAGTTCAATTAGTTTAACTCTTTACCTACAAGCTTCAACATTTGCTCCTAAAATATTAGAATAAAAGCCCCCTGATTTCAACGACATGAATAAAAATACACAACCCCAGACTGTTCAATGTAAGGTTGTCAAATCCTAAAGTGAACTAGTAAACTCATAACAACAATGAGTTTAAGATCCTAATTAGAGAAAAGGAGTTAACTCAAACAAACTCTTTTCCTGGTAAACTCAGATAAACTCTTTAAACTATTGTAAACTGTAATAAACTCTCGAATTAAGAAGCGAATTTGAAATCAAATGCAATTTTTACCCCATTGACCCCATAGTGTTAGTGTTTTACAATGACTAAAATGATTTGAAGAAATTAATTTTTTTTTTGAAATATTTTCACTTTAGGAACTAATGTTTTAACAAAATTATATATAATTTGATCATCTATGTAGTTTAATCTTATTTAGTACTAATATGCTAAAACACTTTATTATTGTAGTTTACTACTTGACCTTTTTACAGAGTTGAAATGTTGAATTATTATTGTGTTAAGAGTATTATGTTAGAATTATTACAATTTCACTTTCCAAAATATATTGATAGATTAAATCTTTATCGGAAAAATAAGCATAATTAAAGGAGTATGATAATTTAAAAGATATATAACTTTATATGCAAGAACTTAAGGTAAGTCATATCTTTATTATACATATAAAGTTTGTTACATACATCCATAACTATTTTTCAAAAAGAAGTAGAAGATCCAGCCGCCTAAAATTATAATGTATAGACACCAATTACATCACTAGTATTAGAAAATAAAGTAAAGAAAATTTTTCACCCCAAATATACATCCAAAAAGGAACTAACTACTTACAGAGTTGAAATGTTGAATTATTATTGTGTTAAGAGTATTATGTTATATGTATTTATGCCATTAATAGGTTTTTTTTAGTATTTTTTTAATAATATTTATACAGTTGAAATATTTTTTATTACTAGTAAGAGAGTAGCCTACGACTCAAGTCTACAAAAGCTTCATAAGTTAATGTAAACTTTCGAATTTGACAACCTTAGTTCAATGGATGCAAAATAATACAGAAAGAAACTCAGGGAAGGAAAAAAAAAAAAAAGGAACAAACCAACTAGAAACAGTAACTTATCCATCTTTTTACTTCAAAAATATGGTACCAGAGCACTAAAACCTTTACCCAGAATTGAACTCTTTCCCTGAGACGAGTAACACTTACTCTACCCAAAATAAAGTACCTCATTTGGCTTCATGTTTAGGTAAGGTAAATGTTAATTTTTATACACACGTTCGGTTTTAAGAAGAAAATTAATTGATTCCGGGCACAAAATTGATTGAGTTGAAGCAAATTTTGTGTTGCAAAAAAATGAATTTTATACTGACAAAATTATACTACTTACTGGCTTTTAAAATAAAAACACCCAACATAAATCAAAATCAATTCTAAACAGAATCAATTTACAAACACCTCGAACATAAATCAGTTCACTTCAAAATCAATCCTAATCAGAATCACTTTTGGCAAATGAATTCACAAACACTCACTCGAATACACACGAAATTGACATAAATAAATTAATCACACATCACAAGAACCTGCATAAAACACAATGACGAAAAATGAAAACACGCGACTAGATAAATAAATAAATACGATTAATTGGATATCCAAGGCTTCAGCATTGAAACAATCAACACATAAAACCAACACCACACTAAAGACGAGGGTTTGCCAATTAGAACTATAGCAACGCAAATACATGAAATTCAGAAGTAAACACAGAAGAACCAGAGACACAAACACATATGGCATTTCCCCTATTCAATTCACCTATAATTATTAACAATCCACGCGTTCACGAAGGGATATTGAGAGCTTTAAGAATTTTCATACCGAACCCTTGGCCGGTGGCGCGGCGGCGGAATCGGCGGCAGGAATGCGGACGTAGCCTAGCTTCTTGGTGGTTTGGATCTCGTCGTCCTCGGAGGAGGAGTCGTCGTCGTAGGTGGCGCGGTAGTCGTGGTGGCGCGTGGCGAAGACGGACCAGACGAGGTACATGGTGGCGGCGGTGAGGGCGCCGCAGCCGACGCCGAAGAGGAGGGCGAGGGCGACGCTGAGGATGTCCTTGGTGCGGTCGCGGAGGGAGGAGAAGTCGTAAGCCGAGGGAAACCCTAGGGAGGCGCGTGGGTTGACGCGCTCGGCTTCGATGCGGGGGCGGGTGGGGAAGAAGAGGTCGTTGCTGTCTGATACGTAGAGAGGCGTGAAGGATCGGATCTCGGTGATGGTGGCGAAGGTGTTCGAGGAAGGGTTGCGGAAGGAGTAAGAGGAGATTATGAAGGTCCTGCAGGGACGCGCCGTCGCGGGGGCGGCGGAGAGGGAGAGGAGGAAGGCGCCGAGCACGACGGCGATCGCGAGACGAGACATCATGAAATTGAAATCCAAAAATGACTGATGAGAGAATAGAAGGGTCAGAATGGAGATAAGAAATGGATGAAAAATGTGAACGTTTTTGTTTGCGTGTGGTCAGTTTCCAATGGTGTAGCTTCCAAGGACAAGTCAATTAATTTTCTTATTCAAAATTAAAAAAAAAAAAAAACTCAAGTCAAAATAGGTGATACCCCTCTCATAATAACCGTCTCATCCAACAAATCTGTAGTATCACAAAGGAGTCAAGTATTTTCCTAAATTATTTTAAAAAAAATAGTAAAAATTAATATAATAATGACTACATATAAAAAATAAAAATGATTCTAAAGTAAAATTTATACAAAGAATAAAAAATATGTAGTTTGTATATGGATAATTATAAAAATAAAATTATCTAAAAATGGGAAAATCAGCTAGAATAATCTCATTTATTAATCTATACTAATATATAAAGGGGATATCTTTTTCAGTAACTACCTTGGTCTCCATTTTTTTTTACCATTATACCTTTTTATTTTAAAAAATTATAAAAAAATATTTTTTAATCAAATTTAAGAACTTGAAACTAATAAATCTATACTAATTCTAATATATAATGGGGATATTACTTTTAATAACTACTTTAGGTTTCTATTTTCAACAACTACCTTTTTTATGAATAATTTTCATTTTTTCCTTTTTATTTATTTATTTTCTTTTAATACAATGCAGGCACGAAGTGCCTTTTTCTTGCTAGTAATTAATAGGGAAATAGGTATTTCGTACTTTTATATATTCATTTTTTTTAAATTTTAATTTTTTTGTTCTAAATCTATACTAATATATAAAGTGGATACCTTTTTCAGTAACTACCTTGGTCTCCACTGTTTTTGACCATTATACCCTTTTATTTTAAAAAAATTATAAAAAAAATATTTTTTAATCAAATTTAAGAACTTGAAACTAATAAATCTATACTAATACTAATACTAATATATAATGGGGATATCACTTTTAATAACTACTTTAGGTTTCTATTTTCAATAACTACCTTTTTTATGAATAATTTTCATTTTTTCCTTTTTATTTATTTATTTTCTTTTAATACAATGCAGGCACGAAGTGCCTTTTTCTTGCTAGTAATTAGTAGGAAAATAGGTATTTCGTACTTTTATATATTTATTTTTTTTAAATTTTAATTTTTTTGTTCTAAAGATAATAGTATTGATATAAAAATAAAAATTTATTTTTCAAAAAGTTTTGAAAGAAGAAATTTTGTTAAATTTAACGATAATAAATAATGTCAAATATAAAATTAAAAATCAATTGAGTGATTATCAAAATTTATTTATTTTATAATAGGTAAATATTAGTAAATTCGAAACATTATGTGATTGTTTATTTATTTAAAAATATTTAAAAATTATCTATATTTATTGAATCATTGGGTGTTACATCTAATCTTTAGACCTTAATTCTAGTTTGAATCTTATATTTATAAGACTAATTAATTTTTAATATTATTTTTTATTATTCAAAAATTTAAAAGTAAAAAAAACAAGAAATTATTTTTTATATATAAGTATAAATACAATATATATATATATATATATGTATATATATATATATATATATTAAGAAATAACTTTTGAAATAATTATTTTCCTCCCACATATTTCTACATAATATAACGATGCATTAATATAAAAAAAAACATCATAAAACATTAATTATTATATTAGTTTTAAAATAAAATATAAAAACATTAATTTCTTACAATAATTATATTATTACAAACTTTTTACATTACAAATTATATTATTATTATTATATATATATATATATTTACATTTTTAACATTTAAAATTTTCTTTTGTATTTTGATTAAATTTTACAATTTATAATCTAAAATGTGTATATGTATGATTTAAAAAATTATTTTTGTTGAGAAACTTACTAGTTCAACATTTCCAATCTAATAATGGAAAGGTCTTGTTATATCTTGAGAAACTTAAGTGGGAGTCTGCATATAAGTTTTTGTTTTTTTTAGGGCATTACATTGCATGTATTTGGATTTAGGCCCGGGCAAAATTTTCCAGCCAATTCGAAACTGACGGTTAGGTTGGATGAAGAGGATTGATTCTAAGGTATTTTAGATTTTTTCAGATGCAGCTTTCGAGTTTAAACGGATTTGAACGATCAGATTCGGTGTTAGAATTTTCTCATCCGATAATCTCGAATTCGACCGTTTATCTTCTTCGTCTTCATCATTCCATCTTTTGTTACTTCGTCTTCTTCTTTCTTCGTCTTCTTTCTTCTTTTTCACTCCGTTCCATCTTCTGTTACTTCGTCTTCTTCTTTCTTCTTCTTCACTCCATAAACATCTTCTTCTCTTCAATCTTTCCCTGCCATGGCTACCGTCACTTAGAAGCCCCCTTGTTCCCTACTCTGGTTGACAAGGGTGGTAATGTAGAGATTTGAAACTCAGCGATTTCTCCCAACAAATTAGTGACGGAGACTGACGAAGGGTGACGATAGAGGGTAGCATGTGACACTAGAGAAAGCTTATAAAACCGATGAACTCAACCGATGAACTCGTAACCCGCATGGGTTGAACCTGCCAAAACCCGAGTTCTTTATTGATCAAAAATAGCCCTCCGACTGATGATCGGGCCTATTTGGATTGTTTTCTTTATGTGGTTACTTATACCTATTTAAGTATGGGGTTTCACCAGCATTTTTCTTGCCAAAGCTAAAGGACCACTTGCACCACACTGCACCTTCTGATGATCCAACTAAACATGTCCATCACCGCGCTTTGTTTCTTCTTGAGAATAGATTTGGTGGCTACAATTTGTTCAAGAATAATTGTGAAGACTTTGCAATGTACTGCAAAACAAGCTAGGTTGTCGTCACAGTCACAAAAATCGATGTAGGGGCAAAGTGGACAAGAAACATCTCTCTTGACTATTGCTAGTGCTTTACTTTGTTCGTCACTAATTTTTACGAGCACTACTAGCTTTGGTGCTTTTGCGTTGATTGGATGTGGCATGTTTGTGTTAGCAGGGATATGTTTCAGATATTGGAGTAAGTGCATGTCTGAATTCACGTAATCGATCTATGTTTTAATCAATTTGACGCGGAAGTAAAAAATTGTAGCGTTTTATTTTCGTGTTGTTTATGTGAGTTACGCCTACGAAACGTGAAACCAAATGTTTTTATCCACGTCAAAACATAATTTTTCACATTTAACCGGAAGAAAAAATAGTAATTTCTTCGTAAATTTATAATTAAACGTGAAAAGAGAAGAAAAACTTGTATTTAAAAATAGAAATCAAACATGTACTAAAGTATGTGATGACGTAGCTAAATTTCTAATAGAGAAGATAATGAGATGGCAAATATGTTTTTGAAATGTTTCTTGAATAATAGAGAATTGCTAAATACAAATATAATTAATCTTTAATTCACTAACACTGTGTTGGTCTAACTTTTTTTTTTTTTTGTAAAATTTTTATTAGATTACAGTATGATAATATAGAATCAATTATTATTTTCTTTAAAGTTTTTCATTTGAGATTATAAATTGTTTAACAAGTAAGAAGGAAGAAACTATAATAAGACTTATGATCTAATTAAAAATGAATTCAAATATCTTAAATAAGTTTATGAGTCTTGTAAATGAAAAATAAAAAGAATGATTAAATAAAAGACATTATTGATAGTAACAAGTGAGATTTCTCAATATAACTTATCAACAAAGTCGGTGATTAATTTTAATTCTAATTTATGTTATTCTCTTGGTTTTAATTATAATGTTCTTGATTTAAATTCTAATTTAATCCTACTAACAAAATAGTCAAATATAAATCTTTATTCTTTTGATTTTAATTTTAATTTTCTCCATGTGAGTAATAAAACAATTTACAATTATTTTAGCTAATTAAGTTCATAATCTTTATAATTTCTAGTCATTTTGATCTTAAAACACATGTTAATATTGCATACTATATACATTTTTAAAATTTTGGATAGATTAATGTGATTGATGAGTTAATTTTCTTTAATAATTTCTTAGTTTTTAAAATTAATTAATATAACAATATAATATTTCTAAGAGTTAAAATAATAATTTAATCTAATGTCAAACACCACTTGAACCAGTAATTTCATAATTAAAATATATAATTTTCGGTGAATTTTTCATGAAAGTCAATTCCAGTGAAACAATGAGAGTGAGACTGTCTGACAACCTGTAAAAACACTCTAAAGCTGATTGTCAGTGTTAGAAAAGTGTAAAATAAAGATTAAGCATCAAATAATACCTTCTTTATAAATTATATATTGTTATTGAAAATATTTATTTTATGTCCGTCAGTTGCACTGCCTAATTATTATGTTACTATGAACTCATACTTTGTTTAAAAAAAAAAATGAACTGACATGCTAAGTAATATGAACCGGAATTGTAACGAAATGAGTCAAAAGTGTAATTATTACTGATACACCAGCAAATCAAACCTCAAAGTATAAACATGGTTACTATATTACTATTATATATAAAAACATGTCAATTTTTTTGTAGAATTTATTTACAAATATTGTAATTATAAATATCAAATTTATCATAATAAAAATACACTATAATTATGCAATATTACACTAAAATTTCTATAAACTTCAACAGATAATAATAAATAAACTAATCATAAATATTAAATTTAATGTAATAAAAAATACATTATCATAAATAAATTAATTCAAAAAACAAATAATACCAATAGATAAGTTACTTTTTATTTAAATAAAATATATATAGAGAGATGTGAAAACACCTGGATCTCACTGGTTAATAATAAAGAAATATAAGATTGTGTAATATTTTTAGTTTTCACTTTACAAGAAATTCTAAATTTATAACTTGTTAAAAATAAACACTATTATTATGCATAAAAATTTGAGTTGATAATAGTTACAATATATCATAAATGAGATTAGTCATATATGGCAACTGTAAGGAGGAGGGCTAAGGCAACACTACAAATGTCCTTGGCACGGTCATAGAGGGAGGAGCAGTGGACAGAGTATAACCCTATGGGTATGTGTGGAGTGATAAGTTCGAGCTTTGAAAGGTAGAAGAAGTTAGAGGAAGGTTTCTCGACAATGTAAAAAGGATGAAGGATTGGATCGATGAAACATATTGAGTGTAGAGAAAAAATAAGATACTAAATTACTGATTAGTAATTATTATTATTAACGAAAATAAAAAAATGGTGCATATATGTTCAATGCGAGTGAGATTTAATTTTGTAGAATAAATTAGTTAGTGATTAAACTATCTTTCAAGACTTTTGTTTTTTAGTAAAGTCTTTTATAACTACTTTTGACTTTTTATCCTAATTTGTTGTAATTTTTTTTTTTTTTTTTTTTTTTTTTTTTTTTTTTAAATCATGAAGAATAGATTGTTATTTTAGGTGTATAATATGATATGAATGATCTCTAAAATTAAGAAAATTTAAAGTAATTATAAGTGTTTAGAAATTGTCAAACTTCTGAATCTTCAGAATTTTGATCTTAAAACCTATGTATAGTTTAAAAGAAGAAAGAGTCAAAGCAGTTATGTTGTGAAGGATGATTTAAATTAAAATGGTGAATTGAATTGTGATAGAAAGTGGGAATCTCTGGAAACTGAAGATAGGAAACCTATTATGGCTCGTCACTCGATGGCAGAGACGGTGGTGGTGATGGTATTTCTGATCCTCTCCGCCAGAGCTACGATGGCGCGTCCCTACAAGACCTTCATAATTACAACCTACTCCATCCATAACAGTTCCTCCGACACATTCAGCAGCATGACGGAGATCCAATCCTTCGGCTCCTACCAATACCACATGTTCTACATTCCACAACTCTCCACACCTAAGAATCAACTAAACACCCCCTTTATCATCGCCTTCTTATTCCTCGCCTGCTCCCACTTGGTCTACGTCGCCATCTACAGTTGCCGCAAAGACCACCCGGAGTTCTGTGATGACCCCCTTGTTCATCACACTTCCAGAAGAGGCCCAAGCCATATTAAGGTTGCAAGTGAACAACAACAGCAAAAGTACAAACAATGGAATAGCACTAGCAGTTACATGTCTTCTCTGCAACGCCAGCCATTTGTCTTTTCAGCTACCAGATCAAACCAATGCAAATTAAATTAAGTCCTGGATTCAATAAAATGTGTTTAGTAGAAGAACTTTCTAATTCTGCAATCTACTTGCATCAAATATTAATTATAATGAATAATGATGAGGAAAAATGATGTCCTTTTTCTAAAGCATAGTTATTTTGTAAAGGGGTGTCTAAGATTTAGTGTTTGAGATAGTAATATGGCCAAAAAGATTTATTTAAATAGGGGGGCAATCCTAGGCTTGTAAAGTTGAATTAAGTTAAACTACTTTCTAAGATTTAAACTGCAACAATTGTTTTAGATTATTCTCATGGGACATAGTCCAAATCACTATATCTTTCATTATTCGCTTTCGAATGTTATTCTTTTTCTATTTTAGAAGAATTTTATGCTTCATGTAAAAAGTTACTCTTTTGTTCCCTCCCTCAAGTTTGGTTTCCTTTGTTCACCATATAATAAATATACCAAGTTTATAAGAGATGAGAAAATTGGACATTTGTTAACATTGGGACGTACTATGGAGTTTTACAAAGACTTCTGTCTATAAATTTTACATATTGATAAACATTTAGTTGTCTATTTGGACAGAATTCTAGCTGAACTCAGTGTCGCACATTGGGTATGATAACCTTGTTCAAATTGTGGTTATTCATGGATTTGGTGATATAAATAAAACAAACCATGTAAAAGTTCTATACCGAACCCTGCTAATGTTAGGTAACCGGTTCAAAAAAGTTCTTATCACGAACTCTTGGTAAGTAGGGTCTGTTGAAGTTAGTAAAAAACAGGCATAGCCTACCAACCCTGTGGTTGTGGTAAAAAAATGCAAATGGTTCTATCACATCCCATGAAAATTCCCAAATCCCAGTCTACCAAAGACACAATAGAGAATTGAAGGTAGATCTTAAAATTGAAGCAGCCACATTTTTATTATTTTTTACCTTCAAACCGCATATTTATTATTCTCAAGTGGTTTTAGTTAAAAGCATAGTAACCGATTCAAAAAAAATAACTGTCCCACATCAAAGCAGGTTGAGTGCACTTGAAATATAACAAATTAGCTACACTTAAGATCGTTAAAACTAATCCCATTTATGCCTCGTTAGCGCATGCTTTAGCCTCAAACCAATAAAACTGTTCAAATAAATAATCCAGACAGACTATTGGTAAATAATCTTTGGCACTTTTAGCAAAGGGCAAGAGAATATGTGTCTCAGACTAGCACATGAAAAGACTAAACTAAAATGTTGCATACCAGCACTTGCAGAATCCAGTATAAGGTCTCCATTTAGGCAGGAAATTTCTTAATATTCTCCCCAAATTGCTCCCATCCACCATGAAGTTAAGTCAATGGTTGACTCATAAATTTATTTCAGGTTGAACAGGAAGTGTACGAAGTGTATATGCAGAATAAACTGAAGAGTCACAAGTAACAACACAAGAATCACCTACAGGCTATAAGGGTGATGTTACATAAGTCACAACATATCCCATCTTTTTCTTAACATATCCATATATAATCCTATAATACAATATTTACTGATATGTGAAAAGAGAGATGCAACACATGGGTCAGGGAGGACCCTAAAAACAGGAAATGAGGCAATAATTGACATCTCTAGCGGCCATCATTGAATTTTCCATGACTTTAGTTTATTTTCCAGCAAGATTTAATTTTAGTTTATGAGAGATGAGAGGGTTAAAATATAACCCTTAGATTAATCAAGTGAGAGAAAATTAATTTAAGGGTTATATTTTAACCCTCTCATCTCTCATAATAAATTCCCTCTCACTTGATATATTCCCTATATATATATATATAAATTTAATATTTAATTGCAAATGTTTTAATTATAAATAAAACACAAAAATTTCTATACACTTCAATAGATAATAATAAAATTAATTATAAATATTAAATTTAATAAAAAAATAAATTATCACAATAGATAAGTTAATTTAATAAGTGTGTTACACCAATAAGCAAGTTACTTTTTATTTAAATAGAATATATAAAGACACGAACCGTTGAATCTCACTAATATATAATAAAGGTATATACTATTGTGTAATCATTTTTAGTTTTTATTTTTAAAGAAATCTCAAATTTATGAGTTACTAAAAACAAATTCCATTATTATAGATAGAAACTTGAGCCGACAACAATTATAATGTCACATACAAGATTAGTCATATATGAAAAAAAAACACGCCTTAAAGGGAAATAATAAATAGTCATAAATCCTTATTTTTAAGGGTTGTAATAGTATCTATATTAAGACACTTTATTCATTTGTTGTACTCTGTTCTGTTGTGCATCAATACAGATAAACACTTCTCTGTTTTTCTCTCCTCCATGACAGAACTCTAACATGGTATCAAGAGCACTGTAACATCAACCATGACTTCTCCTTCTCAATTCGTTCCACAGACACTCCATATACCGATGATAATAATTTCTCTCCTCTACTTGGACATTGTAACAATGCCAATTACTAAAATACATGTTTAAGGTGTTTATGGCGCCACAAACAACAGCGAGGAAGAGAGCTAGGGCAACGTTACCGACGTCCTTGGCACGATCATGAAGGGAAGAGTAGTGGTGAACAGAGTATAATCCTAGGGGGACACATGGAGTGATACGCTCGAGTTCCGAAAGGTAGAAGAGGTCGGAGGGGGGGTTTTCGATGATATTAAGAGGGATGAAGGATTGGATCTTAGTGATGCTGATGACGGTATTTGAGGAAGTGTCCTCGATGGAGTAAGAGGTAATTATAAATGCCCTACAAGGACGTGCCTTTGCAGTAGTCACCATGAGGAGAACCATGACGGTGACAATACAAAGATGGGTCATGCTAAAGAGGGATTGAAAACTTGAAAAGATATTGAGTGTGAAGAGAAAATAAGATAACAAATTACTAGTTAATAGTTAATCTTATTAATAAAAATCAAAGATAGTGCATGTGTGTTCAATGTGAATGAGTTCCAATTTCTTAGGATAAGTTAGTTAGTAATTAAACTATCTTTTAAAATTATCTTTTTAAGTAAAATCTTTTATAACTACTTTTGACTTTTCAACCTTGTTTGTTATAGTTATTTACCTTTGGTGTATCCGTTGTTTTTCTATTTTACGAGAATGTTACGTTGTAGAACTTCATTTAGGAAACAAATGTCGTTCGTTTTCTAATCTATGTTTATTTGTAAGAATTGTTTTCGGGTTATGCCATTTTCCATGATTTTATTTTTTGAAATACAAATGATTCATAAATAAATAAGACTTTAATTATATAAAATGTTTATTTTTGATATTCCACTATCAACAAATAGAAATTATCTAGATATAACTTTTTTAAGCAATTAAAATAAGAATATGCAATCTTACTACTAATAGTAATAAATGATTGAATGGTAGTATTAAAATCATTTTACATTGTTATTAATTAAATTCATATAAAAATAATAATATATGTTAAATTTCTTTAACGATTTGCAATACAATTAAATGTAACAAACAAAAAAGATTAACATATAAAACCTAAGAAAATATTCAAATTATATTTATTGTATAAAGATTTTTTAATTTTTAAAACCTGAAAAAATCGAAGTTAGGGAATAATTTCACACACCAAACAGAACCAAGCTCACATTGCCCTTTTTGTTTCATTCGTGTTTCTTAACTAGAAAGCTTCTCATGTCTTTTGCTAATTGAGGGTAGTCTCCAAGTAGTTTTTGTTTTGAAAGGGTGTCATCCTCCTTTTGTGGGGTCCACAACACCTCACCAGCCTTTAGGAAATTCAAGCTTCTGGTTATTATTAATGAAGAAATAACACTAATTATATAAAAATATACTAACTTAATGACTGATCTCTTACTAATAATTTGCTTGAGAGAAGGCTCCTGAGCTTTTGTAAGGCTATCTTCAAATCTTCAGCCCCATTTATGTTAGGAAGCTTATGTGCTCCTTTAGCAGCAACCAAGATTGTTATCTGGTATAAGTACATCTCAAGTATAAGAACAAACAATGCAAAAACTTTTCTTTTTGCATTGTTCAACTTTGACAAGAAAAAGGGATTTTAGAAGATACGAGTTATGGATTCAAAATTTTCAATCCAAAGATAAAAATGAAATAAATGAGTGCCTAATAAGGATCAAGCAATTGAGTTGGACCACATGCCTCTCTAGTTAATCTTTCCTAAGATGATATCTTGATACAATGAAAGTATAAAGCAGGTAAGGATCTTGCATCTTTGATATGTGGACATGTTGGTGAATAACGAGCCTATATGATAGAACATGGATTTTAGACGAGAAATAAAATGAATGAAACTCATTTAAACATTTTTTACTATTTGTAAAAAAAAAAAATTCAGATATATATTTTTTTATACTCTTTCTTTTCTTTTTTCTCCTCTCATTTGTTGTCTGCAACTAAACAAAGAATAAATGTTGAATAGTGATAGATTCTAAAATATACTGAGCACTGTTAATTGAGAAATCAGGAGCAAAGCCTTTGTTATTATTGGGCTAATCATATTTTCCTCTTCTCCTACATACCAATATAGGTGTGTTAATGACCTATCAAAATACATTTGGAAATGAGTTACATCTAGTAATATTTTCAAAATAAAATTGAGTTGATGCATCCAATTTGAAATCTTCACTTATGCGAACCCTAGTTAGATGATACAAATATGAGCAAGGAAGCATGAAAATATTGTGGGACTACAGCACTTAAAATTTTATAATGCTTAAATTAGGAGTGAAATGAAAGTTTGTGCTGGTACACAAACAAAATTTTAATCAGGAATAGTATGTGCACAAAGAGATCATACCATACCACTATGTATTCGTTGCCAAACCCATTGAGAAGTCTCTCTTCTTCAAATATTTTCCTTCCCTCGTTAATCTCCTTTACATCAAACTGCAATAGACTATTAATTAGTTATAGCTATATTGCTGATATTATGCAAAATTATGATTTTTCTAATGGCTGAAATTGAAGTAGAGAACACTTTTTTTTCTGCAATGCTCATCACAATAACCGTTTTGCATGCTGAATTCAAATAAACTGAAGCACATTTAAGATTAGCTTTTTAATAATCAAACCATACCATTCAGTATTCATTGCTAAACATATCACTCTGGATTTTTATACTTCTCTTTTCTGTATTGTTCAGATTAAGTAATGTCTCTTCATCAAATTTCGCCCTTTCTTCATCTGATAATTGATTATAGTATTTCTCCCCATCCTCTTTGCTTTAGATCCTACTGCCAAAGATTGTTCACTAAAGCTAACCTCTAAGAGTTACAATCTCCTAGCAATATAAAATTTAGATATATAGATAGTAACTAATAACCCAACAACAAGCTATTTAAAACTAAGATGTATATATATTAACTTATAACCAACAATTGCTATTGCAATTTGACCTTGGTAGAAGGAAAGGACTTACAAATGAATATCCTGCAACAGTGTAACCAAGACGTCGAACCAAACTCTGTATTGTCTCTGTCACACATCAAATATCAAGTATGTCAAATACAAAGCCTTGTACAAATAATGAAAGTTCAACTTTAGCTAATTCATAAAAGAAAATATTGATGTATAGAGAAAAAAGACCTTTCAAACTAGATTGTAATAATAACTAAGGTATGCAGAATAAGAGGCAAGAAATTTCCTAGGAGAACCTTGACATCATAAAGAAATCTCCTATGTGCACACTGAATCATAAAAGCCATCCCACCCCAAAGTCATAACATACACAAACATGAGCACAACTATGTACATGTTTTCACACACCATCAAATAACGGTGGTTTCCAACTGGTTCATGAACTATACCACTAGATGATTTCTTAGGAATGTGCAAGAAGCGTTATTCCCATAATAATAGTCCTCCCTGAACTTGATCAGCTGCAACTAGTAGCCATGTCTAAGGAAAAAGAAACTCAAGGAAACGAAACCTCCCTCCAACTTAATCCACACCAATTGACCAAAGTCACCGAACAACATAAATGCATTATAACACCTATTTTCACATAGGTTCAGCAAAACCATAGAAAAAATATCTCACAAGACCCACATCGTGACTTTTTTCTCCATGGGAATCAAACACAACATTAAGGGAATTTATAACATTCACGCACCCTATTCAACCAACTGAGTTAGACTCCTTTGATGACCCACATCATGATGAGAAGAATATAACAAGCAGTTCCTAAAACTAACACCATCCCGAGAGGACGTATCTGCAGTTTCTGCAATCCTAGTTAGGTCCTTTTGTATTGAGCTTTCCATCCCACCGGACATCGCAACCTTAAATAAGACACAGCAAAATATGATTAACAAAAACTCTAAACAAACCCACTTGAGCCGATGACTTTCATAAAAAGGCTGGAATATCTACCAGCTAGATGTCAAGTCCGCTTTTCTCAATGGAGTACCACAAGAAGAGATCTATGTAGAGCAACTACAAGGTTTCATAAGCAAGGGCAATGAAGACAAAGTACTAAGACTTAGAAAAGCTTTATATGGTTTGAAGAAAGCTCGTCGGGCATGGTACAGTAGAAAAGATCAATACTTCACTGGTCATGGATTCAGGATTAGTAAGAGTGAGCCAACACTATACATCAAGACCCAAGGTCAGTATGACACACTCATCGTCTACTTGTATGCAGGGAACAATATGAAGATGATGATAGAATTCAAAGAAAACATGATGAAGACATTTGAAATGAAGGACCTTAGCTTGATGGGCTTCCTTGGTATTAAGGTAAGTCAAAAGAAGAAAGGGATATTAATTTGTCAAAAGAAATATACTGAAGCTCTGTTGAAGAAGTTCAAGATGAGTGGTTGCAAGACTATCACTACTCTGCTTGTGACAAAGGAAAAGCTACAAAAAGATGATGGAGCACTAGATGCTGATGCATCTTGCTATAGAAGTGTTATTGGAAGCTTACTATATTTAACAGCCACACGACCAGGCATAATGTATGTTGTAAGTCTTTTATCAAGGTTTATGCAAAGCCCAAGCCAAATTCACTTTGGAGCAGCTAAAAGAATTCTAAGATATCTACAAGGTAAAAAGGAGTTTGGTATATGGTACAAAACCATGACCAACTCAAGTTTGCTCGGATACACCGATAGTGATTGGGCAGGATCGGTAGATGACTTGAAGAGCACCTCTAGTTATGCCTTCTCACTTGGATAGGAATATTTTCTTGAGCATCAAAAAAGCAAGCAACAGTTGCACAATCAACTGCAGAGGTAGAATATGTTGCAGCAGCTGAAACTATAAGTCAAGCAATTTGGCTACGAAGAATACTAAAATGGGAGAATAACAAGATGGGCCTACTACAATCTACTGCAATAATAAATCAGCAATAGGAATGACAAAAAAATCCAGTACATCACAGCAGAATAAAACACATTGCAATCACTTCATTAGAGAAGCATAAACATCTAAAGTAATCAAGATGGAGTATTGTAAGACCGAAGAGCAAGTTGCTGACATATTCACAAAGGCACTACTGAGAGCAAGATTCGAACAGTTTCGCACTATGATAAGAGTTAGAGAAATTTGTATCAAGGAGGAGTGTTAAAATATGATACAAACTTCTAGAATTAGCTAGATTATTATAGAAAATACATAGGTGTATGTTAGTAACTACTAGATGATATAAATTCTAGAATTATGTAGATATCTCTAGAATCTTCTACATAAAACATGAATGATGGTGTTGAGGCCTATAAATACGCCATGTACCCAACATTTGTATCCAAGTAACTAGTAAGTCATTTCCACTCAAATCTATTCCAACTATTTCTCTAAACTAATTTTTTTCAAGTAAGCTTATCAATATAAATTTGCCTCCCCATTCTTTCTACCAATCAAAGAAGTTTTTACTATTTGATAATTCATAAACTAACCGTTATCATACCATTACTGTGACATGAAAAAGAGAGAGATCATTTACACAACAATGCCAACTATTCAAATTAGCACAGATATACCGTTTATGGATGTGAACGATAGATACCCATGTTAAGCGAGAAAAATAGTTGCTGTAACTACTATACTTCAATTATAGTAATCAACGTACTGCGGTACATGAACATGACCAGTTGACACAGATTAGTCGTAAAAGTAAAACTGCACAATACAAAAATTTGTCCACACTTAGTAAATAAATGTTTCAACAGTGCCCACTTTGAATAGCGTCAATTATATTTGTTGCTTTTTCATTCTTAAATGTGATTAAAATCAAGTTGTAAAAATGACAGGACCGATTGATTGGTATTATAACTACGGTCACAATTACTAGAACTATATTTTGACAAAAATAAAATTACAACCCATGCCCCATGAAATTGGTCCAAATGCAGTATGCAGTAGAAACAGCTCCAAAACCATATAGTTTTTCTATATAACCTATCAAATCCAGATATACTTTTATCAAGGTTGACTCATGCCACCCAGAAAGCCATACTTATTCTATATCATGACGATCATAGTTTAAGTGGCCAAACAGATTGGCACAACATAATGAGGGGAAAATTATATATATATATATATATATATATATGAAAAAAATGTAGACATACAAGTCCAGAGTGACATGCTAGAAGAATGCATACCCCAAGTCTGTCTTCATCTGCTTTATGGCTTGATTGAAGCATACTAAATTCGTTGGTCAGATGAATACATTCTTGGATATTTTCAGGGGAGACAAAATCTAGAGCAACCTTTATGCACAACTGCCAAAAACCAACAAACAATACAATATTAATGTCAATAAGATTACAACTAAAAAGTAATTAACATGGAAAAGGGAAGACAGGCAGGCAATTTGCTGTTGATAGGCATGATTTGAAAGACCCACATCAATTAGTAACAATGCAAAATTGGATCAAGACATAAATGGACATAATTTAGAATTGGCAAACCTTTAAGTTTCTAACTTGATGGGGACACCTAGCAGGTATAAAAACAGCCTCACCAAGGTTTTGTACAAAAGTCCATGGTTCAAAACAGGACCCTCAAATGCATAAATGGGAAGATGGTGAAATTCTATCTAGAACAAAAATATAGATAAAGAACTAATCAAATTCTTCTGAATTTCCCTTTATGATGAGAATTCAGATAAAAAACATGATCATGAATGGGGTGAAAAACCTATGCTATAACATGAAGGAATGAAATAACAATCAAGATAGTTTAAGACCAGGATAAAACCTATTCTATAAGATGAAGATATAACATAATATATATTGATCTCAATATTAGTTACATTTAAGAGAAGTGAACCTTGGTCTACGTCGCCATCTACAGTTGCCGCGAAGACCACCCGGAGTTCTGTGATGACCCCCTTGTTCATCACACTTCCAGAAGAGGCCCAAGCCATATTAAGGTTGCAAGTGAACAACAGCAAAAGTACAATCAATGCAATAGCACTAGCAGTTACATGTCTTCTCTGCAACGCCAGCCATTTGTCTTTTCAGCTACCAGATCAAACCAATGCAAATTAAATTAAGTCATGGATTCAATAAAATGTGTTTAGTAGAAGAACTTTCTAATTCTGCAATCTACTTGCATCAAATATTAATTATAATGAATAATGATGAGGAAAAATGATGTCCTTTTTCTAAAGCATAGTTATTTTGTAAAGGGGTGTCTAAGATTTAGTGTTGGAGATAGTAATATGGCCAAAAAGATTTATTTAAATAAGGGGCAATCCTAGGCTTGTAAAGTTGAATTAAGTTAAACTACTTTCTAAGATTTAAACTGCAACAATTATTTTAGATTATTCTCATGGGACATAGTCCAAATCACTACATCTTTCATTATTCGCTTTCGAATGTTATTCTTTTTCTATTTTAGAAGAATTTTATGCTTCATGTAAAAAGTTACTCTTTTGTTCCCTTCCTCAAGATTGGTTTCCTTTTTTCACCATATAATAAATATACCAAGTTTGTAAGAGATGAGAAAATTGGACACTTGTTAACATTGGGACGTACTATGGAGTTTTACAAAGACTTCTGTCCATAAATTTTACATATTGATAAACATTTAGTTGTCTATTTGGACAGAATTCTAGCTGAACTCAGTGTCGCACATTGGGTATGATAACCTTGTTCAAATTGTGGTTATTCATGGATTTGGTGATATAAATAAAACAAACCACGTAAAAGTTCTATACCGAACCCTGCTAATGTTAGGTAACCGGTTCAGAAAAGTTCTTATCACGAACTCTTGGTAAGTAGGGTCTGTGGAAACAGGCATAGCCTACCAACCCTGTGGTTGTGGTAAAAAAATGCAAATGGTTCTATCACATCCCATGAAAATTCCCAAATCCCAGTCTACCAAAGACACAATAGAGAGATGGTTATAAATTTATTCACCATGGAGTTAAGTCAATGGTTGACTCATAAATTTATTTCAATTTGAACAGGAAGTGTACGAAGTGTATATGCAGAATAAACTGAAGAGTCACAAGTATCAACACAAGAATCACCTACAGGCTATAAGGGTGATGTTACATAAGTCACAACATATCCCATCTTTTTCTTAACATATCCATATATGATCCTATAATACAATATTTACCGATATGTGAAAAGAGAGATGCAACACATGGGTCAGGGAGGACCCTAAAAACAGGAAATGAGGCAATAATTGACATCTCTAGCAGCCATCATTGAATTTTCCATGACTTTAGTTTATTTTCCTACAAGATTTAATTTTAGTTTATCAAATCACCTATGGACTTTTACAGAAATTGAAAATTAGTAATAAGTGATCAGGATAGCAGATAGAGTAACACTTCATAATTTATTATGCAATGATAATATGTGTATTATCTTATCAGAGCATTCGATGGAACTAAAGAATTATCCAAATGTAATTTCACTCATGTATCTTTTTGAAAGCTTCCTACAACGAGGTTTGAAACAGATATATGAAATCAGTTTAATCATTTAAGGATAATTTCCAAATATTTTTTTCATTCAAATTTATTTTCTCTGAATCCAAACAGATTATAATTGTGCTAAACAAAGCTTAATTGCTTACAATTTTTTCACCAAAATAAAGTTCTTTGCATTTATTAACTATAAATCAGGCAGATTATTAACATAAGCTCTGCTTCTAGTCAGATCTAAGAATTTTCTTGAATGAGCAATGATGAATAACACAGAAATCACTTGTATTTTGAGCTTAGGAAATGGATCTCAATGTTGCGTTGTAGCAATTGTTTGTAATCTGGCTAAACATACTATAAATAAGCTAACTCTTTCTGAACAAGCACAGAAATGATAACTTTCATTACTCAATGATGAATCAAATGACAATAAGTAAAATAGCATTCATTAATCAAATTAAAGAGTCAAAAATACATTATAAACAGCTAGTCTTGAGTTACATTTAAAAAAAAAAAAATTAAAATGCTGAAACTTCAATCATGGACATCTTCATATCCCCAACTTTTTCATTTCTTCTTTGGATAAAACTTTCATACAAACAGGTGGTTTAATTCTCCCAAAAGTAAGCAATGAAGTAGAAATCGTCGATAATCCTTCACCACAAATTAATGCAGAAGCTACGATTGATCCAAATGCATCTGCGCTAATACCGTCAATCTTCTGCCAAATAAATATAATTAAACCACCAATACACATATCAAGGACAAAATTACTTGCTACTGAATCTGGAGCACCTCCTATGGCCCGTGCCAAAACACCTATTGACATAGCCATAGGATTAGGAATAAACTTGGCCCATTTTTGATCTACACTGTCTTGAATAAAATTCATGATCATTGCTCCAAAAAAGAATACAAGGCAAAGGGTGAGACAATGCTTTGGAAAATGTGAGAAACCATTTGCTCCTAATATTGCCATGTTGCGATAAATAAGGCCATAAGGGGTAGGATATGTAGAACCAGGTATGCCAACATCTTGAATGCCCCTACAAAGTAACCAATAAGTAAAAGGAGATAAAATTGAACCTATTATCACTCCAATTACTTGACTTATAAACATATTCTTCAGTGAAGTTAATGTCATGTATCCTGTCTTAAACTCCTGTATCATATCAGATCCGGTGAACATAATATTCATCACCATTCCACATGCAGTCAAGCCAGCTATAACACCACCATGAGATGATCCTGCCCATGCACTGAAAGTGATGATAGCCATTCTACCATAAGTGGATGCCATGGACCAGTTTGATTGACCGCATCCATATGCATTACAAAATGCTAGTATGGGCGTAATAATGTATATTACGCCAACATGATACCACGGGAGCAAATGATTAACTATGACAATAATGATTACTAAAAAAATGATGTAAATCAAAACAAGAAATCCACTTGCTATTGGGTATTGAAATCTATCAACTCTGCAGGTTTTGTCGAATGAAAGTTGACCACTACTTTTTTTGTAGTATTGGTTATACAAACCAAAAAAGGTGCGGCCAACAACTTTGACCAAATTATATATACCATCCCCGAAAATTGTTGCTGTAGGTATGAAAACCTGAAATTAAAGAATGCATTGGTAAGACCAATCAAATCTCAATTAGCTATAAACTGTTGGAGATATACATGTATTAGGCATAAAATAATTATATTTTTTCTTTTTCCTATAACTGAATTTTTTAAGTCAGTTACAGAATAAATTCTGTTTAGGTTACAACAAGAATTTGTTTAGGTTTTATTTCTGTTTCAACTGCTTCAATATTTTGTATATATACTTTTTGTAGTTCCCTTTCACAGATAAGAAAATTGATCAATGGAAAGAAATATTTTCTTCTCAATCACTGTCATGGTGGTGACAAGTTTGGTAGAGGTTCTAGCAGGAACACAAAATGGTGTTCTAACTGCAAAAAGACAAATCATACTATTGAAACATGCTTCAAAATATATGGTTTCCCTACTGGTTACAAGACTAATAGCAAAGATTCATCAACTTGTTCAACTCCATCTGCTAACGTAGTTGATTCTAATCCATTTGTAATTTAAGAAAGTCCCACCTTGGAGGTTGGTTCATCTCAGAACACTTTTGGTTTCTCTAAAGAGCAATGTGAAGCACTCTTGGCTCTCCTGCAGCAGTCCAAAGATTCCTCTCCCAATATGACTCATGCACATCATTGCACTGTGAATTCCACAAGTTTTAATTATTTTCCACCTTCATGGATTCTAGATAGTGGTGCCACAGACCATATTTGCCTTTCTAAATCTTATTTTACTACTTTCCATTCCGTTAAGACTATCTCTATTCGGTTGGCAAATGGCAGTACTATTATTGCTAATCATTCAGGAACTATTCACCTTGGTAACTTAGTGTCACATAATTCTTTGTATGTTCCAGATTTTACTGTGCATCTGATTTCAATTCCTAAACTTATGTCTACTCTTAATTGTTTTGTTCTATTTTGTCCCCTTAATTGTTTTATTGTGAAGAACCCAACCTTCAAGATGATTGGAGTAGCTAAGAAGATTCAAGGGCTATTTCATCTATTGCAGCCTAATACCTTAGCTAGTCTTTCTGCTGAAACTACTGATTGTACTTTACATCATAAAAACAATGTGAATGTTAGCACTATTGAGAATAATTCCTTATGGCATATAAAATTAGGACATCCCTCAAATAAAATTGTTCAAGTTCTTTCTTCTCAATATGATTACCTATCTTTTTATCCTATTCATGCATGTGATATATGTTCTTTTGCAAAACAGAAGAAGCTATCTTTTCCAAATAGTGCTACTCGAACACAAAATTTCTTTGAGCTTATTCATGTTGATATATGGGGACCTTTGGCTGTTTCCTCTATTGATGGTTACAAATACTTCTTAACAATTGTTGATGACTATAGTAGATTCACATGGATTCATTTATTAAAATCTAAAATGGAAATCAGAAACCTTTCACAAAATTTTATTTTACTTATTGAAAATCAATTTAATTACAAACTAAAAAGATTAAGATCTGATAATGGAAAAGAATTCTCTCACTGATTTTTACAATATTAAAGGTATTCTACATGAGACCACTTGTATAGAAACACCTCAACAAAATGGAATTGTTGAGCGAAAGCATCAACATATTTTAAATGTGTGTAGATCTTTACTATTTCAATCCAAAATCCCTAACATTTTCTGGTCTTTTGCTATGAAGCATGTGGTACATCTCATCAATAGATTGCCTACACCGTTTTTGAAACTAAAATCTCCTTATGAAATGGTTTCTAATATGAAACCTGGCCTTTCTATTCTAAAAGTCTTTGGTTGCCTTGCTTTTGCTTCAACTCTTACTACCAGAAGAACAAAATTAGCTCCTAAAGCATCAAAGTGAATTTTTCTTGGTTACAAAACTGGTAAAGGATATGTACTTTTTAATCTCTCCTCAAAATCTATTTCAGTTTCTAGGAATGTAGTTTTTCATGAAACTATTTTTCCTTATGTTTCTGTTTCTAAAAAGGATACTAGTTTTGATACCACAATGAATTCTAATGACACTAATCTAACACAATATGAATTATATCCTAATATTGACTCATCTGTCTTAGAATCTCCTCTTGAGGTACCTCAATCAATTTCAGTAGATGCAGATTCTGAAAATCCTGTTGCAAAAAGGGTTTCTTTAAGGACAAAGACTAGACCTGGGTATTTGGATCAATATCATTGTTATACTCATGATTCTTCTGACACTACTTGCAACATCCCTTATCCTTTACATTTATACATGTCATATGCTAATTGTTCTTCTGACCACATCTCTTTTTGTCATTCTATTTCTGCACATATTGAGCCTTCTAGTTTCAAACAAGCAAGTCAACATGATTGTTGGAGGCAGGCTACGATGACTGAACTTCAGGCTTTAGAGAGAAACCAAACTTGGACTTTGATGAAACTTCCTCCAGGAAAGCACACTATTGGATGCAAATGGGTTTATAGGATCAAACATAAGGCAAATGGCTCCATAGAGAGATACAATGCTCGTTTGGTTGCTAAGGGCTTTACACAACAAGAAGGGGTTGATTATTTTGAAACTTTTTCCCCTGTAGCCAAGTTCACTACAGTGAGATTTTTTCTTAGGCATTTCAACATGCTATTTCCAAGTTGAGCATCATTAACATTCATCGCCCACCTTGAGAAGGGGTATTAGGCATAAAATAATTATATCTTTTCTTTTTCCTATAACTGAATTCTTTAAGTCAGTTACAGAATAATTTCTATTTAGGTTACAACAAGAATTTGTTTAGGTTTTATTTATGTTTCAACAGCTTCAATATTTTGTATATATACTTTTCTATAGTTCCCTTTCACAGATAAGAAAATTTATCAATGGAAAGAAATATTTTCTTCTCAATCACTGTCAACATGCTCATGGAAATTATAATTATAATTTTAGCATATCTCGTGTATCATAATTTTGTTTCACTATATCATGTATATCCTTGTTATGTGTCATTCCTTAAATTATGGAATTATATTAGGAAGGTTATGAGATTAATTTTTTCTAGACTATAACAATATATGTATATGTATACATCGTATGCACAACAAAGATAATACAAGAAATATAGTTTTCTTTCATTCTTACATAAAGAAAAAGATGTTATTAAGAAATATCATGACTAAACTTATTCTAAAAAAACTATTATATTTTGAAGTAATGTTGTCTGTGCATAGACTCTTCTATCATAATGAAGCGATTTTTAAATATGAAAACTATACAAGATAGCTTACTTTGTAACCTTGAAGACCATACATACTGCTTGCCTTGAGCTCCGAGGAGTACCAATCTCCTTTCTTAGCCTCAATAAGAGGCCACAAGATAGCAGTCGAGAGAATTCCACCAATTAGTTGTGACACATTGATCATGTGTGGACACATCATCCCGATTCCTATGTATGCAGCAGAGAGTTCCAGGTAGAACCTGTTATATAGATAAAAAATAAAAAAATAAAAAATTAATATATATAATAATTAATTAAAATAAATTTAATATTTTAATCAGTTTCTTTTTAAAATAAAAAAGGAAAATGGTATATTCATATACATATATATTTATATATATATGTGTCACTTTTAAAGATATGCGTAAAATGAAATTGTTGGCTAATCCACACCCAACTTATACATAAGAAATTATCCATTTCTGTGTGTTAATAAATAAATAAAAGGCTTTCCTATTCGCATACATACAACGAGAACACAAACAAGTCAACTTACATAAATATAAAAAAAATCACAAAGATGCCCATTATTTAAAAAATGTATTATATATATATTTTTGAAAATTTTCCCTCACAAGTTATATAAAAGTGAAACTCAAACCCCTCCCTCAATTATTTGAATTGTTTCCCAATACTACGATTTATAGAATACCCTGTATTCATATAAGAGACGTGAATCATTAATAACATGTAGTTGAGTAACATACTGGTGTTCATAGGCTTCTTGACCAAATATAGGGAGAACTAATCCGCATCCAACACCACGAGTGAAACTCCATCTTAAGAAGCCCCATAGAAAGCTACAGAGTAAGAAGATTTTCAGCACACGTACTTGCTTCCTAAGAACAAAACACAAAAAAATATAGTTAAATTAAAAGCATCTTATTGATATATTTATAAAATTAAAGGCTTGAATCCTTACTTAGTTTGTGTGACTCCATCTGGTATATGTAAATTGTTGATTAGATGACCTGTTGCAGTACCACTGGGATATGACAAATTGAGGTCTACTATCATGATCTGTGACAACAACCGTTGAAACTCATCAACATGTTGTAACCAACAAAAAAATTCATGCATGCATAGAAAACTATACCTGTGCAAGCAAGTATAATTATAATTATAATTAATTAATAAATGACAAAGTTAATTATATATATATATATATATATATATATATATATATATATATATATTATTTATTTACATTGTATGTAGATAGATTAGTGTACCTTAAAGAGTGGAATAAGTAAACACGAGCCCGACAAGTTAGCAACAAATAAGAATGGAATTATCCAACTCATATTCGGGTCATTGATATCTTGCTCAGTGTTAGCTCCTCCAAATTGTTTTGCAATTTCTGGTCTCATTCCAAGGAGGTAGTTACCAAAGCCAGCTGTTCAAACAAATTCAAACAAAATGTCAACAAAAAGATTCATTTTATCATAATTGCATTAGCTATTAAGCATCAACTACAAGCATAGTATTTTTTAAACCTTTATAGTTCACCAATTAGTCAGTAAAAAAAATTAAAACAGAACAGAGAAGGAAATACCATTGAAGGCAACCGTACTAGCTGTCACAACAGCTATGTGAATAAGTGTATGCTCCTCCCGAGTAAAAGCTATTTTCCTTAAACCCATTCTAGTTAACACTTTCATCCATATGTCCATGAATAGAAATGTTACTATTCCCACGTAAGTGTTGATGGGGTGGACAGTTCCTGTGGTTATGCTAATATTGACGATGACAAATATGAGCATGGTAGACATGAAGAAACTTAATAATATCCCTCTTATAATCACCTCTTTTCTCAACTTCATAGGAGCTACACGATCAAAAATGTTCTCCATTGTCAATGAACTTTTATCGAGTGCGACTTCATTGCACTGAATAATGTGTTCACCACCTCCGACTAGTTCTATTTCGGTGCTAGCACGTCTTTTTGAAGGCGGTAAAGGTGGTTTTGGAAAGATAGGAGTTTCAGTTTCATCTCCCTCACTTCTACTCTTTTTTTGGGCTGCGTCACTTGTTGATGGCCCAGTGTTTAGCTGAGACTCATCACCACCACTCTTATATCTCTTTTGACGTCTTTTTGCTACCATTTTACTATTTTCAAGCAAAGCTACTCAAAAGAGAGTTAATGAACGCGAGAAGCGGAATATGAAGAGAGAATCGCGGAGCACGGTGAGGCGCGGAGAAGACAGTGAGGCGCTGAGAAGACGGTGGTCGGAGGATGAAGCGGAGAAGACAGTGAGGCGCGGAGAAGACGGTGAGGCGCGGAGAAGACAGTGAGGCGCGGAGAAGACGGTTATGCCAAGTTGCAAAAAGTGAAGGAATGCGGCATGCGAGGACAGTGAGGCGCGGAGAAGACGATTATGCCAAGTTGCAAAAAGTGAAGGAGAGCGAATGCGGCATGTGAGGACAGTGAGGCGCGGAGAAGACGGTTATGCCAAGTTGCAAAAAGTGAAGGAAAGCGAATGCGGCATGTGAGTGTATGAAAATGGAGAATGAAAGATGTGAGTACTCCTGGTGTTGTCAAGGAGGAGTAGAGTGGACTGGAATAGACTGGATTCCAAGCTCAATGGGCATAGATAGATATAAGGTAAAGTTTTAAAAATAATACTTTGATACATAGATATATATTACGCGGATTATATTCCTACTATATCTCCATTTTAATTTCTATACAATGTGTATTATGTAAAATGAAAAAATAAAAAATAAAAAATAAAAAATTAAAAATTCAGCACTATGCAATATACGAGTTATTATTATTACACCAGTTCAAGTAATATATAAAGTCTCGTAACAATATAAATTCTTACATAAATCTAATTTAAATAGATAATCCTAATAAATTAACCGATTTAAAACCAGAAAATAACAAAGATATAAAACTCTTATTTTTGTTTTAACAAAAGATGCCGCGATATCCTAAATAACATAGTTAATTATTATCAAATTAACAAGTTAAAAATATTATAAATAAATATATTCTGCATCATTATGCTGCTTTACTCTACATGCGATTATCTAATTAATATTAATGGTAAAGAATGTCAAGTATTTTAATTTATAACAAATACATGTACTAAAATAAATATCTAAGCTCAAAGAATTGTGAAAAAAAAAAAATCAATGGTGGCAATATTTCTTGCTAGAAAAAGAGAAAACTTATTTATCTAACTAGTATTTTATGTTTTATTGACTATAAGAAAAAAAAAATATAATAAAAAGATTTGTCCAATTCATTTTAAATGAATATTGTTCATTAAATTAAATTAAACTGAATCTAACAGCTAGAAGAAAAAAAAAATCACGAATTAATCACAGTTATAATATTTAATTAAAAATTATATTTTTTTAAACACCTATTGTATTATGTAATTTTATTTCTAAAATCAAATAAAAATAAATAACTAGATAAAAAATAAAGCTAAATAAAGATTAAAACTTAAAAAAATGTACTTGAGAATACATTAAGCTACTTTTTAACTTATTGATAAACTTTCAAACGGTTAATAACTATATGAGATACTCTTGCAATGATGCATGTATTATTATCATTTGCATACCCTATACACACCGATCAAAGTAAATAAAATGTATAAATAATTTTTCACACATTAATAAATGAAAAAAAATTATATAGATTGTTATTGTTATAAGAATCTCTAATTATTCTTGTTAAAATGAAGTCCAATGGCACAGCTCCATGCATATTGTTGTATAATCGTAAATAGAAAGGACATGGTTTTATATGCTGTACCTCCATACATATCATTGTATAACCATAAACAGAGAAAGGTCATGCTCTGTTGCATCACAGGAGGTTATTTCCAACTGACATGCACAATTGCATTGCTGAGTGGTCAATAACCGAAGGTACTGTTTGAAATACATTACGATATCTGTCCTTTCCTCGACACGTATGCCAGTTTTTGTGGGACGTTGCTCAAAATTCAGTATTCAGTATTGAGACCAAACACTGAATCAAATAAAGGACTACAAATTTTGCCTTCTATTTTCCTTCTTTTTTGGTGAATATGTTCACAGTATCTATAAGATTAATTCAACAAACAACTCATCAAACTAAATAGAAACAATCAATCAATAAGATTCATGAAACAAATTGAACAAACGATTTATAATAAAACTATAAGATAAAATTCATCAGATTAATAAGACAGGCTATCCATAAGATTAGATGCACAATCCGTAAAACTAATGAAACAATTTGAATCTATATGATTGAATTTGAATAGACCATTCACAAAACCATAAGATGACAAACGACACCCATCAGACTGGGAAACACATACTTTGAGTCACTATCAACAAGGTTTATATATACACAAAAATAAAGTAGAAATAATATTATGATGCACACATATTTGAATGATTATGATTCTTTATATGTCATCATGATAACATTTGTTTAGATTGAATATTTTTTCAAGAAAATTTCAACAACAGTAACATGTCTTTGAAATATTTATTATTTATCTATTTTATTTATATTAAAATAAGACATTTTATATTTTAGAAATAAAAAAAATAACTTTTGAAGCTCATATATATTTTCTATTATATATAATGTTGTTATCGACCTTGATTGTCAAAGAGTTGTTTACAACATAAATATGCCTCAGGCTGATGCTTCCAAATAAGGAGATATTAACGGTAGATGTTGGACTCTCTTAGTTTATCAAATTGTGTAGTAAACTTCACTCTTAGGCTCCCACAACTTAGCCAAAGCCTCATTATCTTTATTTGGCCTTATAAATGTTAGATTCATCCCACCTTGTATCTTACAACAGATTATTTGTGAAATGAAATAGACTTGTTTATATTTAAAAAAAAAATCTATTATTAATTGCTTCAGTATGAAAGATAATTACTATAAAGTTTTAGTTATCGTTCAGGTCTAAAATATTTTATTAAATCAAAAATGACCTTAAATTTCTCAAATTATAAAATTTTAATGATAATAAAAACAGACTTTGTTGGAAAAAAGTTTTAAGACTATTTAATTAGATGAATGTATGAAAGATGATTTGTTATCTTTACACAAATGTCTACCAAATAAAATACTTCATCTATTAGAGATTTATTATTAATTAATATTATTTATGATGTTTGATAACTTAATTGATTTTTGTATATGTGGTTGTTTAACAAATTGAAGTAAAATAGTTCTTTCAATACTCACAATGACAAAAGAAAAGGAGAACATACTTTAAATTAAATAAAGATTAAAACTTTGAAAAATGTACCCGAAACATACATTAAGCTCATAGTTTTAAAAACCGGACCGGTCATCGAACCGGTTAAGGTACTGGGTCAGTGGGTCAAAGGTTAAACCGGTGAGTCACTAGTTGAACCGCATGACTCGGTTTTTATTTATTTTTATTAAAAAAATATTCATATTAAATATATTTTATACTTATAAATTTTAATAAATTCATATCTTATTTTAAATTTCAATTTTTCTATCTTATTTAAAATTATTTTTATTTTTATTTTGTAAAAAAATATAAAAAAAATTACATGTTAAATTGTATATTAATACAAATTAAAAATATAAATAATATGTACATATATAATATGCTTGCAATTGATATCACAAAATAATTTATGTAATATCTACATATATATTATATTATTAAATATATAATATAAAATTAATAATATACTATAAAAGTTATTTAAGTTGTATATTATATAAACAAATACATTAGAACAAGTAGTCATTGTTATATTTAATAAGAATCTTTGTTCTTCCATTCAGAGATTCAATTTTCATTATTATTTTTGTAGTTTATTGTCCCTTAAAAAAAAAAAAGTGGTTGAACCGGTTTGACCCACCGGTTTACCGGTTGACCCGGAAAATTGACCGGTTTAATTCGGTTTGAAACGGGTCGACTGCATAACCGATCCAACTTAAAGTTCGGACCGGCTAAACCACCAGTTCCCGGTCCGACCGGCCGGTTTGATCCGGTTTTTTAAACACTGATTAAGCTACTTTTAACTCTGATAAACTTATAAATAGTTAGGTTGTCGTCAGAGTCACAAATATCGGTGTAGGGGCAAAGTGGACAAGAAGCATCTCTCTTGACTATTGCTAGTGCTTTACTTTGTTCGTTACTATTTTTTTTTAGCACTACTAGCTTTGGTGCTTTTGCGTTGAATGAATTTGACATGTATTGTGTTAGCAGAGATATGTTTCCAATATTGGAGTAAGGTGTGATGATGTAGCTAAAGTTCCTACGAAGAAGATACCCGTATGGCAAATTTCTCCAATAATAAATAATTATTAAATGCAAATATAATCTTTTCATCAACAGTGTTGGTCTAACTTTTTAATTTTTTGGTAAAAAGTTTTTTTAATTAGAATAAAGTATAATCTATATAAAGTCAGATTTAACCATTATTTTCTTTGAGATGTTTTTTGTGAGATTATAAATCGTGTAACCATAAGAATAAAGACACTTATGAGACTTATGGTCTAACTAACAATGAATTAAATATCTTAAATAAGTTATGAATCTTGTAAATGAAAAATAAAAAAGAATGATTCAATAAAAGATATTATTGAGGGTAATGAGTGAGATTTTCCGACATAAATTAGAGCCGTAAAAGTGGGTCAGAACCCGTGAGCTAACCCGACCCACTTTGAAAACGGGCCCGGCTAGGCAAAAAAAAATTGAAGTTTTATAGTAGGGCTAATGATAAACACACCTCCTTTCTTAAAAAAAATATATAAAATGTCTAAATTACCCTTAAAAAAATGAAATTCTTAAATCTACACCCCCTTTCCCGCACCCCACACCCTCCCTTCTCCGCACCCCCACACCTCACACCCCCTTCCCCGCACCCCCTTCTCCGCACCCTACACCTCTTCCCCGCACCACCACACCCCACACCTCCCTTAAAATATTGGAAGAATGTTAACAACACAGCGCTTTTAATTTGTTTTGAACCTTCCGTTCCAACACTCCCTCGCCACACCTCCTTCTCTGTTAGGTATTCTCTGCTCTGTTTCTTGCTTTCATTCTTCCCCACTTTTTATACTTTCATTTATTTAAATTCATTCTTCTCAAGACTCTTTTTTAACTATTGATTTACGAACATACCTAGTTATGCGTTTCGCTTATGAGATGAAAACCTCGTTATGAAATCGGGAAATCTGGGACTAGAATAGAAATATGAGGGATACACACAAAAAGTGTTAGGTTATGTGGTGAATCAATGAAGTAAAATATTACTGCTATGATTCCTTTGCTTGTCAATTAATTTGTTCCAAGAGGCTATTTGGAAATTCTATGTTTTTAGCTTTTCTGTGTCCTCTTATTTTGTTTAAGCTGCATACTTTTTTGCCTAAATTGTAAATATAGTTATAACCATTGAGTTAAACTAAGTATCAGAATTAGATTTTAAATTTTAGATTATACTTATTTGAATATTAATTATGAGTTTATATTGCCAGGGATTTGGTTGTAGCTTTTCCCGTGGAGTATCGATGATTTGAGATATCCTAATAAGGTTAGACTTTGGTTTGCTTGATTTACTGCATTATCCCAAAAATAACAAGCTTTTTATATATAAAAAAAAACAACTTTTTTCTGACATTAATGGCAGGAAGAAGTTGAGAAAATTACACAACCAATTCTGGATGGCCTTGGTGAAAATTATTCTATTTATTGTGAAGGTACTGATTTTATTATAATACTTGCAACAAATAAGATCTACAAGTGGAGGAATAGGTTGGAAGCAAGGAATCAATTGACATTATTCAATACAACAGAGCATTAACTGTAGTTAGTTAGCTTGTATTTTGGCAATAGCAATTTGGTTGTTGGGAGAGATAATGGTCTCTCAAATACCCTTAGAAAGTAACCATTGTATCATCTTCCACTTCTCAATCACATTGATCGTAATGCAGCTAATGAATAATATAGTACAATTTCATTTCTGTTCTATCATTTTCTTCTATCTCTGGTCCAGTATTATTTTACTCGCTGCAGTTTGTATGGTGACATCTGCAGATAATTCCTTTCTTAATATTGAACTGTCTTATCATTGCTGAAGCTCATGCTGTGTCTTTGTTTTATTGTCTTAATGCAAATCGATCTTCAAGTTAAAAGTGTTGCTTGATAGGTTTTGTTTGATGAGTGGTTAGAAGTTAGCCTTTGATAGACTAATTAAGTAATTAACTGAACAGGAAATTATGCATCTGTTCCTAGAATTTATTTTTACTTTCAGATGTAATGTGTTGATGAAGTTTTATTTGTGACTGCTATATTTCATTATCATTCTGACTCTCCAAAGTAAAGCATAATAGTATTTACCTAACTGATCATAGGAACAATGCATTTTCATTTGTTATATCCTCATTCATTTTGATCATTATATTTAAATGCTGAGTGATAAAGTTGAATTTTATTTTAGGAACTGCATTTTTTCCCTTGCAAAGTTGGTTGAATCATTCTTGTTGTCCTAATGCCAAAGCTTTCAAAAGAGATGAGGTATGTGGGGCAAAACTATCTTTATTTTATTTACTATTTGATTTGGTTTGAGTTGTTAGCATACTTGGCTTCATTTGATGCCCCAAAGATTATGATTAAAGTAATTTTCTTTGGCCTTGTATATATTATCATGTTTCTATTTTAACAAGAAAAAGAAAATGAGAATTCATGTTATCCATGTGGCTGCCTTGTGTTTTTACAAGATCCTTTAGACCTTTGATTGGTTGAAGTTCTCGTTCCGTGCTTGCTTTGTTAGTAAGCATGTGGCTTTTTCATACTATAGTGTGTGACATTAACTAAGAATATGATTAGAATAGTCCTTAGTTGAACAATTCTCTTTCCTAGAGTTGGCCTTTAGAGTAAGTTATTAATCTTAGTATCAGCTGCTTATTTGGTGTTCACATCATTATTAAATTCACAATTATTCCTTTTTATTGTATTCAACATGTTTTGTTGTACTTAGACTGTCTAGATTCTGTTCATGTTGCTACTTTTTGGTTCTAACCTTGAAAACAAACAGGGCATTTCTTCCCCTCTGCTTTAGTGCTGTGTGTAACATTGAATCTAAAGATTTATCTTTAAAACCTTGCATATTTTGCTTGCAGGATAAAGATGGCCAAGCAACAATAATTGCGCAGAGGTCCATTTGTAAAGGAGAAGAGGTTGGTTTATAGTTTATACTTAATACCAATATCTATAGACCATAAATTTTATTTCCATTTGTTTTATGTAAAACCAATATATCTGTGATTGTGGCTTGATAGATGAACATAAATAATAATCTATTTAGAAGAAGTAAAAAGCCACATAAAAGAATTTAACAATGAAGTCTTTGCACTTTGAAAGCATAATGACCAATGTTTTGATGCTTTTATATCATCTAATATTTGGATTTTAGAGTAATTATAAACTAATTTTTAATATTAAGTGAAATTCATCTTGAATATATTATGTTTTGGTATTATATGGGTTTAAAATTAACAATTTAATAATACTTCACCATTGTCTTTAAAATGAACAATTTAATAATACTTCCTTGCACCCCACACCCTCCTTCCCCGCACCTCACACCCCACACCCCCCTTCCAATACAAAAAAATGTGCCATTTGTGGCGGTTATTTTGGCAGTTTGTGGCGGTTTTTAACCGCCACAAATTGCATTACCCGCGTCATTAATAACCGCCGGATCTACGATCGCAAAAAATCATTTGTGGTGGACATTTTGTAAACGCTGGCTTTTTTCAAGAAAATTCAATCTCTTTGTGGCGGTTTGACAAATAAATTTTTTATTTATATATAAGGTACATGAATTAAATAACAATATAATAGTCATTAATTTTTAATGATTAATATGGTTAGTGTTAATTTTCAACAATAATTTGATAAATACCTAAAATATATAGAATATTATTTGCCAATTTATAATAAAAATGCGCTTTTAAAATAATTTTAAATATATTTTAAAAATAAAAAATTATTGTAAAATAAAGTGTATTTTTGACGATTTAAAAATAAAAAATATATTTTTTGGCAATCTAAAATAGCCATCAAATGTAAACAAGTAAAAATAATAGTATTTTTGTGGCGGTTTTAAAATCGTCAGAAACTTTGAATTAGACAGAATTAAAATGAATTTTGTGGCGGTGTAAAACCGCCACAAAATGACAAACAAGTCAAATAGAACTGCAATTTTGTGGCGATTTCCGACCATCAGAACATGTCAAATAAAAATGCATTTTGTGGGGGTTTCAAACCGCCACAAAGAGATTGAATTTTCTTGCGCTCAAAGCTAGCGTTCACAAAATGTCCACCCCAAACGGTTTTAGCGATCGTAGATCCAGCGGTTATTAATGACGCGGGTAATGCAATTTGTGGCGATTTTTAACCACCAGAAACTGCTAAAATAACCGCCACAAATCACAAGTGGAAGAGGGTGTGGGGTGTGGGGGTGCGGGGAAGGGGGTGTGGGGAACGGAGATACGGGGAAGGGAGGTGTAAATTTAGGAATTATATTTTTTTTAAGGGTAATTTAGACATTATATATATATTTTTTTTAAAAAGGGGGTGTATTTATACGAGAGTGGAGGTGTGTTTATCATCTGCCTTATAGTAGGTGGGTATATTTCAACCCGGCCCACTTTGACCCGGCCCACCGGGGCTGAACCCGTGGTGGGCCCGGTAGCCCACCAACCCACCATTTTTTTTTTCAATAAAAATTTAAGTATGATTTGTAGTTAATTTTGTATGATGGGATATTGAAAATTTTTATTTTAGACTTTTATCATGATTTATATTTAATTTTGTATGATGAGTTATGACTTATGACTATTAATGATGTTAATTTTATGACTATTATGTTAATTTATAATTAATTTAAAATTTTGAATTTTGTTGATAATTTCTTTTTTAATTTTTGGTAGGCTGGTGGGCTGCCCCGTATAACTCACCAACCCGTGGTGGGCTGGGCCGGACCATTTTTTTTTTTTAGAAAATCAAAAGTGGGTCAGGTTGGGTTGACTCATTTTAAAGTGGGTCAAGGTGGGCCAATCCACATGGGCCGGACTGGCCCGTTTTGACAGCTCTAACATAAGTTATCAAAAGTCGGTGATTTTAATTCTAATTTATGTTATTCTCCTTATTTTAATTCTAATTTAATCCTACTAACAAAATAGTAAAAAAAAAATCTTTATTTTCTTGATATTAATTCTAATTTTCTCCATTCGAGTAAAAGAAAATTACAATTATTTTATCTAAGTTTTTAATCATTATAATTTCTTGTCATTTTGATCTTAAAATATAAGTTAATATTATTACTTACATAACACATAATTTTTAAAATTTTAGATTAATATGATTGATGAGTTAATTTTTAATAATTTATTAGTTTCTAAAACTAATATAACAATGTAATATTTCTAAAAGTTAAAACAATTGTTTAGTCTGATGTTATTAAAATTAATTCGGTCATAAATTTAATCCAGACACGGTTATAAGCAGTAAATTCATAATTAAAATATGTACTTTTTGGTAAATATTTTGTAAAAGTCAATTCTAGTGCAACAATGTGACAACCTGTAAAAACACACTAAAGTTAATTGTGAGTGTTGGAAAAGTGTAAAATAAAGATTAAGCATCAAATAATACCTTCTTTATAAATTATATATTGTTATTGAAAATAATACAAAAATTTGTCCACACTTAACAAATAAATATGTTTCAACAGTGCCCACTTTGAATAGCATCAATTATATTTGTTGCTTTTTCATTCTTAAATGTGATTAAAATCAAGTTGTAATAATGACAGGACCGATTGATTGGTATTATAACTACAGTCACAATTACTAGAACTATATTTTGACAAAAATAAAATTACAACCCATGCCCCATGAAATTGGTCCAAATGCAGTATGCAGTAGAAACAGCTCCAAAACCATATAGTTTTTCTATATAACCTATCAAATCCAGATATACTTTTATCAAGGTTGACTCATGCCACCCAGAAAGCCATACTTATTCAATATATCATGCCGATCATAGTTTAAGTGGCCAAACAGATTGGGCATTGGCACAACATAATGAGGGGAAAATTATATATATATATATATATATATATGAAAAAAATGTAGAAATACAAGTCCAGAGTGATACATGCTAGAAGAATGCATACCCCAAGTCTGTCTTCATCTGCTTTATGGCTTGAGGGAAGCATACGAAATTCGTTGGTCAGATGAATACAGTCTTGAATATTTTCAGGGGAGACAAAATCTAGAGCAACTTTTATGCACAACTGCCAAAAACCAACAAACAATACAATATTAATGTCAATAAGATTTCAACTAAAAAGTAATTAACATAGAAAAGGGAATACAGGCAGACAATTTGCTTTTGGCTTTTGATAGGCATGATTTGAAAGACCCACATCAATTAGTAACAACGCAAAATTGGATCAAGACATAAATGAACATAATTTAGAATTGGCAAACCTTTAAGTTTCTGACACCTGGCAGGTATAAAAACAGCCTCACCAAGGTTTTGTACAAAAGTCCATGGTTCAACTGCTGTAATAGGACCCTCAAATGCATAAATGGAAAGATGGTGAAATTCTATCTAGGACAAAATAAATATAGATAAAGAACTAATCAAATTCTTCTGAGTTTCCCTTTATGATGAGAATTCAGATAAAAAACATGATAATGAATGGGGTGAAAAACCTATGCCATAAAATGAAGGAATGAAATAACAATCAAGATAGTTTAAGACTAGGATAAAACCTATTCTATAAGATGAAGATATAACATAATATATATTGATCTCAATATTAGTTACATTTAAGAGAAGTGAACATAAATGCAATTTCCTAAGAAAAAACACTATACATGCAATTTCCTAACAAATGTGCAGTTTCCAATGAAAATATTCAAATAAAACTAACACTTGAATTGAATCTCAAAATTAAGAAAGAATCATATTTGATGATAATTCCCCCTCCCCATAGAAAATTGAATATATAATTTTTATTTAAACAAAGCATTAGTATTTTGAGATATTGTCAATTACTAATTAAAAAAAATCAAGAGCAGAGTAGATCAGAATTTTCTTTTCTTTTAGTATAGAAGAATATCTTGATTCAAAAGGCATATTAAGAAAAAGACTTAATTGAAAAAATAAATCAAGAGTAAACTATTCAAAATGAAAACCTGACCAGCATTATTTTAAAAAATTATGTAATTACCTGATCCACTTGAGAACAATGGAGATGCCTGAATTCCCTACAATGCTTCCTAAGATATTCTTCAAGCTTGCACACGTCTTGCCTTCGAAAAATATCCCAGAGTTTAAAATGAAGCATTTTAGCAGAAATGTAACATTAAATTATTCATGTATATTTCCCTGACAGCTTAAGCTTATGGGATAGTTGGTTCAAGACATGGTATCAAGGCCTCCACAACCTAGTGATCTAGAGTTCAAAACTCGTTGCTCCCATTCTTCAAATGAAAATGTTTAATTTCAACACACTTCAAGCATGATGGGCACTTGCATGAAGGGACATGTTAGAAATAAAATATAAAATCATTCATATGTCTTCCCCTGACAACTTAATTGTTAATAACACCCTCAAGCCCACTCTCAGAATGGAGAAAATAACTTCATTGCCTATCATTATCAGGAAATAGAGTTGCACAGTTTGAACAGATCCCCAATTAAAAAGATGTATAGCAGAAGTGATATGGGTGAGCAAAGGAGAATAGAACTTTGGCAGTTTCAGTGTTGCACAAAGCGGAGTCAGAAACAGACAGTTAGAGATCCTAATTGATCAGGGAAAGGAACAACATATATCAGATGGAAGGGGGAGAGAAAGTGCCAGGTTAAGAAGATTCTAGAATATAATTTGTAATAGAAAACCAGATCTCATGAACATCTTGGAGTGGAGAGAGGTTTGTTCTGCTTTTCCTTCTTCTAGATTCAGTAATGACATTGATTTAGATTTAGAGAAACAAATCTTCAAACAGATAGTGTCAACTACATGGATCAAACACCACCATAATGTCCTATTGTAAATTATGTCAGTAGAAAACTATTGACCTCTCCATCCTTTTCAATGGTTTTGCCTGTCATTTTCCCCCTCTAATTACTAAAGCTTCCACAAATCTCCTCCACAGATGCTCAAATCACATAATGCAAGCTTCTACCATCTTTTGTAGAATAGGTGTTAACCTAACTTTCTATCTGGTGCGCTTATTCCTAATTATCTCGTCACTAGTCCACTTATCCAATGCAATATTTTCTTCGTTTAGTTTACTGTCTCCGCATTTTACCACCCAACATTCAATTTCATACAACATCACAAGTCTTAAAGCTAAAAGCTATGCAACAATTGTTTACTCATCCAATGCAACATTGTCATTTTTTAATTTACTATCTCCACATTTTACCACCCAACATTGAATTTAACACAACATCAAGCTATACAGTAAAAATTTCCCCTTAACCTTGGTTAACAACTTTCTCTCACGATAACACCCAAAGCATTTCATATTTTCATTTCTTCTACTTCTACCTGCTTGAATCCTAAGTATAACCCCAAGATGCCTAAATCAGGTGACCTGTGGCATGGTATGATCTCCTATTTTCATCACAGCTAGGAATGGTGTTCCTCTTACTAGACTCACATTCCATAAAAAGAGAAATCATCATTCAATAAAAATTCCTTCATTTCTATAATTTCTATGATTTTTTATCCAGTTCAAATTACATGATCACCATTAGGGTTCAACTTATACGTTTAAATAACTGATAGCACTTGCTCCAAACAACTGTTGAGAAAAGGATTGTGTTGGGCTTGTATGGGTGCATGTGTGTGTGTCGACCTCATGATTGTCACTGCCTCATTGGTTATAAAATTGGCTTTTAAAGGATCAAATGAATAGTTAGAGTCAACACTACAATTGCAGGAGATACTAGGAAAACATTAACCACAAATTCTATCATGCCAAGCAATGACCTTAAGACCACCAACCTATATACAAAAGCAAGTCCCTTTGCTAAAAAGAGCTATGAACTTTATTTAAAATAGTGCATTCACAACTTTAGATTTCGGTTTATTTGTGGTTAATATAAACTGAGAAATCATTTTCTAATCAGAGCTCTACTGAAAGAATTTTACATACCGCATCTAACATGCCACAATGAAGCTTGGTCACCGAATCTCCACGTACAAGCTCTTCAGGAAAGCCATATGCTACATATCTATTTGTCCCGAAATCAGGTTTCAAAGACTCTTCTGGTAGCTTTGTGGCCAAGTTAAGGAAACCACTGCGAGGATGCGTATACTCTTTGTAGGGTAAAGCACTAATAAACTCCATACAGTGACGCGGTATCCTCTGTTCAAATAGATTAGACAGAGGCCAATCTTTGAGCTTGAGCATCTCCGGCCAGGAGTCACGATGAGCACGACCCTCTGAGTATCCCTTGAAAAATTGGTGGATATTTATTCAACCTGAATGTTCACAAGGCTTGATAAAAACATTGCACGTTACCAGTTTAAATTATAATGATAAGCAAACACACATGATGCTTATGAACAATTAAAGTTAAATTCAATTCTTGCATAAGTTCAGATTAATGTTTAGGCGCACATCTCAATCACATTCGATGGTTCAAAACCAATTCTACCAAACTCCAAACCAAATGGGCATATAATCTATTTGTATAGTCATTAATGGGCTACAAATGTTCTCATATTTTAAAGATTTTTTTGCGACAATGATGACAGCAAAGATGATATGAAATAAAGCTAAGGAATAATATTACTAGCAGTTGGTTGAGTTAGTTACGTGTGTTCCACATTTTAAGAGAAATTGTTAGATTCAGTTTTAAGAAGTTAAATAGAGAGCCCGTAAACAATTAGAGGCACGCTTGTTGTTGTATCCACATCTCCTTCTTGTAATCTCTCAAACACGCAATAAACCCTTCGGAATCTTTTCTCTTGTAAGGTTCCCTAACTCAATCTCTGTTCTTCGAATTGCATCTGAATTTTCTAGAACTAAGAAATATTATAACAATTGGTATCAGAGCCGGGACGATTCAGTGGACTAACCTTCTATGGCTGAATCAACTCGTCATGCGGCAGCCATGCGGGAATTGGAAGAACGGTTATCAGCGAAGTTGGAGGATCGTTTGGTGGAACTTGCGGGTTCGATACAACGAACCTTGACTGATTCTATGAAAGAAACGTTGCAAGAACTGATGGGTAATGTGGGCAATATATCAGGATCAGCTGGTATTCATGGACAGAATCGTGGGTCTTCTTATTATTGTGGAATTAGGCTCGCTAGGATTGATTTTCCCAGGTTTAATGTGAGAATGTGAACCAATGGCTCTATCAATGTGACAATTTTTTTCTTATTGATAATACACCTGAGGACTATTGTGTTAAACTTGCTGTTGTTCATATGGAGGGTCGGGCTTTACAGTGGCACACAACTATTGATAAAACGACTAATTGCTCTAATTTGCCTTGGCTTCAGTACAAGAAACTGGTTCTTGAAAGGTTTGGTGATGTTTGTGATGATCCAATGGCGGATTTAATGAAATTGAGGCAGAAAAAGTCGGTCATCGAATATTATGAGGAGTTTGATGCTATTATTACTCGCTTGAATTTGTCTGAGGAGTATTTGCTTAGTTATTTCTTGGGAGGGCTGAAGAAGGATATTCAAATGATGGTAAGGATGTTTCAACCAACTACAGTAAATAAGGCTTTTTCGTTAGCAAGATTGTATGAGGCTGCTAATACTTCAGGTTCTGTGAGTAATGAGATCAATAAACAGCAGAAAGGGGTATTGGGTCATCGCCCATTGAGTGTTGATAATTCTAGTTCTTCCAGTACAGGAACTAATGCTAGTAGGATTAAAGCAAGGTCAGGGAAGAGTTTGACCCCTGCGTACATGGATGAAAGGAGGGCCAAGGGTCTCTGCTATTTCTGTGATGATCCTTACTCACCTGAACATAGTTTGACTCACAAGAAGTTGCAAGTGCATGTTTTGGAGATTGATGATGAGGATGACCAGTGGGAGACAATGGCTAATGTAAATGACAGACCTACAGTAGGGGAACCACAAATATCGGTTAATGCATTGACAGGAGTTGCTAGTTTTCGTACCATGAGGATTACGGGGTATTATAAGAAAAAACCTTTGCACATCCTTATCGATAGTGGTAGCACACACAATTTCTTGGATATTCAAGTGGCTAAGAAGTATGGGTGCAAGATTGAAGAAAGGGAGCCTTTAAGTGTTGTGGTAGCAGATGGGTCCAAGCTTACAATTTCTTGTATGGTGAAAGTGTTGGTCCCTACGGTTAGAATCTAGAAGGGGGGGTTGAATAGATTCTATGTTAGTTTTCCTTCTCTTGTTTGCTTTCTAAATCTTTACCAAACAAATCTTGATTTAAAACAAACCTTTAAACATAAAAAGTAATTCAGAGTTATATATGCACAGCTTATCCAACAAGATTTGAATAACACAATTAATACAAGATATGTAAAGATTGAATTTATCAATTACCAAGAATCTTTAAAGTTCAGTTTCTGCAGATAATGTTTTTCTTCATACAACATTAATCAAGAAACTTATACAGAATGTAAAGAGTGTAAGAGTTAAGAAAATCATGCACCAAGATATATACTGGTTCAGCCATCCAAAGGCCTACATCCAGTTTCAGATTTAGATACACCTCTAAATCCAGTCAAATCCACTATTGATATTCTTTACATGCACCCTGCACAAGCAATATCCAATCAATGAATTTAACAAGCAAATCTTGACACCCACAAGATTAACAAACCATTTCTTGACTCCACAAGAAACATATAACCCAAGAATATTGATCCCACAATATCCTACTTGAGAAAAACCTATCTCAAGATTTCTCTTTACACAACTCTTCCAGAGATTCTCTAATCTCAAGAGTTAAAACCATTCAAACAATAAAAGATCAGAAACGAGTACACCTGTTCGTGTAGATATGATCTTCAACAATGTAAACCAGTTTAGAATGAATTTTCTATATGAACTTCATCTTCTTGAATTGATCTTGCACACTTCTTTTTCCAAAAGTTGATTTTCAGCAGATATGTTCTTTCTTTCTTTTTCAGAAAATCTTTTTCTCTTTTGCAGTAATGTGTATTAAAAAAAAATCTCTCTAGTTCGTGTAAGTATCTCTCTTTTTTCGTTTGTGAAAATTCTCTTTTTAAAAGCTTCACTTTTAATCTTATTTAAAGACAATTTTCATGTGCAAGGAAACAGTTATTTCAGTTATATTCATAACAGAGATAATCTATTACCTGTGATGGTAATCTATTACCACGAGTTAGAATAACTGAACTAATTGTTTCAGCTCCTGTTTTAATCTATTACCTAACATGGTAACCGATTAACACGATGCCAGAATAACACAAAACTCACATTTGGAACAGAGGTAATCGATTACTTTAAAGAGATAATCGATTAACACGATCCTTTTTCCTCTTGAAATCATCAGAATCAGTTTGGTAATCTATTACCACACATGGTAATCGATTATTCCAGTATCAATCAGTTTTTCAACATGAGTCAGGTAATCTATTACCAGTTCAGGTAATCTATTCCTTAACTCAGAAAATTTCTGATGTTTTCAAGTTTTCATTTAAAGTCTCAAACACTCAGTAAATTAATACTTCATGTTCTCAACAATGAATGAAATAAGAAAAATGAGTATTATGATATTTTCACCTTCATGTTAATTACTAATTTTTAACACATAACAAACAAACACATACAAGCCTAATCTTTTAAACAATCAATACATTATCCTTTTGACATAGGCTTAAAATAAAAAGCAACATGAGCAAAACATCAAAACTAAAACTTCTAGGGAACATCTTCCAGATGTAGATTCTTCAATCTTCAACAGAAAGGCTTCACTTGGTCTATTCAGCAAACTACATTTACTTCGGACATGTTATTGATTCCTTTAGGTTGCTGTGATTTGGTTTTAGGAATTGAGTGGTTAGTCGCATTGGGTGATATTACTTGTAATTTTTCTAAGTTGACAATGGACTTCAAGGTCCATGGTAAGAGGCATGTGTTGAGAGGGTCTCCTTCTACGAGTGTTAAGACTGCTAAGAAACAACAACTCAACAAGGCCTTGGGTGAGGGTGTTCATGTTTCCATGCTACAGCTTTGTGAAGAGGAGGGAGGATTATTGCAGTCTTTAACTACTCATGCTGCCCAGCCTTCTTTACCGGAAGAAATGGACCAACTGTTAAAAGAGTTTGATGACATATTTGAAGAGCCAACTCAGTTACCTCCATTTAGACCTGGTCATGATCATAAAATTCCACTGGTGCAAGGTGCTAATCCAGTAAATAAAAGGCCTTACAGGTATGCTAAAAATCAGAAGGATGTCATAGATGAATTGGTACAGGAATACTTGAAATCTGGTGTCATCCAGGACAGCAGTAGCCCCTATGCCAGCCCTGTAGTTTTGGTGAGCAAGAAGGATGGGTCCTGGAGAATGTGTGTGGACTATAGGGAATTAAACAAGAGTACAGTGAAGAACAAGTTTCCAATTCCTTTGGTAGACGATTTACTAGATGAATTAAATGGCTCTACGATTTTTTCAAAGATTGATCTAAGGGCTGGTTACAATCAAGTGAGAATGGACCCTGTGGATGTACACAAGACAACTTTTAGAACTCATGGGGGACACTATGAATATGTGGTAATGCCCTTTGGTCTTACCAATGCACCTGCAACATTTCAAGGCCTTATGAATACAGTGTTCCAACAGTTTTTAAGGAAGTTTGTATTAGTCTTTTTTGATGACATTCTTATCTACAGTGTGAACTTGCAAGAACATTTGAATCATTTGAAATTAGTCCTTCTAACTTTGAGGAATAATTACTTATTTGCTAGAAGATCCAAATGTTATTTTGCTGTGAATTGGGTGGAATATTTGGGTCATTTTATTTCAGTTGAAGGAGTGGCTACGGATCCTAGTAAGATTGAAGCTATGACTAAATGGCCTTTACCTCAGACTATTAAGCAACTTAGGGGATTCTTGGGTTTAGCCGGTTATTACAGAAGGTTCGTGAAGGGATATGGAGTTATAGCTAAGCCTCTAACGAATATGTTGAAGAAGGATAATTTTAGGTGGACTCAAGATGCTAAACTAGCATTTCAGAGGCTCAAGGAATTGCTGAGTAACACTCCTATCTTAGCACTTCCAGATTTTTCCAAGGTTTTTGTGGTGGAAGTTGATGCTTCAGGTGGGGGAATTGGAGCCGTACTCATGCAAGATCACCATCCTATTGCTTACATTAGTAGAATATTGAATTTACAACAACAATCTCTCTCCACAAATGAGAAGGAGTTGTTGGCTGTAGTTTTTGCTGTACAAAGGTGGAGACATTACCTTTTAAATAGACATTTTATAGTAAAAACAGATCATTATAGTCTTAAATACATTTTGGATCAAAGGCTGACTACAAATTTCCAGCAGAAGTGGCTAGCGAAACTCATGGAATTTGACTTTTCAATTGAGTACAAGAAGGGTCAAGATAATGTAGTAGCAGATGCCTTGTCTCGAATAAGTCCTATTGAGTGCAGTAGTTTGATTATTCAGCAGTTGCAGTCTGAGTTGGTTGATAGGATTCGTGAATACTGGCTTAGCGATGTGAGCTTGCAGAATTTGATCAGTTAAGTGCAAAAAAATTCAGACTCTCATAAACACTACAAGTGGCAGAATGGTGAATTGAGAAGGAAAGGGAAACTTGTGGTTGGGAATAACCTGGAATTAAGAAAAGATTTGTTAGTATGGTTGCATGCATCTGCTACAGGAGGTCATTCAGGAATCAATGCCACCATGAAGAGAGTGAAATCGGTAGTTTATTGGAAAGGGCTAATCAGTGATGTCAGGAGATTTATTCAACAATGTTCTGTGTGCCAGCAATGTAAATATGATAATTCTGCCACCCTTGGATTGTTGCAACCATTGCCTATACCTGATCAGATTTGGCAGCATATTACAATGGATTTTATAGAGGGCTTGCCTAATTCATTCGGTAAGCAAGTCATCTGGGTTGTGGTGGATAGGTTGAGTAAAGCTGCTCATTTCACAGCTCTATCACATCCATACACTGCAAGAGAAGTAGCTCAGGCATTTATGGATAATGTGTTCAAACTACATGGGTTTCCTGATTCAATTACCAGTGATAGAGACCCTGTGTTTGTAAGTCAATTTTGACAGGATTTTATGGCTTTCCAAGGAGTTCAGATTCAGCTTTCAACAAGCTATCATCCTCAGACTGATGGGCAATCTGAGGTGGCGAATAGATGTTTAGAAACCTATCTTAGATGCATGTGTGCAGATTCCCCTCAAAATTGGTCTAAGTGGCTTCCTATGGCAGAGTGGTGGTACAACACTACCTATCACATAGCTATCAAGGCTACTCCTTATGAAATCATGTATGGCCAACCACCTCCTATTTACCTTCCTTACCTTCCCGGAGAGTCCAAAGTGGAGTTAGTCGATAGAAGCTTAAGGAAAAGGGAAGAAATGTTGAAATTAATCAAATTTCATTTGAGAAGAGCCCAGGAAAGAATGAAACAATTAGCTGACAAACATAGAACTGATAAGAAGTATCAGATTGGTGATTTAGTATATGTGAAGTTGCATCCTTATAGACAGATTTCTGTAGCCTACAGGAGACATGCTAAGCTGAGTCCGAAGTATTTTGGTCCTTATAAAATCATTGATTGCATTGGGGCAGTGGCTTACAAGTTGGATCTTCCTGTGCAGTCCAAAGTTCATAATGTATTCCATATTTCACAACTCAAGAAACACATTGGAGATGCAGTAACTTCTACCAATCTGCCATATCAAGCTGAAGATGCTTTTGCAGAGAAGGAGCCTGAAGAAATTTTGGATCGGATGATAGTTAAAAGGAAGGGAGCAGCAGTAACGAAAGTTCTTGTGAAATGGAAGCACCAACTTCCCGAGGATGCCACTTGGGAATTTTACTATGACTTGAAGAAGAAGTACCCTTTATTCTATCCTTGAGGACAAGGATGTTGACAAGAAGGGGGCATTGATATGAAATAAAGCTAAGGAATAATATTACTAGCAGTTGGTTGAGTTAGTTACATGTGTTCCACATTTTAAGGGAAATTGTTAGATTCAATTTTGGGAAGTTAAATAGAGAGCCCGTAAACAATTAGAGGCACGCTTGTTGTTGTATCCACATCTCCTTGTAATCTCTCAAACACGCAATAAACCCTTCGGAATCTTTTCTCTTGTAAGGTTCCCTAACTCAATCTCTGTTCTTCGAATTGCATCTGAATTTCCTAGAACTAAGAAATATTATAACAAACTCCAAACCAAATGGGCATATAATGTATTTGTATAGTCATTAATTGGCTACAAATGTTCTCATATTTTAAAGATTTTTTTGCGACAATGATGACAGCAAAGATCTATACGATGAGACTTTTTAAATCTATACAGTAAATAGTAAATATCAAAATCTACAGTATCCTTTTTTGTGGGATAAAAAAATCATTAAAGAAAAAGGGAAAATATGAAAAATAAAACGATACAGAGCAAAACAAATCTTGAACAGAATCTACCTTGTAATCATATATATAAATGTCTCATGCATTAGCTCCAAGATAAACCAAAAACATATAATTAGGAATCTCTAACTATGATTTTTATTTATTTATTTATTTACTAATTTTAAATAAATAAAAAATATTATAAGATATTATTATTTTTTAATTAAACAAGCTCTAATACCGAAGTAATTGAACATAAAGAAAAATGAAGTTTATTAATTTATACATATTCACATTGTTACAAGTTATAATAGATATCATCTATCTATATTATATATAAAAAGGATATATTTTTTTAGTAACAACATTAATCCCCACATTTAGTAAATTATTATACCTTTTTATTATTAAAAAATTAAAAAGTAATACTAATGAAATCCAAGACTCGAGGATAAATTGCAGTACCAATTGAATTAACATATTTTTATTATTTAATATCTTTTATATTTTATTTTTAATGGAGACACGAAAGTCCTCAACTACACTAGGATATTATAAAGAGGGTTCACTACAAAAAAAAAATATGTAATTTGTGGCGATTATTTTAATAGTTTCTGGGGGTTAAAAACCGCCATAATTTGTATTTTCGGCATCATTAATAACCACCAAACACACGGTCGCCAAGAACGGTTTGTGGCACATATTTTGTAAACGCTGGTCAGAAACTTAAATCACTTTAAACCACCACAAAATGCATTTTAATTTTACCACAAAATTGTTGTGGTTTGAATTGTTTGACATTTTCTAGCGGTTTTGAACCGCCACAAAATTGTACTTTTGTTTGACTTACTTTCCATTTTCTGAATTCTGCATTAAACTGGTACATTTTTATTATTTTAAAAATATATGTAAAATTATTTTAAAAATGCATTCTTATTATAAATTGACAAATAATAATTTATACATTCCATATATGTACATGTATATTTAATTTGTACTTGAAAATGATTCAGATTCCTTCTTCTAGAGCTAAGTAATATAGCATCTTTTATCCAAGCAAGTCTTTATCGACAAATTTCATAATATTCTTAGTACAGGAACTATATAAAGAATAAACCATCAACACACTTGGAAGAACCCTGAAAATGAAGGTTTCTAAAACAATAAATCATGAAAGACTAACTCAGTCATTGAAATGTGGCTATGATTTGACAGAATAATGTTACATGCAAATTAAGAAACCAACAATGGGTTATTATGATTCTAAGCTAGCACCAGCCATGTAGATTTTAAGGAGCTCTATCAAAGGGTTGTGTATCGTTGTAACAGATATCCCATATGGCTTCCATAGAATCCTTGGCAGCATGACCAAAGCAACTGGGATGTGAAGACAGAGATTTCAAAACTCTTCTTCTCACACATTCCTTCAAGTACCATTACATTAATTGAGTATTGAACAAATTACACGAAAAAAAAACGTATACAATCTCAAATATACTAAAGCAAAGAGAGAAATGCATGACAGAATAACAACATACATTATTTTGAGGAAAACAAAAATTGTACCTAGTGTGCTCCCTAAAAGAAAGAACAACTTATATTGAGCACTAGGAAAAAGAAGTAGCAGTCATATGGCACTGCAAATTATGCTTCCAGATGTTTTTTAACCCCTTCAGCTATATAATTTGTGTGAACCACCCTTGCTCTAGACTAGGCTCAAGGTTCAATCCATCTAAAAAGGCATCTCATACAAAATGAAGGTTTAGCCCATCGGTTAGTTGTTGACCAAAGTCATCATTACCTAGGAACAGGATTTCTATAATACACTTCACAGGATACTGTACCTTGGCCAAAGGTAAGGAGAGAGTCACACTCCAAATAAGTTTATATTGCCTTTAGAGTACAATGCACATGAAGCAAATATTGAGGATGGCAAGTTATATTAAGCCTTTCTAATTTTTGTAGTCAATAATTTTACCATTATTTACATCCCATAGGTTAGACCAATCTTCCATTCAACTTTATCACAAATTAAAACTGTAAACAAAGAAAAAACCATGCTTCAGTTTTCATTGACAAATGCAATCAAGAATGGTTGAAATATCATCTTCTAAGCGTATGCTATACACTATTAGATTTTAAATTCATCTGCTAGAGTGGCCATATAGGAGGAGAGATTTAGCAACTCGTGCTTGCATCCAACAAAATTGGAAATACCACCATTTCATTATGTGGCAAGGAGCAAAACAAAAGGCATAAGTTTCTACGAACTCTACTCAATTATTCCTTCACCAATGTTTAATCAAAGGATAGGTGTTGTCTACTCTGTTTATATTTTATATTCCAACAACACAAGACATTTGGACTAATCTCCGGCAAGCAGAAAAAATTCTAGTTTCCATACCAAGCCTTCAAAAACTTGACATGGATGACAATGGCTTCAACTGGTCTGTGATTTTTCAATTTCTACCTTGATGCTATAAGCTTATTCTCAGTATTGATCTAATCATATCTGATATACTTGTCAGTCAAGCATGATACAAGATCTAATTAGATTCTTAGCAGAGCTACAGAAAACCTTCCAACAAAATTGGTAGTCCTGGATGTTCATATGATTAAGAGGATTCAAATAACAAGAGGGGTGGTCATGTCTGGATTGTCTCTCAGTAATTTAGATATCAACAAAGATGAGGATTTAATTTTCCATGTCTTAATCCTTTATTAACTAATTGCTTACATGGATCATATTAGTAATGTCAATAGACATAGCCTTCAATTAAAATTGTTATTTCAAATAAAATGATAATGACTGAATTCCTCAATTTTATAATTTTGTTATCCCTGTGGACCTTTTATTTGATGATCAATTTCAAAATATGCTAGTGCAAATGCAATAAGCGGTTGTTTAAATATTGTAGCCATGAAAAGATACCAAGTTTAATCTATGAAATGATTCAACTAAAATAGTTGAGTTGTATCAATGAAGAAGGGGTATAAAAAGTTTACCTGTTCATGCCCTCGTAGTTTCATGAAACCTCTTAGTAGTTCCCGCTTGTAATGGCAATCACCACTTAGATGACTTGCTCGTACCTTTTTTCACAATATTGTAAAGAAATACTAATTAGGCGAGAGAAAGTCATCTTATAAATGAATAGGAAGACAGTGTTAGATAGGAACCTCAGTACAAGCAAGGTGAGCAAACAATTTCAGGTCATTTAATTTACATTGGTTATATTTTTTTTCTTCTTTTTATATACATGTTCCTGAAAAATATTCTTCTAAATCAAAGTCACAACAAAGGTATAAAAGCACTTTTGTTAGTGATTAGATTGACAAAACTACATATTTGAGATTTAAGTATGTACGTACATACTCACCATAACCAAATATAGCTGAGACAGTAGTGGCAGCTAATACAGAGGAACAGACATACTTGTTGAACCCTCTAGAGTTGTCGCCGTTTTCCATGAACCTGTTGGCTGTCTGCGCTTTTTTCTTCCAAAGACTCTTTCAATTTTGATCTCCAACGTGTTTAAAAGCTAGTGAATAGTGACGATCTTTACGTGGACTCTAATACGCATAAGTTTAAGAGTCATGACACCAACCATTTATTAATTTATATATTGTGTTCTGTGGCTTCTGTCAGCAAGCAATTGTTGCTTAATTTTCTGAGACGTTGCATTTTATGAGAAATGTCATCATGTATTATTATCTTAAGTTGTTGCCACCAGATCTTTCATTATAAATTCACCGGAATCAGGACAGTTTCAGCACAACTCTATGTTGTCATCAACAACACAGTCCTAGTTAACTAATTGCATTTAATATACCTAGCATTCCTTGTACAACAAAGTAAAAAAGCACACTGATTATTAGTACTATACCATTCATCAAGATCAAGAGTAAGGACAAAATCTTTTGCTGCAAAACTCTTTTTGCAAACAGTCCCTTCTCATTTGTAGGTAACGAAGAAGGCCACCCAATCTGCTTATTAGAGACAACAACAACAACAAAAGAATATGGCTTAAATAATGTTGGCAATGCAGAAAACTACTGAAAGTTAATAACAACCTTGCCTATTTATTTTTCCTTTTCTTTTTTTGTTTTTAATTCCAAGCACAGACAAAAGACGAACAACTTACCCGATTAAAATACAGAAATACCATTTTTTCCTCATCTCCAGCACTTCTCCTACAACGTCATTATAAAAAGGTTTATAAGCAACGTAGTCATGCACCGACAATAACTTGCAACACTCAGTAGTGAAGACACTACAAAATTCAATGCAACAATTAACTCGAAACCAAAGCCAAGTGCAGCAAAGTCAATTCAACCACACATATACAGATAAGCAAGAGAAGACTCTAACTAAACAAAAAAAACAAACACACTTGGAAAGATCACTCCAGTTCACTCCAGTTCGCGCAATCGAGCCCGAGCTTCTCGAACGCTATGGACACAGGAGAAAAATTACAGCGCATTACATGGAATCACAAAAACGTAGACGATGGATGCGGAATCAGCCACAATACCTTTATCGAAGGCGAGACACTTTCCGACGCGGTGCGAATCCATGAGAACCCTAAAATAGCAATAGAAAAGAGTTAATGAACGCGAGAAGCGGAATATGAAGAGAGAATCGCGGAGCGCTGAGAGTGGAGAATGGAATGACTGACCCTTCGACTTCGAGAAGGACGGCGAGGTCTTGAGAGGAGTGGTGGTCGGAGGATGAAGATGTGAGTGTTCGTGGTGTTGCCAATGGAGTGGACTGGAATAGACTGGATTCCAAACTCGCTACGATGGTTGAGGTACGGAGAAAATGGTGGTTCTTTCTCCTGTTGACGGTGGTTTCCGGTGCTTAGAGAAGATGGAAGGCACTGACTTGATAGAAATGTATTACGAAAGAAGGAGAGGAAGCTGCCCAGTGAAAATGGGCATAGATAGATATAACGTCAAGTTTTAAAAACAATACTTTGCTACATAGACATATATTACGCCGATTGTAGACACCCTAAGTAATGAAATGGTGGAGACGGTGGTTCTTTCTCCCGTTGATAGTGGTTTCTGGTGTTTAGAGAAGATGGAAGGCGGTGCCTTGAGACAAAAGTATTACGAAGGGAGCAGAGGAAGTTGTGCAGTGAAAAGGAACATAGACAGATATTATGTTTATATTAATATGTTACTATGAATTCACATATGCTTTATTTATAAAAAAAAAAAAAGTTAAAAATTTATTTTGGTCCTTTATAATAATTATTTATTTTAATTTAGTCTCATTTTTATTTTTTATCTCAATTTGGTCTTTAATAAATTAATTAGTTGTAATGTAAGACTCCTGTTTAAATTATTTAAACGGAATTAACTGTTGGCCACGTAGATGCATAAATGGATGTCACGTGGATGCCAATTTTTTTGAAAACACCTGAAATCAGAACGCCCCATTCTGAAACCAGAATGGGTCATTCTGGGTGCACTCTTGATGTGTTAATTTTGCATCCAGAACGGCCTGTTCTAAGTGTAAAATTAACACACTAAAAGTGCAACCAGAACTGGTCATTCTGGTTTCAGAACGGGCCGTTCTGGTTCTAGACTATTAAAGATAAACTATCAATGATTATACTTCACGGTTGTAAATCGTGAAAGGAAAAAGACCCAAGGTACAAAACATTTCAAACACTGGATTTGGTAATATTGTCAATAAAAATTGATAACTTCAATTGCTAAACAGTTGGGCTATACAGTGTATCATTAATGACAATGCAGTGTATCACTAAAAATAAAGATAATGGTAACAGATTTTATTTCATTGTTAGTCAAACTGGAGTGAATCACTTACTACCAAATTGACACTATATTGTAAAGGATGAAATGACATGATATTTTTTCTTGAAGTCATTAATGATGTACCCCAACAACAACAACCTATTCTTGAAGAGGTAGAACCTGAAGTAAAGGAAGAGGATACACAGGACTAATATTTCACTAGGGGTGTTCATGGATCGGTTTTTTCAAAAAATCGATCCAAACCGAACCAAACTGTTTTATAAAGGTGGATCGGTTTGGTTTTTTTAAAATATGGATCGTTTTTTTGAAATTAATCGGTTCGGTACGGTGCAGTTATCTACTTTTTTACTCATACATGGATCGATTTTTTTAGAAAACCAAACCGAACCGAACCGATCCACTTTGTAAAAATGGATCGGATAACTGAACCGATTTTATAAAGTGGTTCAGTTCGAATTTTTTTTCAAAATGGATCGAATTTTTCAATATGGATCTGATCGGTTATGGATTGGTTCGGATCAATTTGGATTTTTTGCACACCCCTACATTTCTCCATACAACCACATGTAGGGACGAATCTAAATTAATCATAGTGGAGGCACTTGCACCTACTAAAAAATTTTTCATTCTTTTTTTATATATAAAATATTAATAATTTTATAAAATATATATTATTAATTATCTTTTAATTATCTTTTTATATCTAATATAATAAATACATTAATATATTTTTTTATATTTTATTTTATTGTTTAATTATTTTTTATTTTGTGGTAAAATTATCTTCATTTTTAATGAAGAAAAAATTTACTTACTTCAAGATTAAGTCTTGATAGATTTATTTTACTTAATAATTAATGTTCTATATCAAATTTTTAAAAATTTAATTGTTAAATTAAAAAGCTTTTCATATATAGATCAAATTGATAAAAAAATTTTAAAAATTAAAAATCATATGATAATTCGTTAAATTAATTCAAAATAACATATAAAATATTTTTTTTAAATGAGTGTAAAAATTTAGAGGACACTAAAAGAAAACAAATTAATAATTTTATTATATTTATCCTATTAATTTTTATCATTTTATTCCTCTAATTTTAAATAAGTTGCAAAAAATTATTAAGTGACACTTAAATATTTCTTCAGACAGAAAGAGAAAAAGGAAAAATTATCACTCTATTTATAATATAATTGTATTTTATAAATATAAGTAATTTTAAAATTTTTATCATAAAAAAATATTTTCAAAATTATTATAGTTCTGGAACGGGCTGTTCTTTTGTACTCGTGGTGAGTTAATTTTGCATCTGGAACGGCCCGTTTCAGATGCAAAATTAACACACCAAGTGTGCACCCATAACGGCTAGAACGAGGGCATTCTGGTTCCAGGTGTTTTCAAGGAATTTGGCATCCACCTGTGCATCCACGTGACCAACAATTAACTCCGTTTAAATAATTTAGACGAAAATCCGACATTGAAACCAATTAATTTATTAGGAACCAAATTGAGACCAAAAATCAAAGTGGGACTAAATTGAAACAAACAATTATTATAAGGGACCAAAATAGGTTTTTAGCCTAAAAAAATACTGATGTTATAACGAAATGAGTAAAAAGTGTAATTATTATTGATATACTGGCAAATGAAACCTCAAAGTATAAACATGATTATTATATTACTAACATATATATATATATATATATATATATATATATATATATATATAGCATATCAAGTGAGAGAGAATTTATTATGAAAGATGAGAGGGTTAAATTTATATATATAAATTTAATATTTAATTGCAAATGTTTTAATTATAAATAAAACACAAAAATTTCTATACACTTCAATGGATAATAATAAAATTAATTATAAATATTAAATTTAATAAAATAAATAAATTATCACAATAGATAAGTTAATTTAATAAGTGAGTTACACCAATAAGCAAGTTACTTTTTATTTAAATAGAATATATAAAGACACGAACAGTTGAATCTCACTAATATATAATAAAGGAATATACTATTGTGTAATCATTTTTAGTTTTTATTTTTAAAGAAATCTCAAATTTATGAGTTACTAAAAACAAATTCCATTATTATAGATAGAAACTTGAGCCGACAACAATTATAATGTCACATACAAGATTAGTCATATATGGAAAAAAACAGGCCTTAAAGGGAAATAATAAATGGTCGTAAATCCTTATTTTTAACAGTTGTAATAGTGTCTATATTAAGACACTTTATTCATTTGTTGTACTCTGTTCTGTTATGCATCAATACAGATAAACACTTTCTCTGTTTTTCTCTCCTCCATGACAGAACTCTAACATGGTATCAAGAGCACTGTGACATCAACCATGACTTCTGCTTCTCGATTCGTTCCACAGACGCTCCATATATCGATGATAATAATTTCTCTCCTCTACTTGGACATTGTAACAATGCCAATTACTAAAATACATGTTTAAGGTGTTTATGGCGCCACAAACAACAGCGAGGAAGAGAGCTAGGGCAACATTACCGACGTCCTTGGCACGATCATGAAGGGAAGAGTAGTGGTGAACAGAGTATAATCCTAGGGGGACACATGGAGTGATACGCTCGAGTTCCGAAAGGTAGAAGAGGTCGGAGGGGGGGTTTTCGATGATATTAAGAGGGATGAAGGATTGGATCTTAGTGATGCTGATGATGGTATTTGAGGAAGTGTCGTCGATGGAGTAAGAGGTAATTATAAATGCCCTACAAGGACGTGCCTTTGCAGTACTCACCATGAGGAGAACCATGACGGTGACAATACAAAGATGGGTCATGCCAAAGCGGGATTGAAAACTTGAAAAGATATTGAGTGTGAAGAGAAAATAAGATAACAAATTACTAGTTAATAGTTAATCTTATTAATAAAAATCAAAGATAGTGCATGTGTGTTCAATGTGAATGAGTTCCAATTTCTTAGGACAAGTTAGTTAGTAATTAAACTATCTTTTAAAATTATCTTTTTAAGTAAAATCTTTCATAACTACTTTTGACTTTTCAACCTTGTTTGTTATAGTTATTTACCTTTGGTGTATCCGTTGTTTTTCTATTTTATGAGAATGTTACGTTATAGAACTTCATTTAGGAAACAAATGTCGTTCATTTTCTAATCTATGTATTTGTAAGAATTGTTTTCGGGTTATGCGATTTTCCATGATTTTTTTTTTGAAATACAAAAGATGCATAAATAAATAAGACTTTAATTATATAAAATGTTTATTTTTGATATTCCACTATCAACAAATAGAAATTATCTAGATATAACTTTTTTAAGCAATTAAAATAAGAATATGCAATCTTACTACTAATAGTAATAAATGATTGAATGGTAGTATTAAAATCATTGTACATTGTTATTAATTAAATTCATATAAAAATAATAATATAGGTTAAATTTCTTTAACGATTTGCAATACAATTAAATGTAACAAACAAAAAAATTAACATATAAAACCTAAGAAAATATTCAAATTATATTTATTGTATAAAGATTTTTTAATTTTTAAAACCTGAAAAAATCGAAGTTAGGGAATAATTTGACACACCAAACGGAACCACGCTCACATTGCCCTTTTTGTTTCATTCGTGTTTCTTAACTAGAAAGCTTCTCATGCGTTTTGCTAATTGAGGGTAGTCTTCAAGTAGTTTTTGTTTTGAAAGGGTGTCATCCTCCTTTTGTGGGGTCCACAACACCTCACCAGCCTTTAAGAAATTCAAGCTTCTGGTTATTATTAATGAAGAAATAACACTAATTATATAAAAATATACTAACTTAATGACTGATCTCTTACTAATAATTTGCTTGAGAGAAGGCTCCTGAGCTTTTGTAAGGCTATCTTCAAATCTTCAGCCCCATTTATGTCAGGAAGCTTATGTGCTCCTTTAGCAGCAACCAAGATTGTTATCTGGTATAAGTACATCTCAAGTATAAGAACAAACAATGCAAAAACTTTTCTTTTTGCATTGTTCAACTTTGACAAGAAAAAGGGATTTTAGAAGATACGAGTTATGGATTCAAAATTTTCAATCCAAAGATAAAAATGAAATAAATGTGTGCCTAATAAGGATGAAGCAATTGAGTTGGACCACATGCCTCTCTAGTTAATCTTTCCTAAGATGATATCTTGATACAATGAAAGTATAAAGCAGGTAAGGATCTTGCATCTTTGATATGTGGACATGTTGGTGAATAACGAGCCTATATGATAGAACATGGATTTTAGATGAGAAATAAAATGAATGAAACTCATTTAAACATTTTTCACTATTTGTAAAAAAAAAAATTCAGATATATATTTTTTTATACTCTTTCTTTTCTTTTTTCTCCTCTCATTTGTTGTCTGCAACTAAACAAAGAATAAATGTTGAATAGTGATAGATTCTAAAATATACTGAGCACTGTTAATTGAGAAATCAGGAGCAAAGCCTTTGTTATTATTGGGCTAATCATATTTTCCTCTTCTCCTACATACCAATATAGGTGTGTTAATGGCCTATCAAAATACATTTGGAAATGAGTTACATCTAGTAATATTTTCAAAATAAAATTGAGTTGATGCATCCAATTTGAAATCTTCACTTATGCGAACCCTAGTTAGATGATACAAATATGAGCAAGGAAGCATGAAAATATTGTGGGACTACAGCACTTAAAATTTTATAATGCTTAAATTAGGAGTGAAATGAAAGTTTGTGCTGGTACACAAACAAAATTTTAATCAGGAATAGTATGTGCACAAAGAGATCATACCATACCACTATGTATTCGTTGCCAAACCCATTGAGAAGTCTCTCTTCTTCAAATATTTTCCTTCCCTCGTTAATCTCCTTTACATCAAACTGCAATAGACTATTAATTGGTTATAGCTATATTGCTGATATTATGCAAAATTATGATTTTTCTAATGGCTGAAATTGAAGTAGAGAACACTATTTTTTCTGCAATGCTCATCACAATAACCGTTTTGCATACTGAATTCAAAGAAACTGAAGCACATTTAAGATTAGCTTTTTAATAATCAAACCATACCATTCAGTATTCATTGCTAAACATATCACTCTGGATTTTTATACTTCTCTTTTCTGTATTGTTCAGATTAAGTAATGTCTCTTCATCAAATTTCGCCCTTTCTTCATCTGATAATTGATTATAGTATTTCTCCCCATCCTCTTTACTTTGCTTTAGATCCTCCTGCCAAAGATTGTTCACTAAAGATAACCTCTAAGAGTTACAATCTCCTAGCAATATAAAATTTAGATATATAGATAGTAACTAATAACCCAACAACAAGCTATTTAAAACTAAGATGTATATATATTAACTTATAACCAACAATTGCTATTGCAATTTGACCTTGGTAGAAGGAATGGACTTACAAATGAATATCCTGCAACAGTGTAACCAAGACGTCGAACCAAACTCTGTATTGTCTCTGTCACACATCAAATATCAAGTATGTCAAATACAAATCCTTGTACAAATAATGAAAGTTCAACTTTAGCTAATTCATAAAAGAAAATATTGATGTATAGAGAAAAAAGACCTTTCAAACTAGATTGTAATAATAACTAAGGTATGCAGAATAAGAGGCAAGAAATTTCCTAGGAGAACCTTGACATCATAAAGAAATCTCCTATGTGCACACTGAATCATAAAAGCCATCCCACCCCAAAGTCATAACATACACAAACATGAGCACAACTATGTACATGTTTTCACACACCATCAAATAACGGTGGTTTCCAACTGGTTCATGAACTATACCACTAGATGATTTCTTAGGAATGTGCAAGAAGCGTTATTCCCATAATAATAGTCCTCCCTGAACTTGATCAGCTGCAACTAGTAGCCATGTCTAAGGAAAAAGAAACTCAAGGAAACGAAACCTCCCTCCAACTTAATCCACACCAATTGACCAAAGTCACCGAACAACATAAATGCATTATAACACCTATTTTCACATAGGTTCAGCAAAACCATAGAAAAAATATCTCACAAGACCCACATCGTGACTTTTTTCTCCATGGGAATCAAACACAACATTAAGGGAATTTATAAGATTCACGCACCCTATTCAACCAACTGAGTTAGACTCCTTTGATGACCCACATCATGATGAGAAGAATATAACAAGCAGTTCCTAAAACTACCACCATCCCGAGAGGACGTATCTGCAGTTTCTGCAATCCTAGTTAGGTCCTTTTGTATTGAGCTTTCCATCCCACCGGACATCGCAACCTTAAATAAGACACAGCAAAATATGATTAACAAAAACTCTAAACAAACCCACTTGAGCCGATGACTTTCATAAAAAGGCTAGAATATCTACCAGCTAGATGTCAAGTCCGCTTTTCTCAATGGAGTACCACAAGAAGAGATCTATGTAGAGCAACTACAAGGTTTCATAAGCAAGGGCAATGAAGACAAAGTACTAAGGCTTAGAAAAGCTTTATATGGTTTGAAGCAAGCTCGTCGGGCATGGTACAGTAGAAAAGATCAATACTTCACTGGTCATGGATTCAGGATTAGTAAGAGTGAGCCAACACTATACATCAAGACCCAAGGTCAGTATGACACACTCATCGTCTACTTGTATGCAGGGAACAATATGAAGATGATGATAGAATTCAAAGAAAACATGATGAAGACATTTGAAATGAAGGACCTTAGCTTGATGGGCTTCCTTGGTATTAAGGTAAGTCAAAAGAAGAAAGGGATATTAATTTGTCAAAAGAAATATACTGAAGCTCTGTTGAAGAAGTTCAAGATGAGTGGTTGCAAGACTATCACTACTCTGCTTGTGACAAAGGAAAAGCTACAAAAAGATGATGGAGCACTAGATGCTGATGCATCTTGCTATAGAAGTGTTATTGGAAGCTTACTATATTTAACAGCCACACGACCAGGCATAATGTATGCTGTAAGTCTTTTATCAAGGTTTATGCAAAGCCCAAGCCAAATTCACTTTGGAGCAGCTAAAAGAATTCTAAGATATCTACAAGGTAAAAAGGAGTTTGGTATATGGTACAAAACCATGACCAACTCAAGTTTGCTCGGATACACCGATAGTGATTGGGCAGGATCGGTAGATGACTTGAAGAGCACCTCTAGTTATGCCTTCTCACTTGGATCAGGAATATTTTCTTGGGCATCAAAAAAGCAAGCAACAGTTGCACAATCAACTGCAGAGGTAGAATATGTTGCAGCAGCTGAAACTATAAGTCAAGCAATTTGGCTACGAAGAATACTTGCAAAAATGGGAGAATAACAAGATGGGCCTACTACAATCTACTGCAACAATAAATCAGCAATAGGAATGACAAAAAAATCCAGTACATCACAGCAGAACAAAACACATTGCAATCACTTCATTAGAGAAGCATAAACATCTAAAGTAATCAAGATGGAGTATTGTAAGACCGAAGAGCAAGTTGCTGACATATTCACAAAGGCACTACTGAGAGCAAGATTCGAACAGTTTCGCACTATGATAAGAGTTAGAGAAATTTGTATCAAGGAGGAGTGTTAAAATATGATAAGAACTTCTAGAATTAGCTAGATTATTATAGAAAATACATAGGTGTATGTACTAGATGATATAAATTCTAGAATTATGTAGATATCTCTAGAATCTTCTACATAAAACATGAATGATGGTGTTGAGGCCTATAAATACGCCATGTACCCAACATTTGTATCCAAATAACTAGTAAGTCATTTCCACTCAAATCTATTCCAACTATTTCTCTAAACTAATTTTTTTCAAGTAAGCTTATCAATATAAATTTGCCTCCCCATTCTTTCTACCAATCAAAGAAGTTTTTACTATTTGATAATTCATAAACTAACCGTTGTCATACCATTACTGTGACATGAAAAAGAGAGAGATCATTTACACAACAATGCCAACTATTCAAATTAGCACAGATATACCGTTTATGGATGTGAACGATAGATACCCATGTTAAGCGAGAAAAATAGTTGCTGTAACTACTATACTTCAATTATAGTAATCAACGTACTGCGGTACATGAACATGCCCAGTTGACACAGATTAGTCGTAAAAGTAAAACTGCACAATACAAAAATTTGTCCACACTTGGTAAATAAATGTTTCAACAGTGCCCACTTTGAATAGCATCAATTATATTTGTTGCTTTTTCATTCTTAAATGTGATTAAAATCAAGTTGTAAAAATGACAGGACCGATTGATTGGTATTATAACTACGGTCACAATTACTAGAACTATATTTTGACAAAAATAAAATTACAACCCATGCCCCATGAAATTGGTCCAAATGCAGTATGCAGTAGAAACAGCTCCAAAACCATATAGTTTTTCTATATAACCTATCAAATCCAGATATATTTTTATCAAGGTTGACTCATGCCACCCAGAAAGCCATACTTATTCTATATATCATGACGATCATAGTTTAAGTGGCCAAACAGATTGGCACAACATAATGAGGGGAAAATTATATATATATATATATATATATGAAAAAAATGTAGAAATACAAGTCCAGAGTGACATGCTAGAAGAATGCATACCCCAAGTCTGTCTTCATCTGCTTTATGGCTTAAGTGAAGCATACTAAATTCGTTGGTCAGATGAATACATTCTTGGATATTTTCAGGGGAGACAAAATCTAGAGCAACCTTTATGCACAACTGCCAAAAACCAACAAACAATACAATATTAATGTCAATAAGATTACAACTAAAAAGTAATTAACATGGAAAAGGGAAGACAGGCAGACAATTTGCTGTTGATAGGCATGATTTGAAAGACCCACATCAATTAGTAACAACGCAAAATTGGATCAAGACATAAATGGACATAATTTAGAATTGGCAAACCTTTAAGTTTCTAACTTGATGGGGACACCTAGCAGGTATAAAAACAGCCTCACCAAGGTTTTGTACAAAAGTCCATGGTTCAAAACAGGACCCTCAAATGCATAAATGGGAAGATGGTGAAATTCTATCTAGAACAAAAATATAGATAAAGAACTAATCAAATTCTTCTGAATTTCCCTTTATGATGAGAATTCAGATAAAAAACACGATCATGAATGGGGTGAAAAACCTATGCTATAACATGAAGGAATGAAATAACAATCAAGATAGTTTAACACCAGGATAAAACCTATTCTATAAGATGAAGATATAACATAATATATATTGATCTCAATATTAGTTACATTTAAGAGAAGTGAATATAAATGCAATTTCCTAAGAAAAAACACTACACATGCAATTTCCTAACAAATGTGCAGTTTCCAATGAAAATATTCAAATAAAACTAACACTTGAATTGAATCTCAAAATTAAGAAAGAATCATATTTGATGATAATTCCACCTCCTCATAGAAAATTGAATATATAATTTTTATTTAAACAAAGCATTAGTATTTTGAGATATTGTCAATTACTAATTAAAAAAATCAAGAGCAGAGTAGAACAGAATTTTCTTTTCTTTTAGTATAGAAGAATATCTTGATTCAAAAGGCATATTAAGAAAAAGACTTAATTGAAAAAAATAAATCAAGAGTAAACTATTCAAAATGAAAACCTGACCAGCATTATTTTCAAAAATTATGTAATTACCTGATCCACTTGAGAACAATGGAGATGCCTGAATTCCCTACAATGCTTCCTAAGATATTCTTCGAGCTTGCACACGTCTTGCCTTCGAAAAATACCCCAGAGTTTACAATGAAGCATTTTAGCAGAAATGTAACATTAAATTATTCATGTATATTTCCCTGACAGCTTAAGCTTATGGGATAGTTGGTTCAAGACATGGTATCAAGGCCTCCACAACCTAGTGATCTAGAGTTCAAAACTCGTTGCTCCCATTCTTCAAATGAAAATGTTTAATTTCAACACACTTCAAGCCCGATGGGCACTTGCATGAAGGGACATGTTAGAAATAAAATATAAAATCATTCATATGTCTTCCCCTGACAACTTAATTGTTAATAACTCCCTCAAGCCCACTCTCAGAACACATGGAGAAAATAACTTCATTGCCTATCATTATCAGGAAATAGAGTTGCACAGTTTGAACAGATCCCCAATTAAAAAGATGTATAGCAGAAGTGATATGGGTGAGCAAAGGATAATAGAACTTTGGCAGTTTCAGTGTTGCACAAAGCTGAGTCAGAAACAGACAGTTAGAGATCCTAATTGATCAGGGAAAGGAACAACATATATCAGATGGAAGGGGGAGAGAAAGTGCCAGGTTAAGAAGATTCTAGAATATAATTTGTAATAGAAAACCAGATCTCTTGAACATCTCGGAGTGGAGAGAGGTTTGTTAGGCTTTTCCTTCTTCTAGATTCAGTAATGACATTGATTCAGATTTAGAGAAACAAATCTTCAAACAGATAGTGTCAACTACATGTATCAAACACCACCATAATGTCCTATTGTAAATTATGTCTGTAGAAATCTATTGACCTCTCCATCCTTTTTAATGGTTTTGCCTGTCATTTTCCCCCTCCAATTACTAAAGCTTCCACAAATCTCCTCCACAGATGCTTAAATCACATAATGCAAGCTTCTACCATCTTTTGTAGAATAGGTGTTAACCTAACTTTCTATCTGGTGCGCTTATTCCTAATTATCTCGTCACTAGTCCACTTATCCAATGCAATATTGTCTTCGTTTAGTTTAGTGTCTCCGCATTTTACCACCCAACATTCAATTTCATACAACATCACAAGTCTTAAAGCTATGCAACATTGTCTACTCATCCAATGCAACATTGTCATTTTTTAATTTACTATCTCCAAATTTTATCACCCAACATTCAATTTCACACGACATCAAGCTATACAGTAAAAATTTCCCCTTAACCTTGGTCAACAGCTTTCTCTTATAGATAACACCCAAAGCATTTCATATTTTCATTTCTTCTACTTCTACCTGCTTGAATCCTAGGTATTGCCCCAAGATGCCTAAATCTGGTGACCTGTGGCACAGTATGATCTCCTATTTTCATCACTAAGCTAGGAATGGTGTTCCTCTTACTACACTCGCATTCCATAAAAAGAGAAATCTTCATTCAATAAAAATTCCTTCATTTCTATAATTTATATGATTTTTTATCCAGTTCAAATTACATGATCACCATTAGGGTTCAACTTATATATTTAAATAACTGATAGCACTTGCTCCAAACAACTGTTGAGAAAAGGATTGTGTTGTGCTTGTATGGGTGCATGTGTGTGTGTGTCGACCTCATGATTGTCACTGCCTCACTGGTTATAAAATTGGCTTTTAAAGGATCAAATGAATAGTTAGAGTCAACACTACAATTGCAGGAGATACTAGGAAAACATTAACCACAAATTCTATCATGCCGAGCTATCACCTTAAGACCACCAACCTATATACAAAAGCAAGTCCCTTTGCTAAAAAGAGCTATGAACTTTATTAAAAATAGTGCATTCACAACAGATACCCAGATGAAAAATTTGTTTCTCGAATAATAAATAATTATGAAATGCAAATATAATCTTTTCATCAACGGTGTTGGTCTAACTTTTTATTTTTTGGTCAAAAGTTTTTAATTAGAATAAAGTATAATCTGTAAATAAAAATGGTGCATATATCTTCAATGTGAGTGAGATTTAATTTTGTAGAATAAATTAGTTAGTGATTAAACTATTTTTGAAAACTATTTTTTTAATTAAAATCCTTCATAATTACTTTTTATCTTAATTTGTTGTAAATTTTTTTTTTTAAAATCATGAAGAATAGATTGTTATTTTAGGTGTATAATATGATATGAATGATCTCTGAAATTAAGAGAATTTAAAATGTATAGTTTAAAAGAAGAAAGAGTCAAAGCAGTTATGTTGTGAAGGATGATTTAAATTAAAATGGTGAATTGAATTGTGATAGAAAGTGGGAATCTCTGGAAACTGAAGATAGGAAACCTATTATGGCTCGTCACTCGATGGCAGAGACGGAGGTGGTGATGGTATTCCTGATCCTCTCCGCCAGAGCCACGACGGCGCGTCCCCCTTTTTCATCGCCTTCTTCTTCCTCTACTTGTCCGTCCCGGTCTACCTCGCCATCTACAGTTGCCGCGAAGACCACCCGGAGTTCTGTGATGACCACGAGAATGACCTGCATGTAATTTAATTTATTTATTTATTGGATGCAACGTAGCAAGTGAACTGTACAGCTCATAGGCTTCATCTCTTCTACTTATGCTAACATTCACATAGTCCACTTCATTATTCCTTTCATTATGATGCTTTCTTGTATATCTTGATTTTCTATTTTAGAACAATCTTATACTATACAACTTCATTTAGGATTAAGAGAAATTTAGAGTGAAACACGCTATACCTTATTCTTAAAAAGGCTAGACTCCACTAATTATATAATAATTTGTAATGTATTTCTGATAAGGGCATGAAATGATCTCCAAATCCAAAACACCACTCCAAAAACTCTTAACAAAACCCACTTGACAAGAATATATCATGCTTATAGTGGATGTCAAAATTAATAAACTAGAAAGTAATTACACTACATAAACGGCGCACAAAAACAAGCATTATTCTAAATCTAAATCCCACCTATTCAAGCTATTTATAAATGTGAGACAACAAACACTTGTACATACTCAGCACAAAACTCATTAGTCATAGGTAGTAGTTGAAGAGGGATCCCAAAAACAAATGTTACTAACATGAAGTTCGAGTACAAACAATGCAATACCACTAGCACGTACATATCTTCTCATGGGACATAGTCCAAATCGCTATTTCTTTCATTATTCGCTTTGGAAGAATTATGGAAGACTGCCACAAGACTCATATTTTTAGGAACGACATTAATCCCCACATTTAACAAATCATTATACCTTTTTATTATTAAAAAATTAAAAAATAATACTTATGAAATCCAACACTCGAGGACAAATTGCAGTACCAATTGAATTAACATATTTTTATTATTTAATCTCTTTTTAATTTTATTTTTAATAGAGACACGAAATACCTCAACTACACTAGGATATTATAAAGAGGGTTCACTATAAAAAAAATACATGACTTGTGACAATTATTTTAATAGTTTCGGGAGTTAAAAACCGCCATAATTTGTATTTCCGGCATCATTAATAATCTTCAAATCCACGGTCGCCAAGAACGGTTGGTGGTGCATATTTTGTAAACGCCGGTCAGAAACTTCAATTACTTTAAACAGACACAAAATGCATTTTAATTTTACCACAAAATTGTTGTTTGAATTGTTTTACATTTTCTAACGGTTTTGAACCCCCACAAAATTGTGCTTTTGTTTGACTTAACATTTTCTGGCAGTCTTAAATCCCCAAAAAAATGCACTTCATTCGGCATTAAACTGGTGCATTTTTATTACTTTAAAAATATATGTAAAATTATTTTAAAAATGCATTCTTATTATAAATTGACAAATAATAATTTGTACATATGTACATGTATATTTAATTTGTACTTGAAAATGATTCAGATTCCTTCTTCTAGAGCTAAGTAATATAGCATCTTTTCTCCAAGCAAGTCTTTATCGACAAATTACATAATATTCTTAGTACAGGAACTATATAAAGAATAAACCATCAACACAACACACTTGGAAGAACCCTGAAAATGAAGGTTTCTAAAACAATAAATCATGAAAGACTAACTAAGCCATTGACATGTGGCTATGATTTGACTGAATAATGTTACATGCAAAATAAGAAACCAACAATGGGTTATTATGATTCTAAGCTAGCACCAGCCATTTAGATTTTAAGGAGCTCTATCAAAGGGTTGTGTATCGTTGTAACAGATATCCCATATGGCTTCCATAGAATCCTTGGCAGCATGACCAAAGCAACTGGGATGTGAAGACAGAGATTTCAAAACTCTTCTTCTCACACATTCCTTCAAGTACCATTACATTAATTCAGTATTGAACAAATTACACAAAAAAAACGTATAAAATCTCAAATATACTAAAGCAAAGAGAGAAATGCATGACAGAATAACAACATACATTATTTTGAGGAAAACAAAAATTGTACCTAGTGTGCAAATTATGCTTCCAGATGTTTTTTAACCCCTTCAGCTATATCATTTGTGTGAACCACCCTTGCTCTAGACTAGGCTCAAGGTTCAATCCATCTAAAAAGGCATCTCATACAAAATGAAGGATTAGCCCATCGGTTAGTTGTTGACCAAAGTCATCATCACCTAGGAACAGGATTTCTATAATACACTTCACAGGATACTGTACCTTGGCCAAAGGTAAGGAGAGAGTCACACTCCAAATAAGTTTATATTGCCTTTAGAGTACAATGCACATGAAGCAAATATTGAGGATGGCAAGTTATATTAAGCCTTTCTAATTTTTGTAGTCAATAATTTTACCATTATTTACATCCCATAAGTTAGACCAATCTTCCATTCAACTTTATCACAAAATAAAACTGTAAACAAAAAAAAACCATGCTTCAGTTTTCATTGACAAATGCAATCAAGAATGGTTGAAATATCATCTTCTAAGCATATGCTATACACTATTAGATTTTAAATTCATCTGCTAGAGTGGCCATATAGGAGGAGAGATTTAGTAACTCGTGCTTGCATCCAACAAAATTGGAAATACCACCATTTCATTATGTGGCAACAAAAGGCATAAGTTTCTATGAACTCTACTCAATTATTCCTTCACCAATGTTTAATCAAAGCATAGGTGTTGTCTACTCTCTTATATTCCAACAACACAAGACATTTGGACTAATCTCCAGCAAGCAGATAAAATTCTAGTTACCATACCAAGTCTTCAAAAACTTGACATGGATGACAATGGCTTCAACTGGTCTGTGATTTTTCAATTTCTACCTTGATGCTATAACCTTATTCTCAGTATTCTAATCATATCTGATATACTTATCAGTCAAGCATGATACAAGATCTAATTAGATTCTTAGCAGAGCTATAGAAAACCTTCCAACAAAACTGGTAGTCCTGGAGGTTCATATGATTAAGAGGATTCAAATAACAAGAGGGGTGGTCATGTCTGGATTGTCTCTCAGTAATTTAGATACCAACAAAGATGAGGATTTAATTTTCCATGTCTTAATCCTTTATTAACTAATTGCTTACATGGGTCATATTAGTAATGTCAATAGACATAGCCTTCAATTAAAATTGTTATTTCAAATAAAATGATAATGACTGAATTCCTCAATTTTATAATTTTGTTATCCCTGTGGACCTTTTATTTGATGATCAATTTCAAAATATGCTAGTGCAAATGCAAACAGCAGTTGTTTAAATATTGTAGCCATGAAAAGATACCAAGTTTAATCTATGAAATGATTCAACTAAAATAGTTGAGTTATATTAATGAAGAAGGGGTATAAAAAGTTTACCTGTTCATGCCCTCGTAGTTTCATGAAACCTCTTAGTAGTTCCCGCTTGTCCTGGCAATCACCACGTAGATGACTTGCTCGTACCTTTTTTCACAATATCGTAAAGAAATACTAATTAGTGGAGAGAAAGTCATCTTATAAATGAATAGGAAGAGTGTTAGATAGGAACCTCAGTACAAGCAAGGTGAGCAAACAATTTCAGGTCATTTAATTTACATTGGTTATATATTTTTTTTCTTTTTATATACATGTTCCTGAAAAATATGCTTCTAAATCAAAGTCACAACAAATGTATAAAAGCACTTTTGTTAGTGATTAGATTGACAAAACTACATATATGAGATTTAATTATGTACGTACATACTCACCATAACCAAATATAGCTGAGACAGTAGTGGCACCTAATACAGAGGAACAGACATACTTGTTGAACCCTCTAGGGTTGTCTCCGTTTTCCATGAACCTGTTGGCTGTCTGTGCTTTTTTCTTCTGAAGACTCTTTCAATTTTGATCTCCAACGTGTTCAAAAGCTAGTGAATAGTGATGATCTTTGCGTGGACTCTAATACGCATAAGTTTAAGAGTCATGACACCAACCATTTATTAATTTATATATTGTGTTCTGTGGCTTCTGTCAGCAAGCAATTGTTGCTTCATTTTCTGAGACGTTGCATTTTATGAGAAATGTCATCATGTATTATTATCTTAAGTTGTTGCCACCAGATCTTTCATTATAAATTCACCGGAATCAGGACAGTTTCAGCACAACTCTATGTTGTCATCAACAACACAGTCCTATTTAACTAATTGCATTTAATATACCTAGCATTCCTCGTACAACAAAGTAAAAAAGCACACTGATTATTAGTACTATACCATTCATCAAGATCAAGAGTGAGGACAAAACCTTTTGCTGCAAAACTCTTTTTGCAAACAGTCCCTTCTCATTTGTAGGTAAGGCCACCCAATCTGCTTATTAGAGACAACAACAACAACAACAAAAGAATATGGCTTAACTAATGTTGGCAATGCAGAAAACTACTGAAAGTTAATAACAACCTTGCCTATTTATTTTTCCTTTTCTTTTTTTGTTTTTATTTCCAAGCACAGACAAAAGACGAACAACTTACCCGATTAAAATACAGAAATACCATTTTTTCCTCATCTCCAGCACTTCTCCTACAACGTCATTATAAAAAGGTTTATAAGCAACGTAGTCATGCACTGACAATAACTTGCAACACTCAATAGTGAAGACACTACAAAATTCAATGCAACAATTAACTCGAAACCAAAGCCAAGTGCAGCAAAGTCAATTCAACCACACATATACAGATAAGCAAGAGAAGTAACTTGGTAAAAGAATACTTATAACTTTGCTAAAAGTTAGTAGAACTTAATTTGGTTAGATTGAGAACTAGACGTAACTTTGGTAATTGAGATAAACCAATATAAAACTTTTATATGTTAGACGTAACTTTGGTAATTGAGATAAACCAATATAAAACTTTTATATGTTCATTGATTACTCTTACTAACTCTTCATTTGTTGCATACACTACTTCACGTACTTGAAAATATGTAAGTTTTTTTTATATATATTATCCAACCCCTTCTCTTCTAGTGTCTATCTTTCTCCCCAATGTTCCTACAAGCCCAAACCCTATACAATCTTCAGACCCAACACCACCAACTACAAATTCCTTTTTTATCCAACAACTTATATTTCCACCATAAAATCAAGAGACTTATTCCTACAAACCCAAACCCTACACAATCTCTAGACCCAACACCACCAGCACAAAATTCCTTTTCTTCCAAAAACATAGATTTCCAATGGAAATCAAGAGAAATGCTCTTATAGACCCAAAATTGTGACGCCCAAAATCATTACTAATATATTTATATTTTTAACATTTAATTTATTTAAATATATTAATTCTAGCAAAATATAATCAATAATAAAATTTCTGAAAAATATGTATAAATGCAATGGTATTTAAAATTTAAATCATTGCATATTAAAACATTTAACTAGAATTATTACAATTTCACTTTCCAAAATATATTGATAGATTAAATCTTTATCGGAAAAATAAGCATAATTAAAGGAGTATGATAATTTAAAAGATATATAACTTTATATGCAAGAACTTAAGGTAAGTCATATCTTTATTATACATATAAAGTTTGTTACATACATCCATAACTATTTTTCAAAAAGAAGTAGAAGATCCAGCCGCCTAAAATTATAATGTATAGACACCAATTACATCACTAGTATTAGAAAATAAAGTATAGAAAATTTTTCACCCCAAATATACATCCAAAAAGGAAATAACTACTTACAGAGTTGAAATGTTGAATTATTATTGTGTTAAGAGTATTATGTTATATGTATTTATGCCATTAATAGGTTTTTTTTAGTATTTTTTTAATAATATTTATACAGTTGAAATATTTTTTATTACTAGTAAGAGAGTAGCCTACGACTCAAGTCTACAAAAGCTTCATAAGTTAATGTAAACTTTCGAATTTGACAACCTTAGTTCAATGGATGCAAAATAATACAGAAAGAAACTCAGGGAAGGAAAAAAAAAAAAAAAAAGGAACAAACCAACTAGAAACAGTAACTTATCCATCTTTTTACTTCAAAAATATGGTACCAGAGCACTAAAACCTTTACCCAGAATTGAACTCTTTCCCTGAGACGAGTAACACTTACTCTACCCAAAATAAAGTACCTCATTTGGCTTCATGTTTAGGTAAGGTAAATGTTAATTTTTATACACACGTTCGGTTTTAAGAAGAAAATTAATTGATTCCGGGCACAAAATTGATTGAGTTGAAGCAAATTTTGTGTTGCAAAAAAATGAATTTTATACTGACAAAATTATACTACTTACTGGCTTTTAAAATAAAAACACCCAACATAAATCAAAATCAATTCTAAACAGAATCAATTTACAAACACCTCGAACATAAATCAGTTCACTTCAAAATCAATCCTAATCAGAATCACTTTTGGCAAATGAATTCACAAACACTCACTCGAATACACACGAAATTGACATAAATAAATTAATCACACATCACAAGAACCTGCATAAAACACAATGACGAAAAATGAAAACACGCGACTAGATAAATAAATAAATACGATTAATTGGATATCCAAGGCTTCAGCATTGAAACAATCAACACATAAAACCAACACCACACTAAAGACGAGGGTTTGCCAATTAGAACTATAGCAACGCAAATACATGAAATTCAGAAGTAAACACAGAAGAACCAGAGACACAAACACATATGGCATTTCCCCTATTCAATTCACCTATAATTATTAACAATCCACGCGTTCACGAAGGGATATTGAGAGCTTTAAGAATTTTCATACCGAACCCTTGGCCGGTGGCGCGGCGGCGGAATCGGCGGCAGGAATGCGGACGTAGCCTAGCTTCTTGGTGGTTTGGATCTCGTCGTCCTCGGAGGAGGAGTCGTCGTCGTAGGTGGCGCGGTAGTCGTGGTGGCGCGTGGCGAAGACGGACCAGACGAGGTACATGGTGGCGGCGGTGAGGGCGCCGCAGCCGACGCCGAAGAGGAGGGCGAGGGCGACGCTGAGGATGTCCTTGGTGCGGTCGCGGAGGGAGGAGAAGTCGTAAGCCGAGGGAAACCCTAGGGAGGCGCGTGGGTTGACGCGCTCGGCTTCGATGCGGGGGCGGGTGGGGAAGAAGAGGTCGTTGCTGTCTGATACGTAGAGAGGCGTGAAGGATCGGATCTCGGTGATGGTGGCGAAGGTGTTCGAGGAAGGGTTGCGGAAGGAGTAAGAGGAGATTATGAAGGTCCTGCAGGGACGCGCCGTCGCGGGGGCGGCGGAGAGGGAGAGGAGGAAGGCGCCGAGCACGACGGCGATCGCGAGACGAGACATCATGAAATTGAAATCCAAAAATGACTGATGAGAGAATAGAAGGGTCAGAATGGAGATAAGAAATGGATGAAAAATGTGAACGTTTTTGTTTGCGTGTGGTCAGTTTCCAATGGTGTAGCTTCCAAGGACAAGTCAATTAATTTTCTTATTCAAAATTAAAAAAAAAAAAAAACTCAAGTCAAAATAGGTGATACCCCTCTCATAATAACCGTCTCATCCAACAAATCTGTAGTATCACAAAGGAGTCAAGTATTTTCCTAAATTATTTTAAAAAAAATAGTAAAAATTAATATAATAATGACTACATATAAAAAATAAAAATGATTCTAAAGTAAAATTTATACAAAGAATAAAAAATATGTAGTTTGTATATGGATAATTATAAAAATAAAATTATCTAAAAATGGGAAAATCAGCTAGAATAATCTCATTTATTAATCTATACTAATATATAAAGGGGATATCTTTTTCAGTAACTACCTTGGTCTCCATTTTTTTTTACCATTATACCTTTTTATTTTAAAAAATTATAAAAAAATATTTTTTAATCAAATTTAAGAACTTGAAACTAATAAATCTATACTAATTCTAATATATAATGGGGATATTACTTTTAATAACTACTTTAGGTTTCTATTTTCAACAACTACCTTTTTTATGAATAATTTTCATTTTTTCCTTTTTATTTATTTATTTTCTTTTAATACAATGCAGGCACGAAGTGCCTTTTTCTTGCTAGTAATTAATAGGGAAATAGGTATTTCGTACTTTTATATATTATTTTTTTTAAATTTTAATTTTTTTGTTCTAAATCTATACTAATATATAAAGTGGATACCTTTTTCAGTAACTACCTTGGTCTCCACTGTTTTTGACCATTATACCCTTTTATTTTAAAAAAATTATAAAAAAAATATTTTTTAATCAAATTTAAGAACTTGAAACTAATAAATCTATACTAATACTAATACTAATATATAATGGGGATATCACTTTTAATAACTACTTTAGGTTTCTATTTTCAATAACTACCTTTTTTATGAATAATTTTCATTTTTTCCTTTTTATTTATTTATTTTCTTTTAATACAATGCAGGCACGAAGTGCCTTTTTCTTGCTAGTAATTAGTAGGAAAATAGGTATTTCGTACTTTTATATATATTTTTTTTTAAATTTTAATTTTTTTGTTCTAAAGATAATAGTATTGATATAAAAATAAAAATTTATTTTTCAAAAAGTTTTGAAAGAAGAAATTTTGTTAAATTTAACGATAATAAATAATGTCAAATATAAAATTAAAAATCAATTGAGTGATTATCAAAATTTATTTATTTTATAATAGGTAAATATTAGTGAATTCGAAACATTATGTGATTGTTTATTTATTTAAAAATATTTAAAAATTATCTATATTTATTGAATCATTGGGTGTTACATCTAATCTTTAGACCTTAATTCTAGTTTGAATCTTATATTTATAAGACTAATTAATTTTTAATATTATTTTTTATTATTCAAAAATTTAAAAATAAAAAAAACAAGAAATTATTTTTTATATATAAGTATAAATACAATATATATATATATATGTATATATATATATATATTAAGAAATAACTTTTGAAATAATTATTTTCCTCCCACATATTTCTACATAATATAACGATGCATTAATATAAAAAAAAAACATCATAAAACATTAATTATTATATTAGTTTTAAAATAAAATATAAAAACATTAATTTCTTACAATAATTATATTATTACAAACTTTTTACATTACAAATTATATTATTATTATTATATATATATATATTTACATTTTTAACATTTAAAATTTTCTTTTGTATTTTGATTAAATTTTACAATTTATAATCTAAAATGTGTATATGTATGATTTAAAAAATTATTTTTGTTGAGAAACTTACTAGTTCAACATTTCCAATCTAATAATGGAAAGGTCTTGTTATATCTTGAGAAACTTAAGTGGGAGTCTGCATATAAGTTTTTGTTTTTTTAGGGCATTACATTGCATGTATTTGGATTTAGGCCCGGGCAAAATTTTCCAGCCAATTCGAAACTGACGGTTAGGTTGGATGAAGAGGATTGATTCTAAGGTATTTTAGATTTTTTCAGATGCAGCTTTCGAGTTCAAACGGATTTGAACGATCAGATTCGGTGTTAGAATTTTCTCATCCGATAATCTCGAATTCGACCGTTTATCTTCTTCGTCTTCATCATTCCATCTTTTGTTACTTCGTCTTCTTCTTTCTTCGTCTTCTTTCTTCTTTTTCACTCCGTTCCATCTTCTGTTACTTCGTCTTCTTCTTTCTTCTTCTTCACTCCATAAACATCTTCTTCTCTTCAATCTTTCCCTGCCATGGCTACCGTCACTTAGAAGCCCCCTTGTTCCCTACTCTGGTTGACAAGGGTGGTAATGTAGAGATTTGAAACTCAGCGATTTCTCCCAACAAATTAGTGACGGAGACTGACGAAGGGTGACGATAGAGGGTAGCATGAGACACTAGAGAAAGCTTATAAAACCGATGAACTCAACCGATGAACTCGTAACCCGCATGGGTTGAACCTGCCAAAACCCGAGTTCTTTATTGATCAAAAATAGCCCCCCGACTGATGATCGGGCCTATTTAGATTGTTTTCTTTATGTGGTTACTTATACCTATTTAAGTATGGGGTTTCACCAGCATTTTTCTTGCCAAAGCTAAAGGACCACTTGCACCACACTGCACCTTCTGATGATCCAACTAAACATGTCCATCACCGCGCTTTGTTTCTTCTTGAGAATAGATTTGGTGGCTACAATTTGTTCAAGAATAATTGTGAAGACTTTGCAATGTACTGCAAAACAAGCTAGGTTGTCGTCACAGTCACAAAAATCGATGTAGGGGCAAAGTGGACAAGAAACATCTCTCTTGACTATTGCTAGTGCTTTACTTTGTTCGTCACTAATTTTTACGAGCACTACTAGCTTTGGTGCTTTTGCGTTGATTGGATGTGGCATGTTTGTGTTAGCAGGGATATGTTTCAGATATTGGAGTAAGTGCATGTCTGAATTCACGTAATCGATCTATGTTTTAATCAATTTGACGCGGAGGTAAAAAATTGTAGCGTTTTATTTTCGTGTTGTTTATGTGAGTTACGCCTACGAAACGTGAAACCAAATGTTTCTATCCACGTCAAAACATAATTTTTCACATTTAACCGGAAGAAAAAATAGTAATTTCTTCGTAAATTTATAATTAAACGTGAAAAGAGAAGAAAAACTTGTATTTAAAAATAGAAATCAAACATGTACTAAAGTATGTGATGACGTAGCTAAATTTCTAATAGAGAAGATAATGAGATGGCAAATATGTTTTTGAAATGTTTCTTGAATAATAGAGAATTGCTAAATACAAATATAATTAATCTTTAATTCACTAACACTGTGTTGGTCTAACTTTTTTTTTTTTTGTAAAATTTTTATTAGATTACAGTATGATAATATAGAATCAATTATTATTTTCTTTAAAGTTTTTCATTTGAGATTATAAATTGTTTAACAAGTAAGAAGGAAGAAATTATAATAAGACTTATGATCTAATTAAAAATGAATTCAAATATCTTAAATAAGTTTATGAGTCTTGTAAATGAAAAATAAAAAGAATGATTAAATAAAAGACATTATTGATAGTAACAAGTGAGATTTCTCAATATAACTTATCAACAAAGTCGGTGATTAATTTTAATTCTAATTTATGTTATTCTCTTGGTTTTAATTATAATGTTCTTGATTTAAATTCTAATTTAATCCTACTAACAAAATAGTCAAATATAAATCTTTATTCTTTTGATTTTAATTTTAATTTTCTCCATGTGAGTAATAAAACAATTTACAATTATTTTAGCTAATTAAGTTCATAATCTTTATAATTTCTAGTCATTTTGATCTTAAAACACATGTTAATATTGCATACTATATACATTTTTAAAATTTTGGATAGATTAATGTGATTGATGAGTTAATTTTCTTTAATAATTTCTTAGTTTTTAAAATTAATTAATATAACAATATAATATTTCTAAGAGTTAAAATAATAATTTAATCTAATGTCAAACACCACTTGAACCAGTAATTTCATAATTAAAATATATAATTTTCGGTGAATTTTTCATGAAAGTCAATTCCAGTGAAACAATGAGAGTGAGACTGTCTGACAACCTGTAAAAACACTCTAAAGCTGATTGTCAGTGTTAGAAAAGTGTAAAATAAAGATTAAGCATCAAATAATACCTTCTTTATAAATTATATATTGTTATTGAAAATATTTATTTTATGTCCGTCAGTTGCACTGCCTAATTATTATGTTACTATGAACTCATACTTTGTTTAAAAAAAAAAATGAACTGACATGCTAAGTAATATGAACCGGAATTGTAACGAAATGAGTCAAAAGTGTAATTATTACTGATACACCAGCAAATCAAACCTCAAAGTATAAACATGGTTACTATATTACTATTATATATAAAAACATGTCAATTTTTTTGTAGAATTTATTTACAAATATTGTAATTATAAATATCAAATTTATCATAATAAAAATACACTATAATTATGCAATATTACACTAAAATTTCTATAAACTTCAACAGATAATAATAAATAAACTAATCATAAATATTAAATTTAATGTAATAAAAAATACATTATCATAAATAAATTAATTCAAAAAACAAATAATACCAATAGATAAGTTACTTTTTATTTAAATAAAATATATATAGAGAGATGTGAAAACACCTGGATCTCACTGGTTAATAATAAAGAAATATAAGATTGTGTAATATTTTTAGTTTTCACTTTACAAGAAATTCTAAATTTATGACTTGTTAAAAATAAACACTATTATTATGCATAAAAATTTGAGTTGATAATAGTTACAATATATCATAAATGAGATTAGTCATATATGGCAAGTGTAAGGAGGAGGGCTAAGGCAACACTACAAATGTCCTTGGCACGGTCATAGAGGGAGGAGCAGTGGACAGAGTATAACCCTATGGGTATGTGTGGAGTGATAAGTTCGAGCTTTGAAAGGTAGAAGAGGTTAGAGGAAGGTTTTTGGACAATGTAAAAAGGGATGAAGGATTGGATCTTAGAGATGTTGACAAAGGTGTTTGAAAAAAGTATCATTGATAGAGTAAGAAGTAATTATAAATGTTCTGTAAGAACATGCTGTCGTAATGGTCGCCACAAGGAGAATTATGACTGTGACAACCAAAATACGAGTTATACTGGAGACGGGTCGAAAATTTTAAAACATATTGAGTGAAGAGAAAAAATAAAATACTAAATTATTAATTAGTAATTACTATTATTGAAAATCAAAAATGAGGTATATGTTCAATGCGAGTGAGATTTAATTTTGTAGAATAAATTAGTTAGTGCGATTAAACTATCTTTTAAGACTATTTTTTTAAGTAAAGTCTTTTATAACTACTTTTGACTTTTTATCCTAATTTGTTGTAATTTTTTTTAAAATCATGAAGAATAGATTGTTATTTTAGGTGTATAAAATATGATATGAATGATCTCTAGAATTAAGAAAATTTAAAATAATTATAAAAGTGTTTAGAAATTGTCAAAGTTCTGAATCTTCGGAATTTTGATCTTAAAACCTATGTGTTTAAAAGAAGAAAGAGTCAAAGCAGTTATGTTGTGAAGGATGATTTAAATTAAAATGGTGAATTGAATTGTGATAGAAAGTGGGAATCTCTGGAAACTGAAGATAGGAAACCTATTATGGCTCGTCACTCGATGGCAGAGACGGTGGTGGTGATGGTATTTCTGATCCTCTCCGCCAGAGCTACGATGGCGCGTCCCTACAAGACCTTCATAATTACAACCTACTCCATCCATAACAGTTCCTCCAACACATTCAGCAGCATGACGGAGATCCAATCCTTCGGTTCCTACCAATACCACATGTTCTACATTCCACAACTCTCCACACCTAAGAATCAACTAAGCACCCCCTTTTTCATCGCCTTCTTCTTCTACTTGTCCCTCCCGATCTACTTCGCCATCTACAGTTGCCGCGAAGACCACCCGGAGTTCTGTGATGACCCCCTTGTTCATCACACTTCCAGAAGAGGCCCAAGCCATATTAAGGTTGCAAGTGAACAACAACAGCAAAAGTACAAACAATGGAATAGCACTAGCAGTTACATGTCTTCTCTGCAACGCCAGCCATTTGTCTTTTCAGCTACCAGATCAAACCAATGCAAATTAAATTAAGTCCTGGATTCAATAAAATGTGTTTAGTAGAAGAACTTTCTAATTCTGCAATCTACTTGCATCAAATATTAATTATAATGAATAATGATGAGGAAAAATGATGTCCTTTTTCTAAAGCATAGTTATTTTGTAAAGGGGTGTCTAAGATTTAGTGTTGGAGATAGTAATATGGCCAAAAAGATTTATTTAAATAAGGGGCAATCCTAGGCTTGTAAAGTTGAATTAAGTTAAACTACTTTCTAAGATTTAAACTGCAACAATTATTTTAGATTATTCTCATGGGACATAGTCCAAATCACTATATCTTTCATTATTCGCTTTCGAATGTTATTCTTTTTCTATTTTAGAAGAATTTTATGCTTCATGTAAAAAGTTACTCTTTTGTTCCCTTCCTCAAGTTTGGTTTCCTTTGTTCACCATATAATAAATATACCAAGTTTATAAGAGATGAGAAAATTGGACACTTGTTAACATTGGGACGTACTATGGAGTTTTACAAAGACTTCTGTCCATAAATTTTACATATTGATAAACATTTAGTTGTCTATTTGGACAGAATTCTAGCTGAACTCAGTGTCGCACATTGGGTATGATAACCTTGTTCAAATTGTGGTTATTCATGGATTTGGTGATATAAATAAAACAAACCATGTAAAAGTTCTATACCGAACCCTGCTAATGTTAGGTAACCGGTTCAAAAAAGTTCTTATCACGAACTCTTGGTAAGTAGGGTCTGTTGAAGTTAGTAAAAAACAGGCATAGCCTACCAACCCTGTGGTTGTGGTAAAAAAATGCAAATGGTTCTATCACATCCCATGAAAATTCCCAAATCCCAGTCTACCAAAGACACAATAGAGAGATGGTTATAAATTTATTCACCATGGAGTTAAGTCAATGGTTGACTCATAAATTTATTTCAATTTGAACAGGAAGTGTACGAAGTGTATATGCAGAATAAACTGAAGAGTCACAAGTATCAACAAAAGAATCACCTACAGGCTATAAGGGTGATGTTACATAAGTCACAACATATCCCATCTTTTTCTTAACATATCCATATATGATCCTATAATACAATATTTACCGATATGTGAAAAGAGAGATGCAACACATGGGTCAGGGAGGACCCTAAAAACAGGAAATGAGGCAATAATTGACATCTCTAGCAGCCATCATTGAATTTTCCATGACTTTAGTTTATTTTCCTGCAAGATTTAATTTTAGTTTATGAGAGATGAGAGGGTTAAAATATAACCCTTAGATTAATCAAGTGAGAGAAAATTAATTTAAGGGTTATATTTTAACCCTCTCATCTCTCATAATAGATTCCCTCTCACTTGATATATTCCCTATATATATATATAAATTTAATATTTAATTGCAAATGTTTTAATTATAAATAAAACACAAATTTCTATACACTTCAATAGATAATAATAAAATTAATTATAAATATTAAATTTAATAAAAAAATAAATTATCACAATAGATAAGTTAATTTAATAAGTGTGTTACACCAATAAGCAAGTTACTTTTTATTTAAATAGAATATATAAAGACACGAACCGTTAATCTCACTAATATATAATAAAGGAATATACTATTGTGTAATCATTTTTAGTTTTTATTTTTAAAGAAATCTCAAATTTATGAGTTACTAAAAACAAATTCCATTATTATAGATAGAAACTTGAGCCGACAACAATTATAATGTCACATACAAGATTAGTCATATATGAAAAAAAAAAAGGCCTAAAAGGGAAATAATAAATAGTCATAAATCCTTATTTTTAAGGGTTGTAATAGTATCTATATTAAGACACTTTATTCATTTGTTGTACTCTGTTCTGTTGTGCATCATTACAGATAAACACTTCTCTGTTTTTCTCTCCTCCATGACAGAACTCTAACATGGTATCAAGAGCACTGTAACATCAACCATGACTTCTGCTTCTCAATTCGTTCCACAGACACTCCATATACCGATGATAATAATTTCTCTCCTCTACTTGGACATTGTAACAATGCCAATTACTAAAATACATGTTTAAGGTGTTTATGGCGCCACAAACAACAGCGAGGAAGAGAGCTAGGGCAACGTTACCGACTTCCTTGGCACGATCATGAAGGGAAGAGTAGTGGTGAACAGAGTATAATCCTAGGGGGACACATGGAGTGATACGCTCGAGTTCCGAAAGGTAGAAGAGGTCGGAGGGGGGGTTTTCGATGATATTAAGAGGGATGAAGGATTGGATCTTAGTGATGCTGATGACGGTATTTGAGGAAGTGTCCTCGATGGAGTAAGAGGTAATTATAAATGCCCTACAAGGACGTGCCTTTGCAGTAATCACCATGAGGAGAACCATGACGGTGACAATACAAAGATGGGTCATGCCAAAGAGGGATTGAAAACTTGAAAAGATATTGAGTGTGAAGAGAAAATAAGATAACAAATTACTAGTTAATAGTTAATCTTATTAATAAAAATCAAAGATAGTGCATGTGTGTTCAATGTGAATGAGTTCCAATTTCTTAGGATAAGTTAGTTAGTAATTAAACTATCTTTTAAAATTATCTTTTTAAGTAAAATCTTTCATAACTACTTTTGACTTTTCAACCTTGTTTGTTATAGTTATTTACCTTTGGTGTATCCGTTGTTTTTCTATTTTACGAGAATGTTACGTTGTAGAACTTCATTTAGGAAACAAATGTCGTTCGTTTTCTAATCTATGTTTATTTGTAAGAATTGTTTTCGGGTTATGCCATTTTCCATGATTTTATTTTTTGAAATACAAATGATTCATAAATAAATAAGACTTTAATTATATAAAATGTTTATTTTTGATATTCCACTATCAACAAATAGAAATTATCTAGATATAACTTTTTTAAGCAATTAAAATAAGAATATGCAATTGCTTTTTGCCGATGATATTGTTCTTACGGGAGACTCTAGGGAAGAGATAAATGAGAAGATCGAAAGATGGAGACAAGCCCTGGAAGAACATGGCTTGCGGATAAGCCGAAGTAAGACGGAATATATGGAGTGTAAGTTTAGTATGCGGAACACAAGGGCAGCTCAGGAGGTGACGATTGGAGAGCAAGCAATAACAAAAGTCCCAAGGTTTAAGTACTTGGGATCTATTGTTCAGCAAGATGCAGAGTTGGAAGGCGATGTACATCATAGGATCCAAGCGGGTTGGATGAAATGGAGGAGGGCGTCCGGGGTGCTATGTGATAAAAAGGTGCCTCTTAAGCTTAAAGGAAAGTTTTACCGTACTGCTGTTAGGCTGGCTATATTATATGGGACCGAGTGTTGGGCCGCAAAGGGGTAACAAGAGAATAAACTTCATGTAGCCGAGATGAGGATGTTACGGTGGATGTGCGGACACACGATAAAAGATCGGATTAGAAATGAATGCATCCGAGAAAGTGTGGGGGTTGCACCTATTGTGGAGAAGTTGGTTGAGTCCCGTCTTAGATGGTTTGGGCATGTTTGAAGGAGACCGGCTGACGCACCGGTGAGGAGGGTCGATGAGATAGAGGTTACTGTTGGAGCTAGAAGGAGAGGGAGGCCTCGGAAAACTATAGGGGAAACAGTGCTAAAGGACACGGAGATCAATGCCTTATCAAGAGAGATGATTTATGATAGATCCCTATGGCGTCGTTTGATCCATATAGCCGACCCCACCTAGTGGGATTAAAGCTTGGTTGTTGTTGTTGTTGTTGTAAAATAAGAATATGCAATCTTACTACTAATAGTAATAAATGATTGAATGGTAGTATTAAAATCATTTTACATTGTTATTAATTAAATTCATATAAAAATAATAATATATGTTAAATTTCTTTAACGATTTGCAATACAATTAAATGTAACAAACAAAAAAGATTAACATATAAAACCTAAGAAAATATTCAAATTATATTTATTGTATAAAGATTTTTTAATTTTTAAAACCTGAAAAAATCGAAGTTAGGGAATAATTTCACACACCAAACAGAACCAAGCTCACATTGCCCTTTTTGTTTCATTCGTGTTTCTTAACTAGAAAGCTTCTCATGTCTTTTGCTAATTGAGGGTAGTCTTCAAGTAGTTTTTGTTTTGAAAGGGTGTCATCCTCCTTTTGTGGGGTCCACAACACCTCACCAGCCTTTAGGAAATTCAAGCTTCTGGTTATTATTAATGAAGAAATAACACTGATTATATAAAAATATACTAACTTAATGACTGATCTCTTACTAATAATTTGCTTGAGAGAAGGCTCCTGAGCTTTTGTAAGGCTATCTTCAAATCTTCAGCCCCATTTATGTTAGGAAGCTTATGTGCTCCTTTAGCAGCAACCAAGATTGTTATCTGGTATAAGTACATCTCAAGTATAAGAACAAACAATGCAAAAACTTTTCTTTTTGCATTGTTCAACTTTGACAAGAAAAAGGGATTTTAGAAGATACGAGTTATGGATTCAAAATTTTCAATCCAAAGATAAAAATGAAATAAATGAGTGCCTAATCAGGATCAAGCAATTGAGTTGGACCACATGCCTCTCTAGTTAATCTTTCCTAAGATGATATCTTGATACAATGAAAGTATAAAGCAGGTAAGGATCTTGCATCTTTGATATGTGGACATGTTGGTGAATAACGAGCCTATATGATAGAACATGGATTTTAGACGAGAAATAAAATGAATGAAACTCATTTAAACATTTTTTACTATTTGTAAAAAAAAAAAATTCAGATATATATTTTTTTATACTCTTTCTTTTCTTTTTTCTCCTCCCATTTGTTGTCTGCAACTAAACAAAGAATAAATGTTGAATAGTGATAGATTCTAAAATATACTGAGCACTGTTAATTGAGAAATCAGGAGCAAAGCCTTTGTTATTATTGGGCTAATCATATTTTCCTCTTCTCCTACATACCAATATAGGTGTGTTAATGGCCTATCAAAATACATTTGGAAATGAGTTACATCTAGTAATATTTTCAAAATAAAATTGAGTTGATGCATCCAATTTGAAATCTTCACTTATGCGAACCCTAGTTAGATGATACAAATATGAGCAAGGAAGCATGAAAATATTGTGGGACTACAGCACTTAAAATTTTATAATGCTTAAATTAGGAGTGAAATGAAAGTTTGTGCTGGTACACAAACAAAATTTTAATCAGGAATAGTATGTGCACAAAGAGATCATACCATACCACTATGTATTTGTTGCCAAACCCATTGAGAAGTCTCTCTTCTTCAAATATTTTCCTTCCCTCGTTAATCTCCTTTACATCAAACTGCAATAGACTATTAATTGGTTATAGCTATATTGCTGATATTATGCAAAATTATGATTTTTCTAATGGCTGAAATTGAAGTAGAGAACACTTTTTTTTCTGCAATGCTCATCACAATAACCGTTTTGCATGCTGAATTCAAATAAACTGAAGCACATTTAAGATTAGCTTTTTAATAATCAAACCATACCATTCAGTATTCATTGCTAAACATATCACTCTGGATTTTTATACTTCTCTTTTCTGTATTGTTCAGATTAAGTAATGTCTCTTCATCAAATTTCGCCCTTTCTTCATCTGATAATTGATTATAGTATTTCTCCCCATCCTCTTTACTTTGCTTTAGATCCTCCTGCCAAAGATTGTTCACTAAAGCTAACCTCTAAGAGTTACAATCTCCTAGCAATATAAAATTTAGATATATAGATAGTAACTAATAACCCAACAACAAGCTATTTAAAACTAAGATGTATATATATTAACTTATAACCAACAATTGCTATTGCAATTTGACCTTGGTAGAAGGAATGGACTTACAAATGAATATCCTGCAACAGTGTAACCAAGACGTCGAACCAAACTCTGTATTGTCTCTGTCACACATCAAATATCAAGTATGTCAAATACAAAGCCTTGTACAAATAATGAAAGTTCAACTTTAGCTAATTCATAAAAGAAAATATTGATGTATAGAGAAAAAAGACCTTTCAAAATAGATTGTAATAATAACTAAGGTATGCAGAATAAGAGGCAAGAAATTTCCTAGGAGAACCTTGACATCATAAAGAAATCTCCTATGTGCACACTGAATCATAAAAGCCATCCCACCCCAAAGTCATAACATACACAAACATGAGCACAACTATGTACATGTTTTCACACACCATCAAATAACGGTGGTTTCCAACTGGTTCATGAACTATACCACTAGATGATTTCTTAGGAATGTGCAAGAAGCGTTATTCCCATAATAATAGTCCTCCCTGAACTTGATCAGCTGCAACTAGTAGCCATGTCTAAGGAAAAAGAAACTCAAGGAAACGAAACCTCCCTCCAACTTAATCCACACCAATTGACCAAAGTCACCGAACAACATAAATGCATTATAACACCTATTTTTGTTATGACCAGAGTAGGCTTAATAGTTACTCACAGCTAAAACAAGAGATGAGTAAAAAGAGACAAGGGAGAAAATAACCACAGTAAAAATATTATTTACTGAAAGGGAGGAAATTACAACACTTCTCTCTCTATAACTTACTCCTTTGAATTAGGAGACTACTACTACCGAGAACAGATCTCAAAGTGTATAAGAGAGGAAGAGAGAAGAGAAGAAGATTTGGGATGAAAATTATGGTTTTCAGCTTCCCTATTTATAGGAAAGTCCCAATGGCATTTTCGTAATTTCTCCTAAACTTTTAATATTATTTTATTATTATGTGGGACCCGCTTCTAATATAAAATTAGAAAACCACCGAAAGGTGGTGGCAGCTGTACGCAGCTGTACCTAACATTTCTCCCACTTGAAGATTATGATTAAGTTAATCATATCTTCACACCATTTCTTCTTTATTGATACTTCATGTTGCTTATGTTTCCAATAGGCCAAATAAGGATCGACACCATGTAAACTTGTCAGTGTTGACAGGCTTTGTCATTACGTCTGCTATGTTGTCTTTTGTATGGATCTTCTGCATATCCACTTTTCCTTCATCTACTACTTCACGAACAAAGTGATATTGAATTCCTATGTGCTTTGTCCTGGAATGAAAGGCTGGATTCCTTGCAATGTGCAAGGCACTCTGACTGTCACAATACACAGTAATTTTCTCCTGCTTGTGCCCGAGTTCTTCCAATAACCTTTGAATCCAAATTGCTTCCTTGCATGCTTGCGTAGCTGCCATGTATTCAGCTTCTGTAGTAGATAGAGCTACAACAGTCTGTAACTTAGACAACCAGCTCACTGCTCCTCCAGCAAGTGTAAACACATAACCAGTAGTAGATTTTCTTTTATCCAGATCTCCTGCAAAATCTGAATCAACATAGCCTCTGACAAAAAACTCCGATCCTTCAAAACATAATGCAACATCTGAGGTTCCTTTGATATATCTAAGGATCCTCTTTACAATACTCCAATGCTCTCTACCAGGATCTGCCATAAACCTACTGACCGCTCCCACTGCTTGTGCAATGTCTGGTCTCGTACAAATCATGGCATACATAAGGCTTCCCACCGCTGATGCATACGGCACTCGAGACATTTCCATCCTCTCTGCTTCATTGCTAGGACTCATACTTGAGGATAATTTGTAACTGACAGGAAGTGGGGTCGAAATTGGCTTACAGTCTTGCATGTTGAAGCGCCGCAAGACTTTCAATAAATAATTCTTCTGAGAAAGCCAAATCTTCCTATCCTTTTTATCTCGGTGAATTTGCATCCCTAAAATCTTGTTTGCCGGTCCCAAGTCCTTCATATCAAACTCCCTAGCCAATTGTGCCTTCAATTCTTGGATCTGATCTTTGTTGGGGCCTACCACCAACATGTCATCCACATACAACAGCAAGATGATGAAATCATTGTCATCAAACCTATTGTAGTACGTACAATGGTCTGAACTCAGTCTGTTGTAACCAAGGCTAATAATGAAGGAATCAAATCTCTTATACCAACACCTTGGCGCCTGCTTTAAACCGTACAGAGATTTGGTCAACCTACAAACCAAGTTTTCTTTTCCTTGTTCTTTAAAGCCTTCTGGTTGGAGCATATATATTTCTTCTTGGAGTTCCCCATGAAGAAAAGCAGTCTTTACATCAAGTTGCTCAAGATGTAAATTAAATGCAGCACACATAGCCAGAACAACTCTGATTGTGGTTAATCGGACAACTGGCGAGAATATCTCGTTAAAATCAATGCCCGCTTTCTGAGCATATCCCTTAACCACCAATCTTGCACGATATCTCTCCACTTGATCATTGCCATCACGTTTGATCTTATAGATCCATTTGCAACCAATGGCTTTTCGACCTTTTGGAAGATCAACAAGTTCCCATGTTTTATTTCTATGTAAGGCCTCTATTTCTTCATGCATTGCTGCCATCCACTGAGAAACATCAGAACTCCTCAACGCCTCTTGAAAGGTTGATGGTTCTCCTTCTTCAGTTAAGAGACAGTACGCATCATGACTTGCCATAACATAGTCTGAATGCCAAGATGGTCTCCTTCTCTCACGTCTTATTTGTTGAACTTCTTCATCATTGGCTTCATCTGGTTCTTGTTCCTCATGCTCTTGTTCTGCTTCAGAGGTGTCATCCTTTTTAGACTTTCCTCCTATCTCCACTATACTAGTGTCTTTGATAGTGCTGTCATTCTCCTGCTCCTTTTGCAGTTCAGTTTCTGCAAAGACTACATCCCTGCTGACAACAACCTTGTGGGCAGTGGGATCCCACAAGCGATACCCCTTAACATTGTCAGCATAACCCAAGAATATACATTTCCTGGATTTTGGGTCCAGCTTTGTTCTTTCTTGGGAGTTGTACATCACGTACACAGGACATCCAAACACATGTAATGAAGAATAATTAGATGGTTTTCCACTCCACATCTCCATTGGTGTCTTTAAACCAATTGCTGTTGATGGTGAGCGATTGATCAAATAACAAGCAGTTCTTACTGCTTCTGCCCAGAAAGACTTGGCTAATCCTGCAGTTCTCAACATAGCTCTTGTCCTTTCTAGGAGAGTTCGATTCATCCGCTCTGCTACCCCATTCTGCTGAGGTGTATGAGCAACTGTAAATTGCCTCTTGATACCCTCTTGCTTGCAGAATGCCAGAAAATCACCATCTATATATTCTCCTCCATTATCTGTCCTCAAGCACTTAATCCTTTTTCCAGTATCAAGTTCCACCTGTGCTTTAAATTCCTTGAATACTGGGAACACATCTGACTTCCTTTTGATTGGGTACACCCACAATCTCCGGGAATAATCATCAATAAATGATACAAAATATTTTGCTCCTCCCATGGAAATTTCTGGTGATTCCCAGACATCAGAATGGATCAAGTCAAGTATGTGTTTGCTCCTTGTAGTTACTTTGGCAAATTGTAATCTATGTTGCTTGCTTGTCACACAGTGCTCACAAAATGGTAAGGTTACCATTTTAAGCCCTGACAAGAGATTACGTTCCGCAAGAATTTTCAGGCCTCGCTCTGACATATGTCCTAGTCTACGATGCCACATCATCGTTGCCTCTTCTTGACTTATTGCTGCAACTGATGCATCTGCTTCTTGCAACGTTTCTCCCAAAAGCAAGTATAGATTTGATGTGATCTTCTCAGCTTTCATCACCACCAAATTGCCTTTAACTACCTTTAAGATTCCACCTTCAACGTGGATCTTGCACTTGAGATCATCTAGTTGCCCAATGGACAATAGATTCTTTTTCAAGCCCTTCACATGTCGTACCCCTTGAATTGTACGAATAGTACCATCATACATTTTTAATTTGATAGTACCAACTCCAGCAATTTCCAAAGCATGATCATTTCCCATAAATACGGATCCTCCTGAGATTGATTCATAAGTGCAAAACCAATCTCTATTTGGAGTCATGTGCCAGGTTGCACCTGAATCCAATATCCAACATTCATGGAGTTGTTTTTCGCCTCTGGAACTTATTGCTTCACTGTACAAGATTTCTCCATCTTCTTGGGTACTAGCAACACAACCTTGAGAGGTTGACGCTTCAGAATTCTTCCCTCCTCCACTCTTCTTGTGCCAACAATCTTTCTTCATGTGCCCTCTCATGCCACAATTATAGCATTTGAGGTTCTTCCTTCCTCGAGATTTTGATCTACCATGATTTTGACTCCCACTGGAGCCACGTTCCATTGATCTTCCTCTCATCATCGTCAAAGCTTCTGCTTGCTTTGAACTTTCCAGTCTGTCTTCCTTATTCTTTCGCCTGGACTCTTCTTCAAGAATAGCTCCGGCAACATCCTCAAAGGATAGACGACCAACAACATTATTGTTTGTTATGTTGATGATGAGTTGATCATATGAATCTGGTAAACTCTGAAGTAGAAGCTCCGCACGTTCATTTTCCACTATGTTGAAATCAGCTGTTGAAAGCTGAGCAAATAGCGTATTCAGATTGTTGATGTGGTCCGTCACTGCTGTGGACTCTCTCATTCGAAGAGTGTAGAGTTTCCTCTTTAAGAATATTCTGGTGTGAAGTGACTTGACCTCGTATAATTTTACGAGCGTGTCCCAAATCTCCTTTGCTGTTGTCTTCTCTGCTATGCTCGACAAAACTGAATCAGCCATTGCTAAGTGCAAATTGGCAACAGCATTGTCATCCATTTCTCTCCACTTTTCATCAGTAATATCTGATGGTCTGCCTTCAATTGCTTTAAGACAGTTGTCTTTTCTCAAAATTGCTCTTATCTTCAATTTCCACAGGGAAAAATTGTTCCCGTTGAACTTCTCTATCTCAAACTTTGCTGCCATAATTTCTTCTATTAAACCGACTTAAGTAACTTCCACTAGAATAGTACCGCCTACTGGAACAATGATAAAATCCAGTAACAAGAATAATTCTTTTCTGATGTGACTGATCAGGCAATACTGCAGCCACAGAGCATACTAAGAATTTTCTCCGATACTATACCAATGTACACCACAGCGGAATAATAAACAACCTAGTGGCTCTGATACCACTTGTTATGACCAGAGTAGGCTTAATAGTTACTCACAGCTAAAACAAGAGATGAGTAAAAAGAGACAAGGGAGAAAATAACCACAGTAAAAATATTATTTACTGAAAGGGAGGAAATTACAACACTTCTCTCTCTATAACTTACTCCTTTGAATTAGGAGACTACTACTACCGAGAACAGATCTCAAAGTGTATAAGAGAGGAAGAGAGAAGAGAAGAAGATTTGGGATGAAAATTATGGTTTTCAGCTTCCCTATTTATAGGAAAGTCCCAATGGCATTTTCGTAATTTCTCCTAAACTTTTAATATTATTTTATTATTATGTGGGACCCGCTTCTAATATAAAATTAGAAAACCACCGAAAGGTGGTGGCAGCTGTACGCAGCTGTACCTAACAATTTTCACATAGGTTCAGCAAAACCATAGAAAAAATATCTCACAAGACCCACATCGTGACTTTTTTCTCCATGGGAATCAAACACAACATTAAGGGAATTTATAACATTCACGCACCCTATTCAACCAACTGAGTTAGACTCCTTTGATGACCCACATCATGATGAGAAGAATATAACAAGCAGTTCCTAAAACTACCACCATCTCGAGAGGACGTATCTGCAGCTTCTGCAATCCTAGTTAGGTCCTTTTGTATTGAGCTTTCCATCCCACCGGACATCGCAACCTTAAATAAGACACAGCAAAATATGATTAACAAAAACTCTAAACAAACCCACTTGAGCCGATGACTTTCATAAAAAGGCTGGAATATCTACCAGCTAGATGTCAAGTCCGCTTTTCTCAATGGAGTACCACAAGAAGAGATCTATGTAGAGCAACTACAATGTTTCATAAGCAAGGGCAATGAAGACAAAGTACTAAGGCTTAGAAAAGCTTTATATGGTTTGAAGCAAGCTCGTCGGGCATGGTACAGTAGAAAAGATCAATACTTCACTGGTCATGGATTCAGGATTAGTAAGAGTGAGCCAACACTATACATCAAGACCCAAGGTCAGTATGACACACTCATCGTCTACTTGTATGCAGGGAACAATATGAAGATGATGATAGAATTCAAAGAAAACATGATGAAGACATTTGAAATGAAGGACCTTAGCTTGATGGGCTTCCTTGGTATTAAGGTAAGTCAAAAGAAGAAAGGGATATTAATTTGTCAAAAGAAATATACTAAAGCTCTGTTGAAGAAGTTCAAGATGAGTGGTTGCAAGACTATCACTACTCTGCTAGTGACAAAGGAAAAGCTACAAAAAGATGATGGAGCACTAGATGCTGATGCATCTTGCTATAGAAGTGTTATTGGAAGCTTACTATATTTAACAGCCACACGACCAGGCATAATGTATGCTGTAAGTCTTTTATCAAGGTTTATGCAAAGCCCAAGCCAAATTCACTTTGGAGCAGCTAAAAGAATTCTAAGATATCTACAAGGTAAAAAGGAGTTTGGTATATGGTACAAAACCATGACCAACTCAAGTTTGCTCGGATACACCGATAGTGATTGGACAGGATCGGTAGATGACTTGAAGAGCACCTCTAGTTATGCCTTCTCACTTGGATAGGAATATTTTCTTGAGCATCAAAAAAGCAAGCAACAGTTGCACAATCAACTGCAGAGGTAGAATATGTTGCAGCAGCTGAAACTATAAGTCAAGCAATTTGGCTACGAAGAATACTAAAATGGGAGAATAACAAGATGGGCCTACTACAATCTACTGCAATAATAAATCAGCAATAGGAATGACAAAAAAATCCAGTACATCACAGCAGAATAAAACACATTGCAATCACTTCATTAGAGAAGCATAAACATCTAAAGTAATCAAGATGGAGTATTGTAAGACCGAAGAGCAAGTTGCTGACATATTCACAAAGACACTACTGAGAGCAAGATTCGAACAGTTTCGCACTATGATAAGAGTTAGAGAAATTTGTATCAAGGAGGAGTGTTAAAATATGATACAAACTTCTAGAATTAGCTAGATTATTATAGAAAATACATAGGTGTATGTTAGTAACTACTAGATGATATAAATTCTAGAATTATGTAGATATCTCTAGAATCTTCTACATAAAACATGAATGATGGTGTTGAGGCCTATAAATACGCCATGTACCCAACATTTGTATCCAAGTAACTAGTAAGTCATTTCCATTCAAATCTATTCCAACTATTTCTCTAAACTAATTTTTTTCAAGTAAGCTTATCAATATAAATTTGCCTCCCCATTCTTTCTACCAATCAAAGAAGTTTTTACTATTTGATAATTCATAAACTAACCGTTATCATACCATTACTGTGACATGAAAAAGAGAGAGATCATTTACACAACAATGCCAACTATTCAAATTAGCACAGATATACCGTTTATGGATGTGAACCATAGATACCCATGTTAAGCGAGAAAAATAGTTGCTGTAACTACTATACTTCAATTATAGTAATCAACGTACTGCGGTACATGAACATGACCAGTTGACACAGATTAGTCGTAAAAGTAAAACTGCACAATACAAAAATTTGTCCACACTTAGTAAATAAATGTTTCAACAGTGCCCACTTTGAATAGCGTCAATTATATTTGTTGCTTTTTCATTCTTAAATGTGATTAAAATCAAGTTGTAAAAATGACAGGACCGATTGATTGGTATTATAACTACGGTCACAATTACTAGAACTATATTTTGACAAAAATAAAATTACAACCCATGCCCCATGAAATTGGTCCAAATGCAGTATGCAGTAGAAACAGCTCCAAAACCATATAGTTTTTCTATATAACCTATCAAATCCAGATATACTTTTATCAAGGTTGACTCATGCCACCCAGAAAGCCATACTTATTCTATATATCATGACGATCATAGTTTAAGTGGCCAAACAGATTGGCACAACATAATGAGGGGAAAATTATATATATATATATATATATATATATATATATATATATATATATATGAAAAAAATGTAGACATACAAGTCCAGAGTGACATGCTAGAAGAATGCATACCCCAAGTCTGTCTTCATCTGCTTTATGGCTTGAGTGAAGCATACTAAATTCGTTGGTCAGATGAATACATTCTTGGATATTTTCAGGGGAGACAAAATCTAGAGCAACCTTTATGCACAACTGCCAAAAACCAACAAACAATACAATATTAATGTCAATAAGATTACAACTAAAAAGTAATTAACATGGAAAAGGGAAGACAGGCAGGCAATTTGCTTTTGATAGGCATGATTTGAAAGACCCACATCAATTAGTAACAATGCAAAATTGGATCAAGACATAAATGGACATAATTTAGAATTGGCAAACCTTTAAGTTTCTAACTTGATGGGGACACCTAGCAGGTAAAAAAACAGCCTCACCTCACCAAGGTTTTGTACAAAAGTCCATGGTTCAAAACAGGACCCTCAAATGCATAAATGGGAAGATGGTGAAATTCTATCTAGAACAAAAATATAGATAAAGAACTAATCAAATTCTTCTGAATTTCCCTTTATGATGAGAATTCAGATAAAAAACATGATCATGAATGGGGTGAAAAACCTATGCTATAACATGAAGGAATGAAATAACAATCAAGATAGTTTAAGACCAGGATAAAACCTATTCTATAAGATGAAGATATAACATAATATATATTGATCTCAATATTAGTTTCATTTAAGAGAAGTGAATATAAATGCAATTTCCTAAGAAAAAACACTACACATGCAATTTCCTAACAAATGTGCAGTTTCCAATGAAAATATTCAAATAAAACTAACACTTGAATTGAATCTCAAAATTAAGAAAGAATCATATTTGATGATAATTCCACCTCCTCATAGAAAATTGAATATATAATTTTTATTTAAACAAAGCATTAGTATTTTGAGATATTGTCAATTACTAATTAAAAAAATCAAGAGCAGAGTAGAACAGAATTTTCTTTTCTTTTAGTATAGAAGAATATCTTGATTCAAAAGGCATATTAAGAAAAAGACTTAATTGAAAAAAATAAATCAAGAGTAAACTATTCAAAATGAAAACCTGACCAGCATTATTTTCAAAAATTATGTAATTACCTGATCCACTTGAGAACAATGGAGATGCCTGAATTCCCTACAATGCTTCCTAAGATATTCTTCGAGCTTGCACACGTCTTGCCTTCGAAAAATACCCGAGTTTACAATGAAGCATTTTAGCAGAAATGTAACATTAAATTATTCATGTATATTTCCCTGACAGCTTAAGCTTATGGGATAGTTGGTTCAAGACATGGTATCAAGGCCTCCACAACCTAGTGATCTAGAGTTCAAAACTCGTTGCTCCCATTCTTCAAATGAAAATGTTTAATTTCAACACACTTCAAGCCCGATGGGCACTTGCATGAAGGGACATGTTAGAAATAAAATATAAAATCATTCATATGTCTTCCCCTGACAACTTAATTGTTAATAACTCCCTCAAGCCCACTCTCAGAACACATGGAGAAAATAACTTCATTGCCTATCATTGTCAGGAAATAGAGTTGCACAGTTTGAACAGATCCCCAATTAAAAAGATGTATAGCAGAAGTGATATGGGTGAACAAAGGATAATAGAACTTTGGCAGTTTCAGTGTTGCACAAAGCTGAGTCAGAAACAGACAGTTAGAGATCCTAATTGATCAGGGAAAGGAACAACATATATCAGATGGAAGGGGGAGAGAAAGTGCCAGGTTAAGAAGATTCTAGAATATAATTTGTAATAGAAAACCAGATCTCTTGAACATCTCGGAGTGGAGAGAGGTTTGTTAGGCTTTTCCTTCTTCTAGATTCAGTAATGACATTGATTCAGATTTAGAGAAACAAATCTTCAAACAGATAGTGTCAACTACATGTATCAAACACCACCATAATGTCCTATTGTAAATTATGTCTGTAGAAATCTATTGACCTCTCCATCCTTTTTAATGGTTTTGCCTGTCATTTCCCCCCTCCAATTACTAAAGCTTCCACAAATCTCCTCCACAGATGCTTAAATCACATAATGCAAGCTTCTACCATCTTTTGTAGAATAGGTGTTAACCTAACTTTCTATCTGGTGCGCTTATTCCTAATTATCTCGTCACTAGTCCACTTATCCAATGCAATATTGTCTTCGTTTAGTTTAGTGTCTCCGCATTTTACCATCCAACATTCAATTTCATACAACATCACAAGTCTTAAAGCTATGCAACATTGTCTACTCATCCAATGCAACATTGTCATTTTTTAATTTACTATCTCCAAATTTTATCACCCAACATTCAATTTCACACGACATCAAGCTATACAGTAAAAATTTCCCCTTAACCTTGGTCAACAGCTTTCTCTTATAGATAACACCATTTCATATTTTCATTTCTTCTACTTCTACCTGCTTGAATCCTAGGTATTACCCCAAGATGCCTAAATCAGGTGACCTGTGGCACAGTATGATCTCCTATTTTCATCACTAAGCTAGGAATGGTGTTCCTCTTACTACACTCGCATTCCATAAAAAGAGAAATCTTCATTCAATAAAAATTCCTTCATTTCTATAATTTCTATGATTTTTTATCCAGTTCAAATTACATGATCACCATTAGGGTTCAACTTATATATTTAAATAACTGATAGCACTTGCTCCAAACAACTGTTGAGAAAAGGATTGTGTTGTGCTTGTATGGGTGCATGTGTGTGTGTGTCGACCTCATGATTGTCACTGCCTCACTAGTTATAAAATTGGCTTTTAAAGGATCAAATGAATAGTTAGAGTCAACACTACAATTGCAGGAGATACTAGGAAAACATTAACCACAAATTCTATCATGCCGAGCTATATCACCTTAAGACCACCAAACTATATACAAAAGCAAGTCCCTTTGCTAAAAAGAGCTATGAACTTTATTAAAAATAGTGCATTCACAACAGATACCCAGATGAAAAATTTGTTTCTCGAATAATAAATAATTATTAAATGCAAATATAATCTTTTCATCAACGGTGTTGGTCTAACTTTTTATTTTTTGGTCAAAAGTTTTTAATTAGAATAAAGTATAATCTGTTAATAAAAATGGTGCATATATCTTCAATGTGAGTGAGATTTAATTTTGTAGAATAAATTAGTTAGTGATTAAACTATTTTTGAAAACTATTTTTTTAATTAAAATCCTTCATAATTACTTTTTATCTTAATTTGTTGTAAATTTTTTTTTTTAAAATCATGAAGAATAGATTGTTATTTTAGGTGTATAATATGATATGAATGATCTCTAAAATTAAGAGAATTTAAAATGTATAGTTTAAAAGAAGAAAGAGTCAAAGCAGTTATGTTGTGTAACAAGTCCCACATCGGGGAGGTCTCCTCACCAAGGAGTCCTTATAAGGCGGGAGGTTCTCCAACCTCTTGGGCCGGCTTTTGAGGGATGGTTCCCCTCCTTAGCCTTATGCTCGTTACAATGGTGCTTTCATTGAGAGCCAGCCAAATCGAGAAGGGCTACCCACGGAGGGTTCTGACCATCGGAGGGTTCTGACCGGCAAGAAGGCCGAGTGAAGTGCCGGTGAGTGAAGTACCGTGGAGTGCAGCCATCGAGGACGCTGGCTTTCGAAGGGGGTGGTAATGTAACAAGTCCCACATCGGGGAGGTCTCCTCACCAAGGAGTCCTTATAAGGCGGGAGGTTCTCCAACCTCTTGGGCCGGCTTTTGAGGGATGGTTCCCCTCCTTAGCCTTATGCTCGTTACATGTTGTGAAGGATGATTTAAATTAAAATGGTGAATTGAATTGTGATAGAAAGTGGGAATCTCTGGAAACTGAAGATAGGAAACCTATTATGGCTCGTCACTCGATGGCAGAGACGGTGGTGGTGATGGTATTCCTGATCCTCTCCGCCAGAGCCACGACGGCGCGTCCCCCTTTTTCATCGCCTTCTTCTTCCTCTACTTGTCCGTCCCGGTCTACCTGGCCATCTACAGTTGCCGCGAAGACCACGAGAATGACCTGCATGTAATTTAATTTATTTATTTATTGGATGCAACGTAGCAAGTGAACTGTACAGCTCATAGGCTTCATCTCTTCTACTTATGCTAACATTCACATAGTCCACTTCATTATTCCTTTCATTATGATGCTTTCTTGTATATCTTGATTTTCTATTTTAGAACAATCTTATACTATACAACTTCATTTAGGATTAAGAGAAATTTAGAGTGAAACACGCTGTACCTTATTCTTAAAAAGGCTAGACTCCACTAATTATATAATAATTTGTAATGTATTTCTGATAAGCGCATGAAATGATCTCCAAATCCAAAACACCACTCCAAAAACTCTTAACAAAACCCACTTGACAAGAATATATCATGCTTATAGTGGATGTCAAAATTAATAAACTAGAAAGTAATTACACTACATAAACGGCGCACAAAAACAAGCATTATTCTAAATCTAAATCCCACCTATTCAAGCTATTTATAAATGTGAGACAGCAAACACTTGTACATACTCAGCACAAAACTCATTAGTCATAGGTAGTAGTTGAAGAGGGATCGCAAAAACAAATGTTACTAACATGAAGTTCGAGTACAAACAATGCAATACCACTAGCACGTACATATCTTCTCATGGGACATATTCCAAATCGCTATTTCTTTCATTATTCGCTTTGGAAGAATTATGGAAGACTGCCACAAGACTCATATTTTTAGGAACGACATTAATCCCCTGATTTAACAAATCATTATACCTTTTTATTATTAAAAAATTAAAAAATAATACTTATGAAATCCAAGACTCGAGGACAAATTGCAGTACCAATTGAATTAACATATTTTTATTATTTAATCTCTTTTTAATTTTATTTTTAATAGAGACACGAAATACCTCAACTACACTAGGATATTATAAAGAGGGTTCACTATAAAAAAAATACATGACTTGTGACAGTTATTTTAATAGTTTCGCGAGTTAAAAACCGCCATAATTTGTATTTCCGGCATCATTAATAATCGTCAAATCCACGGTCGCCAAGAACGGTTGGTGGTGCATATTTTGTAAACGCTGGTCAGAAACTTCAATTACTTTAAACAGACACAAAATGCATTTTAATTTTACCACAAAATTGTTGTTTGAATTGTTTTACATTTTCTAACAGTTTTGAACCGCCACAAAATTGTGCTTTTGTTTGACTTACTTAACATTTTCTGGCAGTCTTAAATCCCCAAAAAAATGCACTTCATTCTGCATTAAACTGGTGCATTTTTATTACTTTAAAAATATATGTAAAATTATTTTAAAAATGCATTCTTATTATAAATTGACAAATAATAATTTGTACATATGTACATGTATATTTAATTTGTACTTGAAAATGATTCAGATTCCTTCTTCTAGAGCTAAGTAATATAGCATCTTTTCTCCAAGCAAGTCTTTATCGACAAATTACATAATATTCTTAGTACAGGAACTATATAAAGAATAAACCATCAACACAACACACTTGGAAGAACCCTGAAAATGAAGGTTTCTAAAACAATAAATCATGAAAAGACTAACTAAGCCATTGAAATGTGGCTATGATTTGACTGAATAATGTTGCATGCAAAATAAGAAACCAACAATGGGTTATTATGATTCTAAGCTAGCACCAGCCATTTAGATTTTAAGGAGCTCTATCAAAGGGTTGTGTATCGTTGTAACAGATATCCCATATGGCTTCCATAGAATCCTTGGCAGCATGACCAAAGCAACTGGGATGTGAAGACAGAGATTTCAAAACTCTTCTTCTCACACATTCCTTCAAGTACCATTACATTAATTCAGTATTGAACAAATTACACAAAAAAAACGTACAAAATCTCAAATATACTAAAGCAAAGAGAGAAATGCATGACAGAATAACAACATACATTATTTTGAGGAAAACAAAAATTGTACCTAGTGTGCAAATTATGCTTCCAGATGTTTTTTAACCCCTTCAGCTATATCATTTGTGTGAACCACCCTTGCTCTAGACTAGGCTCAAGGTTCAATCCATCTAAAAAGGCATCTCATACAAAATGAAGGATTAGCCCATCGGTTAGTTGTTGACCAAAGTCATCATTACCTAGGAACAGGATTTCTATAATACACTTCACAGGATACTATACCTTGGCCAAAGGTAAGGAGAGAGTCACACTCCAAATAAGTTTATATTGCCTTTAGAGTACAATGCACATGAAGCAAATATTGAGGATGGCAAGTTATATTAAGCCTTTCTAATTTTTGTAGTCAATAATTTTACCATTATTTACATCCCATAGGTTAGACCAATCTTCCATTCAACTTTATCACAAATTAAAACTGTAAACAAAGAAAAAACCATGCTTCAGTTTTCATTGACAAATGCAATCAAGAATGGTTGAAATATCATCTTCTAAGCGTATGCTATACACTATTAGATTTTAAATTCATCTGCTAGAGTGGCCATATAGGAGGAGAGATTTAGCAACTCGTGCTTGCATCCAACAAAATTGGAAATACCACCATTTCATTATGTGGCAAGGAGCAAAACAAAAGGCATAAGTTTCTATGAACTCTACTCAATTATTCCTTCACCAATGTTTAATCAAAGGATAGGTGTTGTCTACTCTATTTATATTTTATATTCCAACAACACAAGACATTTGGACTAATCTCCGGCAAGCAGATAAAATTCTAGTTTCCATACCAAGTCTTCAAAAACTTGACATGGATGACAATAGCTTCAACTGGTCTGTGATTTTTCAATTTCTACCTTGATGCTATAACCTTATTCTCAGTATTGATCTAATCATATCTGATATACTTGTCAGTCAAGCATGATACAAGATCTAATTAGATTCTTAGCAGAGCTACAGAAAACCTTCCAACAAAATTGGTAGTCCTGGAGGTTCATATGATTAAGAGGATTCAAATAACAAGAGGGGTGGTCATGTCTGGATTGTCTCTCAGTAATTTAGATATCAACAAAGATGAGGATTTAATTTTCCATGTCTTAATCCTTTATTAACTAATTGCTTACATGGATCATATTAGTAATGTCAATAGACATAGCCTTCAATTAAAATTGTTATTTCAAATAAAATGATAATGACTGAATTCCTCAATTTTATAATTTTGTTATCCCTGTGGACCTTTTATTTGATGATCAATTTCAAAATATGCTAGTGCAAATGCAATAAGCAGTTGTTTAAATATTGTAGCCATGAAAAGATACCAATTTTAATCTATGAAATGATTCAACTAAAATAGTTGAGTTGTATCAATGAAGAAGGGGTATAAAAAGTTTACCTGTTCATGCCCTCATAGTTTCATGAAACCTCTTAGTAGTTCCCGCTTGTAATGGCAATCACCACTTAGATGACTTGCTCGTACCTTTTTTCACAATATCGTAAAGAAATACTAATTAGGCGAGAGAAAGTCATCTTACAAATGAATAGGAAGACAGTGTTAGAGAGGAACCTCAGTACAAGCAAGGTGAGCAAACAATTTCAGGTCATTTAATTTACATTGGTTATATTTTTTTTCTTCTTTTTATATACATGTTCCTGAAAAATATTCTTCTAAATCAAAGTCACAACAAATGTATAAAAGCACTTTTGTTAGTGATTAGATTGACAAAACTACATATTTGAGATTTAAGTATGTACGTACATACTCACCATAACCAAATATAGCTGAGACAGTAGTGGCACCTAATACAGAGGAACAGACATACTTGTTGAACCCTCTAGGGTTGTCTCCGTTTTCCATGAACCTGTTGGCTGTCTGCGCTTTTTTCTTCCGAAGACTCTTTCAATTTTGATCTCCAACGTGTTCAAAAGCTAGTGAATAGTGATGATCTTTACGTGGACTCTAATACACATAAGTTTAAGAGTCATGACACCAACCATTTATTAATTTATATATTGTGTTCTGTGGCTTCTGTCAGCAAGCAATTGTTGCTTCATTTTCTGAGACGTTGCATTTTATGAGAAATGTCATCATGTATTATTATCTTAAGTTGTTGCCACCAGATCTTTAATTATAAATTCACCGGAATCAGGACAGTTTCAGCACAACTCTATGTTGTCATCAACAACACAGTCCTAGTTAACTAATTGCATTTAATATACCTAGCATTCCTCGTACAACAAAGTAAAAAAGCACACTGATTATTAGTACTATACCATTCATCAAGATCAAGAGTAAGGACAAAACCTTTTGCTGCAAAACTCTTTTTGCAAACAGTCCCTTCTCATTTGTAGGTAACGAAGAAGGCCACCCAATCTGCTTATTAGAGACAACAACAACAACAAAAGAATATGGCTTAACTAATGTTGGCAATGCAGAAAACTACTGAAAGTTAATAACAACCTTGCCTATTTATTTTTCCTTTTCTTTTTTTTGTTTTTAATTCCAAGCACAGACAAAAGACTAACAACTTACCGGATTAAAATACAGAAATACCATTTTTTCCTCATCTCCAGCACTTCTCCTACAACGTCATTATAAAAAAGGTTTATAAGCAACGTAATCATGCACTGACAATAACTTGCAACACTCAATAGTGAAGACACTACAAAATTCAATGCAACAATTAACTCGAAACCAAAGCCAAGTGCAGCAAAGTCAATTCAACCACACATACACAGATAAGCAAGAGAAGACTCTAACTAAACAAAAAAAAACAAACACACTTGGAAAGATCGGAATAGACAGGTTCATTACGACTTCGACTTCGAGAAGTCAACAAACGCAGTGAGAGTGGAAAATGAAATGACTGACCTGTCGACTTCGAGAAGGACGGCGAGGTCTTGAGAGGAGTGGTGGTCGGAGGATGAAGATGTGAGTGTTCGTGGTGTTGCCAAGGAGTGGAGTGGACTGGAATAGACTGGATTCCAAACTCGCTACGATGGTTGAGGTAAGGAGAAGATGGTGGTTTTTCTCCTGTTGGTGGTTTCCAGTGAAAATGGGCATAGATAGATATAACGTCAAGTTTTAAAAACAATACTTTGCTCCATAGACACCCTAAGTAATGAAATGGTGGAGACTGTGGTTCTTTCTCCATAGTGATTTCTGGTGTTTAGAGAAGATGGAAGGCGGTGCCTTGAGACAAACGAATTACGAAGGGAGCAGAGGAAGTTGTGCAGTGAAAAGGAGCATAGACAGATATTATGTGTATATTAATATGTTACTATAAATTCACATATGCTTTATTTATATAAAAAAAAAAAACTAAAAACTTATTTTAGTCTTTTATAATAATTATTTATTTTATTTTAGTTTCACTTTTATTTTTTATCTCAATTTAGTCTTTAATAAATTAATTGATAGCAATGTAGGATTTTTGTCTAAATTATTTAAACAGAATTAACTGTTGGCTATGTGGATGCATAAAAAAAAGGAAAAATTATCTCTCTATTTATAATATAATTGTATTTTATAAATATAAGTAATTTTAAAATTTTATCATAAAAAAATTATAAGGAACGGCCCGTTTCAGATGCAAAATTAACACACCAAGTGTGCACCTATAACGACCAAAATGGGGGCATTCTGGTTACAGGTGTTTTCAAGGAATTTGGCATTCATCTATGTATCTCTTTATGCATCCACGTGGCCAACAGTTAATTCCGTTTAAATAATTTAGATAGAAGTCCTACATTGCAACCAATTAATTTATTAAAGACCAAATTGAGATCAAAAATAAAAGTGAGACTAAATTAAAACAAATAATTATTATAAGGGACCAAAATAGATTTTTAGTCAAAAAAAATACTGATGTTATAACGAAATGAGTAAAAAGTGTAATTATTATTGATATACTGGCAAATGAAACCTCAAAGTATAAACATGATTATTATATTACTAATATATATATATATATATATATAAATTTAATATTTAATTACAAATGTTTTAATTATAAATAAAACACACAAATTTCTATACACTTCAATGGATAATAATAAAATTAATTATAAATACTAAATTTAATAAAATAAATAAATTATCACAATAGATAAGTTAATTTAATAAGTGAGTTACACCACTTTTTATTTAAATAGAATATATAAAGACACGAACCCTTGAATCTCACTAATATATAATAAAGGAATATACTATTGTGTAATCATTTTTAGTTTTTATTTTTAAAGAAATCTCAAATTTATGAGTTACTAAAAACAAATTCCATTATTATAGATAGAAACTTGAGCCGACAATAATTATAATGTCACTTACAAGATTAGTCATATATGAAAAAAAGCAGGCCTTAAAGGGAAATAATAAATAGTCATAAATCCTTATTTTCAAGGGTTGTAATAATATCTATATTAAGACACTTATTCAGTTATTGTACTCTGTTATGTGCTGCATCAATTCAGATAAACACTTTCTCTGTTTTTCTCTCCTCCATGACAGAACTCTAATATGATATCAAGAACACTGTGACATCAACCATGACTTCTGCTTTTCAATTCGTTCCACAGACGCTCCATACTTCGATGATAATAATTTCTCTCCTCTACTTGGAGATTGTAACAAGACAAATTAATAAAATACATGTTTAAGGTGTTTATGACGCCACAAACAACGGCGAGGAAGAGAGCTAGGGCAACGTTACCGACGTCCTTGGCACGATCATAAAGGGAAGAGTAGTGGTAAACAGAGTATAATCCTAGGGGGACACATGGGATGATACGCTCGAGTTCTGAAAGGTAGAAGAGGTCGGAGGGGGGGTTTTCGATGATATTAAGAGGGATGAAGGACTGGATCTTAGTGATGCTGATGATGGTATTTGAGGAAGTGTTGTCGATGGAGTAAGAGGTAATTATAAATGCCCTACAAGGACGTGCCTTTGCAGTAGTCACCATGAGGAGAACCATGACGGTGACAATACAAAGATGGGTCATGCCAAAGAGGGATTGAAAACTTGAAAAGATATTGAGTGTGAAGAGAAAATAAGATAACAAATTACTAGTTAAATAGTTAATCTTATTAATAAAAATCAAAGATAGTGCATGTGTGTTCAATGTGAATGAGTTCCAATTTCTTAGGACAAGTTAGTTAGTAATTAAACTATCTTTTAAAATTATCTTTTTAAGTAAAATCTTTCATAACTACTTTTGACTTTTCAACCTTGTTTGTTATAGTTATTTACCTTTGGCGCATCCGTTGTTTTTCTATTTTACGAGAATGTTGCGTTGTAGAACTTCATTTAGGAAACAAATGTCGTTCGTTTTCTAATCTATGTTTATTTGTAAGAATTGTTTTCAGGTTATGCGATTTTCCATGATTTTTTTTTTTTGAAATACAAATGATGCATAAATAAATAAGACTTTAATTATATAAAATGTTTATTTTTGATATTCCACTATCAACAAATAGAAATTATCTACATATAACTTTTTTAAGCAATTAAAATAAGAATATGCAATCTTACTACTAATAGTAATAAATGATTGAATGGTAGTATTAAAATGATTTTACATTGTTATTAATTAAATTCATATAAAAATAATAATATAGGTTAAATTTCTTTAACGATTTGCAATACAATTAAATGTAACAAACAAAAAAGATTAACATATAAAACCTAAGAAAATATTCAAATTATATTTATTGTATAAAGATTTTTTAATTTTTAAAACCTGAAAAAATCGAAGTTAGGGAATAATTTGACACACCAAACGGAACCAAGCTCACATTGCCCTTTTTGTTTCATTCGTGTTTCTTAACTAGAAAGCTTCTCATGCCTTTTGCTAATTGAGGGTAGTCTTCAAGTAGTTTTTGTTTTGAAAGGGTGTCATCCTCCTTTTGTGGGGTCCACAACACCTCACCAGCCTTTAGGAAATTCAAGCTTCTGGTTATTATTAATGAAGAAATAACACTAATTATATAAAAATATACTAACTTAATGACTGATCTCTTACTAATAATTTGCTTGAGAGAAGGCTCCTGAGCTTTTGTAAGGCTATCTTCAAATCTTCAGCCCCATTTATGTTAGGAAGCTTATGTGCTCCTTTAGCAGCAACCAAGATTGTTATCTGGTATAAGTACATCTCAAGTATAAGAACAAACAATGCAAAAACTTTTCTTTTTGCATTGTTCAACTTTGACAAGAAAAAGGGATTTTAGAAGATACGAGTTATAGATTCAAAATTTTCAATCCAAAGATAAAAATGAAATAAATGAGTGCCTAATAAGGATGAAGCAATTGAGTTGGACCACATGCCTCTCTAGTTAATCTTTCCTAAGATGATATCTTGATACAATGAAAGTATAAAGCAGGTAAGGATCTTGCATCTTTGATATGTGGACATGTTAGTGAATAACGAGCCTATATGATAGAACATAGATTTTAGACGAGAAATAAAATGAATGAAACTCATTTAAACATTTTTTACTATTTGTAAAAAAGAAAAATTCAGATATATATTTTTTTATACTCTTTCTTTTCTTTTTTCTCCTCTCATTTGTTGTCTGCAACTAAACAAAGAATAAATGTTGAATAGTGATAGATTCTAAAATATACTGAGCACTGTTAATTGAGAAATCAGGAGCAAAGCCTTTGTTATTATTGGGCAAATCATATTTTCCTCTTCTCCTACATACCAATATAGGTGTGTTAATGGCCTATCAAAATACATTTGGAAATGAGTTACATCTAGTAATATTTTCAAAATAAAATTGAGTTGATGCATCCAATTTGAAATCTTCACTTATGCGAACCCTAGTTAGATGATACAAATATGAGCAAGGAAGCATGAAAATATTGTGGGACTACAGCACTTGAAATTTTATAATGCTTCTTAAATTAGGAGTGAAATGAAAGTTTTTGCTGGTACACAAACAAAATTTTAATCAGGAATAGTATGTGCACAAAGAGATCATACCATACCACTATGTATTCGTTGCCAAACCCATTGAGAAAGTCTCTCTTCTTCAAATATTTTCCTTCCCTCGTTAATCTCCTTTACATCAAACTGCAATAGACTATTCATTGGTTATACCTATATTGCTGATATTATGCAAAATTATGATTTTTCTAACTGCTGAAATTGAAGTAGAGAACACTTTTTTTTCTGCAATGCTCATCACAATAACTGTTTTGCATGCTGAATTCAAAGAAACTGAAGCACATTTAAGATTAGCTTTTTAATAATCAAACCATACCATTCAGTATTCATTGCTAAACATATCACTCTGGATTTTTGTACTTCTCTTTTCTGTATTGTTCAGATTAAGTAATATCTCTTCATCAAATTTCGCCCTTTCTTCATCTGATAATTGATTATAGTATTTCTCCCCATCCTCTTTACTTCGCTTTAGATCCTCCTGCCAAAGATTGTTCACTAAAGATAACCTCTAAGAGTTACAATCTCCTAGCAATATAAAATTTAGATATATAGATACTAACTAATAACCCAACAACAAGCTATTTAAAACTAAGATGTATATATATTAACTTATAACCAACAATTGCTATTGCAATTTGACCTTGGTAGAAGGAATGGACTTACAAATGAATATCCTGCAACAGTGTAACCAAGACGTCGAACCAAACTCTGTATTGTCTCTGTCACACATCAAATATCAAGTATGTCAAATACAAAGCCTTGTACAAATAATGAAAGTTCAACATTAGCTAATTCATAAAACAAAATATTGATGTACAGAGAAAAAAGACCTTTCAAACTAGATTGTAATAATAACTAAGGTATGCAGAATAAGAGGCAAGAAATTTCCTAGGAGAACCTTGACATCAGAAAGAAATCTCCTATGTGCACACTGAATCATAAAAGCCATCCCACCCCAAAGTCATAACATACACAAACATGAGCACAACTATGTACATGTTTTCACACACCATCAAATAACGGTGGTTTCCAACTGGTTCATGAACTATACCACTAGATGATTTCTTAGGAATGTGCAAGAAGCGTTATTCCCATAATAATAGTCCTCCCTGAACTTGATCAGCTGCAACTAGTAGCCATGTCTAAGGAAAAAGAAACTCAAGGAAATGAAACCTCCCTCCAACTTAATCCACACCAATTGACCAAAGTCACCGAACAACATAAATGCATTATAACACCTATTTTCACATAGGTTCAGCAAAACCATAGAAAAAATATCTCACAAGACCCACATCGTGACTTTTTTCTCCATGGGAATCAAACACAACATTAAGGGAATTTATAACATTCACGCATCCTATTCAACCAACTGAGTTAGACTCCTTTGATGACCCACATCATGATGAGAAGAATATAACAAGCAATTCCTAAAACTACCACCATCCCGAGAGGACGTATCTGCAGTTTCTGCAATCCTAGTTAGGTCCTTCTGTATTGAGCTTTCCATCCCACCGGACATCGCAACCTTAAATAAGACACAGCAAAATATGATTAACAAAAACTCTAAACAAACCCACTTGAATCGATGACTTTCATAAAAAGGCTGGAATATCTACCAGCTAGATGTCAAGTCCACTTTTCTCAATGGAGTACCACAAGAAGAGATCTATGTAGAGCAACCACAAGGTTTCATAAGCAAGGGTAATGAAGACAAAGTACTAAGGCTTAGAAAAGCTTTATATGGTTTGAAGCAAGCTCCTCGGGCATGGTACAGTAGAAAAGATCAATACTTCACTGATCATGGATTCAGGATGAGTAAGAGTGAGCCAACACTATACATCAAGACCCAAGGTCAGTATGACACACTCATCGTCTACTTGTATGTAGATGATCTTATCTACACAGGGAACAATATGAAGATGATGATAGAATTCAAAGAAAACATGATGAAGACATTTGAAATGAAGGACCTTAGCTTGATGAACTACTTCCTTGGTATTAAGGTAAGTCAAAAGAAGAAAGGGATATTAATTTTTCAAAAGAAATATATTGAAGCTCTGTTGAAGAAGTTCAAGATGAGTGGTTGCAAGACTATCACTACTCTGCTTGTGACAAAGGAAAAGCTACAAAAAGATGATGGACCACCAGATGCTGATGCATCTTGCTATAGAAGTGTTATTGGAAGCTTACGATATTTAACAGCCACACGACCAGGCATAATGTATGCTGTAAGTCTTTTATCAAGGTTTATGCAAAGCCCAAGCCAAATTCACTTTGGAGCAGCTAAAAGAATTCTAAGATATCTACAAGGTAAAAAGGAGTTTGGTATATGGTACAAAACCATGACCAACTCAAGTTTGCTCAGATACACCGATAGTGATTGGGCAGGATAGTTAGATGACATGAAGAGCACCTCTGGTTATGCCTTCTCACTTGGATCAGGAATATTTTCTTGGGCATCAAAAAAGCAAGCAACAGTTGCACAATCAACCGCAGAGGCAGAATATGTTGCGGCAGCTGAAACTATAAGTCAAGCAATTTGGCTACGAAGAATACTTGCAAAAATGGGAGAATAACAAGATGGGCCTACTACAATCTACTGCAACAATAAATCAGCAATAGGAATGACAAAAAATCCAGTACATCACAACAGAACAAAACACATTGCGATCACTTCATTAGAGAAGCATAAACATCTAAAGTAAGCAAGATGGAGTATTGTAAGATCGAAGAGCAAGTTGCTGACATATTCACAAAGGTACTACCGAGAGCAAGATTCGAACAGTTTCGCACTATGATAGGAGTTAGAGAAATTTGTATCAAGGAGGAGTGTTAAAATATGATACAAACTTCTAGAATTAGCTAGATTATTATAGAAAATACATAGGTGTATGTTAGTAACTACTAGATGACACAGATTAGTCGTAAAAGTAAAACTGCACAATACAAAAATTTGTCCACACTTAGCAAATAAATGTTTCAACAGTGCCCACTTTGAATAGCATCAATTATATTTGTTGCTTTTTCATTCTTAAATGTGATTAAAATCAAGTTGTAAAAATGACAGGACCGATTGATTGGTATTATAACTACAGTCACAATTACTAGAACTATATTTTGACAAAAATAAAATTACAACCCATGCCCCATGAAATTGGTCCAAATGCAGTATGCAGTAGAAACAGCTCCAAAACCATATAGTTTTTCTATATAACCTATCAAATCCATATATACTTTTATCAAGGTTGACTCATGCCACCCAGAAAGCCATACTTATTCTATATATCATGACGATCATAGTTTAAGTGGCCAAACAAATTGGCACAACATAATGAGGGGAAAATTATATATATATATATATATATATAGATATATATATATGAAAAAAATGTAGAAATACAAGTCCAGAGTGACATGCTAGAAGAATGCATACCCCAAGTCTGTCTTCATTTGCTTTATGGCTTGAGGGAAGCATACTAAATTCGTTGGTCAGATGAATACATTCTTGGATATTTCCAGGGGAGACAAAATCTAGAGCAACCTTTATGCACAACTGCCAAAAACCAACAAACAATACAATATTAATGTCAATAAGATTACAAATAAAAAGTAATTAACATGGAAAAGGGAAGACAGGCAGGCAATTTGCTGTTGAGAGGCATGATTTGAAAGACCCACATCAATTAGTAACAACGCAAAATTGGATCAAGACATAAATGGACATAATTTAGAATTGGCAAACCTTTAAGTTTCTAACTTGATGGGGACACCTAGCAGGTATAAAAACAGCGTCACCAAGGTTTTGTACAAAAGTCCATGGTTCAAAACAGGACCCTCGAATGCTTAAATGTGAGGATGGTGAAATTCTATCTAAGACAAAATAAATATAGATAAAGAACTAACCAAATTCTTCTTTGAGTTTCCTTTTATGATAAGAATTCAGATAAAAAAACTTGATCATGAATGGGGTGAAAAACCTATGCCATAAGATGAAGATATAAAATAACAATCAAGATAGTTTAAGACTAGGATAAAACCTATTCTATAAGATGAAGATATAACATAATATATATTGATCTCAATATTAGTTACATTTAAGAGAAGTGAATATAAATGCAATTTCCTAAGAAAAAACACTACAGATGCAATTTCCAAACAAATGTGCAGTTTCCAATGAAAATATTCAAATAAAACTAACACTTGAATTGAATCTCAAAATTAAGAAAGAATCATATTTGATGATAATTCCCCCTCCTCATAGAAAATTGAATATATAATTTTTATTTAAACAAAGCATTAGTATTTTGAGATATTGTCAATTACTAATTAAAAAAATCAAGAGCAGAGTAGAACAGAATTTTCTTTTCTTTTAGTATAGAAGAATATCTTGATTCAAAAGGCATATTAAGAAAAAGACTTAATTGAAAAAAATAGAGTAAACTATTCAAAATGAAAACCTAACCAGCATTATATTCAAAAATTATGTAATTACCTGATCCACTTGAGAACAATGGAGATGCCTGAATTCCCTACAATGCTTCCTAAGATATTCTTTGAGCTTGCACACGTCTTGTCTTCGAAAAATATCCCAGAGTTTACAATGAAGCATTTTAGCAGAAATGTAACACGAAATTATTCATGTATATTTCCCTGACAGCTTAAGCTTATGGGATAGTTGGTTCAAGATATGGTATCAAGGCCTCCACAACCTAGTGATCTAGAGTTCAAAACTCGTTGCTCCCATTCTTCAAATGAAAATGTTTAATTTCAACACACTTCAAGCCCGATGGGCACTTGCATGAAGGGACATGTTAGAAATAAAATATAAAATCATTCATATGTCTTCCCCTGACAACTTAATTGTTAACAACACCGTCAAGCCCACTCTCAGAACACATGGAGAAAATAACTTCATTGCCTATCATTATCCGGAAATAGAGTTGCACAGTTTGAACAGATCCCCAATTAAAAAGATGTATAGCAGAAATGATATGGGTGAGTAAAGGAGAATAGAACTTTGGCAGTTTCAGTGTTGCACAAAGCTGAGTCAGAAACAGACAGTTAGAGATCCTAATTGATCAGGGAAAGGAACAACATATATCAGATGGAAGGGGGAGAGAAACTGCCAGGTTAAGAAGATTCTAGAATATAATTTGTAATAGAAAACCAGATCTCTTGAACATCTTGGAGTGGAGAAAGGTTTGTTAGGCTTTTCCTTCTTCTAGATTCAGTAATGACATTGATTCAGATTTAGAGAAACAAATCTTCAAACAGATAGTGTCAACTACATGTATCAAACACCACCATAATGTCCTATTGTAAATTATGTCAGTAGAAATCTATTGACCTCTCCATCCTTTTTAATGGTTTTGCCTGTCATTTTCCCCCTCTAATTACTAAAGCTTCCACAAATCTCCTCCACAGATGCTTAAATCACATAATGCAAGCTTCTACCATCTTTTGTAGAATAGGTGTTAACCTAACTTTCTATCTGGTGCGCTTATTCCTAATTATCTCGTCACTAGTCCACTTATCCAATGCAATATTGTCTTCGTTTAGTTTAGTGTCTCCGCATTTTACCACCCAACATTCAATTCCATACAACATCACAAGTCTTAAAGCTATGCAACATTGTCTACTCATCCGATGCAACATTGTCATTTTTTAATTTACTATCTCCAAATTTTATCACCCAACATTCAATTTCACACGACATCAAGCTATACAGTAAAAATTTCCCCTTAACCTTGGTCAACAGCTTTCTCTTATAGATAACACCCAAAGCATTTCATATTTTCATTTCTTCTACTTCTACCTGCTTGAATCCTAGGTATTACCCCCAAGATGCCTAAATCAGATGACCTGTGGCACAGTAAGATCTCCTATTTTCATCACTAAGCTAGGAATGGTGTTCCTCTTACTACACTCGCATTCCATAAAAAGAGAAATCTTCATTCAATAAAAATTCCTTCATTTCTATAATTTCTATGAGTTTTTATCCAGTTCAAATTACATGATCACCATTAGGGTTCAACTTATATATTTAAATAACTGATAGCACTTGCTCCAAACAACTGTTGAGAAAAGGATTGTGTTGTGCTTGTATGGGTGCATGTGTGTGTGTCGACCTCATGATTGTCACTGCCTCACTGGTTATAAAATTGGCTTTTAAAGGATCAAATGAATAGTTAGAGTCAACACTACAATTGCAGGAGATACTAGGAAAACATTAACCACAAATTCTATCATGCCAAGCTATGACCTTAAGACCACCAACCTATATACAAAACCAAGTCCCTTTGCTAAAAAGAGCTACGAACTTTATTAAAAATAGTGCATTCACAACAGATACCCAGATGGAAAATATGTTTCTCGAATAATAAATAATTATTAAATGCAAATATAATCTTTTCATCAACAGTTTCGGTCTAACTTTTTATTTTTTGGTCAAAGGTTTTTAATTAGAATAAAGTATAATCTGTAAATAAAAATGGTGCATATATCCTCAATGTGAGTGAGATTTAATTTTGTACAATAAATTAGTTAGTGATTAAACTATTTTTTTAATTAAAATCCTTCATAATTACTTTTTATCTTCGTTTGTTGTAATTTTTTTTAAATCATGAAGAATAGATTGTTATTTTAGGTGTATAATATGATATGAATGATCTCTAAAATTAAGAAAATTTAAAATAATTATAAAAGTGTTTAGAAATTGTCAAAGTTCTTAATCTTCAGAATTTTGATCTTAAAACCTATGTAATACTTATGAAATCCAAGACTCGAGAATAAATTGCAGTACCAATTGAATTAACATATTTTTATTACTTAATTTCTTTTTAATTTTATTTTTAATAGAGACACAAAATACCTCATTTATACTGGATATTATACGGAGGGTTCACTACAAAAAAAAAAAAAAATACATGATTTGTGGCGCATATTTTATAACCGTTGGTCAGAAACTTCAATCACTTTAAACAGCCACAAAATGCATTTTAATTTTACCACAAAATTGGTGTTTGAATTGTTTTACATTTTCTAGCGGTTTTGAACCACCACAAAATTGTGCTTTTGTTTGACTTGCTTTACATTTTCTGGCAGTCTTAAATCCCCAAAAAATGCACTTCATTCTGCATTTAAACTGGTGCATTTTTATTACTTTAAAAATATACGTAAAATTATTTTAAAAAGGCATTCTTATTATAAATTGACAAATAATAATTTATACATTCCATATATGTACATGTATATTTAATTTGTACTTGAAAATGATTCAGATTCCTTCTTCTAGAGCTAAGTAATATAGCATCTTTTATCCAAGCAAGTCTTTATCGACAAATTTCATAATATTCTTAGTACAGGAACTATATAAAGAATAAACCATCAACACACTTGGAAGAACCCTGAAAATGAAGGTTTCTATAACAATAAATCAGGAAAGACTAACTAAGCCACTGAAATGTGGCTATGATTTGACTGAATAATGTTACATGCAAAATAAGAAACCAACAATGGGTTATTATGATTCTAAGCTAGCACCAGCCATGTAGATTTTAAGGAGCTCTATCAAAGGGTTGTGTATCGTTGTAACAGATATCCCATATGGCTTCCATAGAATCCTTGGCAGCATGACCAAAGCAACTGGGATGTGAAGACAGAGATTTCAAAACTCTTCTTCTCACACATTCCTTCAAGTACCATTACATTATTTCAGTAGTGAAGACAGAGATTTCAAAACTCTTCTTCTCACACATTCCTTCAAGTACCATTACATTAATTCAGTATTGAACAAATTACACAAAAAAACGTATAAAATCTCAAATATACTAAAGCAAAGAGAGAAATGCATAACAGAATAACAACATACATTATTTTGAGGAAAACAAAAATTGTACCTAGTGTGCTCCCTAAAAGAAAGAACAAGTTATATTGAGCACTAGGAAAAAGAAGTAGCAGTCATATGGCACTACAAATTATGCTTCCACATGTTTTTTAACCCCTTCAGCTATATCATTTGTGTGAACCACCCTTGCTCTAGACTAGACTCAAGGTTCAATCCATCTAAAAAGGCATCTCATACAAAATGAAGGATTAGCCCATCGGTTAGTTGTTGACCAAAGTCATCATCACCTAGGAACAGGATTTCTATAATACACTTCACAGGATACTGTACCTTGGCCAAAGGTAAGGAGAGACTCACACTCCAAATAAGTTTATATTGCCTTTAGAGTACAATGCACATGAAGCAAATATTGAGGATGGCAAGTTATATTAAGCCTTTCTAATTTTTGTAGTCAATAATTTTACCATTATTTACATCCCATAAGTTAGACCAATCTTCCATTCAACTTTATCACAAATTAAAACTGTAAACAAAGAAAAAACCATGCTTCAGTTTTCATTGACAAATGCAATCAAGAATGGTTGAAATATCATCTTCTAAGCGTATGCTATACACTATTAGATTTTAAATTCATCTGCTAGAGTGGCCATATAGGAGGAGAGATTTAGTAACTCGTGCTTGCATCCAACAAAATTAGAAATACCACCATTTCATTATGTGGCAAGGAGCAAAACAAAAGGCATAAGTTTCTATGAACTCTACTCAATTATTCCTTCACCAATGTTTAATCAAAGCATAGGTGTTGTCTACTCTCTGTTTATATTTTATATTCCAACAACACAAGACATTTGGACTAATCTCCAGCAAGCAGATAAAATTCTAGTTACCATACCAAGTCTTCAAAAACTTGACATGGATGACAATGGCTTCAACTGGTCAGTGATTTTTCAATTTCTACCTTGATGCTATAACCTTATTCTCAGTATTCTAATCATATCTGATATACTTATCAGTCAAGCATGATACAAGATCTAATTAGATTCTTAGCAGAGCTATAGAAAACCTTCCAACAAAATTGGTAGTCCTGGAGGTTCATATGATTAAGAGGATTCAAATAACAAGAGGGGTGGTCATGTCTGGATTGTCTCTCAGTAATTTAGATACCAACAAAGATGAGGATTTAATTTTCCACGTCTTAATCCTTTATTAACTAATTGCTTACATGGGTCATATTAGTAATGTCAATAGACATAGCCTTCAATTAAAATTTTTATTTCAAATAAAATGATAATGACTGAATTCCTCAATTTTATAATTTTGTTATCCCTTTGGACCTTTTATTTGATGATCAATTTCAAAATATGCTAGTGCAAATGCAATAAGCAGTTGTTTAAATATTGTAGCCATGAAAAGATACCAAGTTTAATCTATGAAATCATTCAACTAATAGTTGAGTTGTATTAATGAAGAAGGGGTATAAAAAGTTTACCTGTTCATGCCCTCGTAGTTTCATGAAACCTCTTAGTAGTTCCCGCTTGTAATGGCAATCACCACGTAGGTGACTTGCTCGTACCTTTTTTCACAATATCGTAAAGAAATACTAATTAGGGGAGAGAAATTCATCTTATAAATGAATAGGAAGAGTGTTAGATAGGAACCTCAGTCCAAGCAAGGTGAGCAAACAATTTCAGGTCATTTAATTTACATTAGTTATATTTTTTTCTTCTTTTTATATACATGTTCCTGAAAAATATTCTTCTAAATCAAAGTCACAACAAATGTATAAAAGCACTTTTGTTAGTGATTAGATTGACAAAACTACATATTTGAGATTTAAGTATGTACGTACATACTCACCATAACCAAATATAGCTGAGACAGTAGTGGCACCTAATACAGAGGAACAGACATACTTGTTGAACCCTCTAGGGTTGTCTCCGTTTTCCATGAACCTGTTGGCTGTCTGCGCTTTTTTCTTCCGAAGACTCTTTCAATTTTGATCTCCAACGTGTTCAAAAGCTAGTGAATAGTGATGATCTTTACGTGGACTCTAATACACATAAGTTTAAGAGTCATGACACCAACCATTTATTAATTTATATATTGTGTTCTGTGGCTTCTGTCAGCAAGCAATTGTTGCTTCATTTTCTGAGACGTTGCATTTTATGAGAAATGTCATCATGTATTATTATCTTAAGTTGTTGCCACCAGATCTTTAATTATAAATTCACCGGAATCAGGACAGTTTCAGCACAACTCTATGTTGTCATCAACAACACAGTCCTAGTTAACTAATTGCATTTAATATACCTAGCATTCCTCGTACAACAAAGTAAAAAAGCACACTGATTATTAGTACTATACCATTCATCAAGATCAAGCGTAAGGACAAAACCTTTTGCTGCAAAACTCTTTTTGCAAACAGTCCCTTCTCATTTGTAGGTAACGAAGAAGGCCACCCAATCTGCTTATTAGAGACAACAACAACAACAAAAGAATATGGCTTAACTAATGTTGGCAATGCAGAAAACTACTGAAAGTTAATAACAACCTTGCCTATTTATTTTTCCTTTTCTTTTTTTTGTTTATAATTCCAAGCACAGACAAAAGACTAACAACTTACTGGATTAAAATACAGAAATACCATTTTTTCCTCATCTCCAGCACTTCTCCTACAACGTCATTATAAAAAAGGTTTATAAGCAACGTAATCATGCACTGACAATAACTTGCAACACTCAATAGTGAAGACACTACAAAATTCAATGCAACAATTAACTCGAAACCAAAGCCAAGTGCAGCAAAGTCAATTCAACCACACATACACAGATAAGCAAGAGAAGACTCTAACTAAACAAAAAAAAACAAACACACTTGGAAAGATCGGAATAGACAGGTTCACTACGACTTCGACTTCGAGAAGTCAACAAACGCAGTGAGAGTGGAAAATGAAATGACTGACCTGTCGACTTCGAGAAGGACGGTGAGAGGAGTGGTGGTCGGAGGATGAAGATGTGAGTGTTCGTGGTGTTGCCAAGGAGTGGAGGGGACTGGAACAGACTGGATTCCAAACTCGCTACGATGGTTGAGGTACAGAGAAGATGGTGGTTCTTTCTCCTGTTGATGGTGGTTTCCGGTGCTTAGAGAAGATGGAAGGCACTGACTTGATAGAAATGTATTACGAAAGAAGGAGAGGAAGCTGCCCAGTGAAAATGGGCATAGATAGATATAAGGTCAAGTTTTAAAAACAATACTTTGCTACATAGACATATATTACGCCGATTGTAGACACCCTAAGTAATGAAATGGTGGAGACGGTGGTTCTTTCTCCCGTTGATAGTGGTTTCTGGTGTTTAGAGAAGATGGAAGGCGGTGCCTTGAGACAAACGTATTACGAAGGGAGGAGAGGAAGTTTTGCAGTGAAAAGGAGCATAGACAGATATTATGTGTATATTAATATGTTACTATGAATTCACATATGCTTTATTTATAAAAAAAATGTTAAAAACCTGTTTTGATCCCTTATAATAATTATTTATTTTATTTTAATCTTATTTTTATTTTTTGTCTCACTTTGGTTTTTAATAAATTAATTAGTTGTAATGTAGGATTTCTGTCTAAATTATTTAAACGGAATTAACTGTTGGTCACGTGAATGTCACGTAAATGCATAGGTGGATGTTACGTAGATGTTAATTTTTTTTAACACATTTAATTTTGCTAAAAATAAATTAATAATTTTATTATATTTATCCTATTAATTTTTATCATTTTATTCCTCTAATTTTAAATAAGTTGCAAAAAATTATTAAGTGACACTTAAATATTTCTTCAGAAAGAGAAAAAGGAAAAGTTATCATTCTATTTATAATATAATTGTATTTTATAAATATAAGTAATTTTAAAATTTTTATCATAAAAATATTTTCAAAATTATTATAGTTCTGGAACGGGCTATTCTGCATCCAGAATGGCCCATTCTAGTTTCAGAACGGACCGTTCTTTTCTACTCGTGGTGCTTAATTTTGCATCTGGAACGGCCCGTTTCAGATGCAAAATTAACACACCAAGTGTGCACCCATAACAGCCTATTCTGGTTCAAGGTGTTTTCAAGGAATTTGGCATCCACCTGTGCATCTACGTGGCATCTACGTGGCATCCACGTGGCCAACAGTTAACTCCGTTTAAATAATTTAGACGGAAGTCCGACATTGAAACCAATTAATTTATTAAGAACCAAATTGAGACCAAAAATAAAAGTAGGACTAAACTGAAACAAACAATTATATAAGGGACCAAAATAGGTTTTTAGCTTAAAAAAAATATTGATGTTATAACGAAGTGAGTAAAAAGTGTAATTATTATTGATATACTGGCAAATGAAACCTCAAAGTATAAACATGATTATTATATTACTAATATATATATATATATATATATAGCATATCAAGTGAGAGGAAATTTATTATGAGAGATGAGAGGGTTAAAATATAATCCTTAGATTAATCAAGTGAGAGAAAATTTGTGAGAGAAAATTTGAGGTTTAATCAGGTGAGAGAAAATTAATTTAAGGGTTATATTTTAACATCTCATCTCTCATAATAAATTCCCTCTCACTTGATATGCTCCCTATATATATATAAATTTAATATTTAATTGCAAATGTTTTAATTATAAATAAAACACACTAAAATTTCTATACACTTCAATGGATAATAATAAAATTAATTATAAATATTAAATTTAATAAAAAAATAAATTATCACAATAGATAAGTTAATTTAATAAGTGAGTTACACCAATAAACAAGTTGTTTTTTATTTAAATAGAATATATAAAGACACGAACTGTTGAATCTCACTAATATATAATAAAGGAATATACTATTGTGTAATCATTTTTAGTTTTTATTTTTAAAGAAATCTCAAATTTATGAGTTACTAAAAACAAATTCCATTATTAGAGATAGAAACTTGAGCCGACAACAATTATAATGTCACATACAAGATTAGTCATATATGGAAAAAAACAGGCCTTAAAGGGAAATAATAAATAGTCATAAATCCTTATTTTTAAGGGTTGTAATAGTATCTATATTAAGATAATTTATTCATTTGTTGTACTCTGTTCTGTTGTGCATCAATTAAGATAAACACTTTGTCTGTTTTTCTCTACTCCATGACAGAACTCTAACATGGTATCAAGAGCACTGTGACATCAACCATGACTTCTGCTTCTCAATTCGTTCCACAGACACTCCATACTCCGATGATAATAATTTCTCTCCTCTACTTGGACATTGTAACAATACCAATTACTAAAATACATGTTTAAGGTGTTTATGGCGCCACAAACAACAGCGAGGAAGAGAGCTAGCGCAACATTACCGACGTCCTTGGCACGATCATGAAGGGAAGAGTAGTGGTGAACAGAGTATAATCCTAGGGGGACACATGGAGTGATACGCTCGAGTTCTGAAAGGTAGAAGAGGTCGGAGGGGGGGTTTTCAATGATATTAAGAGGGATGAAAGATTGGATCTTAGTGATGTTGATGATGGTATTTGAGGAAGTGTCGTCGATGGAGTAAGAGGTAATTATAAATGCCCTGCAAGGACGTGCCTTTGCAGTACCATGACGGTGACAATACAAAGATAGGTCATGCCAAAGAGAGATTGAAAACTTGAAAAGATATTGAGTGTGAAGAGAAAATAAGATAACAAATTACTAGTTAATAGTTAATCTTATTAATAAAAATCAAAGATAGTGCATGTGTGTTCAATGTGAATGAGTTCCAATTTCTTAGGACAAGTTAGTTAGTAATTAAACTATCTTTTAAAAAGATAATCTTTCATAACTACTTTTGACTTTTCAACCTTGTTTGTTATAGTTATTTATCTTTGGTGTATCCGTTGTTTTTCTATTTTACGAGAATGTTACGTTGTAGAACTTCATTTAGGAAACAAATGTCGTTCGTTTTCTAATCTATGTTTATTTGTAAGAATTGTTTTCGGGTTATGCGATTTTCCATGATTTTTTTTTTTGAAATACAAATGATGCATAAATAAATAAGACTTTAATTATATAAAATGTTTATTTTTTATATTCCACTATCAACAAATAGAAATTATCTAGATATAAATTTTTTAAGCAATTAAAATAAGAATATGCAATCTTACTACTAATAGTAATAAATGATTGAATGGTAGTATTAAAATGATTTTACATTGTTATTAATTAAATTCATATAAAAATAATAATATAGGTTAAATTTCTTTAACGATTTGCAATACAATTAAATGTAACAAACAAAAAAGATTAACATATAAAACCTAAGAAAATATTCAAATTATATTTATTGTATAAAGATTTTTTAATTTTTAAAACCTGAAAAAATCGAAGTTAGGGAATAATTTGACACACCAAACGGAACCAAGCTCACATTGCCCTTTTTGTTTCATTCGTGTTTCTTAACTAGAAAGCTTCTCATGCCTTTTGCTAATTGAGGGTAGTCTTCAAGTAGTTTTTGTTTTGAAAGGGTGTCATCCTCCTTTTGTGGGGTCCACAACACCTCACCAGCCTTTAAGAAATTCAAGCTTCTGGTTATTATTAATGAAGAAATAACACTAATTATATAAAAATATACTAACTTAATGACTGATCTCTTACTAATAATTTGCTTGAGAGAAGGCTCCTGAGCTTTTGTAAGGCTATCTTCAAATCTTCAGCCCCATTTATGTTAGGAAGCTTATGTGCTCCTTTAGCAGCAACCAAGATTGTTATCTGGTATAAGTACATCTCAAGCATAAGAACAAACAATGCAAAAACTTTTCTTTTTGCATTGTTCAACTTTGACAAGAAAAAGGGATTTTAGAAGATACGTGTTATGGATTCAAAATTTTCAATCCAAAGATAAAAATGAAATAAATGTGTGCCTAATAAGGATCAAGCAATTGAGTTGGACCACATGCCTCTCTAGTTAATCTTTCCTAAGATGATATCTTGATACAATGAAAGCATAAAGCAGGTAAAGATCTTGCATCTTTGATATGTGGACATGTTGGTGAATAACGAGCCTATATGATAGAACATGGATTTTAGACGAGAAATAAAATGAATGAAACTGATTTAAACATTTTTTCCTATTTGTAAAAAAAAATTCAGATATATTTTTTTTTTATACTCTTTTTTTTTTTTTCTTTTTTCTCCTCTCATTTGTTGTCTGCAACTAAACAACGGATAAATGTTGAATAGTGATATATTCTAAAATAAACTGAGCACTGTTAACTGAGAAATCAGGGAGCAAAGCCTTTGTTACTATTGGGAAAATCATATTTTCCTCTTCTCCTACATACCAATATAGGTGTGTTAATGGCCTATCAAAATACATTTGGAAATGAGTTACATCTAGTAATATTTTCAAAATAAAATTGAGTTGATGCATCCAATTTGAAATCTTCACTTATGTGAACCCTAGTTAGATGATACAAATATGAGCAAGGAAGCATGAAAAAATTGTGGGACTAAAGCACTTGAAATTTTATAATGCTTAAATTAGGAGTGAAATGAAAGTTTTTGCTGTACACAAACAAAATTTTAATCAGGAATAGTATGTGCACAAAGAGATCATACCATACCACTATGTATTCGTTGCCAAACCCATTGAGAAGTCTCTCTTCTTCAAATATTTTCCTTCCCTCTTTAATCTCCTTTACATCAAACTGCAATAGACTATTAATTGGTTATAGCTATATTGCTGATATTATGCAAAATTATGATTTTTCTAATGGCTGAAATTGAAGTAGAGAACACTTTTTTTCTGTAATGCTCATCACAGTAAGCATTTTGCATGCTGAATTCCAAGAAACTGAAGCACATTTAAGATTAGCTTTTCAATAATCAGACCATACCATTGAGTATTCATTGTTAAACATATCATTCTGGGTTTTTGTACTTCTCTTTTCTGTATTGTTCAGATTAAGTAATGTCTCTTCATCAAATTTCGCCCTTTCTTCATCTGATAATTGATTATAGTATTTCTCCCCATCCTCTTTACTTCGCTTTAGATCCTCCTGCCAAAGATTGTTCACTAAAGATAACCTCTAAGAGTTACAATCTCCTAGCAATATAAAATTTAGATACATAGATACTAACTAATAACCCAACAACTAGCTATTTAAAACTAAGATGCATATATATTAACTTATAACCAACAATTGCTATTGCAATTTGACCTTGGTAGAAGGAATGGACTTACAAATGAATATCCTGCAATACAGTAACCAAGATGTCGAACCAAACTCTGTATTGTCTCTGTCACATGTCACATGTCAAATATCAAGTATGTCAAATACAAAGCCTTGCACAAATAATGAAAGTTCAACGTTAGCTAATTCATAGAACAAAATATTGATGTATAGAGAAAAAAGACCTTTCAAACTAGATTGTAATAATAACTAAGGTATACAGAATAAGAGGCAAGAAATTTCCTAGGAAAACCTTGACATCATAAAGAAATCTCCTCTTTGCACACTGAATCATAAAAGTCATCTCACCCAGAAGTCATAACATACACAAACATGAGCACAACTATGTACATGTTTTCACACACCATCGAATAATAGTGGTTTCCAACTTGTTCATGAATTATACCACTAGATGATTTCTTAGGAGTGTGCAAGAAGCGTTATTCCCATAATAATAGTGCTCCCTGAACTTGATCAGCTACAACTAGTAGCCATGTCTAAGGAAAAAGAAACTCAAGGAAATGAAACCTCCCTCCAACTTAATCCACACCAATTGACCAAAGTCACCAAACAACATAAATGCATTATAACACCTATTTTCACATAGGTTCAGCAAAACCATATAAAAACTATCTCACAAGACCCACATCGTGACTTTTTGTTCCATGGGAATCAAACACAACAATATTAAGGGAATTTATAACATTCACGCACCCTATTCAACCAATTGAGTTAGATTCCTTTGATGACCCACATCATGATGAGAAGAATATAACAAGCAATTCCTAAAACTACCTGTCAATAGATAGCTCACACCATCCCGAGAGGATGTATCTGCAGTTTCTGCAATCCTAGTAAGATCCTTTTTTATTGAGCTTTCCATCCCACTGGACATCGCAACCTTAAATAAGACACAGAAAAATATGATTAACAAAAACCCTAAACAAACCCACTTGAGCCGATGCCTTTCATAATGCATGTTCTCTTACACTTCACAAGAATATATCATGCTTATAGTGCATGCCAAAATTAACAAACTAGTAAGTAATTACACTTACATAAACGGAGCACAAAAGCAAGCATTATCCTAAATCTAAATCCCATCTATTGAAGCTATTTATAAATGTGAGACAGCAAACACTTGTACATACTCAGCACAAAACTCATTAGTCAAAGATTCATAGGTAGTAGTTGAAGAGGGATCACAGAAACAAATGTTACTGACCTGAAGCTTGAGTACAGTAACTGAATTTCCTTTGGTGTCTTTATAGTATCCAAACAAAAACATACCCAACATGAAGATCAAAAACAACACGGGCACTCCGCTGTGACTTCCCTTTGCAAGCTCAGCATCAGGAGAAGGGACATGATTATCATAATGATGCACCATTGCACGTTCTGAATCACTAGTGTATGATTTTGAGGAAGAAGACTCTGAATCCGAATCGAAGAAACTCCCTCCCATCACACCTCCAGAGGAGGCCCAAGCCATATTAAGGTTGCAAGTGAACAACAACAGCAAAAGTACAAACAATGCAATAGCACTAGCAGTGACATATCTTCTCTGCAACGCCATTTGTCTTTCCAATAGACCAATACCAATGCAAATTAAATAAAGTCCTGGATTCAACTAAATGTGTTTAGTGAAGAACTTTCTAACTCTGCATGTAATTGAATCAAATATTAATTCTAATGAATAATGATGAGGAAAAATGATGTCCTTTTTCTAAAGCATATTTATTTTGTAAAGGGATGTCTAAGATTTAATATGGAGATAGTAATACGGCCAAAAAGATTTATATAAATAGGGGCAACCCTAAGCTTGAGAGGTTGAATTAAGTTAAAATTACTTTCTAAAATTTAAACCGGAACAATTGTTATTGGGTCTATTGGACACCTAAATTCTAAGATTTAGATCAGAATATGTCAGAGAATCAGAGGGATGACTCCTGCACCCAGTTTATTATTCTTGCATCCATCATCATTGGTCCGGAATGAGTGTTCCAGAACACATGATTGGTGCAATATATACTAAGCTAGGTGCAAAAAACAATTCTCCAGAGAGATTGGGGATCATTTTTTTTCCTTGAGGTTAACTAATAAGATCATGAACAAAAATCAAATGCAACAATAATGGAGGCAGTTATCTTATGCACACCAATACTCATCTAATACGTAGAACTGGTGTACAACATAACAAGTGACAACATCAAGGAGAATTGAGATGTAATAATTCATATGGAATGATTAATAATCAAAGTATATTCATTACATATATGAACAAAGACAAATTGTAAATATAAGCAATTCATCACTTCACAATATTATTATTATTATTATGAATTACCGAATGAGTGCGAGTCATTGACGACACACGCCAAGCTTAGAAGAGAAGATATGAATTCGATTCCTTCATGAAGAACAAAATGTCAAACGAAAGGTCAAACACAGGGACCTTGAAATGGTGGTGACCAACGATTGATGAGGAAACAAAACGTCAAATGTTAACGTCGTTTTGGGCCGAATGAGAAACATATATTAACTTGGCCGGTGCGGGTATTTTAGACCCGACCCGGGTCCGTTTGAAGAGAAAAAAACATTGCCGTTGCCATTTTTATGTGGCGAAGAGAGAGAGAGATTCTTGAATTTTGGAAGTGTGCGAGAGAGAGAGAGAGAGAGAGAGAACAGCGATGGCGAGGCGAGGCGAGACTCGGAACGAGTCGTTATTGACTCGGGTGGTTGGGGCGGTCTTCGCCTTCGTGAGACACGCCGAGTTTGAGATCCTCTTCTTTCTTTTCTTCTTCGTCGCTTATCTCGTCTTCAAAGACATCGTAAGTTCGCACTATAACCTTCTTCTCGTCCTTTTCTGAATACCCATTTGTGCCGTTTCCTCAAATTTTCCTTCTTTTCTATATGGGCATCGTGTCTGTGTTTCCATGTTCATGTAATTAAAATTACGCTCAAATGGGGATCTCAATTTTTAAGGACCCTGTTATTGTATTCTTTGTAGGTTCAGTATGTTTCTCGTGAATGAATAATTCAATTAAAGTTTTAATCATTGGATAGTCACAGCGTATTAGGGTTGTCTATCTCCTTGATACATGAGAAAATGGTTTATTTTATTTTCCTTCGTACTAATTTGCTGAGGTTTCTCTGGATGGATACCCCTTCTGGTCAAAAGATCTTAAAATTATATCTGTGAAATGTGTTACTTTGTTTTTGTTGAAATGATATGCCTACGGCTAAAGTAGTCACCCACGGGATGTGATGTAAACTATAAAACTAGATTCAGTATGAAATTTCTAGTTTAATTAATAATCTGGTCCTTGTATTTGCGCCAATTTATCGTTTTAGTTTCTATGCCTAAAAGTTTTAGTGATCTTTTTTAATGTTTTAGTCCTGTTAGATTTCTGATTCTGTAAAAGTCCACAAAAGGTTCTGTAAAACTGCCAGAAATAATTTCGATATTTTGTGACAGTTTTACGGAACCAGAAATCTAACAACAAAAAAAAAAGATATTCACTAAAACTTTTAGGTGTAGAAACTAAAACGATAGTTGGCATAGTGTAGGAAGTGGAACCAAATGATTAATATAACCAAATTTCATTAAGCCCTGCTACTATTTTGGCTTTTAGTATTTGATGGTTCAATCCATTTGAAAACTGGAAGAACTTTTACAGGATTTATTTCAGCTTGTGAAATTGTTCTTTAGTTTATTTCAATTAATGTTATAGTCAAATTTACCACAGAAGCTCTCATGTAATAAGAGATTATTAAATAAGTACTTTTAACAAGCTGTTTACCTAAACGCGTTCCTAAATGCTTAACATGGCACGTTTCTCCATCTAAACTGCCTCTCACCCCGAAACTCCCCTAATATCTGCCCCATTTTAATTTTCTAATAGTATGTGTTTACATCAATTGCAGACGTCAAGGCCTGAATACAATCAACTGTTTGTAAAGAAGCCCGGTGGACCAGAGTTTTGGCCTTTTTAGAAGAGTTGATGCTTGGTCAGTTTGGATGTCTTCGTCCATGGAGGTATTCTTAGCACACCATGCAATGATTTGTGGATTTCCTTTTGTATTTGTATCTACATGTAATTTATAGGCACATGTGAAACTTTCAAACTACAATATTTGTACAATGTTCCATTCCACTTAGTTATAGCAAAATCAAGTAAAAAGGTCTGCAGCACTTTTCTTTTTTTGGTGTCTCTCTATTTCTTTTTGGTGAGGCTTGCTTTCTCATTCGATTCTCCTTTCCCCTAGCCTAGGATGGAAGTGCTGAGACTGGGATGGCCCTCCACGATCTCAAATGTTGTTTACAGTTTATTGTGTTTCTTAATCATTATCTTAAAGTAGATGACATATATGTGCTTTAGGATGTGTTGAATATGTAATCGAAACCTTTTCACCTGAAGAAAAATCTTTAGGGAATGGAAAAGTCTTTAGGTGACATCTTTAGGGGATGTTGGTTTTATCGTTTTTCTAATTTCTAATTTCTTCCTAAGTAGAAAAATGAAAGATTACGTTTGGTTTTATAGCAAGTTATCAAACTGGATATTTAGAGATCATATTTAATTTCTTTTATGTTGCATAACAGTTCTTTAATCGGGTGGTTTAAATCCGGATTCTGAGTTTTCTTTTAAATAAATAAAACATAGAGTTTTTGTAAGGACAGTAACTAAAACTTTTTGTTCTTCGTTTCTATCAAAACAATATCTATTTGTGTAAGTTAAATATGGTTCAATTATTAAATCTTTGGTGCAAATTTATTTTAACAAATTCTCTCATCAATCTATTGTTATCAATTTTCATTACTACTTGGTTGTTTATCTAAGTTGATGAAGCTATTAACATTCTTTGTTTTAAGAGATTTTCATTGTTAAAGTTTATCTAAGCTGATTAAGCAGTATGACATTCTCTGTCCTTTGAAACTAAAATGTGACGAATGTAAGAGAAAGATGTTTTTTCATCTTAATAGCAAATTGTGTTAAGGTATTACTTTTCTATTTTTTTCTTGGATGGTTCCTTCTACGAAAGGCAAACTAATACTACTATCTATTTGTGAGATGGTAAAATGCAAACTAGTCCGTATTCTTTACAACACAACTAGGACTCTCCATTACAGTGAACAAAGATGAGATCAAAAGCAAACAAAATTATTTAAGTGATTATGAATTTATGTCACAAATATGAATACAAAAATTATTGAAATAAAAAAAATGATATCAAAGTTATATCAAACAGTTTGTTGTAATAAGAGAAAGTGTTAATGAGTCATGCAAGCCATTTTCAAACATGTTTTATAAAGTTCTTCCGAACATCGTATAAAATTAATAATCCGGCAAGAGCAGTTAAGCTTACATCTGCTGAACAAGCACAAACAAATAACAATCTTTTTCAAAGATGTTATACCATGAAACTTTGTAAATATTTTAACAAAGGCATTTTTAGAACATAAGTCAAACTTAACATCATAAATGACTGACTTTTGTAAAACTCTAGTCAGTCTTCCTTGGCCATCTCTGATATCTTCTCTACTGGAACTTTAGCTACATCACTGCGTACTCCAATATCAGAAACATATCGGCTAACACAATACATGCCACATCCAACCAATGCAAGACCCCCAAAGCTAGCTGTCATAAATCTAAGTGGTGAAGAAACTACAGCACTTGCGGCAGCCATGCAAGATGTTGCTTGTCCACTCCGCCCCACACTGATGTTTGTGACGAGTAAACCTGTTTTGCAGTAAATAGCAAAGTCTTCACAGTTATTCTTGAAGGCATGGTAGCCACCAAATCCATTCTCAAGAAGAAACAAAGCACGGTGAAGGACATGCTCAGTTGGATCAGAAGGTGCAGTGGTGCAAGTGCCTCCTCTAGCTTTGGCTAGGAAAAATGCAGGTGACACACCATACTCAAATAAGTATAGATAACCACCAGAAAGAAAACAATCCAAGCAAGAACATATGACACCATTACTCCTTGTTCGGTCACCACATCTTGGGCATGGAGTGTCAGAAGAAGCATGAAGGGGTGGTGAGCTTATAAGAAGACGGTCAAAGACTGTTCCTCTTCCGATCTCTTCTCCTACTCCCCTGGTGAAGTGGATCACCATTCCCTCACCTACATATATTCCTGCTATCTTACCAGAAGATGAAATTTTCAATAACATTCATCATTTATAACTTGATAAATTACACAGCAAAATGCATTTTGATTCTGGAATTGTTCTGAATAAAATCTTTGTTACTCTGAATTCTCTACTAAACAAATTTGAGATTTTCTGGAAATTGTTTTTTTTTTTTCTGAATGAAACAAATCTCTGTCGAAAGCTATAAAAGTAATTCTTTGAGATACTTAGCTCTGTTCAAGGAGCAGACTTCCAATAAATATTTTTTATGTACACAAATCTATAAATACTTCAGACTACATGCTGAAGGGTCAACGTTATCTCTGCATTTTTTCTTACCAATGTTATCTGAGCATTAATCTCCCACTAATTTGCAAATTTGAAATGGATGGTGCAAAAATGCTACAAATTGTTTTTAAAATATGTATTGGGTGTCAATGAGACTTAAAATTGAGATTTAAGAAAAACACTTGAAAATGAATGAATCTGTATAGAAATTTGCAACATTAGAGGAAAAAGAGGAGTAATAGAGGAGAAAAGAGATGACCGTGATGGGCATAGATGTAAGCCTGTCTCCAAGAGTAGATGTGATCGCCAGGTTTCAATTGTTGACGATCAATCTTGTTGGAAAGCACTCCCATTTTCCTCTGATTATTGGTTACCAAATATGCCAACCACAACTGGATTATCAGATTCAGATATGTGTGTGTGTAGGCTTTCAATAGATGAAGAATGGGAAAATGGATAGTGAATGCTATATATCTATATTTATATATGAATGAGAACCAGGTTCTTGAATTACAACTCAAGGAACCGCCTTCTTGCCTTCCACTCCTTTCACTTTCTTCGATATCACATTTATCACCTACGCTCCATATTTATTAAATTTCAACGTTAATGCACATATTTTTTTATATGAGAATTATAACAAAGATTCTCAGAATTCTATTTCAATTCCCCACTATTAGGTCTGACTATTAAACTGACTTTAATAATTGTAAAACATTAATATATATATATATATATATATATATATATATATATATATATATATATATATATCTATATATATAGAGGGGGTTATAATTATACCGGTGTAACTTTTACCAAGTGTTACACTGCTTAATAACTTTATATTAAATGTAAATTTTGTAAATATAACCGTTAGATTGAAAGTTCAAATCTCTTAGATCATATATACAAAATTTTACATTAATCTAAGATGATTTGATACTTCATTTTTATAAAACAAAATTGACGTAATATATTTATTTTAAAATATACAAAAATATGAACACTTTGATCACCTTCAAATTGTTGTTCAATTTTCTCAAAATTTGATATACACATATAAAGAGATATGAACTTTCAATCTAACGGTTGGATTTACAAAATTCACAATTAATATAGAGTTATTGAGCGGTGTAATACTTAGTAAAAGTTATACCGGTGTAATTATAATCCTCTCATATATATATATATATATATATATATATATATATAGGCATGGCAACGGGGCGGGGCGGGGCGGGGGCGGGTTTTACGTTCCCCATCCCCGATACCCGCCGGGGATAAAATCTGGGTCCCCATTCCCGCCCCACCCCCCGCCCCCGTCCCTTTTTTTTCTTCTTCTTTTTTCTTTTAAGTAAATATGAAAAATTTAAAAAAAAATAAAAAAAAGTAAGATAATATAAATTTTTACATATAAATATTTCTAATTTTGGTTTATATATATATAAAAATAATTTTTTAATTATATTATTAAGCGGGGCGGGGGGCGGGGGGCGGGGGGCGGGGGCGGGGGGCGGGGGCGGGGTGGGTATTAACATCCTCGCCCCCGCCCCTGCCCCCGATTTTATCAATCGGGAAAAACCCGAACCCGAACCCGAACCCGATAAACACTGGTTTTTCCCATTCAAATCGGGGTGGGTTCGGGCGGGTACCCACGGGGCGAGTTAGATTGCCATGCCTATATATATATATATATACGGGGAATGTTAATATACTTCCACCTATTTTTTAGTGGGAGTATGTTAGCAATCTACACCAAAATTTTAAGACAAAAAAATCACCTTTTTTTTTGTTAATTTATATAAAGGATATTGTAGTAATTTAATTTAATTTTAAATAAAAATTAAATATTTTCTCTCTCTTACTAATTTCTTTCACTAAGTCATTTATCTCTCCTATTAAATTCCTTCTTCAACTCATTTCTCTTTCTTATTAAATTCTTTATCTAACTTATTTATTTCTCTCTTATTAAATTTCATCTTTAACTCATTTCTCTCTCATCTCTCATGATGTCTCCCCCTTCTCTCTCTGAACAAATAAAAATTAATTAATAGAAAAAATAAATGAATTGAAGAATGAAATTAATAAGAGAGAGAAAATATTTTATTTTTATTTAAAATTAAATTAATTTACTATAATATCCTTTGTACGAATTAATTAAATCAAAAGAAATAAGTGGTCTTTTTGTCCTAAAATTTTGGTGTAGGTTGCTAACATACTCCCACTAAAAAATAAGTGGGAGTATATTAGCATTCCCCTATATATATGTGTGTTTGTGTGTGTGTGTGTTAAAAGAAATACACTTACACTATAAGTAAGTCTTAATAGACTTACTTCACTCAATAATTTATATTTTATATTAAATTTTAATAATTCAACTATTAAATTAAGAGTTCTTAATGTATATAGTAGGTCTACAATTTTTTTAAAAGATTAAAAATATATGATATTTCGTTACATAAATTCAAATTAACGTATAAAATATTTTTATATCTATCCGTCAATTTGAACTAATAAAATGAGGTATCTAATATTTTTTTTAAGAATTTGAAGACTTTTATGTAATAAGAATTTTTAATTTAACAGTTGGATCATTAAATTTTGATATAGAACATAAATTATTAAATGAAATAAGTCTAAATAGATTTATTTTTTCAATAAGTGAACTCTCCCTCCCTCTATATATATATATATATATATATATATATATATATATATATATATATATTTGATACTTATGATTTTTTTTTAATTTTTACAGCTATTTGATGGTTAAGATAGGAAATATTTCCTCTAGTTGTTATTATAAAACCTAAAATTTTGAATTGATTTGGTATTTTTTTTTATAAGACTCAATCCATTATTTCTAAAACATTAATTTTGACTTTACAAAATTATCATTATTAAATGCATTTTTAAATTCAATAAATAAATTAAATTCATTTAATGTATGTCTCTTAAAATATAAGTAATCTCCTATTTTTGTTCTTAGAATGCAAAAATTTGAAAACATATAACGTCTAATTAATTTAGGGACAGTTTTGGAAAGAAGAAGTAAAATTTTAAAGCATATTTATTAATCATAACCAAAAAACCTAAATTTTTGTAATCTTGATAAATTTATCATTTGGGTCTTATAATAAAGATTGAGAGGAATATAAAAGTTGGGTTAATTATATGATAAAGGGTATTTGACAATGGTGACAATAATCTACTAATAGTAATAGTAAAGGTGCTAGTAATAAATGTAATGATGGTGGTGACAAAATTTTTAATAATAATAGTAACAATGATAATAATAGAAATAACTATGATGATAGAAGTATGTGATAATTTTATTTGTAAATTTTTAATCTAAATTATTTGTTTTAATTTAAATGTTAAATTGAACATTTTTATTCTCATATAAAATGACATTTTCACATTATACACTCCCTATCAGCATAGTTCTAAAATTAGTACACAAATAATTATTTCTTAAATTTATTTTTGAACCTTTGCACAACTAAGAATAGATTTTAAATTTTAAAATGCAAGTAAACAAAAATTGCCTTTATCATTTCAAAATAATTGTCGCGTAAAATTTTTGTACAATAATCGAGGGAATATTTAAATACTCTTAATTATAACAAAATACAATTACCTTTGATTAATTACACTTTATTAATCTATTTTCATAGGTATTAAAAAATAAACAATAATGATAATAATAAGTTTGACGCCTCCTAAAATTTTTAAATAATGGATAACTAAATTAAATATTACTTATGATAAACTCCATGGTATATATAAGAACAAAACACTTTTAATGTTTTATATTATTATTATTATTATAAAAAAAAGAATAGGAAAAAAAAAAAAAAAAAGGTGAAGGAAGGTGAGGAGAATTGTGAAAGAGAGATCTGAGAGTTAGAAAGAAAATGGGTTTGCAGAATGGCGACTTAGAGAAGGAGGAGGAGGAGGTAACGGAAGCAACATCAGGGGAGAAGGCGTTTGAGGGGAAGGCGGTGCCACGATGGGAGAAACAAATAACTGTGAGAGCAATGGTAGTGAGTCTAGTGTTGGCAGTGTTGTTCACGTTCATCGTCATGAAGCTCAATTTAACGACGGGAATTATTCCCTCGCTAAACATATCAGCAGGCTTGTTAGGGTTCTTTTTCGTCAAGATGTGGACAAAATTGGTCGCTAAAGCTGGAATCATAACGCAACCATTTACTCGTCAGGAGAACACAGTTATTCAGACATGTGTTGTCTCAGCCAGTGGCATTGCCTTCAGCGGTAATTTCATTTCTTTCTCTCTTGCATCCATCCTACCTATTCAATCAAATTCTCTTTTTCAGTTTTCTTTTATTCAATGAGACATTCAAGGTCGCTACCTAGTTTGGAAATCTTCAAAACGGGAAATGAAAAATGCAAGTCACGTTCATATATTCGTGAAACCGTTACGTACGTGATAGATCTCATCAAGATCTTCTTCTAGCATCATAAAAGCTTGGTGCAAGTATTTTAGGCCTTGTTTTAACTCAAACTAATTAGGGTTTTATTTTACTAATTAGTGTTAAACTTTGATGTTGGCCTTTATTAATTTGATCGTTTAGTAAAAGTGAAATTTTAAGTTTGATCGGAAAAAGTCTCAAACAACACGTAGAATTTTTTTTTTTTTTTTTAAATTAATGTATGTATTTTTTGTTAATATAGTTTTTTATATTAAAATTAGTTTAATTTGTGGGTTACTGGATTTTAGGATGGCGGTTGCATGCATCTTGTGAATATCAAGGGCAATGATATTCATTCACGCTCATTTTGGAGTGAATTGAGGTGAAAATAGAAATAATAAGGTAATGTGATGCAGAAGTGAGATGAAAGAAAAGAGTGAATCTATGATGAGAAATATTTAATGAGAAAATTAATATGGACGTCTTGATATATAAATATCTCGTTATCATTCTATTTTTATAATATATTTCTTATATTATATCATGTTGTATTACTTTGTTTAGTTTGTTATATTTTTATTTTTACTTCTATTTCTTCTCTCCTTTTATTTTTCTTTTTCTAAATATATATTAGCAAGTCAGTGTTTGTAAATCATTTTTCATGTTGGAATTGTTGTCACATTTTATTTTTAATTTAATAATTATTTTTTATATTATGTTGTATGTGTTGTGTTGTGCTGCCTGGGGTCAGAAAAATCTACCTCTTGACCTTTTCGAAAAGTGGAAAGTGGAAAGGACAAACACCTCTTTCATCTTATATTATATTATATGCCTTGCGTACGTGCTTCTTTAAGTATTTTAATTTATTTTAAAAATAATTAAAATACAATCTTCAATTAAAATATAAATATTTTTTTATATTTTCATTGAATCATGAATAATTATGTATTAAACTTATTGACTTTTATAATAATCATTTTAAACGTTATATATGAAATTATTTCTATTTATTTGATAGTGTAAAAGTCTTTATATTTTGTACATAGAAATTAAATTCTTATTTTAAACTATAATCATTTTTAAAAAAATATTTTATTTAGTTATTACTATCTCACTTAAATACTGAAATAAATTTATAATTATATTTTAACTTTTTCTAATGGGAGGAAAAGTATTTTATATTCGGACGACAGACATTATTCCAATCTAATTCAGAAATAATAATATGCATGTTTAAAATATAAAATACGGAGTATTTTATAAGGACGGTCCAGTACTTCACCTTTGATAAACTTGGCCATATATGCGTATTGAGATTTTTCATGTCTCACTTTCCATGATATTAAAGTAGAAATAACTAAATTGAGATGCGTAAAACAAGAGAGAATTCAAGTTTTCAAATTACTTTTCTGTCATGTTAATTTATAATTAAATCTTCCCTTATATATATATGTTGACTAATAAAATTTGACCTGCTACAACTCCATGCCCTTTCAAGATTATGAAATGATAATCACAAACGTGACATCTTCATTGAGATGAATTGGAAGTATATCTAATTTGGAGAATAAAATTGTAATTCTAACCAAAGAATAATAATATTAACTGTACCTAAAGAAGAACTGCGTTGAAGTAACTAACCACGTTATGATTAGATACTTAAACACAGTTCTTCTAACTTTATCACTAAATAACTAATCATGTTGTCAATAAAACAATACATCTTGTAACTTTATGGTTCTTTTAAAACTTTGCATGCATGCACTTTGCTACGAAGTTTACAAGACATTCTTACCATTTTTAAACACATTTTTTCCAGTTTATTAAATTATGATTTAAATCTTTGGAGTTTTAGTATCTTAGAATTAATAACTACTTTTTGCTATTAGGGTTGTAAGAATTTTTGAAGTTGTATATTAGTCTACCCATCTTTCCCGCCAAGCTGAATAGTGTTGTATCTACTACCTTTATTAGGTTTTACATTGATTTGAGAAGAATACTATGCTGAAATTGTAGGCAATGCTCTGATTGCAATTATGATGGAATGAAGCTTCTTTTGTTGTTGACTGGATTTGCTTGAATATATAGGTGGTTTTGGTAACTACATCTTTGCAATGAGTTCAGAAATTGCAAAACAATCTCCAGAAGATAGCACTAAGCAGAATATTAAGGAACCAGGTTTAGGATGGATGATAGCATTTGTATCTGTCGTTAGTTTTCTTGGCCTTTTTTCAGTGGTTCCACTTCGGAAGGTATAAAAATCTGACGACACCAAGTGATGAACAATGTATTCACGGAAAAATATATGATCAAAGAATTAGTTTTACCATCATTCATTAATTATAACCAGAGCCATTATAATATAGGATAAAGTTATAATTTCAATGTCTAATTTTAAATTTGCTTGCATGCCATTTAGTTCTTGTGCATGTTAAATTCTACTTTTCCTTTTAATGTTCGTTTTTAGATTATGATCGTAGACTTCAAATTGACATATCCTAGTGGTACTGCAACTGCCCATCTTATCAATAGTTTTCATACAACAGAGGGTGCCAAATTAGCTAGGTAAGGATTCGTGCCTTTGTTATTGCATAAGCTTCTTTCTCTTTATAAATATATCAATAAGATGCTTTCAATTCTTGTCTATTTTAGGAAGCAAGTATATGTGCTTGGAAAGTTCTTCTCCGTTAGCTTTTTATGGGGTTTCTTCCAATGGTTTTACGGTGCTAGTGATGGATGTGGATTTAAAAGCTTCCCTACATTTGGTCTAGAAGCCTATGAAAAACAGTATGTGACTCACTATATATTATTTGAATAAAGAAAAAAATCAATATGTGAAATAAAATTAGAAAAAGAACTTGAAGGGTATCTATTATTACATTATAACATATAAAATTGGAGGCACTAACTTGATTTTACTTAAATCCTTAAAAGGAGAAACAGAAAATTATGTCATTTACCTCTTTTATTTTAATAATAAATCAAATAAAAATATTAAAATTCAGTATTTATTATAAGTTTTGTGTATGTATTTTAGTTCCTTTTCTATCAATTATTTATCTACATAACAGGTTCTTCTTCGACTTTTCGACTACATATGTGGGGGTTGGGATGATATGCCCATATATAATCAATATATCTCTTTTGGTTGGTGGAATTATCTCTTGGGCTATCATGTGGCCTCTCATTGAAGATAGAAAAGGAGATTGGTACTCTGCAGAGCTCAAGCAAAATAGTTTGCATGGCCTTCAAGGTTACAAAGTAAGTTGTTTTTTACAATTAAAAAATTCAAAAGCTGTGTTTCATTGTGATCAAAGTTACATGGATAATATTCCAAGAATTGACTAAGAACATTTGCTACTACAATAAATATTCAAATTATTTGCAAAAATGAACTTTCTTGATTAAAATATCAACAAATTGGTCATGAGTTATTGATAAACAATCATTTTATACGTAGTTTTCGTGTTCAGTAATCACTCTCTCAAACAAGATAGAAATTTGTAGACACACAAGTAATTCAATCACTAGGGCCTTATGTTATACTCATAATTAGGATTGTATTGTTTATTTTGTAATTTGACAATTTTAGTTATTTGCATTGAAAGTTATTTTGTGCTTTCTTTAAGTTATTTTAGAAAAACAATTACTTGAATCTTTCCAACTTTTTGAGAAAGCATTTTTACAAAAAAAAAATAATAATAAAACTTATTTCCTGACATGCATATAGTTTGAATTAACACTATGAAACTAACTTTGTTAAAGTTGTGGCAGATTATAATACAAGTATTAAGAGGGTAATGAGACCCTTGAAAACATCTAGTGATGAATAAGTTGGACAAAATTAGTACATTTAGTATCAATAATATGACACTAAAGTATCATCCTATTGTTAAGTAAATGGTATGGTAGCTAATTGAATAACATATCCTCATGTTGATTATAATAATGTACCTTTTAACAACAGGTTTTCATAGCAATAGCAATGATTCTTGGTGACGGCTTATACAACTTTATCAAGGTTCTTGGTCGTACTATTTTTGGTCTGTATAACCAATTTTCAAAAAAAAACTTGGACACATCTAGTGACTCACCTTCGTCGCTTTCATATGATGATCGGTGTAGAATTGATATGTTCCTCAGAGACCAAATTCCTGCCTGGTTTGCTATTGGTGGTTATGTTATTATTGCAATAATTTCTGTTGTTGTTGTTCCCTGCATCTTCCACCAGCTCAAATGGTATTATATTGTTGTGATTTATGTGATTGCACCAGCATTAGCATTTTGTAATGCCTATGGGTGTGGACTAACAGACTGGTCTCTGGCATCCACTTATGGAAAATTGGCCATCTTCACAATCGGTGCATGGGCAGGGGCCGCTCATGGTGGTATTCTTGCTGGTTTGGCTGCATGTGGAGTTATGATGAATATTGTGTCCACAGCATCTGATCTGATGCAGGACTTCAAAACAGGTTACATGACATTAGCTTCACCAAGGTCCATGTTTGTGAGCCAAGTTTTTGGAACAATCATGGGATGCGTTATATCTCCTTGTGTTTTCTGGCTTTTTTATAAGGCCTTTGGAAACCTTGGAGTCCCTGGCTCACAATATCCTGCCCCTTACGCTATTGTTTACCGTAATATGTCAATATTGGGAGTAGATGGCTTCTCATCTCTGCCAAAATATTGTCTACTCCTTTGTAGTGCGTTCTTTATAGCAGCAATAATTATTAATCTTATTCGAGATTTGGTTGGAGAAAAGTGGGCCAAATTTATTCCTGTTCCTATGGCTATGGCAATACCCTTTTATATTGGAAGTTATTTTGCCATTGATATGTGTGTGGGAAGCTTGATCTTATTTGTTTGGAAGAAGGTTGACAGGGTTAAGGCTGATACATTTGGATCAGCTGTAGCTTCTGGTTTGATTTGTGGGGATGGGATTTGGACACTTCCCAGCTCATTTCTGGCTCTGGCAGGAGTGAAGCCACCTATCTGCATGAAATTTTTGTCCAGAAAGGTAAATGCAAAGGTGGATGGATTCTTAGGATCTTGAGGCCACCCTGTTAATTTTATGTATCTTTTTGTTTGAAGATATACATTAATTTTAGCAACTTTTTAGCTAGATACTCTTACGTCAGTCAACCCCTCCGATGTTTAGATGTTACTGTGTATGGACCAGACCTACTTTTATCGGTTTCATTTTGTGAATTAACATGAATATGAAGTGTTTCAACACGTACAGAACATATTTTTGCACCAAAAATAGCACAATAAAATTTTCAAATTATTGCCAGCATTGAACATCACTATTATCAGTTAGTTTAAGGCGTATTACCCTCCTATTATATATGCTCTAATAAAAAAATTCACCAATAATTCAGCTTTAAAGAATAACGGTAATAAAACCCAAATTCGATTAAGATAAAATCTTAATTTAGTGAAATAAACTGTACTGTTGCAAAGTCCATGAAATTAATTGGATAATTGTATGTTTATTTATCAGATTTAACGATACCATTTATCTTAGTACTCGAACAAAAAGCTTTTCAACCTTAAATATTTATATCTGGTTAGAACTTAAAAACCAATTTCTTGTGACAGAATCTGCACCTTAAAGAGTGTAGAAAAACCTATCAAGATTTAAAAGGGAAAAAAAAACTCAATTCTCCAGATTCAATAATTATTAGAAGGTCCAAAATCCATATTCATATACACTTAAATGACAATGATCAAGCCAAACGAGAATCTGGAGTTGCGCTTTCATTAATAAAAGATACGAACACTCATTTATCGCCTTCAAACCACCGTCTAACAAGTTCAAAGTTTAATTAGCAGAGTTTAATGTGTAAGTAGATAAGATATACATATCGACCTAATTATGTACATGTACTACGGAATTACATGTTAATTTCTACTCTTCGAGCTGCTCCGCTCTAAATGGTCTGCAGCCTCGCTTAATGCATGGAGACACATTTTCTTCACCTATAGCACACAGAAATTAAAAGAAAAAAGACAATATTGGTTACCATACCATTTTTATGACACGAATAAGGGAGAGATCATATACACAACAATGCCAACTATTCAAATTAGCCCAGATGTATGGTTTATGGATGTGAACGATAGATACCCATGTTAAGCGAGAAACAGAGTTGCTGTAACTACTATACTTCAATTATACTAATCAATGTAGTGAGGTACATGAACATGACAACTTGACACAGATTAGTCGTAGAAGTAAAACTGCACAATACAAAAATTTGCCCGCACTTTGCAAATAAATCTGTTCGAACAGTGCCCACTTTTAATAGCATCAATTATATTTGTTGCTTTTTCATTCTTGAATGTGATTAAAATCAAGTTGTAATAATGACAGAACCGATTGATTGGTATTATAACTACAGTCACAATTACTAGAACTATATTTGGACAAAAATAAAATTACAACCCATGCCCCATTAAATTGGTCCAAATGCAGTATGCAGTAGAAACAACTTCAAAACCATGTAGTTTTTCTATATAACCTATCAAATCCAGATATCCTTTTATCAAGGTTGACTCATGCTACCCAGAAAGCCATACTTATTCTATATCATGACGATCATAGTTTAAGTGGCCAAATAGATTGGCACAACATAATGAGGGGAAAATTATACATACATATACATATACATACATACATATATATATATATATATATATATATATATATATATATATAAGTCTAGAGTGATACATGCTATAAGAATGCATACCCCAAGTCTGTCTTCGTTTGCTTTATGGCTTGATGGAAGAGTACGAAATTCGTTGGTCAGACGAATACATTCTTGGATATTTTCAGGGGAGACAAAGTCTAGAGCAACCTTTATGCACGACTGCCAAAAACCATCAATACAATGTTAATGTCAATAACATTACAACTAAAAAGTAATTAACATGGAAAAGGGAAGACAGGCATGCATTTGTTGTTGATAGGCATGGTTTGAAAGACCCACATCAATTAGTAACAGCGCAAAATAGAATCAAGACATAAATGGACATAATTTAGAATTGGAACACACCTTTAAGTTTCTAACTTGATGGGGACACCCGGCAGGTATAAAAACAGCCTCACCAAGGTTTTGTATAAAAGTCCAAGGTTCAACTCCTGTAACAGGACCCTCGAATGCATAAATGGGAAGATGGTGAAATTCTATCTAAGACAAAATAAATATAGATAAAGAACTAACCAAATTCTTCTTTGAGTTTCCTTTTATGATAAGAATTCAGATAAAAAACTTGATCATGAATGGGGTGAAAAACCTATGCCATAAGATGAAGATATAAAATAACAATCAAGATAGTTTAAGACTAGGATAAAACCTATTCTATAAGATGAAGATATAACATAACAATATATATTGATCTCAATATTAGTTACATTTAACAGAAGTGAATATAAATGCAATTTCCTAACAAAAACACTATACATGCAATTTCCTAACAAATATGCAGTTTCCAATGAAAATATTCAAATAAAACTAATACTTGAATTGAATCTCAAAATTAAGAAAGACTCATATTTGATGACAACTCCCCCTCCCAAGAGAAAATTGATACATATTTTTTATTTAAACAAAGCATTAGTATTTTGAGATATTGTCAATTATTAATTAAAAAAAATCAAGAGCAGAGTAGAATAGAATTTTCTTTTCTTTTAGTATAGAAGAATATCTTGATTCAAAAGGTATATTAAGAAAAAGACTTAATTGAAAAGAAAAAATAAATAAATAAGAGTAAACTATTCAAAATCAAAACCTGACCAGCATTATTTTCAAAAATTATGTAATTACCTGATCCACTTGAGAACAATGGAGATGCCTGAATTCCCTACAATGCTTCCTAAGGTATTCTTCAAGCTTGCACACGTCTTGCCTCCGAAAAATATCCCAGACAGCACCTCCCTCGGCAAATTCTTGTCCAATGTGCATATTTACAGAGTCCACAGGATGACTAATACATCCAGCATCTTGTTGCTGCACCTCCTCCGTTGAAGTATGCCCAATGGAAAAAACAGTATTAAATTTTTTCACATCCCCAACATTTTCCGCCTTCCAATCCTTTTTCCCTATTTGAAACTTGGTACTCGTAGCATATAATTCTGACTTCATATCAAAATCATGTGGTGATTTAACTACATTTTCCCTCACAATAATTGCATTCCCTTCTTCAGAGTTTATCATTTCACCGGTTTCCTTTTCCAATGAATTTCCTGAATTTGCTCCTATTTTGTTAGTAATCTCATCTTGCACTTCTTTTCTTCTCCTATTTTGTGAAGTACAATCATTTGTTAGTTTAACAGTGGCATGCTTTCTGCCGGGCCCATCATTATCCATTCTTGACATTTGGATAAGGGAAGACCCATTAAGAACTGACAAGTCATCAGCTGCCTGCAATGAAATATTATCTTCTGATATGGATTTGCACTTCACTGTAGAATTATCATTCTGCAAAACCTTAAAAAGTTCACTTAGGTCTTCAGCAGCATATTTTTGTTTCAACGTCTCTATTTTGGTAAGATGTTGAGAAGTGAAGGTCACCTCTTCAGTATGTGTCAAAATATTTACCTAGAAAATAAAAAATAAAATAAAATCAGATGTCTAAAAGCTGGAATTTAATCTAATAGTTGCAAATAATAATTAAAATAAATTATTTAAATCAATCACACAATAGATGCATACTTGACAACAAAACCTACGTCCTCTAACACTATCTATGGATAACACAGCTAACATTCATCAGTTCATTGAGCTAATTCAAGCCAAATTCAGCCTTGAACATTAAACACGTATTAGAAGATTTTTTTATATCCTATAGTGGTTGATGCTGTTTGAAGCTTTCCAAAGGCTGTTTTAATTCATCTGGAGTGTTTAGAGTTGTTATTGTATCATTTGTATGGTTTCATCGCTGGTGATTTTTCCAGAGGCCATATTTCTGGTGGCAATTTTAAATTGCACCTGTAACTTCTTCCAGTGGTGCCTTTTTGTTCCCTTGTAGCATCTTCCTAGCGGTGTCTCTGATGGTGATACAACATTTCAATTAAATTTTGGGCTAATGGGGGCTATACATCATTCCTATCATGCTATATTTGTTGGGCTATCTTTCTAGAAGTGCTCATTTGCTACATAGTTTCTCCAACAGTATGATGGATGTAGAGTTAAAGAGTCCATTATAAAACTTATTTTCTGCTATGTGTTATGTACAGTGAATCACCGATTTAATCGCTGAAATTATAACGGTCAGTTAAATTGGTCCCTCAAGTTAACAAAATGGCAAAACTGGGTCCCTGAAATTGTAAATTGTCTATCAACTTGGTCCCTTTGTTATCTAGTGTCATCTAACAGTCAAAAAGATCAAGTTAACAGGTACGTGCCTGGGTCATAGCAAACTAAGCACACATGTGGATGTCATGTCACAAGGATGAAAATGACCAAAACATAGGTAGAATAATAATCAATTTTCCCTTTCCCGGCATCTTTGTTTCCATTAGCTTCACATCTTTTGATTTATCCAGTGAGGAAATCTCACCACAGTAGCCCCAGAAACCAAGTTATACCAAGCATGCATGATTAAAGAAATGTGACTTGCTGAGGTTTACAAAGATGACGCTCACAATCAAGTAGCAGGGGCGGGGGGAGAGAACCACAAATGAAAGATGGTAGAGAGGCACCACACAAGGTGATGATTTTGTTCACTCAATGGCTAAGATTGCTCCTCCTTTGTTGGTCATTAGACAAAGGGAAGAGACATTGTGATGTGGCAGTCACATGTCTACCCAGATGACTATCACACATGCACTTAATTTGTCAACTCACTTAGTATTTTTAACTACATTAGATGACACCAACTAATAGAGGGATTAAATTAATTGACGATATACAGTTTTAGAGACCATTTTGTTAATTTCAAGGAACAGTTTATCTGATTCTTACAATTTCCAAACTAAATTGGTGATTCACTATGCTTTATAAAAAGATGAGGGGATTTTCTTCCTGCACCATTCATTTTTTGTTTTGCACTCATCAACTATAGTTGCAGAAATGATATTTTCCTAAATCCCAGACTTTCATCAGATGTGGTGACTATCCATAGTTGCAGCTATCATGTTCTTCACTTGTTCTTCAGTTCAGTTGGATTGGGCCTTGGCAGAAACATTCATATTTTTTTATATTCCAGAATACATTTTTCCTATTCTGGAACAAATTCTCCGAACACATTTTTTACTCTGTATTAGGTTTTCTGGAAGACAATTTTAATATTCCAGAATGAGTGTTTCGAAATACATTTAACATTTTGAATTGGGTGTGCATTTTTAACATTCCAAAATGGCTGTCCTGGAATACATTTAACATTCTGGATTGAGTGATCTATAACACATTTTTAACCATTCGGATTGAGTGTTCTGGAGAGATTAAAGAAAGGATAGTTTAGGAATTTTTAAAAAATAACAGGCGTATGTATTGAATGAAGGGTGTTGGAAGAAAATTCCAAAGATGTGAGTTAGACAGAGCTCTTAAGCATGCTAAGTTGAGAACAATTGGGCTTGGTTAGGTATTTTAGGATAACCCCTAAAACCAACTCAAAGGTGGGGGCTTAGTCCCACTCACTCCCACATCAACTAGAAATATAGCTCAAGTAAAGCTTATAAAGCTTAGACAATTCTCACCTAACAAGCTGGTTTTTTGAGGTTTAGTTAGACCGTAGGGCAAAATCCTAAGAATTAGCTTGCCAACTAATCTTTTATATCTCCCCTTGTCAGCAGAAGTGTCTTCTTTACAAACTGTGTAATCAGCTTGACATTGTTTATACCCATGTGAGATAATGAGCTTTGCAAATATGTCAAACCAAGCATGAGGTGACTGTTTTTTCCGGTATAAAAGCTTCTTAGTTTCACATATCATTCATTTGTTGGAGTTTTCTTGGCCTCATGACATCCATGAATGCATCTTCTTCTAGATCACCATGGCTTTTTTTCATGTAAAGTTGATGAAGTGGCCATTGATTTCTACCTTTCAATGCTTCCATCTGCATTGTATTTGACTATAAATAACCACTTGCAACCCATGAGTCTTTATCATTGAGGTAGTTTTGAGTGTCCAGGTCCCATTGCCTTTTGGTGCACTGATTTCTTCTTCCACTGCACACTTCCATGCAAGAATCTTTAGTGCCTCTTCGATAGAGTTGGGAACTTGTGTGCTGTCGAGAGTAGACACATATACAATGTATGAAGTTAGTAGCTATTCGCAGGCAACACAATTTTTAATAGGGTAAGTGATGCATGATCGAACACCCTTTCTCGAAGCAATGGGTTGACTTAAATCATCAACAATGAGACCAGAATCATGATTTGAAAGATCTATACCTGTGTAAATTCCAGCAAGATGGGGTGTGCTAGAATATTATAATTCCTATTGTTTCGAATTCAAGCAAGTTATTACTTATTAGGCTGGACTTAGCTATTTGTACGCTAGTATGTGACCTAGAATAATTATTATAAAATAGATGAATTAGGCCAGAATTTAATGTTTATGTCGTATACCTTGTATTATCACACTCATGTCATTATGAGTGCGATGTGGTATGATAGACAGTCAAAATTAGAATAATAGAATTCCTATAGTTTTAGGAGTATCAAGCTTGGTTTGAACTAGTTGTAATACACTAGTGCATGACCAGTGATTCCAGAGTATTAGTAGAAATAAGTATATAAGATGAGTATATCATATACATTGTATTATCCACTCATAAGTCATAATATATTAACATCACTCAGACCTCTTCTCAGATGTCCCATCTAATCCCTTTTTCCTTTATTTCATTTGGTACACAGTTTAATGAACGGGGAGGTTTCCCCATAATTTCAACAAAAATATTCTAAAATGGATGATGAAACCCTTTTAATTCAAACAACAAATTGTCAACCATCACATTGCAATGTAGAGAATATATGATACTACTACCTTAAGATGATTGGTCATCAAAAAGCTCCATCGAATACACAATTGATCATTCTTCTTTCAATATGCATATGCGTAGCCTGCACCAGTACCTCTTCTTCATATTTGCATAAGAATGTAATTCATTTACTTGCACACACAAGAAACAGCAACAAATACGTCAAAAGATGACCAAGCAGCAATAATTGTCGTTAGGCAGTGAAGCACAAAGAAGATTAGTTCAAACTTCAAAGTACATGAATTGGTCAAGGTTCTCAAATCGAGTAGTTTGTTCAAGAACTTGTGATAACTTGTTTTGAGAAAGTAAGCCTTCAGAAAGAAGATAATATTTATGAACAATGCAACCCTTATTTCTGCATTGTGATAAGAAGCTTGGGAGAACCATACCACAGAAGCTAGCCATTGTAACTGGAGAGCCTAAGGCCTTATAAGCCCCACACTTTCCATACTTCCAGTGTGGAAACCCAAGTCCTATACCTTGCAATTGGATCCTAAGTCTTAGCATCCTACCATGCTCCATAGTCCAGGTATCCATGCAGATTGGTCATGCACCACACAACTTAAGTGTGGTTAAAAGCTCTGATACCAATTGATAAGAACTTTGGGACTAGAGAGAACCACACCACACCACAAAAGCTAGTCCTGGTAGTTGGAGAGCTTGAGGCCATATAATAAACTCTGCACTAAAATTCCATGCTTCTAAAGTGGGACTCAAGTCCCATATACGTTGCATTTGGATCATAACACATAGCAATGCAGCCTACTTTCTTTGGAAAAAGCCTGTTGGAACTTCTACAAGCAACGGGTGAGCTCCACTTTAGAGCAGCTTGTGTTGGTTTGATTCAAAAGTTTTTGGCTAAAGCAAGGACAACAAAATTCTGGCAGTTGCAATATATGTTATTCCTTGGTGCATTTAGATGGAGAAGAATGCATGCATCTTCAAGGGTGTCTCATCACTTGCACTTACATTTGCTTTTGGACCAGGCCATATTCTGTTTGGCCCATATTTTTCAAAGGGTGCGGCCATCTCCAATATGAAAAGGGAATGAACAGTCCTGCAGTATTCCCAGTCCTCTACATTCAAACTATTACCAGTTTTAACTGCAAGTTGTGATGGGATTCTCGGGCCCAAAATCAGAACAGAGCATGAAATGAATAAAGTGCTGGACTTGAGTCCAAAAAGGCCTATAATATGGAGGGTGTACACCTGAAGAAAGAAAATAAGGTCAGGGGAGAGTTAGTGACGGGGCTAGTAGTGCACAAGGTGATATTCTGTTATCCAGCAGAAATTTAGTAGCAGGCGGGGAGGCGAGAAAGGATTCAGTTTTGGGCATTTCGCATTGCAACAGCCAGGAGAGTATCTCTCTAGGAGTCCTAGGCTCTGGTTTATGCATTTTTCCTTTCTTTTTAACAGCTCTAGCAGCTCCTTTTACATTGAATAATACAACTTGACCAGAACTATTTCTGTGTCTCTATCAGGTATGAAGTGGAAATGAATATAGATCACGAGAATTGACAGAGTCAGAGCTACTATGACTTGAAACAAATCAGCAAGTCCATCAATTGTGATAACTACCTCACTAGTGGCAAATTATATTATTGGCTTAGATGCAAACCAGGTTTGCCTCCATGCTTTCAACAACACTTCTTAGCAGCTCTACTTTACCTAATATATACCAGCATGCCCAGAGTTTACAATGAAGCATTTTGGCAGAAATATAACATTAAATTATTCATGTATATTTCCCTGACAGCTTAAGCTTATGGGATAGTCAGTTCAAGACATGGTATCAAGGTCTCCACAACCTAGTGATCTAGAGTTCAAAACTCATTGCTCCCATTCTTCTAATAAAAATGTTTAATTTCAACACACTTCAAGCCCAATGGGCACTTGCATGAAGGGACATGTTAGAAATAAAATATAAAATCATTCATATCTCTTCCCCTGACAACTTGATTGTTAATGACACCCTCAAGCCCACTCTCAGAACACATGGACAAAATAACTTCATTGCCTAACATTATCAGGAAATGGAGTTGCACAGTTTGAACAGATCCCCAATTAAAAAGATGTATAGCAGAAGTGATATGGGTGAGCAAAGGGGAATAGAACTTAGGCAGTTCCAGTGTTGCACAAAGCTGAGTCAGAAATAGACTGTTGGAGATCCTAATTGATCAGGGAAAGGAACAACATATATCAGATGGATGGGGGAGAGAAAGTGCCAGGTTAAGATGATTCTAGAATATAATTTGTAACAGAAAATCAGATCTCTTGAACATCTTGGAGTGGAGAGAGCTTCGTTCTGCTTTTCCTTCTTCTAGATTCAGTAATGACATTGATTCAGATTTAGAGAAACAAATCTTCAAACAGATAGTGTCAACTACATGGATCAAACACCACCATAATGTCCTATTGTAAATTATCAGTATAAAAGTATTGACCTCTCAATCCTTTTTAATGGTTTTGCCTATCATTTTTCCCATCTCATTACTAAAGCTTCCACAAATCTCCTCTGCAGATGCTTAAATCACATAATGCAAGCTTCTAGCATCTTTTGTAGCATAGGTGTTAACCTAACTTTCTATCTGGTGTGCTTATTCCTAATTATCTCGTCACTAGTCCACTTATCAAATGCAATATCGTCTTTTAGTTTACTGTCTCCGCATTTTACCACCCAACATTCAATTTCATACAACATCACTAGTCTTAAAGCTATGCAACATTGTCTACTCATCCAATGCAACATTGTCATTTTTTAATTTACTATCTCCACATTTTACCACCCAACATTCAATTTCACACAACATCAAGCTATAGAGTAAAAATTTCCACTTAACCTTGGTCAATATAGCTTTCTCTCATAGATAACACCTAAAGCATTTCATATTTTCATTTCTTCTACTTCTACCTGCTTGAATCATAGGTATTACCCCAAGATGCCTAAATCGGGTGACCTGTGGCACAGTATGATCTCCTATTTTCATCACTAAGCTAGGAATGGTGTTCCTCTTACAAGGCTCACATTCCATAAAAAGAGAAATCTTCATTCAATAAAAATTCCTCCATTTCAATAATTTCTATGATTTTTTATCCAGTTCCAATTAGATAATCACCATTAGGGGTCAACTTATATATTTATATAACTGATAGCACTTGCTCCAAACAACTGTTGAGAAAAGGATTCTGTGGTGCTTGTCTGGGTGCGTGTGTGTGTGTGTGTCAGCCTCGTGATTGTCACTGGTTATAAAATTGGCTTTTAAAGGACCAAATGACTAGTTAGAGTCAACACTAAAATTGGAGGAGATACTATGAAAACATTAACCACAAATTCTATCATGCCAAGTAATGACCTTAAGACCACCAACCTATATACAAAAGCAAGTCCCTTTGCTAAAAAGAACTATGAACTTTATTAAAAATAGTGCATTCACAACTTCAGATTTTGGTTCATTTGTGTTTAATATAAACTGAGAAATTATTTTCTAACCAGAGCTCTACTGAATGAATTTTACATACCGCATCTGACATGTCACAATGAAGCTTGGTCACCGAATCTCCACGTAAAAGCTCTTCAGCAAAGCCATATGCTATATATGTCTTTGGCCCCAAATCAGGTTTCAAAGACTCTTCTGGTAGCTTTGTGGCCAAGTTAAGAAAACCACTGCGAGGATGCGTATACTCTTTGTAGGGTAAGGCACTAATAAACTCCATACCATGACGCGGTAACCTCTGCTCAAATAGATTAGATGGAGGCCAATCTTTGAGCTTGAGCATCTCTGGCCAGGAGTCACGATGAGCACGGCCCTCTGAGTATCCCTTGAAAAATTGATGGATATTTATTTCAACCTGAATGTTCACAAGGCTTAATAAAAATATTGCACGTTACCAGTTTAAATTACAATGATAAGCAAACACACATGATGCTTACTGAACAATTAAAGAGACTAGATCTGGCAGAAAAAAAGGCCTGCTTACTTTAAGAAAATGTTGACTATTTTCATTTTCTTTTTTCACTTGCAATTACAAAAATGTCACCTTTTTTCATTTCATTTTATAATAGGAAAGAGTGGAAAACAACTTTTTATTAGGTAAATTTGAACTAATAACAATAACTAATTTTTGTTGATACTTTATGCAATTTTATTAAGAAAATTTTAAATTTCTAACTCAGGATTTTATATAATGGAAAGAATGACAACCAACCTACCTAACTTCATACATAGTCCTTGTTTGTTTTAATTTTAAAGTTAAATTCAATTCTTACATAAGTTCAGATTAATGTTTAGGCACACATCTCAATCACATTGAATGGTTCAAAACCAATTCTACCAAACACCAAACCAAACGGGCATATAATCTATTTGTATAGTCATTAATTGGCTACAAAGTTCTCATATTTTAAAGATTTTTTTGTGACAATGGTGGCAGCAAAGATCTATAGTATACAATGAGACTTTTTAAATATATACAGTAAATAGTAAATGCCAAAATCTAGAGTATCCTTTTTTGTGGGATAAAAGAATTTATTAAAGAAAAAAGGAAAATATAAAAAATAAAAGGATACAATTTTTTTTCTTAAATCAACAAAAATTAAGAATTCTTTTCAAGTTGCAGAAGCAGCAAAGCACTAAAGGGGGAAAGGGAATGTATATGCACGTAAGAGCTTTCACATTCCTCCAGATCAAACAAACAACAAAACCAGAGCAAAACAAACCTTGAACAGAATCTACCTTGTAATCATATATATAAATGCCTCATGCATTAGCTCCAAAATAGACCAAAAACATATAATTAGGAACCTCTATTAAAATACATTAAAAAAAAAAAAAAAAGTAAGCATCCAAAATATATAATATGACTGACCTCACACCAATCTAGGCAGTCAATTGCTTTCACATTCAAATGTTTGGAACCATGATAAGTCAACTCACGCATTGCACGCCACATTACCATTGGCTCCCAGCTCAAGCCAGAGGTTAATTCAAGAGCATCCCTAACAATAACGGGCTCTCCCTTAATCCAATGGCCCTGGAAATGTTCCAGATCCCCACATTTAACATCACTAGCTGAAGGACAGTACAAATAGTTGTCACTTGAGCCTTCTCGTGCAGCAGCTTGTCGCAACTTGTCATTGATGGAGTCAATTTCATCAAGAGATTTGAAGCAAGAATTGCACCGTGCAGGAACTGTGGGCATACCTTCTAGTCCATGTACTTTGATTAATCTTTTCACTTTTTCCCTTAACTTTGAAATCCAATTTTGAGGAAATATACACTTCAGCTCAAGATATTCATATCCACAACCATCATTATCCTCTGGTGAACAGGGGATCGCACCATTTTTCATAGCCCTCCACAAATACTTTGGTCTCACAGGGCTTGACTCAAGACAAATGTCTGATGATTCTTTGTTGCATGACTGCAGATCTAAAGGCTCTCCATTATGCGAATGAGCATTAGAAGCATCAATACACTGCTCAACTAATTCCCCTGGCAAGAAATTGCCACGAATTTCCCGGCAACAAGTAAGGCAAAGATCATATGAACAATTCGGACAGCTCCTATGAAAATCAATAATAGAGGTTTTGCAATTGTTGCTGCATATGATCACCAGTAGCATTGGGTAATGACAATGAGGTAAAAACACAGCAACATACGTTAAGTAAAATAAAATGATTTTGAAAAGAAACTAACCAATAAATACGTTCATATTTGGAACAGTCGATTTGGACAACTTCTACATCGGGAAGCAGTAACCCTGCCATTAAAGCAACAAATTAATAGATATACTGGCATTGCATGTAATATAACAATCAGCTAAACTACTATAGATTAAATTAAAAATCTACAAAATATGCTTGCATGTGTACACATTCTATCTCCTCAGTCTCTACAGATAAATTAGCTAGTCACAATACAAGAAACTTAGGGTTACAACTTACAAGACAAGTGTAAATTTGTAGTTGAGATATAATGAATAAATAAAAATAACATAGTATCCAGACCATCCCCCCCCCCCAACACACACACACACATATACACAACAATCAATAACAGTGATCATAATAAGACCAATCTTTAATTACTAATAGCAACTGATGCCAGTCTTGCTGTTATAAAATCAATATTTCAGGCATCATCAATTATCAAATAAAAAAACACTTTTATAAATACAGGCTTACATCAACATGATATTTATGTTGTAGTGAAGCTAGGACCAATATAACTATTACATACCTTTACTCTTTGCTTCCATCTCCATTTCCAACTGCTGCTCATGATTAAATTGTTCCAGAAAAGGATACAATGCTCGCAACAAATGCTTCAAATGTTGAATCTTTTCATCTTCATTTTGAGGCACTCCAGAAACCTTAAGTACATAGTCAGTCAATCACACTATACTTGTTTCTCACATAAGATAAGAGAAAGCCTGAAATGAAGAGATGGCATATCCATTTTGCAAGTACTTACCGTATTTACATCTTTTCTACGTAAACATGCCTTGCAGTTACAATTACCTCGACAATATGGACAAGATTCAGCTATTTCCTCCTTGGACATTTGTGGATACCTGTATTAATCAAAAGAGACAAATTTTACAGGGAGGAATGGGAGAGTAAATGTTCCCGTTTCAAGCAGAAAATTTTCAATGAGAAATAAAAGTCCAATTTACTATTCTTGTAATGGAAAACATCTAACACACACTTGAACTTCTAGAAACTTGCAACATGCTTCCTCGCAAGACACGAGAGAAAATTCCAAACCATACATTCCAGATATTTAAATTGACACCTTATTTGCAATAAAAGCCTCAATGTTTCTACCATGTTCGATTTTCTTTTCAGTTTGCTTTAGCTATATATCATTGCCCAATATCATACTAAAATACATTTAGCCAGTGTTTGGTTCCACATTGAAGGGCTGAATACGCACATAAATGACAAAAAAATTCAGAAGCTATACATTAAACATGGTTTTGACATGATTATGGTCCTGCACCGATGTAGAACCAAACACACTTACGCAAGATGGCATAATATACATGACAAATCATATTTAGCATGTTCGGATTTGCGTTGAGGGAGAATGGATTCATATCTCTCCCAAAGCTACTCTCAAAAGCTTCGGCGTCAGTGTAGCGTACAGAAACCCATAGTAGCAGACCAAAATCCTAGACTGAGTTGCTATAATCAGCTCACACAAACACAGTTCAAAGTTTAATGGCTTAAAACATATCGCTCATTAACAAATGAACACCGTAAGGCATAGAAGCATGCATCCTAATCCTATTACCACATTCCACAAAACAACACATTAAAAATCAAATAAACTGAATACAATTTCAAGTCCTCGAGCAGCTTCTCATGCAAGAAAACAAAGGAACATAAGGAAACGAAGGTTCGAAGCGATACCATCTCCGAATGCATGGGACGCAAAATCGTTTGCAACAGTTCCGATTCCGACAGTGAACAACGGTCCTATCACTCTTCTGGCACTGATGACACATTCGAGACTCGGAGACAGAGGCTTTCTGCTTCGCGTCGTTGAACTTCCAGGAAGAAGAAGAAGACGACTTCGTCCTCGCGGTTTTCACCGGTTTTCCTTCGTCGGTGTCGAAATCATCATCCATTAGAATAAGCGCTTGCTTGATCTTCTCTCTGCTCCTAGTTTTCCGGTCTGGTAACGGCACCACTTCCTCGTTCGGAGACTTCCGCTCTCGTTCTCGTTCCGCTTCGAATTTCACCTTCTTCGTTTTGGCTTTCTCCGGAACAGTCGCTTCGTCTGGTTCGCGAAGCCTCTTCGAATTGTTCTTCTTATTCTTCTCATTGTCTATTTGCGGTGAAGAAGTGGAAGCCTTAGGTTTGGTTTGTTCAACGTGAGAGTACCTGGCTCTGGAGGAAAGGAAATGGTGCTCGCAGTAGAGCTGGTCGTGAATCCTCCAGTGGCGGCACCGCCATGACCTGCCGTCGCGCCGCCGGCATCGGAGGTCGCCCGGCGGCTCTATTCTCGGAGGTTTCTTCTCGCTCTCGCTCTCGCTTTCACTCTCACTCCGCGGCATCACTCTCACCACTTTTCTGATTTATTATTATTGTTATTACTATTATTATTACTACGTGCTGTCCTTTTGGAATTGAGAAGAATGGCGTTGAGAGCTTTTAAATAAGAGCTACGGTTTCCGAAATTTTGTCCCAATTATAGTCCGAAAAATTAATAAATTTATTATAAAATAATTCTTTAATTTAATATTTTATAATTTAAAATATTATTTTATTCATTCGAAATGAATTTTTTGTATTAAGTTTAAGCGTGATGTGTAAGCTCACCCTTAGGAACATTGAATTGAGTATGTTGAAAGGACTAATAGATTAATAGATGTGATTAGAGGACTCAGGAGTTAAATTTTTTTTAGTGAGCTAATTGAAAAAGATTGGTAGAGGTATAGATAGCCCTTCACGCTTGAAAGTTGATGATGCTTTGAGATTCAAAGATAGAATCTATGTGCTTAGTAATCTCGAATTAAGGAAGATGATCTTAGAAGAAGGACATAAAAGTACTTTTAGTATTTATTTAGGATATACTAAAATGTATCAGAGTTGTGCAGCGGAAGCATGGCTTAAGGAGAAAAGAGAAGTAGAGGAATTTGGATACTAGTATATAGTATGCCAAAAGTTTGAGGTGAAACACTAGAGTCTTTAATATTTTTACAGTCTTTAGACGTCCTAATTTGGAAATAAGATTCTGTATCCATGGACTTAGTTGTAGTTAGTATAGAAGTAGAAAAATAAAAATATGATGTGTGAATAGGCTTGCAATAATCTGTACTATATATATAGGTAAGAAAAGTGACTACGCGCGTTTTGTAAAATATTGTAATAATAAGTACTTATGATATGGTATAATGTATAATATTATCATACATGTGTTCTTTTAGCTATGTCTATATATATATATATATATATATATATATATATATATATATATATATATATATATATATATATATACATATATTATTGAGGTTAATATTAATACAATTAGGCCTTACATTATTGAGAACGGGTCGTTCTGGTTTCGGAACGGGCCGTTCTGCTTTTTGGGAACGGGCTGTTCCGATTTTAGAACGGGTCGTTTCAGTTCAAAAATTTGCGTACATTTGAAAGATTCGGAACGGGCCGTTCCAAATTCAGTACGGCCGTTCCGGGTGCGTCAGATTGCCTATAAATAGGAGGCAGGGGGCTGTGAAAAATCATACAGCCAGAAGTGGAAATTTAGAGAGAGAAAGAGAAAGAGAGAGAGAGAAAGAGAAAGAGAAAGAAAGAGGGAAAGAAAGAGGGAATCCAGAGGGGGGAGGTTCTGCTCAAGTTTTAGCTCCTAGGTAAGGGGGAGGAGAACCTTATCTCTTTAAAATTTTATCTACTACTATTTTTATTTATTTGTTATTTTTTATGCATATTTATTTAGTGGGGTGTCCCTAACCTCATTTATTTGCTTAACCTTTGATTATTTTTGTCTATAATAATTATTAAGGTGTTCATATTTTATATTGTTTGATTATTTTATAATGATTGTCATTTTTATTTATATAAGTGATATTCTTAATATATTCTTTTTTACGTAAATATATTTATTGTAAATATATTGATAATCAACTATGATATAGTTGTGATATCTTGGACTCGTTTTGTTGTTATTTCTTCACGTATTTATGAAGATAAATATTGTTCTATGGCCATAGAAGATAAAGTTTAAATTATTTGTAGCTGGAGGTTTGACCTTGGAGATTTAAATGAGTAAAGAATGAAGGTGAAATATCCTATTGTTGGTTAAGGTGAAATATCTTTTTATTGATTGATATTTTGATGATGCTCATTTATCCTGACTAGTCACTACAAGTATAATTCAAATTTTATTGTATCATGAAAATCTAATATATGAGTTGTATATATATTTATATTTATATATATACATATATATATGTTTAATATTGATTATAAATAATTCTGTTTATTCTTTTGAATTATTGTATTTATTGGATATTGTTGTTACTCCTCTCTTTTCTTTGTTTTTATAAATTAAATATATTACAAAATAGATGGATCTACTTTGGATTCTAGATTATTTTGCAGTTGTTATAGCTGTTGTCTTCCTTAGAAGGAATTGGAATGTGGAGGCTATTTGATGAATATATTATAATTTTTGTAAATTTATTTTCACTATCAATGTAAATATTGTAATAAAAGTGAAAGAAAAATATATTGTGTAAAATAATACATTATTGTAAATATTTTAGAACGATATATCATGTATTAAATTCACAAAATATGATTGTTCTTTACCTTTATCTTTATTAAAAAAAAAATATTGTTAACGATTTAATTGTGAAAATATTATATAAGAAAATATATAATTATTATTATATAAATTGGGCGTTAGAATCGAGCGTTACAAAATCATTTTTCTTTAAATAAATATGAGGTTGTGTTGAATGTTCATGCATTATAGCCTGGAATTTGGATTGTTTCTTACAATATTTTCTTTTCAGTCTCTTTTCAACAACATTAATAATCATTAGATATATCTAATGATTCAAATTTAATCTTATAATTAATGTAATTTTTTAAATGATTTTTATAACATTAAATTTGAGTCTTTAGATATATTTAATGATTATTAATGTTGCTATATATAGTTGGAGAGAAAATATTGTAAGAAAGAATCCAAATTCTCATAGATAAAGTGGTGAATGGTGATGTTTAGGCCTTCCACTTTTCTAAATATTTCACTCATTTTCTTTTCTGTCCAATTATATTTGTATTTTTCTTTATTTTATATTTTTTAAGGGGTCAAATAAGCTTTTAGTTGAAAAAAAAATCATTCTACTTCTTAAAATGCATTTGTTTTAAGTTTTTATGTCTCATAACATAGGACTAATACTTTGTGTTCATGCCATATTGACATCCCAAGTCTCGGGTCAATTCATGTTCACCTTTATACTTATATTTTTTATCAATAAAAAAATTATTATAACACAACAAATTTAATTTTAGAACCTACTACATACTATTTGAACCATTGAATGGTTCTTTTTTTTTTTTTACAAAACCACAAAATGAAACACTAGCGAAAAAATGTATCACACTCTTGGTCAGGATGTTACTTTCGTGACTAATGAAGCAGGATAACATAATACAATTTCTAAACAAAAATACTTTAATGCATTTAACAAAAATTATTGATGATTATAAAATTATGTGTTTTTAATTCTTAATCAATAAAAGTGTGTTCAAAATATATTGTTAGCCTTTTCTATATGTGATAATATGCAAGTTTTTTAGAAACTTATCTTTTAGGAAGATCCTCTTGCAATTTTAACTTTTATAAAGTAAATTATTCAATAGGATGTTACTTTTCAACCGGCACGTGTTATTTTTAGTAATAAATGAACAAATGTTATTACTTGGACCATATGTTGGGACCATTAAAATATATTTCGAGGAAAGGACATAAGTTCAGATATTCTCAAAAGGACATGATATTCTTTTCCTATTTTATTGAAGTATAAATTAAATTAAAAAATGATATAAAAATTTACATAATTTCGTTTGATATTTTTTTTTTGAATTGTCAATGAAACTATTTTGACATTTTTTTTCATACTCACAAGCGTGGAAAATGATGCACAACGTCCATTATATATATAAAAAAAATTCACTTTCTCACTTTTTCCTTTCTTACACCTTTTCACAAACGTTTCACCTTTTTATTTTATTTGGTTACTTAAAAGTGAAAAGTACTTTGTCTCATTCACCACATCCATGTAATTTTTAAAACAAATTATGATAATGCGATTATTTTGAGACAATATTCTTTATTAAGTAATTAACACATAATATTGTGTTGTATTTTATTTTTACTCATTCTTTTATTAAAGAAGGCCTATTTCACTCTATGTAGTATGTGATGCCGATATAAAAGAAAATAATTAAAACTACTTATATTGTGTTTTTCACATTGGTATTACATTAAAAATATAATTCAAACTATTTTTTTCATAATTGATATTTTGTGTTTTTACATTTTATTTAATAAAAATATTTAAAAATTATTAATATTTACTATATTAATTGGTAGTATATTCAGTCTTCTAACTTTAAAATTTTAAGTTTGAATATTGTGTTATAAAGATAATTAATTTTTAATATTATTTTTATTATTTAAAAATTTTAAAATAAAATTATTTAAATAAATATATACATCAAATCAAATCAGATTATTATCTTTATATATATCATAGATAATAAATAACATCACTTTGTTTTTAGTTATATATACATAATCAATCATACCAACAAATATGTGATGGTTATAATAATATATAATCAATTGTCATGGCCGGTTATGTATATAGATAGTTGATTAACTTATTATATATTATTATAAATATTTAACGTAATATATATAAGTTATATTTATTTATTTTTAACTAAATGATTTAAAATATAAAAATAAAAAATGTTTATTATTATTAAAATAATATATATATATATATAGTAATAATATATTTAAATTTAATTATTTTATTTTCAAAATATTATTTAAATTTTTAATATGTTTCTATTTTTCACTTATTTCGATTTTACTTAACAACTATAATTTTTATATTATTTATTTTCAAATCATTTTTCACTCATCGTTGGGCACTATTTAGTGGCTAAAGTTATACTATTTTTCAAGACTGAACTGAAAGTAACGACATAGAACATAATAAAACATAAAATACTAATTGATCAAATTCACAATAAGACAAAAAGGAACATAAAGATCCATTAGACAATTTGTTTGGAACATTCCTTGCGAATGAATGGATCTTCAATACGCACATGCGGTCCAAAGTTACTGGTATACATAATATTATAATCTGCCTTCGACTAATAACTTTTATTTGCATGGCACTTCCCCATACTTAATGCTTTGTCCTTCTGGCACTGATAAACTATTCAATTTCCCACCAAATAGACCAACAAATAAAACTTGCATAGAAACTCCAATAGAAACCGACATAACTTTTCAAAAACCCAATGCCAATACCCGATGCTGTTTGGTTTTCCTGTTTTTCTGCCTTTTGTTGCCAATTACTACTATTATTATACTATTATAATACATAATAGTCCTATTTAAATAAACATATTATGTAAATAAATAAGTAGACTTAATTTTATCTTATTTACTACGAAATCTTGAGATTAAATAGAAAATGAAAATTTTAACCAAACAAAAACAGAAATAAATAATGGAGTGAATACTAAATGATGGATTGGGTTGGTTTTTAGCCAAATAAAAACAAAGATAAATGCAAAAAGTTTACTACTTCCATCACCTCATGCTTTTGAGTCATCAATATTTTATCAGTGCTAATAGGGAGTGGCAGAGTCAGAGAGAGAAAGCAAGAGAGGGAGCTTTATGATGGAGTGGACCTAACTAGGAAAAACCATGAAATGATGAGAAAGGGAAAATGATGGAAGAACAAGCAAAGGAAGAGTTGAAGATGCTTGAAGCCCAATATCCCAACCAACATGAGTTTCTAAAGCATGAGCTCAGGTCCCTCATCTTTCAACTCCAGTCCAAGCACCAGGATTCTGAACCGCTTCCAGAAAACAATCACTGCAACCTTGCTTTTAGAGATACACAAGGTTTTTTCTTTACTTTTTATACTTCTATTTTGTTATGCTAAGAGGCATATGGATTTTAGATTTTTTTGTCATTTGTGTGAAACAGAATCCACCAGCTTGGAGCAAGGGAAGAGTAGTAGCCATGGTTCAGAACTTGGTTTAGCAGAGAGAGTCGTAACTGATGGGAAGGTTGATGAAAATTCTGAGCTTGAAACTCCCAAGATTGATGTAATGAAGCATTTCTCAAGCAGGAAGAACAAGAGGAAAGATAGGGTCGATTTGGTTCTTGAGAGGGCACAAGTTTGTCTCAAGAAAATCAAACACTTGAAAATATTCTTATTTTCTCCTTCCTGAAATTTGGACTTGCATATCATATCCGTGTGTGACTGAACCCGTGTTAAATGGTAACATTTCATTGTTTGTTACTATGCCATCATGTTTGTTCCTGTAATCTGGTTGATCACATAGCCGTTATGGGTTTTGTCAAGCAATGGTTATATTATAGCTGTTTTAGGCTTTTTGCCAAGAAACAAAGCTGTCAATTTTGTGTGGTCCAGACAGTAAGGTACAATTGTGAATGGGGGGTCAATATCTGTGTTTTATACACTATAAAAAAGAAAGACACTTTTTTTCCTGTTTTTGGCTAGACATCTTGAACTGAAGAATTCAGAAGGGTGAAAATTGTGCCTCTATAAAATATTCAAATAATGACCTTGCATATTGTCTACAGTTGGATTATGGTAACGTTACTTATTTGCATGCCAAAATATATTGCATTATTTTTTAATAGTTAGCAATATTTAATGCACGTTTGTGCAACGTCTTTTCATAGAAGCCAAATTTTTTGTTTACTTGAGTATATGTACTTAAGTATTACTTGAGTTTCTTTTTGGTAGGAACTACTGGAGTTATATTTGAGTATAGTTATAAACTGTTTCAAATTTTGAGTTATGGTTGAAAGGGTAAGAGTAGTTGATGGCATATTAAGATTTAATAATTATTACTCATTGATGGAAGGATCAGCAGTTCTTGGGCATTGAGATATGCTGCATTCTAATTCAATTCTGATTCCAATACACGGTGAGCATAAGGTCCAGACATCAGACAAAGTCAATTACCAGTGTACGAAATTTTCTTTGGCATGATCAAGCTGTAGTATATCCATGAAATTATAAAACATCTAACAATATTAAAAGTACAAATGTCATACTTACAAATAACATTCATCAACAGGAAAAGGAAAAAGGTGTCAAAAGACACGTTCAGAGACGGGCCTTGAGTTACATCTTCCAAACAATTAAAAAATGTAATGAATTGTTCCGATCATAGACATCGTGACCAATTAACAGGTCGACCAGTTAACCGCTTTCTAAGCTTTTTGTTAGAGGAATGATCAAGCTAACCATAGAATTGGTTCTTCATTTTCCTGGTTTAGTGAATTTCAGAACATGGTTTTAATCTTTTCCATATTCTCCTATGCAGAAGGTACAAAACATATGTGTATAATATGTCTAGGTTTAAGTCAGATCTCAGATGTAACTGTAATATGATAATCAAGGGAGTCATAACTAGAATCACATATTCTTGCAGCAGGTGGGGATCCGAAACTAACATGAATGCTACGTTTGATGTGTTGAACATCAATTTTAAAAGCTTAAACGAAAATTAGTTTCCAACTTTCGATTCAATCATTTAAGGCACAAAAAGTTATTTATGTAACTGATATGGGAACAGTACTAGCTGATACATTCCAAAAGTAATGATAATACAAGCAAGCAGAAATACTAGAAGGATCAGGTTTTCTTTGTACTCTGATTCCAAAAGATCCTTTCATTCTTTCATTTAAAATAAGTTAATTACACTAAAATGCAAAGCTGCATGAATACAACTTTCGAATGAATTATATCAACAGAACAAAAAACAACATCATTTAGTCATAACGCCAGCAGGGTTGCTTGCTTTTCCTAAGATGCTTGTTTCTCCAAAAGTTCAAAGGCACTGCAAGAAACATAATAGATATATATTAAAAAAAAATGATTAGACATCTAGATTCAAACTTCCAGCTACAGAGATGAACACAAATAACAATATGCCAATATTGATGTCCTCAACAATTGTTCATTCCAACCAGCTACCACTATCCTAAGGGCCTAAATTCTCTAGACACAATTAAAACCAAAGAAGTTAATGAATTCACCTTTGACCTTCTGTTCAACCTCGAAATGAAAAGATAAATTAATGTTCTGTAATTTCGTAAGCAAGTTCCCATCCTTGTTTAAAATGCCCATCTTGCCTGGGCTAATGCCCAATCATCATTCTCCTTCAATTAGAGCAAAACAAGAAGAAGAAAAAAATATCGGGTAAGACAGCTGCTTATTACAAGACAAAAAAAAATCCATCGAAAATAACCTAATTTCTCATAGCAAGTGGATGAAATGGAATATAGTTCAACAGGGATAAAATAAGACCCAAGAACGCATCAACAGAAATCCTTGAAAGTCTTTGATCTAAATGTTATTTTGTTGAAATTTGGGTTTTTGATAGATCACAATGGAATAAATTAATCAACATAGCCAATACCTGCCTAATGGAATAAGGCTTTGTTGCTTTTGTTTGTTTTTGGCATGCCATAAAAGCTCTGGTTTATACCTTGAAATAAATTGTTTAATGTCATTTTGAAACCAGGTTAAGGTAACTATGTCAAAAATAAGCAAGACTTGCGACACTATGGGAATACAATTATTAGTATATCATCACTAATATAATAATGATTTGACTAAGAGTTCATTTGTTGAGCCATTCAAGCCAAGTGCTGTGTTAGGAGTGCATAAAAAAAACAAGAAATTTATATTCTTTACGGTTTCTATAGCAAAGCTTCTGTGATAAGCAGGGAACCATAGTTTAGCACCTTTCAATGTAATAAAAGTCAGATACAGTTTCAAAGAAGTTTTCAGAACAAGATGAAACCAAGTAACATGATGAAGTTAACTTATGCTCAGAGTTTCATCCATCCATTCATCTCATTAATTAGGATGTCTTCCTATATATCAAACTGATCTAAGCAGAGCATTTAACCAAGTCAGAATCAAAGTTGTAATCCTTGCATTTTTAGGTACTTATATGCGAAAAGCAACACACAAGAAAATTATGCAACCCTAAACATGGAAAAGCAAATAAACAAGGCACCTTAACATGGCTGTAATGCTTTAGTCAGGATGGTAATGAGTCATGTCTTTGCTGGTTTTCCTCTTGTCCAACCTCATTGCAGCTGCTTGTATCCTGCAACTTCGAATTAATAGCTGGCAGGCCCCGACGTCCTAAAACAACAAGATCAAGTAGCCTTCTTCTTGCATCATAGACAGGATTGGGTTCTATCAAACACCCTCGTTCATAAGCTTCCCTCAGGAAAACAGTATGCCTTTTACCCTTCGTAGACAAATAGAAAATCCCAGGGTGGTCCAGGAACAGATCCCTTATATTTAAATCAATCCCTAACCATTTTCTAAACTGGCTGATCTTCTCAACTTCCACCATCTTCTCCACTGTCAAACTCAGGAACTCGTGAACAATTGACACTGCCCGCTTCTCCATAGCCATCATTCCAGCCTTAGACTTCTTCTTCTCACTCACTACCTCGTAAGGCCCCACATATGGCAACCTCTGCCATTCCTTCACCTTAGCCTTGAAATTCTTGCTCAACCTCATCCCGGGAGGATACCCGTGTTTGAAACTGAACTGCATTTCCATCCTATCAACACTGCATTCGTCCTTGCAGCACTCAACAACCCTCCAATCCTCAACAGCTGCCCTTAAACCATTGCTGGAAACACCACCAACCAGCTTCAACAAATGCGTATTCGCTTCCGGCGCATCACACAGCTGAAAAACACCAGAATTAGCTGATATGATTGAATCCTCAAAATCATCGGGCAGCCCAAGCTCCTTCCAGACCTTGAAAACAGCTCTAAGAGGCACCACTTTGGATGCAGACATGGACAGTATCCGAACAAGTCTTTCAACAACAACAGGCAAAGAGGCATTGATGGCCACTGCCTCCTGCCGCGAAACATCAAGAGCAGCATCAGTTAACCTGCAAAAGGGCTTCAATTTGGAAGGGTCATAGTAAATGTGGAAGATGTGAGGAAACTTGCGGAGGAAGGCAGTGGCGCCGCGGTTTAGGTGGAGCTTCTGGGAGAGCTTGGAGAGGAAATCAATGGAGACTGAGGGGTTCTTTGGGTTGGCAAGAATGAGGTCTTGAATGGCAATGACTTTGAAAAGGTTCTTGTAGTTTTCCATGAGTTTCTCAAACGTGGGGTCTCGAAATCTCGATGCTACATACTGAGCAGACGTTGTTTTGGATCGAACACACATGGAAAAATCATTTGGGTGTCCCTGTTTGCCCACAAACTTCACGCCAGTTAGTGTCGACAACCCCTTTTTTATGCAAACTCGGTTTGACATTTCGTCGAACACCTGAGACTCAAATACCAACCGAACCAAACGCGGGGCTCACTCTCACAGGATAAGTATCCGATTTTCCGACCGATTATGGAGAATCGGTGAAGAGATGAATGTTGTGGTGCAAAAGTTTCCAGCTTTGTTATTGGAGAGTCTTGGGTTGCTTAACACTGCAGAATGCAGATAATCTAACTCTATGAGACTAACATAAGTAAACAAAATTATTTTACACTTCATTTCTCATAATTTTTATACCGTTTTGTTTTTCACTCAAATATGATTTAAATTCTTGCAGATGCGACTGTATCTCTTAAAAAAATGTTATTTTTTTATTCTTATATTTTTTAGTATTTTTAATTTTTTTTCTTAAATTAGTTAGTTTAGTGCTCAGTGCTCACATAACTAATGAAATAAATAAATATTAAAATAATTAAAGTAATATATAATATTTATAAATAAGATCATTTATTTTTAATAAAAATTTATATTAGATAAAGTACCACTCTCATATAGATTAGAATCAACTATCAATTTCTTTAAAAATTTTGAGGGAGATTTTAATCTTCTCTTTTATCTAGAGTGTAATTTTAATTGCACAATTTAATTAAGTATTATATTTATTATTTTATATAAATAAAATAATTACATATAATCTGTTTATGTAATTTATTTAAACAATTTTTTTAGAGGATTTTTTAAACTTTTACCAAGCTGCAGTGTATCTACTTATCAAAACTAGAAATCTACATGTTACAAAAAAAAATTGTTTGATTTCGTTAAAGCTTTAATTTGACATGGATCATTCTCTTTACAACATTCAAACTTACACCGTGTCTAATATATATTAATATATATATATATATATATATAAAAATTAAATAACTATTAGATAATTAGACTAATAATAACAATCAATTTATTTTCATGAATAAACATTTTTTTATATATACATAAATAATGAAACTAACCTAAAAAAAAGAAATGTAAGAAAGGAGAAGAGTTTGAGAGATGTGGAATGGGGATTAAAGATGACATATTGAGTCCAGCTCAAACAACCCATTAATGAAGTTAGGATGAATATTTGAATTTCAGTCCAAAAAATAGGGATAATTTAGCCCAATGGACTAGGACAAGTCCATCAAATATAGGTTTAAAAACTACTCGAGTTATTTGTCATAATGAATTTTTCTTCTTCTTTAGTTCTTCTAGATATTACGAGTTTCTAATTTAATCATTTTAGAGTGATCATCTAGGTACACTTTCTCATCTATATACATATCTGCCCACCGTGGAAGCCTAGGTTGCTGCACATCATGCCCATATCATCATGTTTTTTCATATGATCACTATATGTAAATGAAGCAAAAACATGGGTGTTTTGGGTGAAGTCATTCCCAGGGACGGAGCCAGGATTTCAATACTGGGGGGCCGAGAATAAATAATATATAATTTATAATAAATGAAAATTAAAGTATCAAAAGCATATTATCTGACAAAACTAGATAATAATTAACATAATTTAATAAAAATTATTTCTCATATTTACATTTGATAAATATATCGAACATATTGCAAGATCAAGTTATTCAAGTATGTACCTTTATTTCTTAAGTTGTGCCCGTCGTTGTTTCATGAAGTAAAAATCATCAATTATCATATCAGTTGTAAATCTTCGTGCAATCTCCTTCTCAATATAAACAATCATGTAGTCAGTAAGAAAACCATCTTCCATCTTGTTGCGCAAACTTGTTTTTATAATCTTCATAGCTGAAAAAGCACGTTCTGTAGTTGCTGTTGACACGGGCAGAGTAAGAACAAGTCGTATCAATCGATCAATTAAAGGATAAACATTTGATTTGCCAACCTCTACTAGTTTTTGACATAATTCACCAAGAGTTGACAAATTATGAAATTTGGGATCCTTTGGCACATCAAACTCATAATGTTGCAATTCATATTCCATATGAATCATTTCTTGGTCAGAAAAATCTGAAGAGTAAAATTTCTTAGCTAGACTACAAATATCACAAGCATTAAATGATTTGAATGCATCTTTAGGATCCAAAGCTACACTCAACATAAGAAGTTCAGTTGATTGCTCGCTGAATCTACTATTCAATTCTTTCAATTGATAATCTATCGCTGCAGTAAATATATCTACACGATAATGATGCTCAACTGTCACAGAATCCTTTTTAAGCCGAGTTCGAATTATGTCAGAGTAAGTAGCACTCATATCAGGAATTGGTACACCTCGGCTATTGCAAAAAGAGTTAACATTTTCTAAAAGAGAATCCCAACCAAAATCCCTTAACTTTTGAATTAGTGACTTTGTGCTAGAAACCAAACACATAGCATTCACAATGTCTTGATTCTTTTGCTGCAAAGCTTGACAAAGCTTGTCTGTGATTCCCATAATTTCTTTCATAACATGTAAAATGAAAACAAATTCAAAAGACATCAATACTCTGAAAGCATAAGTAGCATCACCTCGTTGAGAGCCAGTTCCATTAACCACCAAATCTTCAAGAACTGAAGTAGTTGCATTAAACATGCGTAGAAGGCTACATATTGAATTGAAATGAGAACTCCATCTAGTATCTCCAGGTCTTTGTAGTGTGCCAATTTGATTAGCTCCCCTCCTAGTTTCAATCTCATCATTTGCAACCAAACGTGCAATTTCAGTCTCATAAGCATCATGTAACTCATCATTGCGTTTGCAAGAAGAACACACAACATTAACAATCCTACTCAAGTTTTGAAAAAAAGCATGAACATCACTTGAATCTTTAGATGCAGCAACAAGAGCTAATTGTAACTGATGAGCCAAACAATGTACATAATATGCATAAGGACATTCTTGAAGAATAAGAGCTTGCAAACCATTCCACTCTCCACGCATATTACTAGCTCCATCATATCCTTGGCCTCTAATATTTTCAATGTTGAGATTATGATTAGACAATACTAAACAGATTTCTTGCTTAAGAGTGGATGATGTAGTATCTTTCACATGTACTAAATCCAAGAAGCGCTCTTTAACAAATCCATTCTTATCAACAAATCTAATAACAATAGCCATTTGTTCTCTCTTAGATTCATCTCGAGCTTCATCAATAATCAAACAAAATTTTGCATCACCAATCTCTTCTCGAATTTCATTTTGCACCCTTCTAGCAAAAACATTTAAAATTTCTTTTTGAATAGTAGGTGAAGTGTATTTTGCATTTTGAGGAGCATTCTCCAAGACAACTTGATCTACTTCGTTATTATAAGAAGCTAAGAGTTTAATCATTTCAAGAAAGTTACCTCGATTTGTTGACCACAAACTCTCATCACGTCCTCTAAAAGCACAAGCTTGAAATGTCAACCATTTAACCACATCGATGGATACTTTAAGACGCAACCGATTGCTTAGAATTTGCTGTGAAGTTTGCTTGTTCAACACTTTATCAATGTGGCATGATTGATTCTTGAAATCTTCTAAACATCTAAGAGCAGCATTGTGAACAGAATTAATATTTTTCCCCATGTGAGATAAAAATGCACAATCTTTTCCATTATTCACTTTCTTCCAATTTCTAAATCCTGCCGAAGTGAATGGACTTGGTTTTTTAGAAAATAAAAAACATGGAAAACAATAGGCAGCATCTTTTTCCGGTGAATATTCTAACAAAGAAAACATTCTAAACCAATGAGCTTGAAATCGGCGAGGATGATCTTCAAGACCTGAAAGTGGATACAAATCCATTAAAAATTGATATGGTCCAAACTTCACATACGCCCTACGAATATCATCTTGTTGATTAATAGGATAGTTCCAAATTTGTAAACGTTTTCCAGGATCGCGAATCAAGGTACCACTCTCAATTGTTTCTTGTTCAGTCCTCAAAGCTTTGGGAGGAGGTGGCTGTTGCTCATCAACTTCAGCAACATCATCAACATTTGTATCTAAATTTGAAATTGGTGTATTAGACAGTGTTTCTTCATCATCTCTCTCTTTTCTTTTGAAAAATGATTCAATAGTTGTCTTCCTCATCTTCATTGAACCTAAAAGAATTTAAAACTATAAAAATCATACGAAATAGGCAACAACACTAACACAGTAACACTCTTAACAAATTCTAATTAAATTGAGGGGAAAAGGGTTTTCAGCATAATAGCAAAGGGGAAAATATTAAAACAATTAAAAGAAAACATTCATTAAAATATTAGTAACAAAAAAGAAGTGTTAATTTACCTTTTGAAGAACTAAAATAAAAAGAGAGATTGAAGACGCAAGGAGCCAAGGAGAGATTGAAGAACCAATGATGCGGTGCAGGTGTTGTTATGAAATAAGAATCAATGACGAATTGATGATTATTGATTGACGTGGTGCAAGCTGTGAATTGTGATGCTAACTAGTCAATAGTCACTACCCAATCCTATTCCTATTGCCAGTGTTACTTGAGAATTGAGAAGGCAAGAATTGGAATGATCAAATGAGGCGCTACATTTTTTTAAAAAAAAAAAAATTCCAAAGTGATACCACATAGCAGGCCGTACCAGAAGTCCAAAAGTTGAATAAAAAAATAAATTTGGGTTATTCATTTAATTATACATATGAGTTTATATTAAAAATAGGGGGTGTCATATAGTAATATATATGTATATAAAAAAAAATTAAAATTGTTGGAGGGGCCGTGGCACCCGTAGGTCCCCCCTTGGCTCCGTCCTTGGTCATTCCATTCATGTAGGAATATATACGATCTAGAATACTCTCATTTGGGTTTATTCAAAATTGAGAAGGATAGTGGTAGTGGTACTTGCACCACTTTAGGTGGTGCCCGATCATGATGATATCGTGTCCTAAAAATAATGGTGGATTAGTGGTTCGTATTCAAATGTAGGTGTTTTGTTGACAAATTTAGAGTAACTTAGATGGTAGCGCCATTCCCAGAGTTAGTTTTTTTTTTTTTTTTTTAGGTGTTTTCCAGAGTTTGTTAAAACACGCTAAAGCCAACAAAATATTGATACTACCCCGTTTTTTTTTCACGTTTAATCGGAAGGAGAAAATAGTAACTTTTTCATAAATTGATAATTAAACATGGAAAGAGATGAAGAATTTGCGTTTCAAAATTGAAACCAAACACACACTATAAATATTAATCACTTCTTAAGAAAACCTCAATAAATTAGGATTAAATGAATTAGTTTTACAACTGAAAAAAGAAATGTTAAATGAATTTGACAATGATAACTTAATAAGTAATTTTATGTTTAAATTATAATAATAATTTTTCCATTTTTTTTTTAGATAAAAAAGAACTCATCTAATAATTCTTTACTTTAAGTCTATTTATCTATCTATCAATTATAAAACTGATCCTAGAAACAAAGACAATCAGCATCGGTAAAAAGCAATTTAAGATAGATTTTGAATAAAATTTATATATTTTAGATAAAATATCATTGTCGGTGTTATAATTCCACAATTTATGTGTTTTTTCTTTTCAATCCTAAGTAAAATTTCAATTTTGACAACCTTAATATATATCTAGAAACCGCTGTGTGTGCTATGTTACAGACTGCATAAAATATTATATATATATATATATATATATATATTTCATTGATTGAAGTATTGAACATGTAAAATCGGTAATAACATATGCTAATTTGTGAATAAGAAATAGTAACTGAGTAAACAGAATCAAAGTACAAGAATGTATCTCAAATTGCCAATGGAAAGAAAAACCCACATCTGATCGATCACCCTCTCCACCGCTTATGAAAAATCTCAGTCATATACAAACCATATATAAAAAGATGAAACAAAATAGTAATATAATATATAACAGAACAATGGCACATATATTATACTAATGAACAATACCATGTACTAATGAATTCATAGCCTAAGCCTAAACTTACAGCTACTGCTGGAAATTCTAATATCTTCACTAGCACCAAGATTATCCACCACAAGTCTGCACCTAACCCTGAACTTAACCTTGAACAACTTCAACTTCCCAAGCTTAACCCTCACAGGCTGATTAACCCTAAGATTGAGTGGAACATTGTTGGTCTCTTGCACCTGCTGCTGAATCCTACTCAACAAGCCACTAGCATCCTGTGCTTGGCCACTGAGACTCAAATCAAGCACTGTGGTGTTCCTGTGACCCTGGTAGAACTTTGGCAAGGACCCTTCACACAGTTGTGTGTCCATGTACCAAGCACTTATGTGGCTTCCACCCTCATAGTATATCCCAATCTTCTTGTTAGGGTTCCTTGCAGTGATTCTCACATTGAAGCTGGCATAGAGGCTGTTGTTGCTGTCAGACTCATTGAACTGGCTTATTCTGAGATGGTCCACCGAGTATTTTGGAAGCTTAGGCCTGAACACAAGGTATAGGATCCCTACAGTGATGGCTATAGCAACTATCAGAATCAACAACGTGGTGAGTGTCCAACACAGGAACCTGCAGCAACAGCTTCTTCTTTTCTTTGGTGGCTTTGAATGCATCACAGGAAATGTTCGCCGAGGAAGATCAGTAGTACCCTTGTCAGATTTTGCAGTGTTTTCAGGCACCAATGGTCTGTGTGGTGCCTCCACATCATGAACCGGATGAATTCTTTGATGATCTGACATATTTTTTTTGCAGTCAAATTATCAAAAGAAAGATATCATATACTATACGTGTGATCTTGATCTTGTATGTGGTAGACACTAGAGACTAGACACTAGACAAAGCTGTGTTGATGATATATTTCTTTGTTTCCTTTCTTTTTTGGCTTCTCTAGGTGTATTTAATGCGTGTAGTTTGATGAATAGGGTGAGAAGATGAACGCGTATTTGGAGCAGGTAATGGCCTCTGAGAAGGGTTGAAGCTTCTGATTAATATTGTTTAACTTGAAGGGTTAAAAATTGGAAGGGTCACCATCGAGACTTGGTAACCGCATGTGCCAATTATTCAACTTGTGTCTTTATAATAGTGATGCAATATTATGCCGTCGAAGTGGTCAAACTAACTTTATTATTGTTTGTAAGTAATTTTAGATAGGAATCAATATTCTTGTAATACTGTTTACACTACGTCAGTTCTTTGCATATAATTGGCCTATTTCCTGCTTATGTAAGACAACGATACATTAGCGACCTTATGCAAAAAGTCACTATGAACCAATATTTATATACAAAAAAATGCTATATCTTGTAAAAAAATGCTATATGAGAAAGTAAAATATAATAAATCATATGGTATGAATGATGCTTATTTTACGTGTATTAATGATAGAAGATTCATCTTTTAATTTTAAAATGGCACGTATTATTAAGAGTTTAACGAACATATATTGTTATTAATTAATAAAATATCATAGTTGATATATATAACTTTTTAAAATAAGTATCGTAAAAAATTAATTTATTGGTTAAATTGTATTTTTTATTTTTTTCCAATTTGTAATTTTTGTATCTTTATTTTAAAATAGAAACATTTGATTTCTTTATTTTTTTTAAATGTGAAATTTTAATTTTAATATTAATTTGATATGGGTTAATCATTAAATTTTGATATTATTTGATTATTATTATTTATGTGTGTGATATTTAATGTGATATTTAATGACATGATATATGTATATATATAATATTAAAGAGTAATTAATATTTATTTTGTTAGTAAATTTTATTTACATGTCTTTTTTAATTTTTTATCATTAAATGTCATGCTATTAAATATTATCACTTGAATATGAATAAATGTTAAGATTTAACTATTTGTAGATGTCAATTTGATAGAAAATTAAAATTTTATATTTTTAAAATTAGAAGATGTAAATATCTTTATTTTAAAATAGAAAAATCAAAATTATAAATTGAAAAAAAATAAAAGAAGTAAACGTACAATTGAATATAATTTATTATATAAGATAATTTATCACAAATTAAGTGTATAATTTTTTCTTCTTTTTCTCATTATTTAATAATTTTTCCATTCTATAAAATGATTCAAAATATTGTCAATCCCTTACTTGTTATATATTATACTATATCAAGGTAAATGAACATTAATAAATTATTTTTTATTCACCTAATCATTATAATATTTTTGTTATAAAAATCTTTTAAAAACAATATTATAAAATTTAGCAATCAAATGTAAATAGAACTCAAATACATCCTTTCAGTGGCAATGGCAATTGCAATAACTTGCTATTTTCTACATATTTTTGAAAACTTATTAATTTTTATTTGTATCTGAATTTATAGTATTACTTTTCTATTTGTAGAGGGCGTTTAAAGGGATTTACATTATCCGAAGGAAATTCCCAAACTTATAAACCATTGAAAAGGAGTAGCCGTGCACTCAAAACTGTTCCGGAGTTTCAAATCGAACATCACAAATGTTTGACAATTTCATCCCTCATTTGAATAAACTCTTCTTAATGCAATATTTCAACTTATACGGTATAGCCAAGTCTATTAAATTTTTCATGTATTCATACTTGGTTTTAATTTTTTTCTTTTTATTCCCTATTTTATCTATGATACAAAACCAAAAAATGAGGTGGTGGGTGTAAATGTCAAAACATTTGAATTGCCTTATACGAAAAAAAAAAAACACACATAAAGGGAATACCAAACACTACTTAGTTTATTTTCAACGCATTGCATAGATTCTTTCTCATGAATAATAGAGAACAAAACTCTTGTATCCCATTATTATTCACATGACAATTAATTTCTGTTCTTCCTTAATATAATCAACTTACATCACATATGTTGCTTGAGTGAAAAGCATCCACGTATTTTATCCAAATAAAGGTTTTAAAAGGTTTAAATTCAATGATGCTTTTTCAGCCCCGCGGTGTATAACGCGTTCCAAAGATAAAGTCGTAGATGGCTCTTGAGTCTTCATTGTTAGAGTTTCATAAAAATAATATAATAAAAAAAAGGAAAGCATATAAATTAACCAACAAGTGTACTAATTTAATTTTAAATATTAATGACTCACCTAACCCTGTGGGTCCAGTGTGTGTCTTTTTTTATATGTCAATGCTAAATTGCTACGTAACTAAAATCTTATCATCATAAAGACAAAACATGTTGGATTAAGCAGTCTTTGGAAATCTTCTGCTCTTACTTTTTCGTTTGTTTCTTTGCTGAACACTTCTTCGTTTTCTTATTAAAAAAATAAACCTTAAATCCACTTTTGATCCTTATAATTATACATAAATATGCAATTTTGATCCCCATGTTTTTTTTTTAAATTATACTTCACCTATTAACATATCATTTAAAATTAAATAATTAGTATATTGCCAAACAGTTAGTTAGACATATAGAATAATAATAGTATTAAAATTTTAAAAAACATTGTTTAAATAGATTATACTTTTTAATTGGAATTAAAGAAAAACATAATATATATATAGTAAAACACAATGTTATTTTCTGCATATATAAAAATCAGCATGACTAAGTCATCCATTGGTACATGAGTATTTTGTGTTTAATTTTGAATAACATGATAATGAGTGAACACATCGCTTAATTTCAAAAATTAAAGAAAACAAATTTATAATAAAAAAATTTGAACCAAAAATGCTCAATTGCGTAACTTTAAGAACCTAAATTGAATTTAAACCTAAAAAAATTAGTTAATGCACTTAAAATAAAGTTATAACAAAGGAGTCTAATAATTAGTTAGTTAAATTGGGTGTTAAGCGTTGTGAACTCTATATGATATATACTGGATTCAATTTTCATAAAAAAAATTAAAAATTAAAAACTTTTTTTTATCACTAACGATAAATAGTGGTGCGTGATTATTCTAACTTAACAATAATATAAACCAAAAAAATCGCCTTTTTTTTTTGTAAGTGCTGGTGTATTTCGCTAAATCCCTTTCCTTAGCTAAGCCCAATGGATCTGAGTCAGCCACAACTAAATTTGAGCCCAAAACCACAACCACTTCGGCTCGCCTCTCATGAATTTGAAACTTTTTTTTTTTTTTTTTTCCGTTCCTGGAGTATCACCGCCGATAGCGGTCACTAATCTCCTCTCTTTGGAGGCACCTCAAAGCTTGGGATAACTGGCCCCAAAATTTAACGCAGCTGCATAGACAAAGCAAGATTCGAATTCCTGACCTTGCTTAAGCATGGATCAACTCCTATCGCTGAACCACACGCTTGAGATTCATGAATTTGAAACTTATTAAACGAGTAAGAGTAAAAAAAATGTTGTAATATAGTATTGATAAGAAAATCAATAGGTGGTATTATGTGTTTATTTATATTATATCATAAATCATGAATTTATTAAAATGTGAACGCATATTAGAATATTTACTCTTTAAAATAGATTACTTATTAAAGAAATAGATCCCTTCCCTACTTCCCTACATCCCTTCCTTTTTTCTTTAAAATGTATTAATTTTTATATAAAAAAATAATAGGTGAATTAAGTTTCGAATATTTATAATGATTAGAGGAGGATTCAAAGTTCAATTAGGTTATCTACTATCAATGCCTTCACACTCGTAGGAGAAATCAATTTCATGTTCTTGTAAGATATAAATTTATATTTTACCAACTCAATCAAACTTTATTGGCAATGTATTATTTTAGTGAAAGGTAAATAGGAAACATGATTTATAACATTTTTTCAAATTATTTTATAACATTTAATTGAGGAGATGAAAAAGTAATTTACATAACTTTAAAAAAAACTTTTTTTTGTAAGTGAACAAAATTTACGAGAAAAAAAATTACATTGTCTTTTTTTATAGTTTTATTATTAGACTATCCCAACATGTAATTGAGATGTGTTATTGAAGATATTATTTGACTTAGCTTATATGCATCTCATACTATAAGTTGGTTGGCAAGTGAAGTATCTCAACTTATAACTGAGATGTGTTACTTGAAATATTATTTGATTTAGTCTCTACGTATTCATGTTATAAATTGGTAGGCAAGTAGATTATCCCAATATTGTAAGTGACATGTGTTATTTGGAGAGTTTTGTAAATAAAAAAAAATTGTAACCAACTTAATTTTTGTACTCAAAGTAACTCGTCATTTTTTCAATTAAAGACTCGTATCACACACTAAATTTAATAATTAATTATCGTAATTGAGTACCAAAATATGTTACTCAATAATAAGATGTAATTTTAACAAAATCTTGTGATTTTAAAGGCTTAAGAAACATAATAATCAAATATAAAGTCTTCACTATAAGGTAAAAATAACCATAATATACTTTTGAATATTCTGAATTTGGACAAACAACTAGATTATCTCTAGTATTTTTTTTTTTTTAAATTGAAACATTTTCTAAACTACTCTTACCCTTAGTATCAACTAAGAGATTTATTCTTATATGCTCAAAAGTTTTACATTATTTAGGAGTTATGACCAATAATAGTTTATAAACACTCTTTTCTCTTAATTTATCAAAACTTTTCAAAGATAAAATTATAACTATCCGATGTAAATTAAAATAAACAATACTTAAAATGTAATTATACTTACAATATCAACAAATTTACTACCAAAAAAAATTGCTATACAAATATCCTTCTTTCTAAACAAATAATTTTTTTTAAAGTTATAATGGATCATTATTCATGTAAGATAATTAAATTTTATGTTACTATAATTCTCACCTAAAGTTGAGAACCTTATCTCGAAGAACAACGATTTTTTTTGTGCTATTATTTATTATCACGTCGTAAAATAAGAATGAGGAACAACACTCTTTTCATGACATACACGTTACAAAATATGAATAAAAAAGGGTTAATTATTACAACGTAGAGAATATATATATATATATATATATATATATATATATATATATATATATATATATATATATTTATCCTATGCTAAAAATATAAAAAGAAAAAATCTATTTTATTTTTTTTTGAAGGAAAAAAAATCTATTTTATTTTCTATCAAACAAAATATCTTTAATTTAGTTTCAAAATATACGATGCCTGTGAGTAAATTTCTATAGTAATCGGTAAATATTAAAATTTGGCTTAAATATATTTAATTCATAAGGACCACAAATTTATCGTTATTGTTTCTGATACTAAACGCAACACATCACCCACTCTCACTCCAACCATGGCGTCGTCGTGGTGGTGCTCCTCTCCCTCCGCCACCCTCGCCGTCACCACCACCCGCCACTCTTCTGTCACTCCCCACACTTCCCAATTCCGCATCCAAACCCTCCCATTCCCCCCTCCCTCCTTCCTTCTCACCACCGCATCCCCCTCTTCCCTCCGATTTAGGGTTCCATGCTCCAACAAAACCGCCTTCGGAACCCAGTCGCCGAGTTCGCCTCCGCCGGACGCCGTGGACTGCGTGGGAACGGGGCAAGACGTGGAGTGTCTGGTCAATTCGGAAGAGAAGGAACCGCAATTGGAACCGTCGGCGCCGTGTCTGGCGGAGGCGCTTTGGGAATGGGCGGTGCTGGTGTCGCCGTTCTTCTTCTGGGGAACGACGATGGTGGCGATGAAGGAGGTGCTTCCGAAATGCGGTCCGTTCTTCGTTTCCGCCTTTCGCCTCATTCCGGCGGGGTTTCTTCTGGTGGGGTTCGCCGCGTGGAGAGGGAGGCCTCTCCCCTCAGGCTTCAATGCGTGGATTTCCATCACGCTTTTCGCCCTCGTCGATGCCGCTTGCTTTCAGGTCCTTCTTCGTAATTTCGCTCGCTGCATGTGTCATGTGTGATGTGTGTGCTTTTTACTATGCGAACTCTTTTGGACTTTGATTTATGCGCATTGTAACAGGGTTTTCTAGCAGAAGGGTTGCAGAGGACTTCCGCTGGTTTGGGCAGTGTAAGTTGCTACTACTATTATCAATTCAATAACTTTAATTCCTGTTATTAATCCTCTTATCTACTGCAAGTTGAATTGAGTTTTTTATTTGATGAATGGGAATTACAGAAACAAGGAGCAACAAAAGAAAACAGAAAAAAAAAAAAAAACTAACTACCCTAGGAAAAAGAGCTCCTAGAGTTTATACAAGTATATGAAACATCTGTATCGGGGAAGTTTACAATGGGATAAGAGGCTCACAACCATTAACTCCAATTTAGCTAACCAGTCGGCACAATTTTTTTATAAACCATGGGATTAGTATAGTTTATACAAGGCTCTAAATTTAGCTACTAGAGGATGAAATATAGAAATACTCATTTATTTATAAAAGACAAAGCATTGTGCGAGTTGGATTGAGTTAATATTTCATAAATAAGGTCAAGCTTTGTAGATTAAAAAAAATCATAGTTGGGATAAAAGACTTTATTATTAATCATGGCAACATAGATGGATACACAATTTTTTTTTTTTAGAATCTCATTCAATCGTGCATTGTTATGAATGTTATTGTTATTGACTTTTATAATAATTTATAATAACTATTGCAAAAGTCTAGGATGTTTTCCACTGATTAATAATGTAAAAATGATTACTACATCTATAGCAAATGAAAATTAAACCAATATTATTTTGAGATTACTTTTGATAAACTATAAGTTTAATAATTTTAATACAGTCAACTAATTATAAATCATTTTAGGAATAATTTTTAAAGTAATTATTACAAAAACAATTTTCTTTCCTAAATTGTTTTAATTGGAACTTGATATCAAAAATAAAATGGAGACATTGGAAATAACATCTTAATTAACTGAAGGATATTTTAAGGATGTCGTTACCTAAAATTTGCTTTTATTTTAGTTCATTAAACATTTTTTTAATTTATATTTGCGTCCGGGTAAATATAGTTTAGGCTGCACTTTTCTCCAGCTTAACAACTTTGAAATTTTACTAAAATTTTCACAAATAACTCAATATCTCTACAACAAAAGGTTTTCAACACAATTTTTTTATTTTATAAAACCCTTTTCCTTTTAATGCTATATAACCTCAGTGTTTTAACTAAGCAACCATTGCTTATATCTAGTTTGTGTTGGTGTACGAGTTCGACGTCAATTGCTTTATAAGCATTTTCACAAATAAGAACCTATGTAGATGCTCTAAAATGCTGTTTGTATATGTGTATCCTAGGGGATATAATTGAATTATTATGGGTGTAATTTGTAGGGATGTAAGTGGTCAGACTGGATTTTGATTAATACGTTACTCAATTTGATCAAAATTTAACAAGTTAAACTGAATCAAATTTGTGCATTTTTATTAAAAAATCTAGTCCAACCTAATTGAATTAATATAATTGAATTTATTATTTTCAAAAAATTAAACATTTTAGAATAAATTTAAATTATTTGATATTTTATTATAAATGCAATGTTATAAATACATAAAACTAATAATTATACAAATTAAATTTTAAAATAAATTTGTTGACTTATTACATTGTTATCACCCTAAACAATTAAGATTTTTATATAAAAAAAATTTAAAAGGCATTTGATTTTGTTACAATGTTTTCAATTCGAATGGCAAATAATAATAGTAATACATTCTAAAATTCAAAATAGATTTATACTAAACTGTAGATTATTATTGTTATTATTATTATTATTACTGAGTGGAGTTGTATCACGGATAAAAAAAACACATGTAGTGTCAGGTTCTATCGGGTCGGGTATAACCCGAACCTCAAAAAATCCAAATCAATCTCATTGGGTCGGTTACCGTATACCCCTAGTAATTTGATTTTAGTGAATGTTGATTCAAATTCTACTTTCCACATCTGACAGCAATGATGTTTGCTTGCTTTAATTATCTAACGTGGATATATTGCAGGTTATAATTGATTCGCAGCCTTTGACTGTGGCTGTACTTGCTGCTTTGTTATTTGGTGAGTCAATTGGAGTTGTTGGAGCTGTTGGGCTTGCACTTGGTGTCATAGGACTTGTACTACTCGAGGTAAACTTTGATTCTGCATTTAATTCTAACAAAAAATCAGTAAATTAACTATCGTGTCTTAAAGCACAGCCCAGAATTAGCAGTTGAATTCTTATATATTTGATTTAGAAGGATGTTAAGGATTAAAAGATATGTATTGCAATTTTTACCATGGTATCTAGAAGATTCACAGTTACCAAGTTTACTGTTTTTTTTGGTTTGAAATATTACCTGCTTTCCTATCTTGAGATGCTTAAGGATAAAGGTTAATAAATATACATGGACAAAAAAATTTTAATAGAAGTAAAATATTAATATATTTGGACAAAATATCTTTGTTTAATATATTTGACTTATATTTATAATGGTGGGATAACAAATGTGGGTATATTTGAGAAAAAATATCAATTAGACTTTAAAATTTCAAAACATCATTTGTTTTGGAGATAAAAAAAGAGGCTAAAATATTTAAATAAATGGGAAGGAGATAATATACAATTTCTGTGAGCCTGTCAAATACCTTCTACGTATTATTTAGTAATGCAAGCAGTGATGAATTCGTTGCAGTTACCCGTCCTATCATTTGATGAAAGCAACTTCTCACTGTGGGGCAGTGGCGAGTGGTGGATGCTTCTTGCAGCTCAGAGTATGGCAGTCGGCACGGTCATGGTTCGGTGGGTCTCAAAATACTCTGATCCTGTCATGGCAACTGGATGGGTGTGCTTCAAATCCCCTTTAGACTTTAGTGTTTCTTAATTTTATGCTGATTACCATTGTTATATACTTATGAAACTTAACTGAATGATTTTGTGCGTGTTTCAATTTTTGCTAAATTATGAATTTGATATGCTGGACTCTATTTTATGGTTCATGATAGTTGCAGCAATATTTATTTCTGCAGATGTGTTTAGAGTATCATATATTTTAACAATAAGTTTGGATCTGAAACTAGAAAAAGAAAGAAAAAAAAACTTATCTAAGAGGAAAGGGGCAGGCAATGGAGGAAGTTTTATAGCAAAATAAAGTATGGTTTAAGAACTCTGTGTAAGCATATAGCTTAAAACTTTACTCTATTTTGCAGCATATGGTTATTGGTGGTCTCCCACTTGTGCTTTTCTCAGTTCTTAACAATGACCCTGCTGTGAGTGGCAGTCTTAAAGAGTACAGTTCGACTGATATATTGGCTCTCCTCTACACATCCATTTTTGGAAGCGCTGTCAGCTATGGTGTATTCTTTTATAGTGCAACTAAAGGTCTGTATGTTTCTCCTTTCAAGATCTTTCTTTTCTTCATCATTGAATTTCCTTTTATGATCTCGTAAGTTATACAAATTCCAGTTTCCATGTTAAATCCAAAATGGTTCATTTTTTCTTTCATAGTGTAATGACCGTATTATTGTTGCAGCTCTAGCTTTAATTTGTACTCAGATTTGGAATTTCCTTTTCAAAATCCATATTGATCCCATAAAAAATAAAACACCATATTGACGTTGCATTTGTGATGCACTGCAGGTAGCTTGACCAAGCTCAGTTCACTCACGTTTTTGACCCCAATGTTTGCTTCAATTTTTGGGTAAGGCCACCTGACAATGGGAAAGAGTCGGATGATTTTCAAGTAATTTCAGATTTTGACTAGTAAGGTCATTAAGGAGAAAAAGTAACCACCTTTTACATCTATAAATTCTGGAAGAGAATAACAATCCAGTGGCATCCTTCATAATTTTTTGAAGTCTTGACCGCTCAAGGTCATAACTAATTTTTATACTTTTGCTACTCGTATTTCCTCTAGCAATTCGCATTTTCTTTCATATTTCAGGTTTATGTGCCTCTCTGAGGACATTTGTAAGACTCACATTTTGCTTTGGTATTTTAGGTTTCTCTATCTTGGCGAGACTTTCTCTTCTGTACAGCTAGCTGGGGCCTTAGTAACTGTGGTGGGAATATACATGGTTAATTTCAGAAACAATTCTGAATAAATTGCCATTTTTGTTTGGTTCTTTCAACCTAATCCCATCCGATGGAAAATAATTTCTCGGGGAATTAGATGTTTACCGTGAACTCAAATTGGGAATGCTAGAAGCAAGGTTGGACACGCGCAGAGGAGAAATTTGAGTGATATACAACTGAGCCCTTGTGATCATGCTTTGTGGTGTAAATACAATTTTGTTTTGTTATTTAATTTTGGCTTCCAGCCTCTTCCTAGGCAATATACCAAAAACTTGGAAGCCTTCCATCGGAATGAATTGTTTCCGTAAAGGTGTTTTTTTGTTGTATAAGATGGCTTACGCATTACAATAAGACTGAACAAAATGTATATATTATTATTGCAAATTTTGTGTATAGTGAACCTGCTCTGAAAGAAATATACATATTGGGCCCATGACTATATTCAGCACAATAGCAAGTAGGAAATGCTATATTTGTGTTATAGTGTGGACTAATAGCATATGTTGATACTAGTATCTGCAATGATGGTGCCATGATGCTACTTTTATTTAATTAGACTAAAAGCTATATAATTTTTGTACTATTTAGTTTATGCGCATAAGAACACTTAAATATGAAAATATCCAAATTTATAAAGCGAAATAAACTTATATTAAAGCACTAATCAAAATCAGTAGTCATAACAAATATAACATTGCAACAAACCAGAACTTTTTACATTAAAATGCAGAAAAGCTGCGCTAGCCAGAAGTCAATTTCAAGTCTGCAACATACACGATGACGAGACCCCAAGATTAGATTATAGAACACACAATACCACAACTGTAATAAACTCTGTTAATTAATTTCACTTACCAGCTTTTATATCCATTTCCGTTTGAAAATTATAACATATACCATTGGAATTGTAACATATATCATTGTCCGAGTTGATATATATGAAGCTAAAAAGTATGACCAATCACCTGTTTATAATTTGAAGAAATAAAAAACATAAAGCTACAAGTGAAGAGATGAGTGGTCAGAATTGTTAATTTTGACCTTAATTAAATGAGAACTGGCTGCAAAGTGGGCAACTCCAAACAGAAGGAATGTTAAACTTGTCGAGTATTTAAGTTACAACATGGAAGTGAATTCATTCAACACATCTATGTGGGTGTAGATGCTGTGACAACAGGTATGTTGTGAAGAACTTTATTGGCACCAAGCCTGCCACGCCCTATCCCACTGCCGTGCTGATGATCACACTGTCTCCTTTTGCTATTCAATCTCTTCCCAACTCCATCCACATCACACCCTGCTTCAGATGATACCCTCCCTTCCAAGCCTAAAGGACTTTTCAGACTTTCCTCTCTGGAGCAGTTCAATCTTGAAGTCCAACTATCTTTTGATTCAACAGAACTTGGTTCCCATGATGAAGAAGAAATCCCCCAGTGCTGTTGACCACTACTCACCGTGAAGCTGTTGCTTCCTGAAGACTCTTGATCGTCCATGTCCACCCCACCAAATGAACCACCCCTATTCAATGTCACATACTTATGCAAGCTTGGTTCCATCACATCATCATCATTGACAACTAACATAGATTCTACAACAGGGTCCTCAGCATCAGGCTCCCCTTTCCCATAATCATTGGCACTCAACGGAACATTGTAATCATTCCTACTACACTGAAAAGATGGTGGACTTCTCCTGTCTTCTGCACCACAGAAATTCAAGTTGGTGTTAGAGTTGAGATCAGCAACAGCTTCAAGGATAGAGCAAGCTTTGGTAACACAAGCTGGGAGAGGAACAGAAGGTGTGCTCTTTTGATGAAAATTCTGGATATCTTCAAGCAGCAGTGAAGTGTAGGACTGTGGAGGATTCAATAGAGCTTCAGGGTTTAGGTCTAAATCCCGGGATCGCCTTGCAGATCTGCTTCTTGTTAATGTGTGAGGTTTTAGGTTGTCAACCCCCGGTGGCACCATTGTTTTCACAACAATATTATCAGTAATTGAAGGCTGCATTTTCACATCTTCCTCTTGTTGCACCTTTGTCTTGCAATTTGCAATCATGCCCTTGTCCAATACAGTTCTGCCGCCATTTGGTTTCTGCAATAAGGAAAAACACCATTGCATAATTTACATTAATCACATCAATAAGACTACTCAATTACTATACATGAACAAAATCTCATGTCAATTGGAGTTAGTCACTAAAATGAATGAAATTTTTTTCTAAATACTGATAAAATTTCAAGTCAATCCAAGTTTGTTAAAATCTTCAAACCTGAGAAATTCTGAACCAAATATTAAAGAGAGAGTAATACCTGAGTAGCTTCAATTTCAAATTCTTTTCTGGGTTTGTTTTGCACCCTGCTGTTGTTGTTGTTGGGTGTTGAATGTGGAAAAGCAAGGGAATTAGGCTCAATCTCACTGAGTGGATTTCTTTTGTAAGGTGATTGTTCTGCTTTCCTTGAAGAGCTGCGGCTAAGTGATGGCTGCTGCTGCTGACTCTCATTGAATGCTTTACCAGCATTTGCTGCATTCCCAATTGCTCTTGCAGGAGACTGAGATCGTGGCGAGGCAGCACCAACATTTCTCTTCACTGTGATCCTCTTGATGCCAGTGGCTGCTGCAGATTCACCACCACCATTGTTGTTACTCTTATCCATCACTAGTGAAGAGACAGTGGCAGGCACAGAAACCATTTTTCCAGGCCTAGAAACAGCGTTGCTATTATTGCTTCTTGCATTGGCAGCAGGTGTGGTGTTATCTGATGATCTTCTTCCAGGAGATCTACTGACTCTCCTCTCTCTACTGCTTGATCTTTGTTGCTGCTCTCTTTCCCTGCTTGGTGTTCTTCTCCTCCTTTCATGAGAAGAAGGCCTTGGACTCGGCGACTGGCGGTGCCGCGGCCGGTATTGATGTCTGTCATCCTCACACAATTCACTGCTGTTTTCACTTGCATTGGCTTTCCTTGTGTCCTCTTCATTGGAGATGGTGTCATTGTCACAGTGGTCAAAATCGTAGCTTCTCTTTGAGCCTGAGTACCTTCTCCTGTGTTCTCCAGAGGCAGCAACAGCATTGCCTGAAGAGCTTCTGCTGAGTCTCCCACACTGTATGAGAATAGCATCCACCTCTTCTTTCGTGCAGCTTGAAGTCCTCACTGCTACTACTGCTGGTGGTGGTGCTGCTGGTGCAGTTTTGTCACACATTGATTCAGTGGTGGCGTTCTGCTGAGCTGTGTTGGAGTTTCTCTCTCTGTCATCATGGCTCTTCCTGTGCTTGATGATAAAAATCTCTTTTTTCACATGCCCTTCACCTTCTGGCACTGTCTCATGCTTCTCTTCCACTTTCTTAGTGTTCTCCTTGTTCAGTTTCACTTCTGGGTCAGTTTCCACCTTGAGTTTGGAAACAGTGACACCACTAAGAGAAGGACTCTTCAGCTCAGGCACAGCAGGTGCTGTGGAAGAAGATGACTTGGTTGCAGCAAGAGGGGAAGGGTTAGAAGGAGAAGACTCTTTCTTCTTACTGAAACATGCACCCATGGAATTTTGAGAGAAAGATTCTCACCTGAAGAAAAATGGAAGGTGAAATGGTGTTAAGAAAGAAAGAAAAGGAGAATGGAATAGAATAGGGGGTGTGGAACGCTGTCCAAGAATCAATTTTTAAAAAAGATTGTAGCCTTTTTATTTGTGAGAGAGAGAGAAAATATTCAAAATTTGAAATGCAGAGCGGGCTGCAACACACAGATCCGTTAAGGGTCAAGTTGGGTTCTCTGACCCCACAAAATCACTAACTTAAATATCATAATGTCTTTTTTGACCATACATGGACGTACCACTACCACATACAGTAATAAATATTAAATAGCATTTTGCTTGCCCTTCTTATTCTGTCATCATTCAAATTTGGTACAACGGTTATACTCATTTGCTTGCCGTGTTGTATTTTATTTTTGTTGGTTAAATTAATAAGCAACGGCTACACGTTTGGAATTTGTAATGAACAAGAGTGTCTAGTCTACACAACTTCATCAACAAATCTGGCAATTGCCTTTACCAACCAGTCAACTGTGATGGTACAAGAACGCTTGAAAGGAAAAGACAGTCAAACTTTTTAAATTACAAAAATTAAAAAAGAAATAAACACTGACATTATCCAAATGTGCACTCCAATGCATAGCCCTTGATTATACGGTTCATCATTGAGTATTCAATAGTTGGAACTTATTTGGTCGCTTACATAATAGTTTAATCTCATGCAACTTGTGCTTTATTTAAAGATTATGTGAAACAATAAAAAATAAAAATAAAAGATTATGCGTGGCATTCACATTTTTAACGGCACGTAAGTACTCAAAAACCACATTGCAGGTGCAATGCCTCCAACAAAATATTCAATGAAACATAAAACATCAATTTACAATCTCAACTACTTTAGTGAAACAAAAAAAATCCAACTATGGCAACATTTTAGCCCAGGCCATACAGTCACTGTCGGCGTGTCGGAATGGATGCTGTAACCATGAGCCTGCAGTATACAGCCATGAGCATGAGTTTTGCTTAGTTTCTTGTGGTTAGGCAGAGCTAATCTCATTGCTCATCAGAAAAGGCATGCATAACTTGACCCAGTAAACAGCAACAACGCACAGATGCATCAAGGTGAACCTACTCCAGGGAAGAGTTCTGATATTTTATTGAAGACATCCATAACCTGAAATGTTAAGATCATAAAACATCATTAGAGGAAACATTCAAGATCCAAATCTTTATACATTAACATTGTTTATAGGTTTAAGATATCATTTAGTCCCCGAGATTTTTTAGAATTTTTCATTTAGGTCCCTATGCTAAAAAAAATTGTAATCAAGTCTTTCTATATTTTTAAATTTCTGTAATTTAGTCCTTGGGATAAAAAGTTTGTTTGAAATCCATAAAATTTCATAAAATATTCTTAATACATACGGATGATAACACTATGATAATCTAATATGGTTGTCTAAGTATGCTGATATTAAAAATATTGTGAAATTTCATAGATCCTAAACGAACTTCAAACCACAATGACTAAATTACAAAAATATAAAAAGATGAAGGACCCAATTACAACTTTATTAGTTTAAGGACTTAAACCTTATTTGTATTCATTAGAAATTACTGAAAGGATAATTATTATAGCATTATTCATTAGAAACATGGTGAAACATACGCAAATTCAAAATATTCCTATTAAAAGCTATTGACTAGAACCTCTCTATCAATTCTTAAGGGGGAAAAATATATTTATTTTCTCCACATGATGTCATTGATTAATTTATTGAACCATGGAAATTTAGTAATTCCAATATGATCAACTTATCTACGTAGTCTCATTGAAAGTCATCAAAAGGTTGTCACCTGACATAAACCTGAAACTAACTACAATCTAGACCAAAAAATAAGGATCGGAAGGTAGTGTGTGGAATAGAGAACCCATGCATGCAACAGAGCCAACAGGAAACACAAGTTGAAAAAACCAAACTCAATAAGTACATTCCTCCAGGGAAAACAAAATTGAAGCCAGAGAAGTATCAACGTATACCTCCTTATCATTTTGGTATTTAGTAATATTCATCGGATTCTGTGAACACTGCAAGCACAGGAAGATATTTAAATTAGAACAATAAAATATGAATGACCAATAAAATATTTAAATTAGAACAGAGTTTTGATATGAATAACCAATAAAATATTTAAATTAGAACATACATCCATGATAGCTGCTTGAACTCTAGGATTTTGAAATGCCATTGCAACATCAGGATTTGCCATAATCTTTGAAATGACTTCTTCTGGAGAAAGCCCAATTTGATCTGGTGAAAGTATAAATATATTCAGAAAAGACTAATAGTGGGAAGAAAAGTTCATACTTAAGCTATTAACATTTGAAAGGAAATATAGAAGGCGATATTATCAAATACTTAAATCATCAGTCTCGCAACTTTGGAAATTTTGATTAACTAAACCTAGAGACAGGGAAACTATTGAGCAATTGGTGATGATCTTCAAGAATCAAGATGATCAACTAAGTAGAAGATATAATTCCCACAGAACGGAAGCGAAAAAGGTGATTATGTATTTGAGAATGTTTTCAAGTCAATAAGTAATAAGATTAGCTAGTGAATTTGCAAGACATAACAATATTATTATAATAACCTACCAAATTGCTGCTTGACTTCAGGACTATTAAGGTCAAAATTCTTTAAGGTGTCCATCATTCGGCTGTCCCATTCAGTGTTTCCACTCATGTTGTTTCTGAAAGAAAAAAAGAGGAAACATATGAATCTCTTTACACATCCGAGAAGATTTTATACCATAAATTTACAAAAATATGCATAGATTTATCTAAGTGCAGCACATAGGATGAAGCTTCAGATGGAAATAACAAATAAAAATACATTTATCAGCTAATTAAGATCTCAGTCAATGCAATGATATGGAATGTGATTGTTAGTAAACTCTAAAAACTGAGCACTTGTAGTTAAAAAGCACGTGAATCCTATTTCCTAATTCCTAACAACATTAAAGCTAAATCAACTAAATGAGAATTTTAGAGGCTAATAACTGGATTGTGAATTTTAGAGTACTTTTTCATTCACCAGCAAACTATTTTTTCTTGAAATATGTCAAGCAAGCTTAATGCAGGTAAGCATTTTCCCAGAAGCTTAGCTGTCCAAATAACAATTGAATCCATGGTGAATGAGAATATTGATGAAACAAAATGGTTCTGAATAAACAGTATGAAGAACTTACAGCATTTCTTCAAGTTGTTGACGGTACTGTGGATTCTTAAGCATCCCTATTAAAAACAGTAACAGTACAGAAACTATTACTCAATGACCAATTATATTAAGATGTCAAGTAGAAATTAATATCTACCAGTTGAGAAGAAGAAAAAAAAAATCACTTTTGACCCACAAACTATTTTCAAACTACATAAAGTGCGTCCATTATATCATGTTGGAAAAAAATGAAAATGGAAATCCACATAGAACTGTTGTATATAGACAATATTGTACATGTAAAAAAGTGATAACAAAGTCGGCATTATTGTTAACTATGATTTATTTCCAGGAAGGTGCTAAACAATGAAAATTACACTCTGCACAAATGATGAATCTTAAAACTCTGATTAGCAGAAAACTGTTAAAAGTAGAGAATTACATTTGAAGGTAGCAGGGTTCCTCATTTCCTCGGGTAAATAGCTGCAACAGAACCAAAAAAAAGTTACTTCTGTAGGATAAGTGGAAAAGGTCCATAAATAATCTAAACAAGCATGTAAGTCATATCTGTAAATTTTCAACAAGTAATCATAAACAAAATCACATCGGCAATCAGTTTATTGAGAATGTAAGAATCAGACACAGCATAAGTTAGCTCCATTTAATGATCAACAATTAAAAGGCTACCGGCAAACCAATTACACTTTCTTTTTGGATACAGAGTTTTTATTAGAAATGAAAGCATACAGAAGTACATGTTTCCCCTAAAACTATCATAGGCAAAGTACCAAGAGGATGCAGTAAAAAGATAATTACAAGCACCGGTAGAATTTTAGACACATCTAAACTTCCAAAGTAAATGTTTCAAAATAAATAAACAAAAAAACAGAACCACTTCAAACCCCAATTATGAATATCACAGGGACTAGTACCACTGTCATCAGCACTTCTAAAATTAGAGACTTCAATATATTTAAAACTAGAACCTACTTAAAGTTTAAACATATCCATATTTATACTGTGCTGACAAAGCCACAATAGACGATAACTATTTAGTGAGTGTTTGGGAGAGATCAAATCTCCCATTTCAGCTGTTTTTGTTAGAGGAAAGCTGTTTGCAAAACAAAAAAAAAGTTGGATTTAGGATAACTTAAATTTGTAAACAGCTTTTTTCCTTGAAAAATAAGCTGTTTTTATGAAGCTAGAAATTTGAAACTATGCACATATACAAAGTGGCACCGTAAATAATCAATCAATCCCTTCTATGTGTATTAAAAAGTATATGGTATATTTTTTTTCACTAAAGTTAACAAAGTTGAAAGAATATATACATCACATTGTTCGATATTATAAATACAAAAAAAAAAAATTAGATATTCATAAAGTGATCATCAATGATTATTTCTAAACAGCTTTTTTTATGTCAAACTGATTTTTTTGTTGTATCCAAACGAAATTAAATATCTTCAAATCACTTGTCAGAAAATTTACCCAAATAAATTTTTCTCAGATTATAATCGATTATAACAATAATCGATTATTGAAATAATCTAATTTTTACAGCTTTCCCAAACACACCCTGGAAATGAAAATTTATAATCAATATAAGATGGAAGGAACTAATATTACGGAAAAATCATCTTCTGCACTGTTGGGTCCTCCAGCATTTCCTCCAGAGCTTCCACTGACAAGACTGATTTTCCTGTCCAAAAATTAAAAATGACACATTTAGGACATTTGATTAACCCAGAAAGCAGCCCATTGAAGGAAACATTAGAGGAAGATAATTGCAAAAACAACAAATATTTCAAGACAACAAACAAGGTTTAATTAAATTGATATAAGCCAGTAGCACCAACATGATTAGAAAATGATCCATTTTGGAACTAAACAAATTTGTTTGATGACACCATTTCAATTCAGGTAATGAAATATTTAGAGCCAGAAAGTATATGATAGTTGACAAGAATGAATTTATAGTAAAGAGAAAAACTAGAGACATATGAAGTGCACATGATCCATCATAAACTCAACGATGATAGCAATATTAAATCAATATTTGCTATCATAATAATGCCAAGAGCAACTTATTTGGAAGGACTGATATAAAACAATTTTTCATGCCAACATATTTCCTAGATGTATTTCTTGTAAGAGCCTTGAATGAACCACACCACAAAAGCTAGCTCTTGTAATGGGAGAGCCCAAGGGACCTTAATAAACACCACACTAGAATCTCCTACTTTCAATGTGGGAATCAAGTCCCATACCATGAAATTAGATCCTAAAACATCCCAACACACTCTGCAACCCCATTTTGACTAGTGCGCAGCCAGTCAAGTGGATGCCAGAGCTGCCAAACAGAAGTATTCGTACAGTGGCAGATGTGGTGGGCCGGTGATTTTAGAAGTGTCAACAAGAAGAAACAAGAAAAGGAAGGAGAACAAAAAAAGGGCAGAAGTGGAACACATGAACACATTTTTTAGCCTAGAGGGCCAAGCAAAAGTTATCAAAGAAAAATAGTTGGCACAAAGTAAAGTGGTTGATTCTCCTAAGGTTCTTATCAATCACATTACATGGGGTTTTCCACCAATAAATCCAAATTGTAGACATTTTCAATTTCAAAGGACTCTACTTACTTGTAGATTGAGAACCAGAAAAATTACCAAAACCTTGGTTAGAGGGTGCTCCATTTTGAGAAACCTTCAATAAATGCATATTGCATATTAAGAACAACACAAGTCACTGAACTTCTTTAGCAAAAACATATATCTCAAAAACTCACTTCATCTGGAACCCGGGCTTCCTTGACTGAACTTGATTCATCAACATCTTTAAAATTTTCAAAAGGACTCTTCTGCGCAGTTTCCTCAGGAGAAACATCTACAAAAGCTATAATAGAAAATCTGAGGAATTTTAACAAAAAAAGATTCAACGTTTATATGAATATAAAATCAGACAACATCAGATATCATATCTGCTACTTATGACTCCCTATGTTTTCCATCTTCACTTTTCATTGCAGAAGAATTATTTAAAAAAAAAAAAAAAAAGCTTATCTTGATTGAAATAGTGTTATTAATTATTTCAAATATTTTTAATATGAAGCAATTTCTAACAGTTAAGCTTCTGCATTTGGTTTTCTCATTCCTAATTTCCCACTTTCTATTTCTCAACATTATCCATTTTCTAAATTTAGTTTCTGAATATATGATTGCTGTGGACTCACTGGCTCATCCTCTAATTTGATATAACAGTACATTGCGAGTACAAGTCACTGAAAAACATGTGGGTTAGCAAACTAGCATACAAGAAAGGTTAAGCAAATAATAGGTACAGATACACTCATGCCTCATCTCAAATACTACACAAAAGTAAGGGAGCTAAAAGATGGGTTCATGTGCTCTCTAGTTTCACAGTTAATACTCAGTAGCTTGCCACTAAAATTAAGACAAAAATAATTGAGAGATACACTTGCATGCAGGAAGGAGTTCAAACAATAGTGACATACATTCATCCCAGATACAACAGAAGTAAGAAAGCTTAACCTTATTATCTTATCGGCAAGAATAATGAACCGTTCATGGTAGGATGAACCAGTTGGCAATACTATTTGGAAGATTCCACAAAAAGAATGTTTTGATATCAAGTTGAGCATAGCAAAACCAAATTCCCCTTTAATCTTGTCTAGCATGTTAGCGGAGTTATATCAATTATAAGTTAGAACAGTGATTCCACTAAAAAGCTAACTGTAGTAAATCTAATATGTAGGCAGTAAAGATAAAATGAAGAGCCTATCATGGGCTTTTTTTTTAATTTACCTAAAACCAAATATTCATCTCCTAGTGGACACATCATCTCAACATTTATAAATTTCACAAGTAGTATGTCTCATCCAACAAGAAAGAAATAGAAGTGCTAAGCAGAGATTGTTAGTTACCAATTTTTTTGGGTTCGTTCTTTACTTCCTCTTCATCCTTAATATTAGTAGTTGGGGAAGGTTCTACTTTGGTTGCAGGTATATCTACTGTGACAGTAGATTGAGATGCATTATATGCTGGAGGTACTTGGTATTGTGTAGCTGCAGAACTAGCAGGTGTAGTGGGCCCTGATGCTGAAGGCGTTGAAAAGGGAAAAGGAGATCCAGGAGAAAAGGCAGCATTGTTAAATTGGTTATTTTGTGAATTCATCTGGCCCATCATGGTCTTGAAAGCTTGTTGCATTGCATATTTCTAAAAGAAAATCAAAAGACAAATGTTTAAATTATGTAAAATGTTCAGGGTTAGTTCTTATAGTTCTACAAAGAACCCTGTCAAAAACCTTGAAAAATAATGTTAGAGTTAGACAGGGCATCTACAAGAACTGATGAAGTGATAGGACTGAGCGCATGGATCAAGAGGCTGAGATTAAGCACAAAAATGTCTTACAAGTTTAGGCTATAAGACTTGCAAGACGTACTTTTTGGGCTTAATCTTGACTTCTGATCCATGCTCCCATCCCTTTCACAAAGAAATACAAATACTAAAAGATGGCATCACAAACAATACCCAGATTGTCATAAAGATAAATCAAAATCTCAAATTCAATAAAACTCTCAGAATGATGTATTCTTATTATACTTCCCAAGATTAAAAGTTATTTAAAAGGTCATGTGTCATTTAAAAAAGCTGCATGATGGTTACTTTCCAATCTCAACTATTCATTTAAGATCTGAAGGTGAAGATATGCTCTTATTACTCTAACAACAAACCACTCCTCGGACTTGCTATGGTCCCTATACCTTATAGGTTATGTCATAACTCAAAGAATGCAGCAGCCTATATCCGTGATTTTCAAAATTTCTTACATCTTACACCCACAGTTACAGTGAAACTCAAATAACAAACCAGCTTATATCAATATTCAATGCCTTGCAATAAAGTGGCACTCACCTTTAATCTTGAAGCTACCTGCGAAAACAATAACACACAATTTATTAAACATACAGCAAAGATAAACTCTTCAGTGTAAGTAAAGTAGAGTTGTGACTATGCTTCTCGGTTCTCACCATTGAAAACAGTGCAGAAAATCCAACACCAACACCAATCCAGAAGAGAGGTGACCCTCTAGAAATATAGTAAATAGACAAATAAGAATGTGAACCGAAAAACATATCAACTAATTGAAATGAATAAAATATACATCAACCACACCCACCTCCAGTATTAACCATCATAAAAACATGAGACAAAACGATTCTAAAGAAAATTAATAAGCAAAAGACGAAAGAAAAAAAGAAAAAAATAGTCAATGATTACATAGTTGAAGACGGAGGTGGTGCTAATTGTGGATTAACTCCAATTGATGTTGTTTCTTGACCCCTTGAAGAAGAAACACTAGCAAAACGCTTCACTATCAGCTTCTCCTGCACTGTATTCCCAGCATGCATTACTTGTGTGTTTTAAGAGATGAGTTAAAAATATTGACAGATATTAAACTTGTACAGCATGCACTCATTAATAACAAAAGAAGAGAAGTCAACACACACGATAATTATGCATTGCCAAAATGGATTCAAAATACACAGACATGCAGCTAATATTTATCCATGGATTTACAATTCTATCAACTACAATCGACCTTGGGCATGTCCTTGCTCCAAAATTCAGGATCCAATCCCGTCCACAAACACGACATGCTAATAGTAAAACTAATTGCAAAAACATTTTAGTGTTTTATTAAAACTTGGGCCATCTGTTTGCACTTTTTTAAGAAAAAAGTGTTTTATCATAAAAACACATAATCTTAACACGTTCAAAAGCCAAAATCCCGGATAGGATTAAAGTTTTAAACTTTTCTTAAAAGTCAGAAAGAATACATTCTAAAACAAAGGCCATATAACAAAAGGTGCCTTTTTTTTAACTGCTTATCCAAACACACCCTTAAACCCCCGAAAATGTCAACATATTGTATTCATAGCTCTAGTCACATACCAAAAAGAATCAACATGTTCAATTCAGTTTTTTTCTTTAAATTGTTGCACTTAAGAAGAAACAAACAAAACAAAACAACCACATCAACAGCATCATTGACCTATCAATTCACCTCAAAGTCAACAACACACATTTCATTGGATTGAACCCCATCAAAATCCAGTGAATCTCTTTCCTACCAAACATAAATTCTAACAATAAACTCCACCCCACCCCCAACACACACAGAGAGAAAGAGAATAGTAATAAAACAAAAATAGATTTCCAAAACTGAATACCAGATTTTGCGCCATGATGTGAGGAAGAGAGTGCAGAAACACGGAATCTGCAACGGTGAGGAGCAACTAAGGCCCTCCCAAAAGAGAAAGGCTTTCTCCCAAAAACGTCTCTGGCTGAAGCGTCTTTAGCAGAAGCATGACCCAACATCAAAGGTTTTGGGGAAGACACAAGGGCCAAGTTAAGCTTCTCCATCTTCTTTTGGCTTCCAAGCTATGGAACCCAAAGTCAAACAACACAGAAATTTAGAACAACAAATGGATTGAATCGGTGGAAATCAGTAGTGATAGGAGTGACAGTGGTGGGTTTTGGAATTAAAAGGGGATTCCAATTTTTGCGAAATTTATGAACTTTAAGAGATTTGAATAAATGGGGTTTCAAGTTTGGGAAGTGGCGAGTGAAGGTTTTAGTTTTGGTTGGTAGGGATAAGTAAAAAAATATAACAAAACAAAAACTACGAACTTTACAAATATTAGAACGATGTCTTTTGTAGAAATTAAACTCATAGAAACATAGAATACTTGGTGACATTTATTTTTTCCTATTATTTTCAATCCAGATTAGTAAAGGAGAGGTGTTTAATTTTTTTATTTTAAATTAAAAATATAATTTGATAGTTATAATTAGTATTTTAACTGACATATACATATAATTTTAAATTCAAATTCTATAATCATCATTATAATTTTAATAAATTAAAAATAATTGATATATGTGTAATGTAAATGATACATGTTTATTATATATAAATAAAATTTATAAAAAAAAACTATATAAGTATTATATATTTACTTAAATGTATAAATAATATTTCAAATTTGTAAAAAAAATATTTTAAATGTATAAATTATATTTTAAATTTATGATGAATAATTTATATTGATATATAATTATTTTTAATTATTGATATTTTATTTTAAAATATTAAATTTTAATTTATAAATAAATATAATAAATAAAAATTGAAATAAATACATAGTTAAAGAAATTTTTTAGGTCGTCTCACAAATGTTCTCGTTAAAATTAAATTTTTTAAATCATTATCATGCGAGATAGTGAATTGTGTATAATATATAAAAGTATATTTTTAATGTAATTTTAATTTTATATTGTTTTCATATAAAATTAATTAAATATATAACATTATCTAATTCTCTACTTTTTATGTATAAGTTAATATAATTATATTGAATGATAATAACTTTAAACTTTATTAAAATACTTTTAAAAAAGTTCTTTAATAAAAGTATTTGTAAAAAAATAATCTTTTAAACTTTTCAATCTACATTTAAAAAGAAAAAATCTTTCAATTATGTTTTGACTAGTTCTGAACAACTCTAATTTACTTTTGTTATTTTAAATCATGAGAAAAATAAACAATTCATGTCTCTCTAATTAAAAATAAAAATAAAAGAATAATAAGTGATTATTTAAAAAAAAAATGAGGTTTGAAAATTGAATATTATTAAAATAGAAAAAGAAAGAGAAAATAAATAAATACATAAATAAAAGATAATGAAAGTAAAAGTGGTCCAGATATAATTATAGGAATAAATTATCCTAAAATTTATATATAATTAATAGGTAGTTTGTGCCTTTGTTAAAATTAGAGAAAATAATAATTTTTTATGACAATTTTACTGCTTTAATATTTATGATAGTTTCTTACAATTTTCTTTAGAAGTTATTAAAAATAAAATGGTATTGAAATTATGGACACTTAATGGAGTAAACTTTAGTATAAATATAGCTTAACAAATCACTCACCAAACTAATTAATTGAATTGGTCCATGCAGTGACTAAACCATTTGAGTCGAACAATTTGGTTGAGAATTATTTTTCATATATACATCTTTCAATATAAAATATTGGTTTAATTATATTTTTAGTTTTTAAAAATTAGGATAAATTTATTTTGATTTCTCAAATTTAAAATAGATTTTTTTAATCCTTATAATTTAAAGAAATCTTGTTTTAATTTTTATAGTCAAATTTCGTTGGTGAATCTTTAAAAAATTTTACACAAAATTCATATACTAATTTTCTTGTTAGTAAAAACATGAAATTAAGCTCAATTAATACTACATAATTATTTTAATTTGAGAGACTAAAATTATATTTTTAAAAATTATAAGACTAAAAAAATCAATTTTTAATCTTAAAGATTAAAAATAAATTTATTCTAAATTTAAAGAAATACAAATATATTTAAGCATAAAATATTTAATTAAGATTATTTTTTATACATATTCATACGGTTATTAAGGCATCAAAATCAATTTTATCCTGAAAGTAAACTAGGTTTTTTGACCGTGTCAACGTATAGGGAAAACAAAATATGTAGTGTACATATTGATTTATTTTAATTCATTATTTAATAATATGTATAATTAGTTTCAATATTTGTATAAATAAATGAGTACATTATGTTACCCTCCCATAAATTAAGAATATTGCACTACTCTCCTCTCTTATGTTAAAATATAAAGTAAATTACACCTCCTCTCTTGAAATACTAATGTTCTGTTTGTGCTTCCCTTAACAAATTTCAATATATAATATTTGACCAATTTTCAAAATTTTTCATCAAAATCTGTTAACTGTTGTTATAAAATGATTATTATCAAAATACCCATTACACTAACATTCCCTCGATAAGATATAAATATTACATATTTTCATATCTTATGTTAAAGTAAATATTTTCATCTCTTAATAAAAATAAATATGTTGCATTTTAACAATTTATCTGTTGATTCACGTATTTGATTATTAATTTAAAAATTATTATAAATTATACTAAAGTTAATTATATATTTAAAGGAAATATTTTCATTATTTTGCACGAAATATTTTTTAAGTTATCAAAATAAAAATAATACTTTAGAATATAGATTTCTTGACCGACAAGTTTTTAGAGCATGTTTGTATCATCCTCTAGTTTCTTTCAATAAAAAAGTTATAACAAAGTAAAATTACGTTCAACATGGCTTTAAAATTCGGGAATAGAATAAAACAAACAAACACATGTCTTTTGCTAAAGGTGTTTATGTCATCCCAATGCATATAAGTAGATGATACCTTCAAGACATCTGTTGTAGCTCATTTGTATAATTGTATTGTTGATCATAATCCAGCTCATCATTGCCTTTTTTACCTTTCCCAACAAAAATTATGAAAGAAGACAAGGGAGGCAGTGTGGTGTATTGAGTGAGTTACTCTTCCCTCCCAACATAAAATTATTACAAAACACTTAGAGCTATAATTTTTTTTAAAAAAATTACAAAACACTCATTAACAATAAAAAGTGAGCTAAAAAAAGACTAAAATATAATAAATAAACTAGCTAATAAAAAAATAAACAACAATTAGAAAATTAGGGGCAATGAGTTCAAATAAATTTAGAGGGGGTGAAAAATCATAACACAACACAAATACATGTATTATCTTTAAAGTTATGCACCCACCAACTGTTTGTAGGCCTGCCATTAAGAAGGAGCATAGGTCACAGGTTGAGGCATGGTGAAGTACATATTAAATGCTTTGATGATAGGATATCATTTGTTGCCAGAGTTTGATGGAGAGGTAGTGATGGTGGTTCATGTTTTTGCTCATGGGATGAGTGGCAATGGTGGATGGAATTTGAATCCCCTGCCTCTAGTGCTCAAAAGTTACTCTAACTTTTGAATGATTTGGCCATCAAATAATAAAAGCAAATAAGATTTTGACATGTATCAATAAATACTTTTAACATTTATATACATTTACAAAGTGAGAAAGCTTCTTGCAAATGAAGAAACTACAAAGTCTCATCTTCTTTGACAACTCATCTTCTCCTATGATTACTTCCATGAATTCGAAGGTGTTTCTCACCATAGTTGTTGCGGAGCACCCTGCATGGTTGTCGAGCATAGTTATTGTGAAGCATCCTCCATAACTATTGCAAAGGAGCTTCCATGGTTAGTTGTTGTAGAGCATTAAAAGATGTTATATGACATCTTGGTAAGGACGTTTTCTATATTAAAAAAAATTCTTTGTACTTAAACAATATTGTAATATTCATTTATCTAATAGTTCAACTTATATTTAAAACCCTTAAATTAAATTTGTTTTGTTTACTTCTTTTTAGTTTATGGTTATATGATAATGAAATTAAGGTATTTTAAAATGTACAAGTATATATTGAAAGTTATAGTTATTTATTTATTTATTTATTTTTGCATTCATTTGCTAGGAAGTATATTATGAAATCTTTAAATGTTGATTGGAAACCAAGGGTAGATATGAAAAGATAATCACCCTTTGCAAACTTTCAAAAACAATGCACATGCTTGCATTGCATAAAAAAGACAACTGAAGTATAAACTTATGAAATTGATTGGACAAATAACTTTGAATCAAGACAAAAGCCAACATTTCAACTAATGAGTACACATGCAAGACATAAAGCTAAAATTGGATACACACAAATAGATGTTAAAAATCATCTCAGAGCAAAAAGACAAAAAAGTATGGTGTATGGTGAAATAGGATGTTTTTTACAATATTTTCAGCGATAATTGTTGGAGACCTTGTCTTTCTTCCATGTATACTAAATAGATATAGACAAGTAAATCACAAATGTATATTGGGCTAATATAAATATGTTATTGGATTATGGGTATTTTGGTGATGTTGTGTCATTGGATACTACATGTTGTATCAATCATGCAACAGGTCACTTGTTTTATTTTTTTTTCTTCTTCAGTTTCAACCATTATAGAGGTACTACGATTTTTGGTGTAGTATTATTGTACAATGATTTATGTACTTGACACTTGTTTCAAAATGGAATTAAGCACCTTGGTAATTTAATGAAAGAAAGAAGTTATTTTGTAAGAGATTTCAAAAAATGCATGTATAACATTGACATTGAAGTAGAGTTTGAGTAGACTATAATGCTCATGATAACAATTGAATTAAATTAAGAAAAATGAGTATTATGTCACATGAAGGAAAAATTTACACTTGGAATGTGAAGTGCTCAACTTAGTAAATGTTTGAATTCTAATTTTAAGTCTTGCATGAATTTGAATGTGTATATTATCCAATTTTTCAAATACTTTAAACAAGTTGTTGAAGAGAAGAGATATAATAAGTTGACATGTAAATATGAGTCTTTACATAAGTTTGTAATGTTGAGATATGAATTGATATAGATATTCATACAAGAGTTAATCATTTATACACTGTCAGTGTAAAGTTTTTTACACTAACAACCAATCATATCTTTTAAAGTTACTTAATTTATTATTATTTCATTAAATAAGCAGCTGACATAATATTATTAAAATATATAATTAATTGTCAGTGTAAAAAAACTTTACACTAACAATATATAGTTAATTAACTCTTCGTACAAATGAAAAAAGTATACATTAATATTGTATTTAACTTATATCCAAATAAGTTTAAACTTTTTCTAACTTCATGCATATTGAAAAAGAAATAATTTTTTTATGTCAAATATGTTATCATTAGCGTGAATTACAAAAAAATCTTAAAAAGTATCATTTAATCGTTGGTACTTTAAACTCTAATTTATAGTTGTAAAAAGTTTGACACATTCAACATATTTTATTCATATACATCAAACTGACTTACTAATGTTGCTTCAATTCAAATGTTTTTTTTTATTACAAGATTCTCTATAAACAACCTTTGAGGATAAAAATTATGGATAGAAATTTTTGTACTTTCATAAACTGAGGCGTGATGTAACAATCTTTTTAAATTAATTGTGCAGTCCTCCTTTCAGTATCAGAATTCAACTTTTAATTTCATTTCTTATTCTCTTTCACCGTTGACATATTTTCAAATGGTGAACACTTTTGAAAGATTTATTTTGACTTTTATTTTACATGGGAAATTACTATTTCTCTATTGTCAAATTTATTTAAATTTTAAATTTGTTATTTTGATTAAAAGAAGCTTTATTTCATTATATTATATATACACACAATTTTATCACTGGACTTAATAATAGATCTTAAGTGAGAAGAATAAACATGGAGAAATGATTGGAAATTTAGAGCCTTGCCGTGAGAGAATTGGAATCCGTGGTGAATGATGCAGATTGCAGATCAACAATAGACATTTCATGTAATATATTAATTTAAATTTATACGATACTTTTTTCAGTAATTATCTTAATTTTTATCTTTTTTTATTATTATACTTTTTTATTTTAAAAAATTGTTAAAAATATTTTTAATTAAAATTAAAAACTTAAAATTAATAAATTAATCATAATATCAATTAAATTAATATATTTTTATTATTTTAATTTTAATAGTATAAAATATATAAAAAAAATAGTTATTAAGCGATCCGTGCCACTCTCATTCCATTATCCAATGGAAGTAAGCGACGAAGGGAACGTGACGAGGGTGCAATCTCTCGCCCAATCGGGTCTCTCCCGGGTCCCGCCCCAATACATCCAACCACCGCAAACCCGACCCGTTCGCCAACCCGACCCGACACAGACCCTTCCAGTCATCGACCTCTCTTCCTTCGACCTCGCCGCCGTCGCCCACGCCTGCCGCCACTGGGGCGCCTTCCACGTCACCAACCACGGCGTCCCGCCCTCCCTCCTGGCCGCTCTCCGCCGCGCCGCCCTCTCCTTCTTCATCGACACCCCCATGCCGGAAAAGCTCCGCTACGCCTGCTCCCCCGCCGCCCCCGCCTCCGAGGGATACGGAAGCAAGATGCTGGCCTCCACCTCCGAGTCCTCCTCCACCGCGCTGGATTGGAGGGACTACTTCGACCACCACACGCTCCCCCTCTCGCGGCGGAACCCTCTCCGGTGGCCGGAGTTTCCCCCCGAGTACCGGGAGACGGTGGCGAGGTACAGCGAGGAGATGAAGGGTTTGGCGCAGAAGGTGCTGGGTGTGATTTCGGAGAGTGTTGGGTTGCGAGCTTCGCGTATTGAAGATGCGGTTGGGGAGTTTTATCAGAATGTGACGGTTAGTTATTACCCTCCGTGTCCCGAACCGGACCTCACGCTGGGGTTGCAGTCCCATTCGGATATGGGGGCCATCACGCTTCTCATTCAGGATGATGTTGGCGGGCTTCAGGTTCTCAAGGGTGACACGTGGGTCAATGTTCAGCCCTTGCAGGATGCTGTTCTTGTTCTCTTGGCTGATCAAACTGAGGTAAACAAATGCACCCCTTTTCTTTCTACTTTCTCGCAATGAAATTGGGAATTTGGTTGAAAGTTTGATTTTTGCATTCGACTTAAACAAAACTTAGCTACGATTTCTTATATACTGTTGTTGGTGTTGTTTTTCGATCAGAATTGGAGTTTTATCTCAGTAACCGGATAGTGATGTTTGGAAGAAACAGTTGCGTAATTATAGTATTGATTTTGGAATTTGTATGTTTTGAGGTAGTTGTATCGAGTATTGTTAGGCAAAATTGACATCTAATGTAAACCTTCCATGTTTTGAGTACGAAGATGAAATTCTAATTCTGATTTAAAAGAGTAAAGAATTGTTAGTGTGTTTGATTTGGTGGTAGAGAACCATGGTGGATAATTAAATCATGGTGAATTCACCGTAAAAGTAATTATTTTTTGCTTCTAAAAGTCATGGTGAGTTCAACTCACCACGGATTTACACATACACTGTTTAAGTTTTGTCCTTTTTGTACTTTGTGTTGTGCTTTTCATACGAAGAAATATGCTTGCAATAGACCCTACAACACTTTCTTTTTACACTCTTTTATTTGGTGAAATTCACGAGAGTTTCACTGGGTCACATTTCTGATTTGGTGGGTTTTATTCCCAAAGTAGTGAGAGTTACGGGAATTTGAACTAATAGATGAAAGTGTAAGTGTGTAAGAAAGAAAATTTAATGAGTGTGTCAGCATTCTTCTAATATGAAATTAAGTGTTTTAGAGAATATTAGTTGCCTTGCCATTTATTTGAAGTGCTTTGAGAGTTAAAAAACCAGCTGCTTGAAGGGTTTTGGGGAAGGTATTTATTTTAAATTTTAAAATTTAAATTCTTGGGCATGGCCAAACGGATATATGGGAGCAAATGTGTGGCACGAGTATGGTATAGCATAAATTCGGTGCAATTGTCTTAAAAGTAAAACATTATATGTGCATAAGTACATTGCAAAGGAATAATGGCTAGGATGATCTATTTGCGGCCAGTGTTGATTGAATTGATACAGTATAAATTGTTGTACGTGTATTATCACTCAATTATGATTTACTGAATACTATATTATATGTAATATTGCAAGCTGTTCCACTTCAATAGGGGAAATGGGGTATGGTGAAAAATTCTGTTGAAAAGAGATTGTGTTTTTTCTTTATAGAATGATTATTTGGAACTGGTAAAAATGGCAGTGTCCTTTTGATTCATTGAGTTCAGCTAAATTAGCATACAATGTTTCTTACCGAGTTATAAGCCTTTGTTAAAGTCATTTTACTTTGTAAATATGGTATTCAGTATTCTACAATGTGCCCTTTTAACAGCGGATTCTGATGACTTGTGATTTAACTATGTTCTCCTGCTAGATCATTCATTCATTAAGTTAAATAAAAATTGGGTTTAATTCAATGAGAAAAAAAGTTGAAAGTTTTCCATTCTACTAACAGAAAATTCTTTTGGCACCAGATTATAACCAATGGAAAGTACAGGAGCTGTGAGCATAGAGCAATTACTAATCCTGATAGAGCAAGGCTCTCCGTGGCGACATTTCATGACCCTGCTAAGACAGTCAAGATCTCCCCTGCTTCTGAATTGATAAATGAGTCATCACCTGCTAAATACCGGGATGTTGTTTATGGAGACTATGTATTATCATGGTATACCAAGGGCCCTGAAGGAAAACGAAATATTGATGCACTTGTGCTGGATTCTTAGGTTAGAGCTTATTTCACTCCTGGTCTCGTGGCCTGTCTTGTATCTTGTGGGTGAAAGGAAGTAAAATTACTTTATCATGCAAAACTTCTTATATCATCATACTTTTTTCATATGGATCTTGGGTTACAACTCAAACTGAGAATGACACAAATGTGTGAATTTGAACAATAAATTATTCAAAGTATCATAAACATTGATTGTAATTTCTCTCCACCAATTTCATGTTCAGGCTTTCAAGAGGTCCATAGTTCAAATGAGCATGAAGATTTTTCTTGAAATGCTAGAGAGCAGGTAGCATATCTTAATGCTGTCGAGGCATTAATGTATCTTGATATTTATACACAACCTAATATTAATAAGATATAGTTTTTCACCTACATGACACAAAGATATTTGGAATGAAGTTGAGGCACAAAATGCTACAATTATTTCTTTCATTAACTTATCACATATGATAAAGGTAAAACACTGTTATCTATCACAATAAATACCTATAAATTCTCCCCTTAATTGTCGTATCCTTCTTATAACTTTTTCTTCAAGTCTTTACTTTCCTTTTGGAATCGGTAAAAGAATTAGTCTTGATACTGCATCTGCCTTTTAAGCATAGCCACGTCTCTAGAGATCTCGTCTTCTGCCTTTAAACGCAATCGTCTTTCCTCACGAATTTCGTGTTTAATACTCAAAACTAACTCTTGCATAATGGAAATCCTCGCATGCAAATCATCTGGATAAGCATAAGTTGATGTCAGTGGTTGATCTTCAGGTTCCTCCACAGAATACTCAACTGCAGGATTCTCTGCAAAATGTGTTAGAAAAGGATGAACAAATGGATAGGTAGTTTTGGCAAACGAATGTTAATTAGGAAGAATTCTTTCAAATTCTGCACACTTCAAGGCTCTCCTTGTTATCCTGATTTGCCTCATAGGAAAATGATATTTCTTTTCTTTGACATAAAACTTATACGAGTTTAAAAGAATTTTTGACAACTTTTTTCACCACAAAAAGTTCTTTATTTTTAGTAGAAAGACTCTAAATAAACTCTTTAAGTTTGTATTCAAACAAACTGTTTGCATACATTGTTAGTGATACACGTGACCTTCTGTTCAAAGGTAAGCTTGGTCATCTTATTAGGCTTGATAAATGTTGTGTGAATGCTTCCAAGACAAAGGGAAATGTTATGACCTCTTCTTTCACAATTCATCTTAATCTTGACAAGGTCCTTGATTATAGCCTTCCTCTTTTCAATTAAGGTGAAAAATAAGTCTCGATCTTATTCTCTCCAACCTTGGCATTCTGGAAAATTTTCAGTGTTGTTAAGCGTGATCTCCATGTAGAATAAGGATCTTAGTAGGCACATAAAATTTCTACATCATGATCTGTTATTCAACCGTGCAATTGGTCTTCAGACTCTTCACAGGCCTGTACTTGAACACTGGAGCATTCAAATTCGTGTTGTATCCGTATTTCCACTCGTAATTGTAAGGACTAATGACAGGATCATAGCTTGGGGCAGTGGTTTCGTGATTTGTATCAACCTTTTCTACTTTTTGTATGCTTTCACCTCAGCAAAATCACTATTTACATTGTTCAACCAATTGTATAGTAACCAACCTAGCAAGTAATGTGATGTTACTTTTATAATTTAAAACAACTATTTTACATTAATTTTTTTTTAAAAAATGATGTACAAAATTTCCTTTACACTAGTTCAAATTAGAACTGATATAGCATCTGTTTTTAATTTCAAAATTGCATTTTTTTTTCACACAATTCTCTTTGGCTCATTCCTAAGTATTTTTTTTTACAATTTCAAACAATTTTACAAACAAAAAACTTAGTGGTATAACTTAGACCATAATTGTCTAAATAGACAAACGTACAAGATAAGACTTGGTTAATATTGGTGGTGCAAGTCCTGGTGGCCATCATATTATAATATACTTTAGCATCTTGTTTTATTCATTTATAAATGATATAGAGCATTTCATTTATGTGCATATCATAACATAATAAAATTTGTAAAATAGTTCTTAAATATATCTAGTAAAGTATTTTTGTTAATATGGATAACAATAATATATTGAGATTAGTATGTGAGCAATGACCTCATATTAGAGATTATAAATATAAGATATTAAATCTTTACATTAATTATGTAACAAAATATTAGATTGTCTTGCCATAAAATCACTATATAAAGAAGTTATGAACATATGTCATAAACAATTCTCAAAATGACTATGATATACGTAGTCCTTAAATCTTAAATCACTATGATCTCTACATGACGAGTTGTATGTTTTGTTATTATTTAACATTGCTTGTGATTTTCTAAATGTTGTATTGTGTAGACTTTACATATATTTCCTTATGATTTTACTAAATATATTATGAAAATTATTATTTTGTATGCTTTTAGAACTTTTTTTGAAGTTAATTTTTTTTTGTAAAATTATAAATAAATAAATTTAAATTTTTTCTGAGTTTTATTTACTCTTAGTTTAGTTTTGGTTATCTTTTATGGGGTGAAGGAATTTGTGGAAAGATGGACTCTAACTCACGTGAACCACTTTTGATCACTTAAGCAAGACAAATAAAAATAGCTAAACCTAAATGAGAAGTAATCATACTTAAGAGAGTCAAACTCCAAAAGATAAAATAGTTTTGCTTGAGCAACACTTTTTGTCATTTAACCACACATCTGATAAGAATCATTATTACTGTTATTATTTAAAGGCCCAATAAAGAAGTTATGACCTATCTCACATTCTAATGACATTTTATTTATTTATTTATTTATAGAAAAAGGATGATTACATGACACCTTCATGACATCTCCATTCATCATATGTGTCTTTTTATCCTTTTTTAATTTCTTGATGACCATGAGTAACTAAACTCACTCGTTTTAGATGTTGATGTAACTCAATTAAATCCATGTATTTATTTTTTTTAAAATTAATTATTAATGTTTTATTTAGTTATTTATTTTCTCTCTTTCTATTTTTAATGGTTATTTTGGTTTGATCACCCATGATTTTTTTAAGACTGAATTTTATTGAAAAATGCTTTTAAATATGTGAATTGAAAGATGAAATTAATAAAACTTAGGTATTAGCCAATTTTTCTAACTTCTTATTATAATGCAAGTCGTTTGGTTAAATTTAGATGATATTGGGAGACTAATCAAAAAAACTTAGATTTTCACACTTAAAAAAATTAGAATTTCATTAAATTTATGATTATTGGAATAATTTGAATTAAAAACTAACAATTGATTGTCCAATATATGTGAAGATGATCTAGCGAAATCAAATTCAAATGCTTTTATTCATATTCATACAAATTATTTTTTCTGCAATTTTATTCAAAAGGAAAATCTTAAACATCCAATTTTATTATCTTTGAAGTCTTTGCTTTAACTTTTACAAAAAATTAAAGACATCTTTATAACCTACATAGGATAGAATTGAATTTGAGTAAATATTTGTAAGTTTCTTCAGAAACGGTACTTGGACACACCAAGTTTGACACTTGTGCAATTTGGTTTGCTTGCTGAAGACTCGAGTGTCCTAACGGGGCATGTGATTCTCAGTAGCCAAGAACTTCCTTGAAGCACAATTATAATTGCTTCCTCCTTCCTTGTTCATGAAGCGTGTGGAAATTTGTTCCCATGTACTTTGCATGTTGAGATTCGACTCGTATTGTGTGACTAAGCGATTTGCACAAGGGAATTTCATGTTATAAGAGGAAATTCTTTATCACAATTTTAACCTCTTTCCCATGATCCATTGTTTTAGGTCGCATCTCCCGACATAGTCTAATTTCCACTTCAAAATATTTTTAAGCAAAACAAGATGCATAAAGAAAGATGAGAATTCAAAATCTACTTAGATTTACAAGCACAACATTTCATCACCGTCTTCTTCTTCTTAGTTGAGTTATATAGGACAAAGACAAATGTTTGTTAAAGACCATTCTGCCTATATATGTTAGAATATAAACTTGTTCCTTGAAAAACTCACATAAAACAAAAAAAATAAATAAAATTCCAGCAGAGATAAAATTTCTTCAATTTTTATTAGCACAAATACATTTTTTAATTCAATAATTTTTTAACAAAATCACATATCCCCATAGTTTTCAAATTTTATAATAAGATGAATAAGATTTAATCTAGTCTCGAAAAGAGGAGTTTAGGTTTTAAATTTGACTCATTGAAACATTTTCTTAGGTTGAATTCATATTTTTCCAGCTTCATTTACTATCTTACATTCTTTAAATTTTTTTGACAATTGTATATCAATAATAAACTATTTTATTTAACGGATTTTTTTTGTATAACTTAATATTATATTTATAAGAATATTAATTATTTAAAAATGTATATTGTACAATATATTATAATATTAATATTGGCATATTATATTATAATGTTGAGTTAATCCGGCATGAGTTCATATATTTTGAGTATTGATCTGGTTGAATTCAAATTTAAATAAATAATCTGATAAAATTTCAGAATGAGAAGGAATAGATATAAACCCAACTCAACCTTTTTCTTGGTCACCCCTTCCAGGTAAGAAATTTAACCAAATTTGATAAAATGACATTGCAAAAACTGGATTGAAATTTATGGTCAAAGAATTCAAATTTTAGTGAGAGATGGATACCGCGAAGAGACAGAGGAGTAGCAGTGGGACGAAGAAGAAACTGATGAGAAACAGCAATAGGATCACGGTAAGGACTCACAGTCTGATTCTTCTTCATATGGTCCCGGTTGGTTGAAACAGTACCACGGTTAGTGCCTGCATGAGAAAAAATGGATTGAAATTAAGAAACTTATATAACTCGTCTAAAATCTAACTCAACAAGTGTTCATGCAAATTTTTGGCTCTAAATGTTCCGTTCTTGGTGTGAGCATGATGTATGATGTGTTGGATATCCACATGGATAATATATCATAAAATTGAGTTACTCTAAGTGAATTTGTTGAGAGGTGGATATGGTTAAAGTATAATGAGATATGGGTACCATAATTTGAAGGGCGAGGAGAGGAAGAAGGATGGTGAAGAGGAGAAGGTTGGTAACGTGGGACTAGGAGTGGAGCTGGAGGTGGAGGTGGATTCTTGATATGGTCCCATCTGGGTGAGACATGATCAGTACTAGTGATGGGTACGTCTGCATGAGATGATAATTGGCTCCTCCTGCGTGTATCAACGTTGTTGTTACTATGAGGTGCATCAGAGGATGTTTGGTTGTTCCTGCTGGCTGGAGCAGAAGAAAGAATGTGTGCAGAAGATAAATCTTGGTTGCCGTGGCCTTGGTTGTTGAATGCATCACTTGTAAAAACCAGTGTTGTGCCACTCAGATCGAATAGTGTCCAACTCCGAGGACGAATTCTCCTCTCATTGCTCATTTGACTCTTCCTCCAAACTTTCCTTTCCCCCTTTTCGTCCCTAGCTACACTTTCCTCTTACTTATCAATCATTTCATTTATTCCATAGACGAATGCTTGGAGCATGCAAAATATATGGTTATTATAACACTACTTGGCTTTGAAACCAAGCTAATAGTATTTTTGAGAAATTCTGCGTACCCCACTATAATTATGAGATATCGGAACAGTTATTTTATTTATTTATTTATTTTTATTATAATTATTTGTTTAATTTTTATTTTAATTTAATATTTTTTATAATTTATCTATATAAATTTTTTTTATATTTTTTAATTTATATCTTAATGTAACATCTATTATAATTAAAAAGTTTAATATTAATATTTTGTTAATATGTTTTAGTTTTTTTTTTTGTGATAATTTTTTAAATTTATAGTATAAATTAGTTTTTCAGTTGTATTATTTATTTTTTTTATTTTAATGTTTTTATAATATTATTATGATTTTTTGTTTTTAATTTTTTAATTTTATCATATATAAACAAAATTTATTATGAAAATTGACTTTTTAATTATTTTTTTTAATTAGTCTTTTTGATTGATTCATTTTATACAAATTTTTAATCTAAAATTTATGTTATTTTAAACTTATCTTTTAAAATTTATTTATTCACATGTATCAAAATCCTTCAATTTTCATGGATACCATACCAATTTCCTAATATTTTATGGTCCAGAGTTCGGCACCCACATGCATGCCTAAATAATTTATATAGTATTTTTATTTAAAATTATATATTTAATTATATATTATTTATTGGTTCAACAATATATAATTAGATTGTTCTATCAATATTATTAACTATAATTTTTTTAAAAACTAGCTGCTTGAAGGGTTTTGGGGAAGACATTAATTTTAAATTTTAAATTCTTGGGCATGACCAAACGGATATATGGGAGCAAATGGCACGAGTATGGTATAGCATAAATTCTGTGCAATTGTCTTAAAAGTAAAACATTATATGTGCATAAGTGCATTGCAAAGGAATAATGGCTAGGATGACCTATTTGCGGCCAGTGTTGATTGAATTGATACAGTATAAATTGTTGTACGTGTATTATCACTCAATTATGATTTACTGAATACTATATTATATGTAATATTGCAAGCTGTTCCACTCCAATATGAAAAATGGGGTATGGTGAAAAATTGATCTGCTGAAAAGAGATTGTGTTTTTTCTTTATAGAATGATTATCTGGTAAAAATGGCAGTGTCCTTTTGATTCATTGAGTTCAGTTAAATTAGCAAACAATGTTTCTGACTGAGTTATAAGCCTTTGTTAGAGTCATTTTACTTTGTAAATATGGTATTCAGTATTCTACAATGTGCCCTTTTAACAGCGGATTCTGATGATTTGTGATTTATATATTTTCTCCTGCTAGATCATTCATTCATTAAGTTAAATAAAAGTTGGGTTTAATTCAACAAGAAAAAAAGTTGAAATTTTTTCCATTCTACTAACAAAAAATTCTTTTGGCACCAGATTATAACCGAAGAAAAAGTACAGGAACTGTGAGCATAGAGCAATTACTAATCCTGATAGAGTAAGGCTCTCTGTGGCAACATTTCATGACCCTGCTAAGACAGTCAAGATTTCCCCTGCTTCTGAATTGATAAATGAGTCATCACCTGCTAAATGTCGAGATGCTGTTTATGGAGACTATGTATTATCATGGTATACCAAGGGTCATAGGAAAACGAAATATTGATGCACTTGTGCTGTATTCTTAGGTTAGAGCTTATTTCTCTCCTGGCCTCATGGCCTGTCTTGTATCTTGTGGGTGAAAGGAAGTAAAATTACTTTATCATGCAAAACTCCTTATATCATCATACTTTTTTCATATGGATCTTGGATTACAACTCAAACCGAGAATGACACAAATGTGTGAATTTGAACAATAAATTATTCAAGGTATCATATTGTAATTTCTATCCACCAATTTCATGTACAAGCTTTCAAGAGGTCTTCAAATGAGCATCAAGATTTTTCTTGAAATGCAAGAGAGCAGGTAGCATATCTTAATGCTGTCGAGTTATTAATGTATCTTGATATTTATACAGAATCTAGTATATATAATTTGTTGTTAACTCATTAACAAGATATAATTTTCACCTACATGACACAAAGATGCTGGAATGAAGTTGGGGGCACAAAATGCTACAAAAACATTAGAAGGCAATTAATCATCCTATGATCTAATATTTTCTATTTTTATGATGATAATCAGTTACAAAATTTTATTGAAAAAGATCAAAAGATATGCATTTTCTTTCTAAAAAGATTATATAATCTTAGTTGATTACAAGACAAATGATTTAATTTTCATCAAGGCACAAAAAAATAAATATTATAGTGATATCAAACCATATCTTAAAAATACATATGCATGTATGATCATCAAAACCTATCAAAGCATACTCTTATGATCATATAATTATATCAGAGCAGATAATAACAATCAAACTGTAGAAAAAAACAAGCAAATCAATCAGAGTATAAAGCCATGTGAATTTTCAAACAAGCATATTATGTAAATTTTGATTGAAGCGATAAAAAATAATGTTGATAATATGTTTCTACATTAAGATGATGTGTTTTGAATTGAGAATTAGAGCACAAAATTTGGCAACTCAAATAGATAAGCAATAAATACCTATAAATTCCCCCCCTTAATTGTCGTATCCTTCTTATAACTTTTTCTTCAAGTCTTTACTTTCCTTTTGGAAATAGGTAAAAGAATTAGTCTTGATATTGCATCTGCCTTTTAAGCATAGCCACGTCTCTATAGATCTCCTCTTCTGCTTTATATGCAAGCCTCTTTCCTCAGGAATTTCGTGTTTAAGACTCAAAACTAACTCTTGCATAATGGAAATCCTTGCATGCAATTCATCTGGATAAGCATAAGTTGATGTCAGTTGTTGATCTTCAGGTTCCTCCACAGAATACTTAACTGCATAGTAATTAGGAAGAATTCATAGTAATTACTTTTAGATTTAGTTTTGTTATTGAATTTAAGCATATTAGATAGAGAGTGTCACAAAGTATTTTTATTAGGGTAGTAGTGACCACTGCTTTAGATATCCCAATAAAACATACATCCAGCGTCTTGTCATCGTTATTTTATTTTATTTTTCTTCTTTTTTCAAGAGCATTTCCGATCAACTCAATCTCGACCAAAGACTACCCTTGAAATATCAAACTCAATAATTTAATAATGTAAGTAGTTTAGCATTTATGTTTCTTAATTAAAAATTGATGGTCGATCCTTATTTTGAACATGATTCTACAATTAGAAATAATATTTTATCTTATAAGGTCAATTTGGTAAAAAAGAATTATAACTTCTTACTTAATTATTTTTTAATTAAAAAAATTAATACAACTCGATTATGTATAATGTGAAAATTGATGAGACCTTAATATAATCTAGTGTCATGTAATATTATCTCTAGAATAAAGAGCATTTAACAAGTATAAATATTAATATATTTAATAAAGTTTTCTTATATAACGTAAAATATAAATATAATTTGTTTTTTTTTTCTTCAATGAGTTGTAAATGCTAAATTCCTACTTAAAAATTTAGTTGGTGGATAAACATTAATAATATATTTAAATATAATTTTTGTCCTTATGATTTTTTTTTTCATTTTTAGTTCTAGTAATTGTTTTTGTTATTATCTTATTCTTATTTTTTTTAACGTTTCAAAAATAATTCTTATCATTAATTTCTCTTAACAAAAATCTTACATGACAAACGAAATATATATTTTATTTGTTATATTCTATTTTACCATTGTCACATAGGTAAATTAATTTTAATTTTTTTAAACAAAATTTTAAAATACACTTTACTATTACTATTTTATTGTACTCTTTATACACAACCTTTTTATGTCGTTGAACGTTGTGCCTTGGTTGTCAATGGTGACAAAGCTAGATCACCGACCTCCCTTCTCTGTTGAGGTGTCTCACTTGTTGTTGTGACAATGGTAGGTGATAACGTTCTTGATGTCTTGAGCTAATTAACGCAATTCTTCTTGACCTTGGAGAAGACAACATTGACAACGACACTAACAGAGTTGTGAACGCTCTAACCTCCATGGTGAGGTGGAGACTGTGATGACCTTGCAAAAGTGTTGGTCATTGACAGGACCGACCCAACATATTTTGAGGCTTTAAGCAAGTTTTGAAGTTTGACCTTTTTAAAGATGAGAGAGAGACAAGAAAATCAACAGTCACCTATAAAAAAGAAACTTTTAGCAAAAAATTACAATACTAGGATCAAACCCAATTTTTACAATACTAGACTTACAATGGTCAACAAACCAAAGTTAGTACTAATACAACTAATTAATTAAGTTCTATAAGTAAAAAAAATATTTTTGGGGCCTAAAGTTAAAGCTTGAGCAATCTTATGCTTGGGCCAACCCTGGTCATTGAGGACGAATTCAGTTTCATTATCAAGATTGCAGATTGTGAGAATTTGCTCCTCATTGGGGGAATTCAAATTGGGATTGGGGGCTTTAGGGTTTGTGGCAACGAATTTGGATCAGAGAAGCAAGGTGTGATTGCAAGGGTGAGAATTTGGGTGTACTGAAGTGTATTTTGAAATTTTGTTTAAAAAAAATTAAAATCAATTTATCAATAATGAAGTGGAACATAATGCATATAATATATATTTAGTTTGTCATGTGAGATTCTTTTTAATGAAAGTTGATAGTAAAAACTATTTTTGAAATATTATAAAATATTAAAAATGAAATAACAACAAAAAAATTTACAAAGACTAAAAATGAAAGTGATAAATTATATAGAAGGAAAAATTATATTTAATCTTTAAAATATATTTCAACACCCTTGTCTCGCTCCTATAATTATATATATATATATATATATATATATATATAAATATATATAAAGATGTTATCAAATTAATTATATTATTAATTAGATAAAACATTTAAATTCGCTAATCATATCCCAGGTGTAATGCTAAGAGTTAATCACCTATACACTACCAATGTAAAGTTTTTTTATACTAAAAACTAATTATATCTCTTAATTGTGTCATGTCACTGTAAACACATTTACTTTTAACAGTGACATGACACAATTAAGAGATATAATTGGTTGCCAGTATAAAAAAACTTTACACTGACAGTGTATAAGTGATTAACTCTAATGCTAATTGTAACTGTTAAAATCTTTGCTATTAAAAAAAAAGGTCCAGTTTTTTATTTTTAATTTAGTTCGAATTCATCGGATAATTAAGTCGTGATCGCGAGATAGTCCTGTGATTCACATGTACCATATTGCATGTATTTGTAAATCATGCACATTTGATTAAGTATTGTTTATGTAAGAAACATTTCCTTGCTAACCTTTTCCTCAATTTGCTAATCTTTGAAACTCTGAGATAATAATAGCCCGAATCCTTGTTCTGAGTAGTGGGGTGGGTACCTGCAAAAATATTTCGACGTTCAAGTAAGTGTTTGATTCAAAGCACTAAATGCAGTAGTATTAAATGATCATACCTGTCTTTCCTATTTCATCAATCTCCTATTTATAGTGACGTATTTGAGTCTGATGGACTTTCTTGATTATGACTTGGATAATTAGTAAATTAAATCTTAATTCATGGTGACGTGGGTATTTATTATTTAATTTACTATTAACGTGGGTCAGATTAATTAGAGGGTAACTTATTCTTTGTTGGCCGAGTACATGCTCAACTTATGCCACGCCCGAATAGGTATTTGACTGGTGTCCTACCTGAAGTGTCCTTTCTTGGTTCAAGTGATACTATTGTTGGGTTCTAGGATTTAACCAAATGTATGCTTGGGTCATGTCAAGGTCGGATGGGTTGGGTATTCGGTTTGCACCATAGCCGAATAGTTTAGTGTTACTTGATTAATAAGTTTCTTCTTGGCTTCCTTGTTTTCACGTGTTGGCTGGCCGAAGAGGTTGTCCCATTCCTAATACAAGTATTAAGAAACTATATAGAGTAAAACACTTTTTCTCATTATTCATTTCATAATCATAACCATTAAACGAATTTTGAAAGTATTAATATATTGATATTTTTTAATGATTAAAATACACATTTTAGATTCTATAATTTTACTTATTTTATTTGTTAATTTTATAGTTTAAAATAGATTTTTTTAATCTTTATATTTATTTTTTTAATCTCTATAATTTAAGATACATTTTTTAAGTTCTTATACTTATATTTTTTAATCATTTTAATTCTTATGTCATTTTTTTTTTGTAACGATATCTCTTTTGTGTTGATATGATAAGTGTATTAATTCAATTTTATATGTCTTATGTTAAATTTATTTTGCTATAATTATTCTATATTAGACCCCTTGATACTTTATGTCTCTTTTGTACTCTCATTTATAAAGTTTATTATTGAGACACCTTTTTCTACTCTTACAAAATTGAAGATTTTTATCATATCAACACAAAGTACATAACATTACAAAAAAAAAATAACAACATGGACTAAAAGAATTTGTAAATATAGGAAGTAGAAATATCTGTTTGAAACAAAAATTAAAAAAGATAAATATAGAGACTAAAAATGTCAATTTTAAACTATAGATACTAAAAAGTAAAGTAAGTAAAAATATAGGAATTAAAAAAGCATTTTAACCTTTTTTTAATTCATATAAGTTTTTTTTTTGACTGAAATTCATATAAAATAGTTAAATATTTGATAAAATAAAAACTTTGACCCAAAGAAGTATTTGATAAAATAACAATATATAGAAGAAGAAAAAATCATAGATGAATATATAATAAAATCTCATTTCATTTATTTAATTTTAAAATTTATCAAATACCATTTAATTGAAATGAAAAATAAGCCATGTATCCATTCCATTCTTCCAAGTCTACCTTCTAATAATAATTTTTTACATCATAAATTAAATTCATAAATGGAATTTCTATGGTATTTAGCGTGGGTGAATTCTAATCCTGGACTGTTGACTTCGTATCTACAGGCATTTTGATTCTGCCAACCATAACTATTCATATAGGGTCAATTTTCTCAAAACAACACTTATAAAAGAGAAAAATAAAATAAGTTGTTTTACAAGTTAAAACTATTTTTTGTATAAATTAATTTCAATTTATATAAAAAGTTCCTTTTTTTTTTTCTCATTGAAATACTTTCGGTAAAATTTATCCCAAATGTCCATAGAACTAAAGTTTACTCTATTTTAACTAATCATATATCAGTAATAACGAGAGTAATTAGTTCAAGATAAGAATAAGTTTGACTCTATCCTTATCACATAGAATTAATCTAGAGTTCCTTAATTTGTTAAACAATGGCAATCAATTCAATATAATGGATTCATTTTTTATTATCTCTGAAACATTTCTCAATATTAATACATATTGTATTTGGATGCTTTATCTATAACATACTAAAGTACAAAAGATACTTTTTTATCTCCCTGAATTATTTTTAATAAATAATAAATAATAAAAATATATAATAACGAGTGATTATTAAAAATACATGTGGTTACTTTCCTATTTTTGTAAATTTTTAACTAATTAATAATCACTTTGTTTTAAAATAATAGAGACACAGTAGTATATAATAATATTTGGCTTATAAAAAAAATTCAGCGTATACATAGTCAATTGCACAGGGAGGAACAGTAACAAAGTTATTGAAGATAATTGTCACAGAAGCTAGCACACACAACAACGATCCAAAATAAGTAAACGATAGAGTATTTAGACACTTAACAACAATATAACATAATGTTTATACGATTGAGTGATTGAATATAAATTTATAAGCAAATGTCTTTGACTGTAGCTTGTTGGTCAGGCCTTAGAAACCATGAATTTTGACATGTTTCTTCTTTACTATGCCCTCCTGTTTGTAACATCAAAACACAGGAATTTACAAATAAATCATGAATTGCACTGTTCTTTAGTAAGAACAATTGCCACATTAATTTTGCAATATACTTAACATGTTTTTACCTGAACAAGGAAAGAAGATACAGTCCTTCTTTGATCTCCGAAAAGTTCTATAACCTGCATCCATACAAAATTGATCTTTAGCCTTTCATTCATGAGAAAATAATTTATGCACACACAATATATAATAAATTTATACTATAATTCAATCACAAATTTTAAAATTATTTTAAAATTTATATAAATAATTATTTATGATTAGTTGATAGTATAATTTTTTTTACAATGTTAGTATTAATGAGTTAATATTTATTTATTTTTCATAAAAATGAATGTATTTATATATTGAACAACTAACATTATAAGTTATGTCTATTAATTGAGAATTTTGTTTCTTGACTTTTGAGTAGTATTATTAAATATAATTATCATTTACACTATTTAATTTTATAAGTAGTTTTAGAATAAAATTTTAAATTATAATATCATTAATTATGATTAAATAATTTAATTATTTTTATTGATTATAGTTTTAAATAGTATTGTATAATGCATTAGTTGGGAAGAAGATAACACAAACCTTGCCAAACTGAGGGTCGTTGACAAGACGACCATTACAAGAACATTGTTCCATGAGGTCCTTGAGTATCTTGTTATGCTTTTTCTTTATTCCTTCAACAGTTGTTATGATTTTCCTTCCCTTAAGCTGTAATAAACCCACATGAACGTGCTTTTTTACCTTCCTATCTGTTTCCTCGTCGTCTAAATCCTCAAACTCTCTATCCTCATCATCTGAATACTCATTTTCTGAATACTCACCATCACCATCATCATCATCTGAATACTCATTTTCTGAATACTCACCATCACCATCATCATCATCATCATCATCTTCATCTTCATCTTCATCTTCATCTTCATCTTCACCATTTTCCTCAGGGGAAACTATTCAATCATCAAATCACGTCATTAACCAGTGATAAATTATATTGAACGGATATGTAAAAATTTCTAATCAAAGGATTAATGATCATGATCATTATATAAGGCACGGTAGTTAAGTCTTGTTAATTAAAAAAAGTGAAAAAGTGAGAGCTTTATTGAATTACTTTTTATACTTTTATTTCGTGTTTACATTTCTTAGAATATTTTACTTTTATTTTAGTTTTTGTTCCGATATGTCTAAAAGTCCCACATCGTTTAGAAATTGAGGTAAATGGTAGTTTATAAACACCTTCTCTCCTTAACCCACCAAGACGCCTTTTAAAGGATAAAACCATGACGGTTCAACAAGTGCCAAAACGGACAATACCCCGGATGCAATGACCCTAACGATGACAGCAGACTTATGATAGGAACATTTGGCCCTAGAAGGGGGGCTTGTTCCGCTATGGATGGTCCAAATAGCTACAATTATATAAATCGGTACTTAATCACAATTTTTAAAGTTTGTTGGGATGTAAAATTTTAAAATTTAAATTATTTTGATTTTAGTTTTTATTATTTTTTAAATATTTTATTTGGATAAATAAATTTAAATTTGTTAAATTTAAAATTCTTAGGTTGGGTAGAGTAATTTGATTTCCACTAAAAGTAAAATTGATTTTAAATATATATATTTATATATATATATATATATATATTAAAATGTTAATATTAAACTTTATAACAATAAATATTAGTAAATTATTAAATATTTAATAATTTTTTAAAAAAATAATATTAGATAATATTTAATAACTTTTAAATAATTTTAATTATTTAATAATTAAAAATATTGATATTTTTATATTGATTTTGAAAGAAAAAAGAGAGGTAAAAGATAAAAAGAGAAAAAAGAAAGCGGAAGAAATGAAGATAAAAGAGAAATAGGCAACCCCAAGCGTGTGGTTCAGCGGTAGGGGTTGATCCACGTTTAAGCAATGTCAGGGGTTCGAATCCTGCCTTGTGTATGCAGCCGCGTTAAATCTTGAGGCCAACTATCCCACCCTTTGAGGTGCCTCCAACGTAGCGAGGAGATTAGTCACTGCTGTCGGCGGTGGATACTCCAGGGACGAACAAAAAAGATCGAGAGAGAAGGAAAAACAATATGAAGATATAGGTGAGATAGGGTAAAAAATTTTAAAATTCTTACTTTTTTAAAAGAGATGAAGAGAAGAGAGAAATAGGAGAGAGAAGGAAAGACAAAAAAAATATGAAAATATGTAGGTGTGATAAAATAGAAAAAATATGAAAATTTTGAAATTTTACAATTTTAGAAATTTTCATAAATAGTTGAATTTCAAATTTTTTTTTATAAAAATTATTGATTCAAACAAATTAAAGCATCTAATCTCAAAATATTTAAAATTTTTCAAAGAAAAGAGTGAATTACTCTTAAAATTTCTTATCCTAATGTTTACTCTCATTGTACTATTATTTATGACAACTTAGTGAATAGGATGATAATGCTAAAAGCTTTTATGGATATGTAGGTAGATTTATATAAGAGAAGAAACAGTTCATGGTGACTTTAGAGTAAGTTATAAATGAGCAATAGCTGAAACAAATTGTTAGAAGAAATGAATGTTTCGAAGCTGGGGCGGGTCCAGATACCTTTAGAAGGAATCCAAATTTTTTCCTTGTTTCATAATTATTTGAATATGTATCTGCTAATAAATAATTATTTAACATATAATGTTTTTTTTTATTTATAAATATTTGTGGTTTTACACAGAAAATTAAAAGTAATTTTTATTTTCAATAATTAAAAAATATTTTTTTTAAATTTTTATTAAAGATTATTGTTAAAATTTCTACATATTATAATTTATACTACTTTTTTCTTGTTTCAATTTTTTTTACAAAACTCTTTAATTTTACGAAATAATCAAACAATTTATAAAGAAGCATGGGCCAAGGCCCACCCGTTTTAATATGAAAATTGGAAATAAACCAAAATTATCAATAAAGAAGCACGGGCCCAGCCACAGGCCGTTTGAATTAAAATATGAAAAATGGAAATAAACCAAAATTATCTATATTCTAATATAATGTTTTGTTTTAAAATTTCTACATTATTCATATATCTTAATTAATTTAGGATTTTTTAGTTTCAAAATATGACATATATATAGTGAATAGTTGACAATTAATTTGAAATTATATTAAAATTTAGACTTACGTTTTTATGAAGTTTTTGAACTTGTGTTTAATTAATATAATTTAATAAATCTATTTCAAATTACATTTAAAATTTTATTAAATTATTTTTTTTTATGTTGAAACGTTTATGTATTAAAAAATATGAAAATAATTTAAACTAATTTAAGCTAGATCGAATCAGATCAGAAGATTTATATAATTGGGGGAAAAATGTGTATAATTATAAGGAATTCAACTAAATTTGATAAAGTGACTTTTCAGTTTTTGCCAAAATCAATTAAAAAAATGGATTGAAATTTATGACCAAAGGTTAGTGATACCATGAATAAGCACAGTGACAGTGGGATAGGAAACAGGACGAGGAGCAGAGTGATTTCTGACACTGACATCAGATGATATTTCATTCCACATGCCCGCATCAACGTTGTTGTTATCTGCATCAGAGGATGTTTATATATCATGTGTGAGAATTTTTTTTTTTTTTTGGAAAATCAGATGATATTTTTTATTCTGTTTCTGTCACATGATATTAAATTTTGATAATCTATATATATTTCTATAGTTCAAGTCTGTTCATTTGACTCTCATATAAAAATAAGCTTCTTAATTCTTATCTATCTATTCTAGTAAAAGTAATTTTCATTTTAAGAATGAAACGATTTGAAATTTATGATCAAAGATTAATTACTGAGAGTAGGGATGGAGATACTACAAATAGGGCGAGGAGTAGTGGCAGGAACGGAATGAGGAGCATGGTACGGTGTCATGACAGGCTGATTCTTCATATGGTTATGCTCCCAGCTGCCTGAAACACCAGTGCTGTTAATTCCTGCATGAATTCTAAACTTTCCAAAAGACTCAATAACAATTGTTAGAAATAAACATTAATATGATTTTAAGAATTGTAAATTATGATGTAACTCAATCCTAGCTACAAAACTAGTGTATAAAGTAAGTATTATCCCCACTTATATATTTTAATCATATTATTAGTTAATTTTTACTTACACAGAAAAGTTGGTGAAGAGACTTTCTTTTTGATTTTTTTTTTATATGGATTGGATCGAGATTTATGATAAAAGTTTAAGAGATAGATAGGATGGTGAAGAGAGGCTGAGGTTGATTCTCATGGTTGGATGAAACATGATTACCATTAGCAATAGCTGCATGAGATGAAAAGTGATTCCTCCTGACTGAATCAACGTTGTTGCTATGAGCTGCATCATAGGATGTTAGCTTGCCTTGAACAGAAGAAAGAATGTCTGCAGAAGAGAAATTTTGGCTGCCATCGGCTTTGTTGTTAAATGCATCACTTGTGTAGGTAACATGAACCACTTTTGTGGCATTCAGATGCAATAGTGAGGATATCCGACTCCGAATATTTTCCTTCTCCATGCTCACAAGTCACAACACTGTTTCAGTACTTTGATGTGACATGTTTCCTTATCATTGCGTTTATTTTATACATGAATAGAAAATTCATATCCCGTTAATGTTATTATTCCACTATTTGGCTTGGAAACCAAGCTAATAATATTTTATGTAAACCTACTTCGGAGTGGAGCATCCACTGCCCAATAATTTATCCATGCAACGTCTTTCTTTGTTTTTAATATTTTGCATATGCTCATTGGGTCACGTGTAGTAATTCAATAAAAGCCACCCCATAATATTGACTTCACAGCCAAACTTTACATCGCAAAAAAAGAACATGCATATATGAAAGATGTAAGCTATATATAATCAACTTCTACATTAATGATTAGTCATTAATTTGTTATAACTAAAATATCAGAAGATAACCGTGTTTTTTTTTTTAATTAAGCACGTTCACAAAAGTTTGATTTTATGACCGTGGTTGTAAAAAAAATTGTTTAGAAAGATAACAACTTACTTTAATGATATTTACATCTTTGAAACAAAAAATATTTCTCTTTATTTTGTTGAGATTATAGAGAACCACTTTTCGTGCCTGTGAAATCCTAACTGCTTACAACTAAAAATAAAGTTTACAGATGTTACCTGCATGATTTCTTAAAGTAGAAAAATTCAATGTGTCTTAACACAGTGTTAGTTTTGCATGAGACAGAATATATGTAAAATCATCGGTGGGTGTGAAGGAGAAGAAGCGTGAAAGTGAAGTTGTCCAAATGAAAATGTATTAGGGCATAATAAGATTGCAATCTTGTGATCAAATAAAAAATGATGGATTCCCTCAAAAGGGGGGTTAGGAAAGAGGACAAGAAGGTATTGATTCTACTGAATTTCATCCTAATTTTTTTTAACTAATTTAAATAATGAAGTCATTAGGATATCACTTTTAAATTTGAATATATGTTTTCAGTTTATTTGGATATAAGAGAGAGAACTATTGTTTGCTATACTCTCATGTAGCCAATTTAGATATGAGTGAGGATATTAATACTCATCATTCGTTTGCTCCTGTGCAAAGTATATATAAAAGATATTACTGCTCTTCACCAAAAAACCAAAAAGATATTACTGCTTTTGATTGAGGTGTTTGATGGTCCACACTTAACTAGGAAAAGGTAATTATAACCGGGTTTAGTAAAGTGATTATATGGTATCACAAAAAATAATTTCGTTATTTTTAGTTTGTCGATAATTTTCGACAGATATATACTTTCATAGAAAATAATATCTATACCAACAGATAATCAGTATGAAAATATGACTGATGATCACCAATAGAATTTGTTGGTAAAACATGTTAAGTTTTCTGATGGGTATATTTGTCAGTAAGTATCAAAGATAAATATATTCATTAATAAGAATGATCAACTTAATTATCGACAGATTATATACTAGTAATTACTCAAAATTTGCTATCTGTTAAAGCTACTAATATATCATCTATCAGTAATGATCAACAAACTTTATAACTACTAGTTTTGTAAATAATCACCAAACTTCATTATCTATATAACCAATAAGTTATCCATGAGTAATATTTTGTCATTAATAATTTTTTTATTATTTATAAATATATTAATTTAATTATTATGCAATATCATATATGCCGGTGCAAATTAATTAATAATATTATATAAATGAAACTTATATAAAATAAATTTAAAAGATCATGCTAATATTTATCATAGTACTTAATAGTACTTAGAATCCAACATATATAAATCAGTGTCAAACCATTCATAATTCAAAACATACTATAAAGTAAAACAACTAGTTAAAAATGATTAAAATAACAAATAATAAATTTTTTTAGTACAATGTGATAATTTTGTTGATTGTAATTGATAAATCACCTCCTCACTTTGTGCACGTCATTGTCTCAATGTATTATATATGTGTATAACATAATATGATCATGAATAATAATTGAGTCATTTTTATAATTTAATATACTTGAAGTTTATTTGAATACAAGTTTAGAAGTATTTTTGAGAGTTTCTTTATTAAAAAGTATTTTTTATTTTTAATAGATTTTTTATTTTTAATAGAGAAACTCTAAAACATACTTCTAACTTGTATATAAAAACTTGTATAAACTTTGACAAGAAAGGAGCTAAAATTCAATTTGCTAATAGATGGCTCCACCATGTTTTCTCCAATCTATTGTGGCCTCTTACATGTCCTTCAGCATCACCAAATGAATTAAATAATATATGAGAGGCTCTAGAACGATTTTCTTCATATCTAATCTTCATATTCAGCTCTCCACATCACCATTCCTCTACATGAAGAGAAAAATAAATTAATAAATTTTTTTTTTATATTTATTCAATAATAAATAAGTTGCTATAAATGTCACTGTAACTCTGTAACAACTTCTTATGTACAACTTTGCAGCAAAAAGAATTCAACAAATAATAGTACCATAATTCAACACCCATTAGCAAAATACAACGGTCAAAATATAATTTAATTTTTACATTTAATTCGGCCAAGTCCCATTCTAATCATTACACAAAAGCAAAAAAGTTCAAAAAGCCAGGACACCATATATATCACTTATAGTCAATACACCAAATTCATGTAGTTAACATTAAAACTAGTATTTGTCAAAAAAAATAATATTAAAACTAGTATGGCGTGTGTGCTGTAACAGAATTTAATGCTTTCTAATCTGGTTTTGCTCCTTTTATCTATACAATCACGTACACCGAATGAGTTTCAATTTTAATACTATAACAGCTCAACAAACTAGACTAGCAACCTAGCATATAAAGATAAAACACACTTAAATGTTTCTACGAAGGATGGTTTATTAATAACACAAACCTTCTTTGGAATAAATAATACACGGTGCTTTTCGATCCCGTACGCGTGTGTCAGCGAAGCTGCAATGCTCCTTGAATATTTTTAACAGCGTTGTCATAGTGCACAAAGCCCAAAAACCAAAATTCATGGTCGTCAACAGAGATAATCTGTATATATTTTTCAGATGGATTGATCCTGCTTGTAGACGCGTTTACTGCTCTCAGCTGGTGCAATGGAATGACCACCTAATGCATGAGTGCAAGTATTTATATATAAACTACATATCATGATGGAAATATATAGGACAATGGATCGAAGTAAACATGTGTTAGGATCATCTTCTAGGAATATGAGAAAATAGATGAAAATTATGAACTACACATTGTTTAATAATATCCTGCATCTTTAGCAAGTAATCATAGAAAATAAGTCATTCACATATATCTACTATGTCCTATTCTATTATGTCACACGTCACACCTTTCAACCATTGAAGGAAGAGTGTTGGAGGTAGCTTTACCTTATAATAGGTCCATTGAGTGTGGTCATTCTCTTGGTAAGAAAGTAGGTTAGTACTACAAAACGCAAGCTTTGCAGTTGACAAATATAAGTCTCCCATGATAGGTCCAGCAGAGGTGGACAAGTAACATGCATAGATTTTCAGAAGCTGCTCTTCTAGAACCGTCTCAAATGTTTGCCTAAAGATATTCTCGTACCCTACTGCAAGAACCTTACTTTCCTGAGCGATCCTTCCCACAGTAGCATCAGCAAAACTCGGACCCGTTTTTACTGCTCCACGCAAAATTACATTAAAAAAACAGAAGAAAAAATTTAGGGTTAAATAAGTTTTTCCTCCTTAACTATTTTAAGATTCAATTTTCAGTCTTTTCAAAAAGTTTTGTCCACTTTTAATCTCTCATTTATTTTCCAACAAAAGAAAAAAGAAAAGAATGAGAGGAAATGAATACATACAGTGCTGCCACATATTGCCGGCCTTCTTAGTGGTCTCGGCGGCTTTCTTCCCCCATTTGCCGAGTACCGAATCTAAAGTAATAGTTGTACGGGATGAAAACTGGTTCCTCCTGACTGAATCAACGTTGTTGGTATGAGATGCATCAGAGGATGTTTGCTTGCCTTGAACAGAAGATAGAATGTCTGCAGAAGACAAGTTTTGGTTGCCATGGCCGTTGTTGAATGCATCATTTGTATAGATAACGTGACTCACTTTTGTGGCCTTCAAATACAACAGTGAGTATATCCGACTCCCAACATCTTCCTTCTCCATGCTCATCATAACATGCCTTTGTAATCATCACACTCTTAGTTTTGAGCCGTTAAATATATTTAATAGTTATTAGTGTTGGAGAGAGGCCGGAAAGAGAACATTGTCCAAATTCGAAATAAATAATGTAAAATCGTCAAGGAGAAGAAGCGTCACAGTGAATCTTGTAATCAAATATATAATAGATGATGGATTCCCTTTCAATATTTCCAATACGATTGATGAATAAAATTGAGTGAGGATAAGAAGGTATTGATTCTACTAAATTTCAACTTATTTTTTTAATTCATTTTCGAAAAGACAGAGCTGGGTTTTATTATTTTCATACTTTTAAATCGGACTGGTTATCAAATCGATTAAAGTACTGGGTCAGTAAGTCAAAGGTTGAACTGGTGGGTCATAGTTGAATCGCATGACTCGGTTTTTATTTATTTTTATTAAAAAAATATTCATATTAAATATATTTTATACTTATAAATTTTTATAAATTTATATTTTATTTTTAAATTTCAATTTTTTTAATCTTATTTAAAATTATTTTTATTTTTATTTTATAAAAAAATACATAAAAAATTACATGTTAAATTGTATATTAATACAAATTAAAAATATAAATAATATGTACATATATAATATGTTTGCAATTGATATCACAAAATAATATATATAATATCTACATAGATATTATATTATTAAATATATAATTTAAAATTAATAATATGTTATAGAAGTTATTTAAGTTGTATATATTACAAACAAATACATTAGAACAAATAGTCATTGTTATATTTAATAAGACTCTTTGCTCTTTTATTAAGAGATTGAATTTTCATTATTATTTTTGTAGTTTATGGTCCCTTAAAAAAATTTAAAAAAAATAAGAAAAAAAGTAGTTGAACCGGTTTGACCTACCAGTTCACCGGTTGAACCGAAAAATTAACCGGTTCAATCCAGTTTGAAACGGGTCAATTGCATAACCGATCCAACTTAAGATTCGAACCGGCTGGACCACCGGTTTCCGGTCCAACCGGTCCGACCAGCCGATTCGATCCGAATTTTAAATCACTGATTATTTTTCATATGGCGCCAGACTTTACCGCCACTATTAGGCTCTTTTGTGTTGGGCTGGGATGGGCTGGGCTTTTCTTCAGAGGTGGGCCCACACCACAAAATTTGATTTATGAAGAATCAGACTAAAGAATTATATATTTTTTTAACTAACTTTTAGTTTTTACTATTTATATATGATCATATTGCTCAGATTTATAATTCTTATTTTTTAATGATAAACAAGAGTTTTGAGCTTTGACTTAAATATTTAGTGAAATCAAGGGTGTTAAAATGGTTTTGAGAATTCCATTATTTATTAATGTGTCGATTAGGTCAATGAAACAGTATAGCTTTGAAGAATTCCTCTAAATTAGTTGAATAGAACATTAACCAAATAAACAACATTTGGGATTTTGCAACAATTAATTACAATCCCAACAATAATCGCTGTCTTTTAGCATCATATATAGAGTCAAAAGTCGCATTGGGTGATGCAATGACCAAAGTTGAATTCACATTTCACACCAACCCCAGCTAGTTACACCTATTTTTCTATATATCTATACTATAACATGTGACATGTTTTGGTTTTCTAGTTTTTGAGACATTATTCATGCTTAAAACGAGCACACAGTATAAAGATTTGTCCAAGACTTTTTGGAGTGTTAATTATATTTAAAACCATGATGTGTCAACTTCAAATTCAGAAGCATCAACCCCAAAGGAAAAAGAAAGAGAACGAATGAAAGAATAGTCGAAGGTTATTCATATAATTGACGATTAATTACTGTTAGAAAATCTATTTCATTATTTTTAATGACACATGGAATTTTAATAGGAGATATTAGATTTCAAGATGACCATCCCCTGCAAGTTGATCCAAATTTCAATGACTCTCATCATTTCAATTTTCGTTGTCCAGTGCTTGGTTAGTTCACACTTATATGGATGCATAGTTGCATACCACGTACTGATCACATTTGAAAAGGAATTTCATGTTATGTTCTACTTTTACTTTACATTTATTTAACTCGTTATGATAATTTCTTTTAAAAAAATGTGTTAAAATAATTTAATGAGATAACATTACTGTGATTGTAATATTGTATAGATAAATCTAACGTAATTCATATGAAAAAAATAATTTAACGATATAACATTACTGTGTTAAAATAATTTCTTTTTTAGATTGTATAGATAAATCTAACGTAATTCATATGAAAAAAATCCTAATATTCTCTTATGATTTAAATATTAGAGTGTTTTTTATATATATCACTACCTGTCTCTAATTATAGAACAAAATATGATCTCTTGAAAGAGATTGTTGTTGCCTCTCTACAACTTGAGGGCTAATACTACAAATTTTTGTTATATCAAAGTTAATTATATAAAATATTTAATTAATGAGTAAATGAATTATTAATATATTATATAAGAAAGAAACCACTTTTATTTAAAAGTTCTTTATTATAGTTAAAAAAGCAATAAATAATAATATATAAGGAAAAAATCTACTTATTTATATATTATATAATGTTTTATTAGTAACATTAATGTTATATTAATTTTTGTACCTCTTGCATATTTATTATCGGGTGCATCAATCAATAACTAAAGTATTATTCCAACTTAACCAATGGTATCAAATTCAAGTTTTAGATATATAAAAAGAGAATATTGTCGTCGTCAGTAATGATTTTATCCAATTTGAATAAAATTGTCTATGAAAAAAGATATTTGGTATAAACTAAAAAATCTTGTGTATCTGGCTTAATCATATATTTTAAATATATATATATATATAGAGAGATTGGTATGAATACATTTAATAAATATATTTTATATTAATTAAATTTAATAAATACAATAATCATATATAATATTTAATAAATACATCAATTATAAAATTATGAGAATGATTTATTGAATAGGGTGTATGACCTACTAAACTTTGTAATTTTAAAAAAGAAAATAAGTAATAAAATAGGCCTTGTTGAAAAGAGGGATTTAAAAAAAATGTGTTTCTTATGATAAATTATACATGCAGATTACAAAATCTTACATGTGACGCTTGAGTTTGGACTTTCCCTGAAATTCCAAGTAAATAGTCCAATTTGGTAAAAGTAAATAAATAAATAATCAAACCACCTGTCTGTAGTGATCATGACCCATAACACTTGATGAGTCCTTTTCATTTCATTGTAACCAACATATACATGATCCCCAGATTCAAACTACCCTAAATTTTCACATATATCACTCACTTTCTCTGTCTTTTAGCTCACCTAATCAAACCTATTTTCAGCTAAAAGCCTAAAACTTCACTCATTCCCTTTCTACCTTTCCCTTCATATCATCATATGTTTCATGTTCTATTTATTTTGCATATCAAAGTTTCTCCTTCTGTATTTTTTTAGACCTTAATCAAATATATGCTTTCGCAACTCCTAGTGAATTGTTGTCCATGTTTCTTTCTTGTCTTTTAGAAATTGAAAGAAAATACTGTGTCTATCCCCATTTTACAGGCCTTAGGATTAGTACCTAAGTTTTGTTTTCCATCGTTTAGTTATATTGTATATTACATCAAACAAGGAGAATTAAAGCAGCACTATGGTCATGAAAGTTGCCCTTATTTTGGTCCTCCTTTCAATTTTCTGTGTCACTTTCAAAGCTTACACCGAAGTTGATGCTCAAAATGATCACAACAATGATCCAACTCTCACCAACAAAGAGTTTTTCAAGAAAGCCAAAATTTCAGAATCAACCAGATTAACAAAGGAAGAAGATGGAGATGGTGCTATATCAGCAAAGTTACACCTAAGGAAAAGGCCAATCAATCATGGGAATGAGCCTAAAACACAAGCGCAAGACTCTGTAATGAGGGATTTGATCAGAATTCAGACTCTTCACAGAAAAGTCATAGAGAAAAAGTACACAAACAGCATCTCAAGGTATCAAGAAGTGAAGGAGAGTATCACCATCCAGAAGCAGAACAACCCTGCTAATGATGTTTTAGAATCAATGGAATCTTCTAAAGATGAGTTTTCAGGCAACATCATGGCAACCTTGGAATCTGGGGCCTCTCTTGGCACAGGAGAGTATTTCATAGACATGTTTATAGGAACACCTCCTAAACATGTTTGGTTGATACTTGACACTGGCAGTGACCTCACTTGGATTCAATGTGATCCTTGTTATGATTGTTTTGAACAAAATGGACCCCTTTATAACCCCAAGGACTCAAATTCTTATAGGAACATAACCTGCTATGATCACCAGTGTCAACTTGTTCCTTCCCCTGACCCTATTCAGCCTTGCAAAGATGAAAACCAAACATGTCCTTACTTCTATGGCTATGCAGATGGCTCAAACACAACAGGAGATTTTGCATTGGAAACATTTACTGTGAATCTCACATGGCCTAATAATGGGAAGGAAAAGTTTAAACATGTGGTGGATATGATGTTTGGTTGTGGTCATTGGAATAAGGGCTTTTTTCATGGGGCTGATGGAATACTAGGACTTGGGAGAGGACCCCTATCCTTTGCCTCACAGATGCAATCAATTTATGGTCACTCATTTTCTTATTGTCTCACTGACATATTCAGCAACACAAGTACTAGCAGCAAGTTGGTCTTTGGTGAGGACAAGGAGCTATTGAACAACCACAACAATTTCAACTTCACTTCATTGCTTGATGGAGAAGAAAGTCCAGATGATACATTTTACTATCTTAGGATAAAGTCCATCATGGTTGGTGGGGAAGTGCTTGATATTCCTGAACAAACTTGGAATTGGTCAACACAAGGTGCTGGTGGTGGTACAATTATTGATTCAGGCTCTACCTTGGCTTTTTTCCCTGACCCTGCTTATGGTATCATCAAAGAAGCATTTGAGAAGAGAATTAAACTGCATCAAGTTTCTGAAGATGGTTTTATTATGTCTCCATGTTACAATGTGTCAGGAGCGCAGCAATTGGAGCTGCCTGAATTTGGGATTCATTTTGCTGATGGGGCTGTGTGGAATTTCCCTGCTGAAAACTACTTCTACCAATATGAACCTAATGAAGTTATTTGTTTGGCAATTATAAAGACTCCTAATCACTCTCAACTTACAATTATTGGAAACTTGTTACAGCAGAATTTTCACATTCTGTATGATGTGAAAAGGTCTAGACTGGGATATTCTCCCAGAAAGTGTGCTGAGGTTTAGCATCATATTAGGGGTGTGGGAAATGGAATTTAAAGGGTTTTGATTGTCAGCTTTTATTTATATTTTTTCTTTTCTATTCTTCAAGTTCAATCAAAATAAGATGGAAGACCAAAGTTTATTGTATGCTATTTCACTCAAAACAAATAATCAGAAAATTGATTTTTGTATAGTCCTACATGCATCAAACATATAGTTGTCTACTTGTCTTTGCTCAATTATTGGGACTCGGAAATATTAGAAGTCATGTATATATGGTTATGTTAAATATTCAAAGAGACAATCTTATTATTTGTAATAGTTTTTATCCGACTCCACCATAATTTACTTCGGTAAAAAATATATGTTAACAGTTGTTTGTAATTGCAGGGAATGTGGGGTGTTGATTAAACACTTGATAAAGATTAAAAGTCATTCATGGGTTGACACTTGAGGGTGATGGTTAGGTATGTGGCCAATATTATATAGTATGAGAACAAGTCAATTAGTTGGTTTGTCCCTTATGTCTGGCATGTGATATATTTCGAATCCTAGACTAGTAATTTTGACAACCTTTAAGGCTCCAAGCAAGAAGTTAATCCAAAGAATTGAAGCTCTCGTGTGAACTTTATATGGATAGCTACTATTCTATTTGTGTACTACAATATCGTTGTCGATGTAACTTATCTACTGGTTTTTTTGTAGTACTCTTGTGTTGATTGCAATTTTCAACACACGGGGTTGTGGATTTTCAACATGGAGATTTTTTCGCGTTCAGAAAGTTTGAAAAGGAACCATTCCCTTTTGGAAGTAACCAAGATTGCTTGTCAGTCATTCATTCATTATGTTACAGTTTTTTCTTTGAGAATATGTCATCAATCAAATATTTTTTGTTTATGTAAAAATTATAAAAAGACAATCGTATTATGTATATTATTTTAACCCTCACTATTAAACCTACTTAGTGTTTGAGTTAATGACTCAAATTCTTGATTGCATTATTAAATCATTTCGATTAAGAATCAAAATTGAAATATTCTTCACATTAATGGATTTTAGACTTTAACAAGGGGCATTTTAATTATCTTTTTATCATCTCTATATATATAATGAAAACTAAATTGTTCGCCGTATTATTATTTATTATATAATCATGATAATTAAATATTTTTTTTTAATAATTTAGTATTAAGTAGAAATATTGGATATTATATTATTACCATTGTTATTATATATAATATTTAATTATCTAATTCATAAAAATTAAGAAAAATAGTTAATTTATTTGATAACAGTAAATTTTTCCTATTTATATTTTAAAAAAAAATACCCTTACACAATTTATTTTTCTTAATTAACGCATGTATCTTCTAATCAATTAAAGTGCATATATTATATTATTTCTTTCTCTTGATTAATGTTTATTTTTCTCTTAATCAATTAGAATGCATACTCTTTAAGATATTATAATTAATACATTTTACTAAATTAAAAATATATATACTTTAATTAGAAATATTTTAATATAAAATAATTAATATATGAAATAATATGAATTATGTCTTATATAAAGAAAAGAACGAACAATTGTTTAAAATTGAGTTTTATAAATAAGACAGATATAATACAACTTATCCTTAAATTTGAAATTTTAAATATTGAGTATTTAAAATGCATGATTCATAATATTTTTTTTAGTTAATAATTAAGAATAAATATTAAGAAATACATAACCATTGATAGAAATTTGAACTTTATAGTTGTCACTGACATTAAGGATAGAGGATAGAGAATGATTTGATTTTCTTCCTAATACAGTATCAAAATGTTCAACTACAGACATAAGGGACTTTGAAATTTCTTCCCGATAGGAACCACCACATTCTTTGAATAATTATATATATAAAAAACTATATAAAAAAAAAAGATTTAATGACACTTTTTTTGTCACTCATATTTTACAATTTCGTAAATGTTTTTATCTAATTTTTAAAATTACATTTGTTTACCGTTCAATTTTTAAATTTTAACACATTTTCTCATCTCATTAATTAACTATTTATATTGATTATGTTTTTGGTGGAGGTTTGTTATTTTAGAGCATTTTCAATGCTGGTCCTTATTGGGGTTGCTTATTAAGATATTTTACTTAAAAAAATTGCATTAGAGTGGATGACTTGACACTGAGTATATTATTTGGGTTGCTTAATAAGCAACGGTGCTTACAAGTTCTACGCATTAAAAAATTATGTTTTACGGGGAAAAAACTTCACAAACAAATTCAAGCTTGGGAAACATGCCAGAATGTGAATAATCATGTGCTGAACGTACGTGTTATGAAGCAATGCAACCAAAAGGTAAATTAAAGATATAGAGAGTAAAGTATAGAAAAAGAGAGTTCAGAGGAGGAGTTATCTTATTTCATTCATATAAAGGATACTTATTCTAGTAGCTGGAAAATTCATAATAAAAGTGAAATTCTAATTATGGATGGACATCTAGGAATCTAACTCAATCTTATAAACTTTTGTAAGATTATAATGTTAATTTTATCATTATTGGATGTGAGATTTTCAACCACAGCTGCAAAATTATAATTCAAAGTTCTTCCATTCTTTAAAATGAGAACTGATCTTATTTAACACAGCACATATATATACGTAATATTAACGTAGATGATAATGAATTTCAGCAAAGGGAGCAAAAACAGTAACTGGCGAATGATCAAACGTGAGGGGGATATGTCGGTTATGTGGACTAGATAAACGGTAGTTATTTTCAGCTTGAAAGGAACCTGGATATGTGGAATTTCCTTGAGACAAATTTGTGTTGGAGTAACCTAAGTAACTACTGCCATAGCTTGCACTTGAATGTGCCAAACTTTGAAGCCTTGCACCAGATAAATTTTGGTTCGGATTGAAACTGTTAATCCCCGCACCACTGTAGTTTTGTTGCCCATTGTATCCGTTGCTAAATGAGTTGTTGTATGCATCTGGAACTTGGTTGTAGAATGACATGCTTATAACTATTGTTGCAGTAATATTATAACTGTTTCCTTATTTCTATATATACTCACAACCACTTTCTTTTCCACACACTAGTTTTCTAATTCTGATATGATCAAGAACATGTTGTGTTTCTTCTTGATCATAAGGTTGGTCTCTCTTTTTGAACCTCAACTTCTTTCTTTTTTTTCCCTCCCAATTTGGTTATTATTGATAGGCTTGATTTATTTTCGGTTAGGTAACACTATATTATATAGAGTTGCAGACACGTTAATTCTGCATTCATGAACCAGTGTAGGGAATATATCCACTTCGGTGCTTAAAAACTAAGCTTACAATATATTCCATGCTATAGTAACCAAATTCTATTCGACATGATATGGTTTATATGAATGAAGCTACATATCCCTTATTATTGCATTTGCCAAAGGCTAATATTATTCTATCGACACATGTTGAAGAATAATTTCAAATTCCCTTACGATAATTAATTTGTTTATTTCTTTCATTTATTAAATGAAAAATATTAAATATATATATATGACTTGCATTTAATAAAAATTATATGATTCTTTTTTTTTATAATCAAATTAAGGCTAAAAGCACGTGACTTTTTTAATATCAGGATTTAAAAATTATAAAAATCAAAATAAATTTAAAAATCCTATTTTTATGGGTAAATTTAAGTATTCATTCATGTTTTTGTGAAGTTTATTTAAGATATATGAAGTTTGTTCAAGTAAATTTTTTTAAAAACACTTTTAAGAGAGGAAAATAAAAAAGAAAAATAAAATAACATAAGTTGAAGTTAGTTTATATATAAGTTAATTTATAAAAGTTTTATTACCATAATATTTTTTTGATAGTCAAATTATTTTGAGATCATCACCTTTTGTTTGTCTTTTGCATAATGACTCATAAATAAATATGTAGTATTAAATATATAATTTCACATTTTTTGAAATATAAATATATATTAAATTACTCCTTATGATATTTCATATTTTAAAATATTGAATGATTTTTTCATTTTAACACTTTTAAAAATATCTCTTTTTATATAAGTAACTAAACAATTCTTTAATCACTTATATTCTATATCAAAATTTTAACTTTTTTTTTAAATAGTATAATATAAATTTGGGTCAATCATCACTTTTTAATTATTTTACTGACTTAACTATTATTAGTACTCTCTCCATCCTAAAATAAGTATTGTCCTAAATTATTTTATATAGGTAAAAAATAAAGAAACCTGTGATTAATTTTATTTATTATAAACAATATAATATAGTATCCATTTTCTAAAGAATATTGTGAAAGGTATAAATAAAAAAGGTAATTACATTGAGAAACTTATTAGAGCTTATTTTTTCTTGAGCACGATATTTATAATTATGTAATAGAGAGAGTATTATAAATACTATAAATAAATACTTCAAAAAATATATATATTAACTTTGACTTTTTTATAAAATAAAAATTAAAAAAAGGTAGAAATACTTAATTTTTAATATGACATGAACACATTATTATAAATTTATAATACATATATAAAAAAAAACTAAATATAAAAAATGTTAGTGGAGACATTTACCAATGTGAATGTGACTTTACTTTTGCATAACAAAAATGTGAAACCAATTACAAAATGACAGCATGAGGTGAACAAAGTTTTTATTTTCCCTTAAAAAAATTGTACATTAATATATTTTTATATATAGTTTTTTCTAAAATTTATAATTTAAAAGTCACTTTTTATAATTTTAAAAAAATTACTATAAAATATTCATCTTTAAAAGATATATAAATATAATTATTATTTTAAATATATATTTTTTAAAAAAAATTATCAAAAATATTCTTATTTATTTTAAAAAATCTCACTTTAAAATGTGATAGTCTTTTGAATTTATTGATGATTCCATTTCCACTTCTGCTCAGTGTTACAAGGTGGATTCCAGCAGTGTGTACATTTATATATATTCGCAGAGTTTTGCCAAATATGGTTCACATATCAACAAAGGTTGAGTTCGAATAAGAGTTCTAATCGTTAGAATATTGTTGATTATTGACCCCTATAGCTACCACATAATGTGCTTTTAAGATTTTGATGTCGTTGATTTCTACTAGTGATTTGAAAAATATTGTGTGACGTTATCTTTACATGGTATAAAGGATGTCATTATATAACTGTTTTTTAGTTTCTATTTTTAGTGAATTATTATATTTTTAAGAAAAAAAATCTCTTAAATAATTATTTTTTATTTTTAAAAAAATTAAGAGACATTTCGTATTTTTTTTTTACTGATTGCTAGTAGAGGTATTCATTAAATTATTTTAAATTAAATTATTTTGAAAAATAAATTAAATTATAAAAAATTAAACTACTTTTTTATAAAAACTAAAATAAATTATATTTTAAGTTCTGCTCAAAAAATTAAACTATTATAATATGTAGTTTAGTGCACTATATTAAAAAAAATTTGTTATAATGATTTTTACATAATTATTGTATTCAGTATTGTAGTACGATAATTTTTATTACAAATAAAATTATATATTTTAAAATTTTTAAAATGTTGATATTCGATTACACATTAACATGAACAATTAAAGTATTATCTTTTAAATAATTATTTGATAAATTATATTTATAATAATTTTTAATTGATTTGACTATATATAAACAATGTATTAAAATTAAACTTCATTTAAAAACACACTGATTTCATAAATCAAATTATTTAACATTTAAAAAAATACTTACAATAATTTAAAATTTTATTTTTATGAATCACCTGTTTTTTCTTTTAAACATTTAATACAACTACATATTTATATATAATTCAAACTCAAGAGAATTAAATTAAGTTGAAACAAATTTTTTACCCATAAAAAGGAGCATAGGACTCTATATTGTATGGAGGTCGACTTGGCCGAACACCCTTGCTAGTAAACAACTCAGTCGAATACCCGAGTCCGGGACCGACAAAACCGAACATCCGAGCCCACCGACCACTTACGGAATAAAACGTGTCGGTTTGCTCGGCCGAGACACGGGATTACGCCAAGATTATGAAGAGCTTAATTAACGTAATGCATCGGATTAACCCCCCTAATTTTCGGGGGCCCAATCCCTAATCACGGCCCAATAAGAATCACTATAAATAGGACCCCAACGAGGTATGTAATCAACTTTTAACTACCGCATTTATTACGCCGAGCACTTACTTGAGCGTTGGAGTGTCTTTGCAGGCACACCCCCCTCATATCGGACTACTCGGATAGAAACGAGAAGACCGAGACCCAGGATCTGACCCGCTACAGCAAAGATAATTGAAGTGTGTATCCTAACACAGGAACATTTGGCGCCCACCGGGCCGAGGAGACATTTTCAACCCCTTAGAACTCTACAACTGAGACCGAGACATGGTAGAAACACGCAAAGGACAATCAACAACAACCCAACCGATCCCTAACCTCGAAAACAATCCCGCCATGAACAACCAAGAACGTTATCCGTACGGAATGCCTCAGACGCAACCGGAACCCGTGATACAAGAGGTCCAGCCGAATATTGACCGAGCTCAGCCTGACCTCCAAGACAACTTGCGCGCATTGCGCGAGGAAATGGCGGTCATCCAAAGACAGAGGGAAGCCGATGCCTGAGAGCTGGCCGAGCTGCGTCGGCAAAACGCCGAGCTCTGGAGCCTGAACCAAACTTACGTGCCGTCAACTCCCACTCTCCAAGAGGAGTCGGCATACCATGCCCCAACTGACCATGTGACCCGAACACCAATTACCTCTTTGATAGGTAACAAAGCCGACACCAGCGTTCACTCCCTAAGACACCCTTTCTCACGAAGGATAATGGAAGCAACCCTGTTGGATCATTGGAAGAGTTTTCCAATTGAGAAGTACGACGGATCTACCGATCCCGATGAACACCTGAACGTCTTCCTGACATAGGCGACCCTCTCCACTCAAGACAACTCGGCTTTGTGCCGAATATTTCCCACGTCGCTGAAAGGAAGGGCCCTGAGTTGGTTCACGAGATTGCCGAGCTCTTCCATCGACTCCTTCAACGAGTTGTCATCTCAATTCACTCTTCAATTCGCGACGAGCAAGCCGTACAAGATGACCTCGTTAGCCTTAGCGGGGTCCGTCAAGAAAAGAAGGAAAGTCTGAGAAGCTTCATGGACCGATTCAACAAGATTTCCATGGAAATCGACGATCTTAACCCCGCCGTAGCGTTGGACCGACTGAGCACTGACCTCAGGCCGAGGCCATTCGTGAATAGCTTGTGCAAGAAGCCACCCGTTAATATGAATGATCTCCGACGCCGAGCTGAAAAGTATATGCAAATGGAAGAGCTAGCAGAAACCCGAAATCAAGTTAGGGCCGAGGAGAGCTACAACCGAAAGGAATCCGGCCGAGAGCCGACGAAAAAGACGAATGTCGAGCCTTCAAATGATCACCCCCCACAAGGACCACGCTACACAGCGTATACTCCCCTCAATGCGAGTAGGGCTAAGGTGATGGAGCAGGCCCTCGCATCAGAGATTCTTGTGATGTCGAAACGGGCGAACACACCCCCTAGAGTCGACAAAGCTAAGACGTGCCGATTCCACCGAAATAGGGGGCACTCGATGGAAGAATGCTCTGCGCTAAAAGACAAGCTTGAGGACCTTATCAAGCAAGGTCACCTCAGGAGCTTCGTCACCCCCCAAGACCACTAGTCAAGGGGGAGAGACCATCACTCTCGGGAAGCACCACCACCGAGAGATTGACGCCACCGATCCCGGTCAGCAGAAAGGAGAGACCACTCACGGCATTCCCGAGAAGACAACGACCGGCCGAGGAAGATAATAAACACAATAGCCGGAGGCTTTGCTGGGGAGGTTCCACATCTTCCGCAAGGAAAAGGCACCTCCGAGCAGTGCGATCAGTAAATAGTGTGAATCAGCCGAGTACGCCGAGGATGCCGCCAATAACCTTCTCCGATCGAGACTTCTGGGGCGTCGATCCCATTCAGGACGACCCCATGGTGATTTCGGTCGAAATGCATAACTGCATTGTAAAGAAAACCTTGGTCGATCAGGGGAGCTCGGCCGACATTTTGTATTGGAATACCTTTGTGCAGCTGGGGATCCTGGAGGAGAGCCTAGAACCGTTTCACGAGCCATTAGTAGGATTCTCAGGCGAAAGAGTGATGACGAGAGGATGCATTGACCTATACACTTGTTTCGGCTTCGACCAGAAGTCTTCGCGAGAGATCAAAATCCGCTACATCGTGGTGCATGCGAACACGTCGTACAACATCCTACTGGGCCGACCCTCCATTAATGCGCTAGGAGCCATCGTCTCGACCCCTCACTTGTGCATGAAGTTCCCATCGAGAGATGGACAGGTGATAACCGTGCACGCCGACCAAAAGACGGCAAGAGAATGTTACCTCTCTAGCCTAAAGGTACAGTCAATTGCTGACCCCCTGGAGACGAAAGGTGTGAACGCAGTAAGGCAGTAGGTGACAGATAGCATTGACCTCGACCCTCGGATAGGTGAGGAAGAGAGGATCGAGCTCGCGGAGGATCTTATTCCTTTTTAGCTAGGCCGAGCACCCGAACAAGTAACACACGTGGGATCTCAGTTGGGCGAGGTCGACTCAAACCGGGTCAAACGAGTGGTTCGAGACAACAAAGACCTCTTCGCATGGACGAAGTCGGACATGCCGGGAATAGACCCCAAATTCCTATGCCACCGACTGGCCGTATGCCGAGACGCCCGACCAGTTGCGCAAAAGAAGAGGAAGATGGGAGACGAGAAGAGAAAGGCCGCCAATGCCGAGGTGCAGAAACTGTTGCAAGCAAAATTCATCAGAGAGGTCACCTACACCACCTGGCTGGCCAATGTGGTGTTGGTCAAAAAGGCGAATGGGAAGTGGAGAATGTGTACCGACTACACCGACCTTAATAAAGCCTGCCCCAAAGATGCATATCCACTCCCTTGCATCGACCGACTCGTAGACGGCGCGTCCGGACACTCTATCTTCAGCTTCTTAGATGCCTATCCCGGTTACAATCAGATAAAGATGCACCCGGTCGACGAAGAGAAGACGGCGTTTATAACCGAGGACGCCAACTTTTGTTATAAGGTGATGCCGTTTGGGTTGAAGAACGTCAGGGCGACCTACCAGAGGTTAATGGATAAGGTGTTTCAAGGTCAAATCGACCGAAACATCGAGATCTATGTGGATGACATGGTGGTCAAGTCCAATTCCTTGGCCGACCATATAACGGACCTGGCCAAAATCTTTGATGAATTACACAAGCACAACATGAGGCTCAACCTCGAGAAGTGTACCTTCGGAGTTAAAAGAGGCAAATTTCTTGGGTTTATGCTATCGGCTAGGGGAATAGAGGCGAACCGAGATAAATGTCGAGCTGTCTTAGACATGCGGAGTCCAAGCAATCTCAAGGAAATGCAACGACTATTCAGAAGGTTAGTTGCATTGTCCCGATTCCTCCCCCGTCTAGCCGACAAGATCAGCCCGATGACTAAGCTTCTACGGAAGGCTTCGGCCTTCTCGTGGAACGAACCATGCGAGGAAGCCTTTGCAGCGTTGAAAGCAACCCTGGCGACGCCGCCGATCCTAACGAGACCTGATCCTTCAAGCCCACTCCTAGTATACTTGGCTGTATCCGATGAGGCGATCAGCTCGGTCTTGGTACAAGAAAAGGAAGGTACCTAAGCTCCCATATACTTTGTTAGCCGACTCCTACAGGACTCCGAGACCCGGTACCAACTGATAGAAAAAGTTGCCCTCGGCTTAGTACACACTTCACGACACTTACGACATTATTTTCAAAGCCACCGAGTAGTGGTACACACCGACTGCCCGATCTCTAAGGTTTTAGGCAAGCCCGAGCTCGCAAGGAGAATGATGGCCTGGTCAGTGGAGCTCTCACAATTTGACATCACCTTCAAGCTGAGAGGGCTGATCAAAGCCCAATGCTTGGTATACTTTATAAATGAACTCCACCCGCACGACCACTTTGAGGAGCACTGGTGGACCCTCCATGTGGACGGCTCCTCAAATTGCCAGGGGAGCGGGGCAGGAGTGATCTTAGAGGGACCGAAAGGGATAACCTTAGAACAATCCTTACGTTTTCGGTTCAAAGCTTCGAACAATCAAGCTGAGTATGAAGCTTTGCTGGCCGGATTAAGGTTGGTCGAGGACATGGGAGCATCAAGGATCAAATGTCGAACTAACTCCAAGGTGGTGGCTGAACAAGTGGGTGGTAACTTCCAAGTAAAAGACCACAACATGATGAAGTACTACCATGCCTATCAAAAGTTGAAGGCGAACTTTCAGGAGGTGTTGGTCGAACACATCCCGCGCGAAGACAACACCCGAGCCGATCAGTTGGCTAGGTTGGCCGCGACCAAGAAGCCAGGACAGTTAAGAACCATCATCCAACAAGAGATCGACCACCCTAGTGTCTAGGCGTAAATGGTAGGAAGTGTCGGTGCCGATCACGCCGATCCCAACGACCCCCAAGACTGGCGGGCCGAAATCAAGGCATTCCTAACCAACAGAATCACACTGGACGACCCGACCGAAGCTAAACGGTCGAGGACTCAAGCCAGTAGATACATCGTCATTGCCGGGCAGTTATACAAACGTGGCTTCTCTACCCCCCTACTCAAGTGCCTAGACCCCACCGAGGCCGATTACGTGATGAGAGAAGTACACGAGGGCATTTGCAGAATGCATTCAGGAGCAAGGACGACAGTCTCCAAACTCTTGCGAGTCGGGTACTATTGGCCGACCATGAACACCGATTGTGCAATGTTTGTAAGGAAGTGCCAACCATGTTAGAAACATGGCAACTTGATCCACCGACCAGCCGAGCAGCTACATTGAATTCCCCCAGCATGGCCGTTCGCCACATGGGGGGCCGACATATTCAGACCTTTCCCGGTTGCTAAGGGGCAATGCAAATTCCTCATCGTCGCCGTGGATCTGTTCACCAAATGGATTGAAGCCGAGCCCGTGGCGTGCATCTCGGCTCATCAAGTTCAAAAATTCTTGTGGAGGAACATCATCACCCGGTTCGGAATCCCACACACCCTAGTGACCGACAACGGCCTCCAATTCACCGACCGAAAACTCAACGAGTTCCTAGCCGGCCTAGGAATACAGCACAAGGTCACATCGGTCGAGCACCCACAAATGAACGATCAGGCCGAGTCAGCCAATAAAGTCATCCTAGCAGAGTTGAAGAAATGGCTAGGAGAGGCAAAGGGAGCATGGGCCGAGCAATTACCCGAGGTACTTTGGGCCTACCGATGCACGCCCCAGTCAACCACGCAAGAGACCCCCTTCCGACTAGTATATGGATCCGACGCAATGCTCCCGGTGGAGATTGGAGAGCCATCGTTTCGCCGAGCTCACTTTGACGAATCGAACAACGAAGCCGAGCTCCGAGCAAACATGGATGTTCTACAAGAAGTTCGAGACTGCGCTCTGGTGGTGGCCTCGGCCACCAGGCAGCGCTACAAGAGAAGATTTGACAGCAAGGTGAAGCCTAAAGAATTTCGCGAATGAGATCTCGTTTGGAGAGTCACAGGCGAAGCAAGAAAAGATCCAAGACAAGGAAAACTTGCCCCAAATTGGGACGGACCCTTCCAAGTGCGACACAACTTAAACAACGGGGCATACAAGCTAGAATACCTATCAGGAGAACCAATTCTGAGAACTTGGAACTCCTCACATTTGAAAGTGTATTACAGCTGATGTAATAGTGCACTCTTTTCCTTGACCGACTTTTTTTCTCTAAGGAGGGTTTTGGGTCGGCAAGGTTTTTAACGAGGCACTTTATTAATAGACATTTTTTAACATTGATATTTCGTTTCCTATTTAACCATGCATATATGCTTAGGTCACGCTCATGCAGGACCGACCTCGAATAACACATGCCGATGCCGAGTCATCCTCGGTCGACCACTCAAACTAGTGCACTCGCGTCCCACAGGCTTTCCTCCCGAATACCCTCCTCGGCTAAGGATGTACCTAGGTCGAGCACTACGACACAAGACGTCACCGAGCAATCCTCGGCCGACCATTCAAACTAGTGCACTCGCGCCCCACAGGTTTCCCTCCCGAGCACCCTCCTCGGCTAAGGATGTACCTAGGCCGAACACTACGACATGTGCCAACACTGAGCAACCCTCGGCCGACCATACACAGGCGTACTCGAGCTCGACAGGTTTCCCTCCCGAGTACCCTCCTCAACTAAAGGTGTACCTAGGACAAGCGCTTTCGCGAGATCAAATACGCATGATCGTATGATCCAACTCCGAGGTCGAGCACTCTCGCGCAATCCAACATGCCTCGAATATTAAATCATGACTCGACTCCGAGGCCTCACACGCTTAAGTCGAGCACGTTTAAGCCGAGCACTCATGCATGCTCCAACACCGCGTATTAAATCGCGACCTACCCTAAGGCTGAACACGCTTAGGTCGAACTCGCCCAGGCCGAACACTCTCGCACGCTCCGCACTTCGCGTATCAAATTGCTAAATCTAACACGTTCAAACCGAACACTTTCAAGCCGAGCACTCTCGTACTCAACACTCCACACGTCGCATAACCCGACATCCCAAGGCCAAGCACGATCAGCCTGATCACACTCGAACCAACCACGCATGTTTGCGATTCGCGATCACTCTAAAACCGAGCACGAATAAACCGACCACTCTCTAGCCGAACGCTCTCGCATACCCCACACTTCGTGTAAACGAACACACGATGCAGCAATCAACTAATTCCAAAAAATTCACCCCCTCGGCTGAACATACAACTCGGTTTATGACTCCATTACTAGGCGCTTATAAACATGCAAAAAATTGGAAAGAAAAATATCATTTAAGTATAAAGTATGGCCGACCATAACGGCTGCTTACAAGAAATCACTTGTCCACCGGCGCTAATGGCCAAATTACAAAAGGCACTAACGGCCCGGTTACAAAAAATCAACAAAAAATCCTAACCCTAGACTACTGTTACCAGAGCCGACCCCTTACACCGCGGTCGAGTCCTCCGGGTTCCCATCGTCGACCACATCAATGATGGGGTCATTCTCCTCCGTGGTCGGCGGCACCAGGACCTGAGTAGAGATGCCTCGACGAGGAGCCTCCTCGTCAGGCTCGGCCCCTTGGGAGAACTCGGCATAGATGATGAACTTGCCACCATAGACGTCCCGACTAACGTCAAATTCAAAATCAGTCGGGACCTCGCGGTAATAGAAGGCTTGTCGAACCGCATGCCGAAATCCGGCGTCGTGCTGCTCAAGGATCTTCTCGGTGGCCTCGGCTTCAAACTTGGCAGCGACTTCCTTCAGCCGGGCAATCTCATTCGCGGAGGTGGCGGCCTCGACCTTCAATCTCTGAACGACCAACTTTAGGTCGTCGGCCTCCCTTCTGTGGGCGTCGGTGACCTTCTTCAACTCTTCAGCCGATTCGGTTACCTTGGCGTTTGCAGCTAACGCCTCCTTCACCGTGGTCTCGGCCTCCTTGAGTCGGCCATGGAGCCTCTCCTCTGAGACGGCGTGACTCATCATAACATGATTGGCGATGAGAGAAGTCCGAGCATCAAGCTCACAGAAGAGCTTATAGTCGGCCTCAGTCGACATGCCCTCCAAGTATTGCAACCCTCCCCCAGTAGTGAGGTCTAGGCTGACCAGGTTCTCGGTCTGCACATTCGAGGCGAGGAAGTTTGAACCAACAACAACAGCTGGAATAGCAAAAGCACCGCAACCCGATTGCTCCAAGGATAGTTGCTTCGGGCACTTGCTGGAAGAGCTCAGACGCTCCGGCTCTATGTTATGCTCGGCTGCACGCACCCGAGAAGTGCTTCCCTTCTTTTTTGCGTCGGCCAGAGGGATGATCACATTGGGGGGCTTATCCCGCTGCAACTTCAAGGCTGACCTTGCCGGTGGCACCTTCCCACTGGCTTTTGCATATTTCGCCCTCTTGGCGAGCATAGCGGTCACATCTAAATTGCCTCCGACCATTAAACCTGCAACAAAATAAATCTTAACATCAATTTAAAACTGATTAAACAACCGAAGCCTAAAACACATACCTAGCAAAGCCATCTCAAAGTGAGATGTTTCAAAAATGTCCAAGAGGCCTCGGACAGGCAAACCCTTCGGCAACTTGTCCAGGAGATCTACAATCTCTTTGTCCTCGGCAGGGAGCTTTGATGAGGGTATCACCTCGAAACGCGTCGGCCGCCTCGTCCAATAGAAAGGGCATAAAGGAGAGTCTTCTCGGTCGTAAAAACAGGTCCTCATTTCCAGACCCCAGCGAACCGTGAAGAACCCACTTTTAAACCCCTTATAAGAGGAGGTAAAGGCCCGGAGAAACCCACGTTTCGGCACTCGAGCTAACGAGACCCATTTCACCGTCTTGCTCGGACGACATATATAATAATAGAGAAAAGCTAGTGGTTGGGGTGTAAGGCCCAGGCACAAGCATAAATTCCGGAACGCTTGCATGGCCGCCCAGGCGTTCGGATGTAGTTGGGTCGGCGCCACATTCAATGCCCGGAGAACTCCCATCTGAAAGTCATCAAATGGGAGCTTTATGCAAAGGTCATCGAACCAACACATGTAGGCATAAAAGTAGTCTTCCTCATCGGGCTCCGATTCCATGAATATGAAATCAATGTTCGGCCCCTCATCCTCGCACGCCTCGGCAAGTAGTGGAAACTCATCTTCGCCACTCCCGAAACACTTCTCCAAAGACACGAAGGTGTCCAATAACCCTTGGTTCGAGAGAGACGAGAAGTATATGCCGACCTCCCCATCCACCCACTCATATCCGGTTATCTCCACGGTGCCGTAGTCAATCTTCGCCTTCGTCCTAGTGCTCGGTCCAGCCACGCCTTTGCCCCGATTATCGCCGTGTACCTCCAATTCATCCCCACTGTCTTCGGCATGAACGGGTTGTTGGTCTGCACAGCCTGAACCTCTGGCATCCACCTTGGTAGCTCGAGCCAAAGCCACGACCAAAGTAACCGGGGGCGATACTTCGACCACCTCATCCCCACTATCCTCCTCCTCGGCACGACCGGAGGGAAATACCACTTCACACTGCAGCGGAGGCAACCTTGATATCTCACTCGAACCCGACCCCTCTCCATCAAACGCGACACCCGACGCCGCCGAGGACGTCCAGCTCCTTGTCGAGGAATAGTCCCTACCCATTTATTACTAGGAAATAAAAAAATACAAAATTGTACCTTTGATCGGTAGGCTCGGACAGACACTTGAACTTAGAGACCTTGGAGAATTTACTGCAAGTAAATTCTCAAACATCCCCCCTATTTATAGGCAAGGTAAACGAGGGAGGTGAACAGACGCGCCGAAGCCGCAACCGTTCGATCTAGATCATCCAACGGTCCAGATTTAATAACCGTTAGACCCGTAACCGCTAGGGCCTACGTGGCAGACCCCCCCAACCGAGGTCTCGGCACAGACTCTGCCTAGTGAGATCACAGGCCTCATCCTGCTGAGGTCTCGGCATAGACTCGTAACCGCTAGGGCCAACGTGGCAGACCACACCCACCGAGTTCTCAGCTATGGCTTTCGACGCTTGAGATCTCGGCACAGACCCCCTCCAGCCGAGGTCTCGGCACAAACTCCACCCAGGGAGATCACAGGCCTCATGCTGCCGAGGTCTCGGCATAGACCCCGCATAGCGAGACCTCGGCAAAGACTTCATCAGCTTGAGGTCTCGGCATACCATCAGAGCCCAGCTAAACGACGATGACGTTATCGACTAAAATAGTCGGTTAAACATGATAGCCGAATGCGACGTCCTGGCACAACCACTGAAGTCATGGAAACGCGCGCATCGCCACTAGCGATCGATGATAACATTTATCCTCCTACGCCGAAGACCACCACCTCACAGCTCAGACCGTCTTCGTCTTTCCCATCCTCGACGCTGCGGGGGTTGTATACCGTATGGAGGCCGACTTGGCAGAACACCCTTGCTAGTAAACAACTCGGCCGAATACCCGAGTCCGGGACCGACAAAACCGAACACCCGAGCCCACCGACCACTCACGGAACAAAACGTGTCGATTTGCTCGGCCGAGACACGGGATTACGCCAAGATTACGAAGAGCTTAATTAACGTAATGCATCGGATTAACCCCTCTAATTTTTCGGGGCCCAATCCCTAATTACGGCCCAATAAGAATCACTATAAATAGGACCCCAACAAGGTATGTAATCAACTTTTAACTACCGCATTTATTACGCTGAACACTTACTTGAGCGTTGGAGTGTCTTTGCAGGCACACCCCCTTCACATCGGACTACCCGGATAGAAACGAGAAGATCGAGACCCAGGATCTGACCCGCTACAGCAAGGATAATTGAAGTGTGTATCCTAACACAGGAACAGACTCTTAAAAAGTTATTTCAAATTAAATTGAATTAGACTATATAAAAAATTAAATTGAACTTAAATTTGGTTTTAAAAACTAAACTACTATAAAAATTAGTTTCGTTTAGTTCAAATCAAAAGAAAAAAATTTAATTTAGAGTACAAAAATAGTTTAATTCAATCAAGAGTATAGTTCAAGTAGATAGAACATTGACTAGTGATTTCATAATTACTTCTTTAGGGAGTTTCAATTATTTTTCCTTAATTTTTTGTAAGTGATTTTTGGTAAACGATTTTAGTTTATCACTTAAAAGATTTTAATGTTTTCAAATTCAATTATGTTGGACATAATTTATTTTATTAGTATAAGTTTGAAAATAAGAGATAATTTAAAATAAAAAATTATAATGTAGTTAAATTTATAGTAAACAAAAGTTTGGTTTAGTTTAAATTCTCCTGTAATTCGAACTATTAAAAATATAATTCACTAAATTGAAAAATAATTTAATTTAATTTTTTGGATTATTTTATAGTTTAGTTGAATTTAGGTAAACTACTTTTATAGTTTAGTGAAACTAATATAATTTAGTTTAGTTTAACCTTCTTTAATACCCCTAATTACAAGGTAAAAGTGTACGTCATTTAATGAAACTTTAAGTTAAGGAGAAAAATTTGGTTAATAACTTTGAAATGGAGTCTTCACCTTAATTTAAAAGAAGGTTGAAATTGTCTGGCTAACTTTACTACAAATGGTACAAGTAAATAAGAAAAGTGTTGTACTTTCACCCGATTCGTCACTACGTAAACTTCTAACCACTTTCTTTATGCAAATAAAATGATGGAGTTTGGTGAAGTTTAGTATAGGGTGCTACAATTGTTGCACTATAGGTGTCAGAATTTTACTTAGTTTTTATAACTATAATTAATATATTATAACACTTATGACGTTTTGATATTTATCTTTTTGTACAGCAAGATTAATGGTAATGTTATATGAACAACAAATTCAAATGTATAATAACACCTTGAGAACATTATATTTCATACATATTCTCACTCGAAAATGTAAAATTTGAAGAAAGAAAAAACTTTTTGTAAAAAAAAAAAAAACTTTTGAAATATATTTTTTCCCATCCCTATTCATGTGGGATTTGATCAATAGAAAATAGTGGTGGAAAAAACTTCACAAACATGCAAATCATGCAGGTAATGTGTTGTGAAACTAGACAAATAGAAGGTAAAAGGGATAGATAATAGAAAAAGAGAGTTAAGGAGAAAGCCAGGTATCTAATTATTTCATTCATATAAGGGTACATTAATTTATACAAGTAGCTGGAAAATTAATTCATGATACAAGAGAAACCCTAATAATTAATTGACATCCACAAAACCCCAACATAAAGAGTACGTGTCTTACATGATAACACTTTTTTTTTTTTAAGGTAATGATAACACTTAATTATTATAACAAATAAGAACTATATATTTGAACGGTCAAATTTAAAAGAAAATTATACATGATTCATGTAATCTTCAACTAACTTATAATAGTATTGAGATCATATAATTTAAATTTAAAGTTTTCATTTTTTATATTGACTAAGAGCATATTTGTATCATTGTCTAGTTTTGTTCAAAGACAAAATTATAAGAAAGTAAAATTATGTTCATTTTGAAATTCAGAAATAGAATAAAACAAACACAAAGTAAATATTCTTGCAATAGTCAAATCTGTATACATATTAATATTTTTTTTTTCTTTCTTTATACAAGTTACACTGATATAACATCTTATCCATACTATTTTGTAAAGTTCTATAACTATATCATCCTAGAGATTCATCATAATACTATTAACCTGAATGATAGTGAATCTTAGCATGGGGAGCAATAACATGAACGGGTGAATGATGAAAAACAATTGGGATATGTCGGTTTTGTGGGCTAGATAAGCGATAGTTATTATCTGTTTGAAAGAGACCTGAATAGGTGGAATTTTCTTTATACAGATTTTGGTTGGAGTAACCTGAGTAACTAGTGTTAAAATCTGCAGTTGAACGTGCCGAACTTTGAAGCGTTGCACCAGAGTAGTTTTGGTTCGGGTTGAAACTGTTAACAGCTGCACCAGAGAAGTTTTGAGGACCATTGTATCCGTTGCTAAATGAGTTGTTGTATGCACCACGGTAGTAGTTTTCACCATAGAATGACATGGTTGCAGTAATGTTATATATATAAACCACTTCTGTCACACACTATAGCTAGTATATATTCTGACTATGATATGATCATCAAGATAATTTTGTATTCCTTCTCGATCATAAAATTAATCGATCTCTTTCCAAACTCTCTAGTTTTTTTTTCTTTCTATATATACCTTCTTTGATGATTATTGATAGGATTAGTTGATCGTATTTTATAGAGTTGCAGACACGTTCCGATGTAGTGTGGGAATATATCCACTTTATTGCTTAAAAACGAAGCTAACAATGTACTCCATGCAAATTATCAAAATTCTATTCCGCGTGATAAGGTCGATATGCTGACTTGATGGATTGTGTAGTAGTTAAATATGTTGCACTCACACACTGTATATATGTGAGAATGACTTATTTTGGAAAATTTTCATATTCCATTTTTATGGGTATAAAAACTCATCAAATCAACAATAATCACATTGCTACAAATAGAATTACAGAATTAGTTTTTAACTCAATGAAGCCAGAACAAAAATATGCTACGTCGTCATGTTGTATTTGTCGAGGTTAATCTTTTTCTTTTTTAAACAAGGTATCTCTTAATTGAAAAATAAAAATTAATCATCTGAAATATTAAGATCTATTTAAATTATTGATTTTCATAACAAGTATTTTTTCCATGTATATTAATTAGAAATTGAATTCGTGACTACATGTTTAAAGGACAAAATTATCTACATGTTACATGTTAGTGTTCAAGGCTAATTATCTATTGACACAACATTACATGATTCATTGAGAAGAATAATTTTAAATTCCCCCAACAATAAATTTTTTTTTTCATTTATTAAATTAAAATATTAAATATTTGACTTAAATATATCTTTTTGTTTTAAACTCTTGGAAAATATTTATTTATTTTTAACACTTACATTTAATATAAAAAAATTATATGATTCTAGTTTTTCATCAAATTCTGGTTAGAGACATACAATTTTGTAATATTAAAATTTTAAAAATGAATAGTTTTGTATAAAATTAAAACAAATGAAAATTAATCATAATTTTATGCATAATTTTAAATATTTATTTATGTTTTATGAAATTATATATATATATATATATATATATATATATATATATATATATATATATATATATATATATATATATATATATATATATATATATATATATATATATATATATATATATAAGATGTAGTATTTTTTTCATTTGTCAATTGTGATCATCAACTTATGATGTCATACCAATTACATAATGACACGGCAAAACTCAAACACTATAGTATATGCTTATGCGTTTTAGAAAAAAAGTTAGGAATAAAAATATTATACATCTTTTGAATGTATAAAATATTAAAATCTTTTAGGGATGAAAGAAAGGGGAAAAATAGATATTTATAAAATGAGACGTAATAAAAACAACAAATAAAGAAATAATAATTACACAAAACTTGTTTTTATGTTACCAAAATAAAAATTTTTGGATGTATGAATAGGATTATATATATATATATATATATATATATATATATATATATATATATATATATATATTTTTTTTTTTTTTTTATTTTATAACTTTATTCTATTGGTTATTATACCGTAAACAAATATTATTTTCATACTAATATATGTAAACTTCATATTTGAAAGGAAAATAATGTATAAGAAGCATATATTTTCTGTTTCAGTTGTATACCCAATTCCCGGCCAGTCGAATATCACGTACATTTGCATAAATAACTCTTGTTGGTAATTAATTTATTAGATAATAAAATAGAGATAATTAATTTATTATTATTAAATAATTGTTACTAATAGTAAATTTTGGTAAATTTATATTATAAAGAAGGATTCACATATTCTAAGAGTAAGATTTAGTAAACTTATTATATTCAATAATTCATATTTTATATCAAATTTTAACAATTTAACGGTTAAGTTAAAAGTTTTTAATGTATAAATTAGGTCTATAAATTTTTAAAACTCTACAAAAAAAATTTAATACTTCATTTTATTAATTCAAATTGACAGGCTTATAAAAAATACTTTATATGTTTATTTGAATTTTATATAATGAAGTATTATATAATTTTCAATTTTTTTAAAATTTGTAGACTTAATTTATCCATTAAAAACTTTTAATTTAAAAGTTAGATTAATTGTTAAAATTTAATATAAAAATATAATTTATTAAATAGAATAAATCTATCAAAATTTATTTTTAAAATAAGTGAATTTTTTCTCTTATAATATATGATAATATATTATACAAAATATAGCCTAATCATAATTTATAACATATATATAGATAAACTATATACTAAATATATGCATTTTTGTCACCTTTTTGACCGGGTACAAAACAAGTTAATTAAAAGAAGGTTAAAAACCTCTTTTGGTCCCTTATAATATTTTTTTGTTTCAATTTAGTCCTACTTTAATTTTAGGTCTCAATTTGGTCCCCAATAATTTAAATCATTGCAATTTGGGACTTCCGTCTAAATGATTTAAACGAAGTTAACTGGTGGCTACGTGGATGTCAGGTGGATGCCACATAGGTGGATCCCAAAATACTGGAATACATGGTGTGTAAATTTTGTACCTGGAACGGGCCGTTCCAGGATCAAAATTAACACACTAACAGTGTAACCAGAACGGGCCGTTCTGGTCTCAGAACGGGCCGTTCTGGTCTCAGAACAGGCCGTTCTGGTTCCAGAATTTCGTATAAAAAAAAATAAAGTACAAAATATTTCAAACACTATATTTGGTATTGTTAAGGGAACTGCTACGGTACCCATGAAAACTGAAGGATTTTGGTACATCACATGATGTGAACAAATAAATTTTAAAAAATAAATTCAAAACAACATAAATTTTAAATTAAAAATTTGTATAAAATAAATCAATCAAAAAGAATAATTTAAAACAAAATAATCAAAAGGTCAATTTTCATAATAAATTTTATTTATATCTAACCAAATTAAAAAATTAAAAACAAAAAATTATAATAATATTATAAAAATATTAAAATAAAAAAAATAAATAATATAACTGAAAAACTAATTTATACTATAAATTTAAAAAAGTTATCACCAAAGAAAAACTAAAACATATTAACAAAATATTAATATTAAACTTTTTAATTATAATAGATGCTATATTAAGATATAAATTAAAAAATATAAAAATAATATAAAGATACAGATAAATTGTTAAAAATATTAAATTAAAATAAAAAATAAAACAAATAATTATAAATAAATAAAAAATGATTGTTCCGGTACCCCACAATTATAGTGCGTACCGTAGAATTTCTCTATTGTTAATGGGGATTGATAACTTCAATGGCTAAACATTTGGGCTATACAGTGTATCATTAAAGACGATGCAGTGTATCACTAAGGACAATGGTGACAAGTTTTATTTCATTGGTAGTCAAACTGGAGTGAACCACTTACTACCAAATTGACACTATACAATCAAGGATGAAACGAAACGGTGTTTCCTGTAACACCCAAATTTTTATTATTATTATTTTTTTAATGGCATTTTCGTAATTTTAATAAAGTTATAGGGGTATTTTGGGTTTCGGAACGGGCCGTTCCAAAAGTGGAACGGGCCGTTCCAAATGTTGAAAATGTGAGGTTTTTGTAGTCCCAGAACGGCCTTGGAACGGGCCGTTCCGGTATGGAGAACGGGCCGTTCCGGAAGGAGAACGGGCCGTTCTGCTGAGATTGAGAACGGGCCGTTCTGGTTTCAGAACGGGCCGTTCTGGTTTTTTGGGAACGGGCCGTTTCGATTTTGGAACGGGCCGTTCCAGTTACAAATTTTGCCCAGATTTGAAGGATCCGGAACGGGCCGTTCCGAAATCAGTACGGGCCGTTCCGGGTGCGTCAGATTGCCTATAAATAGGGGCAGGGGGTGAAAATTTTTATACAGAGGAAGAAAGTGAAATTTTAGAGAGAGAAAGAGAAGAGAGAGAGAGAGAGAGAGAGAGAGAGAGAGAGAGAGAGAGAGAGAGAGAGAGAGAAAGAAAGAAAGAGAAAGAAAGAGAGAGAGAAAGGAAGAGGGAATCCAGAGGAGGAGGCTCTGCCTAAGTTTCAACTCTGCTTATCCAGGTAAGGGGGGGAGTGAGAACCTCGCTCAGGGGTGTGGGGATAATTGTTGGATAGTTGTTTGTCGGATTGGCCCCAATCCCTTGCCGTTATTCTGTCTGATTTTCTATTTACTCTACTTTGTTCTTTGTTGAAGGTGCCGTTGTTCTGTTTGATTTTCTATTTACTCTACTTTGTTTTTGTTGAAGGTGCCGTTGTTCTGTCCGATTTTCTATTTATTCTACTTTGTTCTTTGTTGAAAGTAATAAATGAATATAAAATTAATGTTAATAATAAATGAGGTTTAATATGAACAAGAATGCTCTCTGGATCTCTGTGAATTCCTGTGCGGACCTTATGAGGAGTATTGATGACATGACCACGTGAAATATGGACAAATGACATGAGACCTAAGAATGGACTATTGAGACAAACTATGATTATGTTACTATGACAAATAATGATATGATGTACTAAATGAAATTATGTAATAAGTTAAATGTTGAGTTAATGAGATTATAAATGTATGACATGCATCATATGCATATATTACTCCAGGTGTGCCGCTGAGGCCGCATACCCACGACTAACAAGGTGTACTTTATGGTCACCCACGATGTAACATGCTAACAAGGTGTACCTTATGGTCACCCACGACTAACAAGGTGTACCTTAGGGTCACCCACGATGTAACATGCTAACAAGGTGTACCTTAGGGTCACCAGTGATGTAACCAGGTGTACCTTAGGGTCACCAACGATGAATTGTGAATCTTCCGTATGGCGCCACATGCATGCATTTATGAGTTGAGTCCATGACATCATAAGCATGATAAATGAGTATATATATATGTGATATTGACTATTTATGTATTGTTTACATGTGACTTATATATGTTGTGGGTGTGTGTGCTATCTAGCAGTTATTTCTGCACCTGAAACTGAGTGAGATGTTTCTCACTCCCTTGTTGTTTTTGTATATGTTTTAAATTGTGTTGCAGATGATCAGCATCATGGGGATGTTGGTGATGAGGCTTAAGGCTTCAGTGGGGCATGCTCTGATAGGATGTGACATCGGGCATAGCTAGGCTTGTTTTTTTTAGGGATGTTATTGTTTTAAAAGCTTTAATTTTCTCTTCTTATGTAATTTTGAACGTTCTTGAGAAAAGACCAAAATGTACATCTTTGTTATATTTATTATTATATGATTTGGGAGTATAAATTAATCCCTAACTAGGAGGCACTGCCACCTTTACTGGAGTTAATTTATATTTCCTTTATTATTATTTGTATATATATGATTTCTTGTTTTTCACTAAATTGTATTGAAAATCTTAACTTCTTTTCTTTTATAATTTCTACACTGGAGTTATGATTTATGAGTTACGAATGTGAATCTTCTACCTTGTGATATTTGAAATATTTGTCAACTATGAAAGATTTTATTTACCCAAAAAGAAGAAAAGAAATATTTTATTGTTACATTTGTTGTATATTAATAATGGGGTAGAGGGTGTCACATTTAGTGGTATCAGAGCAGGTCGATCTAATCGACCGTGAGTTATGAGTTTACTATGCTTACTTGATTTACTATGTTTATTTGGTACATGAATGATGGACTAAACTGATTGTTAAACTTGTTGGTATGCTAGTATGATGATTGATTATGTTTATTGATTGTATTATTTTCTTAGACTATGGCTGGTAGAAATGATCGTGCGATTGCCGATGCTCTTCAAGCATTAGCACAAGCTATGAATAATAACAATAGGACTGAAGTTACTCCTAACTGGTTGGAGCAATTTCAACGAAATCACCCACCTACCTTTAAAGGAGGATATGACCCTGATGCTGCTATGAATTGGCTAACAGAAATAGAGAAAATTTTCAATGTTATGGATTGTCCCATCGCTCAGAAGGTGAAGTTGGCCACATTCATGTTGACTGCTGATGCTCACTTTTGGTGGGAAGGAGCACTTCGGAGGATGATTGATGGAGGGGTGCACTTGAATTGGGACAACTTCAAGAAGGTCTTTCTTGAGAAGTATTTCCCGGATGATGTGAGAAGTCGAAAAGAAATGGAATTCCTTGAGCTGAATCAAGGGAACGACACAGTGGCTGTGTATGCTGCCAAATTTGATGCTTTGGTTCGTTATTGCACACACTACCATGGTGAGGGTGGTGAAAGAGCTAAATGCATAAAATTTGTAAATGGTCTGCGTCCTGAAGTGAAAACTGCAATTAACTATCAGGAGATATATCACTTTCCCACTCTGGTCAATAAGTGCAGCATTTATGATCATGACAACCGTGCTCGTGCTGCTTTTTATAAAGGAGTCGGAGGTCCTATCCGTGCTGTGAGTTCTAGTACTTCGGGTAGGAGCAAGCCTTACTCCGCTTCTAATAGATTTCAAGGGAGTAAAGCTGCTGCTAATAAAAGCAAGTTGCTTACTAGAGGATCCACTGTTAGTGCTACTGGAAGTGTTGGAGGGTCTGTGTCCACTCCTTCAGTAAGATGCTGGAAGTGTGGACTTGTTGGTCATAATCAGTCTGAGTGTCGTGACAGGGAAGTTACCTGCTTCAACTGCAATGGTAAAGGTCACATCAGTACCCAATGTCCTGAACCACGAAGAACACGTGTTATTGGATCGGGTTCGCAAACTGAGCGTCCAAAGACTGTGGGGAGAGTATTTGCTCTTAGTGGTACTGAAGCTTCTCGGTCAGAAAATTTGATACAAGGTACTTGTTTCATAGCTGAGACTCCTTTTGTTGTACTATTTGATTCTGGTGCAACTCATTCCTTTATTTCTGTCTCTTGTGTCCAAAAATTGAATTTGCCTGTGTCTTTGTTAGATTTTGATCTAGTTATTGAAACCCCTACTAATGGTCCTGTGACTACATCCCTAGTGTGTTTGAAATGTCCTTTGACAGTTTCTGATAAGCAGTTTCTAGTTGACTTAATTTGTTTGCCTCTTAGTCAATTAGATGTAATTCTTGGCATGGATTGGTTATCTTCTCACCATGTCCTTTTAAACTGCTTTGAGAAATCTATTTCCTTTGGTGAATGTAAGAGTACGGAATTTCTTAGTGCTGCTGACATTAAAACTTGTTTAAAAGACAATGAAAGAGTGTACATGATCTTAGCTTCTTTAACACTTGCACTACAAGAAAATTCGGTATTTCAGACGGCAAAAATCCGTGGGAAATGCCCAAAATCCGTGGGTAATGAGGCATTTCCGACGGATTACCGACGGACACTAATCCGTGGGTAAATTGGTCGTCTGAAATTTACCCACGGATTTTAATCCGTGGGTAACTTTCCCACGGATTTTCCCACGGATTTATCCGTGGGTAATTTCCCACGGATTTATCCGTGGGTAACTTTCCCACGGATAAATCCGTGGGAAATTACCCTAAAATTACAATTTTTTTTAATTTTAATAAATTTATTAATGTAACAACCCTCATATTTGGCCTCTCAAGGGTTCTATTTCACGATATTTCATTATTTAGTGTGTTTTATCCTTACTTGTGCAATTTCTGGGAAACTTCCCAGAAGGTCACCCATCCCTGTACTACTCCAGGTCAAGCACGCTTAACTGTGAAGTTCTTATGAGTAAGCTACCGAAATGTATATGTATGTTGTCAGTATAACTTGTACAAATTAATTTATTTAAGTCATTCTCAAATATACAATCTCATATTTGTACTATAATAATAATATATAATAATTGTATATTACAAATAATAATAATTAATAATAATAATATATTTAATTATTATTTATTTATATGTACTTACTTTTATAATTAACGTCTACTTTTTTATATTTAAAATTATAATTTAAATTATTTAATTTTATAATTTATAATGATAATATAATTTAAAAAATTATAAATATTTATTTAATACATACTTATAAATTAAATTTTAATATTTTAAATAAATTATTAATTAATTTAATATATTTATTTACCTTAAATCAAGCATATAAAATTCAAAAAATGTATTTATCCTTGTTTCTTTTTCTTCTAATTATCAACTATTAATAAAATACTAACTTAAAATCTTATCTAATTATATATAATATTCTCATATCAAATTTAAAATCAGATATTAGTTATACAAAAATATTAAGATCATATAGTAAAATCAGATATTAATTATACAAAAATATTAAGATCATATAGTAAATTGTCAATAAGATTTTAGTTAAATAATTTAAAATAATTAATGTTTCAATTATATTGTTAATTCACAAATAATTTATTCCAAAACTAATTAATTTTTTATATTAATTATTAGTAAAATTTAGTAACTTTTAATTTAACAATTAATTAGATCGATAAAATTCAACACACGCCATGAGTTACTAAGCGGAATAACTTTACCAAAGAGTTATTTTATAAGTTATCTTAAATCAAACATATAAAATTCAAAAAATGTATTTATCCTTGTTTTATTTTTTAATTATCAACTATTAATAAAATACTAACTTAAAATCTTATCTAATAATATCATAATATTTTCATATCAAATTTAAAACCAGTTCTTACATTTTCGACAAATATAAATTTGTCTGAAATATTTCATCAATAATATAGCTTTTCCTACAAAAAATTTTCTCATCGAAAATATAAATTTTTCAACATATTTAATTTTGTTTTATAAGAAATCATCTTCGATTAATATAACATTTTGTATATATGATTTAAGAGTAAAATATTTTTAATTTAACGGTTGAATTTACAAAATTCACATTTAATATAAAGTTATACGTCATCTTGTAACTGATTTTGTCTAAAAAATAATAGATAATCATACCCTTAAATGATTTTTATTTTATATATTCTAATTTTATTTGTAATAATATGATTATATATTTAAATAATTTAATTTTAATAATTTTTTAAGTATATTTTTGTCTTTTCACTTAAAATATTTGAATTTCCGTATTTTAATTTGAATTAGTTTTTAAGTATATTTTTGTCTTTTTGTCTTAAATTTTTGAATTTCTATATTGTAATTTAAATAATTTTTTATTTCTATTATTTATTAATTCTTTTCTTTTTTAATGTTTTATAACATTATTAAAATTTTATAATTTTAATCTCTCTAATTTTATCTTACTTTTTATTTTATAAATATAATTTAGATTATTCATTTTATAATTAAATTAATTTTTTTAAATTTTTTATGAGTTTACATTCTAAGAATGTATTGAAACTCCTCAATTTTGAATTTAAAAAAAAAAATAATTTTTCACAGAATTTCTCACGGATTTCCCACGGATTTATCCGTGGGTAATTTCCCATGGATAAATCCGTGGGAAATCCGTGGGAAATTCTATGAAAAATTATTTTTTTTAAATTCAAAATTTTATTAAATAATTATCCTATTTAAAGATATTAAATCAATCATAATTATGTAAATCAAAACAAATTCATTCATACAAAATAAAATGTCATACATAACAAATAAAGTTTAGGAGTTCAAATTTAAAAATAACATATAGTACGATTAGTAGTAGAATTATAACATAATGTCTAATAATCAGAATATCCATGTTGTTGCTATCTAATAATCAAATATTGAAGAATTTCAATACATTCTTAGAATGTAAACTCATAAAAATTTAAAAAATTTAATTTAATTATAAAATGAATAATCCAAATTATATTTATAAAATAAAAAGTAAGATAAAATTAGAGAGATTAAAATTATAAAATTTTATTAATGTTATAAAATATTTAAAATGAAAAGAATTAATAAATAATAGAAATAAAAATTATTAAAATTAAAATATAGAAATTCAAAAATTTATGACAAAAAGACAAAAATATACTTAAAAAATAATTCAAATTAAAATATAGAAATTCAAATATTTTAAGTGAAAAGACAAAAATATATTTAAAAAATTATTAAAATTAAACTATTTAAATATATAATCATATTATTACAAATAAAATTAGACAAAATCAGTTACAAGATGACGTATATTTCCCTTTATCTATTACTATAGATAATCAAATAACTATATATTTAACTATTTTTCTTCTATTCATTTTCTCTGTCTTTATCTCTACTTTCTATATATAGATTCATTGAAGTTTTAAATACTCATATTTATACTCGTTACTTTGTATTTTACTGATTTACTTAAATATAAAATTCAGAAATCAATAAAATGTAAATTTAAGAAATTACTACAACTTAAAGAGATTTTTAAATCAATCAGTTATTAGGAACAAAAATAATTATTTAGTGTAATTATTTTAACTTTAATCTTTTAAGTTTAAAATAAAGAAGATTTAATCTAGAAAAAATTTCATTAACCCATACTTGAAGTTTTTCTCAATAACGTCATACATATATCTCTTCTCAAATTTTTAAGTGAGTATTAATTTTCTTATTTATTTATTTAAGAGGCACATACAACTACTTATATAAGATAATACTATTTATATACTATTAAGAGAAAATAATTTATTAATACAAATATCAATAATTAAATGAGATTTGATCTCTTATTTCATTATTTCAACTTTTTTGAAATTTATTTTAAATATCATGCACACTGTGATTTAAAAAAATATATTAAATTTAAGTAATAATTTTAAAAATGAATTGAAAAAAATCTTATTTTCAAAATTGAAGATCAATGAAAGTTTTCATCAAAATGACATATTGGATGTAATTTACAAATAAATGATAGATACATATGATTTGCAGAACATAATTTAACTTTTTCCCCCTTATTTAATTAATAACGTTATTTTTAAAGAGATGAGTGATTTTTAAAAATTAAAGAAAAGATGTGTTATTCTTAAATTTGAACGTCATGTGTTGGTATTTTTCAAGATAAGTAATAAAAAACACATTTACGCTAATTAGTTTATAATTTATAATAACCTAAACATATAATTATATATAGGTAATATAAGTCATACCTCACACACTTTGATTTATATTTATCTTATTTATATTTTGAAAACACCCATATAATAATGAAAACATTATATAGTGGATTGTTGTGTGTATTGATGCGATTAAGATTGGTTGCATTTGAAAAATAATTGGCTTAAATTTTATTTAATAATTTTAGACGTGGGAAACTCCGTCAGAAATTTCAGACGGATTTTAATCCGTGGGAAACTTCGTCAAAAATTTTAGACAGATTTAAATCCGTGGGAAATTCCGTCGAAAATTTCAGACGGATATAAATCCGTCGGAAATTCCGTCGGAAATTTCCCACGGATTTAAATCCGTCGGAAATTCCTTCATGTAAAAATCTGTGGGAAATTCCGTCGGAAATTTGCCACGAATTTAAATCCGTGGGAAATTTCCGACGGATTTTGGTCCGTGGGAAATAATCCGTGGGAAATTTGACTTTTTTTTGTAGTGTTGAGACTGATAGTAAGCTAGATGAGATTCCCTTAGTGAGAGAATTTCCAGAAGTATTTCCTAAGGATGTGTCTAGTTTACCACCTGAGAGAGAGATTGAGTTTAGCATAGACTTAGTACCAGGTACCCCACCTATATCTATAGCACCCTATAGGATGTCCCCTAAAGAGTTAGTTGAGCTTAAGAGACAAATAGAGGAATTACAAGGAAAACAATTCATTAGGCCTAGTGTTTCGCCTTGGGGAGCGCCTGTTTTATTGGTTAAGAAGAAAGATGGGAGCATGAGGTTGTGCGTAGACTATAGGCAACTGAATAAAGTGACCATTAAGAATAAGTATCCTTTGCCTAGGATAGATGACCTTATGGATCAACTAGTTGGAGCTTGTGTGTTCAGTAAGATAGATTTAAGGTCAGGATACCATCAGATTAGAGTGAGAACTGAGGATGTTCCTAAGACTGCCTTTAGAACCCGCTATGGGCACTATGAGTATTTAGTTATGCCTTTTGGTGTGACTAATGCACCTGGTGTTTTTATGGACTACATGAATAGGATCTTTCACCCTTACTTGGATAGATTTGTAGTGGTCTTCATAGATGATATCCTAGTGTATTCCAAGACTAGGGAAGAGCATGTTGAGCACCTTAGGATCGTTCTTCAAACCCTTAAGGAGAAACAGTTGTATGCTAAATTGTCAAAATGTGAATTTTGGTTGGATAGTGTGAACTTTCTAGGACATGTGATATCCAAGGGTGGAATAGCTGTAGATCCTGCTAAGGTAGAAGCTGTGTTAGAGTGGAGAACACCTAAATCAGTATTTGAGATTAGGAGTTTCCTAGGACTATCTGGTTATTACAGAAGGTTCATAGAGAATTTCTCTAGGCTAGCTCTTCCTTTGACTAAGCTGACGAAGAAAGACCAACCTTTTGTGTGGGATTCTAGGTGTCAGGAGAGTTTTCAAGAGCTTAAGAGGAGATTAACTAGTGCTCCTGTGTTAGTGTTACCTGATCCTAGTAAGACTTTTGAGGTATTTTGTGATGCTTCTAAATTGGGTTTAGGAGGAGTGCTTATGCAAGAGGGTAAGGTAGTAGCCTATGCTTCAAGACAACTTAAAATTCATGAGCAAAACTATCCTACCCATGACCTTGAGTTAGCTGCAATAGTTTTTGTGCTCAAGTTGTGGAGACATTACTTGTTTGGGTCTAGATTTGAGGTTTTTAGTGACCATAAAAGCCTTAAGTACTTGTTTGACCAAAAGGAATTGAATATGAGGCAGAGGAGATGGTTAGAGTTTCTTAAGGATTATGACTTTCAATTAAATTATCACCCTGGCAAGGCTAATGTTGTAGCTGATGCTTTGAGTAGAAAATCTTTGAGAATGTCTTCCTTGATGATTAGGGAAATGCAAATGATTGAGGAGTTTAGGGATATGAGCTTAGGGTGTGAGTTGACCTCTAAGAGTATTAAGTTGGGAGCTTTAAGAGTGACTAATAGCTTGATAGATGAGATTAGAGAAGGTCAGAAGATGGATCCTTTCTTATTGAGTCGGGTAGAGAAGTTGAATCAAGGTGTGAAAAGTGAGTTTAGAATTGGAGTGGATGGAGTTTTGAGACTTAAGGATAGGTTGTGCATTCCTAGTGTGCCAGAACTTAAGAGAGCAATCCTGGAAGAAGGTCATAAGAGTATCCTTAGTATCCATCCAGGAGCCACTAAGATGTACCAAGACCTTAAGAAGATGTTTTGGTGGCCTAAGATGAAGAGGGAAGTGGAGGAATTTGTGTATGCTTGCTTAGTATGTCAGAAAGCTAAGGTAGAACACCAAAAACCTTCAGGTTTGATGCAACCTCTAGATGTGCCTGTGTGGAAGTGGGATAACATCTCTATGGATTTTGTAGTTGGGTTACCTAAGACTGTGAAGAACTTGGATGCTATATGGGTCATTGTGGATAGATTGACTAAGTCTGCCCATTTTATTCCCATTAATATTAGGTACTCTTTGGAGAGGTTAACCAAGTTGTACATCAGTGAGATCGTGAGGTTGCATGGAGTTCCTACTAGTATTGTGTCTGATAGAGATCCTAGGTTCACCTCTAGATTTTGGGAGAGTTTGCATAAGACTTTAGGCACTAAGCTTAGATTGAGTTCAGCTTACCATCCCCAAACAGATGGCCAAACTGAGAGAACCATACAATCTTTGGAAGACTTGTTGAGGACTTGCATCTTAGAACATGAGGGTAGTTGGGATAGTTTCCTACCTTTGATAGAATTTACCTACAATAATAGCTACCATTCTAGTATTGGGATGGCACCATATGAGGCTCTGTATGGTAGGAGATGTAGAACACCTTTATGTTGGGTAAAACCTGGAGAGAATGTCATGTTAGGACCTGAGATAGTTCAACAAACTACTGAACAGGTTAAGATGATCCAAGAGAAGATGAGAGCAACTCAGAGTAGGCAAAAAAGTTATAATGACAAGAGGAGAAAAGACCTTAAGTTTAAAGAAGGTGATCATGTATTCCTTAAAGTCACTCCTTGGACAGGAGTAGGCAGAGCACTGAAATCCCGTAAGCTTACTCCACGTTTCATTGGTCCATATCAAATTCTTAAAAGAATCGGTGAAGTGGCCTATCAAATTGCTTTGCCTCCATCTCTTTCAAATCTCCATAGTGTCTTTCATGTTTCCCAACTCAGAAAGTATGTCCATGATCCTTCCCATATCATTGAGTTTGACAACATTCAGTTGAAGGATAATCTTACTTATGAAACGGTTCCTCTAAGGATTGATGACACGAGAGTGAAACAACTAAGAGGAAAGGAAATCCCTTTGGTTAAGGTCGTTTGGGGAGGAAATATTGAAGAAAGTGCTACATGGGAATTAGAAAGCAAGATGCGAGAAGCTCATCCATTTCTGTTTTCAGGTAAAATTTCGGGGACGAAATTTCTAAAAGGAGGGGAGAATTGTAACACCCAAATTTTTATTATTATTATTTTTTTAATGGCATTTTCGTAATTTTAATAAAGTTATAGGGGTATTTTGGGTTTCGGAACGGGCCGTTCCAAAAGTGGAACGGGCCGTTCCAAATGTTGAAAATGTGAGGTTTTTGTAGTCCCAGAACGGCCTTGGAACGGGCCGTTCCGGTATGGAGAACGGGTCGTTCTGGAAGGAGAACGGGCCGTTCCGGAAGGAGAACGGGCCGTTCTGCTGAGATTGAGAACGGGCCGTTCTGGTTTCAGAACGGGCCGTTCTGGTTTTTTTGGGAACGGGCCGTTTCGATTTTGGAACGGGCTGTTCCAGTTACAAATTTTGCCCAGATTTGAAGGATCCGGAACGGGCCGTTCCGAAATCAGTACGGGCCGTTCCGGGTGCGTCAGATTGCCTATAAATAGGGGCAGGGGGTGAAAATTTTTATACAGAGGAAGAAAGTGAAATTTTAGAGAGAGAAAGAGAAGAGAGAGAGAGAGAGAGAGAGAGAGAGAGAGAGAGAGAGAGAAAGAAAGAGAAAGAAAGAGAGAGAGAAAGGAAGAGGGAATCCAGAGGAGGAGGCTCTGCCTAAGTTTCAGCTCTGCTTATCCAGGTAAGGGGGGGAGTGAGAACCTCGCTCAGGGGTGTGGGGATAATTGTTGGATAGTTGTTTGTCGGATTGGCCCCAATCCCTTGCCGTTATTCTGTCTGATTTTCTATTTACTCTACTTTGTTCTTTGTTGAAGGTGCCGTTGTTCTGTTTGATTTTCTATTTACTCTACTTTGTTTTTGTTGAAGGTGCCGTTGTTCTGTCCGATTTTCTATTTATTCTACTTTGTTCTTTGTTGAAAGTAATAAATGAATATAAAATTAATGTTAATAATAAATGAGGTTTAATATGAACAAGAATGCTCTCTGGATCTCTGTGAATTCCTGTGCGGACCTTATGAGGAGTATTGATGACATGACCACGTGAAATATGGACAAATGACATGAGACCTAAGAATGGACTATTGAGACAAACTATGATTATGTTACTATGACAAATAATGATATGATGTACTAAATGAAATTATGTAATAAGTTAAATGTTGAGTTAATGAGATTATAAATGTATGACATGCATCATATGCATATATTACTCCAGGTGTGCCGCTGAGGCCGCATACCCACGACTAACAAGGTGTACTTTATGGTCACCCACGATGTAACATGCTAACAAGGTGTACCTTATGGTCACCCACGACTAACAAGGTGTACCTTAGGGTCACCCACGATGTAACATGCTAACAAGGTGTACCTTAGGGTCACCAGTGATGTAACCAGGTGTACCTTAGGGTCACCAACGATGAATTGTGAATCTTCCGTATGGCGCCACATGCATGCATTTATGAGTTGAGTCCATGACATCATAAGCATGATAAATGAGTATATATATATGTGATATTGACTATTTATGTATTGTTTACATGTGACTTATATATGTTGTGGGTGTGTGTGCTATCTAGCAGTTATTTCTGCACCTGAAACTGAGTGAGATGTTTCTCACTCCCTTGTTGTTTTTGTATATGTTTTAAATTGTGTTGCAGATGATCAGCATCATGGGGATGTTGGTGATGAGGCTTAAGGCTTCAGTGGGGCATGCTCTGATAGGATGTGACATCGGGCATAGCTAGGCTTGTTTTTTTTAGGGATGTTATTGTTTTAAAAGCTTTAATTTTCTCTTCTTATGTAATTTTGAACGTTCTTGAGAAAAGACCAAAATGTACATCTTTGTTATATTTATTATTATATGATTTGGGAGTATAAATTAATCCCTAACTAGGAGGCACTGCCACCTTTACTGGAGTTAATTTATATTTCCTTTATTATTATTTGTATATATATGATTTCTTGTTTTTCACTAAATTGTATTGAAAATCTTAACTTCTTTTCTTTTATAATTTCTACACTGGAGTTATGATTTATGAGTTACGAATGTGAATCTTCTACCTTGTGATATTTGAAATATTTGTCAACTATGAAAGATTTTATTTACCCAAAAAGAAGAAAAGAAATATTTTATTGTTACATTTGTTGTATATTAATAATGGGGTAGAGGGTGTCACATTTCCCCTTGAAGTCATCGACGATGTACCCCAACAATAACAAACTGTTCTTGAGGAGGTACAACCTGAATTTTTGTGGTTTAGGGTTTCCTTTCAGCGTTACCCAGATGATTTCCTTTCTCAAATCAAAGAAAGATTTTGGAAGGTCTTACCTTATTTAATTTTTTTTTAATTTATTCATAAATGAATATTAATTTATTGTATTTTTTATTTATTATATTTTTATTAATATAAATATAATAAAAAAACATAATAAAAAGCATGAAGTTGGCGTTCTGGAACGGGCCGTTCTGAATTCAGAACGGCCTGTTCTAAAAGCAAAACGGTTCGTCCTGCTGCACTCACGTTGTGTTAAATTTGCATTTGGAGCGGCCCGTTCCAGTTGCAAATTTAACACATAACATGTGCATGCAGAACGAACCGTTCTGGTTCTAGGTGTATTCATGCCATTTGGCATCCACCTATGCATCTACGTGACATCCACCTGGCATCCACGTCAGCAGGAGTTAACCCCGTTTAAATCATTTGGACGGAAGTCCCAAATTGCAATAGTTTAAATTATTGGGGACTAAATTGAGACCTAAAATTAAAGTGAGACTAAATTGAAACAAAAAAATATTATCAAGGACCAAAAGAGGTTTTTAACCTTAAAAGAAAGATTAAAATAATAATTACAAAACTATTTTCTTCTTTTTTCTTAATATATACAGTCTTTTTTCTCTTACAACTATATAGCCTTGATATGATTTGTATTTTCAACGGCTAAACCCGTTTATAATTAAATGACGTTCGTGTTCAGTGCTGGTCCTCATATTTTATGGATGCTAACTAAAATAATAAATTAGAGACTTTGAAATATAAGTATTATAATATAAAAATATATTTTATAAACAAAATAGGCACGAAATTTTATTAAAAATATTACATATCTTATTATATTAAATTAAGTGCATAACATAGATTAAAGGACAAACATAATAATAGTATGTAGTGCAATTTTGTTAAACCAATTTCTTCAAGTTAATTACTAAGTACAAATTTTTTAAAGTGTGCAGTTTTTATTTTTAAGCTACATTAAACTTAGAGAATAGATGTATTGAGTCCAGATTTTTTTTTATTTCAAAATAATTTATTTTTACATTTTTTTTCAGTTCTTTTGTTTTATAAAAACTGGATGACTATTTTTTTCATAAATAAATAAAAATTGAATGCGAGTTAAAGTACAAATTTGCAATCCTATATTTTAAAAATGTTTAAAAAATATAAAATGATTTAGGGGGGTTAACATCCGTACGGAAATAAAATTTTAAAAAAAAAGTATTTCCTATTTTTTTCTTGAAATACGAAAAATATGTATATGTAAAAAAAAAAAATTAAAAAAAACCCTTCCAATTAAGGGTTCTAGGCTATTGTGTTTCAAACTACCTTCGAGACCAACTTTGTGTGTGTGGATAATGTTAGCTCACATTGTTACATATTACTTGATGAATATAACAGTGTGTGGTAGCCATTGAAATTTGAAAATGACCTATTTTTTAATATTTTTTTTATGAACGTTGACTACACTCTACATAATATTTTAAAAGTGATTACTAAAAATTAATTTACACTTAACTAGATGTGTTTTTCCACTAATCAAATATTTTCATTCTTATCATTTCTATTTTTTTTTCTCTATTTTATCAATTGAAAACTCCAATTTTCAAAACTAATTTAAGCCTTTTTATTTTGTAAAACTTAAAATTTGGTGTTTGTGTTTCGTATTTTTCTATTCTTGTAATTTTTTAATTACTATTGTCTATCTTTCATTAATTACATCCTATGAAACAATGCTAATAATGATGCATAAAAGAAGTCCTACATTATTTGATTCTTGTAAGACTTTAATTTTTTATATTAAAATATTTTTACACTTCTAAAAAACCAAACAATAAATGTTGAACTTACGTATTTGAAAATGGATCTTATAACAAGTTTTTTATGTTTCAAATTCATGTGCAGACTGGTTGGCAAAGAGAGGTTCGATGTCAGACATTCCCTTAATAATTATTGAAGAAATAGAGACTACTCTTTAATTGTTATTAGTTGCAGATGCATTAAGATGTGAGACTCGTAGCCCTTTCTTTTCTTCTTTCTCATCTTCCTTCCCCATACACATCATTTTTCCTACCTTTCTCTTTTGCTCCTTTCTCATCTTCCTTGGTGCACTACAAGAAAATGACGATTTTGCGACAGTTATATGACCTACATTGCGACGGTTAAAACTGTCGCAAAGACACAATTGCGACGGTTCACCAACCGTTGCAGAAATGTCCCTCACGAGAGAATTTTGCGACGGTTACTGAAATCGTTGCACAAACCGTCGCAAAATTGGAATTGCGACCCTTATAACACTCGTCGCACCAACTGCCTCTAAATCAGTTGCTAAATATTTATTTTTTATTTTATTAAATTTTTTAGAAGTCTCAAATTTGGTTGTTATTCTTCTCAAGGATTCTATTTCACAATACTTCACTTTTTAACATGTTTTGATCTTACTTACACAGTTTCTGGGAAACTTCCCAAAAGGTCACCCATCCATGTATTACTCTAAGTCAAGCACACTTAACTATGGAGTTCTAATGAAATAAGCTACAGAAATGCATATACATGTTGTCAGTATAAGTAGTACAAATTAATTCATTTAAGTCATTCTCAACTATACAATCTCATACTTATACTATCTTTGGATCCCTCTCATTCTGGTGTGTCCGAATCGTTATAAATATATAATAATTATATTACTAATAATAATTATATTATATTTAATTAATCTTTATTTATATATATACTTACTTTTATAATTAACAATCTACTTATTTCTATTTAAAATTAATATTATGATATAATTTGAATTATTTATTATAAATTTAAAAGTTTAAATAATAATTTATATATTTTAAAATGAGAAAGGTTATAATAACACTGGTGTAACTTTTACTAAGTATTACAGCGCTTAATAATCTTATATTAAATGTGAATTTTGTAAATCCAACCGTTGGATTGAAAGTTCATATCACTTTATATGTTTATATCAAATTTTGTTAAAATTGAACAACTTAAAGGTAATCAAAGTGTTCATATTTTAGTATATTTTGAAATATATATATTACGTCATTTTTTTTTACAAGAATGAAGAATCAAATCATCTTGAATTAATATAAAATTTTGTATATATGATCTAAGAGTAAAAAACTTTCAATCTAACGATTGAATTTATAAAATTCACATTTAATATAATGTTATTGAGCGGTGTAAGTAAAAGTTACACTGGCGTTATTATAACCTTTTTCTTTTAAAATATTATTTTTATAAATTAAATTTTAACATTTTAAATAAATTATTAATTAACTTAATTTATTTATTCATCTTAAATCTAAGATATAAAATTCAAAAAATGTATTTATCCTTGTTTTATTTTCTAATCAATTTTTTTCTATATTAATTATTAGTAAAATTTAATAACTTTTAATTTAATAATTGGATCGATAAAATTTAACTTATACCATGAGTTATTGAGTGGAGTAACTTTATTAAGAGTTACTTTGTGAGTCATTTGATTTCTCCTCCTCCTCTCTCTCTCTCTCTCTCTCTCTATATATATATATATATATATATATATATATATATATTTTGATGATAATTGTGTATCTTATATTAAACAAAATATATATAAAATTGTTAATAAAATATATAAGTTTATTAAGATAATATAATACTTTCAAAAGAAAAATATTACTTTTGGTCTAATCTACTATTAAATGTATTTTTAATCCTAAATTTTATCAAATTTCACCGTAATTTTTGAACAAAATAATATTTAGTTTGTACCAAAAATAACTTTTAAATTCTAATTAAATAGGGGTTATATATATATATATGTGTGTGTGTGTGTGTGTGTGCGTGTATTATATTCAAACCTAGAAGTGATTTTTAAGGTATTATTTGTGAAAAGATAATTAATTTATCAAATATCTCATATTTAATTAACTATTAAAATAATAAATTTCATAAATTATTTATTATTTTTTCAATATTCTCGATTTAATCCACAATTAAGATGTATTATTAATTTCACTAACACATAAAAAAAATGTAACATATATATATTTTTTTAATTTTTAGCTTCCTAGGATTAACATAAAACTTTTTTATTCTAAAATAATTTAAAAGAAAGAGAAATAAAATTAATATAGTATATTAAAATATTTTTTCCTTTTTAACATTTCTAAATGTAATTACATGTCATTATTATTTTATTTTTTATTTTTTATTGAAAGTAAAATTATATAATTTTGGATTGTCCATGACTTTGTGTGAATTTTTATTTTAATTTTTGTCTTATAAATTGCGACGGTTAGGAGGAACCGTCACAATGTTGGAAAATTTTGCGACGGTTTCTCCCAACCGTCACCATGTTTGAAAATTTTGCGACGATTTTGAAAGAAACCGTTGCAATGTTAGAAAATTTTGCGACGGTTTTGGGAGAAACTGTCGCGATTTTGAAAAATTTTGCGACGGTTGGTAGAAACCGTTATATGAAGGGTCACAATATTAAAGCGACGACGGTTTCAGGATAACTGTCACAATTTGTCCGTCGCAATTCATCATTTTCCTTGTAGTGGTGGCTGTAGGTGCTGAGTAGAGGTGTGGGGTTCTAGCTAGGGGCGCGAACATTCTTTTCTCCTTCTCCATTTCTCTCTTTCTCTTCCTCTTCCCCAGGAGCTCGGATTTCTTCTTCTCCGAAGTAAAGGAAGCTAGATTCTTGCTGATTGTTTGGAAGTGAGTTTAGAAACTCAAAAGCTGTTTGTTTCTTGGAGAATGAGGGTCAGATTTGAGTGTTGCTTGTTTTCGGGATTTTGGGAAAAATGGTGAAAATTTGGGATTTTTATGTATTGATGGTTGCATGTTGAAAAAGAGTTGGTTTTTGAGTTGTTTGCTGAAAATGTGGTTCTTTGAATGGATTGCATGTGTTTGGGCTATTTCATTTTGCAAGATTTGGGTGAAATTTTTTAAGTTTGAGGGTTGCTGGTTGATATTGCGTCGGGTGTAGTTATTGGCGCCGGGCGTCTGTTTATCAGAGGGTTCCATTGGTCAAGCACGCCGGGTGCAAAGTTGGTTGCCCCGAGCGAGATTGGGAATGGAGGTCCCTGAATGGCTCACGCCGGACATGGGAGAATCGCGCTAGGCGTGATATCAGACAAGGACTCACAATTTTGGGGTACTAGCTTAGTGTCGGGCTTGATTCAACCTCGCCGGGCATCGAGACTCCATGGGAGTCTCTACTAGGGGTGGCGCCGGGTGCAATTGGTATTGCGTCGGGCGTGAGACCTTGGGGTGGTCTCTACCTTACTTGGGCCGAGCGTGGATTTGGTACGCTGGGCTTGTGAGGCTCTTGGGAGTCTCTACTAGGGGTGGCACCGGGCGCAATTAGAATTGCGTCGGGCGTGTAAGAGCTTTGGAGCTCTCTGGTTGGTCCAGGCCATGCGTAATCTTATTGCGCCGGGCGTGGAGGTGTTTTGTTTATATAACTATGCTGATTAAAGTTGTTAGTGTCATATGATGTTTAAGTTGTATGATGTAACGCTGAGTTGTGCTGTATGATGCTTATGCTGATTAATATGGGTGGCAAAACGGGCCAGCCTGCCCCGTTTTGGCCCGCCCCGCCAATGGCCCGCCAAAAACGGGTCGGGCCGGCTGGCCCACCAATGAAAAATGGGCTGAAAATGCTGGCCCGCCCCGCCTAAGGATAGGTTGGCGGGCCGACGGGCCAGCCCACATGCCCAAAAATTAATTTGCAAAAAAATGGAAAAAAATAGTCCATGTTTCCTTTGATTCCAGCTATCATTAAAATGGCAGTTAGTGTACTCAAAGTTCCGCCAGGGTGTGCAAACGTTTTTTTGGCTGAAACCTGAAACGGACTCTCCTAAAGCCCAATTTAGGTGCTCTTCGGTGTTCTTTACATGTTGGGCCTGATTTTTTTTTTTTATATAAAGCCTATTATTTTATTTATACTAAAGCCCAATCACTAAATCACCTATGCGGGCTGGCGGGTTGTGACGGGCCAGCCCGCTATTTGGCCCGCCGGGTTGGCGGGCTTGGCGGGGCGGGCTTGACGGGTTGGCGGGCTAAAATGATGGGCCCGACCTGCCAAAAATTGGCGGGCCAGCGGGCCAGCCCGCGGGCCACGACCCATTTTGCCATCCCTACTGATTAATATTATTGAGCCGAGCTGAGTTGTATGCTGTCTAAGTTGTTAATGCTATTATGTTGTGCTGTGCTGAATGTTGATTGTGAGCTGTGTAGGCCGTAAGGCTGAGCTGTTGTAGGTCGTAAGGTTGAGCTGTTGTAGGTCATAAGACTGAGTTGTTGATCACTACGATGCCGTAGGAGATCTCTGAGTTGAAATGCGTGACGACGCATAAGCTGTTTGGTGTTGATTTTGCTAAATGATGTATGTTGTTATGTGTTGTATGATAACATTGTGAATTTGATGATGTGCTGTTGAGTTATAGCTATTTATAATTTATATATATGTTGATTTTTTTCACTAGCTTACCCTTGTCTGTTTCCATGTGGATTGGACTACTATGATCATACTGTGTATGAGAGCAGAGCAGGGATAGGCTGAAATATAGTAGCAAGTCTGTAGCCGACAGATGGAACTGATGTTTTTGTTGTTGATAGGCTACTTGGTGTAGTTAGGATGATGTATTTTGTATATTGACTTTTTAGCCACAGGCTAGATCTATGTGTATATATATTTTCTATTTATATGCATATTCTATTCTGTGGAGTGTTATTATTGTGCAACGGCTAGGCGGGTCGTTACATAAGACCTACATACCCCCGTTTGTAGGGTTGGATTGTTTTGTTTAAAATTCTTTTAATTTGATTTTTTTTAGTTTTCTTTCTTTATATTTGTCAAAAAATAATTAAGATTGACAAAAGATAGATAAATATCTTATTTCACTTATATAAAGGATATTTATACAAGTTAATGAAAAATGCTAATAAAAAAAACCTCTAATCCTTATTAAGAGAACATGATCCAAACAAATCTAGAGCTAATATATATTTGAAGACAAGCACATATTAATAATATTTAGAACATTTTGTTGCTTTCCAAAAACAAGACATGATTTGAACCTAGCTAGTAATTAAGACCTTATTCAAATTACTTAAAGTTCTCACTACTAACTCGACTCCAATATATTTATATTCATAATAAAATATATTTGTATTTAATTGTGATGATAATAAACACGAGTACCGGGAGCAAACACATAAATTGGATAACGAGAAGAAACGGATATATATCCATTATGTGGGCTATATGAGTGATGGTTAATTTCTGCATGAACGTTCTCATCGCCTGAATATGTGGAACTCACACTCATTGCAGACAAATTCTGGTTCGAATTTCTTGAACATGCAACACAGTGAGCCATGGCACCAGCAGAATTTTGGTTCGAGTTCAGACTAACCATGGTTGCACTAGAGTTTCGGTTACCCCGAATTTGGTCGCAGAACAACATTGACATGCTTGAAATATAGCTGTTGTCTTCTCTACTACTCATAACTACTTACTTCCTTTAGTTGTCACACATGCATGCACTAGTATTCTAATTCGGATGTATATGATCAAGTTTAGGGTTTTCTCTTTATATCTCTCAACTTTTTTCTCTCCTTTGATTATGTTTTTTGTTTGCCATTGCTGTATTTTATAGAGATGCAAGTGTTTAGGGAATCCTACTTTTTCTTTGCTTAGAAACTAAGCTAACAATATTTTATGCTAACCAACCAAATTCTCTCCGCATGAATTAGATGCACCTCACTTTTTGTAGTTGCCAATGCTAATATCTGCCGACACAAGATTTGATTCATATTGTGAGAGAACCATGCATTTTGAAATTTTCTACAATTTATTAAAATATGTTTTGATTATTATTTTTACTTGGATAAAAGAGACATTTTGTGGCTTACTATTTATAAAAAAAAATATATATATTAAATGAGTGGTTATTTAAAGAGTATGAAAATTTTCAATTGAAAAAGTAAAAAAAAAAATGAGATAAAAAAACTAAATAAAAAAAGACAAAGAATTAGAGGAATAGTAGTTTAAATTTTAGAGTAAAATGGAAGAAAACGGCAAAAAGGCCCATTTAAAAGTGGAAAAAAAATGTTTGTAAAAAAAAAGGATATTTCCTTTAAAATAATATTTGTTGGATAAAAATATTAAATATTTGACAAGTTTATTTATATATAGTCTTTACATATTTGACGAAAATGAATAAAGTTTTAAAAATGGAAAAGCATGATTTTATGGCCGGGTCATATCTAAATATCTTTTTTGTGATATTAGTTTCTTTTAAGATATAGCATTTTTCATGGAGAATTATTATGTGATCATCAACTTTAATTTGTTTGGCTTTCGTATGAGAGTCATAGCATACCATTTACAAAATGGCCCGGGAAATTTCAAACACAAAATGCATTATGCGTGAAACAAGTGCAATTTTATGTATAAATAGTTTTATAAGTTAAGTATTTAAAAATTGTTTGATATGATAGTTGAAATGATTATTACAAGAATTCAATTTAAATATATTGATAGTGCATTTTATTTTATATTTTCACTTAACTAGATATTTATTAGTCTACAAGTAAAATGTTTATTATAAACTAATATTTATAATAAATTATATATAAATAAATATTATGTTTGAATAAATAAATTATATTTAAAATTTGAATAAGTATATATTTTAAATATATAAATTATATTTTACATTTATGATATATAATTTATATTGTAGCACACAATTATTTTATGGATAATTTATTTTAAAATATTAAAATATCATTCATAAATAATTATGATAAATAAAATTGAATTAGATATGAAATTGAAAGAAAAAAATGTTAGATAAAAATCTAAAACCATTCTCTCACAATTTGTATTTTAATATAAGAGTTAATTATAAATTGTAATTACTACAAGAAAATTGTCTTGGGCGATCGACTTAAATTCTTACGAAAAGTTAGAAATTTATAAGTAAATATAATTATAGATATGATCTATCTATCTATTATATGAGTTATATAGTAACGACTTTATATGTTTTACTTGCAATAAATGATTGTAACTACAAGTACTTGAGTTTTACCTATATTAAATATTTTTTGGTAGAAATAATTTTTTGTTTTATTTACAATTATCACATCTATAAAAACAAAATATTCATAAGTATAGGTCCCTTTTCTTATACTGAGTGTATAACACATATTTCATAATGATATAATATTTATTATTACAATCTACTTTTACACTAGATAATAATAATATATATGTTGGTATACATAATGATACAAAATGAGAGACTCAAACACGAGTAGGTCACTAAAGCTCAATGATTATACAATGGAGGGAACTGGACTTTAAATTAGTAATAGGTCCAATTATTTTTTAGTGGGCAAACTAGGTTCCAACATTTATTTTTCCTAAATAAGTGCTTTACAAGTGTAGGTACTAAAGTTATTGAGTTGTTTCTTTTATAGTTATAGAATGAACATCTTTCTTAGGATTAGCTTAGTGTATTAACCGTTTATTTATAACAATCTTCTATCATATCATTAAAAAAGTATACATATAAATTATAGTGATATACAATAAATATGGTTAAATTTCATTTAATATCAAACTAAAATTATATTTAGTTATATCAAATAAATTTATTCTTGCATATATTGTATTTATAGTAATACTTTTTGTATGTCACTATATATATAATATTTCTTGTAGCGTAATATTGTTGATATTAAAATAATTATTTCAAAATTCATATTTAAGAATAATTTCTAATTAGTTGATAATATAAAAATATTTACCCTAATAGTATAACTCAAACTTTAGTTACAAAATGGAACAAACTTACCGTATATAACAATATATGATTAAATAATAATAATGTAAAAAAAAACATTATATAGAGATATTATCCATTCTAATTCTAATTAAATTCTAAGTTTCAACTTAATATACTGTTATTGTAAATATTTTTTTTTTACCATTTCAACCAATTACAAATCACCTTAAATAGAACATTTAAAGTAATTATTAAAAATATTTTTTAATACATCGTGTGGTAGTTCATAATTAGATTATAATTTAAAAATCTTATCTAATTAAATTCTAAAAAAACAAAATATTACTTGACTTCGTTTGGGTTTATATACTTTATTATGGAAGAGAAATAAAAAAACAAAAAAAAACAAGAGAGATAAAATGTGATATGATAAAATAAAAAAAATATTTGAGAAATGTTGATTAGAATTAACCAAAAAAAAAAATATCAAATAAAAATTTTGCTTTGTGATGCATTTGAGGTGGATGGGGAATAATTATTTTCCTATCTTGATATGTAGCAACAAGTTGGTTTTAATTCAAGCCAAAAAAAATAATACATTGTTCATTATTTTATCCTATGCTTGTAGACATTAATTTAGGTTACCCTACACAATTTAGGTTGGTTTAGCTGTGGTACTTGATAACACATTGAGTTTCTATAGTGTTAATAAGATGGATTAGGGTGGGGAGATTACACATTGCTTGTTGAAAATTTTCTTTTTCTTGCTTTATTTTTTCTCCCCATTTTCCATATTTACCCCATTATTTCTCCCTTGTGTTTTAGCCTTCGCATTTATGTGGGTTATTGGGTGGCTTGTTGGGGCTGTGAGGGGTTTATCTGGTTTTCATGTGCAGATATTTGGTTTGAAAAATGAGATTTGGAGAAGAAAATATATCGAGAAAGTCAGCAGAAATCACTTTCCTTGGCTGTGTGTGGTGGTCATAGAGAAGGAGAGTAAAAAAAATAATAATAATAAATAAATAGGGAGGAAAAAGAGAGGAAAAAAATAATGGAAAAATATTGTCTACCTCATTTAAAGCTCATATATGCACTAGCCTTTTAAAGTTTAGAGTCCACTCATTTAAATAATCAAACTCAAATTTTAAACTTATTTATTTAATCAAACAAGCAAATTTAAACAAGTTATTGATAATTTAAATCCGAATAATTTATGAATATTTTATTTCATTATTACACTTTTATATATGGATAGTTTATTTCATTTACACTTTTATATATGGAGGACATGTTATAATAATTTAATATGATTGTTTATGTATGCGAGTATTAAGAATATTTTGTAAAATTTTACTAATTATAAATGAATTTCTAATGATAGAGATGACTAAATTATAAAAATTAAAATAGAAAATAAGAAAACATAAATACATATATATTTTTAGTTTAGGAACCCCTGCTTAAAGATTTCTAAAAAATTTATGGTTGAAATGATTTATTAAACCTTTATCATCTATAAATATTATTATCCAATCGATCATTAAAAATAAATAAAATTGAGGTAGGGTAGATCTGCATGATAGTCAAAACAAAAATTTGAATTCAACTGATAATGGAATTAATTCTTCATATACATATATAAATTAAAATAATTATCTTAATAACTCGATTTTAAAGCCATACTTCTACTTAGCCATTAAGTATTTCATTAGATGCCATGCGTATTTTTTAATCAAAAGATATAGCGCGTATTTATTTAATGTTAACTAATTTTTTTTATATAGAACTTTTAAAAGGATAAGGACATAATTATAATCCATTAATAGTATTTATTTTTTACATTATTACTCACTAGTGAGATTCAAATATTTCATGTCTCTATGTATTTTATTTAAAAGTAATAAAAAAATTATAAAATATAAATTAAGATAATATAATTAGAAAAATAAAATAATTTTAAACAAAATTAGAAACAAATGATAATTATAAAATAAGAGATAATTATTATTGATAGAATAGATAATTAATTTCTGCATTTTTTTTATCAAAAAAATATATTAATATATTGAGCTGTTGCGTGAAAAGAGAGAGCGTGAGATGTTTATGGTAAATTTTCAAAAAGTGAAAAAAGAAACGAATAAAAAAGTATAAGAAAAGATAATTTATATATAATTAGGATATTATAATTAAAAATGTGTACATTAAAAAATATTCTCTTTATTAAACTAAGTAGAAGAAAGAGACACTTATATTTAATTTTTAAAGGATTTTGAGAAAAGATAATCGTAAAAATTAAAAAGATTAAGTGTATATTTTACTAAATATTTAAAAAACTTATAAATTTTTTTTACCAAAGTAAATTTGTTTTAGCATATGAGTCTATTTTAGAAACTAATAATTTATTTTTATAAACTAATTGAAATAACTTATAAGTTTTTTAACTATTTTTTTCTTTCCTTTTTTATCATCATAAATTTATTTAAAATATTTTTTTTATATTGATCAACTAACTTATTAACTTATATTATCAAACATTTTTAATTCAATAAATTTATAAGTTTTCAATTTTTTAACATGCTTATAAATTTGAACCAATTTATAAACTAATTTTAACACACCTTAAAATTTAAAAATAAGTAATTGTGTTAAGTAGTTTTTTTAATTGTGATGATAACTAATTTTAAAATTATAGTACAATATAAATTTAGAAATAAAAGTGTTTAATAAAATATTGAAGAAAAATAATTAGTAAGTGGCATCTCCGTTATAATAATTAGTAAATGCATAAATTATTATTAGTATTTAATTGGGCAGATAAAGAGAAGAATCACCAGTTTTGACTGAGCGCAGCAAGGTTGTGACTGTGATGTTGCGTTGAGAATTGAAATGGCTTAACACGCTCTCACCCCTTCCGTAGTTGTGGGTCTCTTTCGCTGCTCTCATTCAAAGTTTCAATCTTCAATTGAATTAGCATACTATGTCATTATGATTCACCTTATTCCTTTCTTATGTCAAAAATAAATTATTCCTGATTTTTCTTCTTCTGCTTCACACACACCAGCTGTTTGTTTCTTGGCCTCTTCTATTCTCCTTTTGGTATGCTCATTTTTATGTTTCATCATCATCATTTTTATTGTATGATATAATCAGATGACTTTGCCCTTTGTTTTGTTTGTCCTAGTAGCTGTTTCCTTTGATGGGGTTTGTTTGTTTGTTTTCCACGAAATTCTCTCAACTGGGTCTTCCCATGTGAGTGGCTGGTCATCATGGTTTGATTGGTCTGCTTGTGGTGAAAGTCATGTGAAGTGTGCAAGTGAAATAAGGACTAGTTTTGTAGACACGTTTTTTCTCAAATCGGTTGTTTTTTTTATTTCATTTTTTTGTTGAGTGGGGATTCCACCCTCATTTATTTTTTGCTTGAATGGGCTGTCTTTGGAAAGTGGTGCTCATCTCGTGCATTGTGTCTTTGATGCAGTTTGGTATTTTCAACAAGTTGGTTGGAATGGGATTTGCTTTCTCCTTTGGTTCCTCTTATGACTTTGCTACCCCAACCAAAGAAGTTCAATGGCTGGGGTCTGTCTTTACTGGCATCATCTTCTGTGTAATTGTAAGTGAAAATGTGAAATGTGTTGTTCATCAGTTTGTCAGTGTCTTGTGTGTTGCAACATGCAATTTGCATCTTATAGTTTAGGGAACTATGTCTCTACTCTCTATGGACCAAATTAGGATTTTGGAGCCTTGTGGAGGAGAAGAAATGCATAATATAATTTCAAAACATCATGAGGAAGAAAAAAGGGAGGGAAGGGGGACAAATTAGGGATACGCCTTTTATTGAATTGAACTAAGATGGCTGATAAATCAGATGAAGGACTTAATATATAAATATGAGAGAATTAATATTTGCTAATCATGTATATTATTATCCAAAATGCAGGATCAGTTATGTGATGTGGTATATTCATAATGTAGGAATGACTACTAGTCTTTTGAAACTAATGCTGTCAGGTTGGGTTTAGGATGTAATTTGGGGATTAGGTATCTTCAAAATGATATTATGTATTGTTTAACCTGATTTTTTGTGGTTTTACTGGTTTATGGTGAAGAAGGAATAAAATATTTCTATCCAATAGGAAGAGCTTGTATAATTGTGCATTTTTATGGTGAAGTTATTAGTAAAGGCTTTGTAGATACAGGGTCATGTGGGTTGTTTTGGAACATCCTTGACTGAAATTGCAGTTGTGCTTACTCTGGTTTGGAAAGAAATATTTCTTTTTAAGTGCTCTGCTGGCTTCTTCAGTTCAAATAAATATGGTTCACTCTTATTATTTAATTTAGGCTTAAATATGTTAAATGAGCAAGGTTTGATTTTAATCCCTGTTAAACAGATTTTCATGGATGATGACACCATTCCTTTAACAACAATTCTAGAGGAAAATTTAATGCTTTAATAGTCAGCGAAAGATTTTATGCATAAGTTGTCTTGTCATTGTTGTCAACATAACAATTGAAGATTTTATTTAACATTAGTGTATAATGCCTTTTACTACGTCTGCATAATTTTGCTTTGCACTTTATATTTTGAACTTATGATGTGTGAGAGTTGATTCCTTTATGGCTTTCATATCCAATTGAATTTTCACTTAATAACAATCTGAAAATCCCTTTGAAAGTAATTCTTATTGGCTGTAGAAATGAAATCTTTGTTTTGTAGCTTTAGATCCTAAAGTCTTTACTCTTTAGGTTATTTGAGACTTTTGAGTGTAAATTGAGAATGGAGTCAAAGTTTGAACTTTTCGGTTTATATACATACACAAAGTATCCTTTCATTCCCATTTGTTGATGCTCGTGTTAAGCATACATGTTCAGTTATAGATGAACGGTGAGATAATACTGAAAACCTTATAGTCTTATGTAGGTTACTTTGTTTATCAATTAACAGCTTTGAAAATTGATCCTTTTCTCATTTCCTTCTGGCAGGTTTATAGATTGACTGCTATTTTGAGTTCTGTGTTGTTCACAGGATATGGGAAATTGAGTAATGCACAGAAAATTGAATGGAATAACCGGTAAAACGCCTTTGTATAAAGATTTCCGTTTACATTTACTGTGTCCATAATTGGCTTTTTATGTTAAATTTAAGATATTTTGCCAATGCAGGGGATTCTCAACATTTCACGCTCTGTTTGCATCATTTACGTCATTTTACCTCTTGATATTATCAGATATCTTCAGTAAGGATGCACAAGAAGAGCTTATTGTTAATAGATCGTCTACTTTCTCAAATTCGGTGCTGGGGGTATGTTGAAGATAATATAAGGAAATTTTAACTTGTTTGATTTGATAGAAGTTGGTTTTAAAATTCTTTTACATTCTAACTATATTTGGGCTAAAATGACGGTGATGCATGTGAAGGTATTGATAGAATATACAGACTGAAAAGGTTAATATCATTACTTGTTATTGTACTGTTTTATGTTTATAATTCAATATTCATGTAGTACCATCGTTAGTCTCCTTCAGGTACTACTGAGTACAAAATCAAGCTGAAGCTTAGAATTATTTAGATTGTAGTGCTTTTAAGAAAGAACATGTGTCTTTTCTTGTGTAGAACTCATTTTTATATTGTGTAGCTTTTATGATGAATGCAAGAGGCACAAAAACATTTTCTGGTGTGTGCTGATAGACTCCTGCGTGCAGTTGGTGCACCCCTCAGTTGTGCTCTGAAAATTTGGGAGATAGAAATGTTAAAGCCAATTTTTGTTCCCCATGATCTAATGCACATGCTGGTGGTGCATTCTTAAATCTTAATGTCTTGTTACTCTTATTTTTTATCTTCCCGTTTCTTCTTTTTTCTCTATATCTCTTATCTCTCTTATTCTTATTAGTAAACATTATTGCTAGGCCTTATTAAAACAATGATTGTCTTGTTGGCTTATTTGTGGTTTTGTCTTCTATAATTTCCCCCGCTTTTTTCTTTCTTTCCAGATTTCTATAGGTTATTTTCTGACAGATCTGACAATGATTCTTTGGCATTTTCCAGCTTTAGGGGGTATGGAATATGTAAGTTCAAAAGATATTAAGTTTTCTTGCTATGTTTAATATATTACATAATATCAGACATTGTGTTTTTTTGCACATTGAACTCTGTCTAGGTTTTCTAATTAGGCAGTGTTAAACTAACTTCATTTGCATTTAGGTTTTGCACCATGGGCTGTCCATGTTTTCAATTATCCAAGCTTTGCTAAGTGGTCAAGCACAGATCTACATACTAATGGTTCTTTTCTCTGAGAGCACAACTCCCTTTGTAAATCTAAGATGGTAAATCTGTTGTTCATAGTTTGTCACTTTGACTTCATCATTTGGTGTTCTTTAGTCAACATTGACTTTTTACTTTGATTACATATACAGGCACTTGGACATTGCTGGTCTTAAGGGCTCCAATCTTTACATTTGGAATGGTGTTGCATTGTTCTTCGGGTGGTTGGTACTATATAATATACTTTTGGTCTCAATTCCAATTCCACTATAGTACCTGAATGAATTGCTTATGGTCATATATCATATATGGTTATATTTTGGTGCTTTTTTTCCTAATTTTTTTTTTTTGGTTCTGGGTGAGTCATATGTTGAGGCAAAAGGAGCAAGTAGTGATGATGACAGAGATAATTGAAAAGGATGATCAAAAGGGTTCTGACTAAATGTATGCTGCATATTGCTTGCCTAAGTCGGAAACCTTTGGGAGATGTTTTTCCTTGTTATTTTTTTTAATATATATATAAATTTTTTTAAACACATTCACAAATAATTTGGGTGGATCCTTTGAGATTTAAAAGGTTCCTTAAAATAATTAAATCAGGTAGGTTAATTATGGTGTCTAAATATGAATATGATGCCTTTTTCATCCCACTAAGAAATTTAGGGCTTATTTGATAGTCAGTTAAGAATAAAAATAGTTAGTAGGACAAGAGTGGGAAGATATGAGTAGGATATGCTCTTATCCTATTTTGAGTTTGGCGCACACTTATAACCTAATAGACAGTAATATTATTAATTATATGCAAATGGCAAAATTTAGCTTTATAGAATGTAGTGGTAGTGGTGGGGTGGAGATAATGGTAGATGGTAGCTATGGTAACAACGGTTTTTTTTTTTTTCGGGGGGCAGGGGTGTGTGGAGGGTGGTGGTGGTTGCTTTTGTGGTGAGATGATGACAGCAGGAATGATGATGGTGATTGTTATAGTGGTGGTGACAATAGTTCAATAATGGTATTTGTGGCGTGCATAGATAGTGTCTGTAGCAATAATTTCCCATTTGAAAAACATTCCATTAGAGATATAAAACCATTTATGTGCTTTCATCTATATGCTTAAGGGTCTGTTTGTTTTATTTTGCTAACTCCATTTGCATGATTTCTCCACTCCCATCGAAACACATTCCAATGCTCTAATTTGTCAAAGTAAATTCTTTTTCACTTCGGCCGTGACTCTGATCCTGAATACAAACATGCTCTTATATGTAAGCAAGGATTTCAAATTTGTTGTGATCTGTTTTTATGATTGTAATGATGGAAGTTTGGTACTTTACTTTGTTGTTTTGATTCATATCTTGACATGGTTTATCCCTTTATATTTTGTGCTGCAGATTGCTAGGATTATCCTATTCATGTTCTTTTTTATCCACATGTGGACCCATTTTGATGAGGCAAGCAGTTTCTGTGATTCCTCATCACATATAACTTCACAGTTCCCCCTTTGATTGTCATCTAAGAAATAATTCCCAACTTTTTGTTCTCTAATTTCAGGTCAAGGAGGTCTACCCATTGGGTTTTTACAGCTTGCTTGCGGTGCCTCCTGTGTTGACAATGATGAATGTGTTCTGGTTCTGGAAGATTGCCAAGGGTTTGGTTAAAACTATTTCAAAAGCAAAACATAGCAAGTGAGCCTACTAAATGGCCATTGAATTTATTCAATACAGTTGTGATTAACATTTTTATTTTTCATTTACCATACTTGCAATATTAAGTATAATTTTATGCTGTATATTTGGCATTAGGCAATAGCATATTTTTTTCAGTGATTACATGTATTATATGAATCATCACATTCTAAAGATCAGCAGGAGCTAAAACCACAATGCTATATCTGTCATTACATAGTTCAAACATTCTGTAAGATCTTTCTTATCTTCTCATTTACTCTTATGACTTTGCATTGAATATAGCTCAAGCTTCAATTTCATTCCTATAATGTTTATCAACAAACATGACATGACGATGTGATAAGGCCATTACATCAGCTTAACACTGAGCGCCTTAAAAAAAATTGTTTCTTGTTGAGAAGCCTAATACCAGTTGCATTTCCAAGTGTTTGACCTACTTTGAGAAATCAATTAAATCTTGTTAGTTTGGAAGGTTAAATATCTGAAGTAGTTGGCATTTCCCAAACCCAACTTGCAATGAAATTTAAGCATTATTGATGATCAAGACGACAATTTTGACTCAAACTCTGACATGACTTCTTGAGTGAGACTCCGGTCGTTTTTAATTGGTGATATTTTAGTAAAATTTTAGTTTTTATTTAACACATTTTTAAATTTCAAGATAATATTAATTATATTTTTATCAATTATATCTTTATAGTTCATTTAATTTTTAATTAGTTTACACATTGTATTTATTGTGGAGTAAAAATGAAAGAAGATAAAATAGAAAACATTAAAATTATTTTATATTTTATCCGTTTAAAAAATAAGTTTCTAAATAATTATGTCAACATTTTAATGTAGTATTAATTATTTTTATTTATATTTCCAATATTTTTCAAACAGTATTGTGTTAAATCTGGTAAAGAAGATTAATTATGAAGTTAATTTCGTAAAACTATTTTTTTCATCTATTTATTAAATGTTTTTGGCATGTATAAAATAACCCTGTAAAATACGGCACTTAAGGGAGTAGAAAACAATAAATTTTCTTTGAATATGTTTTGGTTTGTGTAAAAAAATTTTAAACAACTATTGAAAAATGAGCAGAAATAGTAGTATTTTAACACTTATATATTCGATATTTCATCAATAATTATTTTTTTTATCGTATCATATTTTATATCCGTACTGTAGGTGTTGAATATTATTTTGGTCCTCACCATTTTTTCTTTGGTTCACAAATATTTGTTTTATTAGTAAAAGAAAGCATTAGAATCAAAATCCGACGTGTAGCCAAGAAAGCAGCAGCCAGCAATATGGTATAGAAATCTTAGCATTATGAACCCTCGATTTGCTTTCCGACCAAAATCAATATCTTTTGTATTTGTTTCACATGTCAAGCTGACAACTTTTTAGGGTCCACAAATTAAAATGTGTAAAAGCATTTTATAGAGATAGGTTCATGATAATTATTTGTGTAATTCTATCCATGCATGTTCTAAAGTTTTTTTAAAATACACATAATAAATAAAATAAAGGCTTATGAGTGTAATTTTGACGTATTGTCGATGTAAATATTTTCTATACAATTAATTAATTAGAAAACATCCTTTATATGATTTTTAAATTAACTATTACAAAGTCAACAATTTTTCTATATGTTACAATTTGTAATTGAATGAGATTGTAAAAAAGCTTTTGTACTGTCAGGAAATTTTATTTATTTATTTTAACATTTTATAGACAACTTAATTAAATCTTAATTCTAATCTTATCGTCTTTGTAATTATGATAAAAGAAATAATTGAGTTCTAATTAAAAATAACAGAATAAACAAGTCTAACCAAAATATAATTGAATTAAGTAAGCTCATTTGGAGGGGACCCCACAAAATTATATATAAAAAAACCTGAGTTTTTTTTTGTTTTTTTGGTAAAGATAGAAAAATTTATAAAGATGGTCATAACGAGAATTGAACCTAGGTCCTCATATTTCTAACTATCCCAACCTCCCTTCACTCAATCACTAGGCTAACCCTAGTAGTCTTAAAAAAACCTGAGCTTTTAGTCTATAAAAGTAGTCTGGTTTAAATCTAATTCTCAAACAGAATTATAAACGGTTGTTTGAGAATAAAAACAATTGAAAGAATATCACAAATACAAGCTTAGATAAGTCATTAATTTGAGTAGTACTGTGTTCGATTCTCTAAAAAAGTTCTTGAGTTTGTATATTTTTTTATGAAAAAAAAAATAACGCGATTGATATATATACTAGATATTGTATACATTGAGGACCATTCCATCCCGAAAATTTGAGCCATTGTTGAAAAAAGATAGTGTGTTGGGCCAATGAGGACCATTCCTTCCCTAAAAGATGGATCCACTGAATTCAAAGTTTAATTAATTTCTTGCACATTATTCTGTGGATGTTGAGACACCTTGGAATTTGTGGATCTCCTTCAGTTGAACTCTCCTACTAATCTGACTCTGTTCAGGCAATTTCAATGAAATTTTACATAATTTTGAGAACTGTTTCAGAAGGGGTAGATGAAGCAGTGAACATTCAAATGGGAACATGAACAGATTATTGCTACGTAAAATTCAAAACTGATTCAATAATTCATGTTGGTTGAAGGAAATGAAAAGAGTGAGTGACTCTCATCCAACATTAATGAGGTTCCATGACCCCGTTAATATTCTTCTCAACTACTGATTTTTCATTTAAATCATTTCTTTATAAAATATTGCTATTAAATGATTAATAAAGTTTGATAGGTACATATTACAATATTTTATCATGTTGTGTAAATGTTAAATATGCAATTTTATCCTGAATATATTGGTACTCTTTAGTTATAACGATTTTATTAATAGCACGCTTTAAAGACCTTTAAATATCAACATTATTATTGAAAAAAAAAAATAGAGTTGATATTAATGACATGCTACCTTGATACTACTAGATAGGATGCTAGACTACATAGAAAATTATCGCATAGATTCAAACTATAAATACAACAATTTTAAATTTGAACCCACATTCATAAAGAAAATGAGAATCCATGCTAAATCTATAATTACTTGTATCAACAACGACGGCAAAATAAAAAATTCTTGCTGAAAAATTATTATTTCATAACCATTTTTTTTATATCAAATATTCAATTTGGTCCTTGAGTGGTTGATATTTCTTGTAATATTTGAATTTTTAAATTTTAACTCTCTTATGCAAGCTAGTCATTTTGTTATATTCAATTATTAACTGTTAGTTTTTTAAACAGTCAACAATTAAGTTTCGGGCTAACATCTACTCTTTTTGTTAAGTCAAAAGATGATCCCTTAAACTTAGAATTTTAATGCTAACAAATATTTTTATATAGAAGAAATGTATGCGAAAATATCTTTAAAACATATATTTGAAAAACTTATCAAATGAAGTGTAAGACGTAGATTATTTATAAGATAATTGTTAATTAGACGAAACATACTGTGTGTCTTATATACATTAAATATGTATTATTATTTATTGAGACTAATAACAAAGTTTGTTTTGAATGTTTCATTTCTTATCAGATCAAAACAAAAGACTGTCTTGGAACTCACAAATTTGTTAAAGAGAAGAATCATGCTTTTTGTCAAAATCAAATCCCTAAAATCATAGAGAAAAATAAGTAAAGTCACTACTATAGCTGCTTTGTGCTTACATTACTTCTACAAACTCCGTTTGGTATGTAAAGTTAATAAATAACCTCCTTAATCATATAAGAGGTACTATTTGATGGTGAAATGCATTTAATTCTTGCATTAAATGTGCCAAATGGTTATATGTTACCAAAAGAGAAGACGATGAAGACAAACAAAACAATCTTATGAGTTAAACTCAAAATGTTGTAACGATCATCTTTCCCGAACTACTATATCAAAAGATCAAAGTACAAGAAATAAAGAGATACTAATTAGTTGTATAACATCTAAGTGAGACGACACAACATTTGAGTAACCTTTATAACCACTGTTATAAGATTGAGCCTGGAGAGCTTGTTCGTAAAAGAATACTTAGTTGGAGAGGCTTGTTGTTAAAAGAATACTTGGATAGTTGCTTAAGAGGTAAGTCAAAGAATACTTAGGGTTAAACTAGAAGTGACTTATTAAAAGAATACTTGTATCTTTATTTAAAGATAGTGAAACTCAATTTAGTTAGATTGAGAATTGGATATAGTCTCGATGGCTGATGCAAACCAATATAAAAATACCAGTGTTCCATCTGTTTGCTCTTCTTACTTCATCTAACTAGCATTACTACCGTAGGAAACGTGCAAGTTTTTAATATGCATTATTTTAAATGTGTTTGGTTATAAGTGCTATAGTTAAAATAAAAGGTTGTTGTTGAGTTTCATAAGATTTTCTATAGTTCAATTTGTTTGTCTCAATCATCTTTAATTTTTTCGTCGATTTTGATTACAAGCTTAGAATTGTAAATCCTAAATTATTGAAATTGAGGTTCAGCAAAATGAGTGAATTTGTTATATTTAATGAATTGCAAAACTCCTATAATAGATGCAGAGAAGAGCATAGTGGTAATTGTCCTCTTTATTATTATGATAGATTACAAAAATGGTAATAATGAAAACCAAATCTAAGTCCTCGTACTTATATTATTTGAACTCCTTTTTTCTAACCATTAAACTAATTTTAGTTGTATATTGTTGCTTGTAACAAGAGTAGAGAAAATATTATATTATTTTTGTTGGAGAATATATGTAATTTATTAAAAAATTTATAGCTATATTTTTAGTCTTCCAAATTTAAAAAATATTTTTCTCAAATTTAAAACTCATATTTTTAACCTTAAAATATAATTTATTATTATTTCAGTCCTTAAAATTGTTTTTTTTTATAAATTAAAAATAAAATCCTATTTTATTCTATCAAAATTACTAATAACATAATTAACTGTGATAATTATGTAATATTAATTAATTTAATATATATTTTCACTAATAAAAGATATTAGCAGAAGAAACATATGCGATGCGACAGAATAATAACAAGGGACCAAATTCAGTGAAAAAAAAGACTAACATATATATATATATTTTTTCCAATAAAATTACATAAACTAAAAATACAAATTTTAAAAGTGAGAATTGAGAAACTTCTCCAAATTTGAAAGGATATGAAGGTACATAAAACAAAAATCCATTACTGGTTTGGAAAAAAGACGTTGCCCGCAATGTAAAAGAAAACGTAAAGGCATATCATATGACACAACTCAACTGAGTGTATATGGTGCGCACTGTCAACTGTCAATGCCAATTCCTCCGCGGGGCCCACACAAATCTCAAACACCAAAGCTCCCCTAATACCTATCGCCGTTAAAACCTTTGATGACAACAACGTCGGAACACACGACCAAGTAACGGAATTGTTCTGGCTCGCAACTCCGTCAACTTCTACATTCGCCTCCTATGAACCTTTCCTCTTTCTCTTTCATCATTTTTTTTAAGGTAAATGTTTTCTATTAAACCAAATGCACACACAAAGATTCTTTTCTTCTTTTTTTTTTTTTTTCCCTAATATTTTGTTACATTAAACTATTCAATCATGTTCCTTTTACAGAAGTTGCTGCTTTTGAGCACCGATTTCAGTGACCAATAACGGGTTTTGAATGTTTCAGATGAGAGGGTTTTGGATCTCTATGATTTTCAGCTTTTCTGGGCAGTGTTGATTTTCGGTGATACAGTTTTTTTTTTTTCTTTTTTTTTTCGCAAAGTTTCGATTTTTTTTATCTGGGTTTTTGGAAAATGTGGGGTAGGTGGTGGTGGGGTGGCGGTGGCGGTTTTTTGAGGCAAAGGGTATCTGCAGTTGTTAATGTTAGTCACGGGTATGGGGAAAAGCTTCATCCTTTGGATCCTCCTTTGCTGAAGGGTGTTGTTGAAGTGATGTGTGGTGGAAGAAGGGTTGGAGGGGTGACAGTGACACCTTTATCTGTTGTGATGAACCATTTCAAGAGGGGTATGACAACTTCCACTGGAGATGGTAATGGGATTGGAACAGACGATTCTATATCATTCTCTGAAGCCAAGAAGCTTATGAGGTTGGTGAATGTGGAGTCACTCAAGGTGAAGCTTGGTATGGAAGGGAAGGAAGTTATTTGTTACTCTGAGCTTCTTGAGGCATGTGAGAACATGGGAATTGCACGGAATCCCGCGGAGGCTGCAGCGTTTGCCAAGGTTCTTGATGAGGCTGGGGTTGTTCTCCTCTTCAGGGATAAAGTGTATTTGCATCCTGATAAGGTGAGGTTTTGTATTTGAATTGTTTACGTTTATGCTGGCGTAAGAACTTAATTTATGCTTGTGGGGCTCACGAAAAGTATGACTGGATCTAAGTATATTACAGTATATTACTTGCCGCAGTTGCTTGAGATGTCAATTAGTGCCTCTTTTACTGCTTTTTACTGTGCGGGTCCTCCCTGAGCCATGTGTTGTACTTGTATTTCTCTTTAAACATATAGGGAAATGTTGATTGGTAGGATTATTTATGGATTTGTAAAGAAAAAGTTTGGATGGGTTGTGACTTTTTGTAGCATCACCCTTTTGAGTTATAATCCTGTAGCCTGTTGGAGACTCTTGTGGTTTTGCTTGTGAGTCTTCAGTTTATCTTGCATTATTGCATATACACTTTAGCACACTCCATATTCAACCTGAAATAATTTCATGAATTGCCCTTTGGTTTAACACCGTGGTGGATGGGAGTCATTTCTTTTCTTCTATCAATTAATGATCCGGATTTGAATTTTCTTACTTTCATGCTTTGTGCCCTTTTCTCTTTCACTGTAATCGAAAGAAGTAGAGCTGATCAAGTCTTGGTACTGCTACAGGTTTTTTCTGAGCTAGAAAGGAGAACAAAGTGAATTTAGAAACTGAGAACTTTAGCTGTCAACACCTCTGTAGCTCCAATTTATTTCATTGCATCTCATTGACATCACCATTTTAGGCCCAATCTTTTTTTTCATTGACACATGTCATGAACTCATGATAGATATCTTCGATTGCTTGACAAATATGAAAATATGATATTTACAAACTTCCTGTGTCATCCCTGCTTGATTGCAGTCTTTACTTAACCTCAGCTTTGCTATCTATTAGCCATGTATGTTTTCAGAGAATCTTGTTTTTGGTTGTGAAATATTAACATTGTAATTTTTAAGTTCGTTAGCTGTTATATATTGCCACACATGTTTCTGTCAGTGGAGGAGAATATTAATGGTAAAAATAGACATCCCCTTCCTCTATGGAGACCTTATAATCGATTCTGCTAGTACTAGTGTGCAATATTTTAGTTTAGTCTTTTTATGTGAGGTTCTGAGACACATATCAAAGCCTACGCTTCTCTTGCCCTTTGCTAAAAATTCCAATGATTATTTACCAATAGTCTGTGTAGATTATTCATTTGAATAATTTTACTGGTTTGAGGCTAAAACATGGGCTAACGAGGCATAAATGGGAATAGTGTTCACGATGTTGTTAAGTATAGCTAATTAGTTATGTTTCAAGTGCACTGCTTGTCATGGCTTACCATGTCTCAAACCTGCTTTGATGTTGAACTGTTATTTTTGTTTGAACTGGCTACTATGCTTCAAAATAAAACCATTGCAGAACTTCGTGGTTTGACAGTAGAAAACAATATCTTTGTGGCTGCTTCAATTTTAAGATTTTACATTCAATTCTCTATGGTGTGTTTGGATGCCTACCATCTATTTGCCAGGTATCTGCCTGGTTTGGTGCAAGCTCAGTATGTTTGGATATATCTTATCTGCTGAACCAACATTTTGTTGATGATATGAAGTTATGAACCTCTTGAGGAAACAGTTTCAAAACAGACATGTAGAGTTTAGAAAGTAATATGCAATTCAATTTTATGTTTTATCATGGATAGGTTCTAAATTCATTGATTCTGTTTCTGTTGTTTGGCAATGTTCTCTTCTTTAGGTGGTTGATCTGGTTCGAAGAGCCGTTCCACTGGCACTGACTGCTGACAACGACCCTATGCGAGAGGAGTTAAAGAAACTGCAGGAGAAGAAAGAGGAAATCGATGTGTTGGCGCATAAGCAGGTGCGGCGCATCCTCTGGTCTGGACTAGGATTTGGTGTGGTTACCGTCGGCTTCTTCTTCCGGCTAACATTCTGGGAATTTTCATGGGATGTGATGGAACCAATTGCCTTTTTTACCACAACCACAGGGTTGGTTATAGGCTATGCCTACTTTTTACTAACTTCAAGAGACCCTACTTATCAAGACTTGATGAAGAGGCTCTTTCTTTCAAGGCAGAGGAAGCTGTGCAAGAGGAATAATTTTGACATTGAGAGATTCAAGGAGCTCCAGTGCAAGTGCAAAACTCCTTTACATGCTACAACTGTTTTGAAAAATCGCATAGGGGTGGAATTGGATCTTGATGATGCTTTACATAGAGACTAAAATTTTCAGGTGGTTTAAAATTCTATTCTTTTTCTAATATATTATAGTTACAATGTTCCCCTTGTTTTAATGTTTGAGGGGAGAAGATTAAACTAACTATAGTTTTGGCTTCTTGAATATAAACTTATGCCCTTAATTTTCTTGACAATGCATAAAGATTTTTCGTTCTTTTCCATTTGTTGTTGTTTTTTTTTGTTTTTTGTTTTTTTTTTATCAGTAGTAAATATTATAAAGACAACAAAAATGTTCGAATTTACAAATTTGTTTATACTATCTTAATTTTTTTACTTATAGACCGACGCTAATGATTCTTTTAATTTGTTGTTTGCTTGATACACACGTATTTCGGTTTCATCTTTGTTAGTTTTTAATTTTGTACATTGGAAGAGCAAGTGGATTAGAATGTATGAAAGTTTACTAACATATTAGAATGTACGAAATGTTTTTGACAGTGAGCTTTCATATTGTTGCTGGTGCGTTTTGATTCCACTTTTTCAGAGCAATTTGTTTCCACACTTTGGTTGTAACTTTTGGTATATATATCTCAGCTGGTCCCGAAGAAGAAAATCGCTAATTGAAAATTCGTGGTAAAGAGATACTTGGATAAGCCACATGAGCAAAGCTCAAGTCCTTTAAGAGTTTTTATGAAGTTTGTTTAAATTTACTAAAATTGATTACATTAAGGTTTTCTGAAACTTATTTTAATCCATTTTTTAAGTTAATTTTGTAAAAATATTTAGATTTATTTCAATGTTTATGATAGAATTTGTAATGTTGATTCTCATAATGAAATTTATTAAACAAGCATTTAAAAATTATGACTTATAATTTTTCTTTTATGTAATGTGACTTTGCACTGTTTATAGGGCAGAAATTGATGAAAGATGAAATTAATTTATTTGGTCAGAAATATTAGTGGGTCCACATTTTATTTTCGTTGCTCATACCAAATTTAATTGAACCCGTCTACCATTTGATTGCCTAAATGTTTTATAATCGACTTAATTTAATTGAACCTTGAAGAGGCCTTTTTAATTAATTAAGTGATATAACTATTCAATTAAATTTGTTTTAATCCGGAGTTAATATTTAATCGATTAAAAAATGTATACAATTGCTAAACAATGCAACGAATCAATGCCGCTTGAAGTGCCACTTTAATCGATAAAAGCTTAGCAATAATCAATTAAATCATGTTCCAACACCTTACTATCATTTGAATGATTCAATTAAATCTACGTTTTAATTCATCGTGTGCGGCTACCCACAATTCTTGGTCACTCCATTGTCATGTAACCCAATTAAATTTTTTAAAATGTATTAAATTATGACATTCACACACTGCACTTCACATCAATCAATTAAATATGAGTTAATCATCTATAAAATATCAATGTAAAATTTTTTTTATACAAGCAACCAATTATATCTTTTAATTATGTCATGTCACTATAAACACATTTAATTTTAACAATGACATGACACAATTAAAAGATATAATTAGTTACCAGTATAAAAAAACTTTACACTGACAGTGTATAGGTAATTAACTCATTAAATATATGTTATGACATTAGTCTAATTCATAAAGGCATAAGTGAAATTTACAATTTATTATAATTTATTTCTTCTAGCTCCTTTTAAACTAAATAACTTCACAATATTATTTTTCTTCAATTTCTCTTCTATTTATCTCAAACTAGACAATCCAAAATTTATTCTTATTCCTTATTTATTTCTCTCTTTTATTTTTCTCACTCATTTCTATCCTCCTTATCAAATTAAGTATTGGAATACAAATAAAGTTTCACATCAATAAAATCAAGAAAAGAAATAATTTATAAAACACATACATTCTTCGATGGTCAAAAAATCTTTTGAAAAATGACCAAAACTAAAATCGTGAGAACTTAATCCTAAAACAGATAATTTCATAGTATTGTGAAGTTGTGTTTAAAATAACATGATAGGAATATGAATTCGATGACAACCAATAAAATGATACATAAAGACAAATTTTGTTGAATAAGAAATTGTTTCTTATTTGAGAAGATTATTGAGATATAAATAAAGTCCCACATCAATAAAATAAGAAGAAGAAAAAATAACTAATAAAACATATGCATCAATAGTTGAGAAATGACCAAAAACAAATTCGTAAGAATTTAAACCTAATGCGAATAATATCTTACTATTGTGAAATGTGTGAAATAACATGATAAAAATATGGATTTGACAACAACCAATATTGTGAAGACTTACATTTAAAGCGAATAATATTTTACTATTGTGGAATTGTGTGTAAAATAACATTAAAAATAACAATTATAATCCTCCTTTTGATATAAATATCCCCTCAAATAAATACTGAAAAATAATCCCTAACATTAAGATGATTCAAGACACTGGCTATTCCCCCAAAAGAAATTAATTTTCCTTCCAGATTTGGATCATGCAATAACTTGTTCATTCCCCATTTGCAGCTAACATTTTAGTAAAAATGCAATAGACCATTGAAATAAATTGTTTTTTACAAGCATGCATCAACATTTTTACATAACCCTATACATGTTGCCTTTCCTATATATTGAAAAGTCACACTCAAGGCAATTTAGCAGTTCAATCACGGAATCTTCACTGGATCCATTAAAGTGCTCCAAAACATCGCTCAATGTAGCCTGAAACCAGTAAACAACACATTTTCTTATAATTATAATAATCACAGAGCAAAACATATAGATAGATATGATAAAGCTTTGCCAGAAACATAAAAAAGTCCTCACTAACCCCTTCATTAAGGTTCTTCAACCACTCTACAACAGAACTCTCTGTAGCCTTTAATTTAGTTGAATTCGCTTCCTTTGTTTCACCGACTTTTTGTCGTTTGTTTGGGAATTCCCTCTCATTGGCTAATGGAAGCTTCTGTACCTCAGAACCATTGACAGATAGAGTAGGTACCTCATTGATTTCTAAGTCGCCTTTTTCTGTTGAACTTTTGGCAGAAATGTTGTCTTCACAATGGCTTTCCACGTGGCACGTATTTAAAGTAGGATCTGACAAATTTGAAGCATTATGTGCAGGTTCATCATCTTCCCCAGTCTGCTGATTTTCAGATTGAACTGCTTCGAGGGTTATTCCACAGTTTCGCATTGACAAATAAGTCTTGATGTGCTGATAAGTTATCTGCACCAAGAAAACTTACTCAATCTCAAGCTCATGGAAGTGATAAGCAGTTCACGAGCCAGAAGCTACATATGATACTTAAGCTCCTCCTTTTTTGGTTAACCACTTACACTACATCTGTTTCATGGAAAATTTACCTTTGGATGTTCTCATTGTTTTGGGACACTCACATTTCAGTGGTTAATGAGTAATATTTACAACGTAACAAGAACTTTACATGAAGGAAAAATAGCATCAGGATGGTAAAAGTTTCTGAAACCTGGCCACACAAATCTAGCATTACAAATGCTTTGTACACTTACCTATTGCTAATGTAACCTTGTATCCACTCTCATTGGTCAATGGATAACCATATAACTATGCATGAGTCAATGATCTCAAAACCAAAGAACCAAATATGTACAAGTTAGCAGCATTTTCAAGAACAAAAAAGTACATGTAATAAATCTAAAATCATAAAGTTGAAGTCAAGGAGTATAGAGCTATAGATTGAAATATGTTGGACCATATATTTGCATCAATACCTATATGTACTCAAATCATGAAGGTAGGAAATTTGAACTCACTTCTTCTGGCAATTCATTTTTTATAGGCTTCAGCTTATCTGTAGATCCAACTTTTGAAATAGCACTTTGAATTTCTGATATGATCTCTACTGTCAGTCCTATCATCTCGCTGAATCTAACCCAATCAAAAGCTAATCCTTCTTGAGCAGCTTCCAGCAGATAATCAGCAACAGTTTGTTCTTTTATAGGAGCTGATCTACCTGGAGAGTTCTGAGATTACAAGGATAGGAGAGAAAGAGATTATACAGTGAAACATGTGAAGCACAGATATTTACTACTGACAACAGACTCTTATGACATACAGCAATCTCCTGAATAGAACGACCATCTTCATGCCACATTTTCCATGCTTCTAACTTTGCTGGTGTCAATCTTGATGATGTCAACTTTGTCGATGTCAACTCTGTTGATATCAACTTTACTGATGTCAACTTGGTTTTTTTGGTTATTGGAGATACTTTCCTTCCTTCAATAGTTTGCGAAGTTGCTTTCCCATCCAATGATAGGTTTAATCCTTGTGACAGTTTCTGAATAACTTGAAGAAAATGATCTCCATATCTCGTTACTAGGTGCTGTAGAAAGTTGTTTAATGTTAGTATTTCAAAAAACAGAGAAGTAAATGAAAAAAAAATGCTCAAGTTACGTGAAGACACATGTAGTCCAGGAAAGAAGTCATAATCATCATATTAATTTCAAAACAACCCAGAATCAGATAGTATGCCAAATAATGTTTTTTTATTAAAATAGATTTGGCTTTTATTAGAAAAAATAAAAGATAACAAAATGCATCAGTGGAGGGAAGTCTATCAAATTATATATAGCTGAATGAAAATAAGAAAGAAAATAAGTTCAGGAATACATCAGGATTGAAAATTGAGTAAATCAAGAACTTTCAGCAAAAATAAAGGGAAAAAAGTGAATCATTAAAGAATTAAATAATAAAGTAAAAACCAATGTAGGAAAGTAATAAATAATTTATGTTTACTAAAGCTATTTTGATGAGTTTCCCAAATTAAGTTAAACTCTACTGCCATTCAACTGGTTCCTGCTTATTCTTCTTGAACCAGCAGAGCTGGTCCAGATTGCAGATATCTTTAAAACACTGAAGAGCTACCTGATTCACACCATCAATGTTTGCTAATCTGGCTTTAGTGGACGGTCTTGCCAAAGCAATTTTCCTGATTGTTTGATCACCACATAGAGCATATCTACAAGGAAAGTATAATAGCTTTATGAAGAAACTATGGATTAGATAAACTAAAAGAATAGACAGCCTTCAAAGTATTAAAAAATAAAACCATACGGAGCTGTTCCAACACTTCTTGCAAGCTTCAATCTTTCTTCCAAAAGCATTTGGTAGAGCTGTCCCTCAGCCTGAGTAGAGAAGTACAACACATTTAAAATTAACAGATGAAATGTATCAAGGAAATAAATACATGTGGCTATGTCTCTTATAAACAACAATTTGAAAACAATAAGATTGCTGTTTAACTTTTTATTTTAATAATCGACTTATTTATCTTACATCTACATATAATTGTCAACACTTATCCAAGAAGCTTCATTGAGAATTAGAAGAAAAGAAAGAGAGAAAAGAAGTTGAATAAAGATAAGACTACTTCATTACCAACCTCTGAAAATCTCTCTGATTCAGAAGTGGATAAAGTTTTGAATTCTTCTTGTGTGTTTCCATTATCTTCTTCTCCAAGCATTTCAGAAGTCAATGTCAAAACCAAGGGAGGTTGATAATCTGGTCTAGAAGAGGCCAAAAATTGCTCTCCTTTTGAGCTAACACTGATTCATGAGAGAACAAAGTTTATGTCTAATTATAGCTTCAGTTGCGAAACATGCTAAAATACTGAAACTCAAAAGTTGCATAGTAGATGGGATTTGACATTGTTAAGCCCCCAATTATGAAAGTTTACAATAGAACAAATAAGAGGCCCAAATTAGAGAAGCTCAGCTCTGTTAACAAACTAGGTGAGGTGATGGACGAGGGAAACATAACATTAATAGTAGACAGGGGGAGAATAAACAGAGAGTTGGAAGGGAATAAGGCAGATTTTGGGAGTTGTTAGAATCGTGTTGGAGAGGAGGGACTCTTGAAATCCCTATCATAATTCAGTGTAATTCTTTCCTTCTCGAGGAGTCATTGTTCCAGGAAGATTTCAGTGCAATAAATACTTTTTTCATTCTATCTTCTGGTTACAGATTTTGAACATCCATAGACTTCAAATAACTACTGCAATCTACTAAATAACTTGAAGAATCTACCTTATAGTTCTGTACGTGTCACTAACAATCTCCTTCAAATAACCTGTAGAACATTAGGAGTCAACTATAAATTGCATCTAGATTTTTTCTTTTAATTGAAGTTATGGTATAAAATAAAGTCTCATTTTTTTATGCAAATTGTGAAGTATTTCAAATGTAAGTATACTGCAGCAAGAAATGAACTACAGTTACTAAATAAAGAAATGCATGAAGAATTGATTATGTAGGAAAACTAAAGAAAATGCTAATTATATTTCAAACGTTCTTTTTCCCTTAGAATAGATGTATGTTGATACTGCTACTAGGTCACAAAAGCTCTGGTTGAAGCAAGAAGGGAACCCACACCCTCTGTGGGTTGATTGAAAATAAAGTGGTCTCTTGCCATTATAAAAAATTCACTCAGGTAATCAGACAAAAAAAATAGAAAGTGGCAATCCAATCATGCCCAAGATTTTGAAAATTACTACAAGAGTTAGCGAACAAGCCAACAAGGTAGTAAAATTTAACAGAAAGTGGCAAACTTGAATTCATTTTCTCAACCCAATGAAATAATTTATACAGCACACAATGTACAAAGTTAAAACTGCCTTCTAATAATTCAAATTCCCAAGAAAGACAGAGGCAACTCAGACAGAGCAACAGCAAATGCAATTGCTCTACAGAATTCAAACTATCCCTGAAGCAAGAATGTCAATTGACAGAACTATTTGATCGTAAGTCATGACTGTAACTAGGAAAATTATTTCCTCTCAAAATACCTTGAAAAATCAATTGATGTCCAAGTGCTTTCCACCAATTTGCTGGATAATTTTTCCCCAGTCCATGAAGTGGAAGCTTGTCAAACTGAACTTGAAGAATTTTCTTGGCCTACAAGTCACAAGCAAATACAACTATAAGTAGTTGGAAGGACATAATTAATGGCAATGATAAAGGTTAAATCAAGGTTATTGATGACGGATAACGGTCTATGGCGATGAGGCCAAAAATCCTTTATAACTCTATGGCGGATGCCATGGCGGCCTATGGCAGGCAAAAAAAAAAAAATAATAATAATAATATTTTTATATATTATATACAAAGAAAACAGCAAAACAATAAATAACAAGTAACAAAACTAAATTAAAAGCAACATAATATCAACTTAAATACTAAAATATCATAACAACAATACCATAATTCATTAAGTCTCTTAACATAATTGATTAAAACACAATAAAAAAACACAGAAAAACAAAAGTACAAGAAGCATTTTGCTAATCTAATCATCCTCCTCCTCATCATCATTCTCTTCCTCTTCCTCAATGTAATCATTCTCTTCATAAAATAGGAACAATAATAAAATAGGAACTCAATATTAGTTTAGAATTTATATAAAAAAAAATATAAATTTAAATTGACCCAATTAGTAGAAGAATTAAGATTAAAAAAAATTCTTGTTGCAGACGCAGCAACCAGCTCATTAAAAATTAAGAAAGGACTCAAAGGAGTAGGAAAAAGTAAAGGAAGAAGGAGGATTAAAACTGGAGAAAAAAAAACTGAGGTTTTAACTTGCTGGAGTTGCTCGCTGGAGTTATTCGCCGGAGTGCAAGACCACCATGATTCAGGTTGCCGGCCAGAAATGTGACCAAGGGGTGGTGGGCGACGGTGAACGACGGTGATCAAAGGTGGTTTTGAATTTCGTAGGTCCTGTTCATGTGCGCGTTGTGGTTCAGGTCATTGGAGTCGTGGACCACCGCGGTTCAGGTCGCTGGTCGGAGAGGTGACCGGCGAGTGGTGGGCGATGGCGGAGGGACGTCACCGGAGACGGCTTAAAGGTAGATGAGCTGCGTTTGGGTGGGTGGCTGGCGTAGCTTCTCATTCTTGAACCCTAAAACCGTTAGGGCATACTTGTTGGGCCTAGTTTGAAGCCCAAAACTGGCCCCAAACCCGTTATGCCCGCTATCACCTTTATAGCGTTATGGGTCAAAACGGAAATGGCGGCTGCCACGGCAGAAATGGCGGACGATGCCACAAAACTCCATTTTGCGGATGGCGAATGGCGGCGAGGCCCAAAACCGCCCCGCCATACCGTTATAACGGTTTTTTGATAACCTTAATGATAAATGAAAACCTAAATGATACTTATACTTTTAGAGTATATCAAGTAGAAGGTACTTTTAAAGCAATGCATTAACCAGAGGCAGTAAAAAGGTGAAAAATTGCTACATTCAAAATCTGTTTGGGTACTCAAGGATGAATATATTCATTTACCATGCTAAATCTGAGTCAATATGCAGTAAGGCTTCAATGATTGACACCAATAATTAGTTGAAAACTTGAAATACAGGGTTTATAGCTCTTTACATAGCAACCTTGTGACTACAAGCAAAGGAGTGTCTTTTGTGCAATAGAATAAATGTAATCTTCATTATATTTGAACACTTTTAGGATCATATTATTAAGTCATGACCATGGTTAGTTAAAGAATCTAAATTTAGAGCATCCGAAATCAAACTTCCATCAGTGGATGAAAGATGCAATGGTGCTTTCTTTTCTTCTTTATGCAACTGTAAAGTTCATGATTGTCAATCAGTGTTAGAAACTCAAAATCATCACTTGAATACTCTTTTCAATTCTGTAGACCTAGTTAATCTCCCATCCTTAGACCTATCATGACAATAAAATCCCAAATTTTCTCCCATCAATCAGTTCTTAATTAGGGCAGCAAACTGACTTCTGCAGCTTCATTATTAAAATATTATACCCAAATTTGACCTCTATGTATAATTTCAATTCTTTTTCTAAAACACCTATTGATGCTAAACTAGATGAAAATAGACAGACATAACCATACTCAAGAAGGACAATAAGTAAAATAAACCATAACTATCAAGTAAGGCTGAAAAAGCTAAACAACCTAAATGTAAAAACCAACTCAGAAAGGCGACAATAAAAAATTAAGAATCTACTTATTGTAAACAAGTGACAGTAACCACAGAAAAAAAAATTTTAGTAGAAACTCAAGGATAATAATCATGGCAATAGATAAAATGGGGATTGGGGAGTGCATGATAAATAAAAGAACAAGACACTAATGCTACCAAACAATAACTCAAAAAGTGAATGAATTCCTTATAAATGAAACTAAAATGTTTCCTAGTTTTGATTTTGAACTTACTCGTGACCCTCGCAAAACATCAATGGGCATATTAAGGCCCCAATGGCCCCTGCATGAATGAATGCAAGCCATTAGAAGAAACGCTTCTTTTGACATGTCACGCTCTTTCTTTGTGACTTTGCAATTATCGCAGTTCCCTACAAGGCACATATCATTAAAAAGAAAACAGAAAATTAGAGTAAACTAAACAAGAAAAATGAGTTTAAGGCAAGATTATCACTGGTTTTGTCAACCTGTTCAGTTAGCTGATATATTTAGCAAGTTCCTATAATAGCCTAGATTTGACTTTATTTGTAACAAGCTTGGGTGCATATGACATACATGATCCACCTTGAGGGGGAGTATTAGGATTATAAACATACTATTACCCTCATTCAGTAAAGGCATTGAAATAACAATGTCTGGTTATTAACTTAAGCTCTAACTTTACAAGTGGACAATTGTAGTAAAGCAACCAAGTGAAAGACAAACCGCATCTGTCAGCTGAAACTTTTTCCCCAAAGTATTCAAGCAAGAACTTTCTTCTGCAAGTTGTCTGCACACAATAGCGTTCGGCAGCCAGCAATGACTCCATAACAGCTTTTCTTTGGTTTTCCTGGTGCATTGGAGATTCACATACTATTAAGAGAACAGGGATAACTTGTCTGGGGAAAATATGCAAGAAGTCAGCAACTCCAATGCTCATTTAACCACAAAAAATCATTAGCTTAGCTATATATTTTTTTTCTCTGATAAATACAAATATACATACTGATTTTAAATCTCCACAATAAAAGTCTCCCTTTGCAAAGTCACTTCTTGTGTAATAGAGCCAACAAACAGAAGCTATACCATCTCTACCACATCGTCCACTTTCCTGGTAGTAGGACTCTAGACTCTTAGGGCAACCATAGTGAATCACTTGTCTTATGTTAGGTTTATCTATGCCCATGCCAAAGGCAACGGTAGCCACCATGATTTGCAGTTCATCTCTAACAAATAATCTGAATAAAATAGCACAGTTCAGTTAGGTTTAAAAAGCATTGAAGTATCTTCAACATTAGAGAGAGAACAGGAGTGAGGGAAGGAGCATGCTCCACCTTCACAATATCAGAGGTGAAATTCCATTTCATGTTCTACAATAAGAAAGAATATTCACCTATGAGACTCCTCTCGAGCTTTTCCATTCATTTGGCCATGGTACATTCCTGCTTCAATGCCTGCTTCGGAAAATGACCTGAATATCTATTTAAAATAATATCAAGGAAAAATTAAAACAAGAAAAGGCTATAGTCAATACAGACAGACATAATTTAGACAGTGAAAAATGCAAACAAGATGGAAAATTAACTGAATGCAAGTTTCAAATGGTCAGTAATGATATGAAATCACAACACTACTTTGGGATTCATTTGTAACATTTCTAGAACATTACCTGCTCCACATCTTTGATTGTTGTGCAGTAAATTATAGTTGAACCACCACTAGCAACTTCTTTTGAAATTTCTTGCACAAGCTCATCAATAAAAGATTGTCCACGGTTAAGTAGTTTGACACCATAGAAAAGATTTGGGCGGTCAAATGAACCAACCATAATATAAGGATTCTTCATCTTAAGAGAACTGGTGATGTCAAATCGAACCCTGGCAGTAGAGCACATAAATTAATATGACAGTATGTTTATCTCATTTGACTGAATAAAGTTAGGGTATACTAATAAGTAATAACTAAAAGAACCAAGAAGTACAACAGTGTAATATAAAGAAGCATCATATAAATTCATTAATTAAATTTGCAAAGTAGAAATATCAATAAATTCTTATCCATTCTTGTAGCAATGTTCAGAATAGTGTTCAACAAAAGTAACAAAAACCTTTCCTCTTAATGAAAAGATATTGTACCAAAGAAAGAAAGAGAAAACAACTACCAGAAGTACACCGTTTTGGAAGTACTGACGGAATTGTTGTACCAGTTAAGATATAAATCAAATAAATTATATGTTACAACGAAACCTTAAGCAGCCCTCCCCTATCCTCAAAACTGTGTTCATCAGAAGCAAGTTAGGATTCTGCAGAGGTGTTTCAATAACTCCAAAAGCTGGTAATTTATTTTTTCCACAAACAGAAACATTTTTAAAACTAAAGTAACCCAATAGGCTTCTAATAGAACTGGATCAGGAGATGTTTATTAAGAAAAGTCCTCTATCTCTGGAAATCTATCAATTGGATAACAAAATTCCAGTTCAGAGAGGAAAATACAAATCAGTGCTGGATAACAGAAGCACTAGTCTCCAACCCCAATACATTCAAGTCCTGGCTCTCCTTCCCTACCATATTGTCCCTAACTAACTACCACTATCCTTCTTCTTTTCCTAATTCCACATGTGTCTTGATTGTCTGCTAGACAAATATTTACAGTTAGTAAAACTAAGACTAGGATTTCAATCTACTACTCTTCCCCCATATCTGTTTAATCCAACAGCTTCAAAATTTGTCCCCCACTCATAATCTCATTCAGAAATGAGGCTTATAACTGAAGACATTATTCTAAAAAACTATAACAAAATGTGGGAGGGAGGAGCTGATGAAGACATAATTGGAAACTTCCAAGCAAAAACATGCATGAAGAAATGGGAGGCATGTTTATCAGTTTATGATTATTTTATGAAATAATAAAATATTAAAATATTGAGTTTCTGGTTAGTCTTCATAAATTGAACTAACTTGATTTTGTAATTCTATTATTCTCCAGCATTTACCTTCACTGTTATTTGTGGAAGTGAAAGACACACACAAAAGAGAAATGGAGAGACAGGCAGGCAGATAGAAGGCTGCAATGGACTGAGGTTTGAATCCAATGCTAGCAAAACATGTAAATGTAAAAACCATGATAATGACACTGACTTGCCACTAAAATCAAATTAGTCAATGAACAGTTGAAAAGGAAAATCTATACAAGATAAAGGAGGCACAAAATTTGTATCAGAATAATTAAGAAGTACAGCAAATATATGCTTCACTAACAGCCAGATTAAAAGATGCTTACTTTTCAGTAGCAGTTGCAGTTAGACCAACAAAAGGAACATCTAGCAAAACCCCACGTAACTTGTCTAGATGCTTGTACTCCACCCTAAAATCATGTCCCCATTCCGATATACAATGGGCTTCGTCAACAGCAAAAAGACTAATTCCAGCCTTTAGTAAGTTGGACCAGAAACTACAAGATTGAATTTAACAGTAGGTCATAATTAAACAAGACATAGTATGGACTAAGATTGGTGATCCATTTCCTCCAGATATTAACAAGATAATTAAAACCAATAAAGTGCACTAGTCTTATAACTTCTAGAATAGTTCCATGACACTTCAATTTATCAACAAGCTATACAATGTTCGTAATGTACTCAAAATAAGGTCATGATTTACACAGCTGAAGTTTACACATGTTTAATCCAATACCTAGTAGAAACTGAGCATGCCTTCTCAGGAGTCATGAACAGAATGTCAAACTGACCACGTTCAGCTTTAGAGTGCACAGTGGAATCCTTCTGAGCGCTTCCAAGATATTCAGCTCTGATGCCCCGTTGTTTCAAAGCCATCACCTGTTTCAGATAATAATTTGAATATATAGGCATTGAGAGCATAGACATGTAAACAAGAAGACCCATTCGGAAGAATTGATCATTTCACCTGGTCTTGCATCAACGATATCAGAGGGCTCACAACTATCCCAGTCTTATTAACAACCAAGGGAGGTACCTGATAGCTGTTAAAAAAGAAATACACACTTTCACTTTGAACTCTCCAATTTAGGCAATTAACCTCAGGAAGAGGCAAAAAAAAAAAAAAAAAAAAAAAGAAGAAGAAGATAGTGAGAAAAAGTAAAAAGGGACAATGACGCTTTTTACCACAAGGACTTCCCACTACCAGTAGCCATGACCACCAAACAATCCCTTTTCTCAATAATTTTCTCAATAACTTCCCTCTGATAAGGCCGAAAATCCGAAAACCCAAAGTATTTCTGTATAACAGCAACAAACACATCAGCATCCAACAATCATAACACTCAAAACCGCTAACAAATCATTCACAATATTGATGGGGCAACTCAACAACTTTTTCCATTGCACATTCCATTTTTTTTTCTACTGAGGAAGCAACAAAAACAAAACTTTTTTCAACCCCACCAACGAAATTGAAAACTGGAACGTGGGTATTGAAGTTTTCTTACAACAAATAAAAGGAAGCTACGAAACCGGAGTTAACAGCATTGCGCAACCAATTATCTTCTTCATTTTTTTATGAAAGAGAAAAACGAAGTTGATAGGCAAAAGAGATTGATTAGGGTTACCTTGAGAACGGAGGAAATAGAGTGCATGGTGGCGAGAGGAGGAAGAGAAGCGTAAGGTCACAACGTTCAAAGCCACTAAAGTACTGCAATGGGTAGGGGAGTACGCTGATACTCTACTCCCGCCAATTCGACCGGAAACACAGAGTTCTGGGCCTCACTATGGGCCTGAGCTTCACAAGGGCTGGGCTTGAAGCCACATGTATCCTCAAGAGGCAGTAGGGCTTGAGTTGAGAAAAATTATTAGGCTCATGATATATACACTTCCTTTTTATATAAGTACACCTCTTTATTTTTTTTAAAAAAATTATAAAATATTATAGTTTTTTTTAAAAAAAATCCTAATTTTATATCTTCAACTTTCAATTTGCTATTTTCTTCTTCTATTTCACACACATTTTTTTCTCTCTTTCAATTTTCACATGCTATCAAAATAAGTGGGGTGAGAAAAGTAAAGAGGTACATGTAAAAATTAAAAAAAATGAGAAAAGAAGAGTGAAAAAAAGTATTAAATTAAATGTTGTAGATGTAAAATTAAAAATTAAAAATTAATAATATTTTAGAAATTTAATTATTTTTTTAAAAAGAGGTGTACATTGTACTTATAAAAAAAAGGAGGTATATATATCATGAACCAAATTATTATAGGTCGCGAAGCTCTTCTTCAACTTTACCTTAATGTGTAAACACTTAAATTTGATATTATTGATTAAGTTAAAATAATTATAAGTCTTGACTAGTTAAATTCATGCATTAAGTGGTAATTAGATGCATAATTTGATATAAAAAAAATTTAAGATGCATTTGTTGTGTAAATATTTTTACAAAAAAAACCTTTAAATCAATAATAATTATAATATTATGAACGAAATTAATATATGATATAGTGAAATAGAGATTATGACAAATAACAAAAATATGATAAAATTATTGAATTTTGTAATAATTGATTTGGTATGTTTGGTGAATTGTGCTGAAAAATTACAGTGACCTAAAAGTTAAATTTACTATGACATGGATAAAAGAATGCCAAATATATCATTAAAAATGGGAGCGATCAATATATTTTTTTAATTAATTATTACATTATTTAATAATTTTATATTAAACGTATTCAATTATTAAATTATAACTTTATATTATGTTTATATTAAAATTTATTAAAATTGAATAATAATTAAAAAATAATCAAATTATTTAATTTTAGTATATTTTAAAATGTATATACTATATCATTTTTTATTTATATAAATGAGATATTAAATTAATAAAAAAATTTATTTATATAATATAGGAATAAGTAACTTTTAATCTAATGGTGATTTTTTGAAAAATAATCATTTAGTATAAACTTATTTAACTTTGTGATAATTGATAAAAGTTATATTAATTTAATTAATTTTTATTTGATTGGTTGCGGAAAAATCTTTATACATGCATGAAAAATAAACTCAATTAAAAATAGGTATTTATTGATAAAACGTGGAACATCTGCTACAACTTTATTTTTGGTAGATATAACTCATTTTATTAGTTCTCTTTTTTTTTTTTTTTTGAAAATTTCTACAATATAACCGGTTCATTTTCTAAAATAAATATATCATTTTCTCCTTACAAGAAAATGTTGTTTCCATTGATTTAGTTTGTAATAATTTTTCTTAATGCAAATTATCCATGAAGAAATGAACTTGCTAGTAAATTAATAATTTTGAGAATCAAATTGTATGTGAAATATTTTTAGAACCAGAGTAATATAAAACAAATATTTCAAAAATCAAATTATATTTTTCTTACTTGTGTTGATGTTCAACAGGAAGAATGATTGAGAAAGAGATTAAAGTAAGCTCAAAGAGATGAGAACACAAAATGAGAAAGAAAAAAAATTTCTATTTTTCTTAAGATGATTGAGTTAAATTTTTTTTGGTGTACAATTGATGGTTAGATTAGTTAGTCAGTCTTTCCTCCATTTATATATAAATCAAAGAGTAGCTCATTTGTAACTTCTCGTTCCAATTATTAGTGCAAGTTCTGAAGTCTCTTAAATCTCCATAGCTTCCTCTATAGTTTGAACTCTGCCATGTTTCTCAACTGAAAGCATGATTACTATTTGTTTTTGGCTCCTCTATATTCCTTTTTTATTTATTTTTTATTTCATCCCTAGTAGGGAAATGCCTGGGCTAACACAAGATACACAAAAATTCTGGTGCCTTAAGCTTGAAACTGTCACACAATAGAGAATATGTGACTATACTAGTTTCCAAATTACTTGCATCAAATTATCAAACAACATGCATAAGGTTCAATACTAGGGTGGGTATATGGGTTCAAGTCTGTAGGTCGGGCCGTGAAACTCATAACCCACATAGTTAACGAGTCTATATTTTAAAAATTTGTATCATTATCAAAGAAATCAAGCTCGATTTGCAAAGTCTGTAGATTTTGTGAACTTAATCTGTGAATCTTGCAAGTCAACTTGTTTAAGAGAATTAATTTTTTTTCTTAGCTTTATCTAGATTTTTATCTAGATTTTCTTTTTGGTAATCTTCCTATTTTATTTCTAGTGCCACTTAAAAATGTCAAAAGACAAATTTTCTATATTCATCAGCCTCAATAGCCATTTCTTCAATGCTCCTGTCTTTCCTTTCTTTATCTATCGCAAGTGATCCATGCAACTCCTTCTCCTTTTCATTTATCTGCATCACCCAATAACAAATACCATAACAAAGTCACACTTTTAATCTAGATGCATAAAGCAGATCAATTATTTAAAAAAGTAAAATAAAACCTTCGCATCTTACGTCATCATAAATGTGATCATTGTTCTCATCATCACCACTTTTACAGGGAAGGATATGGATATGAACATGAGGCACTGTTTGCCCTGCTTGAGGTCCATCCTATGGTTCATAAAGATGATTTGGTTAGGTTCAAAATTATAGAAGCATAGCGTGCAGTTGGTGTCTGTTTAGCCTTAGAAATTACATTAAAGGCATGTGACTAATTGACTACAGAATAATACTTGATAGAAACTAAGAAACAAATGGTTAAAGTCTTCTTTAATTGTCTTACTTGGATACCAAATCTAAGTGATGATGCTTTATGGAAGCTCTCTAGCTGTCTACCAAGTTTCTTAGCTATGCTCCATAAATCTATAGTCTCATCATCAGTGAGATCAGCAACGCGCTTGACTTCGCGTTTTGGACAGACAAGCACATGTAGATACTGTTAATAGCCTGTTTGCTTTTACGTTTGAAAACTTGGACGTGATTTTGAGAAGCAACTATTAGTTGCTTTTGCTGCGTTATAACTACAAAATAAGGGAAAACGTGGATCCCAAACGTATTACCAAACACGCACTAAGTTAACCAACTTCAGCTTCAAATGGCTAGCTATGCAAAAATAATTGAGCGTAATTCTTAAGAATCTTAAGCAAGCAACTGTGTGACACCAACATTAAATCAAGTGTGGCAGTTCTTTTGCCCTCTTCATATGAATAATGTGGTCTGTGGATATATGAAGGCCATGTCATATTGATTCTCTAATGAAACTAGTTTAACAACTGCATTTTCACTTATATCGAATGTTGCTATATCTGTAATTAACATATCACAAGGATATTAAAATTTGTCAGTAGTATCCATTATAATTATATAATGGTGTTACATATGCTGATATGTAGACTCATGAAGATGATCCTACATATGCAGTGCCTGTTTTTAGGAGGTTTAGCAATGCCTCGACTTGAATTTTACCCAATTATGAGAATGGATTATCGAACACAGCAAGTATTCTTAATATGATATTAAAAAGGTTATGACCTGCAAATAGAAAAGAGAAGTCAATTAGCAAGTAACATTTTTCAAAGTAGAAATGACTCAAAAGTATTGCTACATATAGAGAATTTTTACATAATTTTTTAATCATTAGTTTTATCTCAAATTAATGCAGGGCTGATTTGATACATTTTTTCATAACTCTATATTAGTTGTTGCTCTTTGTTTTTTGTTGCATATCTAACTTCCTGTTGGATTGGAGAAATTGTCTTTTATTGTTTGTAAAAATGGTTACATAATTGCCACTTCATTTTTACTTTATTTCATGGTTTTTAAAGATTTACTGTTTTCATTGTTTCTTTTAATAATCATATAAAACATGAAAATAAATGAAAATAAAGTTGAAATTTTATAATTATTTGTGAAAGAAGAAATGAAAGCTAATAAAAACATTGTCTCAAACTAAACAAGCCTAACCCTATATATGTATACTGATAGGAACTGAGGGTTAGGGGAATTATGTGTAGAAAACAACTGCTTTAGAAATCAGTTCTGTATTAGAAACTCCAAGAAGACAGTTATGTGTAGAAAATAACTTTTGGTAATTATGTATTAGGAATATATATCTGATAGTTAGGTGTAATTAGGGAGATTTAGACTTTTGTCTTTGGGACAATAAGTATTTTGCTGTACTATGTGTGATTTCAGTGTTTAATATTATCTTTTATTACTTTTTCATTAGGTGTTATATCACATGCACTAAATTGAGTCAAAACCTTCTTTTGTTAGGTTCACAACAGTGCCAACAAATTGTTAAAATCTAAAAAAGAAAATGGAAAAGACAAAAAATTATGCCACTTCGAATATTGAAGATAATAAAGTATGATCGCAAGAGAAGTGAAAACCTAAGAGATAAAGGAGCAGCATACCTGGCACAGCAGGACGCAGGTTGACAAAGGCAAAAGAAAGATTAGTTGTGTGGAACACTGAACTATTGTGTATCTTGTGAGGCCCAAAATCATAGTATTCAACAGCCATCTAACAAAATCTTCATTCTCAATATGCATAAAGAAAATAACAAGGATAATATTTTTGATGATTTTAGTAAGTTGTCTATGAGCAACAGAAGGTAGCAGATTCTATACAATTTGCATTTTGCTTTGAACTTTATAAGTGTAGAAAATCTTTGAGCTTGTTTTCTCCGTCATTTTTTTAAATTTATTCTTACTTACTCCTCTAGTCTTCGCAAAAATGTTTAAAATGTGAATGATTTATCATTAATTATAAGAGTAGTTGATTAAGTCAACATTCAATGATTGTTAAATATATGACAGCTAGCCTCGCAATAAAATAGTTAAATAGAGAGACCTTACTCTTTTTGAAGACATTTTGGCCCGGCCCTGTATTGCGATTTGATGCTGACTCTTAATCTGGGGAGTGGGGACAGATTAGGTTGTTTCAATCTTCCCATAAAACTAAACCAGGAAAATTCTGACAGTAGTAAGTAGTAACAAGGGCCATTGTTGAGCGTGTTAGTAGTCGACTCCAAAGGTTGCACTATGAGGGGTTGTTCCATGTCAGCATTCACTAGTTTCTCTTGGGTCTCAATTCTTGGGGTGCAACTTATATATGTGTTGAGTAACTTCATTTAATGTCAATTGATTTTAAGATGAAATTTAACATGGTATGATAGTTTATAATCTCACATTTGCCTCAATTCTTGGAGTGCAGCTTATATATTTGTTGGGTAACTGCATTTGATGCCAATTGATTTTAAGAAGAAATCTAACCGTTTCAACCTTCAATTATCCAAACAGTTAATTAACTTGTATTCTTCTCTCTCTCTCTCTCTCTCTTTACTTTAATGTTATTTTAATATTTTGTAACATTTTTAATGAAGTGACAATATTTCATTGGATGTTTCCAACACCTCATATTTGAGGTTGTGTCCACAGAAGTCTTGCTTTGCATTTTCAAACTACTTGAACAACTATTTAAAGTGTGTGTATATATCTTGAGAAGTAATCCCAAATTCATACAGACTACCATAATTATATTAAAACTTATGATAAGAATGATTTATAACTCGCTAATACTATAAAAAAAAATTATACTCAGTGCATAATCAGTATTTTAGTCTAATTTTTATTTTATATAATAAAAATTATATAAGTAAAAAACATATTATAATTAAAATTTATGATAAATAAATATTCTTATCATATAAAGGGGAAACTTCAACCAGACAGTATTTTCTTGAGAACTCCTGAATCTGACACAAGATACAATATAAATGCTTGTTATGAAACACAAAATCATCAAATTCTGTTCCCTTATTATTTTCTACATTTTCTTATGATAATCTTCCTATTTTATTTCCAGTGCCACTTAAAAATGTCAGAAGAGAAATTTTCTGTATTCATCAGCCTCAATAGCCATTACTTCAATGCTCCTGTCTTTCCTTTCATTATCCACTGCAAGTGCTTGATGCAACTCCTTCTCCTTTTCATTTATCTGCACCATCCAATAAAGAACAAATACCATAACAAAGTTACAAATTGAATCTAGCTGCATAAAACAAACCAATTGTTTGAAAAAGTAAAATAAAATCTTCCCGTCTTACATCATCATAAATGTCATCATTGTTTTCATAATCACCACTTTTCCGGGGAAGGATATGGATATGAACATGAGGCACTGTTTGCCCTGCTTGAGGTCCATCCTATGTTTATTAAAGATGATTTGGTTAGGAGTTATAGAAGCATATCATGCAGGTGGTGTATGTTTAGTCTTAAACAATTACATTAAAAGAATAATACTTGGTAGAAACCAAAAAGACACATTGTTAAAGTCTTCTTCAATTGTCTTACTTGGATACAAAATGTAAGTGATGATGCCTTATGGAAGCTCTCTAGCTGTCTACCAAGTTTCTTAGCTATGCGCCATAAATCTATAGTCTCAACATCAGTTAGATCAGCAACGCGCTTGACTTTGCGTTTTGGACAGACAAGCACATGTAGATACTCTTAAGTTAACCAAGTTCAGCTTCAAATGGCTAGCTATGCAAAAATAATTGAGCCTAATTCTTAAAACTCTTAAGAAAGCAACTATGAGCCTAATTATTAAGACTCTTAAGCAAGCAACTGTGGATATATGAAGGCCATGTCATATTGATTCTCTAATCAAAAAAGTTAGTTTTACAACTACATTTTCACTTATATCAAATATTGGTGCTATATCAGTAATTAACATATCACAAGGATCTTTAAATTTGTCGATAGTAACCATTGTAATTATAAAATGAAGCTACATATGCTGATATGTAGACTCATGAAGATGATCCTACATATGCAATGCCTTTTTTTTAGCTGTTTTAGCAATGCCTCGATTTGAATTTTACCCAATTATGAAAATGGATTATTGAACACAGCATGTATTCTTAAGATGATATTAAAAAGGATATGACCTGCAAATGGAAAACAGAAGTCAATTAGCAAATTACATTTTTGTAAGTAGAAATGATTCAAAATGTAATACTACATAGAGAATTTTTACATAACTTTTGAATCATTAGTTTTATCTCAAATTTATGCAGGGCTGACTTGATATTCTTTTTCATAACTCTGTATGTTAGTTTTTGCTCATTGCTTCTTGTTGCATATCTAACTTAGTGTCGGATTGGAGATATCGTCTTTTCTTGCTTGTAAAGATGATTACACAATTGCCACATCATTTTTACTTTATTTCATGGTTTTTAAAGATTCACTGTTTTCATTGTCTCTTATAATAACCATAAAAAACAAGAAACAAAATGAAAGTAAAGTTGAAGTTTTATAATTATTTGCAAAAAGAGGAAATGAGTTGAAAGCTAGTAAAAACATTGTCTCAAACTAAACAAGCCTGAACCACTAGGGTTGACCCAGTAGTGGGGGATTGGGATAGTATGCACATAGTTCTAGGTTCAAACCTTTGTAATTCTTATGGGTAAAAAAAAATAACTAAACAGCCTAACATTTCTTCCCAGTATATGCATACCGATAGGAACTGAGAGTTGGGGGCAATTATGTGTAGAAAGTAACTACTTTAGAAATCAGTTCCATATTAGAAACTCCAAGATGACAGTTATGTGTAAAAAATCACTGTTAGTAGTTAGTTTTGTATCAGAAACTGCCCGATGACAATTATTTGTAGAAAATAACTGTTGGTAGTTATGTATTAGAAATATATATCTGATAATAGGATGTGTAAATTAGAGGTGTGTGAAGTTATTTTCAGTTTGCGAGTACAGAATACTTTGTGATTTCAGTGTATAATATTATCTTTTATTACTTTTTATCAATAGGTGTTCTATCACACACAATTGATTCAAAACCTTCTTTTGTTAGTTTCACAACAGTAACTGAATTTATCTCGAGAAGAAAATGGAAAGGGAGAAAAAAAAGATTATGCCACTTTGAATATTGAATAAAACATGATCATATGAGAAGTGATGCATAGAGATAAGGGAGCAGAATACCTTGCACAGCAGGACGCAGGTTTACAAAGGCAAAAGAAATATCAGTTGTATGGAACACTGAACTATGGTGGATCTTGTGAGGCCCAAAATCATAGTATTCAACAGCCATCTAACAAAATCGTTATTCTCAATATGCATAAAGAAAATAACACGGATAATATTTTTGATGATTTTGAGTAGTTGTATTTGTATATTTACCTTAATGGAGTGGGCAAGGGACTGAGGGAGAAAATGATGCACTTGATGAATGTATTAGAAATATGCAGTAACTAGGAGCAATAGAAGGTAGCAGATTCCATACAATTTGCATTTTGCTTTGAATTTATAAGTGTAGAAAATCTATGTGCTTATTTTCTCCGTTATTTTTTATTTTTTATTTTTAAGTTTGTTGTTACTTACTCCTCTAATCTTTGCAAAAATATATAAAAATGTGTGAATGATTTATGATTAACTATATGAGTAGTTGATTAAGTCAACATTTAATGATTGTTAACTGTATGACAGCTAGTCTCGCAATAAAATAGTTAAATAGAGAAACCTTACTCTTTTTGAAAAGAAGCCACTTGACATTTTATTTAGTCATTTACAGTAAGAACACTCGGGTAAACATTTATGTAACTATGTGTTGCAAATTGAAGGATTAAACGTAGGTTTGAAATTAGTTTTACAACTAAAATTAATTCGAATTTAAATCGGTATATAAATTGGTTCTAAGCAACTGGTTTAGCTTCAATACTCATAGATGTTGACTGTTGACCATAAATTATAAAATAGTCTCAAAACTCAAACGAGACTAGAATTATCTATAACTGGACAAAGTGGTTGAGAAAGAAGTAGGTTAATTAAATGATTTGTACACAGAATGAGGAAGCATTTCTTTGCTATGTGCAGAAAAAAGTTGATCAGGAATGTAGAAGGAAAAAAATATAATTATGAAAAGTTTGATTATTATTGACATTTATTTTTTCTAATTACATGGTATTTGACGTTTTTGTTATATATAATAGTTAATGGTTCCAGTAGTATAACTTATAGAAAGGTTCAACTTAAAGTTATGCTTGTTTCCCTTGAGAGAGAGCAAGTAATCTTCTCCTTTCCCTTAAACTTTTATCCAATACCAGGAAACGAGTAAAGCAATAACGAGAAAAGCTGAGGCTAAAGTAAAAAAAGAGACCCAAGTGCTGTTACTTTGAGTTCAACCAAATTTTCATTGTTCCTTGAAACTTCAGTACAATGCTACATGTAACCAAAAATAATAAGCAGTTCCCCTGAAGACTAGAATTTGTGACTTGTATGGTCAAGTGCAACTCAAAAGTTCTAAAATCTAAATTAGCGGAATAAACTTTTTCTGTGGCTACAAGGAAGCGCATTAAAATTGTCTACACTCAAAAAATCTGGTCATGATGCAGACAGAATTCACTTTTTACTCCTAGCAAAAATGTTACAAGAGAAGTTTTTTGTATTCATCAGCCTCTTGACTCATCTCTTCAAGGCTTCTGTCTTTCCTCTCCTTGTCCAAGTCAAGCTTTTGTTTCAATTCCTTCTCCTTCTCATCAATCTGAACCAATGACAAACAGAAGATAAAGACTGCATGTTAATATCAAATTCAAATGAAACAATATTAATATCAACAGCACAGCCATGAGAAAAACTTCATCTTACTGCATCATATATCTCATCATTCTTCTCAAAATCACCACTTTTCCGAGGAAGAACATGAATGTGAACATGAGGTACCGTCTGTCCTGCTTGGGGTCCATCCTAAGGTACAAGAAAGATAACTCGGTTAATTTTGTGAGACACAGTAGCCTATCATGCAGACAGCAGTCTGTGCTCAGTAGAAGTAGGGAAAAATTTTAAGAACATAACTTAGATATAGTTCTCCAATCAAAATTAACACCTCATTTGGGTAACCATTGTTTTTATCTTGCTAAGTATTGTTTTTATCTTGGTAAGTAAAATTGGCAGTAGTTAGTGAGATAAAATTTAATTGGGAAACAGCACCAACACTACCTAAGGTTCAGTGTGTTAGTTTTGTACAATTTTTGGGTACTAAACACTGGCTAAAAAAAATGAATTCCCCGTTAGTATTTGATCATCTCTTCAACAGAGAAATTGCCTAACATCAAATAATTGAGATTACAGATACATTCACATTTCAGCTAGAGCAAAGTAATTACAAAATATTAGACAAGTTGTAACTACGAAACCATTGTCCAGAGAAAAAGTATGATATATCAATAAAGCTCATCATGTTGTTTCTCACATGCTTATTAACTTGGCAAACAAGAACCAGGTAGAAAATAATTGTTAAAACAATTATATCTACCATGAATCTTCATAGAAAAGAACTGAAACAATAATTAAACAGTCGTAAATTTCAGACAAATATTGGACAATAACTTCTTAAACATCTCATATTATCATATTTTTAACTACTACTAATACAGTGGTAACAAATCAAAGTGTCATCTTGATCACATAATGGAATGTAGACATAAGGTAGAGAACCAAAAGGAAATATGAACAGGAAAAACAACACAAACAAAAAAAGTCAGCATCCACCTCATTTGGGTAACCATTGTTTTTATCTTGCTAAGTATTGTTTTTATCTTGGTAAGTAAAATTGGCAGTAGTTAGTGAGATAAAATTTAATTGGGAAACAGCACCAACACTACCTAAGGTTCAGTGTGTTAGTTTTGTACAATTTTTGGGTACTAAACACTGGCTAAAAAAAATGAATTCCCCGTTAGTATTTGATCATCTCTTCAACAGAGAAATTGCCTAACATCAAATAATTGAGATTACAGATACATTCACATTTCAGCTAGAGCAAAGTAATTACAAAATATTAGACAAGTTGTAACTACGAAACCATTGTCCAGAGAAAAAGTATGATATATCAATAAAGCTCATCATGTTGTTTCTCACATGCTTATTAACTTGGAAAACAAGAACCAGGTAGAAAATAATTGTTAAAACAATTATATCTACCATGAATCTTCATAGAAAAGAACTGAAACAATAATTAAACAGTCGTAAATTTCAGACAAATATTGGACAATAACTTCTTAAACATCTCATATTATCATATTTTTAACTACTACTAATACAGTGGTAACAAATCAAAGTGTCATCTTGATCACATAATGGAATGTAGACATAAGGTAGAGAACCAAAAGGAAATATGAACAGGAAAAACAACACAAACAAAAAAAGTCAGCATCCATCTCATTTTTAATTTGGCCAAATATAAAAGGTGAGTGTGTAACCAAAGTCATGATTGCAAGACAAAGAGCACAACTAGAATTGAACAACAAATTATCTTCCAGAAATAAAATGTGTTAAAGTAGAAAGTAAACTCAAATGTAAAAGAAGAAAGAATCTAATCCAAAGTAGTTAGTAAGAGAAATGACTAAATGAGCTGAGCATGCTCCACAACAGTCTTACTTGGATTGCAAAAGTAAGTGACGAAGCCTTATGGTAGATCTCAAGCTGCCTGCCAACTTTTTGTGCAGCGAGCCATAAATCAGAAGTCTCATCAGCAGTGAGATCACCGAAACGTTTAACTTCGCGCTTTGGACAGATGAGCACATGTAAAAACTGTTAAGGCAGACATATACATAGCCTTGTGCAATCAAGCTTACAACTTCATATTATGCAGAATAAAAAAATCTTGCATTGAAAACTCAACGCTCTAGTGATCAACTACAAAACAAATATAAATACCCGGTCTAGTTGTACTTTCAACACTTCCAAACCAACAAATGCACGACAAAATGAATTCCCTAAGCCTATATGGTGTATCAAATAATTAACAACATGGATAATCTATCAACTGTTGAATGCATTCTAGTGACCATGATGAAGCCATAAATCAAATTTGACACTGATAATATAAACAAACCCTATAAGCAAACTCACTAAGATGTCCCTTGCAGTCAAAGACTGGAAGCCCCAAAAATATTGTGCTGGATTACATGGTCTTTGCGCTTGTTACTAAATTTCAACCAAAACAGCGACACACTATGAAATACACCCAATTAAAAGTTTCATCCAGTCATGAACTACAGATAAATTACATCGACACTCTCAGGGATTTTGACAAATTCCCTCCAATACCTCCTCTCCCTTTTCGCCTCATACATTAATCTCCCTTAATTATTTGAAATACATTACACTGACACCCTATGTATATTACAGAAAACCCCTGTTACCAATGAAACACATTATTGATTACAGCGTGTAAAGGGGTTACTGTAAACATTAAAAATAAAAAAGAGGTCATATGTGCAATCTCAAAAAACCTCAGAGGTTTCAATGTAATTTTCTCATAAATAAATAAAACATCAACCATCCCACCCCAGCACTGTGTTATTGAACCCCGTGTAAAGGATATGACCTGCAAATGGACCAAAAACAAGCAAATTATCAACATGGGTGTCTTTTAATCTCAAAAAAGACAGACTTGGTAAACAACGCAGTCAAAAGGCAATTTTTTTTTTGTTACTGTTTTCTGAATAAATTAATTAAAAACAAAAGGGCAATGTAAAAAGAGCAGAATAACGGGTATTTGAAGAATTAGCCGTGATGAAGGGCACTGTTATTTGTTACCAGGGAGAAGAGGACGCAGATTGACCATGGCGTAAGAGAAATGAGTGGTGTAGAACACTTCACTGGGTTTTATCTTGTAAGGCCCAAAAGTGTAGTCTTCTGCAGCCATCTGCGTGAAGAGAAGGAGAGTGTTTAGAGACGGAAAATGGGAATTGGAAGAGGAAAAGAGATGATCGGTGTTCACCTTAATGATGGAGGACGTGATGGGTCGGATTCGCAGCGGTGATGTTGAAGAACGTGGAATCTTCTTGACAATGCACGGCAGAAACACTGTTTGCATCTTCAAACTAATTAACGTTTGTGTATGTCTTAAAATCAAATCACGTATTCGTAGAGATTTACCATAATTATTTAGCTTAATTTTTTATTTTATATAAAAATATAATAATTTAATTTAAAAATAAAAATGAGGATGAACAATTAAAAGAGATAGAAAGTTAAGAAAAATATCTTTAAAATGTTATTGTTGATAATTTTTAAAATAATATTAAATTCGTTCAAAAAAATGATATGATATATATTTTTTCATCAGTAAATGAAAAAGATGTATTATTAAGGACAAGAAGTTATGAAGAAATTTTAAAAAAGAGTAAAAACTAAAAACACTTGTTAGAGAATGGGATCTAATACAATTTATTTCGAAACAACTATTCTAATTTAATATACATGATTACATGATAGGTTTGATTCAGGATAAAACAATTTTTTTTTCTTTTTTTTTTTTGTATAAGGAAAAAAAATAAAGAAGAAAAAAAGGCTAAGCATATTACACCACTGCGACCTCTTTGCCATATAATTCAAGCTCAAAAGTTAGAGTGAAGTTCCAAATGATCTATGTAGTCTTAGTATTTGCCCCCCATTTGGTGATGGTGTCTACAAGGGCATTGAGATCCCTTGGAATCATAGTTCAAGAGGCCTTCTAATTTCTGTTAATAAGATCACAAATGTTATCAATGATATTAGCATGAGAATGCTTTGATCTGATGGTATCATTAGCTTCTTAGGTCGCCCTTGAAGTAAGTTTCTATAATGATATCCTTCAAATTAGGATTCCAACACAGTTGGAGATCATGGTGCCAAGCTAGCAGTTTGGCCTACAAAGGGTCACCACCCTTCCTTGATTGAGCAAAGCTTGAGATTCATCTCCCTACATCATCCCTGATCACACATTCAAATTCCATGAATTCTTTTTTTAGACTTTTTTTTTATAAAAAAAATCTTTGATGTTTTATATTTTTTTTCCCTAAATTTTTTTTTTATGTTTTATTGATTCTAAATAATATCTTTTTTTCACATACAATCCTATTTGACAATTAATTTATTTATTTTTATATAATTACTCTTTTTACATATTTCAAAATAATAATGATAAGTAAACTCGTATTTATGGATAATGTATGAATCTATATCTCAAGTTTGATGAGAAATACATGGTTTAAGTGTATACTAATATAGGTAATATCCAATTTATTAAATTGGATACGAGGATTAGAACGAGTATACACATATTCGTTTGTAATTGTAACCACTTTTAATCTTTAGAAACTTAATTTTTTTTAAATTTTCTTGATATTTATGCAATTCTTACGCTATTTTTAAATTTATGTTAAATTAAATTTAATCAATGTAATTTTATAATTACTACTATATGTTAAAATTCTTATTTTTCAATATTTATTTTTTTAAAAAAATTAATTTTTAAGTAACTATAGAATTGATACAAATATATTTTATACTCGACAGAAATGGAGATGAAAATACAAATTTCATACCTATCAAGTATGGAGATGATGATGTGTATAAAGTATGAAAACAAAGACACAGATAAAAATAAAGACGAAGACGAAAATAGTGAAATTCGTACCATCCTACCCTATTTCATCCTTATTTCAAAATATTAAATAAAAATATTTTACACTTAACATAATATCATTAAATATTTATTAGAGGATGTACAAATTCTTGTTAATTTAAATACATTTTTATAATTTAATTTAGAAAACAAATTGATTTTGTAACAGAATAAAAAAATTCTCTCCAAGGTTCACTTTGCCGACAACTTTTTTTTTTCTTTTTTTATCTTTCCATCTCAATTTTTTTTAATAAATTATTTTTAGTTAAACCTTTTTTAATCAGTCGTATCTTTTTAAATGATAAGACTTGAATTAGACACTTTATTTAAAAAAATCGACATCAGTTTCTCTTCGACGAACAATTTTTTGGTTTTCCATCCCCATTTTTTTTATAAAACACAAATTTTATTTAAAAAAAATATGGAGGTCGTGAGATACAAAAAAAAAAAAAGAATTTGTAGATATGATGGGCCAAACAAAATGACTAGACAAAAAGCCCAATTCAAAAACAAACTCTCTCTCTCTATCCACATTCGTTATCTAGTGAGTGAGGCAGTTCTGGTGTTGCTCCACACACACAACAATGGCGTCCATTGCGGTTATGGCTACCACCACCGACACCAGCAGGTGGTCCATGGCTTCACTGCGTTCTGCTTTGCCCTCTCCCTCTTCCGTTTCCTCTTCATTGCGCTTCCCTTCCTCTTCACCTTCATCTTCTTCTTCAACCAAGCTACGAATTTCCAGAACCAAACCCAAATCCCTTCTCACCTCTTTCACTGGACTTGCCCCTCTTAACCCTCTCTTCCTCTCCGCTCCTTCTTCAGGTACTCTCTAACTGCGTTCCTGTAACTCTTTATCAAATCAAATGCGTTAGGCCTTGTTTGTTTTAGTTTTTCTGTGAAAAAAATACTTTTTTTAGGAGCAACTCTTATCTGCATTTTTTAGAAAGTTACTTTTTTAATTTTTTTTTTTTTTTAATTTCCGAGTTCTTCGTTACAAAAACCATAATAAATGTTGGAATTGGATATCCATAGGTTTATTCCGTTGTATAGCAGAATTCAGGGGATTAGTTAAATTGAGCCTTGTATACAGTTGAATTGAGTCCGTTGTGGAGGGCATTGTTTGTGAGAGAGGAGGGTTCTTCTAAGATATCATAAAATTATGCTTAGGATTCATTGATTACAATTATGAAAGGAGCTTTCGGGATATTGAAGTTGAAAATCTATTACTATTTGGATGTTTAAGCATTGGAATTTTAGTTAATGGTTGTTGATTTGTATGATTTAGGAATTTAGTTAATGTCCTCTGATTTTGTTTTATGTTTTTACAAATAATTGTACAAGAGTTTAATAGGCATGCACTATTAACTAATCACTTTGTGTTCGCTTTGTTTTTTATTTTCAAGGATTTATTTTCTTTGGAGATTTGATTTCAAAGGCAAAATATTTGTTTAATCATTTCGGGAAAAGCCCTAAAGCTGGTGCTAGGAAGGGGGGGGGGGGGGAGGTACAAACAAGTATGGTTTTCCTACTTGTTAGATCAAATGAAGAAATCATACTCTAACATTGCCTTTGAGGTTGTTGTGTGTGAGCTGTGAATGAAATCTGCTTCCCAATTGTATCCATTATACTTTGAAATATAGTAGTCCTGTTCCACTGACTTCACTTCGTGATTTCTTCTTCATGTTACAGAATATACCGGCTTTGATCACACTTTCACCATTGTTGACAATGGTGGTCGAGTCTATGCCATGAGACATGGGAAGCGAGTTCCCAAACTCAACAGGCCCCCTGATCAGCGCCGCGCTCTCATTCGGGGCCTTACAACTCAGCTCCTTAAATATGGTCGCATCAAGACCACCAGAGCAAGGGCCAGTGCAATTAGGAAGTATGTTGATAAAATGATCACTTTAGCAAAGGATGGTTCTCTTCATAAGAGGAGACAAGCCCTTGGGTTCATCTATGAGAAGCAGATTGTTCATGCTTTATTTGCAGAGGTTCCAGACCGTTATGGTGAAAGAAATGGGGGTTATACAAGAATTATAAGAACCCTGCCAAGACGTGGTGATAATGCCCCTATGGCGTACATTGAACTTGTGTAGTAATCACCTTTAATTTGGGTGTAATTATCGGTAATCTCATTGCAATGTTGAGCTTGGCCATGCATCCAGTGGTAACAATGATTCTATAGTTTTTCCTATATTAGTTGTGTTTGTATTATTATGCCTTTTTGACTAGTTTTCAGTTTGCATCTCTTTCTGTACTTATGGACAAACAACCATCTTTGATGTTAAGTGATCATTGCAGAAGGTCATAGATTCACTTATTTTTTAAGATAACGTATGTTTTAAGTGTGTTTGCATTTGTGTTATGTTTTTTTTTTATTCTAATTGTATTATGCTTTGGGACTCTTTCTGTAATTATGGATAAACAATCATCTTTTTTCTCAAGTGATCATCTGTAGAAGGTCATGCATTCACTTATTTTTTAGAGTACAAATGTTAGTGTGTTTCTGGTTAGTACCCGGTTTATCTTTTTTATTTCAAGTGCTCCTCTGAAGAAGGGCATATCCTGCTACATTTTTTGAAGGGTAAAATCCCTAGCAATCTGTGGTAACAAGAACAACATCCAATATAAAGCAGTATCATTTTCTTTGGAGAATTGATTTCAAAGGCAAGCTGTTTATAAGAATTGATTTCAAAGGCAAGCTATTATTTTCAAAGGCAAATCGGGAACGGCCCTAAAGCTGGAATTATACTCTATTAAAATTATAAGAATTATAAGTCTTTTTCGTAAGTTTGAATATATTCTACATCCTCTAAATGAAGTTCTCATAAGCGCGGTAGAAATGCAATTTGATAATTTATAAATGATAATTCAGTTTGAAGGGAATTAATATACATAGGAGGACTGTTACTGATATACTTTTTAAGGATATCCTTTTGAACATTCTCTCTTAAAAGTTTATTCGAAACTATAAAATCATTGGAGTTTATTAAATAAAGAGTGATTGTGATTATTGACGAATTTCAAATAATAATAAAAAATATATTAACAATAGAGTACACGAATGTGGTATTAGTATATCTAAAAATTAATTAAAGTAATAATTTTATTAAAAATTACTTTTCTTAATCTATTAGATCATAAACTAATTTGACTAATTTCACTTGAGGAGAATGAAAATGAACCCTTCATTACATAGATTGTCACAACGTGAGTGTAACATAGCTAACTACTATATCAACTCATCCCGCTAAAAAAATTTACATTTAAAATTTATAAATGTAATAATATTTAGTTTAATTTGAGTCCCTTTGTAGGATCTAAAAACATGTTTTTGTTAAAATATAAGGATTGAAAATTTATTCAATTTTTATAAGAAAAAAATTATTATCAAAATATTTTAAATTAATGACTTGACTAATTTAATCAATAATCAATTGTCCATTATCTTAAGTGAGCAACTGGTTCAAGTCTAATAACATTCATTTTTAGTAGTTGCACAATATTTTAAATTCAATTTTCTGGCCATCATTTTAAAAAGTCACAATGATATAAATTCTATGAAGCAAAATTTTATGTTAAATAATTTAAATTTTATTTAAGAAGTAATTTTTGAATTTTGATTTTTTTTCTTTTAATTTTCTTAAAGATTTAGTTTCTACAATTATCAAATATCATTAAATATTAGTGAGTTACTACAGTACCCTTATAAATTAAGATATTTTGGTACAACCAATTTTTTTTAAATCAATAAAAATGACTTAAAGTGTGAATTTTTTTTTCTTTTCAATTTCACTTTTTTATTTTTATTTTATTTTTTTTTACATTAAGTGATGTGTTATTGATAAAAAAATAATCTAAGTAATTAACTTACTATTTTTTCGTATTAAATATTAATTAAAGTGTTTTAAATGATTTTGTAGAAATTAAAATAACTTAAAAATAATTATAATAAAATTCTATTTACTAAAGTAGAGAAAGATTTTGTAAATTTTTTATCCTAAATTGTCATGACTCATAATATATTAAAAAAAATCCTTAATAAATTCAAACGTGATATATATATATATATATATATATATATATATATATGTATATATATATATTAAGAATTTTAAGAAAATATATATTTAAATAAAAAGGATAAACATCCTAAAAATCAAATTACTCTAAAATATTAAATTTTCACATATTTAAAAAAAATAATTTAAAAATCTTTTAAATATATAAGGATAAGGAAGAATTTTTCTAAATATTAATATATTAAATAAATTTTCAACTTACTATTATGAGAGGTCAATATCTAGTAAATTGACCTGCCAACATTTTCAACTTATTTTATGATTCATGAGGAATTATATTTTTTTTACCAAGATATCTTCGGTGGATATTATGAATTTTTTTTGTTGAACATTTTTATCTTCAATTTTTAATAAATAGTAAATTGTATAGACACCAAGGTGATTTAAATATTAGGAAAGTAACTAGAAAGGCAAGTAACGTAGGTAGATTTAGATAACTAGATAAGGTTGTCGTTGATATCTCCCAACTTGTCCCATTGGCCATTGTCCATGCGTCATTTGCTGCCTTCACTTCTTGTCCTAAGCCCTCAACACAAACACAAGCATTCTTTCTCTTCCTATCTTCTCCCAACTTGAGATTGAGTAACAAGAGAAAGTTTGGAAAAGTTTTGAGGGTAGAAGACCACGATGCTGGGTGTGGCCACTCTTACTTTGGGTTCATCATCCACATTGGTGGCTCAGAACCATGCTCAACAACACACCACCACCACTCTTGCCTCAGCCACTGGAACCAGAAGGCACACTGTTCCTAACAGGACTCACTCCTTGCCCATGAGTTTGGTGTCTCCCACAAACCAAAATTGCACCTTTCTCTCTTCCTTCAGTGGACCAACAACACATGCGCGCCCCTTCACTACAGCTGTTGCTTCTGTGGATTCTGACCAGCTCAATTCATCTGATCCTCCCACCAAGGTCTCTTCCTCTCTTAAACTCCGACCCCACATTGAATTTGTGCTCAAGTTTAGTTATTTATTTATTTATTTATTTTGGTTTAATTACTAGTTTGTTCCTATATTTTCATTAACTTTACCTACTAGTCTTTATAGTTAAAAACGTTTATTTTAGTCTTTATACATACCAATTTTATTCGAATAAACACCAAATTGGTCCCTCAATTTGTAATGCGTTTGTCATATTAGTATCAGAAACTAGAAAATGTAAAATATGTCTTTGAAAGTGTGACTAGAATGTGTTTAGGGACTAAAATGTGACTAGAATAATAATATTGATACATATATTTTGGGACTAAAATGATAATAAGTAGTTAAATTCAAAGACTTATTTCACATTCTAGGGACTTATTTGACAATTTCTTAGTTTCAGGACCAATATGATATTGTATTCCAAATTTAGGGACCAAAGTGAGTGTTTACTCATTTTTGTTCCCTTTTAATCCATGTCGTCTATTTCTATAGGGACAGAGAGATAAAATTTATAAAACTATAAAGACTAAAAGGAAAAGAAAATATATAAGGATTAAAATGAGATATTTTTAATTATAGAGACTAAAAGATAAAGTTGATGAAAATATAGGGAACGAAAGGGTAATTAAATAATTTATTTTTTCAATTTGGTGTCAGTCCTATGTTGTTCTCTATTGAGTGGTGTTACTGTTATCCTTGTCATGAGAGAAAACGGTTGATGATGTAATTTTTTAATTGGGTTTTGATGGTAATTAGTTTATTTTTTGTTTGCTTTGTCTTTGCAGGATGAATCCAACAAGTATTATTTTGTTGTTGCAAATGCAAAGTTTATGTTGGATGAGGAAGAGCATTTCCAAGAGCAATTGTTTGAGAGGCTTCGTCTCTTTGGAGAGCGTAATAAAGAGCAGGATTTCTGGCTTGTCATTGAGCCTAAGTTCTTGGATAAGTTCCCTAACATTACCAAGAGATTAAAGAGACCTGCTGTTGCTCTTGTGTCAACCAATGGTACCTGGATCACGTAAGAACATTCTACAATTGCTTTAAACCCTGTGGGGAGTATACTTGAAAATGTGATGCTTCATTGATGCTTAGATTGGCTGTTATAAACTATGAAAGGAGGGAAATTCTTTCATGTCATATCCAAATTGTGCGTGTGGATGTATTCTTTCATTGTAAGCCATTCTATATAGAACCTCTAGACAAATCTCCACCCACCTATGGTTAACTGCCTAAGCTAAGCCTGTCTAAAGTAGATACCTTTTTATGTGCTTGCATCATGGTGATTCTTACTTCTCAAGCAAGAATTGATCATTTGCTTCTTTTTTAATTTGTCAATCTTGGAGCTGCCAATTGTTAAATGTGAATAAAGGGTTTCTGTTTCCCCCCTTTACTTTCAATGTTTAGGTTCTGCTGATAGGAGCTCCACCCTTTCAAATTATATATGAAACTATGATGTGAGAAAGTAGTGTATGCTGCAATAAAGTCATCAACATAGCATCATGCCAGCTTTTGATGTTTCAGCCACATTGTAACTATGTCCCTGTGTATGTTTTGGACTTTTGGCAGATTCATGAAGTTGAGACTGGACCGAGTTTTATCCGATAGTTTTGAAGCTGAGAGCCTAGAAGAAGCATTAGCTTTCAATCCTACTAATCTGGAGTTTGAGAAGCCTGAAAAATGGGTGGCACCGTATCCTAAATATGAATTTGGGTGGTGGGAACCCTTCTTGCCCCCTGTTCAGAAAGAGGTGAAGCCTTAAGATATTATTTATCCACACTGTTTCAGTGCTTGGTAAATCTTTTTCTCTAATGGTTTTTGCTCAAGTGTAACTGGATGGTAGTTGGAGTTGGCTAAATTTGCATTCAGTTTTGTAATTTTTGGAAGGTAGTATGTTTGTTAAAATTGATGTGTTGTCCTTAGGTTCTAAGTTCTAGGAATTGCATTTTATGCCTCCAAATGAGTTAAGTATAGATATTGTTTGAGATTGACGTAAGATGTCCTATGTTTCTAGAAATGTATGTGAAGGCCCGAAACTTATTACATCTTTTTGTCTTTTGAATAAACTGACTTCTATGGTAAAGAGGTTCTCAAATTTAGATTATTTAATTTAAGGCTTGTGTGTAAGGGCTTCAAAGAACTGTTCATCAAATGAACTTGCCTCAAATGTGCACTTTACACTTTATCCATTGACATCTAAAGGCTTACCTAAAAATTTCAGAGCCTTGTCTGCTAACTATCCAATGCCCTGAAAACACTGAACCTGAATCAGCCTAATCTAGCGGCTTAGTTGATTTACCCTGCTTTTATTTTGGAGCTTGTCCTCCTAATTACAGATACTTGCTGTCCATATTTTTCCTTCTTGCACTTTTTGTGGTTAACAAGGGTTTGATTATCATAGTGTATGGAAATCTGCTGGGGCATAATGTGGTTTGTAGGCATTTTTTTTTGGGGTTGGACATCGTCATCTTAAATGTTTGAATCTAAGAAACTATTGAGGGCAGTGATGCAATTGTGTGATGGAAGGGCTAATTACAACTTTTTTAGCAATTGCTTTTAGCCTCTGTCTTTGCCTAGAGATCCACAAATATCCAACTGCTGATTTTTTCTCCAGAACATCCAACTCCCATAGCTTAATTATGTCTCTTCATGTGTAACTGCACATACTGAATTGGCAAGTAGTAAAATAAACCCCATAATCCACTTTGATACAAATAGTACTAGACGAGAAAGCCAGCTAAGTGCAAGGATATTGGATTTCATGCATAGATGAGCAAAAAGTTTTATTTGAACTTGCACATTTACAAGTAAATCCATCCAGTGGTGTAGAAAGGAATGATCAGATCAGATAATGCTGAAAGAAAATGATCAGATATATGCTGAAAATTTCCGTAGTATAATGCAGTTATGCTTTAAGGGAAAGAAGAACCACTAGGTTTCTTTATAATTCATGGAAGTGGAACATGTTTTCTGTATTTCTTGAAGGTTGTACAATGTAAAATCGTCCCCTTAATTCATTTCTTCCACAAGTCTGTGTCATACATCAAGTAGTCATGGTTTTTTTTTTTTTTTTTTTCCTAGACATTGCTGGTCACCTTCCCCAACCTTAGACTAGATTCTGCTGATGGATCAGGCTTCTTTCTGCGAACCAATATTGGACCTATTTCTGCCGGCAAGAGGGGATGGAAAATTAAATTAAATAATATACCGAAAGCAACTACAATATGATAATTGATAATTTATATGAGATTATTTGGATAAACTTTTTCAGAAATACTTTAGAAGAGAAAAATGAAAAAAAAATGAAAAAAAGTTAAAATTAATTTATACATGAGTTAAAAATAAGGTTTTGGAAAAATTAATAGGAGAGTTTCTACAAGATAATTTATATATTAGTTAATTTTAACTTATGAAAAAAAAATCTTTTTTATTTTGCTCTTTATAAAGAAATTTACTCAAACAGACCATGGTTACGGAGTCTTGGGTATGTTTCATCAATAACCAACAACACTCAAATATGGAAAATGATTATTGCACATTAATTGTTGTGTATAATTTTTACAAAGGGTTAACCCTGCACAAGTTTTTGGTTAACAATGCATATAATGTGGTTAAAAGTATATAATCGAATCCTAATAATCAACAATCAAATGATATTTCCATCAAATCTATTGATATTTCTGTTAATTACATAAAACATGTTAACCACAAGTTTAAACACCATTAATCAATGTAAAAATGGTGTACAAAAATTGTTGTAAAGGCTAGATCAAAATTACTGAACATGATGGGCAAGACTTTGTAAGAATACTAGTTGCAACTACTAATACAACTATGTGGCAACGTTTTGTGCACATCTTGTTTACAACCTCGATGGAGAAGCTAAAGCACCATGATGCGCTCTAGTCCAGAATGCGCTCTTCCAAGTGTTGCGGTTTTCCGAAAACCTTTTTCACCAAATCTGCATATAGATTTTTCAAGTCAAACAGTGCTTTCTCAACAAGGATGTCAATAATGTCCCCATGCTTTTCATATACCGATGGCACTATCAGCAATATCACGAACACTACACCATTAGACCAAAGGAGAAAGCAAATTAGTACTAACTTGCACCTCAGAAGAACCATTTTATACACACGAATCTTTGCATGTGTGGGATGCTATAAAACATGGACACCCTGCTAGAATTCATGGTTCAAAAGAGAAAATAAAAAAAGAGAATCTGATATAGAAGGGAAATGTTATCTGATTGAATCAGTAAGTGTATTCACAGTATGATTTTGTGAGAGACTTTATATAGGCCAACTACTAATTACAAATTACATCTTTGTTAGTCCACACAATCTGGAATTTGTTCACAACACTTCTTACTTAGGATGGAGAATACAAGGGCATATCAAACTAAATCAAATATAATGAAATTGTCGGGAATTCACCGGCTGAAAAAGACATGAACAAATGTTTTAACTACCGCTCGAGGTAGAAGTTGAAATCATCAAAGCCAAAAAGCAAAAGCTTAACCACTAAGTACAGACTAAACCTCAAAGTTTAATTATGTGGCAAAAGTACAAACCAATGAAAATGCTTAATCACTATAAGGTAGAAGTAACAGGTTAACCATCAAGAGTAATAGCAAAAACAAAGTGCTTAACCACTCAAGATAGAAACAATAACATCTTAATGCTTAACCTAAAAACAATGCTTAGCCACTATGAATAAAGCTTAGGTCAAAGTAAAACTTAGACATTATTCAAAATGGCAGACCCTGCTCGAACACCGCACTTCACGAAAGAGAGTGAGCTAATTTTTTTTAATAGAAAAAGCAACTTGTATTGTATTGTATTATAAATAATATAAAATTGGAATCATTTTAAATTTGTAAAAGTTAACAACTTTATAAATCTTAATTCTCAATTTAGATTTTTATCATGTTGGTGTGTGTTCAATGTCCATTGTGTCAGGTATCCATGTTGGACTATTGGAGCATGTGCTTCATACGTAGAATGTCACTTTTATAACAAATAGCTGCATGAATTAGGCTATTGCAAATTGTTGATGTTTTGTAATTTGAATGTAGATAGCTGACCTATGTAGATTAGAGTTGCAGCAGTGAACCAACAGTCAAGAACTGAGACAGCTCCCAATGTGACTGTAACCTGCAGATAACTTTCTTGTCAGAGAAAACCAAATGAGACTGTGTCAAAATGAGTAAGCAAGCTTAGCAGAATGCTGAAAAGCACCATGAGAAATTTCTTCATATCTCGTCCGGAAGCTAGGACTCCAAATGCTATGAGTAGTTGGTTAAGTTTACGTGTCACTGAAATAGCAATATTGACAAGCAACCCTTTGGGTAAGATGAATGCTGATAATTCAGGTGGTGGTGGTCTGCATTAACAAGAAAATGACATCATTTCTTGGTGTAAAACAATAATCCAACTAGGTGTGTAGACAAACACATTCAATGAAAATAAAGTAATCAACACAAGAAAGTAGAGGGGGATACAGAAGAAAAAAATTTTGGGTAAGAAAAAAAACATTGGTGGTCAAGGAACTGCTTAAGAAATCAAAATATAAAAAGTTTTTCGGTAAAAAATATGTTTAAGTTACCCGAAAGAGTCTGTTACTACACTTTTCAATAAAAAAAAATAATTTTGATTCCTCAACCAATGTGATAAGTTTGACACAGGCATGAATTGAAACTATAGTGTCAATTAACAACATCACGAAGAACAAGGAAACTAGTAACTAACTCAAGTTGCTTCTTGCAACAAGCTTGGAAGTGATGCAAAACTGTTTTGGGGCTCGATTTGGTCTTTTGTAAAACAAGTATCAGGGTGCTTTCAACAATGCAATTTTATTTGTGTATGGTAGAAATGAAAATAAGGACAAGCGAGATGAAAAGATAATAAAAATTATTTAATTTAAACCTATTATTTCATTATCATATCTACCAAAGACAAGAAACAGCAAAAAAAAAAAAGACAAGAAAAAGCACCCTGGATGTAGTGATGAATCTAGATTTGGCATGGTACTCAAATTATAGATGAAATAGGGGGAATTGTGTCATAATAGATTGTTACTCGAAATTTGAATATGAATATATAACTTGATGGGATGTTACAAATGATTATAGAACTGCTTTATAAAAATCATTTACAAATAGCAAGTTAGATTAGCTGGATTTAAGTTTCAAATATTAGATTACCATACCATAAGAAAAATAAATAAAATTTAACAACTGATTCATAGAGTGCATTAAACTCACATCTTAATGAAGGATGTTAAATGGCTCCAGAGGAACAGCATTGCCAGTAGGAGTATGAGGGAATCACAAATGAAACTAATCAGGGTGTAATCCATCCTCTTAAAAAACATCCATATGAAAGTTACACCAGCAAGAATGCTTCCTGAGATCTTATTGTTCCTCCAGAGTATAATATCAGCAACTAAGCAGAATAAAACCAAGATTAACCATAGATTTTTACCATAACCTGAACAGTTAGTTTTTTCAGCATGTTCTGTGTAATAAGCAGATACTGTACTTTCTAATTCACACCCTGAGATTAAGTTAACTGCAGATTCAATGTAATTTTTGTCAAAACATGATTAGTCTAACTCAACCTTATAAAATCGGCTTATAAGATGAGGATTTATCCCTATTTATATACTTTATCATGATCATATTATTAGTTGATGTACAGTCTCTAACATACATCTATTACATCGAGAACTGAACATCTGGAATATAAAGTTTGCAAGACTAGACATGTGATCCAATAATGGGTGGTACAATAGACTTAACAAACAATTAGTAGGATAGATTTTGATGCTATTTTAGAATATAGGCGCGCTTTAACCTAATTCAATTTTACAAAACCGACTTTTAAAGTTATAATTGCTACCCAATTATATACTCAATTAGTCAATTGTAACCATACCACTGAATTGGTATGAGATCTTCAACATTTTGCGAGACCAAAGAAACTTACCAAGCATGTCATGCATGAAGGAATGTAAAAGAAACAGGAGAGCATACTCAATCCAGAGCCTAAGGTCACACGAAGAGGCCTTCTCCTGCCAAAGAAGCGGTTCTTGGCAGCGGAGAACACAAAGTAATTCTCAAAGTCAGTCTCAAATTCCGAGTCTTCATCGTCAAGTTCTTTGTTACTGAGAAAATCAGAGTCTGCAACATCCATGAATTCTGCTGGTAGAGGCATTGTTTACCCTCCTTCTATATATGTTATCCTTTCTATGTAGTTATGAATATAGTAAAACCTGTTAACAATGAGATTGCCAAAGAAAAACAATGGCTTAATGTTACAATTACAAATATGAACAAAGGAATAACGTTAAATCTAATGATGACAAATGCACAATAAGCATGTATGCATGCATGGATAATTTTGTTAGCATGAAGGTTAGAGAATTTGCATGTACGCACAAACATTCGAAGTCTATAAGATGAAATATATAGTTTCTTACTATCATGGATCAATAACCAGTGGAGAGTTTATGCTTTAAGAACTTTATACTTTTTGAGAATATATGGAATAGATTTAGAGAAAATTTTCTTTTCGACCTCTGCAACATTACAAATCTTAGGGAGCCTGTACAACGAAATCGACCCCTTAATATTCGCATGAAAGCAATCACGTGTTAAAATAACATGTCTTGCTTTTCCTTTCTTTTTTCTTTGGTTTTCAATTATCTTATTTTTTAAAGGTGTTATGCACCATAATTTGGAAAATTAACCCATTTCATTTATTCATACTTAATGGTACATTTTGATGAGAGGAAAGTAAGTAAAGAGAAAATATAGATAAGGGATTTTTTTAGTTGAATTAAAAATGAAAAAAAAAAAGAAGAGAGAGAGAGAAAGAGGAAGTTTCACTTTTAGAAATATTTTTTTTTCCTTTCTTTTCACCATCTTATTATGTCAAAACATTTCTTTATAATTTATTTGGTATACGTGAATACTTTGAGTTTATCTGTTGAGTAAAACTATGAAAGAAATTTCACAAAGTGCACGACATAAATTTGTTGGCTTAATAGTGCATTTTTTTTCTATAATTTTCTCATTTAACTATTTTATTTGTATATTTTATCACTGTATTTATATAATTTCACATTTTGTCGTCTAAATTACGTAATTTTACATATTTTATTCCGGCGTCAAATGTATGACGACAAACTTTAAATAGTGAACTGGTGTTTGTGAGAAAGTACATTTTTTAATATAGTAGTTTTGCACATTTGCCATTAAACTTGCATAATTTTAAAATTTTAATTACCACCCAACTTACGTAATTTAGCTCATTTTTATCAAGAAATATTTGCAAGTGCTAGAAGCACAATGATTAGTGTTATAAGTTCTTTTGCTTATTTTTGACATGGAAATATAGGAAAATAGTGGAACAATAATACACTATATAAAAAATATTTGCAAGTGCTAGAAGCACAATGATTAGTGATATAAGTTCTTTTGCTTATTTTCGGCATGGAAATATAGGAAAATAGTGGAACAATTATACATTATATGTTATTTATATATCTCTCTTTCTAGAACTACTAATCTAAAATAACACTTCATAATTTTTTAATTATTAATTAAGACATGAATTCCATGCTGAAGTTTTATGATTGTAAGTAAGGGTGACAGTGAATTGAACCAATTTAAAAATAGTTTAAAATTTGATTTGATAATTAATTATTTAAACTCGGTTCATGAATCAATGAGTTGAACTTGAGTTAAAGATTGAACTTGATAAATAAATAAGCTAAACTTGAATTTTATATAATTCAACTCATGTAGTTCATGAAGTCACTCAACATATAAATATATGATTTATATAATTAATTATTTTTTTATAATTTTAGCTTATTAAAATTTAAAAGAACTTTCAAAACTTATAGTTATAAGTTAATAATAATAATAAATTAAAAGAGTGCAAACTTTAGAATTTCATAGTTATGGATTGAATTTTCTAGTATTTTATGTATGGTGAAGTGGTTTTTAATTTATATAGATTTTATTTGTAATCATGTTTGTTTAGAGTTGTACCCTATAATCTTTCAAAACTAATAGAATATGTTATATTTTGTCTTTTAAAAAAATATTAACAATCATATGATTCAAGCAAACGAGCTGAATCGAGCAACTAGCAAGCTTGAATCAAGTCGAGTTCAAGCGGAAAAAAAGGTTCATACTAAACTCGAGTTGAACTGCAATTGAGCCAAATGTTATCGAGTTGAGACGAGCTGAACCTATAACATTGTACATTTTCTTAGTTATTGTGTTTTGTCAATAATTGTCGTAACCGGGATCACGACTGGATGACGCTAACATTTTATTTTTTAATGGAGCCGCCACCAATATTTTATTTCAAGGGAAAAACATTGGAAAACCCTTTAAAAGATAATCTTTAAAATTAAAGTTGAGTTCGGGAGTCGATTACGTGTAGGGAAGGTATTAGCACCCTACAACGCCCGTAAAAACAGTACCTTTAATTAATTGCGCAAAATTATATGAATTTATAAATATTTAATTTATTCCTCAAAAACGTATGTGACATATATTTTCTTTAATCTAAGATGCCCCTTTTTTTTATTTTTTTTATTAGAAAATTATAGGGATTTGGGTTAGCGAATGGCTAATCAATAAACCCTTCCAATAACATGAAAGATAGAATTGCTATTCAATCCATGTTATTGACTTTTATTTGTTGATACTAAAATATATTTAAAGTGTAGGACAATGAATAAGTATTATATTAACTTTTATGATTTACATGATATTAAAGGGTAGAAGTTCTACTCAATTAATATCATTAACCATAAAAATAAATGTACATAAGAAAAATTATGTTTATATTTTTATTTAAAGAAATAGATTTTGCACAAGGATCCAAGTTAGCAAATGGCTAATCAATAAATCCCTCCAATAACGATAAAAATAGAAATGCTATTTAATTAACGTTATTGGTTGCAACAGATATTTACTCTTTAGAAAGAAATTTCATATAAGAGAGTTTAAGCTAACAAATGACTAGTCATTAAACCCCAGGACCTAATAATGTTAAAGATAAAAATGTTATTCAATTAACATAATTATTGGTCGTATATTAAATATATATATTTTTTAAAATAATAATCTTAAAGGGAACAAATCGTATTCACTATGTACAAACCATAAACAAAAATAAATAAACAAACAAACAAAAATAAAATAATAATAATAATAATAAATAAATAAATATAAGAAAAATTAAGAGAAGAAACGATACCAAATGAGTTGAATCTTTGAATATGATGATCAAGAAGGTGCTTTTTGGCTACCTTTCACACTACAGAGGTGTCTCACAGATCTTAAGAAATACAAAAGAGAGGGGGAAGAGAGAGAGAAAAAAATTTCGAGCTCTGAAGAGTACTGGACGAAATTTTTCGGGGCCTTGAAAACTGTGCCCCAGACGTCTATTTATAGACTTCGGGAAGGGGTCCAGAACGGCCCGTTCCAAAATCGGAACGGCCGTTCTGGACATGGCTGTTGTGTGAAAAATTCGTATATTGGAACGGCCAGTTCTGAAATCGGAACGGCCCGTTCCAGTTTTGAGAATAACACCCAATTTTTTAGACCAGAACAACCTTGGAACGGCCCGTTCCAGATGTAGGAACGGCCCGTTCCGTTTTAGGAACGGCCCGTTCCAGGCCCGTTCCAGATAACCTTTTACCCCTTTGTTGAGGAGTTTGGAACGGCCCGTTCCAATTTCGGAACAGCCCGTTCCAAATTAGGGTTTTTGGCCTTTTTGGAGCCTTGGAACGGCCCGTTCTGGACCTTGGAACGGCCCGTTCCGATTCTAGAACGGCCCATTCCAAGCCAAAAAAAAAAAAAATACTCAATTTGTGCTTTTGGGCCCTCTAAAGTCCTGTCTTCTTGTCGGCATGCTTCGGGAGCTCCTTCCCTTTATAGTAGATGTCTATTTCATCACTTTTGTGAGTTCGGATAAAATTGATTATTCACAGTTGCCCCTCTTTATTTATTTCTTATTAAATAATCTAAATAAGGTAATTTAGATCATTTATGATAAGAAAGAAATAAAGATGTGAATTAATTTTATCCAGCTATTGTTGATGAAGTAAGTTCTTGAAAGATTCAATGCTTTTGCTTGAAGCTAGTCCAATGCTAGAATGTTGTGTTGGAATCATCAAGTGTTGGTGCTAGATCAACCAAATGTTAATGTTGAATGCTTGTGCTGGAGGGTTGAATGCTTGTGCTTGATCAACCGAAAGCTTATGTTGAAGTAGTTGAATGCTTGTGCTTGATGGAGTGGTCGAATGCTTGTACTGGATCAACTAAATGCTGGTGCCAATTCAATCAAATGTTGATGCTGGATTGATTGAATGTTGATGGACTGGATGCTAATGCTGGAGTGGTCGAATGCTTGTGTTGTATCGACCGATTGTTGGTGCCAATTCAATCAAATGCTGGTGCTGGATTGATTGAATGTTGATGGACTAGATGCTAATGCTGGAGTGGTCGAGTGCTTGTGCTGTATCGACCGATTGTTGGTGCCAATTCAATCAAATGCTGGTGCTGGATTGATTGAATGTTGATGGACTGGATGCTAATGCTGGAGTGGTCGAGTGCTTGTGCTGTATTGACCGATTGTTGGTGCTAATTCAATCAAATGCTGGTGCTGGGTTGATTGAATGTTGATGGACTGGATGCTAATGCTGGAGTGGTCGAGTGCTTGTGCTGTATTGACCGATTGTTGGTGCCAATTCAATCAAATGCTGGTGCTGGATTGATTGGATGTTGATATTGGATCGACCAAATGCTTGTGCTGGATTAGTCGATGGGTCGCGCCAGGTAAATACTGGGCTTATACAAAGAAAATTGTAACTTGTGCCAGGTAAGTACTGGACTTATACAAAAGAAATTGTAACTTGTGCCAGGTAGATACTGGGCTTTAATAAGAAAAATATAACTGGTGTCAGGCAGATACTGGGCTTTAAAAAGAAAGATATAACTGGTGCCAGGCAGATATTGGGCTTTAAAAGAAAAATATAACTGGTGCCAGGTAGATACTGGGCTTTAAAAAGAAAAATGTAACTGGTGCCAGGTAGATACTGGGCTTAAAAAGGAAGTCATATATGAAGTAAGTGCTTAGCCTAAAAAATCTACGTCATAAGTTCTAGGAAGCAAGAGATGCAAATGAAATGTGATATGATGCAAAATGTTATGAGACACAACTTTCAAGACTTAAACTTTTGTTTATTTCCCTTTTTGTTTTTGCTTTTGCTTTATTTTTCAGAAATTCCTCATCGTGACACACAGCCAAGTATCATGGATGAGTGAGGCCTTTGAACGTTCTTTGACTTGAATGACAATTGGTTATTCCCTTGGGTTACCCTTAAGCTGTTGTAAGAACTTATGGGTTGAAGCAAAGTTATTTTGTTGGTTGCGCTCTGTAACATTTATCAAGAAATTATCAAGCATATTGTGGCTTTTAAAACTCATAAAAATAATTTGTAATGCCTTGAATTTTCCTTTTTTAGATGTAACATGCATTTCCTTTCAGTATATTATCATAAAATGCAAAAAGAATTGGCAACAAAGAAGTAGGATAATCTTATTTAAGAGAGTAAGAATGTGTTTATAAAGGAAGTCATTGTATGACAAGAATGGAAAATAAGTACAATGGTAGCAATAAGAGGTAACTGTTATGTGTGACATTTTCCAGATGAACAATGCTAGTACTACACTTCAATAACCTTGATTGCTCGCTAATAAACTTGAAAGGATAATTCAACGTATTTGCCCCAGTTTGTTTTGCTCTACCGTGTCTGGCCCCAATTGATATCTTGAAATTTGGCATGATGCTTATCTGCTAGATTGCTTTTTCAAGTTTTCAACCTAGCATGTCGCTTTCAATCTGCTTAGATCGCCTTTTCAAGTTTTCAATCTAACCAGCTCTTTTTTTGTGTTTTTTTTTTTACCCTAATTTTTGTCTAGATCGTCCTTTCGGGTTTTCAATCTAGCGAGCTTCCCCCTTTTTTGTTGACCCTAATTTTTGCCTAGATTGCTCTTTCAAGTTTTCAATCTAGCGGGCCGCTTTAACTTTTGCCTAGATTGCCCTTTCGGGTTTTCAATCTAGCGAGCATTTTTTCTTTTGTATAAATGGCCATGAAAAATTGCATTCAACCTTTCTCCTCAATGAGATTTAGTTGATCCAAACGGGTTTAGACCCATTCTGCTTTTTCTAATTTGGCTTCCGTCAATACTCTTAAAGATGGAATTTCAACCTCGATTGGAAGGACTGCTTCCATTCCATAAACTAAGGAAAATGGGGTTGCCCCAGTTGATGATCCTCTTGATATTCTTGTTTGCTGCTCATGTAAAGCAAATGGAAGCATCTCATCCCAATCTTTGTATGTCACCACCATTTTCTGAATGATCTTCTCGATGTTCTTGTTTGCTACTTCAACTACCTCGTTCATCTTTGGGTGGTATGGGGAAGAGTTATGGTGCTGAATTTTGATGTCAACACATAATTCTGTCATCATCTTGTTCAAGTTGGTTCTATTATCAGTGATGATTCTTCTTGGCATACCGTAACGACTAATAAATTCCCTTTTGATAACTTTGCAACCACATTTTGAGTCACATGGGCATATGAAGCGACTTCAACCAACCCATTTGGTGAAATAGTCAATAGCAACCAAAATGAAGTGATGTCCATTTGACGCTTTCGGCTCAATAGGGCCAATAACATCCATTCCCCACATTGAAAATGGCCAAGGTGGTGACAAAACATTAAGAAAAGCATTGATGTTATCAGCATACCTCTAGTATTTAGAGCAATCATTTTCCATTTCCTCACAAGTCTGATTAACTGCACAATCGAAATTATTTGATGCAACACTAGCATTATCACTTTTGAGCGCATTTTTTGCATTCTTTAAAGTTAGAATAAGATTGAGTAAAAAGATTAAGGAGAAAGGAAGAGGTAAAAGGTGAAAGATGAGTGAATGTTTTTTTTTGAGATTAAGGAGAAAGGAAAGGGTAAGAGATGAAAAAAGAATGAATGCATTTTATTTAATATTTAAAAGGAAAAACATGAGCCCTTATTTAAAGAAATAAATCTTAAAGCCTTGGGCAGAGCAATAAGACTGACATTACAAGAAAATTACTTAAAATTTGAATTAAAAACCAACAGGCAGCTTGACAATCTCCCAATTGTTAAGTTCCACGTTCAGTGGACAAGCGTGAACCAGACTAGCATGTTCATTCTCGCAAGAGTCTTGCTCAACAATAGCTATTGAGTTTGGAAACTCAAACCCATCACACCAAAAGCTTTCTCACAGATCACTGAGAGGGACCCCATCTACTCTCCTCAATAGAATTAACTGTCGGCCCTCCATGACCTGGTAGAGGGTTATTCCCAATGTTAGGATTGTCCTCTTTAAAGTTTAACCACCCAGCCTTAGTCAAACTTTGTACCTTGGTTTTTAGTGCCCTGCAATTTTTAATGGAGTGACCAATAGCTCCCGCATGATAATCACATTTGGCATTAACGTCGTATCCCCTAGGATATGGTGGTTCTATGGGCTTCATCGGGCAACGTACTACTAGTGAATTTTGTAGTAGGAGAGGGAACAAGTCAGTATAGGAGATAGGGATAGGGTCAAACTCAATTGGTTTCTGATCTTGGGTATTTTGTGACCTCACATGGTTAGAATTTTGGTTCCATGGCTGGGTAGATTGAGGTGGTCGTGCGGTAGGTATTGTGGGTGAAGCTTGCAGAGCTTGATGGATAGGTTGTTGAGGATGTGGTGAGACGGTAGTGATATTTGGGTAGACCATGTGAGGGGTATAGAAATAAGGAGGTTGGTTGTTAGGTGACCTAGGGGAGTTGAATGTCACTGCATTTGTATCTCCTTCTTTTTTCTTTCCTGCACCATTTGAAAATTTTCTTGAACCAGCTATTTCAATAGAGTTAACCGCAATCTTCCCACTCTTCATGCCATTCTCAATCCTTTCCCCGATGATGACTATATCAGAGAAATTTGATAAAATATTCCCAATCATTTTATCATAGAACGGTGCTTGTAAAGTATCAATGAATAGGGCTACTGCTTCTCTATCAGACAAAGGAGGTTCCACTTGTGCTGCCACTTCTCTCCATCTTTGAGCATATTCCTTAAACGTTTCACCATCTTTTTTAGACATGTTACGTAGTTCAAACCTATCTAGAACCATGTCAAGATTATACTTATATTGTTTAAGGAAAGCATCAGCTAAATCCTTCCAGGAGCGGATATAGGCCCGTTCAAGATGCATATACCAATTTAAAGCTGCCCCAGTTAAAGAATCCTGAAAACAATGAATAAGCAACTTATCATTGCGAGCATACGCTGCCATCTTTCTGCAGTACATGGTCATGTGATTCTTTGGACAACTTGTTCCTTTATATTTATCAAATTCAGGAACTTTGAACTTTGGGGGGAACTCTATGTCTGGAACCAAACAAAGATCGACAGCTTCACCAATATCATAGCTACCTCCTTCCACAACCTTTAGCCTCTCTTCTAGCATTTGTAACTTTTCGCTAGACTGAACATGCTCAATTCCTGAGGTTGGTTGATATCCCCCAGAAGTTTGGTGAGGATTCCCTTGGTTGGTGAAATTAGAATTTTGGGCTTGGTCGTAGGGAACTTGATGTTTGTAAGAGGTGGCATTCATGGGTGGAACCTCATGTTGGGTTGGTGGCATTTGTTTAGGCGGCTGGTTAACCAATGGTTGGTGCTTATCCGGAGGATCCATGATTGTTGGAGGTGTGTAGTTGGGCGGAAGGCCATATTGTGGCCATTGGACCTCTGGAGGGTCAACATGTTGGTCGGGATTGTTAAGATGTAGAGTTAATGGTTGTGCTGGGGCTGGGGTAAAGCCAGGTGGATACGCATGAGAGGTTGATGATTCTCCTCTAGCTACTGGAGGGGTCCCTTCCATGTTTTTCACTTGTATAAATTGCAACATCTCTATAATTTGGGCCATTTGTTCCTTCAGTTGATTGATATCATTTCTCATTTCTTCGTTGCGTTCCTCCATCTCATCCATGATCTTGGCCTGAGAGCGTGTTCTATAACGATGCCGAGGAAACACTTTGTTTTTTTGCTTTATTGCTTTCAAAATACAAAGTAAATTTTTATGAGTATAAAAGAAAAAAGAAGACACAAATTATTATTATTATTATTATTATTATTATTATTATTTATTTAATTTTTTTTGAAAATATTGGTTTTGTATTCAAATTAAAGAGTGATTCCCCATATCTTAACGCTAGAGGCAAAATCTCTTAGGTTATACAACGGTTGACACTTATTTCAAGGGAGCATTCACTCCTCAATGGATAAGGTCATCTTACTAGCAATGCAGCAGTACGAACCACATTTTCAAACAAGGATCAATCATTTCAAGATCAAAATGTGATTAACAATCACTCAAGGGAGAATTCTCTCCTCAATAAATGATGTCTAAAACAAGTTATCAAGTCAAATGTGCTATTATTTTAGCACATTTATCCTAATACTCTTGCTTAACACTGATGCATTGCTCGTATGATTTTGAATCCCCTCCATATTGAATACTATCAATTATTTTAAGGTTTAAAAGAAAAGAAAAAAATGAGATGAAGACTTAATTAAAATGTGACTTACTATGCCCCTAATATGCATGTATGCATGACTTTTTATCATCTATCCTTTATTTATTAAAAAAATTATTTTAGGCAAGAAAAACAACCTAAAAAATTGATATTGGATATAAATTTATGATGCATGAATGTATAACATATTTTTTTTGTTAGTATGAACATATATCAAAAGAGGGATAGAGAGTACTGCGATGTGACCTATTACGGTAAACCTAGGGAAGGAAAATTTCTAAGGTTAACACCCTACTTTGGAAGGTCGTTAAGTCCACCTATTAGTGCATAGTTTTGTGGGTGGATCTAAAAACTTCTCAAGAATTATTGGTCCCCAGGTTGCCCTTATCATATAAATAAGGACCTAGCGCATGAACCAATCACAAGTAGGGAACATACCCTCTCAATATGATTAACCCATGCTACTAGTAACAACCTGAGTAGTGACTCAACAACGGTCAAGTGAGCATCAAGCCCCTCAATAACAGTCATCAAGCCACTTTCTCTTCTATGCTCGCACAGGCTCGGGTATAGAGCCCAAAGTGTGTGAGATACAAGTGTTAGTGGGTGTAGAGATGCAAATAAAATAAATAAAACTATAATTTAAACTTAAATTCAAACAACACATGCGTAGCAAACAAAAATAACAAAACAAATAAATAAATAAAAAATAAAATAAAAGGAAAGGGAAAAAAAATTAATATTTATAAATTCATAATTTTGCGCAATTAATTTAATAAGGCCTGACTCTCAAACATCCCCAGTGGAGTCGCCATCTGTCGTAACCGGGATCACGACGGGATGACGCTAACATTTTATTTTTTAATGGAGCCGCCACCAATATTTTATTTCAAGGGAAAAACATTGGAATCTTTAAAATTAAAGTTGAGTTCGGGAGTCGATTACGTGTAGGGAAGGTATTAGCACCCTACAACGCCCGTAAAAACAGTACCTTTAATTAATTGCGCAAAATTATATGAATTTATAAATATTTAATCTATTCCTCAAAAACGTATGTGACATATATTTTCTTTAATCTAAGAAGCCCCTTTTTTTATTTTTTTTATTAGAAAATTATAGGGATTTGGATTAGCGAATGGCTAATCAATAAACCCTTCCAACAACATGAAAGATAGAATTGCTATTCAATCCATGTTATTGACTTTTATTTGTTGATACTAAAATATATTTAAAGTGTAGGACAATGAATAAGTATTATATTAACTTTTATGATTTACATGATATTAAAGGGTAGAAGTTCTACTCAATTAATATCATTAACCATAAAAATAAATGTACATAAGAAAAATTATGTTTATATTTTTATTTAAAGAAATAGATTTTGCACAAGGATCCAAGTTAGCAAATGGCTAATCAATAAATCCCTCCAATAACGATAAAAATAGAAATGCTATTTAATTAACGTTATTGGTTGCAACAGATATTTACTCTTTAGAAAGAAATTTCATATAAGAGAGTTTAAGCTAACAAATGACTAGTCATTAAACCCCAGGACCTAATAATGTTAAAGATAAAAATGTTATTCAATTAACATAATTATTGGTCGTATATTAAATATATATTTTTTTTAAAATAATAATCTTAAAGGGAACAAATCGTATTCACTATGTACAAACCATAAACAAAAATAAATAAACAAACAAACAAAAATAAAATAATAATAATAATAAATAAATAAATATAAGAAAAATTAAGAGAAGAAACGATACCAAATGAGTTGAATCTTTGAATATGATGATCAAGAAAGTGCTTTTTGGCTACCTTTCACACTACAGAGGTGTCTCACAGATCTTAAGAAATACAAAAGAGAGGGGGAAGAGAGAGAAAAAAAAATTTCGAGCTCTGAAGAGTACTGGACGAAATTTTTCGGGGCCTGGAGAAATGAGCCCCAGCCGTCTATTTATAGACTTCGGGAAGGGGTCCAGAACGGCCCGTTCCAAAATCGGAACGGCCGTTCTGGACATGGCCGTTGTGTGAAAAATTCGTATACTGGAACGGCCCGTTCTGAAATCAGAACGGCCCGTTCCAGTATTGAGAATAACACCCAATTTTTTAGACCGGAACAGCCTTGGAACGTCCCGTTCCAGATGTAGGAACGGCCCGTTCCAATATTGGAACGACCCGTTCCAATTTCGGAACAGCCCGTTCCAAATTAGGGTTTTTGGCCTTTTTGGAGCCTTGGAACGGCCCGTTCTGGACCTTGGAACGTCCCGTTCCGATTCTGGAACGGCCCGTTCCGGGCCCAAAAAAAAAAAATACTTAATTTGTGCTTTTGGGCCCTCTAAAGTCCTGTCTTCTTGTCGGCATGTTTCGGGAGCTCCTTCCCTTCATAGTAAATGTCTATTTCATCACTTTTGTGAGTCCGGATAAAATTGATTATTCACAATAATTATGTGTATGTTGGTTTGGATTTAGTTGTTGAGAGACTTTGGGAGTTAAGAAACTCCTGAGGAGTTTATGGATGTTTAGAGGGTTTTTTTGGGCAGGGATCATGTTTAGCTCTAAGGGGAGAGCATATAAGGTTTCTTTTGAGACTTGAGCCTCAAAAACTCATTTCTCAAATAACTTTAGAGATAAGTTAGAGAGAGAAACTCTAAGAATTCTGAAATCTTCTTTCTTCCTTTTAGACTCCTTGGATGCGTAGAAGATCGTGGTTAGGTGTCTTGTAGTGATTCAAAGTTGTTGGAGCTAAGGATCATCTTCATACTAGTGTTGGTGTGGAGCTTTCAGGTTGCTCAAAGTTCGTTCTTCTCCTTCTTCTTCAGTTCATTTCGAATTTGAGGTAAGGAAAGCTAGATTTGACTCTGAGTTGTTTATATCCATTTCTTCTTGGAATGTGGCTTGATTTGCATGCCTTGGTGATTATGTTGTTAGTGAATTGAGAATGGGCACTTTTGTTGTTCATACGGCTGATGAGGAGAAATTCAATTATCTTGATCAATGAAGATTGTATGTTGTGTTTTCTACTAGAAATGAGTTATTTGAAGTGTTGTTGTATGTTGCATGTTTGGTATCTTCCGATTTTCAAGTGTTTTGAGCCAATTCGTGCATCTACAAGTGTAGAACTTGTTATCATGCCAAGTGCACCTTCAGGGCATCAAACATGGCTCGAATTGGTCATGTTAGGCATGGTTTGAGATATGTCAGGTGTGAGGTAAGAGAATTGACTTTATCTGAATTGGCATTAAGCATCAAAGGAGTGATGTTGAGCGTGAGGAGAAAGAATTGTCTCTTCTTGAAATGGGGTTGAGTGTGGGTTTCTCCATGCCAAGCATGAAAACCTAAGGGTTCTCTACCTTATCCACATTGGATGCAGGTTGAATGGCGTTGGACGTGGACAAGGTAGAGTGCTCACTATCTTAATGGCATTGAGTGCAAGGTGTATGGCGTTGGGCGTGGAGTACAATATGAATACTTGTTGCTATCTTGATTAAATGGGGAACTTGGATAGGTTAGATGAATCAGTTACATGTTGTATGTTGACGAATGTTTTTGCTTCTATGTATATTGATATTTGATGATATATATATATATATATATATATATATATGATTATACGATTAAAGTGTTGAATGTGTGATGTTGAGAATGCTTTAGGCATTTAGGAATAATTGTTGATTGACTTAGGATTAGAGGAGATGATGTTTTTGAAAGTTAGTTATCCCATTGTGAGGATATTGGTGTGGTGCTCTATGAGACCAGTCATTGGAAAACCTTCATTAGGTAGGTGTTATCTCTTTAAGTGGGTTAATGAGTCTTCTCTAAGTCCTTAGTCAATGTTGAGTAAGGTATGAAATCGAAGGTAAAATCTTAATTGATTACCGAAGAGGTGGGTGATATCGCAATGATAGTTAACAAGTTGAATCCAAAGGTGATTAGGTTAATATATGTTAATGTCATGACAGACGCATACCTAAGCTATGTTATTCCTGACAATGGTACTAAACCCTCCAAGTTTAAGTCACGACATTCAAAAAATCATGTTGTAGGGATCGGTGTATCTCAATTGGATATTGATCTAGCAAGTGTAAAATGATCGGTTGGTTCAATAAGGTCAAGCCACATTAATAAGGCTGCTAAACTAGTTAAACTATAGATTTAAATCCTTGGTGATGTTGATCTCTTAGTAACTATGATTGATGTGTTAGCATATGATTACATGATCTCATAATGATCATATATTGAGTTGCATCAAATAATGTTGTGTAATTGTTGTGTTTAAGCTACAAAGATGTGTAATCATTGTACTAATTAATATTGATAATTAGTTATTGTATGTGAGTATGTTATTGATATTATTGAGAGTTATGTATAATTTGTAGTTATGTGATCCCTTATACCATTGATTACTAATATTTAATTGATATAGTTAATTTGTTAATTGTTATATTGAAAATAATTGATAGTTATATGATATGGAATCAATTAATAGTGAAATGATGTGATAATGTGATATGATAAGACATGTGATATGTAAATTAATGAGACCATATGAATTGCTATATATAGTCTTTGACATGCATCATATGCCTGGCTAAAAGTATTTTTAAGGGTACAATATGGAATACACTATCAGGGAAGACTCCTTTGTGTAAAATCTTGGAGATTAGTCCTTGGAGATAGCTTGGTTCGGAAGTCTCAATTTCATCCTTTGTGTGCATGGGATGTATCTTGCATAGCTCAATTATCTCGACCAAACCTTGATACTATGTTCTCCTAGTGAGAGTGCGTTGAAGGTGTGACTTGCATGTATTAGGGCCACATGTGTGATGTGTGATATTTTTACTAGCACCATATGTGTAATAATATATAGTCCATGACCATTACATAAGCATCTTAATGTTATGTATTGTTTAATTATTATGTCATGAATTAGTGAAATGTGTTTTTATTACCAATCTACCCATGCTATGTATATATGTATGCCTTGTTTGTATTTGACTATCTGACTGTATTCTACGTCATGAGTCAAAGTGAGATGTTTCTTACTCTCCTTATTTATGTTTGTTTGTATTGTATGTTGTTGTAGGTGATTTACATCATGAAGTTGAGAATGTTGGTGATAAGGCCTACTCCTTGCAATTGGATTTATACTTTGATAGGATGTGACATCAAGATTTAGTTAGGATTTTTTTTCTTTAAGTTATGATTTTAGACAATTGTTATTTTAATGTATTAGATTTCATTTGGTTTTGTTTTGTTAAAATATGGTACTCTCTATGATGAATATTTGAAATTAAGTTTGATAGAGTTTTCTATTCAATCTTATTTATTTATGTATTATGGTATGTGAAATAAAGGGTGTCACACATAACATGGGTGGTTTTTCAGTAATAATGGATGATTGCTTCTCCTCCCTTGACCATAACTTGATCCACTCTTTTTTCATCTTCTCTAGTTTTTACTTTCTTCATATTGTGCTTGAGGATGTCTTCCTCATCCATAGAGTCGATTTCAAAAACCTTTGCAAAGCACTTCTCCATTGTAAAACAATTATATTTGTGCATTTCTTACCTCTTGACTTTTTATGTGTGTACGCAAAATTCTTAGTTATATTCAGAGATAAGTACATTTTATTACATCTATTAAATTGAAGCTAATGGTCAAATTGTGAATTCAATTACAAATATCACTTTATCTTTAATTAAAAAATAAGAAAAGAAAAGAAAATATGTGATATTTGTTATTAGATACGACATTTGAATCATAAATCTTAATTTAATGATTGTAATTAAATGTTTTCATTCCTTACAATAAGAGTTCCTACTTAACATCATTGATGTTTGGCACAAATGTAGATGATGATATTTATGTAAATTAATTTACATAAACACCAATTTTGTTAGTTGAGGTGGGTCGAAAGGTCGAATAACAAAAGGCTAAAGATTAACAAGTTTGGGTGTTGGCAGACCTGTAGCATCTTATAAGCATAATAAAAGTTACATTTAACTAAATTTGACTAATCTTTAACCCTACAAATTGATGAAATGCAAGTTTCGATATTGGATTAAAATGAAATTGATAAATAAAAAAAAATATTGACCTAAATATTTTGTAACCAATCTATAAAATAATAATTGTACCATTTCTATTAAAAGATCATCAATCAAGACAAAAGTAAAGGCACATGAATTGGGAAAAAGTTAAGGTTTGAAGGGGTTAATGCTAATCCAAGTCAAATCATGCATGAAAATCTTGAAAGGAGATAAAGTAAGAAGTAAATTAAATGCAATCATCTAGGATGCCTACAAAGACATTTTTTAATGAGGAGAATGATGATTGAAGAGAATTAGATGTTACAAACAAGTATATAGGATGGCAAAAATGAGAAGAAAATGAAAAGAACAAAAACTTTTGAGAGGAAATAAAAAAATGTTTATGATAAATTGAGTAAGCAAAATTATGTATGATATTCATTCAAAGATAATCTTTGGTGAAATTTTTTCAAAAAATGATGTTAAAGACACACCCATAAAGACGGACAACATCAACCTGAGAAGGGTTTGATTCTCATATATTGAGTTTTACTTTGAATTTCTTTTAAAACAATAGACAACATCTTCGTGGTTAAACCTGTTTGACTCATCGATTTGGTTGAATCAGAAAACTAATTGGTTCGCTCCAATTTATAAAGGATTGAATACATGAACGATTCAGCTGCTGGCTCAAACTAGCTAGACTACTAATTCCTAGTTTAATTAATTTGACCAGCTAGTTTGACTCAATTTTTAAAACACTTCTTATGAGTTTTGAGATTAACAAAAGTGAGTAAGAGGTCCACTAGTAGTTTGTAACATAAATTTGACAAGTAATCATTCATTCAATTACATTTAAGATGCATGCACAAAGTTACTTCAATTTTGTCTCAATTTCGATGTTTTTGTTAGTGTCTTTTTTGATATAACAAAGTTTATATACTAAAAACATACGAATTTTAATAAAAGCAATAAAAATAAATGTATTGAACAAAAGACATTTTGTTTAATTTTTTGACAATCAAGAATTCTCACATAATTGAATCCAACTAAGCATAGGGGTAATATTTATATGTTGTTAATAAATAATTTTATTATTATTTCTTTAGCATTTTAGGTATTTCACTTGTCACATCCTTTACCTCTAAAATTTTTTTTCTTTAACTAATAATAAATTTCAGATTTTGATTAAATTAAAAATCTAAAACTTCTTCAAATAAAAGGTTTACATATCAAAACTTTTCTTAAATAAGAATTTAATTATAAGTGAACTAGAATAGAATAAAGTGGACTTTCCAAAATGATTTACAAACGTTTACAATAACAAAAGAAATTTATAAGGTAAATTACAAAAATGAAAAATTAAATTAAATATAACTCTTTCAATTGTCTCGAATGTCACACTATTAAAGTATAATCCAAAACATTTGAATTGTAAGCCTAAACTTTATCTCCCACATAATCCTCATCACTTGCTTGAATCCCACATCTCACCTATGGCTGACATTTAGCCTAAACAAAACAAAACACGAAAATAAACACAAAGAGTGACAATATATTTCATAACATTCTCAGTGTTTTTTTGGTAGTTTGGGTTTCTGTTATCTGGTCACTATGATTTCATTGAAATGTGATCACATTTTAGCAAGGTGTTTCGGATTGCAAGGAAGTGTTCGACAGCATTAAACTGCGTTCATGGAAGTAGATAACTAGTTCTGTCCCTGGATATTCTTTTAGTTACATTAACTGGTATCATAACCCGAATTTATGTTTCTAATAGTTTCGACTTTGATTTTTTATTTATATTTATGTTTTTGTGTTCCTTGTAACGGGTTGGAGTACCCCTTGTACTCCCTTTTAATTTTAATCTCTCTTGCTTAGAAAAAAAAAAATATTTCATAACATGCCTTAGTATGAAATGAAAGGTAGGGCCATATACATCCCATAAATTTATACATACAATATGTGTCATTGTTTATCTCTTCATAGAACTACTAATCTAAAAGGACACTTCATAGTTTTTAAATTACCAAGACATTAACTCCATGCTCAAGCTTTATGAATATTAGATAGGTGACTTGTGCGATGCATAAATTATTTTATTTTTCAATTCATTAAATTCTTAATATATAATTGTATTAAAAAAATAAATTTTAAATATATCATGTAAGAAAAAAATCGTATAACAACATAGCATATCAATATATTATTATTTATACAAAATCAAAAGTACTACATTAAAACCACATTATTTATGTCCGTTTTCAATATTAGACTAATTCTCACAATGTTACTTAATAGTATAAAAGAGTTCTATATCAAGCATTAAAGTATAAAGAAAGAGGTATTCTCAACCAATTATGAGAGAGGTATTCTCAACCAATTATGTCTATTTCCTTATTACATTGTGGCTTAAATGCATTGAAAATGTAACAGCATTACATGTTGAATGATGGTAAAAAATATAAAAAGATAATTATTTTTTCATAGATAAATGTAACATCTGCAGTAATGCTAACATCGATGCATACAATTTACATAGATAATAGATGCTAAACTAGAAGATGACCAAAGCATGCAATTGGGAATGAAATCTAGAAGATACACTCGAAATTAATAACAACATCCTCTAATAGGATCACATAAGAAAAAAATTAATAAAAATATTGTATTAGTTTCAAATATTATAAATACTTTAAACAATACAAATATTTAAATGATTTTATTATATTGTAATCAATAAATTTTTATTATTAAGCAAAATGTTAACTTGATGATTAATTTACTTCTAATTAAATAAATGACATATCAATATTACAAAATAAAATTTAGTATTTTTTTAAAAATTAATACAAAACAATTTAATTGAATGGAGATTTTATAATTTTAATGATGTCACTAATCAATAAATTTATACAAAAAAAAAAATTATATTAAAGAATAGATAATTTTCTTAACCATGTGTTAAACTAATCATATTATAGTCTTTTTTTTTCCTTTTACTTCTCTATATGCACATTTTTTATTATAATTATGGTATATATTGGGATGAAATATATATCTATCATCGAAAGTATAGTGAGTAATATTCATTAGGGACCGTGAGCATACACAAGGTGAATATTGGGTATATTCGCTTCCTAATATAATATATTTCATATTCAAGGTCAAGATTCAAATCCTAGATATTTTGATTGAGGGATACAAGTCATTACCACTTATGTTAACTAATGTGAGTTCTACATGCATGTTATTTGATCACATTCAATTTATTTTTATAATTATTTTTAATATTTATTGTCTTAATAGTTTTTTAACTTAATTTTTTTATGTGTTTTTTTTATTTATCTTCTTTATTTAGTCATAGTATTTTCGATACTTGATTCTTTGTATATTTTTCTTTACATTTGTTTTTATTAACTAAAACCTTCAAATATTGGTGTTAATTTGGTAGAGGAAAGTACATTTTTTTAATTAAGCTTAACTTAGAAATTGAGTCACAATTAGGGGATGACAGTGGGGCGGGTATGGGTTTCATGATACCCGTCCCCATCCCCGCGAGTTAAACCCATCCATGTCCCCGTCGCCATATCCGTCGGGTATAGATTTTCATCCCCATCCTCATCCCCGTCCCCGTCGGGTATCGAGTATACCCGTACCCGTACTCGTACCTGTCAATTTTTTTATTTTTTATTTTTTGTAAAAAAATGATATTTTTAAATTATTTTTTTTTATTATATTATAATTATAATTAGGTTATTTCTTTATCTCATATTATAATAAATAATCACAAGTAAAAAAATATTAATTTTTTTAATATAATTAAATTAAAAGTGGGTATTAAATTAAAAATGAGAACAGGGAGGGGACGGGTACAGGTATAGGGCGGGTAAGTACATACCCGTACCCGTACCCGATTTAATATATCGAGTTTTACCCGTACCCCGTACCTGATCCTAGTCAAATTGGGTATTCTCCGTCAAAGTCGGGACGAGTTCGGGTATTACCCACGGGTACAGGTATATTTGCTATCCCTAGTCACAATAAATATTTAAGATATTTTAAAATATTCATAATTTAACTTATATTAAGTCTAGCAACACTTGGCTAAAAAAATAAATATTTGTTGCTCAATTAGATTCTTGTTCATAATTTAAAGTAATTGAACATTTATCCTCGATTATATGCCATATAGGATTAGTACATGTAAATACATTAAAAATCTAATAGTAGACAATTGTTTCATATTAGAAGAAATAGAATATAAAAATGCGATTGAATTTATTAAAATGTTAAGTCTTATATTTTCGTTAAAAAAATGTATGAGTTTATTTATGATAATATACTAATAGTCAAAAGATATTTAAAAAATAATTACAAATTGAAATGATTTTGGTTTTCAAAACCTTAATAATAATTTCATCATTGATAAAATGTTGATATATAAAAGAAACATAAACTTTTCAATTAAATACATTTCCTCCAAATTTTCCAAGAGATCATTTTCGTAAAATAAATAGCTGAAATAAAAAGTAAGAATGTAATTCATTGGATTGGATGCACATGGAAAAGAAACTTGTAATTAGCCAAGTTCCCTTTTATATATATATATATATATATATATATATATATATATATATATATATATATATATAAAATTTAAAAAATAAAAAAAAATGACTAGATCAATAGGTCCAATAGTTTTTTGGGCCTACAAATTAACTCGATCTTGTTCAATTTTAAAAATAATGAGCTTGGCGTGCTAACATGCTAGTTCATTGTACAGGCAATTTTAAAACCTCCAACACTAGCTAACATCAATGCTATCTTCACTTTTGTATTTAATGTAATTGGAATTGTATTTAATGTTATTGAAAATACTACATATTAAATGCTCATTAAATATATTTAATATTGATATGATTTAATATTATTGAAATACTCCTTCAGTTATTTTACACATCCCTATATGATATAGGGGAGAATAAGAAATGCATTATTTTTATATATGATTTTATTAAAATAATTCACTGTTATGATAAATATATTATTTTGAATTTTGATGATTGAATAATTAATGAAGGGATAAATTAGAAAAAAGTTAATTAGTATTATATTAAAAACTGAAAGTATTGTTAAAATATTTTTTAAATGGTAAAACTGTTGCTAGTGGAATGGATAGAGTAATATTTTTAGTCTTTGTTAATTTTTATTTTTAGGAGGGTGTATTGGATTAGGATTTTAAAGGATTTTTTTAGTTTAAAAAAGTCCTATAAATTTTAAAAGATTTTACAGGATTTTCATGATTTTTAAGATTTTGCATGGTTCTATAAGACTTTAAATCGGGATTTTAATGGATTCTGCAAGACTTTTAAGTCAGAATTTTAATAGATTATGCATGACTATGTGAACTTTGTAGAATTTCATGGATTTTTGACATACGATGAGAGTTCAAGATTTTTTTTTCATACATTTAAATTTTAAAAAAGTCAAAGACAAAAAAAAAACAATGTTTGAATAAATAATAATAATAATAATAATTATTCGTAATATCATGTCCTCCTAAATAGCATTATTATTATTGATATATTTTAGATATTTACATATTCATTTATTCTATTCAAAAAATGTTATATGGTATAGACAAATATCTCAAACTCAACAGTTAAATGTACTAGTTAACTATGGTAAATACCTTTAAATCTAAATTGATTAAAAGGTCTTGAAGATCTACAGTTGATTGTAGAGATCATTGATATTAATTTTAACTTTCACCTTTACTTTTTCTTGATGCGTGTTTAGGGATGGGAATAGACTAGACTTTGAATATATAAATTAAGCCTATTCTACAAAATTAAAGTCTAAACCTGACCTGTTATCTATCATAGACATTTTTTTATAGGCTTAGCCTATTTAAAGTCTGGTTTGACTTATTAGCATATTTAAATTATTAATGTTAATTACGCCAATAAACTTAATTTTTAAAAATCAACAAAATTATGTATGTTAAAGGGATAATTCATACGTAGCTTTGTATGTTGATGTACACGCATGCACAAATCATAAGTTTATAAACCCATAATGAAAAAAATATATAAAAAATATTTTAAAATTTAATAATTTATTTTTATAAATTTATTTGTTTATTTATACTTTTAATAATATATATATATATATATATATATATATATATATATATTAATTTTTCTTATATTATATAAATAAATAAGCATACCTATCAGGCCCAACAAACTTTTCTATAAACCTAAACTTGACCTTTTTATTAAATAGGTTAGGCCAGACCAGGTTTTAAAGAGGTCAGGTCATAAGTCCCTATCTAAAGTCAGACCTATTCCCATTCCTATGCATGTTATAAAAAAATTACCACTTAAAAGTTAAAATTTCAAACATTTTCTATGTTATATATCTAAGGAACAAATTCAACTAAATCAAGCAAAATAGAGCAAGTCAATTAAAGAAACGATGAGAAAAATAGAGCAAGTCAATAACACTATCATTTACGTACTGGAGTTTCACCAAATATGAGAATGAAATGAGAACAGTAATATAATATTATATATGAGCAGTAGTGCGGTATTATTAGCATAAAAACAAATGAAGAAGACAGGAGCATTAAAAAAAATGAAAAACTCACTCAAAAATTCTTGAAGCACTAGAAAAGTCACTTCAAACAATCCTCCAAAATCTGATGGGTTTCGATGTGATTGTTTTATGTATTTGGTATTTATAGATACCACTAAAATGTCCTTCAAAATCCCTCTAATATGACAATCCTTTTAAATTCTTATATTTTTGAATACTAATAGATTGTTTTTAAGTTGTAAAAAGTTTCAAATGAATATCAATGTATTTTAATGAACTCTTTAAAAAATCTTAAAAATTTAGATTGAATAACAGTGGATTGTTTTTAAGTGACATAAAATTTGGATTAAATATCAACATACTTTTTTACTTAAAAAAAGTCTTTTAAAATCCTATGAAATCCTAAACCAATACATCCCCTTAGTCTATGAACAAATTTTATTTGATTTTAATCTTTAAAATTTTTCTACGGGCAGAAAATCTTGACGTCAAGATCATAAATATTAATAAGAGAAAAAGTTCAGTAACTAAAAGTGAAAATTAACAATTTTTTATTTTATTAAATTTTATAGACGTCTCAAATTCGGTTGCTATTCTTCTCAAGGATTCTATTTCATAATACTTCACTTTTTAGCATATTTTGTCCTTACTTACACAATTTCTAGGAAATTTCCTAGAAGGTCACTCTTCCCTATATTACTCCAGGTCAAGCACACTTAACTGTAGAGTTCTGATGAGATAAGCTACAAAAATGCAGAGACATGTTGTCAATATAAGTAGTACAAATTAATTCATTTAAGTCATTCTCAACTATACAATCTTATACTTATACTATCTTTGAATCTCTTTCATTCTGGTGTGTCTGAACCGTTATAAATATATAATAATTATATTACTAATAATAATTATATTATATTTAATTAATCTTTATTTATATATATACTTACTTTTATAATTAACAATCTACTTATTTCTATTTAAAATTAATATTATGATACAATTTAAATTATTTATTATAAATTTAAAAGTTTAAATAATAATTTATATATTTTAAAATGAAAAATGTTATAATAACACTGGTGTAACTTTTACTAAGTATTACAATGCTGAATAATTTTATATTAAATGTGAATTTTGTAAATCCAATTGTTGGATTAAAAGTTCATATCACTTTATATGTTTATATCAAATTTTGTTAAAATTGAATAACTTGAAGGTAATCAAAGGTGTTCATATTTTAGTATATTTTAAAATATATATATTACGTCAATTTTGTTTTACAAGAATGAAGTATCAAATCATCTTGAATTAATATAAAATTTTGTATATATGATCTAAGAGTAAAAACTTTCAATCTAACGGTTGAATTTATAAAATTCATATTTAATATAAATTTATTGAGCGGTGTAATACTTAGTAAAAGTTACACTGGTGTTATTATAACCTTTCTCTTTTAAATTTTTTTTTTTATAAATTAAATTTTAACATTTTAAATAAATTATTAATTAACTTAATTTATTTATTCATCTTAAATCTAAGATATTAAATTAAAAAATGTATTTATTCTTGTTTTATTTTCTAATCAATTTTTTCTATATTAATTATTAGTAAAATTTAATAACTTTTAATTTAATAATTAGATCGATAAAATTTAACTTACACCATGAGTTATTGAACGGAGTAACTTTATAAAGAGTTACTTTGTGAGTCATTTGATTCCTCCTCCTCTCTCTCTCTCTCTCTCTCTCTCTCTATATATATATATATATATATATATATATATATATATATATATATTTAAAATTTTGTTGATGTAATTGTGTATCTCATATTAAACAAAAAATATATAAAATTATTAATAAAATATAAGTTTTAAGATAATATAATACTTCCAAAAAAAATATTACTTTTAGTCTAGTCTACTATTAAATATGTTTTTAATCCTAAATTTTATCAAATTTCACCGTAACTTTTGAACAAAATAATATTTAGTTTGTACTAAAAATAATTTTTAAATTCTAATTAAATAGGGATTATATATGTGTGTGTGTGTGTATTATATTCAAACCTAAAAGTGATTTTTAAGTTAATATGAGTAAAAAGATAATTTAATTCATCAAATATCTCATATTGAATTAACCATTAAAATAATAAATTTCATAAATTATTTATTAGTTGTTCAATATTCCCGATTTAATCCACAATTAAGATGTATTATTAATTTCACTAACATATAAAAAAATGTAACATATATATATATATATATATATATATATTAATTTTTAGCTTCTTAGAATTAACATAAAACTTTTTTATTCTAAAATAATTTAAAACATAGAGAAATAAAATTAATATAGTATATTAAAGTATTTTTTCCTTTTTAACATTTCTAAATATAATTACATGTCATTATGATTTTATTTTTCTATTTTTTATTGAAAGTAAAATTATAGAATTTTGGAGTGTGCATGACTGTGTGAATTTTTATTTCAATTTTTGTCTTGTATATTGCGACAGTTTACTACAAACTGCCTCAATATAGATAAATTTCTAAATATAGATTGCGACGATTTACTATAAATTGTTGCAACGTTAAAAAATTTTGCAACAGTTTACTACAAACTGTCGCAATGTTGAAAAATTTTGCGACGGTTGGGAGAAACCGTTGTATGAAAGGTCGCAATATCAAAATAACGACGGTTTCAAGATAATTGTCGCAATTTATCCATCTCAATTCATCATTTTCCTTGTAGTGAGTGTATTGGTCATGGTGGTTGTGCTTGGTGGTGACCATGACCTTATCAGCAACCAAGAAAGCAGAGTAGAAACCAACACCTAATTAACTAGACCTCCCCAAATTGTGGATCAAATCTAAAATAATACACACACCACACCTATAAGCATGAAATGCACACACACACATAAAATGAAAATGCAGCACATTACCTGTTTTGGTTATGCCAATACCATTGTCAATAATGGAAAGTGTTTTGGTCATACCGAATTTTGTCCAAAGCCTAGAAAAGAAACACAAATGAAATTGAAATTTGTAATCTTTACAAAACAAAACTTGAAGGACTACTTACCTTGAAAGCATTGTTGATAAGTTAGCGAAAGAAGGTTTCTTTGTTTAAATGGAAAGTGTTGTTTATAAGGCTTAGTGTCTCAGCCTTGAATTTGAATGTCTCACTTTCACCATCACCTATTTCAATTGCAAATAGAACAAAAAAATTGAAATTTTATGTTATACTCTCTGGGGAAAGCGGGATTATTTTTCTCATAATTCTTGTATCCTTACCGACTTATATTCACGCAAATGGATGAATTTTTAAATGGAATACATTAAATACATTAAATACCAGATACGCAAATGGACGAATTTGTAAATGGAATACATTAAATACTAGATATCGGTATTAATTATTTTCTTAATTAATTATTTAAATCAAATCTTCTTATTTTCTAGGGGTGTGCAAAATATCCTTTTGGATTATAAAATTAATATATGTGTTTAAAAGAAAAAAAAACATCCATCATTATTTTCACATATTTAGGAGTGTATTGGATTAGGATTTTATAGGATTTTTTTAGTTGAAAAAAGTACTGCGGATTTTAAAAGTTTGCAAGATTTTCATGATTTTTAAGACTTTGCAGGATTCTAAATGTTAAATCAAGATTTGAATGGATTTTGCAAGACTTTTAAATCAAGGGGGTGTATTGGTTTAGGATTTTATAGGATTTTAAAAGACTTTTTTTGAGTAAAAAAGTCCGTTGGTATTCAATCAGGGTTTTATGTCACTTAGAAACAAATCCAGTGGTATTCAATAAGGATTTTCAAGATTTTTTAAAGAGTCTATTAAAATCAATTGGTATTCATTTGAGACTTTTTACAACTTAAAAACAACCCATTAGTATTCAAAAATGTAGGATTTTAAAGGATTGTTGTATTAAAGCGATTTTGATGGACTTTTTAGTGGTATATATAAATACCAAATTCATAAAACAATCTTCATCCAAACTCATAAGATTTTGGAAGATTGTTTAAAGTGACTTTTCAAGTGCTTCAAGAATTTCCAAGTGAGTTTTTCATCTTCTTTTTTTTCTGTGCTCATGTCTTCTCCATTTTTTTCTCTCTTGTTAATAATACTGCACTACTACTTATATATAATATTGCACTACTGTTCCCACTCCATTTCCCTATTTGGTGAAACTTCTATTCATAAATGATAGTGTCATTAACTTGCTCTATTTTTCTCTCTGTTCTCTTTAATTGACTTGCTCTATTTTGATCTATTTAATTGAGATTCTTCATCAGTTATATAACACAAAAAATACTTGAAATTTTAACTTTCAAGTAGTAATTTTTTTTATAACTAGGGGTGGGTAAAAAAAACTGAACTGAACTGTACTATAAAAACTGAATTATTTGTAAAAAAACTGAACTGAACTGTTAAAAAAAACTGAACTGAACTGAACTGTTGGAAAGTTAACTGTACTAAACTATAAAACTGAACTGAATTATAAAAATTGAACTATTTTTATAAAAGGATAAAAATTAAATGTCTCTAACATGTTATGTCTTAATGGATTAACTTGATAGTCTAATAACTAAAATTTTAGAAAAAAAAAGTGATAACAAAAATTGTATCAATTTTGTCGAACCTAACGGATCAATTGAGCTATGTTGGACTACTTATTTTTAGGCTTAAAATTCATTGAGTTTATTTGACTTAATTTTATATTTTTTTCTTTGAAAAATTTAAATAAAATGGAAAATAAAGTAAAGTTGACAAATGTGTCCTATTTTGATAGATCAATGAGTCAAAATTGTTCAATTCAAAATATCATAACAGTTCAGTACAGTTTAAATGCAGTTCAGTTCAGGTTTTTATAGTATAGTTAAGTTCAGTTCAATAACACAAAAAAATAGTTCAGTTCAGTTCGTCTGAAATAATATTTAGTTTAGTTCAGTTCATGAGAACTACTTTTAAGTTCAGTATAGTTTTTATAAGTTCAGTTCAGTTCAGTTCAGTTCAGTTCAGTTCATTTTGCCCACCCCTATTTATAACGCGCGTCAAGAAAAGGGAAAGGTGAAAGCTAAAATTGATATCATGATCTCTATAATCAACTATAGATCTTCAAGACCTTGTAATCAATTTAGATTTATTAGAACAATATATATATATATATATATATATATATATATATATATATATATATATATATATATGTAAAAGATGAATTTGAGTTAGGGTTTTTGTAAATAGAAGGAGATAAGAATTGATCTTAGTTGAGGGAAAAACCCTCTCAGCACAAAAATTGCGATCTCCCTCCCACTCTTGAATTTGTTATTGTTATCCTTCCCTTTTTAAGACTCAACAATTATTTTATTTCTTTTTTTTTTTACTATGAATTTCATTTTTTTAATTTTTATATTATATAATTAGGATTTTTATATTTTAAAAAAGAAAAATAACATAAGACATTGCAGTATCTTAGAATTTAATACTAAAAATATTTTTTCACGAGTGAATAATTGAAAGCAACTAAAAATTAAAAAATTTCTTTTGTACCTGTAACAAATTTTAGATATATATTTTCTCCCAATTGATGTTTGTAAATTTCTACTTTAGTACCGATATAAAATGAAGAGACATAATTAGTTATAAGAGAGTAGGGTAGTTGTCCCACTATTTTTTTTAATCATTTATAAAATTATAAATAAATTATTTTAAATCACAAATTATAAAAAAATTAAAATGTTGTTTAGAATAATTTTTAGCATGTGTGGGACTACATGACTTTCTTTGTAAAAAATGTCATTATGATGAATTTTCATTTGAAATGATGGACGAACCTTCATCTTTAACATTACTGGTTAATGAAAATCATAATTTTGAGCATATTATTATAACACAGGAGCAAGAGCAAAAAGATACTAATGTTTGGAGGACTAATATAACTATGAATATGTGGGTGAATTCTATTTAGAACGACATGATATTACGAAAACATATTATTATTGTTTATCCAGACATTATTGTTTTTTAATTATTTTTATATTTGACTCTTTTTAAATTTGAATGTATGAAAAAAAATCTTGAATTCTTATCCTCTGTCAAAAATTTATGAAATTCTACAAAGTTCACAAAGTCCCGCAGAATCCATTAAAATCCTAACTTAAAATTCTTGCATAATCCATTAAAATCCTGATTAAAAGTCTTGTGAAATCTTACAAAATCTTAAAAGTCATGAAAATCTTGCAAAGTCTTTTAAAATCTACAAGACTTTTTTCAACTAAAAAAGTCCTTTAAAATCCTAATCCAATACACTCCCCAAGATTTTAATCGATTCTGCAAGACTTTGTAGACTTTGCAGAATTTCGTAAATTTTAAACATACGTTAAGAGTTCAAGATTATTTTCACACATTCAAATTTAAAGAGTCAAAGACATATATATATATATATATATATATTAGAATTTTAGTTATATATTATATATGATAGTTTATTATATAATTAAAATTTAACAAATATTTTTAATATTTAAATTATATTATAATTAAAATTCATAATAAATGGACATATTTAAATATATGAACTAAAATTGAATTTTAATCAATAGTTATTGATATAAAATCATTTTAAATATTAATAATTTTTCAAAAATATGTGAGACCCCGTAGCTATCTTTTCTCTCCCTCACTCACTCAAGACTTTCTTTTCTCTCATTCTCTACTCACTCCCTGGTTTCCTTTTCTTGTTGACTCAAGGTGGTGGTGAGGAGCAGTTTTGGATTGCTAGCTGTGTGTTCGGAGCCGTCTTTTCCCCTCTTTCGGTTATTCAAGCTCTTTCCATCTTCTTCTCCATTTTCCGTGGTCCCGAAGCTCGGATTTTTCGCACCGAGGTAAGGGAAGCTAGGATTTTCTTGCCGGTTGTTTGTTAAATGAGCTAGAAACTCATATGATTGCTAATTTCTGCGGATTGGTGGCTGAGTTTTTGATGAAAAATCCATTTTCCGGGGTTTCGGGGTTTGAGTGAAAATTTGGGGATTTTCCTTGTTTGATGTTGCATGTTAAAAAAGCTGGTACTTTTGGGTTGTTTGATGAAAATGTGATGTTTTGGACCGTTTGCACGTGGACTTTTGGTTGATTCTTGCAGGTTTTGTGAAATTTTCGAATCTGGGGGCAGTTGCAGTTTGAATTTGCGCCGGGCGCAGTTCTTCGCGCCGGGCTCAATTTAAAGCCGCGTCTCTGTTGAGTTTCGCGCCGGGCGTGATATTAGCGCACCGGGCGTGAGTATTTTGATTTTGAGGTCTTCATGAAAGTTGTAGCCTTGGATGTTAGCTTTCCAATGGAGTTAGAATCACTCAAAAAGGAGTTGTAGAACTCTAAATATGGCTGTTTTAGTGAAGAGGGGTCGAGCTGTCAGCTTTGGTTATAGCTGTTGCGGTTTTCATCATTTTTAACAAGGTAGATGAAGGAATTTGGACTTGGTGTCTTAATGAGAGTTGTAGGAAATTTGATTATATTTCATATGAGATAAGGATGAGCATGGTAGGAGTAGTATAACTCCCGATGCGCTGTTTGTGGTGATGGTTGCCATTTCACATTTAGTGATTTGATTAAGTTGAAAGTTGTTTTAGGTGCTTAGGTGTACTTTTGTTGTTTGGGTGAGTAATTGGACAAGATATATGAATTGTAAATAAGATGGTTGGGTCGTATTAGGTGTTGATCATGTTGTTTTAAGCTGTTAGTGATGAATGATTATTGAGCTGAATGATGATGTTGATGTGCTGCGCTGAGCGCGGCCCTTGTCGCGCTGGGCGTGAGACTCCTTGGGAGTCTCTGCCTTGTGGGCGCTCGGCGCAATTGGTATTGCGCCAGGCGTGAGTGAGCCTTGGGCTCTCTGGCTGGGTCCCGCCGGGCGCGGGCATGCTTGCACTGGGTGCGTTGGCCCCCTGGTGCTCTCTGGTTGCACTGTGCTGGGCGCAACCACGAGTGTGCCGGGCGCGGGGATGTGACTTCACTAATGGATGTTAGAGGTTGTTTATGTTGAGTTTAAGGAGAAGCTGTTGATTATGATGTGATGACTAGCTGAAATTGCTGTTTGATGATGTTGAGCTGTGTTAGGTGTATGTTGCTATAAGATGCTTAGATGTACTGTAAGACGATTGGTTGTGCTGATTAATGTTGCCAATGCTGTGTGATGAAAAGTTGTGTTGTGCGGTATGTTGTTAATGATGTAACGCTGGGTTGTGCTATGTGATGCTAATGCTAAACTTTATTATTTGAGTCGAGCTGAATTATAGGCTGATCATTGTTGAATTTTGCTGTGATTGCTGAGCTGAGATGAAATTGATAAATAAGTTGTGCTGACTAGATGTAAATGTTGAAAGATGATGTTAAGTTGTAATAGATGTGTCTTGCTATGCTGAGCTGGGCTGTTATTGATGATTTTAAATGCTAATTTATAATATGGCTGTACTCTAGAATGATGAGCTGAGTTGTGAGTAGTAAGCTGTGTTGAATACTACTTGGCTGTGTTGTATGCTGATTTTGCTGTGCTGTGCTGTGAGCTGTTTTGCTGTGCTGTTTATTGCTGAGCTGTATGCTGTGTTTAGCCACTAGTGTGGTGCTGTTATAGCCGCTATGTCGGTGCTGTTAGCCACTATCGTGGTGCTGTAATAACCGCTAGCTGGTGCTGATGTGTGCCTAGTTGAGAGGCCATTATAGCCACTTGAGGTGGTGCTGATGTTGCCGCTAAGCGGTGCTGTTATAACCACTTGAGGTGGTACTGATGTTGCCGCTAGGCGGTGCTGTTATAACCACTTGAGGTGGTGCTGTTGTTGCTGTTCTACAGTGTTGATGTAGCCACATCGTGGTGCTGGTATTGATGCGTGATATAAGTTTTGCAGATGAGCTGATACTCATAATGATGAAATTTAATTACATTGCTATGTATCTATTTGTATGCTGATTTTTAATTACACTAGCTTACCCTTTCACTGTTTTTCCATGGTGTTTGGACCAAGGACGGAGCCAAGGGGGGACCTACGGGTGCCACGGCCCCCCCAACAATTTTAATTTTTTTTTATATACATATATATTACTATATGGCACCCCCTATTTTTAATATAAACTCATATGTATAATTAAATGAATAACCCAAATTTATTTTTTTATTCAACTTTTGGACTTCTGGTACGGCCTGCTATGTGGTATCACTTTGGAATTTTTTTTTTTTTAAAAAAATGTAGCGCCTCATTTGATCATTCCAATTCTCGGCCCCCCAGTATTGAAATCCTGGCTCCGTCCCTGGTTTGGACTGCGATGATCATACTGTGTATGGGAGCAGAACAGGAATAGGTGGGCGTCTAGTGGTGAGTCTCCGGCGGACCTTGGAGCTGTTTTGCTTGTGTGGATATTTTGCTGGTAGCTACTTGGGATAGTAGCATTTGGTTGTAATTTTCTTTGGTACACTTTAACCCTAGTCAGACTAGAACTTTGTATATTTATATATTCTAGATCCTATATTTATATACTTGTTCTATCTGTCTGGAGTTTCTAGTGTGCGATGCCGTGTGTAGTGACTAGCCGGGTCGTTACAAAATAAATTATCAAAATATATTAAAAAAATATAATTAAAATATAATAGATTGAAAGGTTAGATAATTAAAAATTTATATATTAACATAAAAATGAAATGAATATAATTTAACATAATTGAGAGAGTTTTTTTTTTTAATTACAAAAAGAATGTGTAAAATTAATATTAAAAAAGATAAATAATAAAAAAATGAATTAAAAAAAATTAACTAAAATAAGTTAATGGAGGCATAAAATATTTATAATGTAAATATAAATTATTTTAAACATTTTAAAATATTTTCTTTATAAATTTACAATTGTTGAGTTATAAAAGGAGGAGGGATAACAATAACAAACTCAAGGGAGAGAAAAATCGTAATTTTTGTGCTAAGAGTGTTCTTCCCCGAATTAAGATCCGTTCTCATCTCATTTTACTCACAGAAATCTTAACTCAAATTCATCTTATATATATATATATATATATATATATATATATATATACACACACACACACTTGTTCTAAAAAATTTAAATTGATTACAAAGTCTTGAAGATCTACCGTTGATTGTAGAGATTATTATATCAATTTCAGCTTTCACTTTTTCCTTTTCTTGAGCAAAATAGAGCAAGTTAATTGACTTCTGTGTCCCCATCTTCATAGAGAAAAGTATTAATAGTTATTGTTAATACATGAATACATTTTGCTATTATTAATAGTTAGTTTGCTCATTTGTATTCCCTACTATTTTGTTGTTCACACAGTCAACTGCATTATTTTTATTTTAGAATTCATTTGGTATTTTTTTCTCTTAAAAGATCATTAAACAAAATAATTAATTTTGTCACATTTAACCAAAATACATGCTTTTTTAGATTCACTAATTATTCACTAATTTTTTTCTTTATTTTTCAAATATAATAAAAGATGCGTTTAGAAAAAAAGAAAAAAAAAGAGAATCATAAAAACAATAAAAAAGACTTTATTTGATTTTTTTATTCTTCTAAATTATATGATATTTTAATAAATATGAAAATAAAATTAAAATATATCTATCAAAAAGTTAATAAATGAAATATTTAGAATTAATTGAGACAAAAATTTAAAATTAAGATATTTATTTGTAAAAATAATAAAGTTTGAAATTAATTTATAACAAAATTAAAGTTTACAATTTTTATTCATTAACATGACAAAGTTTAAGACAATAAATGTCAATTATTCACTAATTTTTTTCTTTATTTTTCAAATATAATAAAAATATGCGTTTAGAAAAAAGAAAAAAATGATAAAAACAATAAAAAAAGACTTTTCTTTATTCACTAAGATCAACAAAATAAATGTCAATTATTCACTAATTTTTTTTCTTAATTTTTCAAATAAAATAAAATACGCGTTTAGAAAAAAAAAAGAGAATGATAAAAAGTTATTTCACGTGGGAATCATTTAATATTTAGGATAGAGATAAGAACACAGAATAATTACAGAACTCGAAGCATTAATCTATTTAGGTATAGGTTCTACCATATATGATGGTGTTTCTTCAATCATTTATATCTAAAGAGTGACAAAATTGGCATTCCATACCAGAATCATCTAAGAGACCGTGTGCTGAGTATTTCTGTTCCATTTGATAAGCATAAGTAGACATAGCTTCAATATTCTGCAAGCTATAATCCAATTCAAGTAACACTTCCACTTAATTTCTTTAAGTTGCCAAAGGTATAACTTATTATAATTTAACAAGGATTCATTTGGCCATCATTCATAACCTCAAATTCAAAAGCATCAACACAAGGGTCGGAGCTAAGCAATTTTCATTGAGGGGGGCTAAAATATAATAAAACTTTATTCTAATTTTCAAACTTTCATAATGAGATGAAATTATAATGTGAAGTGAGAAAAGCACCTGAGAAAGAATTGATGATAATGACATATAGTTACTTACTACTGCTGAATGCTTAGTGACATTTCTTTCTCTAGGTTATCCTGTAAAAAAATTATCATATTTTTCTTGAAAATATTATAGACTATTTTCTTATCCTAATTAAAGAAATTTTCAACATCTAGATCAGTTACTAGTTTCATATGATTTTTTTATTCTCTACTATTAATTACCCCTCTTTTTCCCACAATTGTTTCCTCATTAAATGATTTTTCGATTGTTGTCATTCTTAAAAAAAACCACTTCGATATTTTTTTTTTACAAATTTTCCATGCATTTGCCATAATTGCACCTCTTGTTTATCATACGTCTATCCTTCTATCAGATATAACATTAAGGACTTTTTATTAGAGAATTATACTTGTATAAGGAGTATCACTTTTGTATATGGATTTAAAAATTCTTCACACATCTGGCATAATTTCACATGATGAAGAAGAGAAATGGAGATATATATCCAGTTCCTGCACCTGGAAAATGACACTGTAACGGGACTAGCTGAGACAGATTTATACAAGGATGTTGAGTTGGAAAATGAGACAGCAAGGAGCCATGTCAGCTCACATGAGGACAAAAATTCTGTTAGCAACAATGGACAGGTGGCGGACGATCCGAAAGCAAGGGCAGTGCGCACAAAAAGACAGAGGAAACCGAATTCCCAATTACGTGATTACATTTGAGACGTGCGAGTTATATTGGGAGGAAATGAGAGAGAGAAGGGGGAATGAATTTGATTGTGAATCCTTCTTCCTTGTCTGGGTGGTCTGAATCTCTTTTCCTTATAGTATTCTGATTCTGAGCATTTTCTATTCCTTTACTATTCTATACGTCCTATAATCATCTATGGTTATAGTTTTCTTCATTGTAAGAAACTCGTTATAAATAATACGATGTACAAAGTATTCCAATCACAGTTTGGCCTATTGTTCTTTATTTCATTGGTGCTTTCATTGTCACCATGGCGGATAATACCTGTTTGAAAGAGTTGCAGAATGACATGAAACGTTTGATGGAGATGATGGAGAAACATGATGCCGATTTTAAGCAGTTTTCCACGATTACGACTAAACGCTTTGAACAACTGGATTTAGCGATTGGTGATCTTCATCAACAACACCAGCATGGTGGTGCGAGCTCACAATCAGGACCTGCGATGGTACAACCATTTCAGGTAAGGAACGTGAAACTGGATTTTCCCCGTTTTGATGGTATTGATGTTTTGCACTGGATTTTTAAGGCTGAACAATTCTTTGACTACTATAATACTTCGGAAACACAAAGGTTCACGATTACTGCAGTACACATGGACAAGGAAGTGGTCCCTTGGTTCCAAATGATCATGAAGACTCAACCATTTCAATCATGGAAGGAGTTCACTCAAGCCCTCGAGATTGAATTTGGACCTTCTTCTTATGAGTGTCCACGTTCGACCTTGTTCAAGTTGACGCAATCTGGCTCCGTGAAGGATTATTATTCTAAATTTACAGCTTTGTCCAATCGAGTTTCTGGAGTGACAGGTGATGCTTTGTTGGATTATTTTCTTAGTGGCCTTAATTCTGATATTAAACGTGATGTGTTAGCTCATGGTCCTGATTCAATTCTTAAGGCAGTATCTCTAGCTCATTTATTTGAGGAAAAATACACCAAAAAGCCTTATCAATATTTGCCCTCTATGTCCCATAAATCCCAAACACAAACCCAAACCACAACCAGCTTGCCCAAAACCAATACCTTACCACCATTATTGCCTACCCCTACAATCAAACCTTTTAGCCAAAACACCAAATCTGCTACCATTAAGCGAATGACTTCTGCCGAAATGCAGATTCGTCGAGAGAAAGGCCTTTGCTTCACTTGTGATGAGAAGTTTACTCCTGCTCATCGCTGTCCCAACAAACACATGATGTTGTTACAAATTGACGAGCCTAATTCATCTTCTCCGGAGCCTGATCCTCCAGATAGTTCCTAGCATTTTGATGTGTCTATTGATGCGGAACATCACTTATCTTATAATGCATTGAAATGAGCTAATGGACTTGGGACCCTCAAGTTTCAAGGACAAGTTAATGGTGTGACCTTGCAGATTTTGTTAGATAGTGGCAGCAGTGACAATTTTATCCAACCTCAGATTGCTCATTTCTTGAAGCTACCCATTGAACTAGCTCCTCAGTTCAAGATGTTAGTGGGTAATGGTAACACTATGGTGGCAGAGGAATGCATAAACAATTTAAAAATAAAAGTGCAGGATTTTGTGTTGCAATTACCTATATTTTTGTTACCTATAACTGGTGCAGATCTAGTTTTGGGAGCAGCATGGTTAGCTACCTTAGGGCCTCATATTGCAAATTTAGTGCTTTGACTCTGAAGTTTTATCTGAATGGGCAGTTTGTCACCTTACATGGGCAACACCCATCACATGTTAAGCAAGCTGAATTCCACCAATTAAAAAGGTTATGTAACACTCATGCCATTGATGAAACATTCATATTACAGTTGCAGACTCCAGATTCTATAACAGATCCGTTGCAGGGGTTGCCAGTAGATTTGGAACCAAAATTAGCTTTGCTTTTGCATACATACAAGATGGTGTTTACTAAGCCATCAGGTCTACCTCCTGACAGAAGTCAAAATCATGGAATTTCTCTTACTCTAGGGGCCCTTCCAGTCAAGGTTAAACCTTATAGATACCCTCATAGTCAAAAGGCTCAAATTGAGAGGATGGTACATGACATGTTAGATGAAGGGATTATTCAACCCAGTGCAAGTCCCTTTTCCTCTCAAATCATTTTAGTTAAAAAGAAAGATGGGTCGTGGAGATTTTGTACTGATTATAGGGCCCTTAATGCTGTGACAATTAAGGATAGTTTCCCTATGCCAACTGTTGATGAATTATTAGATGAACTGCATGGTGTTCAATTTTTTTCCAAATTGGATTTGCGATCTGGATATCACCAGATATTGATGAAACCTGAGGACCAATTGAAAACTGCTTTCAGAACACACCATGGACACTATGAATGGCTTGTAATGCCATTTGGTCCCACTAATGCCCCGACAACATTTCAATCTTTAATGAATCAAATTTTCCAGCACTAGCTACGAAGATATGTATTAGTATTCTTTGACGATATACTTGTATATAGTCCTTTGTGGTCTTCTCATTTGCTTCATTTAGAATCGGTCTTAAAAATTCTCCAATTGCATAAACTGTTTGCTCGATTGTCCAAGTGTTCATTCGCTATGCAAGAAGTTGATTATTTAGGCTATACAGTTTCAGGCAATGGTGTGGCTATGGACAAGTCAAAGGTTGAAGCTATTTCCAATTGGCCAGAACCTAAAAATGTTAAACAATTGAGAGGGTTTTTGGGCCTCACAGGGTACTATCAGAAATTTATACAAGGGTATGCGATTATTGCTGGACCACTCACAGATTTATTGAAGAAAGATAGTTTTATCTGGAATGACATAGCTTGGAATGCTTTCATCAAGCTTAAGACTGTTGTCACTCATGCACCTGTGTTGGCTCTTCTAGACTTTTCTAAGTCTTTTATATTAGAAATAAATGCATCGGGAATAGGCATAGGAGCTGTTCTTAGTCAGGATCAACATCCTATTGCTTATTTCTCCAAGAAACTTTCCCCTAGATCTCAAAAACAGTCAGCATATGTTCGGGAAATGTTAGCTATTATAGAGTCTTTGGCCAAATTTCGACATTATCTCCTTGGGCATCATTTTATAATCCGAATAGACCAGCAAAGTTTAAAACACTTGACTGAGAAAACTATACAAACTCCTGAGCAGCAGAAGTGGTTGTATAAGTTTCTTGGATTCGACTTTCATATTGAATACAAGCCTGGTCGGGAGAATTTGGTTGCGGATGGGCTATCTCGGTCTTTTTACATATGGCTTGGTCTGAACCAAAATCCTTATTTCTGCAAAAATTAAAGGCTGCAGTGCTAGAGGATGACAAGTTGAAGAAGGAAATACAATGCAACGAATATCGGGGTCACCAGAATTCTAATTATTCGGTCAAAGACCAGATGTTATATTGGAAGAATCGATTGGTTGTTCCTCCAATTACATCTTTGATTAAGGAAATCTTGGGGGAATACCACTCTTCCCCAATTGGAGGAAATGCAGGTGTGGATAGAACTATAGCCCGAACTAAAGCTGAATTTTATTGGCCTAATATGAAAGATGATATTCGACAATTTGTTCAGAAATGTGTCGTGTGTCAACAAGCAAAGATATTGAATGTTTCTCTTGCTGGTTTATTACAACCCTTACCAATTCCTCATCAAATTTGGGAGGATGTGGCCATGGATTTTATTACTGGTCTTCCTAGTTCTTGTGGTTACACAGTGATAATGGTGGTGGTAGATAGGCTATCAAAATATGATCACTTTGCTGCACTTAAAACAGCCTATACTAGTAAACAAGTTGCAGAGTTGTTTATGATGTATGTTGTTAAACTTCATGGAATTCCCAAGTCTATCGTCTCAGATAGGGACAAGGTATTCACTAGCCAATTTTGGCAACATCTTTTTAAACTTTAGGGCACTACCTTAGTTATGTCTTTCGCCTACCACCCTCAAATAGATGGTCAATCCGAGGCACTAAATAAATGTTTAGAGATGTATCTTTGGTGTTTTACTCATCAACATCCTAGTAAATGGTACAAGGTGTTGCCTTGGGCTGAATACTGGTATAACACGGCCTTTCATACTAGTGCAGGGATGACACCCTTCAAAGTGGTCTATGGTAGAGACCCCCCAATGTTATCAAAGTACGTACCCAATGAGACTGATCCTCCTCCACTTCAGGAGTTGTTGCAACAAAGGGATGTTTTATTGCATCAGTTGAAGCTAAATTTAACTAGAGCACAACAACACATGAAGGTTCAAGCAGATAAAAAGAGAAGAAATGTTGAATTTCAGGTGGGCGATTGTTGAGATTTCCGTTGAAGTACTTTTGTTATAATTGTAAATCAGTTTAATTCTATCAACGGTCTCAAACACGACAAATATACCGGCCGTTCAAGTAGTAAAAATATCGTATCCACATGGATTAGAAGGTAAAATAAGCATTTATTGATTATTCGTGACTAAAGAATAATTCCAATTTCATAGTTTGTCATGTGAGTTCAAAGTTGTGACTATTGGAATGAAAACTATAAATAAATATTGGTTTGTGAGTGGAAAAGGAAAGAAATGGTATAATGGTTTTGTGAGGTTGTGGGGGTCAGATTTCACCAAACGTTACACTAATGAATCCTTAATCTCTTGTTACATACATTGCTTAGTCAACCCATAAGTTTACTCAAACCTAATCCCTTAAAGAAAGAGCCTAGGTGCGGACATTGAATATCAATCCCTTGAGTACCCAATATCTACACCCGCATTACGGGCTAGGGTTTAAGACTACTAATGGGTCAAGCTCTATCCCTAGATACAATCTCCACTAGGCATATGTTCCAGAACTAGTTTCAATGGTATTTCCCAATACTCAATGGAACCTTAAATCATGCAAAGGGTGATCAATTCAAAGCAAGCATTAAGCGTAGAAACGTACACAACAAAGAATGAAACAATACATATATATCATTAAAAACGTAAGGATTACAATAGAGTACGTTGGTTACATCTAACCCCACAAAAATAGGTGGAACCACTCAACAATGAGGGTAAATACAAAATAGAGATGAAAGGAGAAGTGAAGAACCGAAGGAAAGATCCACACACGAACGTTCCCAAGCTTTGAGAATTCCTTCTACAGCTCCAAGGAGGCGCCCCTGCGTGAATGAGGAAGAAAACCCCTGAAAATGCCTTCAAATACGAGCTTGGGGGTCAGATTAGGGTTTCTGCACCCGGCGCATAAGTCGTAGCGCCCGGCGCAGGGTCTTTCAAAGACTCTCTGCCTTAGGACACACGCTCGGCGCAATTCATTTTACGCTCGGCGCGATGGCTTCCAGAGGAGTTCTCTGTCTCGATCACCCCCGGCTCGGGTAATGTTGCGCCCGACGCATCCACTCTTCTCTGCTCCTTAGCTTCTTGGATTTCCAATCCTATAGGTCTTCAATCCTCAAGTCTCTAGCTCAATACCTGCACAAAAATGAGGTGTATTAAGGTATTTTTAGATGAATTTGGGTTAGTTATATCTGCATACAAAATGAACCAAAAAGAGAACAATTATATTGCAATGGTTCAGAGGATGAGTGGAATTGTTCAATAAGTCTCATCCAAAAAGAGGTAAAATTGAGACTTAACAACTCCCCCAAACTTAGAACCTTGCTTGTCCTCAAGCAACAGGTAATAAATCTAGCAGATAATAAGCAATGCATGTGTGTCCAATTCTACATCATAGTTCACTTGTACTTTCCTTTCGCAAGCATGAACCTAAGATGGATCTTCAGTCACAATTATTGCAATGGAACATGACAAGGTGCAAACAAAGGTTTCAAAAGAGATCAAAGAGCTGAGAAGAGTAATGACTATCTGTGTATGCCTCCTCACTAGGAAAGTGTTTCTCTCTATGCACACTAGTGTATCAGGGTGAGTGTTTCTCTCTAGTCTACTACTCACGCCACATGATTCAACTTTGTTCTTCGTTTCCAAATGAAACCAGTGGTAAAACAAATGCAGGCACTCATCACAAGGTCTTTATTAGGGCAAATCTGGGTTAAGCAATAGCAATTTCATGGTTTTTCAAGGATTGAAGGTGCTATAGCTTAAGAGAGCAATTGAGATTTCTACAATGATATCCCTCTCCATACCCCAATACAACAATTTAGCACATGCCCTTAACTGGATCTAAGCCATTAGCCTTTATGAGATGCATATTTACACTTTTGCATCTTAATATTTTTGTTTTTGTTTTGCTTTGTTTTTGTTTTTGTTTTTGTTTTTTTTTTTTGAATTTATTTTGTAATGGCTGACCACATACTTTCTTTTTCCCAAAATTTCCCATTCTTCAACTCCCCCAAACTTGTATGATGTCATCAATTTTCTCTCTTAACCAAAGCAAAGGTTATGGTTAATTTTTCATGGTTTGGGACAAGTGGAAGGTGTGGTGTTTAGGCTTAGGAAGGTATGAGTCAAGTGAAAAGTGGAAATGGCTTTTTGGCTTAGAAGGTTAACAAAATAAGGAAAATATGAATGCCTTGATCATATAAGTACACAACATAAGCAAACCACCAGGGAAACTCAAGCAAAGTCTATCATGCAACTTAAGCATAGTTCACTCATCAGTGTTTAGGCTCAAACCTCACCCGGCTATGCATCCACAAATTATCACACTCAGCTCAGTTCTATGATCAACATTGAAACCCGTATACAACTAGTCATGAACTAAAGATCTAACGTGACTTGAAAATGTCTAAGGTACACGCACCACAAACATCAAGCAAACCACAATCCAGAATCGACCACAAGCAAAGCAAGTATCAACAAGATTAAAAACCGTGCTAAAGCAGAATATTCACAAAAAAAAAAGAACCAACAGAGTAATCATCAAAAAGAAACTAGATAATAAAAATAGTTAAAATACTAAAAATAAAAGACAGAAAAATAAATTGCAATAAACAAAGGTAAACTAAGGTAGGCTTCATCTGCTTCCATCTATGGGGTCTGGTCATCATCATCAGCAGCTGCTCCACCATTATCAGCTCCGTCAGCATTAGTAGCTCCACTCCCCCAAACTTAGGAGCCTGGTCCCCAAGCCAACCAGTATATGCCTGAAAGTCCTGGTAACCAGAAGTGGTTGCGGAGTGTAATCATGAAAGTATATGGTGAGCACAAAATTTATACACAGTGATGACCAAGCAAATATAGGAAAAATGAAGAATATCCTTAGACCACAATTAAGCACAGCATGCATGCACACAGAAATGGACTATGAAAATACAACATAAAGCACACAAATAGAACATAAAGAAACATGATTGAAAATGGATAAATATTGGCTGGCAGGAAGGTTGCGCCGGGCGCAGAACAGATGCGCCGGACTTCGTATCAGTAAAGATCAACGAGGTTTCAAAATCTGATATCGCGCCGGGCGTGACTTAAGCGCGCCCGGCGTGGTGGGTTCCAGAGACCAAAAATTGAGTACTGAGCCGGGTGCAAAAGAGTTACGCCCGGCGTGTAGCCACTTACATGGTCAATTTGCCTAAGTTTTCTTAAAGAGAAGGCCTTATCTCCACCCAGAAACATAATTACCTCATCCTCACACTCCCAACAAGATGTACCCTATATTTACCCACTCAAACATGATTCTAACAATTAATACTTAACACAAAACACATATAATACGATATAACATACATATCACAGAACGTAAACAATCACAAAACAAGTCCCAATAACAAGTATAGCATACAATTATAACACAATCACAATAAAAGTTAAAACACTAAAGCAACTAAAAAACATATGCACTAGAGTTCAGATCTCTGGGTTGCCTCCCAGGAAGCGCTTGTTTACTGTCCCGAGCCTGACGGTGACCAACTTGAATTGCTCCGATTCTCCTTCTCCTCCTGTTGCTATTGTTCCTCCTTGCCCTGTGCTCAATCTCAGGATTGCTCAACAATTGCTCAGAAGGATTGGTCAGTCTAATTTGAATAGTACCTTGCATACAAGAGAAAGCTGAAGACTAGAGTACACAGGTTAGCTCCAACAATTCATTGCTAACATAAAAATAACAAAAGCAATAAAGGATTAAATCACAAATAGCTATAAATACTAAATTGCCTTGCTAATCCCCGGCAACGGCGCCAAAAACTTGTTGAGATTTCCGTTGAAGTACTTTTGTTATAATTGTAAATCAGTTTAATTCCATCAACGGTCTCAAACATAGCAAGTATATCGGCCGTTCAAGTAGTAAAAATATCGTATCCACAGGGATTAGAAGGTAAAATAAGCATTTATTGACTATTCGTGACTAAAGAATAATTCCAATTTCATAGTTTGTCATGTGAGTTCAAAGTTGTGACTATTGGAATGAAAGCTATAAATAAATATTGGTTTGTGAGTGGAAAAGGATAGAAATGGTATAATGGTTTTGTGAGGTTGTGGGGGTCAGATTTCACCAAACGTTACACTAATGAATCCTTAATCTCTTGTTACATACATTGCTTAGTCAACCCATAAGTTTACTCAAACCTAATCCCTTAAAGAAAGAGCTTAGGTGCGGACATTGAATATCAATCCCTTGAGTACCCAATATCTACACTCGCATTACGGGCTAGGGTTTAAGACTACTAATGGGTCAAGCTCTATCCCTAGATACAATCTCCACTAGGCATATGTTCCAGAACTAGTTTCAATGGTATTTCCCAATACTCAATGGAACCTTAAATCATGCAAAGGGTGATCAATCCAAAGCAAGCATTAAGCGTAGAAACGTACACAACAAAGAATGAAACAATACATATATATCATTAAAAACGTAAGGATTACAATAGAGTACGTTGGTTACATCTAACCCCACAAAAATGGGTGGAACCACTCAACAATGAGGGTAAATACAAAATAGAGATGAAAGGAGAAGTGAAGAACCGAAGGAAAGATCCACACACGAACGTTCCCAAGCTTTGAGAATTCCTTCTACAGCTCCAAGGAGGCGCCCCTGCGTGAATGAGGAAGAAAACCCCCGAAAATGCCTTCAAATACGAGCTTGGGAGTCGGATTAGGGTTTCCGCGCTCGGCGCATAAGTCGTAGCGCCCGGTGCAGGGTCTTTCAGAGACTCTCTGCCTTAGGACACACGCTCGGCGCAATTCATTTTACGCCCGGCACGATGGCTTCCAGAGGAGTTCTTTGTCTCGATCACGCCTGGCTCAGGTAATGTTGCGCCCGACGCATTCACTCTTCTCTTCTCCTTAGCTTCTTGGATTTCTAATCCTATAGGTCTTCAATCCTCAAGTCTCTAGCTCAATACCTGCACAAAAATGAGGTGTATTAAGGTATTGTTAGATGAATTTGGGTTAGTTATATCTGCATACAAAATGAACCAAAAAGAGAACAATTATATTGCAATGGTTCAGAGGATGAGCGGAATTGTTCAATAAGTCTCATCCAAAAAGAGGTAAAATTGAGACTGGTGCTCGTTAAATTACAACCATACAGACAGCTGTCACTAGCTTTGCGAAAGAACCAAAAGTTAGGAATGAGGTATTTTGGACCTTTTCCTATTATAGAAAAGATTGGCATGGTGGCTTACACACTCAAGTTACTTGACATAGCAAGGATACATCCTATTTTTCATGTTTCTGTGTTAAAATTATTCAAGGGCGATTATGCTACATCTTACATTCCTTTACCATTGCTAAATATCGAGGAGGGTCCCATTTTGCAGCCCATTGCAATTCTGCAATATCATACTATATTGAGGGGCACTAAAGCTATTAAACAGGTTTTGGTAAAGTGGGAAGGTTTACAGGATCATGAGGCCACTTGGGAAGACATTATTGTCATGGAAGAATCCTATCCTAATTTCAACCTTGGGAAAGGTTGATTTCAATGGGAAAGGTATTGTAACGGGACTAGCTGAGACGGATTTATACAAGGATGTTGAGCTGGAAAATGAGACAGCAAGGAGCCATGTCAGCTCACATGAGGACAAAAATTCTGTTAGCAACAATGGACAAGTGGCGGAAGATCCAAAAGCAAGGGCAGTGCGCACAGAAAGGCAAAGGAAATCGAATTCCCAATTACGTGATTACGTTTGAGACATGCAAGTTATATTGGGAGGAAATGAGAGAGAGAACGGGGAATGAATTTGATTGTGAATCTTTCTTCCTTGTCTAGGTGGTTTGAATCTCTTTTCCTTATAGTATTCTGATTCTGAGCATTTTCTATTCCTTTACTGTTCTGTACGTCCTATAACCATAGATGGTTATAGTTTTCTTCATTGTAAGAAACTCGTTATAAATAATACGACGTACAAAATATTCCAATCACAGTTTGGTCTATTGTTCTTTATTTCAGACACGTGGATATAAAATTTTTAATGGCGGTTATTTTTTCAATGGTTGAACTCGAGAATACCTGATGAAGAAAAATGTTTTTTGCATTTCAAACATAAATATACAAGATTCTTCCCTCTCAACCCCTCCCCCATGCATCATACTCCAAAGGCTCCGTGTAAGACAAGTCCCGTTGGCACCCTTCTCATCGTGAACCTCTCTACACCATCGACACTTCATTGATGGGTAAGGACGGTACCAATACAAATTTCATTGATATTTACCCAAATGGAGAGGCTCTTCAACATGCCTTTTCCCTCCTTATTAATCTTGGGCTGAAAATTCAACTTGTTTATTTATTTAGAGATGTATTTTGCGAATGGGTTAATTACATGGTATAGGATGTGCATTTTCTAAATCCTGTTATTTTTTATTTTGAAGTCACTGACTTTTTTCAGACCTATCGATCCAAGACTAACAAAATTATTCGATATTTATTTATTTATTAATATAAATTATTTTATAAAATATAATCTACACTTGTTTTACATTTAGATCCTTGTCCCGCCGCTTGAGTAGTACAATTGATGAACCCGTTTGTGCTTGTGTTCAAGCACAATCTTATCTCAGTTAATTGATTATTACTATTACATACAACTTCTGGCATAGCTCGTATATCATTGTATATGGTTGTGGTAATGCTTGCTGTTTGATATCTCTTACCCGGCACTATGCGGTGTTTTTGTAGAGTAGCTTTAAGATCCTTTTTAAAAAACATACTTAAAGCCAGATTCAAGAAATCATTTTGCGGCAACTGAGAGCATGAGCCATGTTTGTCCCACTCATACGTCCAAAAGGAAACGTTTCTCCCATCTTTTAATGCTGGCCAATTTGTTTCAAGTTGACTCTTCAAATTTTGCTTAATCTAGTAACATAAATAACATACATTAATTTTTTAATATTATATAAAAATATTGATTAAAAAATATAAAATTTTACCTTATTTGAATCAAATTTATTTGAAGGGCAAAATTCTGGTTGTGGGTTGGTATTGTTACTAGGCCATAGGCCATGTATTGTAAACTTGGATGAAATCTGAACAGCACATGGCGTGCTCCTGCAGAAGGTTGGTGGCCAAGTTTCTGCCAACTTCCAAAATTCAAAACTTCCACCAATGAGAATGGGAAAGACAAAAAAGAGCAAAAGACAGGTGAACTTCATGATAACTTAGCTTAAAACTATAGAAAAGAGAAATGAAATGAAGTTTAGAATGAAAGAAACGAAAATAAATACTTAACATGAAATAAATTACAAGATGAGTCTTTTTATAATTGAAAATAATGCCATATTGAGGTTGGAGTATACTTGTCTTACTTTTCTTTTTTAAAATAAGTATATTATTGCATATATGAAATCTGATCAAATTAATATAGGTATTATCTTTATCGTGAAATTCAAATAAAATCTAATACACTACTAGAAACGTGTCATTTTCTTGCGAATTTTTTTATAAAAAATATTTGCAGAAATTTTTTGCAAATTTTCTTGCAATAATAATTTCACAAAAAAATATACGAATTTATTTGCGAAAAATAATTTACAGATATTTCTTACAAATTTTTTAATGAAAAATAATCTACAAGAAATTTATACAAATTTTGCTACAATTTTAATGATCATAGAAATTTTTTTCCATGGTAAATATTTGCAAAAAATATTGTAAATTTTATTTTATTTCTTGTAGATTTTCTTGCAAAAATAAATTTGCAAGTAATGTTTACTAAATGGTAGGAAAATTTTGCAAGTAACTTTTCCTGCGCATTTTCCTACCAATTTTAATCTGCAAGAAAAATAAAAATAAATTTAAATTTATAATTTTAATATTTTAAAAAAACTTCAAGTCCTACATCGATTGAAAATAAAACAATTAAAGAGTATATAAGTTAGGGCGACACTTCCTTTACAAGTTGATTTGTATGGTTGAGTTTTAGACTTATAATCTATAATCTTAGAATTTAAAAAATTATGTATCACATGTTGAAGGCGTGAAAATAAATGATTTGGATAAATTAATTGTTAGCATTTGAAAGTTGAAGAATTATTCATAGAATTTATAGTAATTTTTTTTAATTTTTTTTAATTTTTTCATAAAAAAGTCACATATAATTAAAAAAATTCTAGTAATGTATTTTAAATCTTATATATCTTCGTATAATTAGAGTTTGGATACTATACTTTAAAAATATTAATTAGTTTGACCATACATCTAATGTATGCCTAGCTTTATGATGAAAGGAGGATCATGGTGAAGAAAGTTCATTTAAGTCAAATTGAATTTAAATTTTAAAAATTTGATCATAAAATAAATTCACTTTTAATAATGAGAAATCAAGACGAAGTTAAATTAATAAAGAATTTTTTTTTCTTCTTTCATAAATCTAACCCACTTTAGTATACTTTATAAATTTGTCAAATTAAAAAATGCATTTGTGATCTGCGTTATCTACGATCGCAAATGTGATTGCATAAATCTCACCGTTAATTTCACTTTTGATATGTTAAAAGTTAATAATAATAATAATAATAATATTATTATTATTATTATGATTCTTATTATTATAATAATAATATTTATTATTATTATTATTATTTTTAACATTATTATTATGATTATTATTATTTTTATTATTATTATTATTTTTATTATTATTATTATTATTATTATTATTATTATTATAATAAAGTAAAAACATAGCAGTTGACTATTTGAACAACAAAATAGTAGGGAATACAAATGAGCAAACTAACTATTAATAATAGAAAAATGTATTCATGTATTAACAATAACTCTTAATACTTTTTTCTATGAAGAAAGGGATACAGAAGTCAATTAACTTGCTCTATTTTGCTCAAGAAAAAGAAAAGGTGAAAGTTGAAATTGATATAATGATCTCTACAATTATTGGTAGATCTTCGAGACTTTGTGATGAATTTATATATATATATATATATATATATATATATATATATATATATATATATATATATATATATATATATATATATATATATATATATATATAGGGAGCATATCAAGCATAGTTTTAAAAACCGGACCGGTCATCGAACCGGTTAAGGTACTGGGTCAGTGGGTCAAAGGTTGAACCGGTGGGTCACTAGTTGAACCGCATGACTCGATTTTTATTTATTTTTATTAAAAAAATATTCATATTAAATATATTTTATACTTATAAATTTTAATAAATTCATATCTTATTTTAAATTTCAATTTTTCTATCTTATTTAAAATTATTTTTATTTTTATTTTGTAAAAAAATACATAAAAAAATTACATGTTAAACGGTATATTAATACAAATTAAAAATATAAATAATATGTACATATATAATATACTTGCAATTAATATCACAAAATAATATATGTAATATTTACATAGATATTGCATTATTAAATATATAATTTAAAATTAATAATATACTATAAAAGTTATTTAAGTTGTATATATTGCAAACAAATATATTAGAATAATTAGTCATTGTTATATTTAATAAGACTCCTTGCTTTTTCATTAAGAGATTCAATTTTCATTATTATTTTTGTGATTTATGATCCTTAAAAAAAATTTAAAAAAGAAAAGAAAAAAAAGTGGTTGAACCGGTTTGACCCACCGGTTCACCGGTTGAACCGGAAAATTGACCGGTTCAATCCGGTTTGAAACGGGTCGACTGCATAACCGATCCAACTTCAGATTCGGACCGGCTGGACCACCGGTTCCCGGTCCAACCGGTCCGACCGGCCGGGTCGGTCCGGGTTTTAAAACATTGATATCAAGTAAGAGAAAATTTATTGTGAGAGGTGAGAGGGTTAAAATATAATCCTTAGATTAATCAAGTGAGAGAAAATTTGGGGTTTAATCAAGTGAGAGAAAATTAATCTAAGGGTTATATTTTAACCCTCTCACCTTGAATTAGTATTTTTGGGGTTTAATCAAGTGAGAGAAAATTTGGGGTTTAAACTTGAATTAGTATTTTTGTGAGTAAAATGAAATGAAAATGAATCTCAATTGGGGGAAGAACTCTCTTTGCACAAAAACTACGATCTCTCCCTTCCTTGAGTTTGTTGTTGTTATCCCTCCTCCTTTTATGACTCAATAATTATAAATTTATAAATAAAATATTTTAAAATGTTGTTTAAAATAATTTACATTATAAATATTTTATGCCTTCATTAACTTATTTTAGTTGATTTTTTTTTTTATTTTTAATTCAATTTTTTATATTATTTATCTTTTTTAATACTAATTTTACACATTATTTTTGTAATATAAAAAACTCTCTCAATTATGTTAAATTATATTAATTTCATTTTTATGTCAATATATAAATTTTTAATTACCTAACCTTTCAATCTATTATATTTTAATTATATTTTTTTAATTTAATTTTGATAATTTGTTTTTGAAAAATTATTAGTATTTAAAATGATTTTCTATCAATAATTATTGATTATAAATTCATATTTTAGTTCATATATTTAATATGTCCATTTATTATGAATTTTAATTATAATATAATTTAAATATTAAAAATATTTGTTAAATATTAATTATATAAAAAATATCATATATAATATATAACTAAAATTCTAATATATATATATATGTCTTTGACTCTTTTTAAATTTGAATGTGTGAAAAAAAATCTTGAACTCTTATCGTATGTTAAAAATTTATAAAATTTTGCAAAGTCCACAAAGTCCTGCAAAATCGATTAAAATCTCTATTTAAAAGTTTTGCAAAATTCATTAAAATCTTAATTTAAAGTCTTGCAGAATCTTACAAAGTCTTAAAAGTTATGAAAATCTTGCAAAGTCTTTTAAGGGGAGTGTATTGGTTTAGGATTTCATAGGATTTTAAAAGACTTTTTTTGAGTAAAAAAGGCCGTTGGTATTCAATCAAGACTTTATGTCACTTAAAAATAATTCAGTGGTATTCAATCAGTATTTTTAAGATTTTTTAAAGAGTCCATTAAAATCCATTGGTGTTCATTTGAGACTTTTTACAACTTAAAAACAATCCATTAGTATTAAAAAAATATAGGGATTTTAAAGGATTGTTGTATTAGAGGGATTTTGATGGACTTTTTAGTGGTATCTATAAATACCAAATTCATAAAATAATCCCTTCCAAACCCATAAGATTTTGGAGGATTGTTTGAAGTGACTTTTCAAGTGCTTCAAGGAATTTCCAAGTGGGTTTTTCATCTATTTTTTTTCTATGATCGTGTCTTCTCCATTTTTTTTCTCTTCTTAATAATACTACACTACTACTTATATATAATATTGTATTACTGTTTTCATTCCATTCTCCTATTTGGTGAAATTTCTATCGTAAATGATAGTGTCATTAACTTACTTTATTTTTCCCTCCGTTCTCTTTAATTGACTTGCTCTATTTTGGTCTATTTAATTGAGATTGTTCATCAGTTATATAACACAGAAAACACTTGAAATTTTAACTTTAAAGTAGTATTTTTTTTATAACACATGTCAAGAAAAGGGAAAAGTGAAAGCTAAAATTGATATCATTATCTCTATAATCAACTATAGATCTTCAAGACCTTGTAATCAATTTAGATTTATTAGAACAATATATATATATATATATATATATATATATATATATATGTAAAAGATGAATTTGAGTTAGGGTTTCTGTAAATAGAATGAGATAAGAATGGATATTAGTTGGGAGAAGAGCCCTCTCAACATAAAAACTATGATCTCTCTCCCTCTCTTGAATTTGTTATTGTTATCATTCCCCTTTTATGACTCAACAATTATTTTTTCTTTTTTTTTACTATGAATTTTATTTTTTAAATTTTTATATTATGAAATTAAGATTTTTATATTTTAAAAAAGAAAATTAATATAAGACATTGCAGTATCTTAGAATTTAATACTAAAAATATTTCTTCACGAGTGAATAATTGAAAACAATTAAAAATTAAAAAAAAATATTTTGTACCTGTAACAAATTTCAGATATTTTTTTTTCTCCCAATTAATGTTTGTAAATATCTACTTTAGTACAGATATAAAATGAAGGGACATATTTAGTTATAAGAGAGTAAGGTAGTTGTGCCACTATTTTTTTTAATCATTTATAAAATTATAAATAAAATATTTTAAACCACAAATTATAAAAATTTTGAAATGTTGTATAGAATAATTTTTAGCATGTATGGGACTACGTAACTTTCTTCGTAAAGAATGTCATTATGATGAATTTTCATTTGAAGTGATGAACAAACCTTCATCTTTAACATTACTGGTTAATGAAAATCATAATTTTGAGCCTATTATTAAAACACAGGAGCAAGAGCGAAAAAATACTAATGTTTAGAAGACTAGTATAGCTATGGATATGTGGGTGAATTCTATTTAGAACGACATGATATTACAAAAAATTATTATTATTTATCCAGACATTATTATTTTTTTATTATTTTTATATTTGACTCTTTTTAAATTTGAATGTATGAAAAAAATCTTGAATTCTTATCTTATGTAAAAAATTTATGAAATTCTGCAAAGTTCACAAAGTCCTGTAGAATCCATTAAAATCCTAACTTAAAAGTCTTGCATAATCCATTAAAATCCTGATTGAAAGTCTTGTGGAATCCTACAAAATCTTAAAAGTCATGAAAATCTTGCAAAGTCTTTTAAAATTCATAAGATTTTTTTCAACTAAAAAAGTCCTTTAAAATCTCAATCCAATATTAATTTTTACTTTTATCATGTGATTGTACGCTTATTCAAGATTTAATTCAGCTGGTTGAATGAGATAAGAATATTTAGATACCAAGTTTTTGTTTTTAACAAATAAAAGAATTATACAATACATTAACGAATGATACAAACATATAATATTGATAGACTTACCTGTAAGACGCTTAAGGAAAAACAACACAAGAAAAGGGAGTGAGAAACATCTCACTCTGGCTTACAGTGTAAAAATATACGCCGGATAGCCAAACACAAACAAAACAGGTATAACATAGACAAATTAATAAAATCATCACATCTCACTCATCCAAGACATCAATTTTTCATATAACATTAAAATGCACATGTATGGACACGGACTACATTTTATCATCCATGTGGCGCCAGTAACATATCACATGGCATATTGCCGCTAGCAATACATGAAGAGTAGTCTAGGAGTACATGTCAGGTCACACCCTCTGCGCACTCTCACTAGAAGGACATACTACCAGAGTCTCGTCGGGATAACTAAGTCGCACAAGATACATCCAATGCACACAACGGGCGAGACTGAGACTTACAAACCGAGCTATCCCCAAGGACTAATCCCCAAAGCTTTTACACTAGGGGGTCTTCTATGGCGGTGTATTCCATATCGTACCCATAAAAATATTTATGCACATGATGCATGTCAATGAAGACTCCATGCTTTTCTCATATTACATTTTCATATCTCATTCTCATATCATATTATCATGTCTCATCATCATGTCTCATCATCATGTCTCGTCATCATAACACATCGTCATATCACATTACCATATCACATTATCATGTCTCATTATCATATCACATCATCATGTCACATCATCAAATCACATCACCATATCACATTATCATATTATCACATCATATTCACAATTTTCACAGAGCACTTTAATTCATATCAAAACTCATATATTTGCAAAATGAAACACATATTTACACTCCGCAAACATCAAAGAACACAATAGAAAACTCAGGGAATAAAACAGAAAACATTCATATTTTGCTTGTTTTCTCATAGGGTTTTCCGTAAGAACTCACAGAGCACTCTAATTCATATAAAAATATTCATTTTCAAAATTAACCATATACTCATGCATCACATCCAACAAGAAACACAACAACGCAATCAGAAGGAAAAACAGAAAACATTCATATTTTTCCCGTTTTCCTATAGGGTTTCCCGTAGGAACCCACAGAAATCTCAAATCATAAAATTACAATTTTAAAACTGAAATTAATAGTTCATTCAAGCAATTTATACAATTAATTACATTCAAGAGTACAATAGATGAAACGGATACAATTGGGAAAACCCCTCATACATGAATATACAACAAACATTCCTACACCCAGAGTAAGGTTTCTCACTCCCCCTTACCTGGATGAGCGGAAAACGAATGGTCTTGGTGTGATCTAGGATCGTTCCTGAATACTCTTCCTTAGAGCTCTTTGTTTCTCCTCTTTTTTTTTCACTAATCCTTCAGAACGTAAATGAGGCAGATAGGGTTAACGCTACCTAACTCGTTTCTTAAAATTAATCCATTAGGCTGGATCAACCCAACCCATTTTCCTTCTCTTCTAACTCACTTCTCTTTTTTCTCAAAATAATTAAATAAAATAAATACATGTATATTATAAAATATTTTTCCTCTATAACAATATATTTCTGACCCAAAATATAATAATATAATTTTAATAACAAAATATCATATAAAATCAACCTTCTCTTAAAACATATAAATATTTATTTAAAAATTCTAATAAAAATACTTATTTAATACGTACAAAATAATTGTCCAAAACAATAATTATTTAAAACGTAACAAAATAATATTCCTCTATAATTATTAAAATAATTATGACCAAATACCATATAATAATAATAATAATAACCTTTTTGAAAACTGGAGTGTTAATGTGGTCGCAAACTTGTTCATGTTATCTTTTACATTAATTACATGCAATTACTTGTCAAGAAATGATTTTTTTATATTTACAAGAATTTAATGACAATAACAAAGTTTGAGCCTAAAATTTACTTAGTATTTTTTATCCTACTACCAGATTAACCCTAATGATTAGTTATGCTAAGAAATCATTATATGATTTGAAATCATTATGATTTTGACTAAATTTGTATAATTTTTATTATTTTTTAAAATTAATATTTCAATTACATGTCACCTATATTTGTCATGGATATGTGATGTCCCCCACTACTTAATAATTTCTGATTATCATGTGCATCTCTGTTAAAGTTAACGTAATAATGCTCATGTTGCACCATATATTCTTGTAGTCAATTTTCAGAAAAATATATGATATATATCATCAGATGATACACATACATACTAAACTTTCAAACTATATATACATACTAAATACTAAACATACATATTATACATATAAACGGTACATGTAAACTATATATTTGAATTACAATACTTGATATGAATGTAATTACTAATATTTGCCTGAGCGGATATTTCATGAGAATTATTTTTATAAGATTATTATACATAAATTCCATAATGATAAGATATTGTCCGCTTTGAGCCTAAGCTCTCACTATTTTAGTTTTGATCATCATTCAAAAGGTCTCTCTAACATTGGAGTCTCTAACATTGGAGTATGAGTATGTTTTATAAGTTGTTATTTTTTCTCTTATTTTATCGATGTGGAACTTGTTTGTATCCCATCAATCCTTCCCTCAAACAAGGGATCTAACCTTTCGTGGAGCGGAATTTTTCTTTATATATCACATTATAAGGTTATTAGTTATTGTAATAATGCTCAAGTTGCACCATATTCTTGTAGTCAATTTTCAGAAAAATATATGATAAAATTCTGCTGCTAATAATAATTATCATAGGTTGTAAAAAACAGACATAGGCATATTTTCTGTAATTGATTCAACTGTTTATGTCATATGGTTTTGTACGGAAAAAAATTGCACCATTATACTGTAACTCTATTGCAAAATTTTGTTGAAATGAAATATCAGGAATACCATGTTGGAGGAAATGTTTGTGCTTCCACAAAATTAAACTTTGAGAATGTGCCACTCATGATTGTGGCAGATCTAATTATTTACAAGGAACTTGATTTTTCCTATATCTCTTTCTCTTCCTTTCTTATCCCAGTTATCTGCAGCTATGTAAAGCCTTAAATTGGAGAAAGTAAAAATATTTGCACTTGATTTTTGAGGTTGGAAGTAAGAGATGGTAAGTAGTAATGTAGCACCATCAAGCTTCCTCACTGCTTTCTAGTCCTGCAATTTCTTTTAGTGGTTTCCACATAAACTTTCTCCTGATCATTGACATGAGAATAATTATATCAAACAACAGCATTATTGAACAAGTAGTTAAAAGGTATATAACCAGAAGATAATGAACTTAAAATGTGAATCTGTATTTTGATGAATAAGTCACTTCTATGTTTCAAGACAATTATAGTATTATCTTTTTTTATCCTCAACCTATTTTTAAAATGCATCAAATATATAATCAAACTCATGCTATGTTTCAAGACCTCAAGATCAAGTTTTACAGCAGAAAGCACCGGCAATTTCCATCAACAAGCAACAACAACAAAAAGAAGCTATAAAATCTAAAACAAAATACTGAGAACAATAACAAAAGGTTCAGAAAAGGCTTCCTACCAGTTTCCACATTCAGCAATGACCCTCACATTAGGCCTAAGTGTTGGCAGCAATGCAAGAAACTGCAGTTCAGCCTTAGAGAGAACCTGTGGAAGCCAAAACAATATTTACATCATTACATTATGGGGAACATATCAATCACAGCAACCCCTCCCCTGTTTAAGTATATATGGGATGCTATAATGGAAGAGTTTAATTGTGACATTCTATAAGATTTTTATATTGTCAACCCATTAGAATAAAACGTCGACTAGTGATATGGTCCAAATAATACATGTAAATATGAGAGAATCTTTGATTTTGTAAAACTGAATTCAATCCAAATTCATATTTTAAGATAATATCAAAATCTATTCTAACAATTATTATTGCACCTATTAAATTACCTACTATTTACCAGTCGGTTTCGGTTTTGTGAAATAAGTCCATTCTAATTAAATTCTTAATGGAAAACAAGTAAATAAGTAATGCTATAATCCTCACACCTTGGCTTCAATTATCCACACCACCAGTCCTTTGGCATTTGGTGGCAATGCTTCTAATCTGTAATCCACTTCTGGTGGGAAATACCACCTTGCTATTGGCTGCTTGCCAACATGAGGCTGAAATTCATCACAAAATCCAAATACAAACTTGAGTAACATAACATCCACCAAGGACAAACAACCAAAAAGAAAAAGCAAATACATGTTTATCTAGATAAACTTCTCCAGCAGTACTTATAAGAGAGAAAAATAATAAGGAAAAATAAAATAAGTTTCTAAAAAAAATTATTTAGATTTTTCTCTTCCTATGTCTATGAGTGTCTTTTTTAGAAGTTTATCCAAACATGCATATAAGAGTCTTTCAAGCAGAAACAAAAACTCACAGGGCAGACAGGGTGAATCTTGGTGAGTGTGGTTTCAGGATCACCAAGGCCACGAGCAGTAAGATCAAGGAAATAGTATCCTTGACGTCTGAGACGTGACAAGTAGCGTCCCTCATAGCCACCCTCATGAGGAGGGTATATTGCAAGTGCCTTGTGCTCTTCGACATCAGAAAGCCACTGTCCAAGGTCAAGCTTCAACAAGTCACCCCCTATGAAGTCTCCTAGCCCTCTACACTTCACCACTCCTACCCTTTTCGATGTTTTAGTGTTACCACATTTTCCTCTCCAACCCTTCATCACTCCCACACTGTTGTGATGTTTGACCATGAAACTGTTCCTCATTGGTTGATTCTTCTTGCTTTGTTGAGCATTGTTGAAGCATGTTGGCACTCCATAACCCAAGCTAGCACTGGATGACATTTTCTTGTTTCGTGACTTTTTTTTTGGGCACAAGAATAGGAGAGGTTATTGGAGGAGGAGGTTTATGGTTTGTTTTGGAAGATAGAAGAAAATGTTGGTTAGTAGCCAAGTTCGTGACAAATTAAGCAGGGATGAATGTTGTGAGTTGTATGGTGGAGAAATGAGATAAAGTGATGGGATTTGTCTTCACTTGTAACCTTTAATTAAAGATGATGCCATGTGTCATGTGGTCGTAGAGTGTTTCTTTTTTTGTTTTTTTATCTTTTTCTTTTCTAAAAAATATGAATGCACACTCTTAGCAACATTGGGTCATTTCACGTAAAAAGTTTAGACTGTTTTTCTCTTCTTCTTAATTACAAGGAAAGTGGTAATCTTGATTGTTGAACAGTGGGTCTCTTTTTAGTGTTTTTAGATCAAAAGCATGTCAAACTAAACGTATCTTTACTAGTCCCGGTTTAGATGAATATATGTAAATAATGTTGGAGAAAAATTAAGTATGGTCAAGATCTAATTTATCAAATTGGATTTAATAAAGTGTTATTATTTTTTATTATCATGTTTACTACTTTGATGAGTAAAAATTTGATAAAGTTTTTATTAAAATTATAGAGTTGTTTTTATAATAAAGATTGTGAAAATGAGAAGTAAAAGTCTTTTATTAGCTTAATCTAAATTATTCTTAATTATATAATTATTATATATTAGATATCAATAAATTTGAATAACTTAATATATATATATATATATATATATATATATATATATATATATGAATGTATTTATTGATAAGAATTAATATATTTATTAGTTATATATATAAATGATGTATATGTGAATATGATTATTTTAACTTACTCAATTGAGAATTTATAATAATTTATATTACCTTAATTTGTATATAGAAATTTCTCATGAAGAAATTAAATAGTTTTCTTTGATATCAGATTATCATAATAATTAATAAATAATTTATTATATTTTAATTTCTCATACATGATGTCTTATGGTATTAGTTGAATGAATATAAATATGATTATATGCTCGTGAACTGTGTGAAATAGATAGGAAAGATAATAGTCTGCTTCTGTTTTTCTTGAAGCACAAAGCCATATGCTTATTACACAATAAAGAACCATTTTTTCTAAAATTTAGGAAACCACTAACATATTTCATCTTGTTTTTCAAATAAAAACCACAATATGAAAGTAAGTAGGTTTAGAAAATTGCATCTTATTTTTCTTATCACAAATACATTAAAAATAATTTGAATTTATATTTGTTTCGTTTCTATTGCTAACTAATTTTAGTATTAGAAACAACTTTGACTCTCAAGTCTAATATTTGAGTCATATATTCTTTAACAACTACTCTTTCTAACATGAAATTCAAAAAAATATTTTGAAAAATTTATATTTTATATTATATATACTGTAAGAGCTAACAAAAAATATAATAATATTCCACTTAAAAATTATTTATTTAATTTGATCAAAATAAATACTCTTATTTAATCATCAAATATTAAAATAATTTCTTTAACTGAGATTAGAACACTTGTTTGTATGTGATCTCATAAGTTCAATATTAAGCTGACAATAAATTAACCAAATTAATATATTAATCAAGGTAGTTATCTAACAACACTCCTTAATGTTTAAATAGTATGAAGTAATGTTTTACTTTCAAGAACTATTAGAAGAACATATAATATTTTCCTTAATCATTATAGCTCTTGGTTAACTCTAAAAAAATGATATTATTGTCAAATTTCATTAAGCTAATCTATCATGAATTTATCTGGCCATGATAGTATTTTATTCATAGAACTCAAACTCATTATCAACACACACACACATCAGAGTAAACTATTCAATTTTTTGATTCGACTGGTGAATTGAATCATACTCATGGAGGAGCAAATAGTCTTATCAAACATAAAAATCACTACTTGTTCTAATGTATATGTTTGTAATATTTGAAACTTAAATAATTTTTATAGTGTATTATTAATTTTAAATTATATATTTAATAATATAATATCTATGTAGATATTACATATATTATTTTGTGATATCAATTACAAGTATATTATATATATATACATATTATTTTTATTTTTAATTTGTATTAATATACAATTTAACATGTAATTTTTTTTATGTATTTTTTTGTACAAAATAAAAATAAAAATAATTTTAAATAAGATAGAAATTAAAATTTAAAATAAGATATGAATTTATTAAAATTTATAAGTATAAAATATATTTAACATGAATATTTTTTAAAAAATTAATAAAAATCAAGTCATACGGTTCAATTAGTGACCCAGCGGTTCAACATTTAACCCACTGACCCAATACCCTAATTGATTTGATGACCGGTCCAATTTTTAAAACTATAATCACAATTGAAACATCTATAATGCTAAAGAAACAATGAAAAGAAATCACTTGTTAACAACTTATAAATATTACTCTGGTGCTTAGCTGGATTCAATGGTTTGAGAATTCTTGACTGTCAAAAAGTTAAATGAAACGCCTTTTGTTCAATACATTTATTGCTTTTATTAAAATTCGTATGATTTTAATATATAAACTTTGTCATATCGAAAAAGACACTAACAAAAACATCGAAATTGAGGCAAATTTGAAGTAACTTGGGGCATTTATCTTAAATGTAATTGAATGGAGGACTAGTTGTCAAATTTACGTTACAAACTACTAGCGGACCTCAAGATTGATAGAAACCACTTTTTTTAATCTCAAGACTCATAAGTTATCAATTGAATGTGGTAAAGTTCTTGCATGTTGAGAAAAAGTTGAGATCTGTGGATCTTGAAAAATTTTGAGCTTTCAAAAGAGAAAGTTTCCTTTAATTTTCTTACTCTATTTGTTCTGTGACTTTGGTTAGTTTCTTACTTTTTACTTCTATTTTGTGACTTGAAATTAGCAATATATGTTTGTTTATGGCATACTGACGGTGCTTTCTTGTTCAATTTTTGACTCAGGTTGGTGCTGCTTGTCTCTATGGGTATGTATCTTTATCATTTTCAAATTTTTTTACCAAAGATTATCTTTGAATGAAAATCATATATAATTTTTGCTTACTCAATTTATCTTAATACCATTTTCCATAATCATTTTTTTTTAATTTCCTACCAAAACTTTATGTTATTTTTCTTTTCTTCTTATTTTGTCATCCTATATACTTGTTTCTAACATTAAATTCTCTTCAACCATCATTCCCCTCATAAAAAAAAAAATTGTCGTTGTTGGTATCATAGATGATTGTGTTTAATTTACTTCTTACTTTGTCTCCCTTTAAGATTTCCATGTATGATTTGACTTGGATTAACATTAATCCCTTCAAATTCTAACATTTCCCCAATTCACATGCCTTTACTTTTGTGTCGATTAATGATTTTTTAATTGAAATGATACAATTGTTATTTTATAAATTGGTCACAAAATATTTAGATCAGCATATTTTTTATTTATTTATTTATCAATTTCATTTTTATCCAATATCAAAATTTGCATTTAGTCAAATTGTAGAGTTAAAGATTAGTTAAATTTAGTTGAATCTAACTCGACTCAACTTGTGACACAGTAAGAATTAATTTGATTTGATTTAGGGTCAAATTTTATTTATTTATTTTTCATTTATAGTTTAACTCGACTTCAATTTGTGAACTCAAATTACATAAATCAAACAAAATACATGAGTGAAATGATGTTTGTGTATTAATCATTGGAAGAATTATTAGTGGATAATATCATGTTTTTAATTGGAAAACACAATTACAGACTCCTTAACTAATCTAGCGCATAATTTATCTTTTGGCATTCACTCTTTTTTCTTCCTTGAAGTTTCTTTTATTATTCTAACTAGTTGATTCACCCGTCTTTTACACGGGATTTTTTTTATACGTATATTTTGACAATAACATATTATTAAATATATTTTTATTATTTAGTTTAAAAAATAATATAATTTATCTACTACATCAACATCAAAATATGCTTAAGTGTAAAAAAAAATGCTCATATAAATGTAAGTAAATAAAAAAAAATATACCATAATTTTTTTGACATAAATATGTAAGTAAATTTCTAAAAAAAGTTGAAAAGTTTTTAATTCTAATTTTATTAATGTGTTATTATTATTTTTAATATTATGTCAATTTTTAATAATTAATATTTTTATGTGAATTTTATAATTACTTTTACTTTAAAACTACAATAATTTAAAAATTAATTAAATTAATATTTTATGATGTCATTACTATTTCTTAAATCGATGTGTTATTATATCATATAATTGATATAATTTTAATTTTAATTTACAAAGTTTGTGTATAGAAACTTATAAGAATAAATTTTTAGAAAAAAAAAATTGTATATAAAAATTAATTTAAGAGGAAAAATTCATGTATACTAATATATATACTCACTCATAGAAGATAGTTTTATTCAAAAAGAAATTTATAAATATTTTCTATGTCATATTTAAAATATTCTAAATAAACAATCACAAAAATAAAAGAAAACTAGTAGGCGAAGATATAACTATTAAATTTAAGCAAATCATTTAAAATTAATGTAACTAAAGTTTTATGATCCCTATTGTGTTATTATATTATATAATTAATAAAGTTTTAATATAATTTTATTAATGAGTTATTTTTTAATATTATGTCAATTTTTAACATAATAATACATATTTTAAATAATTAATTTTAAGGGAATATTATTATTATTTTTACTTTAAAATTGAAATAATTTAAAATAATATCATTAATATTTTATGATACTGTTTCTATATTAATATTATTTTGCAGTTTTTTTTTCTATAATTATGCAAGTATTTCTAACTGATTTTACTTCTTTTTCTATATTAATATTACGTCAAAATATTTACATTAAAAATTATTAATATTTTTAACTTAAATTATTATTTATAAATTAATAATTAACATAACTATTAATAATTTTAAATTTATATTTTATGATATCAATAAAATTTTCTATAGTAATGCGTTATTATATAAATATTTTTTTATTTTATTCAAAAAAAATCATGAATTAAATTATTTTTAAAATTGTATATAACATATTTTTTTGGTTAAAATATATTAACAACTAATATAAATATATTTATATAATTTTTAATTTAATGTTTTTTTATACTATTACGGTTTCTATTTATTAATGTGTTATTATATAATTAATGTAATTTTAATTTCATTGTAAAATTATGTGAATACTCGAGTTATAAAAGAAAATTTGTTGGAAAATTTTGGAAGGAAATTCTTTATAGAGTAAATTAATTCTTTTATTTTATTTATAGAGTGATTTATTATTTATAATTCATTATTAATAATTTTAAATTTATACTTTATGTATCGATAATTTTTTTTTATATTAACATGTTATTGTATAATTAATATAATTTTAATTTTATTCAAAAACATCATGAATTAAAATATTTGTATTTTAAAAATTGTCCATAATGCGATTTTTCTTTGGCTAACATATATTAACAACTAATATAAATACATTTATACAAGTTTTTCATGTAATAATTAATTATATTTATAATTTCTTGTTTATGTTACCGTTATGGTTTCTATTTATTAATGTTTTATTATATAATTAACATGATTTAATTTTATTGTGAAATTATGTTGATAGTCAAGAGTTATAAGAGTTTTTTATACAAAATTTTGAAGGGAAGAAATTGTTCTCTTTTTAGATTTATACATAGATAAGATATTTTGGGTCTGTCAAAACCCAGACTTGTCAATACCAAACTTGTTAATCTTTTGCTTTTTGTTATTGGACCTTTCGGCCTGCCTCAGTTAAGAAAATTGATATTTATGTAATCATCAATCATATTTGTGCCTGCTCAGACATGCTTCAATAATGTTAAGTAGGAGTTCTTATTGTAAGGAATGAAAATATTTAATTACAACCATTAAATTGAAATTAGTGGTTCAAATGTCGTATTTAATAATAAATATCACATATTTTCTTTCCTTTTAATTAAAGATCATGTAATATTTGTAATTAGATTCACAATTTGATAGTCAAGGAATTAGGTATGAGTGGTTAATGTGTTGAAATCAAGGTTGAATCGTTCGGATAATATCCGAATTCAATCCTTGACAAAAATAATTAATTCTTGACCAGAGTTCACTTATCTCCAAAGCTTATGGAAATGGAGGGGAACTCACACATCCAAAGTTTTGTGAAAGACAAGGAACTATTCAAGACAAATGCTACAAGGAGCAAGAGTCAAGGTATAAGGATCAAACATAGGACATAGACTTGTGTCCTATTATCTCCTTCTCTAAGGAAAAATTTGAAAAATGATGTGTACCTTGGAAGAGTACCCTCATTGTTCTAAGGCTAATGCATTGTTAGCTGATCATTATATAGTTCATCAAAGAAAACCATGTTGATGTGGGAAAGATATTTCGTCAATGAAGAATGTGGTGCAGGAGATAAGTGTTTGAAATAATTATGGAAGAAAGAACGTACGGATCAAGGAGGGAAACTAATCAGAGCTCAACAATTTTTCAAAGAATGGATTTTACTTGGATTTGAGTACATGTGTGACACCCTTACTACCCCAACACATATAACGTAATAATGTAATTAAATTAAGAAAATAAAATTCTCAACGTCGGTAAAAGGGTTCACATAAAAACCTTTAGAAACGTTCTTTAATATCTAAAATATTTTGAAAATGAAACTTGGAAGGTAAAACATAAGAGGTTACAAAATGTTTTCAAAATAATAAGTACAACTCCATATATAAATAAAATCCATGTCCTAGAAATCATCTGTCCCGATATCACAATATCAAAAACATACCCATAATTCAACAGTTGGCATTCTAGATGCCACTCAAAGCCGAATCTTCCTCACCTAAAACATCTACAAATTATACAGTGAGAAAAGAAAACAACTATATGTAAAGCACGTACCAACACACCACAATATAATCTCATCATAACTCATTACATAATGAAATATTTACAATCATTTTTATATATCATAATTCTATCAATCATGCAAAAACTTCACATCACAATTTCACAATCACACCAATCCATCACAAATCTTGCAATTAACACTATGTCAAGGTCACGCCTGTAACATCTCTTGCCCAAGGTCGTGTCACCCCCGACATAAGCATGAGGAATCACCCATCCCATACTATGCCAAGGTCACGCCTGTAGCATCTCTTACCTGAGGTCGTGCCACCCCCGACATAAGTATTAATTGCCTCACACATCCCACCCTATGCCAAGGTCACGCTTGTAGTATCTCTTGCCGAAGGTCGTGCCACCCCCGACATAAGCATGAGAAATCACACATCCTACACTATGTCAAGGTCACGCCTGTAACATCTCTTGCCCAAGGTCGTGCCACCCCCGACATAAGCATGAGAAATCACACATCCTACACTATGTCAAGGTCACGCCTGTAACATCTCTTGTCCAAGGTCATGCCACCCCTGGTCACTAGTGTGAGGAACCACAATCACATTCACATTCACAACTCAATTCCACAACACATACACAAAATCCACACAAAATAGTGGTTCACCTACCCCTCAAGCAATTCACCATAAATCTTCATCTAGATCATCAATTTTACCAAACAATGTAATAGTAATATTTATAAATTAATATAAAACCAGATTAAATCACCAATTTAATAGAATCATAACCCAAATAATAAAATCCCTAATTTTTTCAAAACCTAACTTACAAACACTTTTCTACAATTTCGTTCTCTCTCCCATATCATCATTTTTACAAATTGAATATATATATTCATGATCCTTAACACATACAGAATCTAATAATATCAATAATTCTTCAAATAGAAATAATTATAAAATTATTAAAATTTCTACAGGAACTCTTCTCCACCCATTCTCTCATGTGACTCTACACATAAATCTCTCATTTTTCCTCGTACCTCGTTAAGTAGTAACTGAAACTAAAATAGAGATCTCCTTGGTCTCCTCCTCTGAGTGCCCCTCGGTCTTCAGAGAGTGTAGAAGGAAAAGAAGAGCATGTAGAAGATAGAAGTAAGAATTGAAAGAAGTCAGAACTGAGAATTGTGATTTTGGGAGTGCCAGAGCGCTCTATTTATAGGCATCAAGCGTCGCCGGAACGGCCCGTTTCAAATCCGGAACGGCTCGTTCTGGACTTTTACGTTATGTGTAAAATTTCACATCCAGAACGGCTTGTTCTCAAACCAGAACGGCCCATTCTGGGGTTGCATTTAACCTATAACGGCCATATATGGAACGACCCGTTCCCAATTAGGGTTACAAGCCTTTTGTGTAATTTGGAACGCCCCGTTCCAATTTAGGAACGCCCAGTTCCCAACTAAAATTTGTAGACAATTTTAGTATTTTGGAACGGCCTGTTCCAATTCGGGAACAACCCGTTCTGAGATACTAAATCACCCTCGTTTTAGTAGTTTGGAACGGCCCGTTCCAATTTGAGAACGGCCCGTTCTGGGCTACTAAATCACCCCTATGGGGCCTTGGGCTTTCGTACAATCGATAAAAATCGGGCTATTACAACATGCATGGTACTTGTGGATGCTATGAGATAGCAACACACATGAAGGATTCTCATCAAGATTGTCTAATATTAAGGTGTTGGCAAGTATTTAGAAAAAATTTAAATCCTGCATCGACTAGTGATATAACCAAAATATAATGTATAAATGAAGGTTCTACATCAACTAGTAGTATGACTAAAATATAATGTATAATTAGAGGATGACCCTTTTAACGAATCAAGCCAATAGTATTGAGCATGGGAGGATATATTGAAAAAAAATTCAAATCTAACCTATCTAAAATCATTAAAGAGTCACTCATCATTTATATATGTAGTAAGCCTAATAATATTAGGCATGAGGGGATATATTGGAGAAAAACTCCTACATCAAATAGAGATAAGGCAAAAAAAAAGTATATAAGTGAAGAAAATCATTTCTTTACAAACTAGTTTTATAGAGTTGAGTGAGAGTAAAACCTACTTTCTAAAAGTAGATGGCAAATTAGATTTGGTGACATAAGGAAAGTTAATTATTTATGATAGTCAAATTGAAATTTTCTAGTTTTTAGTGCCACTAACAAACTTTTTTTTTCAATGAATATCCTTTGTTGGAATTGTAAGGGTGCTCAAGCAAAAGTTTTGTAGAGGGCTATGTAGATATTGTGAAAAAGTTTGATGTTGTCATTCTTTGCCTCTTAAAGACCCTCATAAGTGGCAATATGGGACAAAAAGTCATCCTAGAAATTAAACTGGATAGTTACTTAATGGTAGATGCAATAGTTCATGTAGGAGGAATTAAGTGTCTTCAGAAGTCAGGACTCCTCTAGATAGCGATTGGAAATCATGTATCAGTCTAATTAATTTATTCATGTGAGAGGACAAAATTGTAACTCTCAACCTTGGTTGTTAGCAGTGGTTTATACTAGTCCTTATCCCCAACAAAAGGGTTGTTGGACCTAAGATGAACCGTGGAGTATTATGAGTAACTTGAATGCAGTCCTCAAGATCCATGAATGAGTAAGTGGTTCTACAGTATGCTCTCTGAGAGTGGAATAAATCATCATTTGGAAATATTTATGCAACCAATAGGAAGTTCCTCAGCAGACTTAATGGAATAGCAAGGATTTTATACTATAATTATAATCCTTATGTTGAACACCTTCAGGCTAAGCTATGGGTTAAATGCGCAAACTTTAATCTGAGAGGAGCTGTCATGGCTCTAGAAATCCATCTGCAAGTGACTTTACCTTGGTGATAAAAATACTCATTTTTTCCATAGCATGACAGATTATCTGTAGAAGGAAAAAATAGAATTGGAACACTCCATAATGAGGGACAATGGGTTCCATCTCAAGAAGCTTTGAAGGAAATGGAGACAGATTAGTATACAGTACAATTCCATCACCATGAGGTTTATGTTCATGTCGCTTATTGTCAAATAGGTTTCTTAGAGTTAGAAGAACAGGATTTTCAAGACCTTAGGCTTATTTCTATAATGGAATTTTAATTTGGAGCTTTAAGTAATCTCTTACCAAACTCGATGGAATATTGTTGGACCTGCTTTGTGCAATCTTGTTCATGACATTGATGATAATCCTCACAAGATAGGCAAAGTTAATGAAATATTCATCACGCTTGCTCCTAAAGCTGAAAATTTGGTTTCCCTTGAGCATTTGAAGCCTATTAGTCTCTGCGATGTCTCCTTCAATGTGATTACTAAAATTCTGGCTCATCGACTTTGATTAGTGACGGAGAAGGGTTGATGAGTCCCAACCTATACAATTTTGTGCCTAACAAACATACTAATGGCAACATCATAATCACTCAATAGATGATTCATTTAATGAGATACAAGAAAGAGATGAAAAAGTTATATGGTGATTAAGATCAATCTGAACAATGATCTATGATAGACTCAAATGTGCCCTTGTAAGATATGCTCTTGCTGATATTTTTCTATTGAAAACATGTATTATTTTCCTATTGAAATATGTGTATCATTTTCCTATTGAAATACATATTTTTAGTCATTGTTATTGTTTTTACTCATTTAAGTGTGATATGAAAAATAAATGCATGATGCATTACATAACATGATTATATCAAGTCATTTTTTATTAGAACCAAATTAACTTGAGACTAAAGACATACATTTCAATAAAATCAAAGATCAAGTACTTTTTCAATATCAAAATTGACTAAATTTTCAAGAAAGGGAAAAACATATTTAAGGCAATGACGTAAATAGAACGTGCAATATACAGTCTAACTTGTCAAATGCATCTCCTTATACATATAGGGTCTACAAGAAAACGAATTAGCTTTGAAGAAGAAACAGAATGTACAGAAAGAAGAAGGAGTAGCAGAATTGTTGCTTTGGAAGAGAAGAAGCTGCAGGAAAGAGAGAAGAAGCTAGCACAAGCGTTGGAAAAGAAGAACAATGACATCAGAAACAAAGGAAAAGGCAAGGCAAAAATGGAGGTATGTGATAACAATGAGGAAGAGGAGGGTCCAACAAAGAAGAGACGTAAGAGCAAAGAACTTTATCAATTGATCTCTTTAATTAAGGTTTGTCTCCATAATTTTCATTTTGTATTATGAATGTCTTAATTAAACAGAGTATAAATTTTATAAATGTCACTTCTTAAATGTAAATGCATCTTCTTTACCTTTCCTGATTATTTTACTGATTCTACATAGCATTTATTATTTGCGAACCTCACAATATGAACCCATTGTTGGACACAATATTATGAGTTGTAGTATATAGTTTACTAGTGTCAAAATTATAGTTGCATGAATGATATAGATATAACCACATGTTCTGTATTTCCATTGTTTATTCACTTTTTCTGCCACTTCAAAGTCAATACAGGAATTAGGAAGACATGAATCAGGTGCTTCAGAAACAAATGGTATGCTTATAACTATCTCAAGCAAGCACAAGTGTATTTTTAAGTTACACCTTAGCCATTAACTATGATTTTCCCTTAGTATAGTGATATATTAACAATTGTTGTACTTTTGACTTGCAGACTCATCTCTGAATGGGATGCCACTAAAGAAGATCCTTGAAATTATCGTTGATTTTCTACAAAGGTAAAAATTATATTTGGTTATGATTACTTTTAAGTGACTAGAAATGGATGAAATATATAATGTTCCATTACAAAGATCTCACTGCAATATATCCATATATAAATAATTATAAAGTCGTTTACATGTATGCAGGAAAGACCCGCAAGAGCTATTTGCTGAACCAGTTAATCCTGATGTGGTTAGTTGTTTACCTTTAATTTGAAGATCTAATAAAATATTTCTTGTCCTTTAGATCACTGAGCTTTGTTAGTTCTGTTGAATACTTACTCTGAAAGGTGGAACATTACTATGACATTATCAAGCAGCCAATGGATTTCGGTACCATGAGGGCCAAACTTCATGAGGGCATGTACACAGACCTTGAACAGTTCAAGGTTTGAAAATCATCATACTTATTATGATTAAATTACATCGACAGTATGAGGTTTCTTCAAATTCTTTCTATATCTTTTTTTTTTTTTTTTTTTTTTTTTTTTTTACCTTTTCACTTACCTCAATTGTTGTACTTTTAAGTACATTTACATTTACACCTCCTATACATTACAATGATAACCTTGTTACTAAAAACAAAACATGTTACACTGTACCCCTATTAGAAGAGTTGCTGTTAGCATTGAAAGAACATGAGTCTTGTATCTCAAGAAAGTTCATAAAGTATACATAAAAATACATAAAAGGGATACAAATGTATAATATCTAAAAAAACAATAGTACAAGAGGCTAAGAAGTATTACAAACCTTCAGAAACATCAATGTGATCTTCCCTTCATTTTCTCTTCCATTAATAACATTGTCGAGTCAATGTTTCATAAGCACAATTGTGAATGAAAACAAATAGGTGTTACGATAATTTTACCTTCTTTTCACATTAATTAAGATCTAAAATAACTTCAGAGGGTCTGGGACAAAATGAAAAAACATTGCACTTGTGTTAACTAAATAAGTACATTTTATTGAAGAAAAAAATTCTTTTGACTCACCATTTTACTCCGCATTCAATTTAAATTATAATTTCTGTCGATTGCAATTGTTATGTTTTTCACATGAGTTTTAATTATTTTGACAAGTATATGTATTATTTTTTTTTTTTTGCTCCTCATCTCACCATCACCACTTACACATTGTACTTGAATTGACTACAACCAGTCTAGTTGTGAAACCCTTTCCTTAAATGCCAAACTGATGTTTCATTCTATTTCAATGCTGTGCAGTGTGATATCTTTCTTATATGCTCCAATGCAAAGAATATTTATCCCGAAACCTCAAAATATCACGAAGTGGTAAGACCAAATAAAATAGAAAGCTTTAAGCTATTCAAGCTTGTTCACTATAAAATTTAGAATAATATTTGTTCAACCATAATTTCTTTTAGGCTGAAGATATTAGTGGGAATGCTAAATGGATTTTTGAGGCTCTAAGTGCTGACCCTGAACATATTGAATTGGAATTTGCCCTCAACAAGAAACGCTCAGGTGGAAAGCCACAAAATGAGCAGCAGAGAACCTCCCGGAGGGTTCCTTCTAAACCTGCTGGTATGGAATAATTAGTGAATCAAAACTATTTTAACCTGTAGTTTATTCTCTCACTCTATTGTTTGTTTGTTTGAATGTGTAAGAGAACTAATTTTATTTTTCTTTTAATACAGGGAGAAAAAATTCAAGTTCTGTTATGGTACCTGAAACAGCAAAGAGGGACACGTACTGGCCTCCAAGTATGCCACTGGTTTCAAAAGTCCTACATGCTGGCAAGCCTATCGTTCAAGTAAGTCCTGTCGTTCTTACAAAAAACCATACAATTCTGATAATAATTAATAGTTGGGAAGAGCGTGTATACATAGGATATGTGATAAAGTAGCAAGTATATGGGATCACATTTTCACATAAAACATCCTAACTAGTAACTAGTGGATCTTATTCTTAGTTCCTTATGCACCATCCACATAAGTCTTCAACTAATATTACTTCCATGTACATGTACCAAGAAATAAGAATCCCGATTTCAGATTATAAAATCTAATAGCATGCATAATGTGTGTTGGTATTGCAGTTGAACAAAAATTCAATGCCATACAAAGAAAGTCTACTGCGGTTTGTGGAGGATTTGGGGCCAACGGTTAAAAGGATTGCGGCCAAAAAACTAGAAGCACTTGAGGATCAGCAACTTAGCAATAGTGATACTCCAACCCAGAACCTCCTTGAAAATGTTTCGGGAACTCAGATTATCCACCAGCTAACTCCACAAACACCACCACAAGACGACACTTTCAATGCTCAGACACTTGCTCTTGCCCTTCCCTTTCTCAATAGGCCACTCACTATTCCTGATTCTGCAGTTCAAAAAAACAGAATGGTCAACACCACTAATGCTGGCAGTGTTAACATCAGGGATGATACTTATCAGGGAAACAAGACCTACACAAACGACTGCTGGAATGCATTTGCTGCTTCTCTTTTGAGCAACATCTTTTTTAACAATGACAAAGGGGGAAGTTCTAGTGGAATTGAGAGCTCTAATGAAAGAGGAACCATGAGCTTTTTGGGCCTCTCTAAGGACAAAATGGTTTCCCCACCTGAGAATGTGTCTTCTCTTCTTGGACCTGTTCATGAACATGCTAAACAACTACAGTTAGGGGTTAACAAAACCAGCAACACAAGACTGTGGAATACCTCTACTGGTGTACCAAACATGTCAGGCACAGGAAGCTCCAGCAATGTGCTAGCCCGTGTTTATCCAACACGTGTGATCTCAGGGCCTCAGCCAAAGCCATATAATTCCACATTATCCGGAAACAGGAACAGACGCTCGAGGTTATCAGTTATGATGCCACAGCCAATATCCAGAAATATCACGCCTAACATTAACCTCCCAGAGTTATCTCATTTTGGTCCATCAAGGGCAGAAAATTGCATGTCTGGTATGCCAAGCAATAACCTCACAGGGATATCTCCTGTGCCACAGCCAGAAGATTTTAGTAAGCACTCAAATCTGTCTCTTGTGCCACAATCAAGGGCAGAAAACTTCATGTCTTGCATGCCAAGCAATAAACTCACATTGCTATCTCCAGCACATCAGCTGAAGCCAGAAGATTTTGTTAACCTCTCAGATCTGTCTCATCCAAGGCCAATAGACTCGATGTATGACATGCCTAGTAATAACCTTACAGAGCTTTCTAATGTGCATCAGCATCAGCAATGGCAAGCAGATTCTATGTCTAACCCGAATCCCTTTGGATCCTCTACTATATATCAACCAATGCAAGGAGAGTCAATTCCAGGTAGGAACCTCTCAGAGTCAATTATTTTGCCTTCACTAACCGCAAAATTTTCTAATATGTCAAACATTTAATTCTGCTGGAATTTATTTTTTTAAAGAATTGACTCGATCAAAAAGTATTGGAACAGACCAGAGAAATTAAGAGATGAAAATTGAAGAAGAAAAATTGCCATTAAGATTCATAAAATAAAATGCCTATTTGAGCTTTGTAGAAAAACCTCTTCTATCATCAGATTTATTATTTATTGAGATTACTAATACATTAGCTAACTAAAAACAGAACGCAAAGGATAGATATATGGAACAATAACAAAAACTCTATCTAAAATTATTCAAAAATCAATTTTCAAATAAGGCAAAATCTCATGACTCTAACACATTTTATGGTTTAGGCACCTCATATCAGCCATCGAACTTTCAAACCGGATTGAATTTGTCAACCTTCAACAATAGCACAATGCAGGCAACTCAAGAACAGACACCGTACACTCCACCAGCAACTTATATAGGCGAGTCGGAAGGAGCTCCTTCACAGCTAGGTTGGGACAATGATCAGATGCCCAACTTAGCTCTTCAGCTCTAAGTTGAGTGGAAGTGTACAACCATATGACTTTGTTAGACAGATTCTATCTTCTGCACCTTTGAATATGTTAATTTGTGTGGATCATGGACAAATTTAAGATGTTTGATTTGAAAATTGTTGATGTTATTGTTGATGTTTGTTCGACCAACACCTAGTAAAGTTTGCTGCTTTGGACTTGTTCTATTGTGTCCATCTTAACTGGTTAATGGAACAAAGTAAAGAACATGTTGGATTAAATTTGCATTTTCTTTTGCTTTTGGTACAATACACCATTTATTTTTTTATAGACAGCAGATACTTTTCTTCCAAATATTTAACACAGGCATCAAACACAATGCACTGTTTTAGATTTAGCTAGAATTAAATTTTAAGAAAGTTAAAATTAGAAGAATTTATTCATGCTTGAAAAGTAATTTTTACAAAGTTAAAAATAAACTCTATTAAATTGATAAAATAAGCTTTTGAAATGTAATTAAACATAATTTTAGTTCTATTCTATTCCTCCAACATCGGAATATAGTGGAGTTGAAGAGATAAATTGGGCTTTTGATCATTGTCACATGAAGCTGTAGAGGATCCCCTTCTGACTGGCCTGTACAACATAGAACTGAATCATTTCAATTAGATTTGACATCATAGGTCGTGGAAAGGACGTGAATTTTAGGGCTACCAGTTTTGAAAACAAAATGAAACAACAAAAGGAAATTTGATAACATTCTACTTTTCTATTTACAAATAATAAATAGACACATTTCATTGTCACCGCATGAGCGTGACACGATCTGAAGCAACAAAATAACGAGATGTATATTATTCATCCCTCTCATTTTACTATTTAAATCCTTCATCTAAAAAAAAAATCTGATTTAACAAAAGTAATGCTATTCTTCTCGTTATACGATGTATATTTCACATTATATAAATGAAGAATGTTAATTTTTATTCTGATTTCGCCTGATTTTATTTTTTTTTCTCACTTGCATTTATTGTTTCTCTTAAAGAATTTAATGAGATTAATGGATGAATGAATATATGTAAATTTTACTAAAAATTTTTTTTAAAAAATCTAACTATCAAAATAATTCATTGAAATCTCTATGTTCTTTTTAATATTATCAGACTTTTTTAAGTGAAAAAAATTCTTAATTGAGTACACCAAATTTTGACATATAATTATTAAATACATATTGAATCCTAAATAATTTAGCTAGTTAAGACATTAAAACATATTAAAAATAAAATACAAAACTAAATGGCCCAGACATTTTGGGCCACTTATTGTCGAAATAAGCCCAATTTGAGTTGGTCAAGTTGCAATGGTTACCTATCAAGACAGGGTAAAGGCAAGTCAGATTACCTAGCAAAGGTTATATTGAAAAATGCTAAAACGCTAGGTTAATTGAATAACCAAACAAAGCTTTAATTTTGTTCAAATGATTCTTTCATTAACATTGTTGATTATGAAAAGCAACAAAATAAAGTAGGCTCAGCTCATTGGTTATCTTTTGGTCAAGAAGGCTTGCAGGTCTTCCTTTTGGGCCTCACCCCATCAAAATTGGTTATAATTAGTTTAATTAACTCGAAAGTACATTAAACCAATTAAAAAGTAATTTTAATCAAATAAAATTTTAGCAAAAAATTAAGTATAAAATTTAGATTTATTATATTAATAACAATAAATATTATAATTTCAAGACTGACATATTATCCAAACTCTCATTAGCAATATATAAATGTCATCTATCGTTCTATCCCAAATTTCATAATAACAATTAATTCAGAAGTCATGTGGATGATATTCATGGTAAATTTCTTAAAAGAAGGAATTGCACCCAATGATAGCAAAATAAATTGATATCTCAAATTTTTTTTTTTAAAAAAAGGAAGTTGGGTTAAGCAACTTCGTAAGCATGCAAAACCACACCTTACTTGACAATTGGAGAATTTCCATTATGATTCACCTTAGGAATAGAAGTGGTCATTTTAGTAGAAATCAAAGAACCATCATTACGAGTATTTGATCTAGATCATAACATGAGTAACCTTAAGAATAGGAAGGAGTTAGATATCATCGAAGAAAGAAGAGATATAGCCACAATAAGAAAAGATGCACTCAAGAGGTAGTTAACTGATCGTTATAACAAGTTGTTGCAAAAGAATTCAATGATGGCAACAAGGTTCTTGTCACATCTACAAATGAGAGAAGGGTAATTAAGGGAAAGGACAAGGAGAGTGAAGCTGACACATCATCTAGGGGACATGCGGCAACTAATTCATGGAAGGTGGACGTGCAGAAAAGTAAGAGAAATAGAATATCAAATTCACGTTGGAGGTATTACGTGTGAGAGCATGATGGTATATAACCAATTAATTACAAGAAAGAGGGCATGGAAAGGCTGATTATGGTTTTCTCTCTCTCAATATTTCCCTACTTTCATTATTTCTTTTCTCTGTATCTGCTACTATTCATGGTAGCTCAACCTTTCATTGTAAGAAATTCATAGTGCAATAATACTTACAGAGGAATTTCATACTCATTGATCATAGTTAATTTTAAACATTACAAATTGGTGCTTTCATTTTTGTCATGGCAGAAAATACTCGCTTAAAAGAACTCTCCTCTGATGTGAAGCGCATTTTGGAATGGATGGAAAATCGCGATAAAGAGGATTCAACTAGATTTGAGACATTAGAATCTGCTGTGGATGAATTGATGAAACAAAAGCTAATACGAGAAACAAACGGTGGTGCTTCGGTTCAACCGTTCCAGGTACGAAACGTTAAATTGGATTTTCCGCGTTTTGTTGGTACTGATGTGCTTCAATGGATTTTCAAAGCAGAGCAATTCTTTAATTACTATAACACTCCTGATGCACAACGACTTACCATTGCTGCTATACACCTGGAAAAAGACGTTGTTCCGTGGTATCAAATGATGACTCGCACCAATACATTTCATTCATGGGTTGACCTTACAAGAGCTTTGGAGATTGAATTTGGTCCTTCACCGTATGAATGTCCTAGGTCACATTTGTTCAAATTGACACAGGCTGGGTCAGTGCAGGATTATTATGTGCAGTTCACTTCTTTGGCGAACCGTGTGCATGGAATTACCACTGATGCTCTTTTGGATTGCTTTGTGGGTGGTTTAAAACCTGAGATTAGGAGGGATGTTATTGCATAGGCTCCTACCACTTTGATCCGATCTGTTTCGTTAGCCAAGTTATATGAAGAAAAATACATTCCTAACCACAAACCATACCAAACTAGCCTACCCTTATCCCAAACCCTTCGAACTACTAGTTTACCACCATTATTGCCCACCCCAAACCAAAGTTCTCTCGTTAACACGATTAAGAAGATTTCTCCTGCAGAGATGCATTTAAGAAGGGAGAAGGGATTGTGTTATACATGTGATGAGAAGTTCTCTTCCAGTCATAGATGTCCCAACAAGCAGTACCTTCTTTTACAATTAGAAGAGGATGATATTAATGAGCCAGAACCTGAACCTCCTGATATACTGGGTGCTAATTCTACTTTGAGTTTGCAACAACCTCACTTATCTTACAATGCCTTGAACGGTTCCTCGGGTTTAGGCACCATGAAGTTCCAAGGTTCAATCAATGGCCTTTTAGTGCAAGTGTTGCTTGATAGTGGGAGCTCAGATAATTTCTTACAACCTCAGATTGCTCATTCATTGAAATTGCCTATTGAGCCAATTCCTCAATTCCAAGTTTTAGTTGGTAACGGAAATTCTCTGCAGGCTGGTTCGTGACTTGGATGTTCGAATTCAAGGACAACAGCTAAAGCTTCCCGTGTATCTTTTAAATGTTTCTGGCACTGATTTAGTGTTGGGAGTAGCTTGGTTAGCAACACTCAGCCCTCATGTTTCAGATTACAACAATCTAACCTTGAAATTTTATGTGGGTGACAAATTTATTACTTTACAAGGTGAACGGTCGCAGCTTCCTCGACCTGCTCAATTTAATCACCTCAGAAGGATGCAGAACACTCATGCCATTTCTGAGTTGTTTACTCTGCAATTTCAACACCCTGCTTGTCCACAGGATCAGTGGTTAGATTTACCAACTGATATGGAGCCGGAATTAGCCAGATTGCTACATACTTACAAGGATGTTTTTGATGTAACAACAGGATTACCTCCTAGGCGCTCTCAAGACCATTCCATTCCACTGAAGTCAGGTATAAAACCGGTTAAAGTGATACCTTACCGATATCCTCACCGCCAGAAACAACAGATTGAGTTTATGGTGCAAAACATGATGAATGAGGCCTTTAGTGGGTTGTTGAGGAAGTTTGTGCTTGTATTTTTTGATGATATCCTTGTGTATAGTACATCTCGGTCTACACATTTACAACACTTAGAAATGGTCCTCCTCCTGTTGCAACAACATAAATTGTTTGCCAATTGTGGTCCTTTTCCAATTGTGGAGCGCATTGGACAGCCATCTAGTATTTTACAAACTCGTGTGATACTTCGGGGATCGAAGCAAGTGACACAACATTTAGTTCAATGGCAAAGAATTGATGTTTCACAAGCTACTTGGGAGGATCATAATGCTATGACAGAGGCATTTCCAACTTTCAACCTTGAGGACAAGGTTGTGGTTAAAGGGGATGGTATTGTCACATCTACAAATGAGAGAAGGGTAATTAAGGGAAAGGACAAGGAGAGTGAAGCTGACACATCATCTAGGGGACATGTGGCAACTAATTCATGGAAGGTGGACGTGCAGAAAAGTAAGAGAAATAGAATATCAAATTCACGTTGGAGGTATTACGTGTGAGAGCATGATGGTATATAACCAATATATTAATTACAAGAAAGAGGGCATGGAAAGGCTGATTCTGGTTTTCTCTCTCTCAATATTTCCCTACTTTCATTATTTCTTCTCTTTGTATTTGCTACTATTCATGGTAGCTCAACCTTTAATTGTAAGAAATTCATAGTGCAATAATACTTACAGAGGAATTTCATACTCATTGATCATAGGTTAATTTTAAACATTACAGTACTCAAGAGAGTTGACAACGGAGGGAAAAATTCTATCCAAGAAAAACTAATTGGGAAGGTCCATACCATGTAAAGACAAAGCTAATCGATGGCGCCTAATGGTTGGAATCATTGTCGAGAATGTTGACCCTACGTACTTAGAATGTAAATAACTTAAGATACTTTAGTTAAATTCTTGTATAGCCCAAATGCACTTGAGTTGAATACTTTTGTTTTGCAAGAATATCTTATATTATTCATTCAATAAATAAAGTCAAAGAATTTGCAAGAAATAAATTTCAAACATGAATATGACCAAAATGTGAAGTCACATTCTAAGTCAAGCATCTTAACTTGACTTAAGTGATGAAAGACCCAAAATACAAAATCACATTCTAAGTTTGATATCATAACTCGACTTAATCAATGGTAAATCCAAAATATGGAGTTACATTATAAGTCGGTCATTTTAACCCAACTTAAGTGATGAAAGATTTAAGGAAAAGCAACACTCTAAATTTATCGTTTTAACCTGACTTTAAATGGAAGATCCAAATAACATAGTTATAATATAAATTAATTGTTTTAGTCTGAATAAAGTAATATGCAAATTAGTCATATATATGAAAATGATAAGCAACGACCCACTAGTTAAATGTAAACAACCCACCAATTCAACATTAAAGAAAAAAAAATAATCCATCAATCGAGACATAAATTGTTTGTCTTAAAAATTGTACAAAAACTTTCCAAAGTTACATAGTAATCCGACATCCTGACCCTTCAATTAATTGTGACTAGTTCTTCAAAGTCTCTCATGGTCTCAACAACCTAATCAAAAGTGTCAACAACCTTGTTGGCATCATTAACCCAATTGTCTTCACAACATCCTTAGCCAACAATGTTTCTAATATCCTCAACGACATTAGAAGATGTAGAAACTTAGTTCGACTTGGAAGAATTAGGATGCAAAAGTTGCCTAGTTGACTTAGGTATTCTTTTGACTTCAAAGCCAACAATTTCTTCATTTTTTTTTATCTCCCTCCTATTTCCCTTTTCCTCCTCCAAATCAGGCTCTAAGGGCTTGTAGAGTTTTGTTTTTTAAGTTATAAGAATGTCATACTTCATTTATGACTTGACTAAAGGGGTTGGTTCCCTTGGTGTGCTAAATCATGTGAGGGCTTAAGTAATTAAGTAGGTTAACAACATTATGAAAGGATTGATGTATTTGTGTACCCATTTGTTATTCAAGTTCAGCATAGGCAAAGTAAGATTGGTCACTCTCAAAGACTAGTTTATCTTGTTCTTGCTCTAAGAGGCTTACCCAAGCGATTTCGACTAGTACTTCATTATTCTGATCAACCACCTTACAATATATAAGTGGCTTTCAAGGCAACAAGCACTTCATCCAACTTGAGCTTTTAACTTCACTCTTTGTTGAACTCCTATTTAAGCATTTTCAAATGGCCATGACAAGGCACCCCAACCTCCCAAGGCATTAGTTAACTTCATCTAAAACTGAAGGGCTAATAATTAATCATCCAAAAAGCGAACTTGGGAAACAAAAGTCATTAAGGATTCCTGAGATATTTTCGAGATCAAAGGTCATTCTTGGTTATCATCCCCTTTTAATATGAAGTGCCAAGCTGGAAAAATCGATGGTTAGTGGCTAAGGGAAACTGGTTGAAACATTCAAGGAGGCAAAAAGAATGAATTCAACAGGTGTCATTTTTTGCTTCTTAGGAGGAGGAGATGGGGCATGACAAACAATGACGTCTTCATAAACAAAGTGACTATGTGGATGGTTAAGTGGTGGCAACACTATAGTTTTGGGAGTGTAAACAGACCAACCAAATTTCCTTATTTTGATGTGCAGTCCTACAAGCTTAGCTTCCCACACGCTTAAGTTGATTTTCAATACAAATAATTTTAAATACAAAACTACATCATTACCAAGCATATATTACAACTTTTTGGTGGCTATGGGTCACCTATGTCACCTGGTGGGAAGGCTCGAGCAGACATCAAAGATGATAATGAATCATCCAAAAATGTTACAAGATGACCCCTCTAAAAGTAACAAGTTAGCACAAAGTTTTACGTTTCACATTGACTTGGGGATTATTGTTATGGATGACCATTTTAGAAGTGATTTGTGTGTGAATTTATGTGATGTATGTTTAAATATTGTCTAACCTTTCATCTTATACTAAAGCATATTATGAGATATATTCTCATTCTCTGTATTGTTTTTATTTTTTGTTTTATTTGGGTTGATTGTCAATTATAAGTAATATTCAAATAAATGATGAGAATTACGTGGGAAATGAAACTTAGGTTTCTAGTTCACAACTTTGGATTACGTTTTGATAGTGCAATATTTGGGACAATTGAGAGAATTATATTTAATTTTAGTTTATTTTTCCTTTTTGTTATTTTTCATAGAACTTAATTCTATTATTATAAACTTTTGTAAAGGAATTTTGGAATATCTATTTTATTCCATTAGAGTTCTTTTATAACTTAAGTTTTATTTGAGAAAAGTTTTGAAGGTAAAGAGTCTCACAAGTGAAGCACTTAAAATGCTAAAAAGATAGTAAAAAAATCATTTATTAACCCTTTATAAATAATACTATTGTGCTTAGCTAGATCTAGTGATGTGTGTAACACTTTTCTACACCAAAAATGATAAAATAAATAAAATTAATTCTGAAGATAATATAAAAAATAATAATAACACTTTCCTCATCAAAAATTAGTAAAACAGTTGACAAAATTTTATCCACACCACTTTATTAGATGAAGAAAAACATAAAATATTATTTGAATCAAAATAAGACACAACGTTCTAAGTAATAATATTCTGAAAATAAAATATAATTAAAGAGAAAGTCAACAATTCAACAACTACTAAAATTAAAACTATACCTCAATGTCATACTATTAGAGTATAATCTTTCTTTATGTTTTTCCCTCATTAAACATATTTTTATGTACCTATTTTAATCTTGAAAATGGCATTTAGCCTAAACAAAAACATACAAAACAAGGAGTTAGAATACTTCTCATCCATAAAAACATATACAAATACAACACATATAGGTAGACACACATATATAATATCAATTACATCTCACATACCATAGTTAATCTCATATATAATAGTAATGTTAAGTTAAAAGACGGTCTTGGATCACTCAAGTTTTTAAGTTTTAATGATAATAAACAACATATTTTTCTAATTACAAATCAGACAAAGCAACATTAGACAAACGATATGTCATCAAGTGAAATATGTAACAACCCAATTTTCATAGAATGTACACGAGGGCCCAAAAGCCCAATGAGGGTAATTTAGTAATTCACTGGGGTGTTTTAGTAGCCCAGAACGGGCCGTTCCAAAATTAGAACGGGTCGTTCCAAGTTACTAAAATGAAGGTAATTTAGTAGCTCGGAACGGGACGTTCCGGAATTGGAACGGGCTTCCAAACCATTGAAATTGCCTATGATTCCTAATTTAGAATGGGTCGTTCCAGAGTTGAGAACGGGCCGTTCTAGAGGTGAGAACGGGCCGTTCTAGAGGTGAGAACGGGCCGTTCCAAAATATGGCTGTTGTGAGTATTAAATGCACCCTAGAACGGGCCGTTCCGGACCCTTAAATCATGGGTAAAAGTCACATCCAGAACGGCCCGTTCTGGGGTGCATTTAATACTCACAACGGTCATATTTTGGAACGGCCCGTTCTCACCTCTGGAACGGCCTGTTCTCAACTCTGGAACGGCCCGTTCTAAATTAAGAATCATAGGCAATTTCAATGGTTTGGAACGGCCCGTTCCGAGCCACTAAATCACCTTCATTTTAGTAACTTGGAACGGCCCGTTCCAATTTTGGAACGGCCCGTTCTAGGCTACTAAAACACCCCTGTGAATTACTAAATTACCTTCATTGGGCTTTTGGGCCCTCGTACATTCTATGAAAATTTGGCTGTTACAAAATATACAATCTAACTTCATAAGATATTAAATGTATACCATTTATAATGACTAATGACTACTTGATGCATATCTAATTGATTCCTCAACAAATCTAATTAAGAAATCTTGTTGGAATTCATAAATTTGTTAAAGTGAATGAAATCATGCTTTACACAAGAAATAAGGACAAACAAATCCTTGAAATCATAGAAAAAGTTAGCAAAAGTCGATGTAGACCTGCTCCTTGTTGACACACGCCACAGATAGTCCATTTGGTATCCTAAAATTGATAAGTAGCTTCTTTTATTAGATAAGAAGTGACAATTTAGTGAAACACATTTTTTGCAAGTATTTAATACATCAACGAACTCTTTTCACCTCAAGAAACATGTAACGAAGTAAAACGAAGCAAGTTTGTGAGGAATCCTCAAGATTTTGTAACAGTCATCTTCATTCAAACTACTATATAAAAAGTTTCACGATCAGAATTCTTATTATTTTAAAAGTATAGGAGGTTATATGTGAGAATTCTTGAATTTCAAAAAAAATTAAACCCAATGGGTTAATACATTTATTACTTTTATGAAAATTCATTTAATTTTAATATACAAACTTTGTCATATTAAAAAAAAGTCATTAACAAAAGTATCGAAATTGAGGCAAATTTAAAGCAATTTTGTGCATGTATCTTAAATGTAGCGTTGACATTAGAGGACTAGCTGTCAAATTTACGTTATAAACTGCTAGTGGATTTGCCAGTGACAACGATACCAACTTCCAATCATTTTAATCACATAGACACTACTTTTATTAATTTTTAAGGCTCATAATATATAAAAAAAAAAAAAAAAGATTACTTAAAGATTAATGATAGATATTTTACCATAAAAAAGATTAGTCACTAAAACTAACATTGATTTTTTTTAAACAAAAACCAACATTGTTAAATTTTGTTACTAACTAATTTGTGAATTTTTAAGTAGTGATGAGAAATTTTCCAAGGCTATTTTTTTCCTTGATTAGCTAAAGCATATGTTTTGTTCGGAAAGTTTAGTTTTAGTTGACATATATGGAGTGAATCACTTTACTTAAAATGTTTAAGTTTAACAAATTAATCATTTATCAACAATCTATTCACTACCTTGCTAAACCTTGTGAGATAAGATTTCTTGACTTTCAAAAAAAGCAAACGAAACCACCCTTAAGTTAAATATTTTTTTTTTATCAATATTCGTTTAAATTTAATATTCTTTTATCAAAATTCATTAAATTTTTATTTTTTTATTTAAAATTCATTTAATTTTAATGCATAAACTTTGTCAATTTTACGTTATAAAATTATTAGTCAACCTGTCACCGACAATGATACCAACTTCTAAAAATTTTAATCACATAAATATAACTTTTGTGAATCTCAAGACTATTTAAGTTACCAGTTGAATGTGGTAAAGTTCTTATATTTTGAGTCTTTAAAGATTTGTGAATCTTGAGAAATTCTGGACTTTCAAAACATTTTTTCTTCTTATCTTCTTTCATAAGTGACTAAATTTCTCACCTTACCTTGGTTTTGTAACTTGAAACTTTTTAGTGGTTAGTTGTTTATGACATACTGATTATGCTTTTGTGTTCATCTTTTTACCCAGGTAGAGGTTGATATATTGTTTGACTATATGGGTATGTGTCTTCGACTTTTTTTTTTTTTTTTTTTTTAATTTTTCAATAGATTCTTTTCGAATGAATATCATATATATATATATAGTTTCTGGTTGCTCAATTTATTTTATTATCATTTGCCATAAGTCCTAAACCCTAAATTTTATGCGTCTTTGACTTTATTTGGGAAAATTTTCAATAGATTCCTTTTGAATGAATACTATACATATAGTTTCTGATTGCTCAATTTATTTTATTACCATTAGCCATAGTCATTCTTTTAACCTTCCTTATAAAGTTTCTATTTTGTTCCTTTTTCTTCACATTTTTGCCTCTATACATGATTTGCATGTGTGATTTGACTTGTGTGTAACATTTTGGTTACCTCTAAACACCATTCCCCTCATAAAATAAACATATTAAACATATTTGTGTAAATATCATATTTTAAAAAAAAATTGAAATAATCGATTGAATTAGTTTGATAGGGAATCGATTCAATGATCGGTTTGCTAACTCAAAATAATCAGTGTACTTCAAGATTGGTTTGAATCGGTCTAATCGATCTGATCCAAAACTAAATAAAATCGGTTTGAATTGATACTAATTGTTTTTTTTTTCAAATTTCAAATTTTATTTAAATTATTTTTAATGATAAATAAAAATACATGTTTATTAAGGATTATAAATTTGAATAAATTATTTTTAATGATTTTCTTATAAATATATATATATATATATATATTAGATATTTATATTAATTTACAATTTTTTACATCCTGAGGTTTTTTAATTTTATATTATATTAATTAGACATTATTTTACTTTGGTTGTAAATTTATTATTATTGTTAATGATCTGTTGTTATATTTTATTGAAATTTAAACATATGTATTTTATTTAAATTTTTACAAATACTTTGAATGTTAAGAATTTATAATAAAAAAATATTTTATTTTAATTTTTAGTGTAATCAATTAACAATATCATATTTATTTAATATTATATTATTTATTATTTAATTATCATTTTTATTTTATTAATATCGGTTGAATCATAATTTTTAACTATGATCGAATTATTCAACCTTTAACTAATAGATTGACCAAGTCGATCGATGATTATGTTTGGTTGACTTCTATCTATCTCCTTTCAAGAATTTTCCTCGTGATCTAACATAGATTAACATTAATTGACCATTCAAACCTTCACCTCCCCCAATTCTTATGTCTTTTCTTATGTATACTTTATGACTATTTAATTGACATGTTACCATTATCATTTTATAGATTTCTCACAATATAGTCTTGCTTCTCAAATGCATGCATGCATGTCTTGATACATATAGGGTCTAGAAAAAAACGAATAACATTTGAAGATGAAACAGAACGAACAGGAAGAAGAAGGAGTAGCAGGATTGTTGCTTTGGAAGAGAAGAAGAAGCAGGAAAGAGAGAGAAAGCTTGCACAAGCATTGGAAAATGACGTCAGAAACAATGGAAAACACAAGGCAACAATGGAGCTACGTGATGATGACATGAGTGATTCTAATAACAATGACGATGAGGAGGGGCCAACCAAGAAGAGACACAAAAGCAAAGAACTAAATCAATTGATCTCTTCAATTAAGGTGTGTCTCCATAATTTTTATTTTGAATGTCTTAATTAAACAGAGTATAAATTTTATAAATGTCACTTCTTGAATGCAAATGCATCTTCTTTACTTTTGCTGATTCTATATAGCACTTATTATTTGTGAACACTTCACAATATGAATCAATAGCTGGAAACAATATTGTGAGTTGTGGTATAAAGGTTACTAGTGTCAAAAATTCAGTTGCATGAATGGTACTGATACAACCACATGCTATGTATTTCCATTGTTTATTCACTTTTTTCTGCCACTTCTAAGTCAATACAGGCATTAGAAAGACAATTTCAGAATGCAAATACTTCTGGAACAAATGGTATGCTTATAACTATCTTAAGCAGTTACACCTTGACCATCACATGTAATTTTCCGTTAGTATAGTGTGATATAAAAACAATTGTTGTACTTTTCACTTGCAGTCTCATCTCTGAATGGTATGCCCCTAAAGCAGATCCTTGAAATGATCATTGATTTTTTACAAAGGTAAAAAACATATTCGGTTATGATTATTTTTAAATGCCTATAAATGGATGAAATAAAAACTGTTACATTACAAAGATTTCACTGGAATATATCCATATATAAATAAATACAAAATCGTTTAAATGTGTGCAGGAAAGACCTGCATGAGCTATTTGCCAAGCCAGTAAATCAAAAGGTGGTTAGTTGTTTACCTTTAATTTGAACATTTAATTAATTACTTCTAGTCCATTTGATCATTGAATTTTGTTAGTTATGTTGAATACTTACCCTGAATTAAATTAAAGGTGGAGCATCATAATGAAATTGTGCAGCAGACAATGGATTTCGGTACCATGAGGGCCAAACTTCACGAGGGCATGTACACAGATCTTGAACAGTTCAAGGTTTGAAAATCATCATACTTTATTTTGGTTTTGTTACACTTTCCCTCAATGCGAAATTGATGTTTGCTTCTATTTCAATGATGGACAGCGTGATGTCTTTCTTATATGCTCCAATGCAATGAATGCTAATCCAGAAAACTCAAAATATCATCAAGTGGTATGACCATGTAAAATAGAAAGCATTAAGCTATTCACGCTTGTTTACTGTAAAATCTTGAATAAGTTTTCTTTAACATAATTTGTTTCAGGCTGAAGATATAAGTAAGTATGCTAAGTGGATTTTTGAGGCTCTAAGTGCTGACCCCGAACATTTTGAATTGGAATTTTCCCTCAACAAGAAACGCTCTGGTAGAAAGCCACAAAGTGGGCAAAGGAGAACCTCACAGAAGGTTTCTTCTAAACCTGCTGGTATGGAATAATTAGTAAATCAAAACAATTTTAACTTTTAATTTATTCTCTCTTTTCTTTATTTTTTGTTTGAATGAGTGATCTAACTGTATTTTCCTTTTAATGTAGGGAGAAACAAGTCTAGTTCTGTTACAGTTCCTGAAACAGAAAAGAGGGACACGTATTGCCCTCCAAGTAAGCCACTGGTTTCAGAAGTAAGTTCTGTTTTCCTCCCAAACAATTATATAAGGTGGTGATCTATAAACACCATAAAAGTTGATAATAAATGAATATTTGTTTGGAAGAGTGTTATGCACACATCGAACAAGGACAAAGTAGTACATCATGTGAGGTCACATTTGTACATACAACTTCCTAACTAGTAGATCTTACACTCTGTAAATAAGATTTATTTTGGTGTTGGCAACAAATTTGAAAAAGAAACATGATAATCCATTCTTAACTCCTTATACTGCATCCACATAACTTTTCAACTAATACTACTTCCATATAGCTGTTTATTTCAATTCTTCGTCAGATACCAAGAACTTCAATTTCAGATTGTATGATATAAAAACTATGGCAATTGATAATGTTTGATGCTATTGCAGTTGAAGAAAAATGCAACTACGTACAAAGAAAGTCCATTGCGAATTGTGGAAGATACGGGACCGACTGCTGAAAATATTGCAGCCAAACAAATAGAAGAATATCAGAGACAGATTGAGCTCCTTAAAAATGATACTCTCAATGCTCAGACACTTGCTCTTTCCCTTCCCTTCCTCAGTAGGCCACTCGCTATTCCTGGTTCTGCAGCTCAGGAAAACAGAATATTCAACACAACTAATGTTGGCAGTGTTAACATCAGGGATGGTCCTTATCAGGGAAACAAGACCCGCACAAATAATAGCTGGAATGCTTCTTTTTTGAGCAACTTTTTTAACAATGACAAAGGCGGAAGTTCTAGTGGAATTGAGAGCTCTAATGCAAGAGGAACCATGAACTTTTTGGGTCTCTCAAAGGACAAAATGGCTTCCCCACTTGAGAATGTGTCTTCTCTTCTTGCACCTGTTCATGAACATGCTCACCAACTACAGTTAGGAGTTGATAAAACCAGCAATACAAGACTGTGGAATACCTCTGCCGGTGCACCAAACATGTTAGGCATTGGAAGCTCCAGCAATGCATTTGCCAGTATTTACCCAACAAGCGTGATCTCAGGGCCTCATCCTCAGCCATTTAATTCCATATTCTCAAACAATGGAAATAGGCCTTCAGGGTTATCTCAATCAAGGCCAGAAAACTTCAAGTCTTTCATGCCAAGCAATAACCTTGCAGAGTCTATGGTGCATCAGCCACGGCCAACAGATTTTATTAATCTCTCAGATTTGACTCTTGCGCCTCAATCAAGGGCAGAAAACCTCATGTCCTACATGCCAAGAAATAACCTCACACAGTCTCTGCCAAGGCCAGGAGGTATTATTAACCTCTCAGGTATGTCTGTGTCTCGGCCAAGGCCAAAAGAATCAATGGATAACGTGAGTCACATGACTAATTACCTTAGAGAACAGTCTCTCATGTATCATCAGCATCAGCATCAGCATCAGCATCAGCGTCAGCATCAGCATCAGCATCAGCCAAGGCCAGAAGACCCAAATGATGAAGTGGGTAATTACCTTAGAGAAATGACTCGTATGTATAATTTGTATCACCCTGAGACATGGCCAGCAGAGTCTATGTCTAGCCTGAATCCCTTAAGGCACTCTCTTTTGTCTCAACCAAAGCAGGAAGAGTCAGTTCCAAGTAAGAACCTCCCAGGGTCAAGTGTTTTGCCTTCACTAGCTGCACACTTTTCTAATGAGTCAGATACTTCACCAGACTTCAAAAACAGCACTTGCCTGATGCAGACAAGTCAAGAACTCATGCACCAACAAGCTGCACTAAACACTCCCCCAGCAACTCATGGTTTTCCTGACATGAAAATGTAGGTATTTAGTCAACTGAACTCTCATGGAACTGTAAATTACTATTGAGGAGGAGGTGCTCTTATAGTTTAGCCAGAAGCAACTCCTACATAGCTTCTTTGAGATAGTGGCGCAGAGTACATAACATTGGTTTGGTATAGTATGCCATACTAAAATCCTTATGACTAACTTAGATTATATTTTATTTACATTTCAAAATCATACTTCATGAATTTACAAACCTCTTCAGCTCATAAGGATTTTAGTCTGCTATACTTTAACAGACCAACATTATAGTTGTAGGTCTTCATTTTGGACATGGCCATATCAAAATTGATTTTGAAAACTTTTAAACAAACGCCTTTTCTGCAGTAGCGGAGATTCCTAAGCTATCCAAAGAATTATTTTATTGAATGAGTTCAATTTAACTATAAAACTTACCCTTTTATTTCATGCATGTCACAATCACATATTGAATGAGATTCAAAAGCTAACCAACTTTAATAAATACCATCCTGTTTCTCTGCACGATTTAAGCTCCCATAATGTGACATGTCATAGATGAATAATCTCCTAGAAAAATGTTATTTATTATTATTTTCTAAATTTGTAGTAATTTTTATTTATTTATTTATTTTCTTATATTTATATTTTAGGAAGCAAAGGGAAGACTAAAGGGTATTTGGACCTCAATCTGTAGCAGAAGTACCTTTTCATGAATAAAAAGGAAGAAAAAGAAGATCCGGAAATCACTTTCTATTCTACATTCTCTCTCAATGAGCTCTACAAGTACAAGAAAGATGATTAGGGTTGAAGCTCACGCCTTCAAGTCCATGGATTCTATCTTTCTTCCTTTATATGTTTTTGTTGATTTTAGTTTTTCTGTGCCTGGTTAAACCCACTTTTGTTGGGGTAAGGAATATTTCTATGCAACCCATGAATATTTTATTTGGGATTTTTAATAAAACTTTGTTTTTCCTATCTTTATGTTCGTATTATCTTTCCTTATTGGTTCTAGTGACTTGATTATTCTTAGGAAGATTTTTTTATTATCTATTTAGTGAATGAGAATTTGCTCTATAAATGTTCTCTAAGATACAAACCTCACTTTTTCATTTGGAAGAGCTCAGAATAAAAACCCTTTGCATATTGAAAGAGAATGGTGAGTCTACTATTACAATACTAGCTGATAACAATTTATATGAGTAATGGTTGGGAAGAGTGTTTCTACACCTTGGATATGTAATAAGTAGTAAGTACACCATATGGGGTCTCATTTGCATATAAAGCATCATAACCAGTAGATCTTTCTCTTTTTGATTTAAAAGTAGTGGATCTTATACTCTACATAAAATTTCATTTGATGATGGATACAAATTTGAATGAGGAACGTGATAATCCATTCTCAATTCCTTATGCAACATCCACATAACTTGTAACAAGTCCCACATTAGGGAGGTCTCCTTACCAAGGAGACCTTATAAGGCGGGAGGTTCTCCAATCTCTTGGGCCGGCTTTTGAGGGATGGTTCCCCTCCTTAGTCTTATGCTCGTTACAATGGTGCTTTCATTGAGAGCCAGCCAAATCGAGAAGGACTACCCACGGAGGGTTCTGACCATCGGAGGGTTTTGACCGGCAAAATTCCGAGTGAAATGTCGGTGAGTGAAGTACCGTGAAGTGCCGGCTTTTGAGGGATGGTTCCCCTCCTTAGTCTTTATGCTCGTTACGATGGTGCTTTCATTGAGAGCCAGCCAAATCGAGAAGGGCTACCCACGGAGAGTTCTGACCATCGGAGGGTTCTAACCGGCAAAAGGCCGAGTGAAGTGCCGGTGAATGAAGTACCGTGGAGTGCAGCCATCGAGGACGCTGGCTTTCGAAGGGGGTGGTAATGTAACAAGTCCCACATCGGGGAGGTCTCCTTACCAAGGAGACCTTATAAGGCGGGAGGTTCTCCAACTTCTTGGACCGGTTTTTGAGGGATGGTTCCCCTCCTTAGCCTTATGCTTGTTACATAACTCCTCAATTCCTTATACAATTAGGACTTCGCAACTGCAGTGCCATGTTTTATGATCCAATCACCTCGAGTGTGTTGGTGTTTGAATTCGTGATTTCCACGTGATCTCTAACTTCTTGGACCGGTTTTTGAGGGATGGTTCCCCTCCTTAGCCTTATGCTTGTTACATAACTCCTCAATTCCTTATACAATTAGGACTTCGCAACTGCAGTGCCATGTTTTATGATCCAATCACCTTGAGTGTGTTGGTGTTTGAATTCGTGATTTCCACGTGATGCATGGGGATCCCAACAAGAAATAAATTAAAAGTGAAATGAAATTGCGACAACAAAAACTTTCGTGGTTATCTCTCATACCACAGCCATGTTTTATGATCCAATCACCTCGAGTGTGTTGGTGTTTGAATTCGTGATTTCCACATGATCTCCAACTTCTTGGACCGGTTTTTGAGAGATGGTTCCCCTCCTTAGCTTTATGCTTGTTACATAACTCCTCAATTCCTTATACAATTAGGACTTCGCAACTGCAGTGCCATGTTTTATGATCCAATCACCTCGAGTGTGTTGGTGTTTGAATTCGTGATTTCCACGTGATGCATGGGGATCCCAACAAGAAATAAATTAAAAGTGAAATGAAATTGCGACAACAAAAACTTTCGTGGTTATCTCTCATACCACAGCCAAGGTTAGAAAACTTCATGTCCTGCATGCGGACCAATAAATACCCTTAAGAGTTATCTCTCGTACTGTTGAGTGTCTTTTTTTGTATGTTTTGCACTCAACTCTTGGAAATCTTTTTTTATAATTGTAGATATTTATATGATATTTCACCCCTTTTATTTATAGAATTAAGTCATACTGTAAGAGTAGAGGAGTAGTAGTAATCTTAAGGAATTGTCTCATTTTTGCAGGATTTTTTTGGCTAGGCAGAGATCCACAGCCATAGCTGTGGAAGTCTGGGAAGGATATAGAGGTCCAGAGACTTGCAGCTATAGCTATGGTTCTGCAGCTATAGCTGTGGAAATCTGGAATGCTCATTTTTGGTTCCAGAGACTTGAAGCTACAGCTGCAGGATCCAAGGCTTGAGCGTTGAGGCTTGGGAAATCAAGGGAAGCCACAGAGACTCACAGCCATAGCTGTGGTTTCACAGCTACAGCTTAGGAAGTTGCTTAATCATGAAGGAGTCTCCACAGCCATGGCTGCAGAGCTACAGCTGCAGCGCCAGAAGTTACTTCACCTTGAAGGATTCTCCACAGCCATAGTTGTGGTTCTACAGCTGCAGCGGTGGAGTTAAAAATTTCACTTTTTGCCCAGTTTTAGAGCTGATATAAAAGGGAAAAAGGAGGAGAACTGGGGACATTGTACAGAGCACGAATTTAAGAGAGAAAAACAGGGGAAAAGGGCGGAGAAGGAAGAACGAAGGAAGAACAGAGATTTGGAAGCTGGATCCTTTGGGAACGAAGATCAACTCCATTTCTTCATCCTTTGCTTTGTAATTTCTTCTTTTCACTCTTTGATTCTGTAATGGCCATGGGTGGCTAAACTTCTTAAGGATTGGTTAGATGTAACTACTAACTCCTCTTCTTCTTAAATATATGCATTTTGATCTCATTATTTGTGTATTGATTCTTCGCTTAACGCTTATATCGGCTTGATCAACCGTTGTATGAATTTTGGCTTTTGAATCCAGTTGGAAAACGCTTTCAAAAACCCGAACTGAATCTTGCACCTAATCACTTCTTGTTCTAGGAATAGACTTGATTTGGTTAGTCACATTGTTCAAGTTATTGTTCTTAATGCGAAGTGTTAGACTCAAAACATTGAGGAATCATGTTTTGAGCTTAATGACTTTAGGATTCAACCTTGAGGAATCTTGTTGGATTGTTTAATGAACATATAAATAATGAAATTAGAATTGCATTTATTTTAAGAAGATCTATGAGTTAGCAAGTGCTCTGAGCCAATCCTTGTTTCCAAATCATTGTCTTTACTACATTTACTTTATTGTGTTGTTTGAATCTATTTCCATTCAATTGCGATTTTAAAATCATTCTCTTTTAAATCATTAGAGCGAGAATTATTAAACACGCAAATCCCTGAGGACGATCTTTAAATACTACTTCGAAACTTGGTTCACTTGCCAAGTGGTAGGTTTGTGAAAAATCTTCATCACGTACATGAATCATGGCCACATTGGATTCACCACTCATGGATCCAAATAACCATGACTAATATTACAAGGCATATATAACTTGAGCACATATACAATAGGAATTTTTTTCTCAACATGATTCAATGCTAAAAGTTAGACTCTTATTCACTATTTGATTAAGAAATAAAAATCGTTTTCACTTGTTTTTGTTTATATAAGTTGGTGCTACTGTGATGGAAGTTGAAGAAGGGATGTTAAGGATAATAAAGTTAGTTAGATTAAAACTAATTCTGTTATGATAAAATCATTTGTTTAGCTATGATTAGTTATCTTAGCTGTCATTGTTTATGATAAGATTATTATGTTACGTGTAGCTTATATAAGGTCTTTAAATCATTCTCTGTAATTCATGTTGATGATAATAATTCAATATATCTTTCAGCATTTATTTCATTCCTTTGTTTATCTTTACATGGTATCACGAGCACAGTGAGATCCATCAAACATGTCTTCCGCTACACAAAAATCGTTCAACCTGCAAACTTTCCATACTCCAATTGCAATCAAATTAGACGATGAAAATTTTTTGTTATGGCAGCAACAAATTCTTGCCAGTATTCGTGGAATGAAGCTTCAGAAATTCATCACTAGTAGTGATGTTCCAGCAAAATTCGCGACAACAGAGGATGCAGCAAGCAACACCCTAAGTCAAGATTACGAGCATCATGTGCAGCAAGATCAACTATTGACGGCATGGCTTCTGGCTTCAATGTCCACCCCAATCTTGACAAAGATGGTTGGGTTGGAAACATCTTTTCAAATCTGGAAGCATTTAGAGGTTTACTATGCGTCTCATACACGAGCCACGATCAAGAAATTGAAGCTTCAGTTACGCACAATTAAGAATGATTACCTATTAGAAATCAAGAAAATTATTGATTCACTCGCTGCCATAGGAGTCAAAATTTCAGAAGAAGATCACATAGATGTGATTTTTGATGGTTTGCCTGAAGATTTCGATAGTTTTGTGACCTCCATAACATCTCGAATTGATCCATACACAGTAGATGAGATCGAGGCTCTGCTTCTTGCACAAGAAGAGAGGTTTGACAAGAGAAAACGCAATGAGATAAGTCTTGTTCATGCTAACACTGCCTCAGTACCTGCTCAATGGAAAAACAATGACACCAATTCTGGTATAGGCAACAATAACTACCGAGGTGGTTTTTCTGGAGGCAGGTTCAATCAAAGAGGTGGACAACGAAACGGTCGTGGTAGAAACAATGGTGGCAGAGGCAGTGGAAGGACAAACTGGAATCAGAATAATCACAATACTTGGCATCAGGTAAAAATTTCTTGCCAAATTTGTGGGAAAAATGGCCATACTGCTCTTGATTGCTGGAACAGGTATAATCAGGAGTATCAACCTCAACCACAGGTCCATACCTCTCAAATGTATCATCACAACAATGCTTCAGGTGATGCTACAATGCTGGCCACACCGTCTACAGTAGTGGATCCTCTTTGGTATCCAGATTCAGGTGCTTCTCACCACATCACACATGATGATTCCACCCTGTCGACCAAAAATACCACTACAAAAAAATATGTATTTAACTGGGTTTTTTTAACGAGGGTTATGCTAACCCTCGGGAACATAAGTAATTAACTGGGGTTTCAATAACCCTCGTTAAGTATTATTAAATTACAGGGGTTAAAATTTAAAACCGTTGGTATATTTTAATAATATATTATTTTTTTAAATTATTTTTTATTTTTGTAATGATAATTATTTTTTTTTCATTTCCCTCTCCCTTATCTTTTGGTTTCCCTCTCTCACCAAACCCTAAGCCCCCTCCTTCATTCCGCTTCGCAATGGCGAACCCCAACCCCCTTCTTCCTCCGCCACATCACCCAAACCCTCCCCTCCTTCTCTCCCTCCGACTCCCTCGCCTTCCTCCACCTCTTTCGTTCATACTCGGCGCAATGCAACTCGCGAAAGGCGAAGGAATCGAACCCGGCGTGCAAAGTGGAGGTGAAGCGCGGAAGGGAAGAGCGTCCGCCGCAGATAACGGTGACCTTTGAGCAAGTCTTTGACGCCACCTCCACGCCCGCTTAGAGCATAAGAAGCGTCATTCTAAAAAAGGGTCAATACTTCGAGACCGAGCAGATGTTCCGCGAAGCAGGCGAATCCTGGCCCGTTATCATCCCCAACCAAGAGCTTTCCCAGACCGCACCCCCCACCAAAGTGCGTTTCCAATTTATTTTTTTATGACAAGCATTTACTAAATGGTAGGGGTAAACTGGATCAACATGGTTCCAATATCTTAGATCACAAATAAATTCAAAGTTTTTAATCTTCAAAACGCAGTAATCTTCCAACAATTTATCCTTGAAGGTGCTGTTCTCCGGCGAGTTGGAGGTTGCCGCTGACGAAGACGAGCATGCAGGCGTTGACGCCGGAGGGCTGGCAGTCGACGGTGGAGATGGAGTGGTGGCACTGCTGGAAAGGGAGGGAAGTGAGTTTGGTGACGATGTAGGGGGCGCCTTGGATCTTCTGGCCCTCGAAGGTGAGCATGGAACCATCTTGATAGAGACCCACCAAGCCTGCTCTGTTGGTGTCGAAGGTGCTGTAGTAGTGCTCTACAAGGCTTGGAAGCAGGGATTGGAAACGGGGGTTAACGGGGGTTTATAACCCCTGGTAGACTATGTCGTTAACAGGGGTTACAAAACCGTGGGTATGCTATGCGCACTTCCGGGGGTTGTCAAAAACTGCTGGTAAATCGTTTGTCACGGATGCTTTCCCGGCGAAAATCACAACCGCAGGAAATACATTTTCTGGAGGTTTTAACCGCGAGTAATGCAAAAAATAACCCACGTTAACTCTATTTTTTCTTGTAGTGTACTTACACTGGTTCAGACAAAGTTAATATTGGTAATGGTACAGGCTTAAATATACATCATGTTGGTCATTCATATTTGCACTGTCCTAAATTCTCTAAAACTGTCATTCTTAATAATCTTCTTCATGTCCCTTCCATAACAAAAAAATTACTTAGTGTGTCACAATTTGCTTGGGATAATCATGTCTTTTTTGAATTTTATCCTGATTTTTGTACTGTTAAAACTCAGGGTACCCGGGAAACAGTTCTTCAAGGGCAACTTAGAGGTGGTTTATATGTTTTCCCACCCATGCACAAGGTTCAGCCTCCTTTAGCTTTTTCTGCTGAGAAGAGTTCATCTCACTCCCGCTTTACTCTTTGGCACTCAAGACTGGGTCATCCCTCTCCTAAAATTCTTAAAGTAGCTTTAAGAAATAGTCATATTCCTTGTAATAATTTTCCAGATTCTGTATTGTGTGAGTCATGTTGCATGGGTAAAGCTCATCAACTTCCTTTTATAAATTCAAATTCAGAATATCATACTCCTCTTCAGTTAGTTTTCTCAGACATTTGGGGCCCTTCCCCCGTTGCAACTTCTACTGGTGCTAGATATTATATAGTTTTCTTGGATGCTTTTTCAAAATATTCTTGGATCTATCTTTTAAATTCTAAATCTGAAGCATTTACTGCTTTTCAACAATTTAAGTCCTCTGCTGAGCTTCAATTGAATACTAAAATCAAAGCTATACAAACTGATAATGCTAAGGAATTCATAAAATTGTCCAAATACCTCAATGAAAATGGCATTCAACATCGATTAACTTGTCCTCATACACATGAACAGAACGGCAGCCCAGAAAGAAAACATAGACATATCACAGAAACTGGCCTCACTCTGCTAGCTAATGCATCTTTACCTCTCTGCTTCTAGGGTGAAGCTTTCCTTATTGCCACCATCCTCATCAATCTTTTGCCTACCCCTTCTCTAAATAATCTAAGTCCTCATGAAACACTTTTTTCAAAAACCCCCAGACTATAACTTCCTTCGAATTTTTGGTTGTGAATGTTATCCTTTACTTCGACCATACAACCATCATAAATTAGATTTTCGAACTCAACAATGTCTCTTTTTGGGCTATGGCAATCAACAGAGAGGCTACAAATGTATGTCTCCATCCGGGAAAATATATATGTCTAGGCATGTTAAGTTCGATGAGAACCTTTTTCCATACAAAGAGAAAACCAATCCTTTTTCATCTGAGTCACTCTGTGAAAATAATAATTCTGTTTCTAATCCATCTCTCACTCTAGTCAACTCTATTCCTATGAATGATCATAATGATGTAGTCATGCCTATTAACACCATTCACACTGATGCCACTACTACTGATGTTACTAATATCACTTCTACTGATGTTTCTAATGATACTTGTATCTCGCCTAGTCCTATTGCTACTACAGGTTCATCTCAGCAACCTCCATCTAATACTCACCCTATGATCACAAGGGCTAAAGCGAGTATTTACAAACCAAAGTCATATACAGCTGCTGCTTCATCAAAAACATATGATCACACTATTGAACCTACATCAGTAAAGGAGACACTCTCTAAACCGGAATGGTATAGAGCTATGCAAGATGAGTATCTTGCACTACAGAAAAATGACACTTGGAATTTAGTAGACTTACCTGCTGGTTGTCGTACTATAGGCTGCAAGTGGGTCTTTAAAAGCAAGCACAATGCTGATGGCAGCTTCCAAAGACATAAAGCCAGGCTAGTCGCCAAAGGCTACCACCAGCGAGAAGGTTTTGATTTTCATGAGACATTTAGTCCTGTTGTTAAACCTACAACAGTGCGGGTTGTACTTAATTTGGCTCTATTCAAACAGTGGCATATTCATCAAATTGATATCAACAATGCATTTCTGCATGGAGAATTGACGGAGACGGTGTATATGAATCAACCCCCTGGCTTTAACACTACTCACAAAAATAAAGTGTGCAAGTTACATAAAGCAATTTATGGGCTCAAACAAGCACCACGGTCATGGTTTCAGAAGCTCAGTACTACTCTCATTCACATGGGATTTCGTCCAACTAAGAGTGACACTTCTTTATTTGTAAGGAATACTTCCACATCCACCATCCTACTTTTGATCTATGTGGATGACATAATAATCACTGGCAGCTCACAAGCTGAGATGAATTCATTAATTCTTACCCTGCACACAAAATTTAGCCTAAAAGATCTTGGCCCTCTTCATCATTTCTTAGGTATTGAGGTATCCCATACTTCTGATGGAGGCTTATTTCTTTCTCAAAAACAGTATATTAAAGATTTACTTCATAGAGCCAAGATGGATGATTCTAAACCACAACCTACACCTATGACTTCTGGTCTAAAACTCACTGCCAATGGCTCTACATCTATCCCCGACCCCTCCTTTTATAGATCAATTGTAGGTGGCCTCCAATACATCACCATCACCAGACCAGAATTTTCCTTTTCCATTAATAAAGTCTGTCAATTTATGCATAATCCTCAAGAACATCATTGGAAGGCTGTGAAACGGATACTGAGATACCTACAAGGGACTGTCACTCATGGTCTTCACTTCAGAAGACCAACTAATCTGACCTTAATGGCCTTCTCGGATTCCGATTGGGGTTCTGACTTGGATGATCGAAAGTCTACAACTGGATACTGTGTGTACTTTGGGAACAATCTTGTGTCTTGGTCATCACGAAAGCAACGTGCTGTCTCTAGGAGTAGTACCGAAGCTAAGTATCGGGGTTTAGCTGCTATTACTACTGAAGTTGTATAGATCCAATCACTTCTTAGTGAACTTCAAGTGAATACTGCTACTTCAACAATCTACTGCAACAATCTTGGTGCTGTGATGTTAGCTGCTAACCCCATTATGCAATCCCGAACTAAACATTTTGAACTTGATCTATACTTTGTAAGAGATAAGGTGCTTACTAGAGCCATTCAGGTTTTTCATCTACCATCACAATTTCAGGTTGCAGACATTCTTACAAAGTCCATCACTGGCCCTCCATTTGAGAGTTTTTGACGCAAACTTATGGTCACTTCATCATGTGACATAAGTTTGAGGGGGATGTTAAGGATAATAAAGTTAGTTAGATTAAAACTAATTCTGTTATGATAAAATCATTTGTTTAGCTATGATTAGTTATCTTAGCTGTCATTGTTTATGATAAGATTATTCTGTTACGTGTAGCTTATATAAGGTCTTTAAATCATTCTCTGTAATTCATGTTGATGATAATAATTCAATATATCTTTCAGCATCTATTTCATTCCTTTGTTTATCTTTACAAGGGAGGAACCAACGTCAAATTAGGATTACACTGATAGGAGCGACTCACTCTTAATCATTTTGGGCCTAATGCTAGCAAAATTGGTTAAAATTAGTTTAATTAATTCTCAAGTAATTCTTTCTTTTCTTGTTATAAGACACTTTAGAAGAAAAAAAAATAATCGTTTTTATAAAATATTTTATAGTTTTTAAAAAATATTAAATTATTCTTTTCCTTATTAAAAGTTATCAAAATGAGAGTTTCTCTCTTATTTCTTAAAGTTTCTCTAATTGATATTTATTATTCTTATTGATATTGATGCATAAACTTTTATATATATTTTCATTTCTCTTAAAAATTTATTAATAAATAAGAAAAAAAATTGGTAAATCATGATTCGGTTAAAAATGTCTTATTATAAAAATCAAAGATAATATATTAAAATGGTTAAAAAATTCACCAAAATAAATAAATCAATTAAAAACTACCAAGCACATGGATTTAACTTGACCAGTAGTCTCAAGTTGGAGTCTTAGTATGCAACTGCATAAAATTCTCGGAGGGAGAGTTTTATCGTCCATAATGGTCCAACTGAATTTGAACAAGATTGTCTCACGTAAAGGGTACATATAGTCTATTTAAAAAAAAATTGGTTAAAAATTAATTTTACATAATTAACTAATCATATATTATCATTGATATGAATTTTAGTGCTTCACCTATTTTCCCTAATTTTAATCATTTAATTTTTTTAATTAGTCCAAACTATTTTTTTTATTAATCAAAATTACAATGACGACGAAAAAATTTGAACCTTAAACTTTGAACATACTATCTCATTCTCTACCAACAAGTCGATCTCGTAACATTCTAATTTTTTTTTAAATTATTAAAATAATATTTTAATTAATTAAATAGATTTATAAGTATATTATATGTTTTTTTTATATAATTATAAGTATTTTTATTAATTAAAGAAAGATTTGTGAAATTATTTGTATTATTAATTATTAGAGATAAATATATATTTTATATGTTTTAACATATGTTGATTACATATGTTATTGTTTTGAATAATTGAGGGATTTTATAGATAAGAATGTTTTTAGAGAAGGAAAATAAACAATTTAAAATTGTTTTATTTGAAAAGATATTATTTTATGTATTTATATATAAGAGTTTTAAATAATTAATTGAGGTTATTTTAATAATGAGATTTATTGATAAAAAAAAATTATTTTCTAGTTTAATTAGTATAGATGATTGTTTGAAATTCAAGAAAAGAATAATTGATGCTTATGTAAGAGTTAGGGTTTAGTGTTCTTTATTTATAGATTAGCAATCTAGGATTGTCTTTCATGATTAATATGCATTTTCGTGTCCTGAGAGTGACTCATCATTGAAAAAAAATATTAGCAAAACATGAGTAAGAAGAGAGAAAAATGATTGTCCAATTCATATATCCATAAGGTAGCAATTTTCAAATTGCAATCGGGAATTCTTTCATCATTGGATCAAGCTGATTTTTGAATAACGAGATCCCAAGATGTTATTATTGATTTTCCACAATTGGATCATCTAAAGAATGTCTATAGTAGGATAAAATTGTTTCCCAATAAAATCTCTATTTTTAGGAGTTTTCATCTTCTTTCTTCTCATTGAGGGGGGAGAACCAGAGATAGCTGGAGACAATCTCGGAGATCCACATTTGAAGTGAGTAAGAATCTCACTTTGAGTGTGTGTTATCTGTAAAGTAGTAAGATTGATCTCAATCTTGTGTTTATGTTTGAATGCTTGAGGGATTACCCAATTGCATGTGATTGTACTATGAATTTGTCATTCCCTTACCTTCTAATTGTGTTGTTATGATATAATTATGTTTATGATTTGTGATAAATCATTTTTTATTGATTTAAAACAAGAAGTTTGTTTCATTGTATTCATTTACATGAAACTATTGAATGAAACTAAGATTTGAACAAAAAGAGTCTTATTCATAGTAAAAATTATTTGAAAAGAAGTCTAAGGAACAATAAAAAAAATTTTAAAAATAATTTCAACTTATTTTTTAGTTGTTTATGTGATATTTTTCCATATGATTTACACTTTGTTTATTACTCTTTTGATGAATTTTATAGTTTTCATACAGGTGAATTTAATGAAACAAATTTTACATTTTAAATCAGTTAAATAAAAATTCAAAATTATGTCGCAAAATTAAAAATAATCATTATCTTAAATCAAGTCGATCGATCCAAATTTAGAAAATGAATGACCAATCAATCCTTTTTCTTTCTTCTTTTGCTTTCCCTGCAAAACTCTTCTTGGAAATGGATTGCTTGACTTTAAACTAAACAATCAAGAAATTATCTTCCCACGCCTGCTTAAAACTAGGGACATGGTTATAGTAGTCTCTGTTCACTCATGCTTGCTGCTTAAGACTATATTTTCCCTCTACATCTAAAAGATAGAAGTAGTTTGACAGCGAGAAAGAGCTTGAAGAAGAAAGAAGTACCATTGGCAAAGTTGCTTCCTCCAGTCTTTGTATGTATGGGATGTACTCGAGAAAGAGACAAATCGTGTCTCAAAATTAAAAATGATTATTATTTCAAAAGGATCAAATAAATTATAATTTAAAAGATAAATGACCAAAATGAACACATCTTTTGTAAATATTATTTTATTCGTAAGATAAATGATCGAAATGAATATTCAAAATCATATCTTATTTTTTATTTTATTCATAAGATAATTTTTTATAAAATTGACAAATATTATATAGGTGAATATTTCTTTTTAACTTAAATTTTTTTACATTCATAATAGATAGGATTCAATTCTTGGTCACTTGATTCCATCACCACTCATGTCAATTCAACATTATTACATCTATCATTTTTATTTTAATTTAAAATTTTTCTTTTCCTTTTAAATCCCTTTTCCATCTACTACACCAATTAGCATTAGAGATCAGTGGAAACTATCAATATATCATTATAGTTTTCACTAATCCATAATAGTAGCGAACATCCACTAAATATTCCTAACATGAAAGAATGTTAGGTTTGTAACTTAAGAGAACATTTATAGAACAAATTCTCATCCAATAAATAGATGAAATAAAAAAAATTCTTCCTAATTAAGAATGAGTCACTAGAAGCATTAAAAAATATAATACAAACATAATGACAAAAAAAACAAAATTTATTAAAAATCCCAAATAAAATATTCATGGGTTATGCTGAAATCTTCCTTATCGATCAACAAAATTGGGTTTAACTAAACAAAGAAAAACTAAAATCAACAACATAAAAAGGAAAAAGGATATAGAACACATGGACAGTTGAAGGCGTGAACTTCAGTCCTAATCACCCTTCTTGTACTCTATGAACTCATTTAGGATCACTTCTAATTCGATACTTATGTTCCTTAATTAAAATTTAAGATTTGATTCATGAATTAGACATCGGGAAAATTCATGACAAAAACTCCGGAATGTAAAATATATAGAAATTGATTTCCTGGTCCTCTTTTTCTTCCTTTTTATTCATGAGTCTAGGTTCTACTGCCGATTCAGGTCCAAAACTCCTTTCAGTCTTCCCTTGACTTCCTAAAAATATGAACATCAGAAAATAAATAAATAAATAATACTAAAAATTTTAGAAGGAAAAAAAAAAAAAAAGCAAATAGCATTTTTCATTATAAATTAAAAAAAATATTTAATAATAAAATGAATTAAAGTTTATAAAAATTGTCTTGAATTTCCTAACAGTAATAGTAATAGGAAAAATTAGATAATCCAAGAGATTATCAAGAATATATTGACCTTGGTTTGAATTAGAAAATATTGTAAATTTAACCGGTTTGAACTTAACCGGGTCAACTCCAACAAATCAAGTTTCCCCCAACCATTTTGTCTGTGTTTCACTGATATTCTCTCATATAATACTATTTGGTTGTTGATTTGTAATTGTTGTATCTTTTAATGAATCATATCTCTACGCCTCAAAATAAAATGTTGATCTAAGTATAGTCTCTAATTGGTGATGAATAACTTTAACGGGTATTGGTTGTTAATATTGGTTGGTTAAAGTATAGCAGACTAAAATCAGCTGAAGAGGTTTGTTAATTGATGAAGTAAGCTTTTGAAAAGTAAATAAAATATAATTTAAGTTGGTCAGAAGGATTTTAGTCTTCACTATCCCAAAGAAGCTATGGAAGAGTCTCTTCTCGCTAGCCTATAAGAGCCCCTCTTCCTCAATAGTAATTTATAGGTGCATGAGGGTTCAGTTGCCTAAATACCTGCATTTGCATGTCAGGAAAACCCTGAGTCACTGGAGGATTGTAGGGTGCAGCTTGTTGGTGCGTGAGTTCTTGACTTCTCTGCGTTAGGCAACTGCTGTTTTTGAAGTCTGATGAAGTGTGTGACTCATTAGAAAAGTTTTCAGCTAGTGAAGGCAAAATACTTGACCTTGAGAGGTTCTTACTTGGAACTGGCACTTCTTGCATTGGTTGAGGCAAAGGAAAGAGTCTCAAGGGATTCAGGCTAGACATAGACTCTGCTGGCCATGGCTGGTGGTGATGTTGATTATACATAAGAGACTGTTCTCTAAGGTAATTACTAGTCATGTCAACCTTTGTGTCTTCTGGCCTTGGCAGATTCGCCAGAGACTCTCTGAGGTTATTGTTTGGCATGTAAGATGTGAGGTGTTCTATCCTTGATTGAGGTGCAAGAGTCAGATCTGAGAGGTTAACAAAATCTTCTGGCCGTGGCTGATGCACCAATGACTTTGTGAGGTTATTGCTTGGCATGCAAGACATGAAGTTTTCTGGCCTTGATCGAGGTGCAGGAGTCAGATTTGAGAGGTTAACAAAATCTTCTGGTCGTGGCTGATGCACCAATGACTCTGGGAGGTTATTTCTTGGCATGCAAGACATGAAGTTTTCTGGCCTTGAATGAGATAACCCTGAAAGTCTATTTCTGTTGCCTGAATTCAATGGCCGAGGTTGAGGCCCTGAGATCACGCGTGTAGGATAAACACGTGCAAACACATTGCTGGAGCTTCCAGTGGCTAACATGTTTGGTATTCTAGCAGAGGTATTCCACTGGCTTGTGTTACTGGTCTTGTTAACTCCTAGCTGTAGTTTGTGATCATGTTCATGAACAGGTGCAAAAGGAGAAGACACATTCTGAAGTGGGGAAATCTTTTTGTCCTTTGAGAGATCCAAAAAGTTCATGGTTCCTCTCGCATTAGAGCTCTCAATTCCACTAGAACTTCCACTTTTGTCGTTGTTAAAAAAGAAGTTGCTAAAAAGAGCAGCAGCACGAGCATGCCAGCTGTCATTTGTGGAGATCCTGTTTCCCTGATAAGAACCATCCCTGATGTTAACACTGCCAGCATTAGTGGTGTTGACAATTCTTTTTTCCTGAGCTGCAGAACCAGGAATAGTGAGTGGCCTATTCAGAAAGGGAAGGGCAAGTGCCAGTGTCTGAGCATCGAAAGTGTCGTCTTGTGTTGGTGTTTGTGGAGTTGGCTGATGAATAATCTGAGTGCTTGAAACATTTTCATCATTGCAAAGTTGCTGATCCTTAAATGCTTCTAGTTTTTTGGTTGCAACCCTTTGAGCAATAGGTCCCAAATCCTCAACAAATCGCAGCAGACTTTCTTTGTACTTAATTGGATTTTTGTTCAACTGCAATAACATCAAACATTATTAATAGCCATAGCTTTTATAACACAATCTGAAATTGAAATTCTTGGTATGTGGTGAAGAATTGAAATAAACAGCTACATGGAAGTAGTATTAATTGAAAAGTTATCTGGATGCAGTATAAGGAGTTAAGAATGCACTATCATGTTTCTCTTTCAAATTTGTAACCAACACCAAAAGAAATCTTATGTACAGAATGTAAGATCCACTAGTCAGGAATTTTTATGTGCAAATGTGACCTCTTATGATGTACTACTTTTTCCATGTTCGATGTGTGCATTACACTCTTTCAAACTATTATTCATTTATTATCAGCTTGTAATGTGTTTATAGATCACCAACTTATATAATTGTTTGGGAGAAAAACATAACTTACTTGAATGATATGCTTGTTAGTATATAGTACTTTTGAAGCCAGTGGCTTACTTGGAGGCCAATACATGTCCCTCTTTTCTGTTTCAGGTACCGTAACAGAACTAGACTTGTTTATCCCTGCATTAAAAGGAAAATACAGTTAGTTCTCTTATTCAAACGAAAAGAGAGAGAGAGAGAGAGAGAGAATAAATTAAAAGTTAAAGTTGTTTTGATTTACTAATTATTCTATACCAGCAGGTTTGGAAGAAACCCTCCGTGAGGTTCTCCGTTGCCTACTTTGTGGCTTTCTATCTGAGCGTCTCTTGTTGAGGGAAGATTCCAATTCAAAATGTTCAGGGTCAGCACTTAGAGCCTCAAAAATCCACTTAGCATGCCTACTAATATCTTTAGCCTGAAATAAATTATGTTCAACAAAGATTATTCAGCATTTTATAGTAAACAACTTGAATAGCTTAAAGCTTTCTATTTTAGTTGGTCATACCACTTGATGATATTTTGAGTTTTCTAGACTAGCATTCAATGCATTGGAGCATATCAGAAAGACATCACGCTGTACATCATTGAAATAGAATCAAACATCAGTTTGGCATTGAGGGAAAGTGTAACAAAACCATAACAAAGTTTGATGATTTTCAAACCTTGCACTGCTCAAGGTCTGTGTACATGCCCTCGTGAAGTTTGGCCCTCATGGTTCCGAAATCCATTGGCTGCTTCACAATTTCATAGTAATGCTCCACCTTTAATTCAGAGAAATTACTCAACATAACTAACAAAACTCAATGATCAAGCGGATAAGAAGTAATCAATTATTTAAAGGTAAACAACTAACCACACTGGGATTAACTGGTTCAGCGAATAGCTCAAGGGAGTCTTTCCTGCACACATTTAAACTTCTTCATAATATTATTTATTTATATATAGATATATTCCGATGAGAATTTTGTAATGTAACATTATGTATTTTGAGTCTGTTTGAATATAAGCTTAGAAGTACTTCTGAAAACTTTTCTATCAAAAAATACTTTTTATTTTTTATAGAGAAACTTTTAAAAATGTTTTTAACTTATATCCAAATAGACTCTTCGATTATTTTCATGCATAAAAAAATAATCACAAATGAATATGATTTTTACCTTTGTAGAAAATCAATGATCATTTCAAAGATCTGCTTTAGGGCCATACCATTCAGAGATGAGACTGCAAGTGAAAAGTACAACAATATTTACTATATAACTATACTCGGGGAGAATCATATGTAATGGCTAAGCTGTAACTTAAAAAATCCCATTAATTCAATATCTTGAGATAGTTATAAGCATACCATTTGTTCCTGAAGCACTTGCATCCTGAGATTGTCTTCCTAATTCCTGTATTGACTTTGAAGTGGCAGAAAAAGTCAATATACAAAGTAAATACAGAACATGTGGTTTTATCTATACCACTCATGCAACTATACAATTTTGACATTCAAGAAGATGCATTTGCATTTGCATTTAAGAAGTGACATTTATAAAATTGTTACTCTGTTTAATAAAGAATTTCAAAATGAAAATTATGGACACACCTTAATTGAAGAGATCAATTGATAAAGTTCTTTGCTCTTGCAACTCTTCTTGGTTGGACCCTCCTCATCCTCATTGTTATTAGAATCACTCATGTCATCATCGCATACCTCCATTGTTGCCTTGCCTTTTCCTTTGTTCCTAACGTCATTGTTCTTCCTTTCCAATGCTTGTGCTAGCTTCCTCTCTCTTTCTTGCTGCTTCTTCTCTTCCAAAGCAACAATTCTACTACTCTTTCTTCTTTCTGTACATTCTATTTCTTCTTCCAGTCTCATTCGTTTTTCTGTAGACCCTATACGTATCAAGACATGCATTTCAGATGCTACATTCTATATTGTACATTGTATTTAAGTCATTAATTTAAACATGTTTTTTCTTTATTGAAAATTTAGTCAGTTTTTCAATGTTCTATCAAGAAATGATGTGATGTAATTATTAATGTGATGTGTCAATGATTTATTTGTCACATCATCACTTAAATGAATAAAACTAATTATATTAGTGACAAAAAACACGATTTCAATAAGAAAATGATGTTCAGACACCCTATGCTATTTGACACCTATAGAAAGAGATGGAAGAGACATAAGTATAGATACAACAAATAATATAATGTGATATGGAGAGACAAATGATAACATTAATAGAGTATTTATAATGTAATTGTGTTTGTATATTATTTAATTTTTAATAAAATCACTACTCGAATGAAAAAAAAAATTGAGTAAAATTTGTTAAACTTTTAAGATTAAAAAAAAACATATTTAAACAATTTTTTAACTTATATTGTGAGGATAGAATATTATGTCTGAGGTTCATAGGTTCAAACATTGGGACAACTATTGTACACAAAAATACACATCCATAAGAAAATATTTTAAAGGTGTAAAATTACATGAGATAACTTTTTATTTTATTTTAATGAAGAGGTTATTGGACCTATTCCTATAAGAATATAATGGTATAAAATGCAATTTAGTCATGAAAAAATAGAAATAAAAATAATGACAAGCAGAGATGTTTCGAGTGTTAAATTAAGTAAAATAAAAACACAAAAAAAAAAGGGGGGGCTTATGTTAAGCCAAAAGAATTTTAGGGAAATTTCTTAATTTCTTCTAAAAAATTATAGAATCCAACCATGAAAGCAAAAATTGCAAAGAATAAATTAAAGTAAATCAGCAGTGATGAAAAGCATCCATCTAAATTAGAAGTGTGAAACAAATAAAACGCATGCCTAACCCAAATTAGTACTTTTATGATGCAAATTAACTATAAATAATATTTGCATGAAGATTTGAAGGGAACTTCATACTACTAAGACACATTTGAGGTCAATTAAACTAAACATAATCGCTAAAAGATACACACGAAAATTAAGACAAATGAGATCAAGCACGTGCAGAGCAAAAGGCATGGTAAGATGAGTAGAAAAGGTAAACAACATATGAGGATGAAAAAAAGGTATGGTAATTAAAAAAATAATTTTTTATACATTATTAGTATAAATATTTTTATACCATATTATATCATAAGTTACGCTAAATATAATTTTTAAAGTACTCATTATAAAATACATATGTAACCTATGAGGATGAAAATATAAAAAATCTTAATATTCTCTAATTAAGTACATAAATAACTAAATAGGACAAAAAATGACTTGAACTAATTCAAAATCCATTTAATACTCATTAATTATTTTGATAAATTTAATTCATGATCTTAATAATGAGTTTAAATAAACTAAACTTGAACAAAGTACAATTTAATCATTTGATTTTTTTTATCAGGTTTAATCATTTAATTTATGTGAGAGACACAAATATTTTTGCAAAAATTTAAATTTAAAATCATTGATTAAGTTGAGAAAATCTCAATTCAAGTTTTTTATCTTTTTGTTACGGGAATCTTATTCATGGTGATCCACATTTTTAACTATGAATATGATTGATAATATTCATGTAAATTATTTTACACATAAATATCATTTGATTCATGTAATTTTGTTTTGTTTATGAAATTTGAATTCACATGTTAAAATTAAGTGGAATTGGAATTGAAGAAAATGATTTATAAAAATTTGAGCTAAAATCAAATCCTACAAATGTTTGGAGTAAGTCGAGTAATATTCAATTCAATCTAACTTATTTGTAACCTACAAATTGATGAAATGCACATTGTAATATTCGATTAAAAAAAATGGGAAATGAATAAAGAGTTTCTAACCTAAATATTTTGTGACTAATATTTAAAATGATAATTGCAACATTTCAATTAAATAACTAAGGATATGTAAGGAAAGACACAAGAATAAAGAGAGGTTAAGGTTTGCCAATTAATCTTAATCTAAGTTAGATCATGTAGGAAAATCTTGAAAGAAGACAAAATGAGAAGTCAACAAACATAATCATCAATGATGTCGTGGTTCACCAATATTAATAAAATAATAATGATAATTAAATAATATATAATAATAAATACAATATTATAAATTTATAATTTAAAAAATTAAAAATAAAATATTTTTTTATTATAAATTTTTAACATTAAAAGTATCGATAAAAGTTCAAATATAATATTTAAGTTTAAATATAATAAAATATAATAATATTCATTAATAATAACAAATTTATATTTTTAGTAAAATAATGTCAAATTAATATAATATAAAATTGAAAAATATCAAGATGTAAAAAATTATAAATTAATATAAATGATTAAATTATAAATTTATTAAAAAATTATTGATAAATAATTTATTTCAACTTATAATCTTTATTATATATGTATTTTATTCGTCATAAAAATACTTTAAATAAAATTAAAAAATACAAAAATGAATAGTACTAATTCAAATCAATTTTCCACACCCGTTGTTGACTAGTTTTCATTCGTTTTGAATTGGTTTGACCAATTTCTTGACCGATTCGTACCAACTCAAAAATGCATTAATTTTTTTTAGTTAATGAACCGATGACTAGGTGAGTGTTTGGAAATTCGTTCAAAACAAGTTAAATGGACATTTTCCACTTTCCGATGCAAAAAAGCTAAAAAAAATGATGTGTTACTTTTGAATTACGTTCAACGTAACTGAAAAACAAACACACCCTAAGTCGGTTCTTGTCAAATTCATCAAATATGTTGGTCTAGTCCAATTTTTAATATTATAATATTTACATAATACATGTTTTTTCCACAACAAGAATGATGTTTGAAGGGAATATAGATGTTATAAACAAGTCAAATCACATGCAAATCATGTAGAGGGGCAAAAATGAGAAGGAAAAGGAACAAAATTGGAAGTTTGAAAGGAACGTTAAAAGAATGTCTTTGGTTATATAATAAGAGTTAATTATCTATGCACTGTGAGTGTAAAAAAATTTTATACGGGTAGTCAATCAGAGTCGTTAATAGTGCATTTTTATCTGCTCATTTAATTAAATTAAAATAAATTAAAAAAAGTACTATTAATGGTTCTGATTGACTGTTAATGTAAAAAACTTTACACTGGTAGTGTATAGGTGATTAACTCGTATAATAAATTAAGCAAACATAAATTATATATATATATATATGATATTCGTTCAAAGGAAATTTTTAGTGATCGCTAAAATTAACCTAGTGGTCTGGTAAGGAGGGTTAGGGTAATTAGAAGCATGAGGACCTAGTTTCAATCATCATGGCAACCATCATCGTAATATTTCCTATTTTTACAACAAAAAAAAAAAATAGTGAAAAACTGCCTAGATGAAATTGAAGAAACGTACCCATATAGTGAGAGAACATCAACCTCTTAACCTGGATAAAAAGTTGAACATGGAAGCATAATTAGTATGTCGTGAACAACTAACCATTAATTTCCAAGTCACAAAAGAAAGGTGATCAGGTAATTGATCAAAGAGGGTAAGAAGAAGAAACCTCTTGTTTTAAAAGTTTAGGATTTTCAAGATTCACAAATCTCTAATTTTGCTCAAAATGGAAGAACTTTTATCATATTCAATTGATAACTTAAAGAGTCTTGAGATTCACAAAAGTGATTTTTATGTGATTAAAAGCAATGTTTTTAAAATTATATCAGATATTAAATTAGTCTAGACACTAGTTCAAGGTTCAATGATTTAGTCGTGGTTGAACGTGATTAAATTAGTATTAATAAATAATTATTATTATTATCAATAGAATAATAATATTAAATAAATATAATATCATAATTTTATAACACTAAAAATTATAATAAAATGTTATTTATAAATTTTTAACATTTATTATGATATAATATTTAAGTCTAAATTTTAATAAAATATAACAATATTTATTAATAATGATAACAAGTTACATTTAGAATAAAAAGTATCAAATTATAATATAATATAAATTTTTTAAAAAAGATATTAAATTAAAAATTAATATAAATAATTAAATTAAATTTAGAAGACAAGTATTAAAAATAAGTTATTCAAATTTATAACTTTTTAAATATGTATTTTATTAAAAATATTTTAAATTAAATTTAAAAAATACATATGTTTAATTGAACTGGTTCGACTAATTTTTTATTCATTTTACCAATTTTTCATTGATTTTACTAATTTTTGACCAATTTATTATCAAACGATTTTAAAAACCAACCGAACCAATTGAGGATCGATTTTCAATCAAATTAGTTCAATTGACCGATTCAGCCCAATTTTCAAAATATGATATTCATTCAAAGAAAATCTTTAATGAAAAACTGTCCATATGAAGTTGAAGAAACGTACCCATATAGTGAGAGAACATCAACCTTGGCCTGGGTAAAAAGTTGAACATGGAAGCATAATCAGGACACCATGAATAACTAACCACTAATTTCCAAGTTACAAAAGAAAGGTGAGGCAAAAAATTTACCAAAGTCATTGATCAAAGAGGGTAAAAGAAGAAACCTCTCGTTCTAAAATTTCAAGATTTTCAAGATTCACAATTCTCTAATTTTGCTCAAAATGCAAGAACTTTATCGCATTCAATTGATAAATTAAAGAGTCTTGAGACTCACAAAAGCGGTTTTTATGTGATTAAAAGTATTGGAAGTTGATATTATTGTCGCTAGCCAGCTCACTATTAGTTTTTAACGTAAATTTGATAATGTTTATATATTAAAATTAAATAAATTTTGATTAAAAAATATTGAAATTAAATGAGTTTCAATAAAAAAAATATTAAAATTAAATGATTTTTTTAAAAAGTATTAAACATAAAGTATTTCGTTTGCTTTTCTGAAATAGCTTTTTTGAAAGTCAAAAGATCTCATGTCACATAGTTTAGCAAGGTAATGTATAGATTGTTAGTAAATGATGTTGAGATACAAATAAGTCTCACATTGATAAAATAAGAGAAAAAATAATAATTTATAAAGTATACACATACTCCAATGACAGAGAGACCTTTTGGGTGATGACTATAAGCAAAAATTGTGAGGACTTAGTTCCAAAGTAGATAACATTTCATCATTATAAAGTATGTTTGTGTAATAACCTTATAAAAATAACCCTCATAAAATATTCCCTTAAACAAATATCATAAAATAACATCATCAAATGATTAATTTCTTGTAAGCTTGAGCATTTTGAGTGGAGTAATTCACTCAATATAAGTCAACTACAACAAATATGTTTTAGCTAATCAAAGGGGAAAAAATAACTTTGGACAAGTTCTTACCACTTAAAATTCACAAATTAGCTAGTAACATAATTTAACATTGTTGGTTTTAGCATCTAATATTGCTTTGTTGTAATATATTCATCACCAGTATGTTAACTTTTAATTTGACATTAAATTCCGATCATTTAATCTAATTTAATTTGGTGATTTTTATTCATTTATTAAAAATCTAATGTCCAATAAGATCATTATTATTGTTACTTCTACAACTATCACCCCTAATTTTTAAATATGCATACAATTTGTATTCAATTTAGACAATTATTAATATAATTTATGCTTCAAATTCTTGTTTTTAATCACAGAACACTTGATTAAGAGTTAATTTTATTTTAGGATTTAATTGTTTAAATATTTAATATTTTTAATATTTTTCTTTGTTGAGATATAATATAGGGAGAAAATAATTTAGAAGCAACAAGTCTCAAAGGGAAACTATCGCTCTAAGCCACATAGAAGACTTATTTTGAACTAGTGAAATTTGTTCAAAGCAACCAAATCTTAGCTCGAAGCGAGCCAAGTCAAAGAGCAACCCTGGAGATGATATCAGCTCGCTTAAAGCGAGCAAGTTACTTGCTCAAAGCAAGTGAAATTCATTCAGAGCTACCACAAGAGAGCTCTAAGCGAGTGAGGTCGAAAAGTACCCATGAAGGTTTACACAAGCTCACTCAAAACAATCTATATGGGTGCTTTAAGCAAACAAAATTCGCTTAAAGCCACCATAGAAGTTCTTTGAGCAAGCCAAGATAGAGAGCATCCTTATAGTTCGCACAAGCTCACTTAAAGCAAGCTACATGAGCATTCTAAGTGAGCATATTTAACCTAAAACCCCATTAAAAATGTTATAAAATAGGGTATCTAGGAGGTCTCTATATCAATACTTTTTTTAGCACAAATATAAAGAGATTGGATAGAACTCTTGTGAGAGCATTATTGGAATCACGATTGCTCAAAGATCCCTCTTTTATTGTGTAATCCTTAGTCATGAGTGGCTAAGTCTTTACTATTGAAGATTGAGGTAGCTACTGTACCCATGTAATTTCTCTGTGTTTTCATCCAATAAAGTCTTTATTCAGTTAATCATTTTATTATCATACTTAATACTTATTGTGACCTGATCAACTTCTGCATGATTTTAAAGTTTTTAATCGAGGTTGAAAATCCTTTTAAAATTACAACCTAGATAAAGTACTGATAACATTTATTACTATGGATAGGATAAACCTTATCAGTCGACTTTTGGTCTCTAATCTTAATACAGGTTGTTTAACAAAAATTACCAAGGAATTAGGATTTTCCTTAAACAACATAGAATTTCTTGCCTAAGGAATTAGGGTTTAAATACAAGCATGGTCTATCGAATTAATTGTATAATTTCAATATTGAATGGAAAATCAAGAGGATTTGCATGAAAAAAGTTAGTGAATTAATCTTTGACTATTCTTATTATAAATTTAAACTCTTCACAATTTATTGCTTTATTTTATTTTCACAAAAATTAATATTTCTTGTTGAACAATTCTAAATTTTCATTAAATCATTTGTTTAGTCCCAAATATCATTAAAGAATTATAATTCAAGTCCCTCTTGATTTGATAATTTAGACTTTTGTCCAATTTACTACTTACGAATAATTGGTATACTTGTCAAATACGTATGAAGTAAATGGAGTCATTTCTGGGGAAAAAGTGTTACTAGCTTACTCAACCAAAAACACTAAAACCACAAGGTTAATGATAAAATATTGCCTTCCAAATGAACTATTACAAGGGTATTGTAAAGGAGGACGCAAAAGGAATATACTTGTGGTGAAGGTATAAAACTTAAGCTCCTTTTGATCTATAGATTAATTACTTAGTCCATTTTTTGTTTATGTATATTTTTTTTGTAAATATTTTCCTCATTTTTGACCTTGTATTTGTGGTTAAGTAGTGTAGGAATTTATGTCCTTATATTTTTATTTTAGGGATGTAAATAGTAGTTTAGGATGGTGACATGAGTCACACTTTTCTTGCCTTGCCATGTGGCTAGCTCTTATTGGCCATTCTAAATCTAAGATTGTGACATTTGGAAGGAGCTTGTCCAAATTTGAATTTTGAACTAGGGTTAGTACTCTTGATTCAAATTAACCTAACTTAGGTTACACTTAACATAGGTCAACTTAACTTGCACCACGAGCTACCAAATCCTATATATACTTGTAACCTACATTAGGCATGTACTTTTGAGCTATTTGAAAATAAAATTCATAGTTGTTCTCTTTCAAAAGTCTTAGTTCTCTCTTTTTGAGAATTTCTTTATGAACTTTTATCAAAGAAATCCTCCTTATTGTGACAAGTTCTTCCTCTCTTTCTCATCTTCTCATTAAAGTGACATGCCTCACCTACTCTCCTCTTCCACTATTTAGAGTTTTTGAAGCTTTAGAATCCATGAAAAAAATTAGGGATCATCAAAGAAGCTAGTTGAAGAGATTCTCCAATCATCTCCAAGCTAGTTTTATCATAATGTGCTTGTTTGGAAATGAAAATTATATTGTATGTAACTTAAATGGGTGACTAAAATTGTACATATATGTTTACTATTAGTAAATAAATAATATAAATATAAATCAATACAAAAAATAGGAGTGGTCAAAGAACGGGTTGGGTTACGTTTAACCTTAACTTGTTCACAAATTTTGATTGGGTCAATTTTTAGACCCTAATCCATTCTTAGATCCGAATGAATCCAACGATCTACAAGTTGAATTAGATTTGAGTTTGTTTAAGATAAAACTAGTTTGACGTAAAATATAAGTAACATATGTTCTCACTTTTTATTAATGCAATTGAGATTTTAAGAATAATTTGTATTCTTCACTATACAAGATATCATGTTAACAAATATAAGGTCATGGTTGGGTCAGGTTATGTTTGCCTCTAACCTATCCCTAAATTTTGATAAAGTCAATTTTTTAGATCCTAATTTAAACTCAAATGAATCCAATAATTTACAAAATTAATTATGAAGGCTGGCTCAAGTCGAGCCACAAGGTAGATTTAGGTCTCATTCACGGCTCACCCTTGATAAAAAAGAAAAGAGAAAATAGATCATACACTAATAGTGTAACGTAATTTTATATTCATTATTCAATCACAAATTAACATTTATAATAAGTTGTTGACTTTTGTAATAAATAACTAAAAAGTTGTACTAAGGATGATATCTAATTAGTTGATAGTGTAAAACCACTTTAAATTGTTAGTGTATCACCATTAAACTCATAAAAAAAATAAAAAATATAATTAGTATATATTTATTAAAATCCAATATATATGAATATATACTAATCATTATTATTAATTTATATTAAAATTATATATTAATAAATTATAAATTATATATTAAATTTTGACAAGTATGAATCTAAATATTGCTAAAGTATAAATTAAACATTAAATAGTAATAAATACAATATTATTAATAAATAGTATATTAAATTCAAATACATTATAAAATAAATATTATTTAATACTCATAAATTAATAAATATATCATCATATTAATTATTGATAAATACATAATAATAAATATAAACCGATAATATTAAAATTAAAAATAATAAATTAATACTAATTAAAAATTAATATATATTTTTATTCATTGGAGTATTTTTTGTTGAATTAAAAAAATTAATATATATATATATATACACATAAATTAGTATACATTAATAACTTTGTGAAATTATACATTATTGAATATGATATAAATATCTAACAAGAAATTTAATTGAAAAATATGCCATAATTATATTTTTTTTAAGTGAAATATGAAGAAAAAAAATATTACATCAATAATAAATTAAATATATACTATATATAAAAGAGATAGTACTAGGGATGGTAACGGGGTGGAACGGGTAGTCAAGTACGAATTTGACTATTTTTGTCTCTTTCCCACACACTATACTCACCCTCGTCTCGATACCCGACAGGTGTGGAATTAGTGTCTCCATTCTCATTCCTGTCAAGTATTGGATATACTCATACTCATTTCGTATTTATCCAAAAATTAATTAAATATCTTTTTGTAAAAAAAATTTAAAAAGTTAAAAAAAGAACAAGAATTTTAACATAGAGTACAATTACAAAATTACATTACTTAAGTTTCATTTGACATAAATTTAAAATAGAGTAAAAATTTCATAAATGTCAAGTAAAATTTTAAGAAAATAAATTAAGTTTCTATAAATTTTAAGTAGATACTAATATAGGACGGATAAGTATATACTCATCCTCGTCCCTGTACCCAATTTAATAAATCGATTATTATTCGTACCCATATCGATCAAATCGGATATTCCTATTAAAGTTTGACAAGTTTGGGTTATTACTCATGGATAGGGATGGAAATAGGTCAGGTCATACCAGGTTTTGAATATATAGGTTAGGTTTGTTCTGCAAAATTAAAGTCTAAGTCTGATCTATTATCTATCATAGACTTTCTTTATAGATCTAGCCTAGTTTTTTTGAAAGTCTAGTCTAGCCTATTAGCCTATTTAAATTATTAACATTAATTAGGCTAATAAACTTAATTTTTTAAAATAAAAAAAAACATTTTTAAAGTATAGTTCACTCAATATTATTAAAATTTAAACTTTAGAAGAAATATAGAAGAAAAATTAAATAATTTTCTATTGAGGGAACAATTCATGTATAATTATGTATGTTGATGTGTATATTTATGCACAGATCATAAGTTTATAATCTTATAATAAAAGTATAATTGTATAAAAAATATTTTAAATATTGATAATTTATTTTTATTTTATAAATTTATTTCTTTATTTATATTTTTAATAATATATATTATCTTTTATTGTATTATATAAATAAATAGGTTGATCTATTAGTCCTAACAAATTTTTTTATAAGCATAAGTTTGTTTTGACCTTTTTATATAAATATACTTTTTTAAAAGTCTAAGTTTTAACATTTTTATTAAACAAGCTAGGTCAGGCCAGACTTTAAAGAGGTCGAGCCATAAGCCCCTGTTTAATAAGGCTTGGTCTATTTCCATCCCTACTTACAGATATGAGTTTACTTATCATCCCTAAGAGATACTTCCCTTTGATTTTCACATTTTTTAGACATTTATACTCTTTTATTATATATTAATTTTTCCCACCATCATATCTTTTAAGGGTAAAATAGAAGAAAAAAAAATGTATACAAAAAATTAATTTTCATTCACTTTATCAATAACTAGTAAGATTGAGGTATTTCGGGTTTCTATTAAAAATAAAACAAAAAATGAGATTAAAAAATAAAATTACGTTGATTTGGTTGATACTACGATTTTTCCTTGAATCTCAATATCTTGAATTCAAGTATTGAGTTTTTTAAAAATATTAAATTTTTAATTTTTTAATAACAAAAGGATATAATGATCTGCCAGATGTAGGAAAAAGAAAGAATGATACATATTTTCTTCTTTTTTTTCTTATTTGTTTAAAAAGAAAGTCGGAGGAAAGAAAAATTTCTATTTATGAGATAACTTAAATGCTTTTAAATAAAAATAAAATATGATAAAAAAAATATTTAAATGTGTTTTTAATCTATGTAGAATGAGAAAATTTTGATTTTAGTCTTGGTAAAAAAAAATTCTTTGTTTTTATTTTTTTAAGTTTATAAACATTGTTTTTTGTTTTTGTAAAATAAGTAAATATTTTGGTTCAAGTCATTGTAAAATAATTTTTTTTATTTATAAAATTTAAAGTAATTATTTTTGGTCTCTAATGACTATGTTAAGGTATATATATAAGACTTATTTTAAGGATTTATAAAATAATTAAAAAAAAAGTTTATAAGTGTCACATGCAGATAAAGTATCATTTAAGATGGTTACATAACCTTTTTTTTTGTAATTATGATATTTGTTCAAAGTTTATGAGTACACGTAAAGTAGATATTTTCTTCTCAATGTAGTTTATTTTATACTTAAGTTCAAGATTTGAACTCTAGACAACTTAATTAAGAGACACAAGTCATTACTATTTGTGTCAACCAATGATGATATGACTACATAATTTTCTAATGAACACACAAGTAATTAAAAAAAATTCACATAATAGTAAGAACTAAAATCATAGTTTCAAATTTTAAAAAGATATAAAAAAAAACAAAGAAACAAATTATAGAGACCAAAATTAAAGTATACTTATTTTGCAGGGATTAAAATATATATATTTAAATTTAAAAGAAAATAATGTAATAAAGAGAATATAAATGTAAAATGTTAAGAAAGTATCCTTTTAATTTAATAATAATGTATTGTTTACTTAATATTGGAAAATTAAAAAAGGCATATTATTTTAAAGAATTATACGTCTAAAAATATTTTTCCTAGAATTATTCAAACAATTATACATGCTTAAATTAAACTTTTATAATTTATTCGAAAAAAAAATTCAAACGATTTTTATTGAACCAAAGTTCACGTCAATTTTAGTTTAAATACCAAATTTCCTGAAATTCCTTTTTTTTGCAAGAACTTTTGCTAACATTCTTATTCTTTTGATTAATTTGTATGTTATAAAAAGTATATATTTTACTTAATTTAAAGTGCAACTTACATGTTTATATTGTGTAAAAGTTTACACAAACTGCAGGTATTTTTGTCTTTATATAATAAAATCTTAGTCTGTGCTTTAATGGAAGAATTTAATAAAGTAATTTAATTTTTTTAACAATCTTAAATATTTTGATGTAAAATATTTTGTTTGAATGAAAAATTTATAAAAAAAAATTAGTATTTTAAGATATGTAATGCATAAATATGTTTATTATATATCAAATAATTAAAATTTAAAATAAATTATATATATAAATATTATATTTGAATATATAAATTATATTTAAAATATGTATATATAAATGTTTTTAAAATTATAAATTATATTTTAGATTTATAGTAAATAACTTGTATTGTAAAAAAATATTTTTTATTTACTAATAATTTATTTTAAAATATTAATATTTAATTAATAAATATTTATGATAAATAAAAATTAAATTAGATAAGAAGTTAAAAAAAAAATAGGCTTAAATATGTTTTTAGTCTCTCAAATTTAAAATAAATTTGTTTTTGGTCCCTTAAATTTAAAATGGATGTTTTTAGTCCCTGTAATTTTCAAAAATCCTGTTTTAGTCTCTCAGATCATCAATAACATATCTGAAAGTGACAAATTAAAATGATTATTTAATATAATGTTTTCACTAACAAGAACATCAATAGGTAGATTTTATACAATAATATTTGATAAATTTCTTAACAAAATTTAAATATAAGGACTAAAATATTATTTTCTTTTTGAAATTACAGGGACTAAAAACAACAATTTTAAATTTGAGGGATCAAAAACAAATTTATCCTAAATTTAAGGAACTAAAAACATATTTAAGCCAAAAAAATTACTACAAATCCTTTTGTTGAAAAACAATAATTCCTCAAAATACTTTGTACAAGATAAATATTTATATTTAATATATAGAAGTTAATTAGAAATTCAAACATTTGTAAAAATTCTTTATAATTTTCTACCTCTCTTTCAAAGTTGACAAAAAAAATATCAAAAGTTTTATAATTGTTGAATATTTGAAGTTATTTTCAGATTATTAAATCTTATCTAATATTATTTTTCTAAAAATTATTAAATATTAAAAAATTGACTAATATTTAATTTTATAAAATTTAATCTCAAAATTTTGACACATATTTTCTTAAAATCAATTTTATCTGTAATAAAAATCAAATTGCCTAATAAAAATTAAAAATAAAAAATTTAAATTAATTTATCTAAATTAAACATAAAAAATAATAAAAATTAAAATCAAAGTAATATTAAAAAAGTTTAATTTCTTAAATTTTTAACATTGATGCTGTATTTTCCTTTTCTTCTAGATTTGAAAGGCTTTTTAAGTGGGGGTTGCCAATCATAATCTTTTCTTCTCACATTTACGTGTCATGTCGATTGCTACATTGTATATCATTGTATAAATATTTATAAAATATTAATATATTAGACATGCCTAAAAAAACAAAAAAGCTTCTCTGAATAAAATAAAATAAAATAAAAGAGACATGATTAACTGAGTTATGTGTATAAAAAACACATATTCATTGAATTATGTCCGTTAAATGTAAGATTGGAAAATAACCAGTAATGTGACTCGAAGGAAAAAAAAATCCAACATTTACTATTAAGTCACTGTGTTTTCAATTGAAAATGTCATTTTAATGCTTTCAAATTTAAGCCTATTTTAAAGTTTTTAAAAATAAACACATTTTTATATTTATTTTTATTTTTAAAAAATGAAAATTAAAAACCGTGAAAAAATACAAGGCCTTAACTTTTCTCTCATCCTTGAAAATTTCATTTCACATAGTACTCTTGCATTTAACTAAAAATATTTTTCTCCACCATTTCATATATTTGCAAACTTCTATCAAATGAGATGTGACATTATTTAGTCTTATTTTAAAGTAATTTTAGAACTCAAGTATATCATCTTATAATTTTTAAAGTCCAAAAATAATATTATTTCGTAAATAATGTTAGTCTTAAATAAATAATGTTATTATTCTCCTAAAATTTTATTTCATGCATCACACATGTCTATGTTCTAGCTTAACTAAAAAAAATATTTTTTTCTACCATTTCATATATTTTACTCTTTTTTTAACCTTTATCTTATATGTAACGAATCGATAGATTATTAAATTTTAAATTTTAGCATCTAAGCAATGAAAATAAAATAATTTATTTAATTATATTAGGATTATCAAGTAGCAATACCTAAACATTCATACAACAAACATATGTATAAATTGCACAAATCATAAAATAATTTCTGCCAATTTAACTTGAAAACATAAAAATTTCTTATGGGACTACATTAAAACCTTATACATATATACAAATATATATTTAGTATAAGATATTGAAAACATAACTCTTAATGCCAATCAAGCATCTACTCTTTATAAGCTACATCAGAGTAGCCTCCAATAGAACATTGTCATCTCCAGCATGACATTCAAGCAATCAACCCTCCAACCTAATCTTGTCATGTTTCGATAATAATATAATCATCATAGTCCAACAACAAGGAAAATGTTAGTGTAAGCTCGTAATCAAAAGAAGAATAGACTATAAAAGCAATAAACTAAATATACAAACAACTCAATCAACACCAAACAACATTAGCCCAAGGCCCAATTTAACAAAATAAAACAACATATCAACACAACTTCTCAACTTAATAACAATCATTTCATCTTGTATCACCACTAGACAACTTACTAGCATGTAAAACTAGTAACTATTAAACATATCAAGACAATATAAGAACATCATAGCAACTTACAACTCAACACAACTTAACAACATATCATCTTAAGCAACATTACAACATAGCAACACAACAACACAATGTGTCGTCACACATTTTAGTTAAGAGATCTCTTATAACACATTTAAGCAATCTAAGTGGCTTGGCCTTACGGAACCAACTTAACAACGCGACTTTTTTAGACTTGCTAAATCAATAACAAATTTGGATATCAATTCATAATGCAACACAAATTTTCTTGAATTTTACCACTTAGACTAGGAAAGTCTAATATCCTTGTTAGGAGTAGAACAATTTAGATGTGAGTTTACCATAGTCTTAACATGCATAACTAAGCTTTTATAGAATTAGTCCATTAACTACCTTCCAAATATTGGACATCTTTTTATTACTCAATTAGGGACTTTGATCTTTGACCTTATACCTTACTCAATTGTTCACTTCTAAACCAATATGGCTCGATCTGACCTCCATATGGTATAAATTAAAGACCTAAAGAAGACTCAACTTTCCACTTCAAACGAAAAAAATACTCAAGAAAGGTTTTTCAACAATTAGGCTCTTAGAGTATCACAACACATATCCATATAATGAGTTTATGTAGGTGAGATATCATAGATCATCTACCTACGCCTAGGAAGTGTTATGATGGGGAAACATCTAACAGGAATGAGAGACTATCATAGCCAACTGTAACACTTTGATAGGACCCTAATAGACATCCCCTAGTTGAGGTAGTTTAGGGGAATCACTATTGATGGTTGATCCCTACACTATTTAATGGGTGGTTCCGTTTCATTACTACTAGGTTATTTTGTATTCTTGATGATAATGAAGAGATTGGTACCACATGCATATATAGTTAGAAGCATGCATTAGATGAGTCTTAGGTCATGATTATGTTATATTTTGTGATTGAATTAGATTGAGATATACCAATTATTATTACTGTTGTATTGAGATTGACTAAAGGCGTGTGAGATATAATTGATTTTGTAATGTGTGTGTCTACCTTTATGTCTTATATATGTTATTTATGGATGAAATATATTCTCACTCTATATTTGTATGTTTGTATTTGGTTTGAATGTCATTTGCAAGATTAGAACAGGTACAAGAAGTTATGTTTGATGAGGGAGAGACAAAAAGGAGTTATTTTTGATAAAGTAACATTGAAATAGAGATTTAATTTTAATAGTTGTAGGGCTGTTAAGTTTTCCTTTAATTATATTTTATTGTTGGATCATTATAAATTAGTTGGTTGTGTGAGACCCCCTTCCTTCTTTTCTCTCCCCGACTCTCTTTCACTCTTTTTTTCCCATTTTCCTTTTTCTCTGATCTTGGGTGGCTATGGTGAATCTTAGGAGCTGAGTAGTGGTGTTGGGTTTCTTGCTGAGCCGTGCGGAGCTTCCTCAAGCTTCTCCTTCTTTCCCTTTTCTTCTCCGTTCAAGCTCTTCTTCTTCCCGGAGCTCAGATTCTCGCACCGAGGTAAGGGAAGTTAGTTATTTTTTTGTGTTGGCTGCTTGGAAGTGAGCTAGAAACTCACTTGATGGCTGGTTATTGCAGATTGATGGTGGTGCTTGATGAAATTTCGTTTTCGGGTTTTTTCGGGGTTTGATGAAAAATTTGGGGATTTTCCTTGTTTGTGGTTGCATGTTGAAAAAGCTGGTATTTTCGGGTTGTTTGATGAAAATGTGATGTTTTGGTCCGATTGAATGTCCCTAGGAGGTTCATTTTTGCAGGTTTTGGGTGAAATTTTCGAAGTGATGAGGGTTACTGTTTGAAATTGCGCCGAGCTCAGTTCTTCGCCCTGGGCGTGATTTGAAATAGGTCTCTGGTTGAAATTTGCGTCGGGCGTAATTTTAATGAGCCGGGCGTGAGTTTTTCTTTCAGAATTTGACTTTATAGTCTTCATGAAAGTTTTATCCTTGGATGTTAGATTTCCAATGGCGCTGGAATCACCCAAAAAGGAGTTTTAGAACTCCAGATATGGCTACTTTAGTGAAGAGGGGTCAAGCTGTCAGCATTGCTTATAGCTGTTGCGGTTTTTGTCATTTTTAACAAGGTAGATGAAGGAATTAAGACTTGGTGTCTTCATGAGAGTTGTAGGAAATTTTCTTATCTTTCATATGAGATAAGGATGAGCATGGTAGGAGTAGTATAACTCCTGATACGTTGTTTTATGTGAAGGTTTCCATTTCACAGTTAGTGATTTGGTTAAGTTGAAAGTTGTTTTAGGTGCTTAGGTTGATTGGTGTTGTTTGGGTGGGTAATTTGGCATGATAGATGAGTTGTAAACAAGATGGATGAGTTGTATTATGTTGTTTGAGCTGTTATTGCTGTTAAGCTGGGTTGTGTTGTATGTTGTTTGAGTTGTTATTGCTGTTAAGCTGGGCTGTGTTGTATGTTGTTTGAGCTGTTATTGCTGTTAAGCTGAGCTGTGCTGAATGTTGTTTATGCTAATTTAAGTTGTTAATGATGAATGTTGTTGAGCTGAGTGATGATTTTGATGTGCTGTGAGTTGTTTAAGCTGGGCTGTGAGTTGTCTAAGTCGCACTGTATAATGTTGAGTTGTGTTGTATGCTGTTATTGCTGTATGCTGATTTGCTGTACGGTGCTGCATGCTAATGAGCTGTTGTAGGTCGTAAGGTTGAGCTGTTGTAGGCCGTAAGGCTGAGTTGTTGATCACTAAGACTAGAGGAGATGTTTTTCGAAATTCCTCATCCCATTCTCTGGATTGAGTGGTTGTGGTGCTCTTAGAGCCCAATTTGTTGAAAACCCTCCCTGGAAAGCTAACCCTTGGAGTGGTAACTTGTTGTTCACCTCTAAGTTCTTAGTGGTCCCGTGTGTGGGCAAGGTTGAGGCACACGTGTACAAAGCGATCACGGTATAGGGGCCAGGTCAAGCTATACCGATTACAAGCGACCAATTCTAGCTGATATGCGTGACGACGCATTGTGTGTTTACTGTTGTTTACTGCTGTTATTGCTGAATGCTGTGATATATTATAAGCTGTTATTGCTGAATGCTGTGATATATCACTAGCTTACCCTTTATTTTTTCCATGTGGTTTGGACTGCGATGATCATACTATGTATGGGAGCAGAGCAGGGTTAGGTTGGTGTGCTGAGGAGAGTCTGCAGCTGGCAGATGACGTTTGTTTTTGTTGTTGTATTTAGCTACTTAGTGTAGCATTGCTAGATGTATTTTGTACACTCTGACTCTAGCCAGATTTGGACCTTGTATATATATATATATATATATATATATATATATATATATATATATATATATATATATATATATATATATATATATATTCTAGACACTATATGTATATACTTGTTCTTTTCTGTGTGGTGTTCTGGTGTGCTGTGCTGTGTGTAGTGACCAGTCGGGTCGTTACAGGTTGTGTCCTATTTTGATTTAAATAATATTTTATATTTTTCTTTTTGTTTATTAAATTGACGGATAAAATTTTGTCAAACATGAGAAAAGTATTATTATTTTATTTTATTTTTCTATAATTTCTATATTATATTTATTTACACATTTGGGATAATAGTGTGTCATAGTAAGCCTGAAAAAAAAAACGTAAATTGACGCCGTTTAAAAACCCTTTTATAAAACTAATTAACTCCTTCCCTTATTTTTTTTTTAAAACACAAATCATAATTAATTATTCCATTATACAAAACATTTTTTTAAAAATACATTTAATTAAAACACATATATTCAAATAAAATTACTTAATTATTTTACAAAAGTCTTCTTAATTAATAAAAACTTTTTATTAATTTATTTGTAAAACTTGAGGTGCTACAGGTTATAAATTGAAAATATAATTTATATATTTAACATATTTTATTATAAATCTCTATATTTTAAAAATATTTTTATTATATAAGAAAACATTTATCTTATAAATTACTTTGGTTAAAATATTAGTTATAATTTTTAGTATCCAAATGCATTAAATTCTATATATATAAAAAGATGATACTCATGATAGTCCTTGGTAAAAGATAACTCATGGTTTTTATAATTAAAAAGAAAATGTGATTTGGTGAACATGTAATAGGTATTTCTTTATAACTTTTCATTAATATATTTTTTTTCAAGCTTTTACCAAATTTAAATGTCTATCTTATCTACCTTAAGAATGCTTTTAATACAATAGCTGATTAAAGGATTCAAAGCAATGTGTCTTTTTTTAATTTCTTTTCTTATATTACATTAAATGAATTTGATAAGATGATTGAAATTCTGTTTAATATTATTTTTTTTTTTAACTTGTATTAATATAGGTATTTTCCAATTTACTTTTTATATCAGTCAAGATTTTTCAAAACTTAAAAGCATTTGTTCTGAGAAAATGTTTTCTATTTTTATTTTCCCTTTTAAAGTTTTTATAGGTAAGAGAAAATTGATTGAAATGAAAATAAAATAATAATAAATAAAAAATTGATTCCTATATAAACTTTTCAAAACAAGAAACAAAGGAAAAATAACTAATTTTTAATTAAAAATTAATAAATGATTTATCAAATTAAACGATCTATTATATTAACGTTTCATTTTTTGTGGTGAAGAATATTGGTTGCACTAATGTTCAAACATATACCTACAACTTTATATATATATATATATATATATATATATATATATATATATATATATATATATATATAATTACAACTCTTTACCATCATGTCAATCTTAATAATTTTTAGTAACGTTTTATTTATGTTTGTATTTTGACATGAATCGAATTATGTCTTTTATATAGAAAATGGTTAAGTGGGGGCGGTAAGAATTTAAGTACGTACTTCCTTAAAATGTTTAGACAACATTTCATATACGGAATGTTTTAACATTGTTAAAAAAACAAAAAAAAAACAACAAAAAAAAACAATTTCTGATGTTTAAAAATATTTATCAGACATTAATGATTATTGAGAATATAAGTTTTTTGATTAAAAGTTTAAATTTTTATTCTTAACATATATATGGAAAAGTTTCAGTTATAAATAGAAAAATTGTTGGTTTATATCTATTAAATTACCCTTATTTATTTATTTATAATTCATAAGATTTTCCAAAAACATCTTTTACTCACTACTTCTCTCTTCGTCCTACGCATGTCTGGAGCATTTCTCCCCTGTTACATTTTCCTTAAGGTATGTTCTCGACCTTAATTTTGTTTCATGACAGTGTCTACAGTGGGAAAATGTGGCATGTGTGTGGGAAAGCTACTTTCTACCATTAAATAAAATCAAATTTAAATATATGATTTATGGTTTTTCTTTTCCTTTTTATTCACTCTTTCTCCCATTTATCCCTTCATTCTTTCTCCATCTCCTTCGATGCCCTTTAACCCTCTTCAAGAAGTGAATATTAACTTGTCATGGTTTTAGGTTTTGACTGGTTTTTTAACATGGAAAAATTCCAACATTAATGAATGGTTGGGATTTGTTTACTATGAACCCTGACATTTCTAACAGGCAAAGGTGGAGATCATTACATGTGACGTCACAAAGATTATTAGCGTGTGCAGCATAATTCATATATATGTGAATGACGTTCTTTGGGTTCCTCCTTTTGGGCTTGATTTTTTTTTTCCTCCCATTTTCCTAAATATTGTTATGATAACTCTTAGGTAGAAACAATGGAAGAAGAAATATATGGATGTCCAAAGTTTAGATGAAAATGTTGAACCCAAAGTGTCTGGGTATCCTCTAAAGTTCCACATCGGGTAGTTTTAAAAAAGGGAAGTGGTAGACTACTATTATAAATAAGGGGTGATAGTTTGGGTCTACTCACCACAACAACACTAGTCTTTGGATGTATTGGGGAGTTGGGTAGTTGTGTGTCATGAGAGAGTTTGCAATTTTTTCGTGCAAAAATTGTGTGAGAAGGTTTCTAAGTTTCGCCAGAAAACTTGTGAATGAGAGGGTTTGCAATTTTGTCCTTGTAAAAATTGCAAGTGAAGAAATAAAATAAGTTGTTTGTGGATGTAGGCAACAAGTGGTATCAGAGCTGATTGTCTAATCGGGTGTCCGACTCGATGGTGGGCTCTGGAGGAAAAGAAGCAGTACATGGGCCGGAAGGGGTTTCCAAGTTTCGCCAAAAAACTTGTGAGAAGATTGTTTTCAAGTTTTGCCAGAAAAACTTGTGAGAGTGGGTTTCCAAGTTTCGCCAGAAAAACTTGTGAATGATGGTTTTCAAGTTTCGCCAGAAAAACTTGTGAGAAAGGATTTCCAAGTTTCGCCAGAAAAACTTGTGAACGAAGGGTTTCCAAGTTTCGCCAGAAAACACTTGTGAACGAAGGTTTCCAAGTTTCGCCAGAAAAACTTGTGAATGATGATGGATTAATGTGAGATTTTGGATGAAGGGAGGATATGTTGTGCCCAAAGTGTATGGGTATCCTCCAAAGTCCCACATCGGGTAGTTTTGAAGAAGGGAAGTGGTAGACTACTACTATAAATAAGGGGTGATAGTTTGGGTCACTCACAACAACAACACTAGTCTTTGGGTGTATTGGGGACTTGGGTAGTTGTGTGTCATGAGAGTTTACAATTTTTCCGTGCAAAAATTGTGTGAGAAGGTTTCCAAGTTTCGTCAGAAAACTTGTAAATGAGAGGGTTTACAATTTTGTCCTTGTAAAAATTGCAAGTGAAAAAATAAAATAAGTTGTTTGTGGATGTAGCAAGAAGTGTCAAACCACGTTAGTTTCAGCAACAATATCAAATAAGTGGATCTAAGAGAAGAAGTTACCACTCAAGTGAAAAAAAATGAATTCATGGTTTAAAAATTATTTCATTTAAACGGGCGCAATTAGTTTTCAACAGAAACATGTCAAGCTTTCCCACCTTAGATCCCGTCTTGTTTCATATTATTTTGGTGGTTTTTTCTATGTTCTCTAGTGATGCTTTCTTTTGTTCTAAGTATGAATAGGGTGAAACATATAATTCTTTATTTAATTTTAGTGATGTTTTCTTTTGTTCTACTTGGATTGAGTGAAACATGTAATTCTTAATTTGATTATTCATGTTTTAGTTTTGTTTGACTTGGAAAATCACGAATTGCTTAAAAAATACAAGAAATTATATGGATTATCACAATTTTAGTTGTATATTTATAAATACAAAATGATTATATTGTGATGGTGATGTCAACTTACACCTATATTATTGATATCTATTTTTAATATAATAAAAATAAAAATTGGGATGAATACAATAGGCATCTAGCACGAGACGTTATTTTGATAGAGATTTTTTATTTGATTTATCATGTAAAGGAAATACCACGATGAATAAGAGGAGATTCCATTCTTTCTCTTAGATTATAATTTGATGATCAATTAGCAGAGTCATCTAAAAGTCTGGGAATCCATGAGATGGTAAAAATAATAGAAAGTTAATTAATTAAGTAAATATTTAATTTGATTTCTAAAAAATTATAGAGGTGATTGATAGAATTTTGATGAAAGTTTTTTTTTTGTTATTTAAATCTTAAATTTTAACTTATGCAAGTTAGTCCTTAATTATTAGCTTTGTTAATTTCTTGAACAATCAATATTTAAGTGTCAAGTTGACATTTATTCTTTCTCAGTTTGTTGTTATCTCTTTTAATTATATAATATGGACCATAATATAAGATTTTGGTAATTTTTAATCAACAACAAATGCTTTTTCATGTTTAAATATTTTGGTCATAGGTGCTCTAGTTAAAAATGGAAGGTTGTTGTTAGATTTCATAGAATTTTCTATAGTTAAATTTTTTTGTCTCAATTATTCTTAATTTTTTTAGTCTATTTTGCCTACAAGTTTAGGATTGCAAATCTTAAATTATTGAATTTAGGATTTAACAAAATATATAGTCATTTTAAAAGAACTCAAGTAAGGTTTTATCAATTGAATATAAGTGTTTTTCTATATTGAATGAATTCCAAAACACTTTTAGTAAAAGTGATGAAGAATTTAGTGGTAGTAGTTCTTTCTATTAATGTAGAAACATGATTTTGTGTAACTATTGCATGCCAATTGAGAGAGAATACATGTTAATGTCATAATTAACTGTTGACTAATTATGAGACTAATAGAATTGATAATTGAGTATAATGAAATGATTAACTTGTATAATAAAATTAAAATTTAGATATTTAAATGCCACAAAAAATATTTTAAGAATTTATCAACTACCTCTAACATTTTTTAGAACTAAATTAAATATTTACTCCTAATTAATTAAGAATAATTTATAAGAACTAAACGAGATTTATAATTGTTGGCACGCAGTTAACTAACTTAGAACTCTAGTATGAGTTAGAACTCCTTATTATTAAAATTTGTATGAAAATCAATTAAGATTATATGCACTGCAACAAAATTGTCAAAAAGCAATAACTAGAAGTCATTATAATGTTAAAAAGCCAAAGCTGATAAATACTTTAGTATCCATGGAATAATAGCTTCGTGATTGTTGCTCATTTTTAAAAATATTTCTAATTAACCTATTTAAAAAATTATTTTACATTAATAATGTTTAATAAATTAATAAATTTAATTTTAAATAAGTTAATTTATTTTTAGTGTATCTTTTTGATTTGTGTGATAAAAAATTGCTTATTCTATTATTAATATTTAGAATTTAAAATAAAAATAAAAAAGAGAGACAATTCATGAAATATTTCTTATATCCCATTTGAAATATTCTAATTAATCAACTATGAAGATGAATGAAAAGAGCAAGCAAAGATGCCTCCCAAAGTTTTTATTTTCAATTTCTTGATTTTGTTTGAACAAAGAATTATAACATTTAAGTGTAATGGAAATGTAAAAATATTGATAATTTAATTTTTTTGTATTACAAATTTATTTATTTACTTGTATTGTTAATAATGTAAACTATATTTCTAACTCCCTTCCCTAAATCCCAATGGAAGTTTGTAGTCCTACCATAATCGAAAGTGATTATTTTTACATCGATTAATTTAATAACCGATGTAAAGTGCCTTTTTACATCAGTTCAAGAACTAATTTAGAAATGACTAATTTTCTACATTAATTCAAGAACTAATGTAGAAGACTCAAATTAATTGATGTATAAGAACCTCATTACACTGATAGAAGTATATTAGAAGACTCAAATAACCAACTAATGTACTCTCAATCAAAGTACATTTTTACATTAGTTCAAAATTGATGTAAAAATGACAAACTTTTTATATCAATTCAAGTACTGACATAAAAGACTCAAATTAATCGATATGGAAGGATCATGTCGCACTAGTGGGAGCATATTAGTTGAGGTTCAAGGTGTAGTGTGACACATCAAAGATGGTTGGAGCATGATGAAACAAAAGATTGTATTAATTAATGGTATATTTGTTAGAATGGTTATCTTATTTGTGGGTTAAATTGAGAGTTCCTTTAGGATTAATTATTTCTTTTTTCCTTTAGGGGATATTTGGTACGCAAAATATTTTTTTTCCTAAGAACGTTAAATCAGGAATTTTGATTTTCCATATTTGGTAGCTATTTAAAAAAAATTCCCAAGAATATAATTTTTCGGAAACCATTTTTATTCTACTTTCTCACAAAATCATTTTCATGAAGAGGTAGAAATCTAACTTTCTCAAGTTAAGAAAAAAAAATTATGTATTTTTTAAAACATAAAATCTCTCTCTCTCTCCTCTTCTATTTTTATTTCTCCTTCTCCTTTTTTTCTCTTTCTATCTCTCTCTCTCCCTCTAACTCCCCCTCTCTTCCTCTCCATCTCTCCCTCTCTCTCATTCTATTTATCTTTCTCCCTTTCTATCTATCTCTCTTAGTGTCACTCCCCCTCTCTTCCTCTCTCCCTCTCCCTCACATATCTCTACTTCTCTTTCTTTCTTGTATCTCAATATTTCTTGAACTTATCAATTTTCATAATATTATTAAAGTCTATTTCATTTATATAGTTTAATGGTATTTGTTAACACTTATTTATTTATTTTTATTTGAATGCAATAAAATAATATATTTTTATCTTTCATATTTATTATATAACACTTTCTTTGTTTATTTCTTTTGTTAAATTTTGTATTTAAATAATTTTAACTACAACTTTTCAACTTTTTTAAATAGTTTAATATCATATTTATAATAAGATTTAGGTAAATAAGTACATCTAATAAGATTATTCTAATAAAGAATATTTTTATAAAAAATTATTATATACTCAAGAATATATTATATATTATAACCAAATATAAAAAAATTTAATTTTTGAGAATGTTAAGTTTGTGAATAACCAAACAAATTTTAATTATTCCCATAATTTATAATTCCCAATAATCATATGATTCTTAGGTATGAAAAAAGAATTTCCTTACCAAAGACTCCCTTATTGTATTAGTATTCAAATTTAAAATTCATATTATATATATATATATATATATATATATATATATATATATATATATATATATATATATATATATATATTCAAGTAAACATACGTACTAAGGCTTTATTTCTCAAAGTGTTGTGATAGAAATTTTCAACTCTAAAACAGGTATTCTCTTTTATTTTGGTTGAAAAATGTTTCTTTATAAACTTAGGAAATGGCACATTGTAATGATTTGTTGTTGTTACTTTTGTGTTTGACTTTTTTGTATAAATTAATGTTGCTTATCTGTCATGGAAATATCTACAATTAACTATTTAGTAGCATCATTAAAAAGGAAGAAAATTTAAGCCTTTTCATTTTCTTTAGTAATACAGCATTTAATAATTTAGAGAAAGTGTGATAAATGAATAAAGCTAATTAATTAATTGTAATTTTTTATATCAGTTTTTGATATTTTTTTTATATCAGTAACAGGAATTTCAGTTGATATATGTTTATATAAATCATATCAATACATTTATATTGAATGGGAAAATAATTCGATTCATTTTCTAATCGTTATTTCACAAGACATTAGTAGAAAAATAAAAATATCCTCACCAAATATATATATATATATATATATATATATATATATATATATATTATGTTAAATGATAAGTGATGGATATTTTATAACAGAGTAATATTAGTTGCTAAATTATGTTGCTGGCTAATTTATGAATTTTTTGAGTGGTCAAAACTTGTCCATTAGAGCTAAAACATATGTTTTGTTGGTAAAATTTAGTTTTTGTTGATATAGAGTGAATCACTTTACCTAGAATGCAAAAAAAATGAAACAATTATTTATTTACAATTTATAAATACCATTTTCATGTCTTGCTAAGCTGTGATGTGAGATCTTGACTTTCTAATGATCAAACAAAACGTCTTATATGTTCAATATTCTTTTTATTAAATTCATTTAATTTTAATCTTTAACTTTGTCACCTAAAGAAACACAGACAAAGGCATTAAAAGTGGAGCGGATTTCAAGCAATTTTTGTGCTTATAACTTAAATGTAAAAGTTTTTGACTTTATTTAATGGAGACTCTAATCTAGACAACTATTGTCAAATGTACGTTACAATTATTATTGACCTGCCACTGCCAGTGATACCAATTTCTAGTAATTTTAATCACTTAGGAACCATTTTTTTTTTTTTGTTAATCTCAAGACATATATATTATCGGTTGAATATTGTAAAGTTCTTCTCTGTTGAGCAAAATAGACATTGAATCTTGAAAAATTTTGAGCTTAAGAAGTTTCTTGTTCTTACGGCCTTTGATTAGTGACACCGGTTAACTTCTTACTTTTTTCCTTTCTTTTGTTACTTGGAAATTAATGTTATGTTTGTTTATGGCGTACTGACTATGCTTTCTTGTTCTATTTTTTTTAACTAGGTTGATGCTGTACTGTTTGTCTATATGGGTATGTTTTTAACATGATTTGGCCAATTTTTCATTCAAGATTTACTTTGTATATATATAATTCTGCTTGTTCAATTTATTTTATTAGCACTTATCATAGCTATTTTTTAACTCTTGCCAAACATGATGCTATTTTTCCTTTTCTTCCCATTTTGCCTCCTGACATGATCTACATTCATGATTAATTTGACTTATTTGTTACATCAACATACCTTCAAACATCATTCATTTCATAAAAAGAATATATCTTTTTTTTTTTAATATCCTTGACGATTAGGTTTAATTGATTTCTCACTTTGCCTCTTTTCAAGATTTTCATTCGGACCTTACTTTGATTAACATGAATACCTTCAAACCTTAACCCTCTTACAATTCACACATCTTACCTTCCATATCTTTCAATGACTTTAATTAAAATGTTGCAATTATCATTTTTTATATTGGTCATAAAATTTCCGAATTTTCTTTTAGTCTAAGGTCATAACTTGTATTTTACCAATTTATAAAACTAAAAATGAGTCAAATTAGGTTGAATCTAACTTAACTCCACTTGAGATCCATGCATTGAGACTTGATTCAATTAGAATTTGACTTGGCTTGTATATAAATGAAAATTTTCAATTCTAATTGAATTCAACTTAATATGTGAACTCTAATAATATAAACCTAACAAAAAATACATGAATCAAATAATATTTGAGTATCATCATTCAAAATTGTGAGTGAACAACAATATTTCCTCATGTTTATAAAGTGGAAAGCACAATTAAAGACTCTTTAGCTAATCTAATACATGATTTACCTCTTGATATTTAGATCCTTTAATTCCTCTCCTCCCCTAAGGTTTCTTTGCACTACATCAAAATTAATTTTTTGTGGTAATTAATTTATTATTTAGTGGCCATATAAATGATCATTATTTTTTTAACCAGCATTTAAATAATGGCTGGTGTATCCAGTGTCACTAATACTATTACCAGCATTTATATAAAATGCTGGTAAAGATCTACTAAATTGTCAAAAAAAAAAATTTTAGTGGCAATTCTAGTAGTCATTTTAAAGGTTATTAAAAGTTATTTTTTTCAATTTTTTCCTTTACTTTAAATAATTTATTCCTATAATTTCCTTTTCTAAATTCATAACTTATATACTTTTTTTTATCTCTACTCGATGTGGGATTTGTAAGATGAGGATTGTCTTTTACTTATATATTTTAATTTATTTTTTTAATTGCCTTGTCTCTTAAGAAATGTGAGATTTATAAGGTAAAAGTTGCTCTCTAATTGTTTTATAATACTATTGAATTTGGTAATAATGGGTGATTTGATACCAATTTAGAATAGTGAATTAGGAGTCAACCCTATAAAATGAACCTGTAAGGTGATAGTTATTACTCACTTATATATTAATTATCTTATCTCTAATTGATGTGGGACTTATGTTTCTTCTAATAAATAATTGTCGTTAATAGTTAACTTTAGTGTAATATAAATATATTTTTAGTGGCTATTATATATTAGCCATTAATATTTTTATATATGACGGCAATTAAATTATTGTCATTAAATAATTATCGTTAATAACAAATTTTGTTATAGTGTTGTTATGCAAATAGAATGTTATGGGTTGTTTACGTTCACGCCTGTTCATCCTTAGCTTTTTGTTCTTCAGCCTTTATGCTCTCCCTATTACAAAATAAAATGAAATTCTAACACAAGAGAAAAATATAAGGAGGGTAATTGACAAAATAAAAAAGTATTATAGTACTCTGAAAAATATATATGAAATTATAGGTGAAAAAAATGTAATTCATCTTATTTTTATTAATACAATTTTCTTTATATGTTTAAATTTAGATAAGTTATATTCCTTTTTTTTATTATTTCTTTAGAGAGAGAAATCATTCAATTGTTTCATTTTTTTTATTCTAGTAAACATAAGACTTTGTTGGTTTTTGTTTGGTTTATATTCTAAAAAAAGTACATTGCAGAGTTTTTTTTCTAAAAAATAAAAAAGATACTTGATGCATCTTTAAGTTTTTTTTCCGCTTATTTTATATGCACATCAAAGATAAGTAATGCATTTTGTTGACCTCTCATGAGTAAAATGTAATCTTTAATGTGACTTTATTGTGAGCGTATAGTGATGTTTATGGGTACAAAATTGATAATATAACACATTTTATGTCATTTGCATCTCATTTATGCACATTATTCTACAATATAACACACTATGTAAGTTAAAAAATATACATTTTGTTTAAATATTTTTTTTATCTATTAAAATTCAACTAATTTAACTTTTAATTTTCATAATTCTTTCATTCGATTAGTAATTTTATCGAAATATATGAATAATGACATAAGAACACATCTATTATCTTTTCTCTATTTATTCCCATATTTTATCATATTATTTATCATACTTAAATTTTGTTCTTCTATCTTTTTGTCTATGTTAAATAACAGAGGTTGTACATGGATTATTTTCTTATTGAATACATGTTTCTTGCCTCTATTATTAATTCTAATCATTTAAGTGATGATATGACATGAAATTATTGAAACATTACATAACGTGATCATATCATGTCATTTCTTAATAGACCAAAATTAACGACCGAAACTTTATGTCAAAATTGACTAAATTTTCAAGAGAAGACATATTTAAGTCAATGATGTAAATAGAAGTACAATATAGAGTGTAGTTTCACAAATGCATGTCTTGATATACATATAGGGGATAGAAGAAAACGAATGAAACTTGAAGATGAAATCGACAGAAGAAGGAGTAGAAGAATTGTTGCTTTGGAAGAGAAGAAGCAGCAGGAAAGAGAGAGGAATAACAACTCAATCAACCATGACATCAGAAACAAAGGAAAAGGCAAGGCAACAATGGAGGTATGTGATGACTTGATTGATTCTAATGAAGATGAGGATGGTCCAACCAAGAAGGGAGGCAAGAACAAAGAACTTTATCAACTCATATCTTCAATCAAGGTGTGTCTACATAATTATTGATGTCACTTCTTGAATGCAAATCCATATATTTTTTATGAATAAATGCATACTTGGTTTCTTTACTTTTGTTGATTATTTCACTAACTTCATAGCATTTATAATTGTTAAACTCACTCATATTCACTACAATAAATGTTACATATAGTGATATACAAAAAGTGTCACTATAAATATAATATATGTAATATAGCTACACACAATTTTAATGTTGATTTTGAATAAGATTTAACAACATATTTTGTGTGTCACTGTAGCTTATACCCACACTTTTTAACAATATACCAACATATATTATATTTATTATGTAGGTAAAAGTAGTTTTTAGTGACACTTATTGTGTCACTATAGGATGTGTGTCACTATATGACAATTTCCTTGTAGTGATTGCTAGAAACAATATAATGTGAGTTGCGCCCGGAGTATAGTTTACTAATGTCAAAATTTTAGTTGCATGAATTGATGTAGGTACATCAATATTCTATTGTCCATGTAAGATGTTTTTGGAAATACATATGTAGTTTATGCATGGTTTAGTGTAGATAGTCAATGACATGTTTTGGTTTTTCTAAAAATATCATTGATGAAATACTGTGTCTCACTTTTCTTTTTTTTTTTAAGGGGATGTGTCTCACTTAAATCACATATATATATATATATATATATATATATATATATATATATATGTATATGTATGTATGTATGTGAAAGAATTTGCAAATTCAAGATATAATTCTTCTTAAAAAAAAGACAAAAACAAGTAGATGACTCTTTGTGAAATTATGTTTCATTTTATGAAAGATGACGATATATTAATTATTTTAATGAAATTTATTGATATAATCAATTAGATAATAAGTGAAATTTAAAACAAATTTTGAGATAAATTTTTCTTTAAATAAAAAAGGTATATGTCAAACTTTTTTATACCGACATATAATATCTTTTTGTCAATATATATGACTTTTTATTTTTAAAAATTAATAACAAATACTTTTTTTTTTAAAACTTAAAACTTAAACTTTAGTTATCTTTATCTTATTTTGAGCTTTTTTTTTAGAACCTATAAGATATATTATGATAAGTAATTCATTCCTATAAAGACAAAAAAAATACATAATCTATAAGATATCTTTATCTTATCTTTATCTTATTTTGAGGGTTTAGGGTTGAGGGTTTAGGGTTTAGGGTTTAGGGTTTAGGGTTTAGGGTTTAGGGTTTAGGGTTTAGGGTTTAGGGTTTAGGGTTTAGGGTTTAGGGTTTAGGGTTTTTTGGGCCTTAACCCTCACGTTTTTTCTTTTGGGGCTTAACCCTCACGTTTTTTCTTTTGGGGCTTAACCCTCACGTTTTTTCTTTTGGTCATTACCTCAAAGGCCTTTATTAATGAAGTATGTTTATGTTTAGGATTTAGGGTTTAGGGTTTTTTGGGCCTTAACCCTCACGTTTTTTCTTTTGGGCCTTAACCCTCACGTTTTTTCTTTTGGTCATTACCTCAAAGGCCTCTATTAATGAAGTATGTTTATGTTTAGGGTTTAGGGTTTAGGGTTTTTTGGGCCTTAACCCTCACGTTTTTTCTTTTGGGCCTTAACCCTCACGTTTTTTCTTTTGGTCATTACCTCAAAGGCCTCTATTAATGAAGTATGTTTATGTTTAGGGTTTAGGGTTTAGGGTTTTTTGGGCCTTAACCCTCACGTTTTTTCTTTTGGGCCTTAACCCTCACGTTTTTTCTTTTGGTCATTACCTCAAAGGCCTCTATTAATGAAGTATGTTTATGTTTAGGGTTTAGGGTTTAGGGTTTTTTGGGCCTTAACCCTCACGTTTTTTCTTTTGGGCCTTAACGCTCACGTTTTTTCTTTCGGTCATTACCTCAAAGGCCTCTATTAATGAAGTATGTTTATGTTTAGGGTTTAGGGTTTAGGGTTTTTTGGGCCTTAACCCTCACGTTTTTTCTTTTGGGCCTTAACCCTCACGTTTTTTCTTTCGGTCATTACCTCAAAGGCCTCTATTAATGAAGTATGTTTATGTTTAGGGTTTAGGGTTTAGGGTTTTTTGGGCCTTAACCCTCACGTTTTTTCTTTTGGGCCTTAACGCTCACGTTTTTTCTTTCGGTCATTACCTCAAAGGCCTCTATTAATGAAGTATGTTTATGTTTAGGGTTTAGGGTTTAGGGTTTTTTGGGCCTTAACCCTCACGTTTTTTCTTTTGGGCCTTAACCCTCACGTTTTTTCTTTCGGTCATTACCTCAAAGGCCTCTATTAATGAAGTATGTTTTTGTTATATAAGTTGTTATTAGTTATTTTATTTTATCGATGTGGAACTTGTTTGTATCTCAACAGTTTGGAGTCTGTCACTTGTATGGTTACTATGTATTTCCTTTCCTTATTCACTTTTTTCTGCCATTTCAAAGTCAATACAGGAACTAGGAAGACAATCTCGGAATGCAAGTGCTTCAGGAACAAATGGTATGCTCATAACCATCTCAAGCAAACACGTGAAGATTATGCAATTTCACTCTTGAACGCTTATAAGCCATTACATGTGATTTTCCCTGAGTGTAGTGATCATCATAACTGTTTTTGTACTTTTTCACTTGCAGTCTCATCTCTGAATGGTATGCCATTAAAGAACATCGTTGAAATTATCATTGATTTTCTACAAAGGTGAAAACCATAGCTTATGATTGCTTTCAACTTTCAAGTGTCTAGAAATGGATGAAATATATAATGTTCTATTACAAAGATTCACTCGAATCTGTCCATATATAATTAATTATAAAGTCAATTAAATTTCCAGGAAAGACCCCGATGAACTATTTGCTGAACCAATTAATCCTGATGTGGTTAGTTATTTACCCTTAATTTGAAGATTTAATTAATTACTTTTTGTCCGTTAGATCATTGAGTTTTGTTAGTTATGTTGAATAATTGCTATGAATTAAAGGTGGAGCATTACTATGAAATTGTGAAGCAGCCAATGGATTTCGGTACCATGAGGGCCAAAATTTTTGAGGGCATGTATACAAACATTGAACTGTTCAAGGTTTGAAAATCATCATACTTTATTATTTTTCAGATATACTTTGTATTAGATCTGCACATTGATGAAGAGAGATTTAATTGATATGCATAGTGTTTGCTGAACGACATCAATTGTCTTGTAACGAGAATTTTGATAAGTCAGGTTACAAGATGTTTAAATTAAGTAAAAAAAATTATACCATAACTATTCGATATAATTTTTAGTCTAATAATAAGCACTCAATCCAACATGTAATGTCATAATAAAAATAATAATAATTAATACCTAGAAAAGTATAAAAATGTATAATATCTAAAACAAAGGAATATTATCTAAAACAACAATGTGTGTAATGTTTTGACATGAGTTTTAATCATTTTGTAATTTCTGTTGCAGTTTTGCAGTAATGTTTTTTACATGAGTTTTAATTATTTTGATGAGAAGCATTTGTATTATTTGGTTTTGTTTCTCCCTGTCTAACCACTTACACATTGTACTTGAATTGACTACAAGTCTACAACTAGTTAAGTTATGAAACACTTTCCCTAATGCCAAACTGATGTTTGATTCTATTTCAATTATGTACAGCGTGATGTCTTTCTGATATGCTCCAATGCAATGAATGCTACTCCAGAAAACTCAAAATATCACCAAGTGGTATGACCAAGTAAAATAGAAAGCATTAAGCTATTCAAACTTGTTCACCGTAAAATCTTGAATAAGTTTTGTTTAACATAATTTGTTTCAGGCTGAAGATATAAGTAAGTATGCTAAGTGGATTTTTGAGGCTCTAAGTGCTGACCCTGAACATTTTGAATTGGAATTTTCCCTCAACAAGAAAAGCTCTTGTAGAAAGCCACAAAGTGAAAGGAGAACCTCACGGAAGGTTTCTTCTAAACCTGCTGGTATGGAAACCTGTTCCTCATTTAATAACCTTCATGTAATCTCAACCATTATCTTATGTGCCTCCATCTTAGAAAAACTTATTGCTTGCCTTGGCCTTTCACAATATTTAAAAAACAAATGATAATATTTAATAGGAGGAGGATCCAGTGATATCCTTTGTTGTGGTAACAAACGTGTAACCAATTTCACTCATTGGGTAAGAAAGTTAACCATTGTCTATTGATATTCTAATACATTCATGTTTTGTTATGTATGTTCAGGTAATATTAATAGTTGACTTTTTCATCAACAATTGAATTTATTTACTATATCTTCTAAAGTGAATTACTCATTTTAGAGGTGACGGATCCGATTTGTATATGTTAATTAAAGCATGACTCCTGAATAATTAGAAAATAAAAACTATTTTAACTTGAGATTCATTCTCTTTTTTGTTTGTTTGTTTGAATGAGTAAGAGACTAAGAGCAACTAATTGTATTTTCCTTTTAATACAGGGAGAACAAATTCTAGTTCTGTTACTGTACCTGAAACAGAAAAGAGGGACATGCATTTGCCTCCAAGTAAGCCAATGTTTTCCGAAGTCCTATATGCTAACAAGCCTATCATTCAAGTAAGTTCTGTTTTTCTCCAAAACAATTACATTAGTTGGTGATCATAAACAATCATACAACCTGAAAAATGAAAATAAATGAATAATAATTGGGAAGAATGTAACGCACGTACATAGGATATGTAATAAAGTAGTAAGTACATCATATGGTGTCACATTTGCACGTGAAACTTCCTAACTAGTGTATCCTACACTCATGTACATAAGTTTCATTTGATGACGACTTTAAATTTGAAAAAAAATGATAGTCCATTCTTAATTAATTCCTTATGCGGCATCCACATAACAATTCAACTCCAACTCCTTCCATGTAATCTAATGGACTAATACCATTCATAATGTATGTTGGTAATGCAGTTGAACACAAATCCAATCAAGTACAAAGAAAGTCTACTGCGGTTTGTGGAGGATTTGGGACCAATAGCTCAAAGGGTTGCAGCCAAAAAACTAGAAGCACTCAAGGATCAGCAACTTTGCAATGATGAAAATGTTTCAGGCACTCAGATTATTCATCAGCCAACTCCACAAACACCAACACAAGAAGACACTTTCAATGCTCAGACACTTGCTCTTGCCCTTCCCTTTCTCAATAGGCCACTCACTATTCCTGGTTCTGCAGCTCAGGAAAACAGAAATTTCTACACCACTAATGCTGGCAGTGTTAACAGCTGGAATGCTTGTTCGGCTGCGCTTTTGAGCAGCTTGCTTTTAAAAAATGACAAAGGAGGAAGTCCTAGTGGAATTGAGAGCTCTAATACAAGAGGAACCATGAACTTTGGGGACCTCTCAAAGGACAAAATGGTTTCCCCACTTGAGAATGTGTCTTCGCTTCTTGGACCTGTTAAGGAGGTTTCTAACCAGCTAGAGTCAGGAGTTAACAAAACCAGCAACACAAGACAGTGGAATACCTCTTCTGATACACCAAACATGTTAAACACTGGAAGCTCTAGCAATGAGTTTGCCCGTGTCTATCCAACACGTGTGATTTCAAGACCAGAGCCACACATTAACCTCCAAGAACCATCTTTTGTGTCTCACTCAAGGCCAGAAAATTCAAAGTCTTGCATGCCAAGCAACAACCTCACCGAGCTATCTCTTATGCCTCAGCTAAGGCCAAAAGACACTATTAACCTCGCAGAGTTGTCTCTTGTATCTCAGCCAAGGCCAAAATACTCCATGTATGGCATGCCTAGCAATAACCTCACTGAGCTACCTCTTATGCATCAGTCATGGCAAGCAAACTCCACATCTAGCCTGAATCCCTCAAGGGTATCTTTTTTGTCTCGAACAGTGCAAGAAGACTTAATTCCTAGTAAGAACATCTCAGGCTCAACCATTTTATCTTCACTAGCTGCAAAAATTTCTAATGAGTCAAACACTTGATTGTATGGTTTAGGCACCTCACATCAGCAAAAGGACTTCCAAACAATGCAGGATTCACCATATTTCAACAATACACTCAACCAAGCTGTACCAAACACTCCACCAACAACTCATGGTTTTCCTGACATGCAAATGCAGGTAATTAGTCCACATGAACCAAAGTCAACATCATCTGAAGAAAAAGCTCCTCTACAACTTCTAAGGGATAATGATAAGCAGCCAAACTTGGCCCTTCGGCTCTAAGTATGGCAGACTACAAAGGATTCGATTCATAATACTGGTTTGTTATAATACTGCATGTGTCAGATCTTTGGTGCTCTTATGATATTGGTTTGTTAAGGTTTATGGCAGACTTAAATCCTTTGTGACTTTTGTTAAATAGATACTATCTTCTGAACCTTTGAGTAGGTTAATTTGCTTGCCTAGTTAAGATGTTTTGAATGGGAAACTATTCCTGTTTGCTTGGCCAGCAACAAGTAAAGTTTGCAGCTTTAAATTTGCTCAGCCTAACTGGTTAAAGGAACAACGTATGCAACATGTTAGATGAAATTTGCAAAAGATTTTTTTTTTCCTTGCTATAAGCTTTTTAGATTCAATAGCATGAAAGAGAAAACATCAATTCATGGAAAGTTATAATTAAAGAAATGTTATTTAAAATCATATGAGACTCGAATCAATTACGTATGAAACTTGAATCAATTACTTATTAAAAGATTGAAAAAAATTGTATTGATTTTATTTTTTTTATTTAAATCTTATTATTTATGTTACTTTTTATTAATTGTATTATTTTTTTAAAATTCATATTATCCTTGTAAAATCTTATAATATCTATTAAATTTCATATTACAAAATTTTGATTATAAAAATCTTTTAAAAAAATTTAAAAGTCATTACATACTTACAAAATCTTTTTAAAAAGTTTTAAAAATTGTTAGATTCTTTTGAAATCTTTTAAAATTTATTAAACTTTTTTCATGTTAAAACAATCAAATGATATTCCAATGCAATACACTCTTTGAGTTTAAAAAAAATTAACGTTAAGAGTTTATTTATGTACAAAATGATACTTTAAATATAAATGAAAAAATTAGTTTTGTTTTATTGATAAAATAAGCTTTCGAATTGTAAATAAAATATAATTTAAATTTTACAGCAGATTCATTTCTTGGCAACGAATATGTTTTCATTTCATTCAACTGAGTCATTTCTACTCATCACTTAACTGGGTTTTTTCTGTCGAAACCACGAAAAAATCACGCACACAACAGAATCAAAATCTTTTGTAAAAGTTATAAAAACGAATTTTAATCCATTAAATAATAATTTAATTGATTAAATTTTACGTGATAAGTAATTTTTTCGCCATTTCATCATTGTTGAACCACAAAATTTAAAGTGGTACGTCTTTTTAGTTTTTTTTTATATTTCTTTTCTCCTTAATTATTTTTAAACAAATACATTTACTTTATTATTTATCATTCCTCTCACTTAAATCTCAGTCATTTCTATCATATCAAACGAAGATTGAAGAGTAATAAGGATTAATCCGACAGTTTTTTTTATAAAAAATTTTCACTCTAATCTTTATATTAAATCCAAATTCACATCCAAATGTAGTCATTGTAATTTTGGAGCGAGCATTTTTTATACAGGAGTGATAAACTAGTTTAGCTCATTTCATTTTGGCTCGCATGGCATCTAATTTGGCAAAAATAGGTTGGTATGGGTTAATCTTGTTGGGATACAAACAAGTTTCACATCGATAAAATAAAATAAGAAATAACAACTTATATAACACAAACATACTCCAATGATTGAGAGGTCTTTTGAGTAATGACCAAAAGCAAAATCGATAAATAACAACTTATATAGCACAAACATACTTCAATGATTGAGAAACTTTTTGAGTGATGACCAAAAGCAAAACCGTAAGGACTTAGGCTCAAAGCGGACAATATCTCATCATTGGGCTCAAAGCGGACAATATCTCATCATTGTGGAGTATGTTTGTGTAATAACATTATAAAGATAACCCTCATAAAATATCCCCTCAGATAAATACCATAAACTAATCTCATCAAATTTATTAGGATAAGTGTGAACTAAGCAAAAGATGTATGTGAATTAACTAATTTTATGTAATCTTAAAATAGAATCTTTATTAACAAAGGTTTATTATGTAAGATAATATTATTTTTAATATGATTTAGTAATTCTCTCAAATATCACATATATTAGCTATATCAATAAATGTAATAAGTTTATATATATATATATATATATATATATAATTTATAACTTTTTATTATTATAAAAAACAAAGATAACAATAATTTTAAAATATAAATAAAATATACTTTAATACATAAAATTAATAAAAGTAACTTATTTTTATTATATAAAATGTTTTTAAAATCAAATATATCATGTATCCTATATACGAATAATAAAATGAGTTAACTCAATTCATTTAGACTCTTCATACTATCAACTTGTCAAAAAGGGGTCAAACTAAACTGGGCCGTCAAGTAAAAACAAATTGGATGTGTTGACTCTCCCCACCTAAGGATGAGTTGACGGATCAACCTATCAAAAAAATAAAAAATAAATAAATAAATAAAAGACAAGAAAGAAGGAAAAGAAGTTTAGATATTTATTTTATGTATCTCTTTGGCTCTTCCAACATATTTTATTTAAAAAATCTACAAAAATTAGTTAAATTAATGTATCTAAATAATAAAATAAATATCAAATTACAACATATTTGGTTTGATTTGTTGTACAACAAGTCTCAAATTTACTACATGTAACGTAGTAAGTATTTCAAAAGGCGATGGGTGATTTAGTAGCCTAGAACGGGTCGTTCCCAAACTGGAACGGGTCTTTCCAAACTATTAAATTGGCCTATAAATCCTAGACTGAAACAGGCCATTCCAAACGTGGTTGTTGTCAGTTAAATTCAACTCCAGAACAGGTCGTTCTGGTTTGGGAATGAGTTGTTCTAGACATGCTAGAACGGGGCGTTCTGGTTTTAGAACGGGCCGTTCTGCATGTGAATTTTACACATGATGAAGGAGCCTAGAACGGGCCGTTCCGGATTCGAAACGGGTCGTTCTGGCCACTCCTGACCTCTATAAATAGGCGTTGAGGAAGGGGAGAAAAGGAAAACTTAGAGAGAGGTTTTAGAGAGAAGTTTTAGAGAGAAAGACTCTAAGCCAGGAAGCTAGCTTTTGGAAGATTGAGGTTCCCAGGTTGAGCTTCGGAAGGAAATTTTGCTTCTTCTCAGCTCTTGGCAATGCTGAGCCAATCTTCAGGTTAGGGAAGCTTCATGTATTGTTTTCCTTGAAAATGGTTAAGTTGTTGGGTGCGAATTGAGTTAAAAAGTTGGGTTTTGTTGTTTGAGAGAAAAGAGATGATTGATTTAAATTAGTGGTTGCATGTAGTTGTTCTTGTGTTTTAGAAGTTGTTTATAACATAGTTAAGTTGCATGATGAAGATGAGTTGAGTAGTTGTTGGCTTAAGTTGTTCATATGTTGTGTGTTGCTAATATATGATTAAATATTTATTAATGATGTTGTTGGTGATGTTTTTGTGATGAAGATGAGATGTGAATGAGATGCATGTTGTAGTTAAGTTGTGAAGTTGTTTATTGTTGAATTATTAATAAGTCGAGATGTATAAGTTGAAGTAGTTTATAAGTTGTAAAGTTGTTAAGATGTCTATTGCTGTAAAGCTGTTAAGATGCTTATAGTTGTAAAGTTGTCTATTATCGTAAAGTTGTAAAGTTGTAAAGTTGCCTATTGTTTTAAAGTTGAAAAGTTTGGGATATATGGTGAAGATATATGTCCTATATTGAGATACATAGTACTAAGGTGATAAGTTGAAAGTTGTTTTAAAGTTGAATCCCTTAGTACTGTGTGAGTGACATGGAAATAGTCGATCCATGTCATGGTTGAATGACAAATTTGAGTACGGTATCTAGTTAGAGATGTAGTCTTTGACTAGGTACTGGAGGGTGCGTGCACGTGGTACTTGGAGGACAATGGGTGGGCTAACTCCATATGTTGATTGGTGATGCTAGCCAAGGCCGTGGTAGGCTCATACCCAAACCCTTTTGTCCTGACAGTAATACTGGACCTCCGAGTCTAAGTGGCACACCTATGCAATCGCCTATTATTGTCTATACCTGGTTCTCTTCGGAGTTCCTAACGTTGTTCTATACCTGACTTGGTTGAGATAGGTCAAACGCTGGATTCGGTAGGGTGTATGCCACCTAGACTGCTCAACCTCAGTTGTTGGAGATCTCCTAGTTGTATATGCGTGACGACGCATTAATTGATGTTGCATGGGTTGTTACATTCAAGTTGTATATAATGTTGTATGAATGAGTTTATAGTTGAGCTATGTGATTGTGTTGTGATGAGTTGTTGATCACTAGGACTAGAGGAGAAGTTTTCAAAGTTGCTCATCCCATTGTGTGGATTGAGATAATTGTGGTGCTCTGAGAGCCCAATTTGTTTAAAAACCCTCCTTGGAAAGTTGTCCCTTGGAGTGGATGATGTATTGTTCTCCTCTAGGACTTGGTTGGTCCCGTGTATGGGCAAGGTCGAGGCACACGTGTATGAAGCGACCACGGTATAGGGGTCAGGCCGAACTATACCGATTACAAGCGGCCAATTTGAATAAAGTGCAATGTGTTGAAAATGTTGTTGATAGTAGATGATATTGTATATCTAATGTCATAGATGTTGTGTTGCTTTAAGTTGCAAGTTGAAAGTAGAATTCTATTGTTGTTTATTATATGTTGATGCTATTTTTTTATGTTTATTGTTGTGAGCTTACCCTAGCGTATTTTTCCTATGTGGTTAGGACTGTGATAGATGTTGTGTTGCTTTAAGTTGCAAGTTGAAAGTAGAATTCTATTGTTGTTTATTATATGTTGATGTTATTTTTTTATGTTTATTGTTGTGAGCTTACCCTAGCGTATTTTTCCTATGTGGTTAGGACTGTGATGACCATACCTTGGTATGCGAGTAGATCAAGATTAGGTGCTCTGCTAGACTGAGTGAGCTTCTCTATGGTTGGGACTCAGGAGGAGGGCTGATGTTGTGTAAAGTTGATTGGTAGCTTTTGACTACTTAGTTGTTGTATAGAGTATTATTTCCTACTTTCAGTTATATATATTATGACACTTTTTAGTTGTGTATTCTCATTCTATATATAATTGTTTAGTAGTGAGATTTTATTTTATACTTGTACCTGAAAACTATAGACAGTATGAGACCTGACGGGTCGTTACACTACACAATAAGATAAATATGTAATTATAATAATAATAATAATAATAATAATAATAATAACAATAACAACAACAATAATAATAATAATTCTAACAAATTTATTGTACAAAAAATCTTAAATTACATATTATAAAATAAATCAAATGTATAACATGTTTTATGCACAACAAATCACATATCACTCACATAATAAATCTCGTGTGATTTATTTCAGCTTAAGTCTCAACATTAAAAATATATAAAAATAATAATAATTAAAAGAAATTAGATAAGTCAATGGGCCAATTCGTCATTTAACCTAACAAGCTAGTGGGCTAGATGGGTAGGCCAGACAAACTCACAAAAAGATACTTAATCCGATCTACTAATTTTTAACAGACCAACAAGTCAGTCTGTAAATCAAGATCAGTTTTGTCATCCTTAATCATACAAATAGACTTATTAGTATAATATATAATTATTGTACCCTAACCCAAAAGTAAACATACTAGTATGATATATAATTGTTACACCCTAAACCAAAAGAAAAATGAAAATAAATTTTCTTCTTTAAAAAATTAATAATAAAAAAATCTTCGACACAAAATGTAATAGACTAATAGTTAATAGTTTAACACTTCAACATACACAAAGCAATTATACTTCTTAAAAAAAATCCAAAATACTAATAATCTTTGATAATAATTGATAAGTCTACTAAATAACTAATAAATCATAAAACCATTTTTCTCTTACTTATGACTCGGACTCGATTACAACGTAAGTTACAAAACAAAATAAAAATAATATTTAAAAGTTAAGTGAATCGACAGACTAAGAGCAACTCCAACGGGAGTTTCTTAGCTCATCAAGCAACTCTAAGATGAGTTTCTTACCATTGGAGAAGGCTGAGCTGGCACCCAAAGTTTCTTGCAGAGGAGAGAGGATTTCTTACTCAAGCAACGGTTGCTTGAGCGAAACGAGCAAGAAGCGCGCACTCCACTAGCCTCGCGCGGTTCTCCTGCGTTCTCGGACATGGCTGCCGGAAAATCAGAGCGAGCTCCTCTTAGGCCTCCGTCTGGTGCCGCTCCGAGCCGCCGCTCATTGGAGGCGCGTCGTGGACAACGGAGGTGAACGTTCTGTCGTGGGTGGCCAGCGGAAGCGCGCTGGTGAACGTTGTGGCTGGACCAGCGTAGTGGCGGCGACGGCAGTGGCAGCGACGGTGTAGAACATGCATTTTGGAAGAAAAGGAAAGGGAAAAAGAAAAGGTGAAGAGAAGCAAATGGAAGAAGAAGAGACCGTAAAGTAAATAAGAAATAAAAATACAAATTAAAAAATTAAAAAATTAAAAAATTAATAAAAAAATAAGGAAAGATCCGTTGAGAGTTACCGTAGAATAGTCAAATTAAAAAATTAAAAAATTAAAAAATTAAAAAAATTTAAAAATTTAAAAATTTAAAAATTAATATGAAAGATCCGTGTAAGTTAACGTTACATAGCCGTTGGCAATATTTTTTTAAAAAAGAAAAAAAAGAAAAAAATCATTATAAATATGCATCAACCCAATTTAAAAAATTTGGACCTCTTTAACTCTCTTCTACTTCTTTTATCTTGCTTGTTTTGCTCTCAAAAATGGATCCTAACCAATACAATCATCAAAAAAATTTAAATTCTTTCCAAAATCAACCACCACCGACGAGTGCAAATTCTCAAATTCCTCCGCAATATGTTATGTATCCACCATCTTATTTTAGTGAAAATTCTCAAAATCCACCACCTTATTGGTCAGCACCACAATATTATATGTTTCCAACACATCCACCTAGTGGTGATTGAAACGTCTAAAATATAAAACTTATTAACCCTAATTTTACTTATTTATATTTTGTTTTGGATTAAAACACAAGTAAGTAAAAGAAAGCTATTAAACTCACATCCACTTATCTTAAAATATTTGTTAAAAATATATACAGAAATCCAAACTACTCAAATTTTACATTATTATTTTTAATATTCACCTACATCTCATTTTATTATTATAAGAGTACATACCTTACTAGTAACGTTTTATATTTGCGTCATAACCAAAAGAAATATTTACAATAATGTACATTGCTATAATCTATCTATTACCTATACCATATATACTATATCTACATATCGGGCTGATATAAGTTTACTATAGGGTTGACATGATTGACTGGAGGAAGATAAAAAGTAACTACTAGCTGGCCATCTATAACTACGGGATGTTGCTGCGTTGGTGAAAAAAATAAAAAGATGACAATCCTATTCCTTGAAATGTCACCGCGTTGGCAGCTGCGTCCATAGCCCAACTAGTACCTGGAAAGACTGCAGTGATAACGGTAGAAAAAGGGCCAGGAAGAATTGGCAGATCCATCTATTATTATATATTAAATTTTTCACAAACAAGAAATAGGGAGTGAGAACAATTATTAAATAAATATAATTAATTAAATAAAGAACAAGATTATATATAATAACATAAAAATTAAATATTAAAATTTGAATCATTTAATAGTGACTAGTCAGGATAAATGAGCATTATTGTAGTATCAACCAAATGTCAACAGAATATTTTATCATGAAAGATTACTCATTTAAATCCCCAAGGTCAAACCTCCAGCTATAAATAAATTCAAATTTTATCTTCTATGGCCATAGAGCAATATTTATTTTTAAAACGAGTCAAAGACATTTTAACAAAATTATATTATAATTAATTATAAAAATAATAACGCTAAATAAATTTGAGAATTTATTATTAATTAAACTTTAATTAAATGACATATACGTAAATAAAATATATTAAGAGCACCAATTAATTAAATAACAATGTTAATTATTATAGAATAATTAAACAATATAAAATATGAACATATTAATAATTATTATGAATAACAATAAGCATAGAATAAGCAAATAAATGAGGTTAGGGGCACCTCACTAGATAAAAATAACAAAAATAAATAGACATAAAAGTATATCAAATTAAAGAGATAAAGTTCTCCTCCCCCTTACCTTGAAATGCACACTTATTGGAATTTTATTCTGCTGCGATCTCCACTATTTTCTCTCGTTCTCTCTTCTCTCTTTTGTTACCAAGTCCGTTACTTCGTGTCTCTTACACAGTGAAATTGAAGCTTATTTATAGATGAATGAGGCAGTGAAATTGAAGCCTATTTATAGATGAATAAAACTCACTAAGTTCATGAATTACGGATAGCATTCTTATCCCGTAATAATTTTATGTACTTGAATGCTTATCCCTGCTCACAATAAATTCTACACGTAGTTGCTTACGTATTTTTACTACCTGAATGCTGACGCATATGCTGATTAGTTAGCTTTTTGCCACGTATTATGTATCTGCTTGCAACGCACACACACACACACACACACACACACACACACACACAGATATATATATATATATATATATATATATATATATATATATATATTATCTGTTATTGCCACGTAACTGCATATATATAGATATCCGTTGTTGCTACTGTATATTTCCTGTTTTCTAATTCTAATCTGTAGATATCCACTGTTGCTACTGTTTCCTAATTTTAATTACATGTCCTATTTCCTAATTTTTATTATTCATATAAAAATTGGGTGAATTCTCTGAAGGACCACTTTCACAAGTGGTCCATGGGTGCATCATCAATTTTCACCCTTAGATGCATCTAAACTAGTAGACCATAATACACCTTACCACACTGGATCTAAATTTTCGATTTTTTTACTGATTTTTTTTTTAAATTACCCAAAAAAAAAAAACACGTGGCAACAGACGCAGCTGCTACTGACACTTGGAACGGGCCGTTCTGAAATCAGAACGGGCCGTTCCAAATGAATAAATAACACATAAATATTGGACCAGAACGGGCCGTTCCAGATGACAAAAAAACACATGACGAATGGAACGGAACGGCCCGTTCCAACATCAGAACGGCCCGTTCCGAATTCAAAAATGACACATCAATAATTAAATCAGAACAGGCCGTTCTGAAAACGGAACGGTCCGTTCTAACTACAAATTTGTCACACGAATTTTTTAAAGCAAAATAATATATTTTTTTTCCATTCTACTAAATTACATCTACACCCTAAGCCCTAAACCCAAAAAATCTTATACTAAGGTCCATAATACAAAACCAAACAATATAAACTCTTGTACTACCAAATATATAAGAAAAGTGGTCATCCACTAAGGCTCATAATACAAGACCAAACATTATAAACTCCTATACTACCAAATATATGAGAAAGGCGGTCATCCATGTAAAGTCCAAGTAAAGAGAACCTTAGACCCACCAAACCCATTGGGCTCACTAAGCTCAGAAGTAAACAAAAGCCCAAAGGCCCACAAAGCCCAAAACTAGGCCCAATAAGCTTAAAACCCAAAAAGTCTTATACTAAGACCCATAATACAAGACCAAACATTATAAACTCTTATACTACCAAATATATGAGAAAGGTGGTCATCCATGTAAAGCCCAAGTAAAGAGAACCTTAGGCCCACCAAACTCATTGGGCTCACTAAGCTCAAAAGTAAACAAAAGCCCAAAGGCCCATAAAGCCCAAAACTAGGCCCAAAAAGCTTAAAATCCAAAAAGTCTTATACTAAGACCCATAATACAAGACCAAACAATATAAATTCCTATACTACCAAATATATGAGAAAGGTGGTCATCTATATAAAGCCTAAGTAAAGAGAACCTTAGGCCCGCCAAATCCATTAGGCTCACTAAGCTCAGAAGTAATCAAAAGTCCAAAGGCCCATGAAGCCCAAAACTAGGCCCAATAAGCTTAAAACCCAAAAAGTCTTATACTAAGGCCCATAATACAAGACCAAAACAAAAGCCCAAAGGTCCATGAAGTACAAAACTAGGTTAGTGAGCCCAATGGGTTTGGTGGGCCAAAGGTTCTCTTTACTTGGGCTTTACATAGATGACCACCTTTCTCATATATTTGGCAGTATAGGAGTTTATATTGTTTGGTCTTGTATTATGGGCCTTAGTATAAGACTTTTTGAGTTTTATGCTTATTGGGCCTAGTTTTGGGCTTCATGGGCCTTTGGACTTTTGATTGCTTTTGAGCTTAGTGAGCCCAATGGGTTTGATGGGCCTAAGGTTCTCTTTACTTGGGCTTTACATAGATGACCACCTTTCTCATATATTTGGTAGTATAGGAGTTTATATTGTTTGGTCCTGTATTATGGGCCTTAGTATAAGACTTTTTGGATTTTAAGCTTATTGGGCCTAGTTTTGGGCTTCATGGGCCTTTGAACTTTTGATTGCTTTTGAGCTTAATGAGCCCAATGGGTTTGATGGGCCTAAGGTTCTCTTTACTTGGGCTTTACATAGATGACCACCTTTCTCATATATTTGGTAGTATAGGAGTTTATATTATTTGGTCTTGTATTATGGGCCTTAGTATAAGACTTTTTGGGTTTTAAGCTTATTGGGCCTAGTTTTGGGCTTCATGGGCCTTTGGACTTTTAATTGCTTTTGAGCTTAGTGAGCCCAATGGGCTTGATGGGCCTAAAGTTCTCTTTACTTGGATTTTACATAGATGACCACCTTTCTCATATATTTGGTAGTATAGGAGTTTATATTGCTTGGTCTTGTATTATGGGCCTTAGTATATGACTTTTTGGGTTTTAAGCTTATTGGACCTAGTTTTGGGCTTCATGGGCCTTTGAGCTTTTGATTGCTTATGAGCTTAGTGAGCCCAATGAGTTTGGTGGGCCTAAGGTTCTCTTTACTTGGTCTTTAGTATAAGAGTTTATATTGTTTGGTCTTGTATTATGGACCTAAGTATAAGACTTTTTGGGTTTTAAGCTTGTTGGGCCTAGCTTTGGGCTTCATGGGCCTTTAGACTTTTGATTGCTTTTGAGCTTAGTGAGCCTAATGGGTTTGATGGGCATAAGGTTCTCTTTACTTGGACTTTACATAGATGACCACCTTTCTCATATATTTGGTAGTATAGGAGTTTATATTGTTTGGTCTTGTATTATGGGCCTTAGTATAAGACTTTTTGGATTTTAAGCTTATTGGGCCTAGTTTTGGGCTTCATGGGCCTTTGGACTTTTGATTGCTTTTGAGCTTAATGAGCCCAATGGGTTTAATGGGCCTAAGGTTCTCTTTACTTGGGCTTTACATAGATGACCACCTTTCTCATATATTTGGTAGTATAGGAGTTTATATTGTTTGGTCTTGTATTATGGGCCTTTGTATATGACTTTTTGGGTTTTAAGCTTATTGGACCTAGTTTTGGGCTTCATGGGCCTTTGAGCTTTTGACTGCTTCTGAGCTTAGTGAGCCCAATGAGTTTGGTGGGCCTAAGGTTCTCTTTACTTGGTCTTTAGTATAGGAGTTTATATTGTTTGGTCTTGTATTATGGACCTAAGTATAAGACTTTTTGGGTTTTAAGCTTGTTGGGCCTAGCTTTGGGCTTCATGGGCCTTTAGACTTTTGATTGCTTTTGAGCTTAGTGAGCCTAATGGGTTTGATGGGCATAAGGTTCTCTTTACTTGGACTTTACATAGATGACCACCTTTCTCATATATTTGGTAGTATAGGAGTTTATATTGTTTGGTCTTGTATTATGGGCCTTAGTATAAGACTTTTTGGGTTTTAAGTTTATTAGGCCTAGTTTTGGCCTTTATTCATAAGATGTTTGATGTCATTGAGGAAGGGCCTTCATATCTCGCTCAATTGAAAAACTATACTTAAATTTTAAATGTGATTTAGTAGAATGAAAAAAAAAAAAAAATATGTAGCCAGAACGGGCCGTTCCGAATTCAGAACGGCCCGTTCTGGTTTAAGTAATCATATGTTATTTTTAAATCTAGAACGGGCCGTTCAGATTCAGAACGGCCCGTTCTGGTGTAGTTTATCACGTGTTTTTTTTTCTTCTAGAACGGCCCGTTCTGGTGCATTATTCCTGTGTTATTTTTTCATCTAGAACAGGCCGTTCTGGTTTCAGAACGGCCCGTTCTGGAAGTGACAGCTGCTGCGTCAGTCATCGTAATACGTGTTTTTTTTTTTAAGGTAATTTAAAAAAAAAAATTCAGTAAAATATTCATAAATTTTATCCAGTGTGTGAAGGTGTACAATATATCTTCTCACTAAATCACAATCTGAACCATTCATTATTTTTAATATTATATCTATGGTGATTTTAAATGCACCATCCATGGACCACTTGTCCAACTTCTCCATCATAGACATCACCTAAAAATTGTTATATTTCCTGTTTTCTAATTCTAATCTGTAGATATCCACTGTTGCTACTGTTTCCTAATTTTAATTACATGTCCTATTTCCTAATTTTTATTATTCATATAAAATTTATAAGTCCATAATAAGATTTGAACCCAGGACCCAATGCCTGTAGTCCTTAAACATATTTAGTTAAACCACTAAACCATTTTATTTTGTATGTCTATAATATCACGCAAATTTATAATAATCTATTTTTCGTAGATAATATTTATAATATAATTAGATAACATACATACACACATATATATATAAGATTTAATAAAACGCTAGTATTTAATTATACTAAAATTTAAGAATTTGATTTAAAAATAATAAAATTATAAATATTAAGTAATTCTATTTTATTAGTAAAATCATGACAATTATATAATTAGGAATAAATATTTTAAAATTTTGTTTCACTAAACATGTTATAATAAAATTTGTGGATATATAGTGAAAATATTATACTTATTCTCTTATATATATATATATATATATATATATATATATATATATATTATCATAACTAAAATTTTCAATATACTTAATAATAATGTTGAGAATATTATTATCTAAAAACATTAGGCTGTTACAATTCTCCCCTACTTACAGAAATTTCGTCCTCGAAATTTTTATTGCTTAAAAATAAATAAGGATAGTTTTCCCTGATTTTTTCTTCCAGTTCCCAAGTAGCATCTCCAGTAACATCATCCCAGATGACCTTTACTAGTGAAATCTGTTTGCCTCTCAACTGCTTGATTTTCCTGTCTGCGATCTGTACAGGCATTGTTTCAAATGTAAGGTTATCCTTTAACTGTACTGTATCAGGCATTATTACATGAGATGGATCAGAGATATATTTTCTTAATTGAGACACATGAAAAACATTGTGAAGATTAGAAAGAAAAGGAGGTAGAGAAATTTGGTAGGCAACAGGACCTATTTTTCTGAGGATTTGATAAGGACCAATAAATCGAGGTGTGAGTTTCTTTGATTTCATTACCCTACCTATTCCAGTTGTTGGTGTAACTTTCAAAAATACATGATCACCTTCCTGAAATTCAAGAGGTCGTCTTCTTTTATCAGCATAACTTTTCTGTCTGCTTTGAGTTGTTCTCAATTTTTCTCGAATCATTTTGATTTTTCCCGTGGTTTGTTGCACCAATTCAGGGCCCAAGATTAAATTTTCTCCTGTTTCAAACCAACACAAAGGAGTTCTACACCGTCTCCCATATAGAGCTTCATAGGGTGCCATACCTATGCTAGAATCAAAACTGTTGTTATAAGTGAATTAAATCAAAGGCAGATACTTATCCCAACTACCTGAATCTTCAATCACACAAGCTCTCAATAAATCTTCTAAAGATTGTATGGTCCTTTCTGATTGCCCATCTGTTTGAGGATGATATGCAGAACTAAGGCGAAGCTTAGTTCCTAATGCTTGATGTAAACTTCCCCAAAATTTAGAAGTGAACTTAGGATCTCTATCAGATATTATACTAGATGGTACACCATGCAATCTTACAATTTCCCTTATGTACAGTTCAGTCAATTTTTCTAGAGAATACCTAATGTTGATGGGTAAGAAGTGAGCAGATTTTGTTAGCCTATCCACGATGACCCATATGGAATCATACTTATGAATTGTTCGTGGTAAACCAACTACAAAATCCATTGCTATACTGTCCCATTTCCATTCAGGTATATCTAAGGGTTGTAACATTCCTGCTGGCTTTTGGTGTTCTATCTTGGCCTTCTGACAAATCAAACATGTGGCCACATATTGTGTTATTTCCTTTTTCATTTTTGGCCACCAAAACATTCTCTTGAGATCCTGATACATTTTTGTTGTCCCAGGGTGTATGCTCAACTTGCTCTTATGTGCCTCACCTAAAATTATTTTCTTAATTTCAGAATCATTAGGCACACATATCCTATCGTTAAATCTCAAAATTCCTCTTTGATCTATATTAAACTTTTCACCATCTTTCTGACCTAATAACTTCTTTTTCTTTTGGATGAATTTATCAACTACCTGAGCCTCACCAATTTGTCCATGTAAGTCACTAGCAATCTGAACCGCATGCAATTGTATTCTATCCTGACTTACTGTAGTTAATAAATTCATATCTCTAAATTTTTCTATCAATTTTCTCTCATGAATCATTAATGAAGAGATGTGTAAAGATTTTCTACTTGTGCATCAGCCACAACATTGGCTTTCCCTGGATGGTAATGTAATTCAAAATCATAATCTTTCAAAAATTCCATCCACCTTCTTTGTCTCATGTTCAGTTCCTTTTGATCAAACAAATATTTTAAACTCTTATGATCACTAAAAACATCAAACTTACCACCATATACATAATGTCTCCATATTTTGAGTGCAAAAACAATAGCAGCTAGTTCTAGATCATGAGTTGGATAATTCTTTTCATGAGCTCTCAATTGTCTAGAAGCATATGCTACTACCCTTCTATCTTGCATAAGAACACACCCTAATCCCATTTTTGAGGCATCACAAAATATGACAAATTGTCCATTCGGATTAGGTAAGGCTAAAACTGGTGCAGTGGTTAATCTTTTCTTAAGCTCTTGAAAACTATTCTCACATTTTTCTGTCCACTCAAAAGGTTGTCATTTCTTAGTGAGTTGAGTTAGAGGCATAGCTATTTTAGAAAATCCCTCAATGAATCTCCTATAATATCCTGCCAACCCTAAGAAACTACGAATTTCTGTTATTGTCTTTGGAGGTTCCCATAGTAGAACTGCTTCTACTTTAGACGGATCCACAGACACTCCGTCTTTGGAGATCACATGACCTAAAAACTTAACCTCCTCTAACCAAAATTCACACTTAGAAAGTTTGGCATACAATTGTTTATCTTTTAGGATTTGAAGAACAGTTTGAAGGTGTTCTTCATGTTCTTCTAGAGTTCGAGAATATATGAGGATATCGTCTATAAAGACCACCACAAAATGGTCTAAATATGGACGAAAAATCCTATTCATATAATCCATGAACACTGCAGGTGCATTGGTTACTCCAAAAGGTATTACTTGATATTCATAATGACCATACCTTGTTCTAAATGCAGTTTTTTGTATGTCTTCTGCTTTTACTTTGATTTGATGATATCCTGATCTTAGATCTATCTTAGAAAACACAGTGGCTCCTCTCAATTGATCCATCAAATCATCTATCCTAGGAAGAGGGTATTTATTCTTTATGGTAAACTTATTTAATTGCCGGTAGTCCACACACAGCCTAAAGCTTCCATCTTTTTTTTTAACTAACAACACAGGAGCTCCCCAAGGTGATACACTAGGACGTATGAATTGTTTTTCAAGTAACTCTTCTAATTGTTTCTTCAGCTCTGCCAACTCAGAAGGTGACATCCTATAAGGTGCCATTGAAATTGGTCCAGTTCCAGGTATTAAATCAATCGAAAATTCAATCTCTCTGTCAGGTGGCAAACCAGGAATATCTTTAGGAAAAACTTCAGGAAAATTTTGAACAACAGCTATGTTTTTCAAGTTGACTTCCTCTTTAACTTCCATAGAAGATAAGATTAAATATCCTTGAACTTTACCCCAAGAAAACTTGCTCATTGGTTTGGATAATGAAATCGATAGATCCATAGAATTAGAAAATATGATAGACTTTTCTGCACAATTGAGAAGAACATGATTGGAAGATAACCAATCCATACCTAAAATCACATCTAATTGTGATAAAGGTAAGCAGATCAAATTTACAAGAAATTTTCTGTCACTAATAAAAATAGGACAGTCTGAACAGGCTTTATTGGCAATTACAGATTTGTTTGTAGGGGTTGAAACAATTAGATTATTTTCTAAAGAAGAAATTGGTAATTGAAGATGTTGAACACAATCATGGGAGATAATGAGTTGCGCCTGAATCATACAGTACATTTAAAGTTTTACCTTTAATGAAACATTTACCTTGTATTAGATCGTTGTTTTGAGCAGCTTCAGTTCCGGTCATGGTGTAAACTCTTCCAGTTGTAGGAGGTCTCGGTTTGGGTCCAGAGGTATTTGCGGTTACCTTTGGTTGTCCACACTCAGAAAATACATGACCAGGCTTTCCACACTTGAAACAAACAGGTCCTTTGAGATGACAGTCTTTAGTATAATGACCCTGTCCACACTTAAGACACTTAGCTTGATTATTCATGGGTCTACCGGAATTTCCTGCAAATTGAGAAGATTGGGGTTTCCATTGTGGTCGGTCATAAGGTTTTCCTTCATTATTCTTTTTCTTATTAAACTGAGGGCCAAAGGATTTTGGTCTATTATCCTTATTATAAGCAAAACCTTCTAGAAATCGACACTTGTGTATCAATGTAGGAAAATCAGAGATTTCTAATATCCCTACTGCCTTTCTTAATTCGGGTCTAAGTCCATCTTCAAATTTAATACACTTCATTCTCTCATCAGGGTGATAAAAGAAAGTAGAGTATTTTCCCAATTCCTCAAACTTAGAGGCATATTCTCCCACTGTCATGTTTCCTTGTTTTAACTGCATATATTCTATTTCTTTAGTTCTCCTAACATCATTAGGAAAGTATTTTTCAAAAAATTTAGCTCTAAATACTTCCCATGTAATAATTATTCCTCCACCTTCTAATAATCTCCTAGTACTATCCCACCAATATTATGCTTCTCCTACTAACATAAACACTGCATAGTTCACTTTTTGGTTATCGGGACAGTTCATGGCTCGAAATATTTTTTCTATTTCTTTTATCCATAACTCAGCCTTTTCAGGATTATATCCTCCATCGAATTGAGAAGGTTTATTGTTTCTAAATTCTATTAGTCCCTGTGACTCCCCTATTCTTTCCGGTTGTTGATTCCTTAACAAGGCGGCAGCCATGTCTCGA